>NC_090450.1:883558256-884808256 GCF_031143425.1 Pleurodeles waltl
CTTTGACTCTCCCATCTCCCTGATCCCTATGACCGTCTCATGATAACCCCTAATTTTCGACAACGTGTTTCCACTGCAGCACTCTCTGACCGCCCTCTCCCTTCCCTCTAGTTTCTCACCCTGCATTGGTTTGTCACGTTTCACCCTCCTGCTAGTATATTACATTCTAACTGCTCGCCTCACCCATTCCATGTGTTCTCCTTGGAATCCTCACACCATCACTCCTTCCAAATTAGGTTTTTAAATCCTGTCTTTCCATCCCTATCTGTTGTCCTTTCTCAGCCCTTCTGCTGTCCCCATGCTCTGGCTCTAAACCTTTTGCCCTTCTAACTCCTTCCCCTCCAACCATTTCACTTTCCTCTAATCCACCATACCACACCTCTACTCTGTCTTTCTCCCACCACTGTGTAAAAATCATTTCCACCCTTCCTATGCTCTCCCTATACATAATTCAACCTTCCCTTCTCCTGCCACATTCCCTCAAACATCTTTCACTCTCCTCCTTCATCCATTGCCTCCATGTGGTCAGTCTCCCTCAACTGCCCTTTCCCTTTTTATCCTATTTTGCCCTCACAGGTTGGGGTCTGTACATGCTTACCTATACTCCTGTTTCTTACCTCCGGAAACTCATTCAGGCTGCACCTACCCTTATCCATCTTGAGACCCAGCCTAATCCCCCTCCATCCATGACCCAGTCAGATTCCTCCTCCTACGCTTGCTAAATCCATTGTCAGCATTGCCCAAGCACAGCCTTCTCCTCTTCTTTCTACTTTCTAGTCACTGATCATTACGGTGGCCAAACTCTTTCGCTGATGCATGAGCATCCCATTGGCCGTAACCTCAGTGATTCACAGAGGACTGATTTTGTTGTCAATAAAAACATTTACACTCAACCCAGAACATCAAACAGAGCATTCCTTAAAAACCTTGGTGCATTTGCTGGGAATTGCCCATACTGGCCAAACATGGTGACTGGAGATGAACTGCACGTCTATGTGACAATCCCAAGCACCAAGGTAAGATGGGCAGTTCTGCCAGGAAAGCTTGGGTGGAGGAAGGCTTGGTGTTCGGTCAGGCAGTTTGAGGCAATTCAAATTTGAATTGTGAGTATGTTGTACATGATTACTTTTTAGATACTTCTTCGTTACTTTAATTATAGATAAAAGTAACCTGTGCAGGTGATGATGAGATAAAATAGTTGGGTAGGAACAATGAAGTTTCAGAAACTAGGAGGTTGAGGTGTGAGTGAAATATAAGATATTGGAGTAGGAAGTTCATGAGGGATACAATGGTTGCTTTGTCCCTCCCTAATCAATGAATATTCCAAAAGGGGTGCACTGTTTCAGGTGCCTGAAATGTCTGTGAGCCTCACATGACTGTGATCAGCCCCTTTTTCTCCTCACTCTACCTTCTCCGGAGGGATGGGCTGCAGCTTATGGTGGCAGACTAAGGGCCTCATTACGAGTTTGGCGGGCTGACCGTCGGCCCTTCCGACCCATGGGGAGGAGACCGCTGTAGAGCTGGAGGTCTCCCTCTCTGCCCAATTACGATGTTTCCACTAAGATGCCTGGTGGAAAGCTGCATATTAGGAGGTTTCCACTGGTCAGCCCAGTGGAAACAGTGTGGTGGCATTGGTCTCAGCTCCTCAGGCAATAACTCAAATGCATTTCATGGTACTAAAATGGCGGCTGCCTGACCTACTCCACTGGATATTAGGAACCGTCCGCGACTGCCAGCAGAAATGGTCATGGCGGGTGCAACCGCAGCAGACACAGCCATAGGCTAACGTTGTTGCCTTTGGTGATCACGGGCCAATGGCTGTGTCCGGCGGCGGTGAAAACCATATACGTGGCGGTCGTGACCCCGATGTTCTGCAAAATCCCTCACTTGACTCTTGACACTGCTGTGAGCAACAGCTCCACTACCGAGCTGCTGTGTACCACCTCTGGGAGCAATCGTGCCACGTCCAGCAGGTGATAGGGCCCCTGCCTTCTCACTAGAGTAATAGGAGAGGCTGTTGACTGAGGTCCTACCCCTATAAGAGCAGCTCTGTGGTGCACCAGCGAAGCAGGTAAATGCCTTATGTGCACAGTTTTCTCTGTAGTTCTTCATCCTTTTCCTCCTCACAGGATAGAATGTGCCCATCTGTGTCAGATCGAATACTCATGTGCCTGTAGGTATGGTCTGTGTGGCATCAATAGGAGAGTCAATGTGCATGTATTGGTGGCCAGTGCCGCATGTTGAGTTCATTCACATTGATGTGAGCTTTGTGTATGTTGCCACAGGGATTTCTTTGCACATCTGCCCTTGCTAGACTGTTGTTGGTAAGGCATGTCATCACTCTCTCTGTACTCCAGGTTGCCAATCACAGCATGCTAATTTGTTGTTGGCTACATGATGTACTGTTATGCATGGAGGTGATGGGAATGTAGTGTCATGTAGTTTCTGCTTGCCCAGCCTGCGGAAACCAAGGTCTGTCACTGTGGCACTGTGCCCACTCCCTGCACACCAGCAGATCCTGTCATGTGGCCAATAAGAGGTGCTGTTGTAGTATGCTACCTAGAATGACTCATTCACTTAACCAGATTGGGAATGAGTACGGGGTGGGTCACTGATCTGTGACAGCTGTGCATTTAGCATCATTGCCAATGTGTGTCTCTGACTACTGACACATCCCTTATTCTCACAGCCCTGTTGTCACCTTCACACAGGTCATATTTGTCCTGTGCAGGCTCTTTGCTTAACTGACATTTACACAGTGCAGACAGTGTGCTGATTCCTGGGAGACCATGAAATGTGATGCAGTAGCTTGGTCACACAGCAGAAACCGGTCAATTCATTCCTTTGTTTGTTGGATGCCATCTCTGTAGGATAGATGCATATATCCAAAAGCGTGTACTGTGGTACAGATATATAACACAGAACCCCAACCCCATAAGTGGCACAAGTCTGCATTTGTTAGACCACGTGTAGACACTCTCCATATGGCATCTCTGCCCACCATGCCAGTCCTTTCATTGTTACACAAGTGTGATGTTTGAGTTTGTACTCTGCCAGCAGCCTGTAGGGACTCTATGCAGAGAGTAATTCTCACAGGGTGTGAATATGTTGGTCCTGGCAGACGCCACAGAGGTGTGAGGTGTCTCATAGTGGCTCAGATCTCAGTCAGGTTGCTAAGGCACGTCCCACAAGATGTCAGTAGGCCTGCCTAGTCAGTGTATGTCCTGAGCAGGGTGGTGGGTTTGTCTGCAGATTGGAAAATGTATGTATATTTTCATGTCCCTGTACTTATTGGCTTGTTTGTGTCACACATGGGGAGTACTGACAAAATGGGAAACTTATAGCTTTTTGTAACTGACATGCATGTGACTGAACCATTTGTGATGAAACTTATGATCATGATCTCTTGATTTGTGTTTTTCATCCATGCAGGTCAACTCCCATCAAAAGAAATGTATATGGCGAGCCATCGCCAAGAAGGCCCGGGCCTTGAGGGTTCACAGTCTACAGAGCACCCACTGCAGAAAAAGGTGAGAGGATCTGAGACACTGGGCCCAGAAGATCACAGAGGACCGCCTGGGGCTGACCTCCCAATGTTGGCGTGGTGTCTGTTGGACCATGACCCCCCTAATAGCCCGCATTCTGGCAGTGGCCTATCCGGAGCTTGATGGGCAATTAAGGGCAGCACAGCAGCCATACGGGTGAATACAGGGAAAATTCCAGCCCGTTCCATTATAAATTGATTGAGTGAGGTTCTGACTGCTCCCCCTGACTATTATGGATGAGCCATGTTTCACACAGTAGAGGAGAGATTGTCTGTGTTGATCAAGTGTCTTCATGGACATGTGATGACCCTATTCCTCTTTGTCTTTGCAGCATCAGCACTGGCAAACAAAGGAGACAGGGCACAGCTGAGCGGGGAATCATCTGGCCACAGGACATTGGGTCAAGACACAAATGACACAGAGGGACCCAGTGGCCCAGAGGGCGAGGGGAGTGCCACGGGGAAGACCAGAACATCCCTTATCATCATCATCAGATTCCTCCCCCAGTGGCCAGTCCCTAGTGGTGGCGGACCCTTTTGGGAATTCCCCAGTATCATCCTTGTCCACCAGACCCAGTTCTAACACCATCCTCCCTATTGCTCCCCACCTAGTGGGCCATGCCTGCTCACCCAAGAGGATGGGTGTCTCCTTTGCTGGAGGCACCTCTGCCCCACCCCCTGTTACTCCTGCTGCCCTAGGTGAAGAAGCTATTGACCTCCTGAAAGTATCTTGTGGGTCAGTCAACCATTGTGAATGCCCTTCAGGGATTGGCGACCCAACTCCAGCAAACCAATGAATTCTTGGAAGGCATTCATGGTGCACTGTCTGGCCTACAGAGATCTTTTCAGATTGTGGCCTCCTCACTGATGGCAGCCAGTCTCCCCCAACCTTCCTCCCCTCCTCCACCTCACTTTTCCCACTCCAAATACCCCCTACCTACCTAAAGCACACAGCCCAATTCGCAGACATCCACATCAACAGCCAAGAGGAGTGAACACAAACACAAGCAGCACAAAATACACTAGCACATACACAAACAACATCCACCCGCAGACACAGCAACAGTCACAACTTCCCTTGACACCGCCACCACCCCAAGCATCTCACATACCACATCCAACATACCCACAGCACCACACCAACAGTCACTGACACACCCCACACCCCACACCCATTGAACCTGCAGACACCACCCCAGCAGACCCCCAGACATCCACAACAACCACCACACCTGCAGACACCACAACTACAGATACACAGACATCCACCACATCCACCATACCTGCAGTCACCACCCAACAGCCACACACCCACCCACCACTGCATCTCCCAGCACCTCCACCCCCTCTACTCCCAAGACACACAGAAGCCCACACTCACCCACCCAACAGACAGCCACCACGCACAAGTATAAGCATGAATCCACAACATCCACACCTACACAGCATACAACTACACCCTCAACCTCCAAATCCCGACTACTGTCTGATGACCATGCTCATGTCTCTAAAATACTTTTATGTTAGATCTTGACCTTACCCCTGCTCACCCCACCCCCAACCCAGACTCAAGAGGCACCCACCCGGCTCCCAGGCCATCCATTCCACTTCCAAGGACTCCCTTGCCCCCCCTGTGAGCACCCATACCTCTCCCCCCAAGAAGAAGCCCACCCCTCCCAAGTAGAAGACCACCAAGTCAAAGCCCAAACCTCCCTCTCCCAAATCTAACCCCGCACCGCCATGCCCCTCTGGATAATCCCTGAGGTGCATGCCTGCCCCTTGATTCCCCTTCCTGTGGAGGTTCCATGGCAGTTTGGAGTCACGTTTGGGACAACATTGTGCTACTTTGGGGCAAATCTATTTGGACTGGCCAATGGTCTTTAGACGTTCATATTTCATACTTAATAAACCCAAACACATTTGTTTGTGGGGGGTACACATTTGTCCTGCAAATCCTTTTCTATCTTAAAGTTGTTCCTGATTGACTTGTGTTTTGTGCCTACAGTTGTGTGTGTTTCAGCCTGCTTGCTGCCCCATTTGCTGTTGTTTGCAGTATGTGACATTATGGGCAGTGCTGCTGTCCCCCAAGAGGGGTTATATGTTGAGTGTATGTATATGTGTGTGTGTGTAAATGCAATGGTGGTGTCATTGCATTATGTGGTGTTTGTTATGGTGAGTATTTCATCTTGTGTTGTCCAGTGTGGGCATGTATAGTGTTAGACTTGTCCCCTGATATGGCTTATGTATTAATCTGATGTGTGTCAGCTTAAGTTTTGTTAGTGCAGACATGGAGTGAGTTCAGTTGTGCTAGCTTTGTTTTGCATTTTACTGTGCATGTGTTCATTTAAGTGTGTGTCGCTTGCAGCTAGCTCCTATAGAGGTATGTCCCATGTAGTTGGAGTTATATGTGCTTTGTTGCCTTGCACTTCCACATGTGCAGATGAGCATGGTTTTGTGTCTAGCACTGTTTTTCTCTGAAACATATGTCGGGCCATTTCATGTACACATGTTGTTTTATGGGCAGTTGCAACGTGATATGTGTCCCATGCAGCCTCCTTCCATGAGTGTTCCTGGTGCCCCATCCCAATTGTGCAAGTAGTATGTGCATAGTACTCTTTGTCTATTTGTCTCTCTGTGTATTGTGCATGCCATTGTCCTTCCATTGTGCTGTGATGTGTGTGATGTGTGTGTCCATTGCAGGGCTGTTTAATGATGGTGTTGTTTGTGGTCCAATCCACACTGATAACATATGTGTGTTGTATGTGATGACAGTCCCTGGCCTGTGAAGAATGTGAGTGTGTGAGTTGTATTTGTATGTGTAATGTGTGTGCGTTTTTGGTGATGTGTGGGTGAATGTTGCGTTGCTTTCACTGTCCCTGTGACAGAGATGTGTGGCCATGTGTTTTTGTATAGTGCTGCGGTGCAGTGTGAGTCAGCTGCCCAAAGCGGATGTAGTGTGGCTGTGAATGTGTCCGTCTTGACATATGTTTCGGACTGTGTACGGGATGGGACATGTACTTGGTGCCCGTGGCGTGCCCCCCCCCTTATGATGTGGACAACAGCGCTACGATCTGTGTCCAGGGTTTATGATACAGGTAGATGTGTGTACTTATGGTTGTTGGCGTCCACAGTGGTGTTGGGCACCACCAAGGATCACCAGCAGCAGCAGTACAGATGCGATGGGCTCGATGGCGGCAACAGACAAGTGAGGCTGCCTACAGGTAAGTGTCTCCCTTTCTACTGTCCATTTCCACTTTCTGAGATGTGGTGGTTGGACCTCTATGGTCACATTGGCAGTGTGCAACTTCATAATATGGTTGTCGTGCTTCCCCTAAAAGATACCAAGAAATACAAATTCCAGAACACCTAACCACAACACATAACAAAGAACCCTTTCTCTTAAACAACAACTGCATTAACAACTGGAGAATAATTATATTTGCAGCTGAAAATAACCTCCTAAATTTAAGGGCCTTATTAGGAGTTTACCGCTCCCACCACGGGATCGCCAAACTCGCAGGGATGTTACCACAGCCATGGCGGTGGCATCCCTCCAGCCCTATTACAATGTTTCAGCCGGTCTGACCAGGCTGACCGGTGAAAACCTTGAAAAAGAGCGTTCCCACTGGTCAGACCAGTGGAAACAGTGCTACAAGATAGCACTTGGCTCCCTTAAAGGAGCAGAGTGTTATCTCAAAGCACAGAGGGGGCCGACCAGCACCCTTTGCAGAGAGTGTGCATTTCGACAGTGCTGGCCAGGGGGACCCCCAGCACTTGTTCCCTGCCAATCGAAAAGGCTGAGTATAACAAAGACCACCATCACCCCGTCGGGATCTGTGATCCTGGTGGGGATGGTGGTCTTTAGACGGGTCCGCCCGGCTAACTCGTAATGTGGCAGTCGGACTGCACAGCCGCAGAGGTCCAACCGCCACCGTGAGGCTGGCGGTCCTAGGACTGCCAGCCTCATAAGGCGGCCTTAAGTCCATATGAAATGTGGACGATGATGGACAGAACTTTTAAAATGTGCACTCCACCATTCACACAGCTAAACACTATATACTTTGACTTTAATAACACTAACACTGTTTTTGCACTGCTGCCTATCAGACAAAGTGCACCTTACTGTGAACTTTTAAACCATTTCAGAGTCAAAACTAATAATTACTCTACACACAAACGTATATTAGACTTTGAACAGGCAGTGATAGAAAAAATACTTAACCTATACCCCACACACTGCCATACAAGGCTGCTAGTACCACTTTACCAAAGCACTTGGCAACATCTGCAAACATCTGCACTAAGTGCAGAATATTCAACAAACAGCCAGTTTGCCTTTGAAATTAAAAAGTTAATACCTCCGGCATCTGTATCTATACCAGACATAGCTAACCACAATACATGCTAATAAAATCCTTATCTTATCAAAGGAATGAACAAAACCTAAGTAAGTGGAAGGATTGCACAAAGCCTTCCAACCTACACAAGGAAGAATCCAACTAACACTCTACAAATTCATAGAAGGCCTCCAAAAACAACAAAGTTACCAACAACTAAGAATAGAAAAGTTAGGTAACCAAATAAAACCTAAGATCACTAAAGAAACCAGGAAAATGTATGAAGTTTTACAATTCAATGCCAACAGACTCTTTGTAAATAACAAAGGAGTTGACTACTTAGAAATGACTACTAAATCACTATTGTAAAGTGCCTGCCTGCCAATACGCTCACAACTAAAATAGAACAAAACCTAATACCACTATAATATAAACAATTTAAATAAATATTAGAATTATTTTTATCAATCGGTCTATAACAAAAAATATCTTAATAAAGTACAAAATAATACTGATTAAATACAAATAATTTGTTTTAATATTTAATTAAAAAGAACACTAGGAAAACCAAAAAGTTGCAATATAAAAATATACAAAGTGACTTAAAAATTAAAGTACTCACATACAAAATAAAACTTTTCTGTCGAATATCCCAACGCAAACTAAATAAATATATTGTAATTACAGTTGCATAACAGAAGCTTTTCACCTACCTCCACCTTGCAAAAATCCAATCCACAAAAAAGTCAAAAATAAAAAGTAAGGAAAAATGGAATGTCCAAATAAAGTCAAACGAAGGCCCTGATCACAAGTTTGGCGGATGGGAATACCCGTCTGCCAAACTCCCGACAGTTTGGCCGCCACTGTAGCGGCGACCTCCCTGCTGGCCCCTTTATGACTTTCCCACTGGGCTGACCGGCGGAAACCAAGGTTTTATTGAGCCGGCAGCCCGCAGGGGGCACCAGCACCCTTGTAATGCTCACTATCTGCTGTGCAGACAGTGCGCATTACGAGGGTGCTTGTCAGAGGACCCCTGCACCTGTTCTCCGCTAGCCTTTTTATGGCGGTGAAACCACCATGAAAAGGCTGGTGGAGAACAAGGTTGTAATCAGTTGGGAGGCACTGCGTACAGCGCCGCCCTGGCTGATTGCAACCTGCACCTGCCGTCAGCACGTCGGGATCACCGATCCCGGCGGAGATGGCTGAACCCTGACAGTCAAACCGCCAGGGTCATAATGTGGTGGTCAGACCGCCACAGCAGCGGCGGTCCAGACCACCACCACGTGTCTGGCGGTTAAGTGACCGCCGGACTCGTAATTAGACCCTAAGTAATCCACAGTCATTGAAAACCATAAAACACAAAGAATTTAAAGTAAAAACTGTTCAGGAAATCCACAACATCAAAGGAAATTAATAAATAATGATTTTTTAAAAACAAGATTAAAAATTGCTGCAAACATTCCACTTCGAATTGTCACCTGTAAAAAAAAGTAACATTCCCACTCTCAGAATACATTCATCACAAATTTATCACAAATACAACACTACACCTTTGCAAACATAATACAACACATAACTGTATGTACAATAACATACTGATTCCAAATTATAGTTAGGGCTACCCCATTACACTACATAACAACACAACATAAACTACCATTAAACACCTTACCAAATAAAACTGATATCATAACCCACATCAACCACCATCCCTATACCCCAAAAACCCTAAATAAAAATGTAAAAAACTGTGACTGACGTGAACTAAATCCACTGCAAAATGACACTACTAGAGTACAAAGTACAGGTAGGTGTAAAAAATAATGGCTAAATAAAGCTAAAGAAATTCTAAATTAATGTGAAAATCAATAGAAATGTTAACAAAACTTATTAAAATCAAGGAAAACATGTGGAAATGTACTTGTGAGGGACTGGGTGTATTAAATGATATGGCTGTAGGGCCTTGTCATGCAGTACACTCTCAAATACCGTCTTGAATCCAGTCAGGTATGTTTACTTAACCTTAAGCTCACCCCTGGGTAGTTGTGGATGCAAGAAGTAAGGCTTAGCAAAGGAACAATGTTTAAAGCATTTATCAGCACCAACTTGACAACTAGACACGAAAGTCACCCAACAAGAAAGAGACACAATATTTTATGAAAAAAGAACATACTTCTATGAATTTGTAGAGTCCTTGAACATCATAATTCACCAGAGGGTTGTGGAGATATGAACTTTTAAAGCAAGAAATAACTTTTGTATCACCCGCAAACAAGCATTGGCCAAAAAAAGAATGTAAGCTTTTGAAAAATCTGAAAGAGTTAGTCCGGCAACTCAGACTTGAGTTAGGCAACCGATTCCAACAGAACAGAGGTGTAGGAGACCAGTAGGGATACTTTGGCCAGTTACCTGGCCACCAGAGCATCTTTGCAGTGAAATCCAAACTTTACAAGATAACAACCATTGACAATAATGGAGTGGCCCTGATGCTGAGGGATGTAGGCAAAGGATGCTCAAGGATGATCCTGATTCTGTGCAGTTCATGGGGGTAAATTTTGGGTGATTCCTCAGTCAACAGATGAGGTGGTGCAACTTTTGCCATGGGGATTGGGTGACGAATACGAGAACAGACAACATTCACGGGTCCAGCAGACATGGATATACATTTTAGCTATGTCGGATAAGTCTCTTGAAGTTCCTGGTGTTCGGCAGCTATAGAACTTCTGCAGTGGCTATCAACTTGACTCTTCCAGCTTCAATGTCCCTGGTGCTGTTCCAGGGTGCCAGCCAGCTGACCCTTGGAGTTAACGCTTTGATCTAGGGATGGGAATCAACTTTTCCCAAAGCCAGGAGCCACGGACACGATCCAAACTTTACTAGCCCAAAGTGCAGCAGGTGTAGTCCTTCTGGTTCCGCAGCCGGGAAACATCCTTTTTTAAGACTTTTTTTTTCCGAAAGTCCTGGTTAACGAAAGCGCAACAACGTTTTTTTTAACCACGACTCTGGTTTTTTGTGCCTTAACTACGTATGTTCTGAACAACGAACATGCGTGGTTAAGGTACAAAGAAGGGAGTTGGCGAAGGTAAGTGGTGGGTTTAGGTTTTGGGGAGGGGGTGGGGGGTCAGGGGGTTTTAGGTTTTGGGGTGGGGTTGGGGGGTGGGGCGTTTTTGGTTTTGAGGAGTGGGTGGGGGGTCAGGGGGTTTTAGGTTTTAGGGTGGGGTTGGGGGGGTGGGGCGTTTTTGGTTTCGGGGAGTGGGTGGGGGGTCAGGGGGTTTTAGGTTTTAGGGTGGGGTTGGGGGTGAGGCGTTTTTGGTTTTGGGGAGTGGGTGGGGGGTCAGGGGGTTTTAGGTTTTAGGTTGGGGTTGGGGGGGTGGGGCGTTTTTGGTTTTGGGGAGTGGGTGGGGGGTCAGGGGGTTTTAGGTTTTAGGGTGGGGTTGGGGCGTTTTTGGTTTTGGGGAGTGGGTGGTGGGGTCAGGGTGTTTTAGGGTGGGGTTGGGGGGGTGGGGCGTTTTTGTTTTTGGGGAGTGGGTGGGGGGTCAGGGGGTTTTAGGTTTTGGGGTGGGGTTGGGGGGGTGGGACGTTTTTGGTTTTGGGGAGTGGGTGGGGGGTCAGGGGGTTTTAGGTTTTAGGGTGGGGTTGGGGGGGTGGGGCGTTTTTGGTTTTGGGGAGTGGGTGGTGGGGTCAGGGGGTTTTAGGGTGGGGTTGGGGGGGTGGGGCGTTTTTGGTTTTGGGGAGTGGGTGGGGGGTCAGGGGCTTTTAGGTTTTAGGGTGGGGTTGGGGGGTGGGGCGTTTTTGGTTTTAGGGAGTGGGTGGGGGGTCAGGGGGTTTTAGGTTTTGGGGTGGGGTGTTTTTGGTTTTGGGGAGTGGGTGGGGGGTCAGGGGGTTTTAGGTTTTAGGGTGGGGTTGGGGGGGGCGTTTTTAGTTTTGGGGAGTGGGTGGTGGGGTCAGGGGGTTTTAGGTTTTGGGGTGGAGTTGGGGGGGTGGGGTGGGGGATGTAGGGTGAATGGTGCCTATTGCTAATGATTTTATCAGGAATGCCTTTACAACGAAATATCGTTGTTAAGGCATTCGTGGTAAAATCATTAGTAGTAGCAACGAGGTCGGTGTTCCGACCTCGTTGTTAAGGCAGTAGTTGTTTTTGAAGTCGTTGTTTCGTCGTACAATCCTGCAGCCTCTCTTTGTGCACTTTCAATGTCACTGGGATGGTTCTCCTTCGGTCCTTTCCCCAAATCCATGGCGTACTGAAGTCCAGCATGCCAGGGGTGGCTTATTTATCCCAGGAAAGTGCCCTGAGGGGAAAAAGTGGTCCCTAATCAATGATATAGTGATTCCCCTCCTCTTGGGTGATGAAGTTCATGTCTGGTGTGGCATCAGGCCATCCCAGAGCGCAACATTCCTGCCCCTTTCAATCAATCAATCAATCAATCAATCAATCAGGATTTATAAAGTGCATCTAATCACCAGATAGGGTATCCAGGCCCTTGCAGGTCCTGGAGGCTTATTTGAACATCCCTGTCTTGAAGGCCTTTTGGAATTCCAGAGGTGAGGTGCTGGTCCGGAGGTGTGCTTGGGAAGACTGTTCCAGGTTTTTGTTGCAATGTGAGAGAAGGAGCGTCCTCCACTTCTGCTTTGGTAGATGTGTGAAGTATGGGCAAGTAAAAGGGAGGCAGAGCGTAGTCTTCTGGATGGTTGGTGGAAGTTCAGGCGAATAATTAATGTATGCGGGTCCTTGGCTGTGTCGAGCCTTGTGTGCATGGGTCAACAGCTTGAATTGGCATCTTTTCAGTATGGGTAGCCAGTGGAGTTGCCTGAGGTGGGGTGTGATGTGGGTTCATGGGGAAAGGCTGAGGATGAGTCTGGCTGGGGCATTCTGTGTGGTCTGAAGTCTCTGTAGGGTGTGTGTGGCAATTCCTATGTAGAGGGCCTTGCCATAGTCCAGTCAGCTGGTAATGAGGGCCTATGTCATGGTGCGTCTCGTGTGTAGGGGTAGCCAATTGAGGATCTTACATAGCATGCATAAAGTGAGCAAGCAGGTGGAGGAGACACCGTTGATCTGTGATTTAATTGTGAGCTTTTTTCAGTGATGATTCTGAGATTTCTAGCGTGGTCAGAGGGAGTGGGTGCAGGTCCCAGGTCTGATGGTCACCAGGAGTTATTCCATGTCTTGCTGCTGCTACTAAAGATCAGTACTTCTGTTTTGTCTGTGTCCACCTGCAGGCAGCTGTTCTTCACCCAGTCAGCAACGATTGTCATGCATCTGTGAAAATTGGTTCTGGTGGTGGAAGGGTCATCAGTGAGTGACGGGATTATTTGGATGTCTCTGTGTAGGAAATTATGTTGAGACCGTGGGATCTGACGATGCTGGCCAGTGGGGTTATATTTGCATTGAAGAGCATGGGTCTGATGGATGAGCCCTGGGTTCGGAGGTGAAAATTGGGAGGTAGATCCTCTGGGTTTTCTGGTGAGGAAGGAGGTGTCTCCTTCGATGCCGATGTAATGGAATCTTTCGATCAGCATGTGGTGGGATATGAGTTTGAAGTTGTCAACATCAGGGCAGTGCCCGCTCTACGGGCGACTAGAATGCAAAAACCCAGCATTTTCAAGATAACGTAATTTATGCATTGTGCTGATATGCTGTTGTTTAACCTTTTGCATTGCAGAGTTTAATCCTGAAGACTTATTTTCAAGGTGCTTATCAATACTGTTCATTTGCAATGTATTGCTGCAGGCTTTCAGAGTGTGTCAGGGTGTGGTCCCTTTCCAGGGCCTTCTAGAAGCTTTCCCTGCAGCATGCCTGGGTGTGGTTTGTGGGCTGGGCCAAGACTATAGAAGGGAGCCAGCCCAGCTCCACATGCTCACTATTTAGAGGTCCTGGTGCAGAGCAGCAACAACTTCCTGAGCTCCTGTTCCAGAGGCCTACTTTGATCTTCCAGGCCTTGCCCTTTCACTTTGATGGTGATTCTTGATCAGGGCTGTAAGACGGAGGTCGGGCTGGGCCCCCGATCCCGTTCTCGAAAGCATTCGAGTTCCTGGGCCCAATTTGCATGATAAAACAGTTTTTCTCTTGTGCGTGTGAATGTGCGTTTGGTGTTTCATGGCATTTACATGCTGACACTCGAATCGGCAAGACGCGCAATTCTTTGCTCGTGTACAATTCTTGATATTCATTGTGCGCTACCATTTTATGGCATTTACAAGGTAGCATTCGAATCGGCAAGTCGCGCAATTCATTTCTTGTGCTTAATCCTTGTTACTCATTGTTCCCTACCATTTTATGGCATTTACAAGGTAGCATTCGATTCGGCAACTCACATGATTCATTTATTGTGCTTAATCCGTGTTACTCATTGTCCGCTACCATTTCATGGCATTTACAAGGTAGCATTCGAATCGGCAAGACGCGCAATTCAGTTCTTGTGCTTAATTCATGTTGTTCATGGTGCGCTACCATTTCATGGCATTCACATGGTGGCATTCGAATCGGCAAGACGCGCAATTCATTTATTGTGCTTAATTCATGTTGTTCATGGTGCGCTACCATTTCATGGCATTCACATGGTGGCATTCGAATCAGCACGACGCGCGATTCATTTCTTGTGCTTAATTCATGTTATTCATTGTGCGCTACCATTTCATGGCATTCACATGGTGGCCTTCGAATCGGCAAGACGCGCGATTCATTCCTTGTGCTTAATTCATGAATATTCAGTGTGCGCTACCATTTCATGGCATTCGCAAGGTAGCATTTGAATTCTCAAAACGCGCAATTCATTTCTTGTGCTTAATTCATGATATTCATTGTGTGTTACCATTTCCTGGCGTTTATGTGATGACATTCGAATTGGCAAGACGCACGATTAATTTCTTGTGCTGAACTCATGTTAATCATTGTGCGCTACCATTTCGTGGCATTCACATGGTGGTATCCGAATCGGCAAGATGCGCGATTCCTTTCTTGTGCTTAACTCATTATGTTCATTGTGTGCTACCATTGCATGGCATTTACTTGGTGGCCTTCGAATCAACAAGACGCGCGATTCAGTTCTTGTGTTTAACTCATGTTATTTATTGTGCGCAACCATTTCATGGCATTTACAAACTCTTGTGGAAATCCGCAATATGCGCAATTCAGGTTCCTGCATTCCAAGAAACTAAAGTGCTAGTATTCTAGATGTTATATTGGATGTGCATAATAAGTCCCTTAAGTACTATTCCTATGAAATTATTTTCTTGTCCTCATGCAAAAGACTATGCTTGAATTTTAAATTGTAATTCTAGAAGATTCAGATGTTTCTAATCCATGTGTAACATTTCATTGAGAAGTTCATTGAAAAGTTGTATTAATCCTTCTTGATTACTTCACAGGTAACCAGACATCTTGAGGCCTAGTTATTTAGTCCATGCTTAAGTGATCCATGTTTCCAGTATGACAATGCGTAGAATCATAGCCTAGTAATGATTAATATGATATATAGGCGGTCATTGCAACATTGGCGGTAAAAGCCGCGTACCGCCGTGCAGAAGACCACCAACACACCGCCGCGGCTGCGGAAATCCGCCACAGCTATTATGACCCACAGCTCGGAATCCGCCAAAATTCAGACACCCACACAAGTCCGCCACACCAAAAGTCAGTGATAAACTGGCGAAAACAAAACCTCCACCGTCACACCAACAGAAATACGCCCACACTATCACGACACAGGAATCCACGCGCGGTCTTTCAACCGCGGTATTCCATTGGCGGTACACACCGCCGCGCTCTAAATACACACACATTTACAAAACACAGCCACATTGGACAATTCTAAATACACACACCTGATACACATACACACACCACTCCCACACACCCAATACAATATAAAACACAAACCCACATCACCCACAAACCCTTACGACAACAAATCACGAACGAAGGCCAGAGAGAGACACCACCATCAACAACACTAGCATCCACAGGCACACAACACCATCACCCACAGAACTTCCACCCACCACACACTACACACCACTACATATCAGCATACTTATCACCCCACACACCACCCCACACATCACTTACACCACCCCATGGCACGGCAAAGACACCCCAGGTTCTCGGAGGAGGAGCTCAGGGTCATGGTTGAGGAAATCGTCTGGGTAGAGCCACAGCTATTCGGAGCACAGGTGAAGCACACCTCAATTGCAAGGAAGATGGAGCTATGGTGAAGAATAGTGGACAGGGTCAACGCAGTGGGACAGCACCCAAGGAATCGGGATGACATCAGGAAGAGGTGGAACGATCTACGGAGGAAGGTGCGTTCCGTGGTCTCAAGACACCACCTGGCGGTTCAGCGGACTGGCAGTGGACCCCCACCTCCTCCCCCACAACTAACAACATGGGAGGAGCAGGTTTTGGCGATTCTGCATCCTGAGGGCCTCGCAGGAGTAGGTGGAGGAATGGACTCTGGTAAGTCAAATCTTAACTATTACATCCCCCACCCTACCTGCATGCCAGCACATACCCCCACCCTCACCCTCACCCCATCACTCTAACTCCTCATAAATGTCCCAACATCACAAACCACACATTCTAACACCAAGCCCTGCATGCAAAAACAAAGCATGGACACCCATCACCAAAGCATGCCTACTGCACATACCCATACACCCCCCTAAACCATCATCACACAAGGTCCCACACAGGAATGCAAGCACTTGGGTACACGGTCACCCACCCATTGCACACCATGACACACACAGATGTAATAACCATCCTTTTATACCCCTGCAGGACCCCTACCCAACGTCACCGGACAGGAGGGTCCACACATGTCCACACCACCAACAGAAGAGGCCCACAGTGATGACAGCACCTCTGTCCAACTGGATCTAGATGCCCAGCCCGCCCCATCGGGGACCTCGGGACAGTCGGTTCCCCACACCCTGTCACAGGCCACCACAGAGCTCCCCCCCTCTGGAAACACCAGCACAGCACCCGCCCACCGGGCACATACCTCCGTCCCCAGGACGAGTCAATCAGTTGTGTGTCTACCACTACAGGGAACCCAGGCTAACCCACCACCCCAACAACAACAGGGACCTAGGGGCAGTGGTAGTGGGCACACGGTCCAGGGGCCGGAGGCCCAGGAACACAGGGGAACTGGGAGGGCTGCTGTGCGACAGGGGGGGGACAGGCCCAGGGAACCCACTCCCCACGAGGCCCTCTCCTCCATCATGGGAGCCTACCACCACTCCCAGGAGACAATGGCAACGGTACTGGACAAGTTTCAGGAGACCCAGCGCCTGCAGGAGGAACAGTATATGGGCTTCAGGGAGGAACTCAGAACCATCAATTCCACCCTGGGCACCATCGTAGGGGTGCTGAAGGAAGTACTCAACACCAGGAGGGACACTGTGGCACTACAAGGGGCCCCTGACACTAGCCTGGACGATGAACTGCCCACCACCTCCGCCGGCGCTAGTGGACAGGAGGCACCGCCACAGGACCACCACACCAGCACCCCACCCCCTGCAGAGGGAGAACCACCTCACAAACGGTCCCTGAGATCCAGGACAAAGACAGAGAATGATGCCAAGACCCCCGCCAAGAAATGAGACCACCCTGATTGTCATCCTTCTGTCCCACCTTGTCACCCTGTCCATCCTCAAACTGCCCCAGTTCCACTTCCTATGCCCATATGGGCAATGCACCTGTGAGACTAATAGACTGGACTCTGCCATGGACATTCCTCCGCCATCACCCCTCACCATTTTACAACCCCCTCCAATATTGAGCACTTAAATAAACATCCTTAAAGCACAAAACAATCTGGAGTCTGTCTGTGATTTCGGAATACTGTATTAGCAATAACTGTGGCAAAAAGCCTTTTCATTGGTAATGTCAACATACCTATGTCACACAGCTATAGTCCATGAGGAATCAAAGCAGATGTCACACAGTGGGACCCACATTTGCGAAATCGTAAGGGAAAGTGACAACTCGGTGACCATACACTGGGTGAAAACGACAGACAGTAGAGAGGTAGTAGTGTTTAAGTACATGTAGTAGGCAGGTTTGTATTCTTACCTGTGTGTCACTGGAAATATTGCTGGATCACTGAGTCCCTGTTGTCCATGTCTTCTTCCTCTGCTTCCTCATCTTCACTGTCCACAGGCTCCACAGCTGCCACAACACCGCCATCTGGACCAACCTCCTGCAGAAAAGGCACCTGTTGTCGCAAAGCCAAGTTGTGAAGCATACAGCAGGCCACGATCAACTGACACATCTTCTTTGGTGAGTAGAATAGGGATCCACCTGTCATATGGAGGCACCTGAACCTGGCCTTCAGGAGGCCGAAGGTCCGCTCGAGCACCCTCCTAGTTCGCCCACGGGCCTCATTGTAGCGTTCCTCTGCCCTTGTCCTGGGATTCCTCACTGAGGTCAGTAGCCATGACAGGTTGGAGTAACCAGAGTCACCTGCAAATGGCGAGGGACAACTGTTAGACACACACTAACCTGGAGGGATATCCCCAGACCCAGACAACCATTCCCACTGACTAGCTTCCAGGTTCTCACCTAATAGCCACACACGGTGCCTCTGGAGTTCACCCATCACATAAGGGATGCTGCTATTCCGCAGGATGTAAGCATCATGCACTGAGCCAGGGAACATGGCATTCACATGGGAGATGTACTGGTCGGCCAAACATACCATCTGTACATTCATGGAATGATAACTCTTCCGGTTTCTGTACACCTGTTCACTCCTGTGGGGGGGTACCAAAGCCAAATGTGTCCATTCAATGGCACCTATGATGTCGGGGGTATGTCCCAGGGCATAGAAATCACCTTTCACTGTAGGCAAATCCTCCACCTGAGGGAAAACTATGAAGCTCCGCATTTGTTTCAGCAGGGCAGACAACACTCTGGACAACACGTTGGAAAACATAGGCTGGGACATCCCTAATGCTATGGCCACTGTTGTTTGAAATGACCCACTTGCAAGGAAATGGAGCACTGACAGCACCTGCACTTGAGCGGGGATTCCTGTGGGATGGCGGATAGCTGACATCAGGTCTGGCTCCAACTGGGCACACAGTTCCTGGATTGTGGCACAGTCAAGCCTGTTTGTGATTATCACATGTCTTTCCTCCATTGTCGACAGGTCCACCAACGGTCGGTACACCGGAGGATGCCGCCATCTACTCACATGTCCCAGCGGACGGTGCCTATGAAGGACAACAGCGAGCACAGAGTCAAACAACTCAGAGGTACGTACCCACAGCTTTCACAGAACACCATTCATAATCTAAAAAGTGGCCTGTATGTGTGTTGAGTCTAGACCTAGGTATGTGTGACGCAGTTGGAAATGAAGCCATGTGGGCCCCTGAAATGGCGGCTGCCTGACCTGTAAAGTGGGACAATGGGATGTGAGGTAACTGCACTGGCGTGGTACACAATCGCGGTAGGCGGTCGAAGACCGCAGCGCAATGCTGCATTGGTTAACATTGGACCCTATGGGTCCCAGGAGCCAATGACGATGTACGCCGCTGGTGACGGTACGCACCGCCGCGGACGTGATCGCCATTTTCTATCTGTTCAATCACTCGATACCTGATCGTCGACAGGAGAGGACCTACACTGCAAGTGCTGCTGTGACCTCGGTCTGGAAGAGATAATGGCTCGAGTGTCTAGGGAAAGGGCCCCTGCCTTCACATCGGAGGAGTTGGAGAAACTCGTGGATGGGGTCCTCCCCCAGTACACGCTACTCTACGGTCCTCCAAACAAACAGGTAAGTACACTGGGAGCATGCTGTGTAGGCTATGCCTGTGTGGAGAGGGGTGGATGTAAGAAGGAAGGGGGGAGAGTGCGGCGTGCATGAAACGACGGTGAGTGCATGTGCCAGATGGCAAGGGTAGGGATGGGGGCCAATCACTTTGACGGTGCAGTTGGTAATAACTTTCTCTTCCCCCTGTACAAATCATGTAGGTCAGCGCCCATCAGAAAAAACATATTTGGCGTACCATCGCCAAGGACGTCCGGACCCTGGGGGTCTACCACAGACGGAGCACTCACTGCCGGAAAAGATGGGAGGACATTCGCCGCTGGAGCAAGAAGACGGCGGAGGATCAGCTGGGGATGGCCTCCCAACATGGGAGGGGTGCCCGTCGCACCATGACCCCCCTGATGTTCAGAATCCTGGCGTTGGCGTACCCAGAGTTGGATGGGCACTTGAGGGCATCACAGCAGCCACAAGGGGGTGAGTACACTCGCATTCTGCTGATTTTGCAAGTAGTGGAGGTGTCTGGGTGGGGGAGGTAGGCTGTGGGTTTCCCTAGGCTAGGGCGAGTTCCATAGGCAAGGTCCCTCCGTAAGGCAGGCCATGTGGCACCCCACCGCACCTCTGTAGAGTGCCAGGTACACCTAGTCATGCCCCTGTGTCATCCATGTGTGCAGATGTCGTCCATAGCCTAGTAGCCTGAATGCCATCCAGGGTGTAGAAAGGCAGTTGCAACAAACAAATGCATTCCTGGAAGGCATTCATTCTGGTCAGGCGGCCCTTCAGTGAGCTTTTCAGACTCTGGCCTCAGCACTGATGGCAGCCATTGTCCCTGTGTCTAGCCTCCCCCTCCAACTTTCTCTACCCAGACCCAATCCCCTGTACCTCAGCCTAACCCAAGCACACCTACAGACCAGCATGCACACACGTCAACACACAAGGGAAGCTAAGGCAAACATAAGCACCACACATCCCACAGGCACTCACGCAAGCATCACACACATGCAGGCGCACCAACATCCACTGCCTCCACTGTGACCCCTTCCTCCTCATCTCCCTCCTCCCTCCCAGTCTCGTCTCCACTCACACCTGCATGTACTACCTCTACAGCCACTACTACCATCACCAGCACACCCACCACCACACCCCGCTCACGTGCAGTCACCACCCCCACTACCATTCACACGTCCCCTGTGTCCTCTCCCAGTGTGTCTGTGATGCCCTCTCCCAAGATACACAAACGCAGGCACACACCCACCCAACAGCCATCCACCTCACGACAGCCTCCAGCTCATGCACCTTCACCCAAAGTCAACAAACAAACACCTCCTACAACCACAACCTCTTCCTCCACTCCCAAACCCCCTCAAGCTACCCGTCCCAGTGTGTCCAAAAAACTTTTGCTGTCCAACCTTGACCTCTTTCCCACACCTCCCCCACCCCGTCCGTCTCCTAGGTCCCGAACTAGCACCTCAGCCACAACATCTCCGGTACCAGTGGTGCCTGTAGTCACCGGAATCTGGAGTGCACCGGCCACCAGGGCAGCCAGTGTGGCACGGAGCCACAGCACGGACAATCCCCCACCTGTGAAGCATCAGAAGTTGGCCAGTGCCCGGCGGGAGAGGGGGAAGACTCCAGCCACCAAAGCAGCTCCCATGGGTACAGGTGGGAGTGTGAAGTCAGCTGCGAAACCTTCCAAGGTGGGGAAGGGGCACAAGAAACTCAGCAAGTCTGGGAAGAGCAGCACGGCAGAGAAGACCGCCATCATCCCAGCTGCCCAGGAGGCCACCGCCAGCACCAGCCCAGGTGCCCAGGAGGCCACCGCCAGCACCAGCCCAGCTGCCCAGGAGGCCACCGCCAGCAAAAGCCCAGCTGCCCAGAGAGGCCACCACCAGCACAAACCCAGCTGCCCAGGAGGCCACCACCAGCACCAGCCCAGCTGCCCAGGAGGCCACCGCCAGCACCAGCCCAGCTGCCCAGGAGGCCACCGCCAGCACAAGCCCAGCTGCCCAGGAGGCCACCGCCAGCACCAGCCCCGCTGGGCCATGAAGGACCGCCAGCAAATGCCCCGCTGGGCCATGAAGGACCGCCAGCAAAAGCCCTGCTGGGCCATGAAGGACCGCCAGCATCTGAGTCACTGCAATGGAGACCGCCGCTCCAAGCACCGCTGAACAGGGCACCGCCGTCTCAAGAACCGCTGAACAGGGCACCGCCGCCTCAAGAACCGCTGAACAGGGCACCGCCATCTCATGCACCGCTGAACAGGGCACCACCGTCTCAAGAACCGATGAATAGGGCACCGCCGCCTCATGCACCGCTGTACAGGGCACCGCCGCCTCAAGAACCGCTGAACAGGGCACCGCCATCTCATGCACCGCTGAACAGGGCACCGCCGCCTCAAGCACCGCTGATCAGGGCACCGCCGCCTCAAGAACCGCTGAACAGGGCACTGCCGTCGCATGCACCGCTGAACAGGGCACCGCCGCCTCAATCACCGCTGGCCCATGAGCGCCAAGGGCACTGACCCTACTGAGTCCATCACGGGCAGAATGAAGCACTCTGGGCACCATGCCCCCTCCATAACCAGTGGAGAGATCCATCCACTACCTCTGTCCTCAGCAGGATGAAGCACTCTGGGCACAATGCGCCCTCCAGAACCAGTGGAGAGATCCATCCACTACCTCTGTCCTTAGCAGGATGAAGGACTCTGGGCACAATGCCCCCTCAGGAACCAGTGGAGAGATCCATGCACTACCTAAATGCTCACAGGGAAATTGGTTCTGACACTAGGTTTCCTTCTCTGTCCCTATCTCCAACTTGTCTACAGGAACAAAAGGCAGCCTGCTCAGGACTGCTATCACCATTTGCCCTTTCAGAGGCAGCTTTCCCTTTGAAGCTCTCCTTTTGGGCTAACACCAGAGTGGCTATCCTGGGGGAGGAAGTAACGCACCTCACTCTGTGGCTATTGCTTGTGTTCCTAAACCTTGGAGTAGTTCACACGTCTCCACAGGCGTTCAGAAAGCTGTCTATGTGCCAGGGCCTTTGTGAGGCAACTTGGCTAGCTGGAGCACAGAGTGGCAACTTTCTAAAAGTTGCTTACCTTTAATAGTGGTAATAAATTCAACCTGGGTATCTGGCTGGTTTAATGCCATGATTAATTTGATACCTTACATCACCCAGTTAGGTAGTCCCATTCAGGTGTTAGCTGGGTTGGAATGCCAACCGGGTACCCTGTGTTAGCCAATCAGGCTACTAACTATCCACAGCAAAACAACAATTTAGAAGTGTTGCTGTTAAGACATCCAAGATGTATGTCTTACTTAGCAAAATACAGCTCCCAGCTGACACGCTCTATGGGCTTTTCTTAGGGGAGACCTATATCTAGTGGTAAGGGATAGGGTGGCTTTGCCATTGGAGTAAATGGCAGAGTTGAACTAGTAGTGAAATTGATGTCCTTACAATCTGCAGTGGCAGGCTGAGGGACATTTTGTACCTTGTCACACTCAGGGCAGCACAATTAGTAATGCAGCCAAGAGAGAACACTCTTCCTTACATGCCCTCGGTACCCTTGGTACCAAATACTAGGGACTTATAAGTAAGTGAGTTGTTGCTGATTGGGTGTATCTAATTTGACAAGTCATTTGTATAGGGTCAGAACACTGGCACTGAGGTATGGTTAGCAGACCTCAGTGGACTCTCAGAGTAGATGAACAAGCAGCTAATAGTCCACAAGAGGGGGAATTGCAGAAAGCTTTTTTCCTTA
The DNA here is from genome assembly GCF_031143425.1 of Pleurodeles waltl. Lineage (NCBI taxonomy): Eukaryota > Metazoa > Chordata > Amphibia > Caudata > Salamandridae > Pleurodeles > Pleurodeles waltl. The sequence goes on from NC_090450.1 coordinate 883,581,666, forward strand.
CAATATTAAATTGTTTAAAAAAGTTAAACAATATAATGAACACACACAAACACCTATGTAAAGCATGAGTTAATTAGTACTATAAAAACATAGGTATATAAAATAGTACTAATTATTATATACTAAAATAAAGGGGGTTTGTTCACCCTGATTTCAGTCACTTTTTCAGAGCGTCTACAGAATGGATTTGAACCATAGTAATTTTCAATTCATCTGGTTGGAATATCGGTCAATGAAGATTTTTACTAATGTTTATGACAACTGCTTTTACATTAACATTTGTGCCATTCTTATTGCTCTGAGAAGTGAGCTTGTGGGTTCCTTATCAGGCACTGGGGATGGTCCTATTATTTGGCTGCGTGATTTCAACACTTGTTGGTGTAAATTAGGCAAAACAGTGACTTGCGGCTTAAGTGATTCCCACAGTGAACCCTTGATGCACTTTGTGCAAAGCCCTTTTGGAGAGGTCCTTAATGAACTCACTGTGAAGTACCAACTGTTATCTGCCTTTGATGCAACTCTTGCGTGTCCTATTCTTAAACAAACTTTCATTGGTAGAGATTGTCACAGCATTATTGATTTTATTTTATTTAGTTGAAGGGTAGAGGCCCCTGAATCATTGCTGGTTGCCAGTAATAGTAGGGATTCTCGTCTTTTTTGGGACGTGATTAACCCCCCCCTTTTTTTAGGGATCTCCCTGTACCTGAGAATTCCCCAGTTGTCAGCCCCATTATTTGGATCGAGCATGTTAAAGAAGTTTATGGCACAGCCCACCAAGACTATTAATCTGAGTGAACTGTGAGATACTATTCTGTGGCTTTACATGGTGGATTGAACATTTAGGGCCAGATGTAGCAAAATTTTGCGAGTCGCAAATGGCCCGAATCGCAATTTGCGACCCCGCAAAATCGGAAATGGGATGCAAAAACCCCATTTCCGAATCGCAAATTGCGACGCAAGCCATTACCGACTCGCAAAAATTGCGACCCCATTTTGCGACCCACAAATAGGAAGTCGCAATTTGCGAGTCGCAAACCATATGAAATAGCCACTCGCAAATTGCGACTAGTCGCAAAAAGCCCATTTTGCACTTCCAATTTACCACTAACTCAGAGCAGGTGGTAACCAGAACCAAAGTATAAAAGGTGGCGGAGATATATGTGATAGCAAGGAGGAGGAGAGCCCACGCCGCACAGCAGATGAGGAGGAGGAGCCAGAGACAGGAGAAGATATACAGAACCAGACAGACACTTTTCCAACAAACTGAGGAGGAGATATATGATAATACAGACTCAGCAGTGCAGCAATATTAGAATTAATAGATCTACTCAATCCGCAGCTTCAACGCCAGACTGTGCGCAGCAGCACCATCCCCACACATGTGCAAGTGCTATGCTCACTGCACCTCTTGGCCTTAGGTAGCTATCAGGGGGTCATTGCTGTGGCAGGTGGGGTATCTCAAAGTGCACTCTCACGGTTCTTCAGAGCATTCCTAGATGCCATACTCACACACATGTCCAGATACAAATACCTACCCAGGAATGAGGCAGAAATCAACAGCACCAAGTTGGAATTCTACAGGATTGCCAACTTCCCGCATGTAATAGGGTGTGTAGACGAGACACATATACAAATATGCCCTCCTGCAAATCTGGAATATCTGTTCCGCAACCGGAAGTGTACCCACTCACTGAACATCCAGGTGGTATGTGACACTCATTATGTTATAACTGACATGGTTGCCAAATTTCCAGGGAGTACACATGACTCCTACATTTTCAGGCACAGTGGGATACACCAACGCCTAGAACGTGGGGAGTTTGGAGACGGATATCTCCTAGGTATAGCTGAATACACCTTGCAGACATACACACAGGTCAATGTGGAACCCATCTATGCCCAGCTAACATTGTTCATTTTGTGCCAAACAGGTGACAGTGCATATGCACTACGACCATGGATACTTACCCCGTACTTAACACCCAGCAATGAGACAGAGAGGTGATACAACAGTGCACATAGGAGGACCCGAAATATAATAGAGAGGACCTTCGGACTGTTGAAGGCAAGATTCAGATGCCTCCACAAAAGTGGAGGTGCCCTCCAGTATGCCCCAATAACAGCATTCAAGATCGTTGGCGCATGCGCTATACTGCACAACATTGCCACCAGACGTGGTCTACATCTCACCCCAGAAGACCCAGATTCGGAGGATGACGAGCAAGAGCTACCACATCGCCATCATGGGGATAGAAGCATTATAAATCAAGGCAGACAGAGACGGGACCACATTGCAAACCAATACTTTGGAAGGTACGTGGTAACTGTCACCACACACACGAATGTCACACACAAAGAGCCCAGGTGTGAAGTGGAACAAACAAGAACTTTAATGATGTCAACCAATAAACTATTGAAATGAACTATTGATCAGGGGCTGTAAAAGTCCACCTGCTATGAGGACACATTAACCTCATGTGCCTCCATGACCCCTGGACGGTGTGGCTGGAGGTGGTGTCTTGTGGGAGACCTGTGGGACATAGGGAACACACTGTCAGTATCTACCATTTGTTGTATGCTTCCTAATAAACTGTTGCCTATCAGCTGCCTACTTGACTACATTGCCCATAATGCACCATTCTGGTGGTTGCTACTCTGAAATGGAGCTATTTTGGTTGTGCATGCTGCTGTGTACTAGGTGGGTGGGGGTATGGCAGATATGGGTGTACATGCATGTTTCATTGTTCTCACTGGTTGATGGTCCTGGCGCTGACGTGTCCAGCTCTCCTATTCCAGACACTGCCTCTGGCTCCAGGGTCTCTTCCACTCTTTCCTCCAAGGGTGTGGGTGGTGGTACGGTAGATGGGCCTCCTCCAGTGCCCCTCATCTCCCGGAGGCGCTCTGCCACCCTCTCCTTGGTCCGGGAGCGCAGGTCATATCACCTTTTTTTAAGTTCATCAATGCTCCTGTGGCTCACCCCCATTGAATTCACCTTGTCTTGGATTTCAGTCCAAATCCTCCTTTTCTCCAGCTCTGGCACACTGAGGGCTGCTCTTCCAAAGAGTTGATCATGGTGCTGGCAGCATTCATCCGTCAGCACCTCCAGTTCTTTTTCAGAAAATTTGATCTTCCTCTTTCTGGCTGATTCCTCCATTGTTGCTGCTGTTCCTCCTGTTGGCTGTTCAGCAATTGGAAATGGGTGTGGTCCTCCCTCCTCCCAGGTGTATTAGTAAACTTCCTGGCTGTGATGTCATCATCAAGAGCCAGGAAGTGTTTTCCAGAGTGTTCTGCTGCACCTGCATGCAATTTGCGGCACAGTCGCAATTTGCGACACCCACTCGCAATTTGCGTGTTTGTTTTTAGCGAGGTCGCAAAAAGCGACCTCGCAAACAGCGGACTCGCAATCTGCGGTGCGACTTCATTTGCGAGTCGCTAAATGAAGTCGCTTTTTCTTGTTGGATACCATTTTGCGAGTCGGAAATTGTGAGTCGCATCGACTCGCAATTTCCGACTCGCAATTTTTTAGCTACCTACATCGGGCCCTTACTTGCATGAAGTCAAAGCAGACATTAATAGATGCCCCACTGGCCAGGCACCGGGCACTGATGTGGACCCAAACATTTTTAAAGATAATATTGTTTTTTTGGGCCCTTCTTTTAACAATTGTCCTCAATTGAGTCTCCATGATGGGACCTCCAAAATTGAAGTTACACTCTGTAATTGTACCGATTTTTGAGAAAGGGGACAGAGGTAGCCCGAAGTGTCATTGGCCAATGTTCCTGATTAATTCTACATCAAAAATCATAGGCAGAATTATCTTAGAGCGGTTGGAGTTCTGGAACCAGGGCCACAACATTCTGGCTCTCATTACGAGTCTGGCGGTCCTATAACCGCCAGACTTGTGGTGGTGGTAGGACAGCTACCAATGCTGTAGTCCGACAGCCACATTATGACCGTGGTGAAAGTGCCACGGTCCGACCACTGTCACCGCCACTTTTTCATTGGCCGACGGCCTGGCGGTGCCTGTGGTCTTAATCCGCCAGGGTATTGCTGCAAGCAGCGCACTTGACGCACCGCAACATTGTCGCTAGCTCAATTACAAGCCGGCGTCAATGTTGTGGGTAGTTTCCCGCTGGGCCAGCGGGTGGAAACTCTGTTTCCGCCCACTGGCACAGGAGGAAACTCATAATAGGGCCAGCGAGCGGAAGACCAAACTGGTAGACTTCTGACCTAACGAGTTTGGCGGGCTGCCTTCGCCACCCTCCAAACTCATAATGAGGCCCTCCTATCTGATTTGGAATTTGGCTTCAGGGCAGGTCTGTGTACTGTAGAGCAGTGCCTTAACCTCCAGTTAATTATTATTAAATACACTCTGTGCAAGCATGGGTAAACTTACATCACTTTTATTGACTTAAAAAGTGCTTTTGATCATGTGAATCATGCTAAACTCTGGAGCATCATGCTTGAAATGGGAGTTGAGCCCACTGTGGTGAACTTCATTAGAGAATTACATTGTGAAGTCTCATCTTCTGTAAGGTATGGCTCTGTGGGGGAAATTATCAATAACATTTTCCGTTCTTGTAGTGTACGGCAGGGCTGCATATCAGCGCCTTTTTTATTTTCACTTTATACTAATGGCCTTGAACATTACTTGGTTAACTTGAATGATGATGTGCTGCGTACTGGAGCTAATTCAGTCTCCGTACTACTCTACGCAGACGTCACAGTTTTAATTGCTAGGACCAAACTTGGTTCACAGAAGCTTTTGGACAGTTATGTGTGGTTTATGAATGAGCTGGAGTTGACTGTAAATCACTCCAAAGCCCACATAATGTCTTATGGTACAAGATCTAATAATTGCAATACCTTTATATAAATGTCGCAATACTCAAGCCAGGTTCATCTTCCCCCCATTCTGGGCATACTTTTTGATGATCAATGTTCTTGGAACCAATTAGGTACTGTTACTGCAGTTAAGTTTTCTCGCTCTGTGGAAGGTCTGTTTAGGTTTACAAATAAAGCTAGGTTCTAAACCCTCCAACGGGTTTTTGACCATTTATAAAGCCAGATGTCTGTTAGTAGCTACCTATGGTTCTGAAGTTTGGGGGGGCTAAAGATTTTAAAGCCATACCGGATGTTGAGAACAACTGACTGAAAAGGGTGTTGGTGGTTGCACGTAGCAATGTGAATTATTTAATCCACGTGGAACTCGGCTTTGACTTTGTCCCCGATCTTATCAGAATATGCCCTCTTCTATTATGGCTGGCAATCTGGGTTAAGCCTGAAGCACACTTTAGTTGAAATGTGATCAGGGAGTGTATGAACCTAAATAAGGTTACCCATATCCCTTTTCTGGCCCTGTTAGGTATCCCACAACTCTTGCCCCCATGTCCATGTGACAATTTCTCTGCACTATCAACTCTGCAACTACAGTGGCGTCCACCCTGTCAGGAGTTTGGTGGATGGGTGTTCCTGTCTGCCAAACTCGTAATCAGGGCCTTAGTTTGACTTAATTTGGTCATTGCCTATATGCTGAGCGAGGTGATGAGTTAATACTTTCTCTCCTTCTGACGCTCTTGACACTCTGGGCCTCATTATGACTCTGGCGGTCAACAGATCCCCAGACTCGCAGTGGGGGTCATGACCACCACTGGTTTGGCATTCTGACTGCCAAATTAAGAGTTTTGGGAGTCGGACCACCAAACGACCGCCGTCTCTACCCGGAACAGTGTTCCAGATGGGCTGAAGGCATGGCTGCCTGGAATCAGCCAGGGCGGCGCTGAACGCAGCGTTGCCCTGTTGATTATAACCTGGTTCTCCGCCAGCCTTTTAATGGTGGTTTCAAACAGGTGCAGGAGGCCATGTCCATGGCATGATCAGCGAAGATGAATCGTAAACCTCACAAAGAATTCTTGTTGTAGTTTTATAGTAGGTATTTAAACACTCTCCTTGTACAAAAGTAATCTGTCCTTAAATTCTTTATGTACATCTCTTGACATCCATCTGTGATGTCGGTGTTTGTGTGGGGACCCCTGCACTGCCCATGGTCCCCCTCCCCAGCACCCTGGTAATGCACACTGTCTGGTGTGCAGCTAGTGCGCATTACGAGGGTGCTGGTGACCCCTGTGGGCGACAGCATTGCGGCCAGCTAGATTACAAGCCGGTGACAATGCTGCCTCAACTTTCTCGCTGGGCTCACAGGCAGAAACCTTAGTTTCTGCCCGTCAGCATAGCGGAAATGTCGTAATGGGGTCGGCGGGGAGGTCCCCAATAAGGTGGCAACCTCCATATAGGAAGTTCGGCAGATGGGTCTTCCCGCCGGCCGAACTCACTATGTTTTTTTGCTAGAGACGGTTTTATATTGGCATTCTGTTTTAATATCTGGTAATTGTACTTTTTATGATGAGATTTAATAATGTATTTATTCTGTATGTATTTAATTTTTCTTTTATGGCTTCTAGCAGAATAAAGCTTATTTAAATTGAATATATCTTAAAAATGCATTATAAAAATGAAAGGGGTCATAATTACTATTCCCACTCCAGTCTAAACCAATTTCGTGAAGGTGATAGACACTAAAGGGTTTCGATTTTCTGTTCCTACATTGATTTAAGCCATTTTGGGGAAGATGTTAGGTACTAAAGGAGTTAAATTCCCACTCCAATATAAACCATTTTGGTAAAGCTGTTAGACATTAAAGGGTTAGATTTACTATTCCTACTCCAATCTTAACCATTTTGGGGAAGGTGTTGGACACCACAGGGTTAACATTTAATATTCCCACAATACAATACATAATTTTTTTAACTCATTAATAACAATAAAACTAAAATAAATATAACTTACAATACATGTTTACAGTCCACTGCAAAACTAAGCATAAAACAAAATAAAATAAAACTTAACAAAAATTATGAAAAACATTCAAAAACAAAAAACGACAAACATTTCCCAATTATATAAAAACATTTAAAATAATAAATAAACATAAGTGAAATATTTATAATGTGCAAAATTGTAATCCTCTACTAGATATTTAATAGTAACATAAATGTCATAAAAACTTTAAAGGGATAACTTATGGAATTAATTTATACTATTTATGTCAATTAAAATCATTACGAATGTATAAAAACATAAATACATTTTTAAATAGCATAATTTAATTAAATTGAATACAATAGATACATACAATAAGTGCAGCTATATATACAAAAGTAAAATATATTTTAAATTCAAAAATGAGAATTTGAAAGTTAATTGAAAAATGAAACATTATTTAATGGTGAATGTGACATTATAATTAACATTTTAACAAATAAAAAGATCCATTTTAAATTTTGCATTTCAGAATGTTACTTTGACCTATTCCCATACATGCCTATAAAACCAACATCCCACTAATACAAATATAAACATAAACTTAAATAAATAATTACAATATTTAATACATTGTTGAAACATAAATATTATAAACATACATATATGACTTAAATGAAATAAATTATTTTAAAAAACTTTATTAAAAACAACAAAAACACTTTATACCTTCCAATAGGTATTTAAAATGTAAAAATTCAACATTTTAAAGTTACTAAATAAAAGTTGAAAAATTAAATAAAAAAATGTTTGCACAAGCATACTTTAAGAATCTCCATATCATTTACCCCTATAAACTCAACATCATGGTGCTAACTGTTTTATTAAACATACATTCTCATTTTTTTTTTTTTTTAAATACATTTTAAAATGAAATTACAAGTAACATTAAAATAACTTTTCAAAATAAATATACATAACATCAAGCTATTTTAAAATGAAATACATAAAATAAATTTCTACTGCTGGATCTTGGCCCAGAAAGATGTCTTTTGTGATTCGGTGTAAATCTGTTCAGTAGTTTTGGAGTTTTTAAAGAAAAAACTTTTATAGATATATCGAGAAACGGAGAGTCCATGGATCCGACAGATCTCATGATGAGATCTGATTGATTGACAACACTTCAACCAGGAAGTGTTGAGAGCCATCTCATGTCAGCTGAGTCCCAAGAAAAAAGTAAAAAAAGGAATAGAATGATGGAGGTAGGAATACCCTGACACCCTAGGCCTGGTAGTGGGGTCCTGCAGAGACCCTGCCGGTGTAATTTCTTTTTTTTACATCTTTCTGCAAATTCATGGAGGCTTATTGAATCTAAAAAAAAATCTTTTTTTAAAAAGCAAGTGCTATTACACGGACTTGCTTTCATTTTGCCAGGTCCAGGAGTAATATGTTTTTAATAATAAAGGGGAGGGGGCACATGTTGCCCGTCTCCTGGGCAGATTTCGGCCCTGGAGACCCCATTCCCTGGGGCCTGGCCAAATATGAGAATAAGGGAGGGGCACGCCGTCCCCTTCTCAGGTGGATTTCTGCCCCTGGGAACCCATCCTCTGGGGCCCTTACAAATTAAAGAATCAGGGGGACCTGTGGGCCTCCTCCCTGGGCTGTTTTCAGCCTCGGGTACACCAAACCCGCCGGGTCCCAGCTGTGCACTGAAAGAGGGAGGGTGGTCATGCAGCACCACTCCTGGAGCCATTAATGTCCCCCAGGGTCAGACTCCTGATATGTCCCGGGGTGCCTATCCTGGCACATTGTGGTTACCCTGCCCACACAGTTGTGTGAGGGAATCCTCTGTTTGTTCTCTCATGGTGGGAGCAATTTAAAGCTTCCACCAAGCAAAAGCAAACAGTGAGTGTGCTCCCAGCAGGAGGGAGCATCAAACATCTTCTGCCTGCTGGGAGTGGACTTTTCATTTGTTGCCGTTCCTGCTGTTATGCAGATAGAGAAACAGATGACAAAATTGCTTCTGCCCATAGGGAGCAGTATTGGTAGCTGCTCCCTGTGGGTGGGAGCAATGCCCGCTCCCGCTGGAGGTAGGGAGCCGGCTGGGAGTACAGGGGTGTTGGGGTTCCCCCGTGGCCTCCAACAGCCTTGAAATTGGTGCCATGGGTGAGCTCCAAGGCACCCTCCAGTTACGGCCTGGGCCCCGGAGGATGGACTGCGTGGCCCACTTCCCATTTATAATTGGCCAGGCCCGAGGGATGGGGTGCCCAAAGCCAATATTGGTCCGGGATGGGGGCTGCATGCCCATCCCCATTCATCATGTGGGCGGGCCCTGGGAGATGGAGGTCCCGTCCCCTCCCCCTTTGTAATATACAGTGGGTGCCCTGAGTGATCTCCAGGTCACCCGCCATTTACCGTCTGGGCCCAAGGGCATGGGGTCCATGGGCCCACAAATCGGCCCAAGGAGGGGAGCTGCATGCCTCAATTTGCTGAATGTGGGAGGTTGTCTGCAGGGTTTGGACGCAGGCCAAGCTCTGTGGCCAACCTTGCTGTGCACAGCCAGAGGCCGTGAACAGCAGGGGTTGTGGCTGCATAGGGGTGTGGCCCACAAGGAGTTGGCCGCAGGCGAGACCCTGTGGGCAATACCCACTGCATTGAAAAAAACATAGAAATTTACTGAAAAAACCCAAGGTTATGAAGACGTTTTAGTTAGGAAATAGAATTTAAAAAACCTTAGAAATTGCTAAAAAAAACATAGGTTACAGGGACAATATAGTTAGGTTCACAGTTTACACACACAAAACCATAGAAATTAAGCAGCTATAGTTACCAGTTATCTCAAAAAACGAGACCTAAGGTAACTATAACTCATGCCCTTGTCATGCACTACTACCTACACTACATATAGATCGGTCATGACATCTTCTATGACATCACTGATAATATAACTGAAACATTTGGAGTATAATTATTGATGAGAAGACTGTGTATGGAGGGTGTGTGAGTTAAAGTTACCTTAGGGCATAAGTTATGGTTACTTGAGAAAACTGTAACTGCTTAATTTCTATGGTTTGCATGTGTAAATTGTGTACCTAACTATAACGTCCCTATAACCTTTGTTTTTTTTTAGTATGTGTATATGTATAGAGAGAGAAAAAATTACATAAATATTAATCTGATAACTGTAAAAGAAATTCTATTCTAACTGCAGCCTAACAAACATTGGGGAACATGCATACATGGGTGTCAGATTTACTATTCTGACTTCAGTGTAACAAACACTGGAGAAAGTACATACATTTGGCAGGGTCAAATTAAGGGGCCAATTACGAGTTTGGTGGACAGGACGATCCGTCCACTGAACTTCCAACAGGGAGGTTTCCACCTTACTGGCTACCTCACCACCGGCTCCATTACGACTTTCCCACTGGGCTGATGGGTGGAAACCAAGGTTTCTGCCCTTCTTCCCAGCGGGAAAGTGGTAGCAACATTGTTGCCAGCTCGTAATCAAGCTGTGGCAATGCTGCTGCCCACTGGGGGCACGAACACCCTCATAATGCGCATTGTCTGCACAGCAGACAGCGCACATTATAAGGGTGCTGGGCATTGGGGACCCCTGCACTGCCATGCCATGGGCATGGGCAGTGCAGGGCCGCCCTGTGGCCTTCTGCACCTGTTCTCCACCAGCCTTTTCATGGCAGTGAAAAGGCTGGCAGAAAGCCAGGTTGTAATCAGCACCGCCCTGGTTGATTCCAGCCTGCACCGCCATCAGTCCGTTGGGAACATTGTTCCTGGCAGAGACGGCGGTCGTTTGGTGGTCTGACCACCAGACTCTTAATTTTGCAGTCGGACTGCCAAACCAGCGGCGTTCAGGACCGCCCCTGCGAGTCTGGCGTTCTGTTGACTGCCAGACTCATAATGAGATCCTAAGTTTTGTAACTCCACACCAACAAATAATGATGAAAGTGCATACACTGGGGGAAAGAGGATCAGTTTTGTCATTTGGAATCCAGTCTAAATATTGGGGTTAGGTTATATTTAGTGGTGATGGAAGAAGCAAACACACATTTCTTACTCCATTCTGACAAAGTGCATACTTTCTGGGGAGGGAATCCTATTTAGTATTCTAACTCAGTCAAACAAACGCTGCGGAATGTGTTTACAACTAAGGGGTTCGATTTGCTCTTCTCACTCCAGTCTGACATAAATTGGAACAGGGCATACATTGTGGAAGGACGGGCAAATGTACTATTCCAATTCCAGGGTAACAAGCATGTGGGTAACAGTATATTTAGTGGGGGGTAAACTTACTATGCTAACTCCAGCCCAACAAATATTGTTGTAAGTGCACACATTTATGGGGTCTGATTTGCTTTCCTAAGTCTAGTCTAAGACACACTAGGGAACTTGCATACATTGGGTGTCATATTTCTTATTCTGCTCCAGTCTAATAAACACTGAGGAAAGTGCAGACATAGGGGTGGTTCAGGTTTCCTGTTCTAAATCCAGTCTAACAAACACTCTGCGTGGATGTTGGTTGGATAGAAGCCTATCCTTGTGCTTACACAGATGCCACCACCAGTGGCGGCTGGCAACTCTGAGAGAGGCAGGTATGCAAATGGATGAAAATAAAATAAAAAATAACTTACCTTTCTTGCTGCAGCCTGCATGATGACACATCTTCATGCTCCAGTCCTTTTCAGCTCTCCTTAAGGCTGCAGTCAACTCCATTAATCAATCCTGGTGCTGCTCTGATGCTGATTGGATAGAGCAGGCTCTCTCAGTGCTCCTAAGAGCACTGGAGACCTGTTCTTTTTCTAACACAGCTTTCTTAAACAGCTGGGTTAGTGAGGTTTAAAATACGCATGTTTGGCTGGCTGTTTTCTTTCCCAGAGTCTATGATTATTCTCAATTTGCTGAAAAGGGTTTGCTTGGGTAGTTTATGCTTTCCCAGACCAAGCACTCTTAAAAAATACCTATCTGTATGGATGACATGTGAATCCTACACCTTTGCCTGATGTAACATATTCTATACATCATACACACAGAGACAACGAATCATACTTGTGTAAATCAGTGTAAAGTGCTCCAAAACCTTACGCTGTTAAGAGGCGCTGTAAAACAAATGAAATGCACATGAGAGAGGGGCTATGCAGAGATGAGAGGCACTGTTAGGGGGCGACAGTGAGGAAACTATTGAAGAGCCCCAATAAAGATTGCTGTATCCTGGTGCACTGTAAGGTCATCATTTACTAGGCTTTAAAAAAAGAGCAATATTGACTATATAATGAAAAAAATGTATTGTGGAATGCACCGTTTTTGCCACTTTTTGCCAGATTTTCTTGGGTGGGGGTCCTATAGCTTAGGGTGGTCTAGAATAGTTCGAGTTGTAGGAGTGCAAAGGTTAGTAGTTATGTTGGTACCAACATTGGTAGCTCTGTCAGAGGTGATGGGTGGTGCAGGCTGCAGTGGCCTCCTGAGGCGATCCCTGGAACTTATATTTTTGCAAATTAAGCACTGGCTAGAACCTTTACAAGGAAAATTGAGGCAGCTTCTCGGGGTGGCATCCTCGAGGTGGTGCCAATTAACAGCAAAATGTTTTTCGGTGTATAGAGAGCGCCTCGAAGACAAAATAGCATTGTACTCGGAAATTCCTCCAATTATACCTAAGGTGAGGTAATCACTTTTCAAAAATGTTGTAGAATCATTTGTGTGAAAATGCATCTCATCGATACTTTGTGACTACTCCGCTAATTAATAGTTTAGGCATTTATGATAGCAGTCATGATAACAGTTGTAATACTACTAACTAGTATGATAGATCAAAGGTATGTGTGCCTACCCAGTACCTGCAGAGTACTGGTCTGAAATCCAGCAGGATTGACAAAGATTTTCATCCATCGAGGTAGAGAAAATGAATACCACCGTCTCGGGTAATAATGTACTGTGAACACAAGCACTTACTGTGAAACGCCTTTAGCAATGATACACACATCAATATAACAAAACCTTCATGCAGGCATCATAGAGTTGCAGTGGGATTACAAATAGATACTAAGAAAAATACGTATGCAGTGAGAATGAAGAATTCCAGAGCAAGACCTCGCAAGCTCCGAGAGGAACCAGTGAAGCTGCAAATCACCTCGCCATTACTCACAAACACATCTACCAGCAACAAAACTGAGCTAGACAGTCACTGAAAACACCAACATTGGAAAAAATATATTTTGAAGCAATACCCAGTATGCTACCTTTCACATCTTTCCTAGCCTGAAAAGTCGTTTTCGTTCGGCTCATTGTAAAAACAACCAAAAAGTTGATCTTAGAATCGTAACTTTTCCTCTCATATTGGTTGGTGTTTTTCGTCCTTCACACTTTGCACTTTTGGAAAAAGACCCTCTGCTCTGTCTGTTTCCACGACTGGTTTCCCAGCTTGGTACTTGTTGGAACTGCAAGGAGTTTAACAGTGCATTTGGGAAGCGAAACAATCACGCCTTGTAGTTTGCTGCTTAAAACATATGCACTTAGTGAGGTTTCTTTTGGCGTTCCACGGGCATGTATATTTGGTAATTTCATTTGCTGGCAGTGCAAAACCCTAATTCAAAGGGATAAATTACAAGAAAAAAACGGACTCGGCTTTCTTGTTAAATTGCAAGCTGTAGATAAAGTTGGATTTCAAAGCGGCCATCCCTGCCAGATGTCTGGAACGGCTCATATTTCTCCAAACCTAAATTACAAAGTACAAGAGGAGCAAAGAAACCTTCCCAGTACCCAAAGGGCCTTGCCATGCCACTCCGCATGTTTAAATGGCATCGAAATAGCAGGTTGGGAAAACACGTGTATATGTTGGGCAGGCCGGGGTTGCATCACCCTTCAGTTACAGAGTGCCTGTCTGTATTTCAGTGACCAAGCTGCATGTTGGTGGTTGTGATATTTTGTTTCAGGCCCCTGGGTGGAGCTCTGATTAATTTAATGGAATAAGTGTGAGAATATTTTACCACTTCAGGATGGAGGTGGATTCGATTAACTATTTCACTTTATAGTAGTTTACTACCAACCACTCCATGAAATCTTCAGCATCGGGGTGGAATAATCCACAATATTCAGATGATGGCAGATTACTACAGAAAGATTTCAGGAAGTCTTGAGATTGGTGGTGCATTAGTGTGCACATTTCCATTCAAACTTTAGCAGAATGGGTGTGCATGTCTGCTCATTACCCTATGAAGAGTTCAAGATGGAGGTAGATTGCATGGAAACTTGCTCTTGAGACTTAATGGAAACATCAGGGTGAAATTGGATTGCTCCCATGATGACTTAAAGGCATGGGTGGCTCTATAAAAATACGATAATGACTTCAGAATTCGGATGGATTACTCCACAATGATCCCATGATGTCTTCAAGATAGGAATGGCTTACTCAATAACAAGTCCATGATGATTTCAGGACGGGGATGGATTACTTCACATTCATTCAATAATGACTTTGGGATAGTGATTGGATACTTCATGATGGTTGCTTGATGATTTCAGAATGGAGGTGGATAGCTATTTGATGATTCCATGAAAATATTCAGAAGATGGCAGATTACTGCAGGATGATTTCATTAAATCTTCAGAATGGGAGTAGAGTACACCACAATGATCCATGATGATAAGTTTGATTTAGTCGAAAATGATCCCATGATCACTTCTGGACATTTCTTGTAATGACCTCTTTTTGGATTTAGAGCCTGATTTAGAACTTGGCGGACGGGTTACTCCGTAACAAGTGGCAGATAACCCATGTGCCAAAGTCTAAATCCCATTATATATTAATTGTCCTCAATGGCATTTTGCCTAGACTGTTACAATTAGCTTTTATGTGGTTGTAACTGCCTGAAAACGTAAACAATTTGGTCATAATAAACACAAAATTGGTGCAAAACCGGTTCCCCAGAGTTAATCCTTATTTTTAACTACCTGTGTTAATATGGTGCAAAATCACCCTGATGCCTGGCGCAAATTATTCTATCCTGGGGCCTTCGCACCCACTGTTACGACTGGAGTGTAAATATCCTCGTTATCCTCGTAGACACCCCTATTGTTATTAGTATCAACAATGGTTGTGAGTGTGTGGGGATAAGAGTGAGTGACGTTTTTGGTTGTTGGCTGGTCCGCAGGACAGTGGGATAGAATGTGGGTGTGAGAGAAGAGTATTGTGAGGACATATGGGTGATGGGAAAATCTTTGGGTGAGTGGTGTTAATCTCTGATCAGCATTAAGAACGAACTCTGTGAATGATACTACTTATGAGTTATAAACAAGTGTGATTGATCACATTGAGAGGTGTGACTGGCTGCGGGTTAATGGGTTCTGCTGTACACTGGTGGGTGATGGTGTATATGGCCTAAGATGGTTACTGTAGCTTGTGATCTTTGTGAGTAACCATGGATGAATGTCTGAGTTTTAGTGTTGTTATGAGTGAGTGGCTGTGGTGAGTGGCATTTTGAGGCAGTGCACATTGAAAAGTGGCTATGTGTAAGTGGTGCTTTGAGCAAGTGACTGTGGGAGAGCAACAGTCAGTGAATGGTGTTTAGATTCAGCGGCCGTGGGACGTTTGTGTTTTCAATGAGTCAAATCATATTTCATGCATGTGGCTATGGTTGATTAATGATTTCAGTGTGTTATCCTGAGTGATCAGCAAGTAGTACTGCACGCGAGTGGCTGTGGGGAGACGGGTGTTGTATGAAAGACGTTTCTTTCACGTGGTATGTACACAAGTGGCAGTGGTGTGTAATTCAAGTGAATTCTGGTGAGTGATTGCCAGAAAGTGGAGTTGTTAATATGTGTTTGTTGGGTGAGTGCTGTTGCGCCCACTTGTGCCATGCACTTTAGGCTCACTCACTCACTCAGCTGTCAAGGAGCCCTCTTGGCCAGCTGCCATTGAATTTAGTGCCCCGAAGAGACAGCATCCAAGCATTTCCTTACATCACGTTTTGTCCCTCGCAGATCGGGACAGCTTGGCATGGAGAAACAAGGGGTTAAAAATCCATATAACTGTGTGGGGTCTCTGCCATGGTGTAATGGAAACCTGTGAAAAATTTAAATGACACTTTGCACAGGTTTCCAGATTAGAAATGAAATGGAAAACAAGTTCTTCAATGAGGTCATTAAATACTTTGTGAAGAAAGAGACCCAAATAAAGAGTTTCATTATTGGAAATTACATTTGATTTGTTAGATGGGCCCACTTATGAGCTGTTACCAACAAGAAAAGTGTGTAGAGGGAACCTAAATGTTGACAGCCTATAAGAAGGTAATGGTGTCCACTAAAATGTTGCTTGTGAAACCTGGACATGTAATTAGGACTACCTCACTAACCCCTATTTTGTGGTCCTGGGCAAAAATTTTATATTCGCGTGTCTTTTATTCTATTATCTTTCAAAACGATGATCAATCAGAAGCAGAATAGCTCAGATATTAGGTATGATATTTAATATTGACTAGGAAGAATGGGCTTTTGACCCACTTAGCTAGTAGATTGTTTGTTTTTGTAACATCCGGCTTTTACATCTCTGCTATGAGTGAGTCTCATTAACTGAGCCTCACTCACTGTAAACTCTGGTAAAATGGCTTTGAGTGTTACCCACAAGTGCTTGCATTTTAACATAGGGTTCGCTGCTGCACAGATAGAAAGGTAGGCTCTGGGCCGGTTACACTTTATCACTGTAGGAAGCTGGCCTGGTGTGTGGTGGGTACCTAAGGTACTTACACCATATACGAGGTCCAGGTATCCCCTATTAGTGTAGTGTAGGCACTGACTAGAAGCAGGCTCTCTAGAGGTAGCTTTTGATGACCAGCCAAGGCATGTCTAGGAGACATGCAAAGCTCATGCAATACTATTGTAGTCACACAGCACTTACACACATGAAAGAAAACACTCAGTGTTACAAAAATAAAGGTACTTTATTTTAGTGACACAATACCAAAAAGTGTTAGAGAGGCAACCCTCCAATAGGAAGTAAGTAACACACCAAATATATACACTAGTTGGCAGTAATAGGCATAGAAAGTGATAGAAAACAGTGCAAATGCAGTTAGACAATAGTGACCATAGGGGGAGCGCAAATCACATACTAAAAAAAAATGCAATGTGACCACAGGACCCCCTCCAAGGTAAGTGTAATGTGTAGAGGGGAGCAGGGGGTACTAGGAAACCCCAAAGGTAAGTACCACAGTTCCCCCTAGTGACCAGAAAGATAGAAGTAAGTTAGTGGATTTTACCAAACCACCCAAAAGGAAGGAAAAGAAGAAAATGCAACACCCAGACAAGACTGCAAGAAACTAGCAGTGGGTTTCTGAAGAAGGAGACCTGTGGAAGAAGGGGACCAAGTCCAGAAGTCACAGAAGAGCCCAGGAGAAGTAGGAGCTACTACCCACCCTGCTGTGGATGCAGGAGTTGGTCGATGGGGATATTATGAAGGTCAGCACTGCAGCCCTGGAATCAGTGAAGAGTTCCTGAGGGATGCAGATGATGTCCTATGCTGGAAGAAGAATTGCAGTCAGGTGTTGGTGCAGGAATTCCACCAGCAAGCCTTGGCAAAGGCAAATGTCGTAGCTGGTGAAAAGTGAAGCTGCCAGGGACCAGCAAGACCCAGAAGAACTCAACCCAAGAGTGGGTGTTAGAGGGGAAACTCAGTGACACAGAGAGCCCATAGGAGCTCCCACCGAAGCAGCACCCACCGAAGACCTGGGGACACAGGGGTCGCAGAAGAGCCCACCCAGAACGACTGGAGAAGGGTCCCACACTGCAGGAGAACCACGCAGAGGGCTGTGCGCCACAGGAAGGAGTTCTGGGGGCTGGAATTACATGTAACCTGAAGATCTCTTGGAGGAGATGCAAAGAAGCCTTGACAGCTCCAAGAGACGCTGTGCACTGGGGTACTGTCCTGCATAGCAAGGCAAGGGCTTATCTCCACGAAAGTTGGACAGCTGGCAGAGAGGACCAAGTGGACTACTCCGGACCACCACTCGTGATGCCGGATCCACACAGCTAAGGATGAGAGGAGATCCACGCAGCTGGTCGTCGTTGCAGTAGGTGCCATCGGATGCAGGGGAGTGACTCCTTCAATCCAAGGGAGATTAATTCTTCCTTCTCATGCAGACTGAAAACTTGCCGACTTCAGAGGATACACAGCTAGGGAAATGTTGCAGAAGCTGGAAGGAGCCGTGGAAACAATGTTGCAGGAAGAGTCTTCTTCCTGGATGCAGATTGTCGGTTCCTGGAGGGTCCAGTCGCGGTTCCAGTGGCCAGAAGTCGAAATAAGGTTTCAGAGGAGTCCTGCTGAAATCTTGCATGCTGAATCTGAGGACCCACCCAAGAGAGAGACCCTAAATAGGCCTGAAAGGGGGACTTGTCACCTAGCCAGATGACCACCTATTAGGAGGGGGCTCTGATGTCACCTGCCTAGCATGGCCACTCAGATGCTCCCAGAGGTCCCTGCCAACCTTGGATTCAAGATGGCAGAAGCCAGGAAGCCTCTGGAGGAGCTCTGGGTGCCCAGAGGTCCCTGCCAACCTTGTATTCAAGATGGCAGAAGCCAGGAACCCTCTGGAGGAGCTCTGGGTGCCACCCCTGGGGTGGTGATGGGCAGGGGAGTGGTCACTCCCCTTTCCATTTTCCATTTTCCAGTTTCGCGCCAGAGCAGGGACTGGAGGTACCTGAACCGGTGTAGACTGGTTTATGCACAGAGGGCAACAAATGTGCCCTTCAAAGCATACCAGTGGCTTGGGGAGGCTACCCCTCCTAAGCCATGTAACGCCTATTCCAAAGGGAGAGGGTGTTACCCCCCTCTCCCAAAGAAAATATTTTGTTCTGCCTTCCTGAGTTTGAGTTGTTCAAGCAGCAAGAGGGCAGAATCCAGTCTGAGGGGTGGCAGCAGCTTAGGCTGCCTGGAAAACCCTGGAAAACTGGTGGGAGCAATGCTGGGGGTCCTCTAAGAAGCCCCCAGAGTGCATGGAATCATACTTCCCATACTGGCAACAGTATTGAGGTATGATTCAGACATGTTTGATATCAAACATGCCTAGGTTCGGAGTTACCATTATGTAGCTGGACATAGGTAGTGACCTATGTCCAGTACACGCATAAAATGGCGTCCCAGCACTCACGAAGTCAATGAAAATGGTACTGGAGTTAGTGGGGGCACCTCTGCTAGTGCAGGGGTGCCCTTACACACAGGTACTTGCACCCTGCCCTCTGGGCTAGGAGGGCCTGCCATAGGGGTGACTTACAGTGACCTGGTGCAGTGACCTGTCGTGAAAACGGGTGCATGCACCCTTTCATGCAGGCTTCAATGCAGGCCTGCAGAACACTTTGCATGGGCTTCCCTTGAGTGGCATTATACATCCTGCATGCCCAATCCCCTGGTATCCTAATGCCCTGGGTACCTGGGTGCCATATACTAGGGACTTACATGGGGGCACTGGCATGCCACATAATCACTTGGGTCCTGGTTAGTAGGATCCCAGTGACCACAAGCAAACACACCGACAACAGGCAGAAAATGGGGGTAACCATGTCAAGAAAGAGGGTACTTTCCTACAATCACCTATGCACATGTGTATGCACTTGTGTGTTTGCTGAGCAATTGAGGCCATTGTCTAATGCAGGCTGGTATATGCACACAGTTAACCTATCAAAGATGGGACTTTCAGTAAGTTGTTTATGACCTTTCTTTAGTGCATTAGGGCCAGATGTAGAAAGCCTTTTGGTGTACGCAAACTGCGAAAAACGCAGTTTGCGACGCGCAAAAGGTCAAACGCGATGCACAACCGCAAATTGCGAGTCAGTACCGACTCGCAATTTGAGGCTGCGACTCGCAAATAGGAAGGGGTGTTCCCTTCCTATTTGCGACCGCATCGCCATGCTGAGTTGCTTTGTGAACACGAATGCGGTCGCAAACCAACTCGCAGTTACCATCCACTTGAAGTGGATGGTAACTCATTCGCAAAAGGGAAGGGGTCCCCATGGTTTCCCCTTTGTGAATGCCAAAAAAAATATTTTTTCAGAGCAGGCAGCGGTCCTATGGACCACTGCCTACTCTGAAAAAACCGAAACGAAGTGGTTTCGTAAGTTTTTCTTTTTGCAGCTCGTTTTACTCTAAGGAAAACGGGCTGCAAAAAGAAAAAAAAAAAGCTTTATTAAAAAAGCAGTCACAGACATGGTGGTCTGCTGTCTCCAGCAGACCTCCATCCCTGTGAGTGCATGGACTCGCTATGGGGTCGCAAACTGCGACCCACCTCATTAATATTCATGAGGTGGGTCTTTGCGACCCCATAGCGAGTCGCAGAAGGTGTCTGAGACACCTTTCTGCATAACATTTTGCGAGTTGCAAATTGCGAGTCGCTATGACTCGCAATTTGCAAGTCGCAAAATGTTTTTTTGCTACATCTGGCCCTTAGTGTATTCACACTGAAAGCTGCATCAAAGTAACACTATTGCAATGGTTAAATCCAGATAGAAGTATAAAATGTGCTTTCCCAGGTTAACAATGATCCTGGATGCAAATAAAACATAGCTGTGGCCAAACATCATCCCTTTATTTACCCCTTTCCACACTATGGGATTTTAACATATTTCCCAGAGTCAGTCCTTAACTAGATTCATGCTTTGAACTACTCTGATGGGCAAGGTCATGTACTCTGCTGGCCAGCAAGTATATCAGAACACCCCCCACACGATAGGACCATCTGGAGGGAATTAAGAGAGAGACTGAGAAAAGCACTGGAACCTGCAAGAGCCAAGGAGGGTCAGACCTTCCATTAATGAACCCTGTCAGGAGTGGTTGAAAACATTGGACTTGTACTAAGATGGAGTTGGTGTCTGGGGTGTGCAGGCAGGGAGGGTAAAATGCCTTCAGGTCTTCTGAGGAAGATCAAAGTCTCAGGAGAAGTACCTCGAGCCTAGCCAAAGAAACAGGCCGTGGAAGCTGCCAAGGAGACTTAATTAGCAGATTGTGAGGAGCAAAGGGAAAAGAGAAAAGGCTTGAGAGAAGTTTTAAAATCGGATCCTGGAAATTAAAACAATAGAGACCAATGGGCATAAAAATTGACAATTCTAGTGGCTAAATGTGTCACCAGGAGCATAACAAGCCAACTCCACTCACAGTAGGCCCACAAAGCCCATAGACAACTGTTCTGTTGTGATCCCATCATTTTTGTTGACCTGCCCACTGGGTCTAAGGACAAGGGTCCAGTGTCCATGGGATTTTTTACTGAGGTGGGATGCATCACTTTCCCTCTTTGTATCCTATGCTTCCCCGGGGAGTGCCAGTGTCCCAGGGGAGGGGGGCGATCATCAGGTGTACCATGGTGCACCAAGTATAAACAGGCCTGGGATATGGTATCACAAAGCGTTTTCCATGCAGGTGTTTGACTAGTGCATAGAAAAAGTCACCGTGCAAAATCACAATTGTAATTTGCAAACCCAATTTCGCATGCAGAAGTGTCTTTTATGTTCGAAGAATTTACACAAAGTATATTTAACGTTCACAGTTGTAAGTAACACCTAGATATGTAGATGAGTGTTGTAAGTGATCTGTCATATCATTATCCTTTCATTTTAGTTTGGCCTTTCATCAAGGGGCTGTACAGGCTATTTAATAACAAGCACTGGCAAAGGCAACAGCTGCAATGTTTTTTCATTGTTTAGAAAATATGTGGCTGGCAAGACAGCTAAAGCTATCCGTAAACCAGAACCTAAACATTTTAGAAACATTTGAGAAACAAGGTAATTGAAACAGCATCAAATGTTTAACATCAAAAAGGAGCTGGCCTTTAAGAGTGAATAGAAGTGCAAGTAAGGGCTGCAAAGAAAGGGAGATTATGGGAATTCTGGTGTTTGTTGGGGAGCAATAAAAACAAACATAAATTATATCAGGATATACAAAGGTAAAATTAGAGTCTGAGAAAAGATGGGAGCATACAGAATATGAGTTGTGGAAAGATAGGGATAATTGTTATAAGGAGAATAATCCAACTTTTCAATGTCATACTTTATTTTCCATCTCTACTGCTCCATCTTCCATGCTCTCCACACAGCCTTCTCTTCAATGCAAAGCCTCACCAACATTCTACTGTCAACTCCTGTCTCTCTGTCAACTGTCGGAATGTTCCACTCTACATGGGAAGGGAAGGTGGGACATACTACAATCTATATTAAAACCTACCAAACTATTTCCAATACAAACATATTTACAGAGCAATATTCCCAGCATTAATTACACTTTCAGAAATGTATATTACAACAATAATCATAATGAATATTAAGGTAATGAAAATGAACTAATTGAGAAAGGGAAAGTAATATAATTGAGTAATTGAAAATAGGGTGAAGATGGAACCAACAAAGTGGGAGAAGGCGGTATTCAGATGAGAGAGAATGACTGTAAAGAAAATATTATTTGTGTCTGAAAGGTAGGTAAAGGTACAAATTAATTATAAAGCTGGAATTTAATGAAGTGTCAATAAATATATAGGCAGTGGATGATAAGCAGGAGAGAAATAAATTAGTAGAGAGGGAGAGCAAATACAAATGAAGAGTAAGAGGAGTATAGAATATCTGTTTTTTATGGGCCACCATGAAGAGATTTTGAGTGTACCCAAGATCAACAAGGAATAGAATGATCTGGAAGTCACCCACGAAGGAGTGACAAGAAAGTCTAAAAGTGGAGAAAGAAGAAGCAAGAGAATTAGTGCAGTTCGAAAAAGGAAGTGGACAAAGGGGAGTGTCCTCAGAAAAATGTGTTTAGCAGGATATTGATCAGAAGCATTCTCTACCTTTGGCAAGAGGGCCATCAGAATGGCAAGACAAAATTCAAGACAGCTACCTGTCAGAAATTCCAAAAATGGTCCTTGTTGTGAGTTGTTTTATTAGCGGGTGTGGTAAATCCATACCTGTTAATATCATTTTGCTTATTAATACGAGCACTAAAGATAATATTACATGTTTTTTCAGGTCCTACAGAATCTTATTTATTGGGTGAGAATTTGCACTTGTTACAAATGATTTTTTTTTCACATGGCAATTCCATTTGGAGTAAAATCACATGTAGATGCACCACACAAGTTTGACCAAAACAATACAATCATATGATACACAGAATATGCATCATTTCTGTGTACCAAAGTATGAAACTGAGTCAGGGGTCAAAAAGCATCATTCAGTGGATGTCTAGCAGCCTGACACACACACATGTCCTGCAGCAGACATCATAGAAAACAGCAGGCAACCATTTTGTTGCTGCTTGTACAAGGATAAATGTCAATTCATTGTCATTAATGTCATGTTTGCGCTGGAGAGGTCCTGAAGGAGGAGCCACATCTTAGGAGGCAACTCTAGCTCCGCACTGCACTACAGGACAGAATCAGACCGTGGCAGGCCATGGAAAATAAATTGAATGCTGTTTCCATCCATCCATGGGCAGTGAAGGTTTGAAAAAAGAGATTAAGGTCCTCATTACGACCCTGGCGGTCAGCGATAAAGTGACGGTAATATCGCCAACAGGCTGGCGGCAACTACCGCCAAATTATGACCATGGCGGAAAGATCTCCGAAAGACAGCCAATGTACCACACCGACCGCCAGGGCGGAAACAACCGGTACCACGGCGGTAGCCACCTACAGCCAGGCGGAAGTCAAAGTTCCACCCACCATATTATGACAAGACAATCTGCCACCTTTTCCAGGGCGGTACCAACGACATCAAAAGCCTGGTGGAAACAGAGCTCAGAAGTGAAAGGACTCACCATTGGAGACACAGGGAAGAACCACACTGCCATGGAACCAGAACTACAAGTTTTCCCGATGATATTCTACGTCATGCTCCACCACGAACACCAACACCGGCGTGGACGACGCCGGTGAGTACAGCCACCTAGCACACAAGGGAGGGGGAGGAAAACGACAGTGACACACACATGCACCATACACACCCCAGACGCACACACCATACACACAACCAGCTGCCCAAGAAAACAAGTTAATCCCCCTAAATCGGCTGAATAATGCAAGGACAACAGGAATTGACTAAAGTGATTGTAATAAGATCAACACAATATTAATAATAATTTTGCCAATGCAACAGATATGTACAAATGTACAAAAAAGGGACACTGCCCAATCCTCAGTTCATGTGGGCCACATGACCACAGGGCAAAGTCCAAGGCCCCGCTCGTTACCTGCAATACGGAGAGAACACTACAGGGGCATCAGTTGGCAAATAGGCAGGCACCTCAGGGGGGTAGGGGGGCACCTCAGCAGGATAAGGAACAAGACCACTGGTTCTGGAGGGGGCAACATGCCCTGTGCTTGGTCCTGGTCAGTGCAATGCACCAGTCTCTCGGGTGGGTGTCTTCCCCACTGGTTCTGGAGAGGGCAACATGCCCTGTGCTTGGTCCTGGGGAGTTCAAGGCCACAGTCTCTCGGGTGGGTGTCTTTCCCACTGGTCCTGGAGGGGACAACATTCCATGTGCTTGGTCCTTGGGAGTGCAAGGCCACAGTCTCTCAGGTGAGTGTCTTCCCCACTAGTTTTGGAGGGGGGAAACTGCCAAGTGATTGGTCCTGGGGAGTGCAAGGCCACAGTCTCTCGGTGGGTGTCTTCTCCACTGGTTCTGGAGGGGGCAACATGCCTGTGCTTGGTCCTGGGGAGTGGAAGACCACAGCCTCTCTGGTGGGTCTCTTACCCACTGGTTCTGGAGGGGGCAACATGCCCTGTGCTTGGTCCTGGGGAGTGCAAGGCCACAGCCTCTTGGGTGGGTGTCTTCCCCACTGGTACTGGAGGAGGCAACATGCCCTGTGTTTGGTCCTGGCAAATGCAAGGCCAAAGTCTTTCGGGTGGGTGTCTTCGCCACTGGTTCTGGAGGGGGCAACATGCTTTTTGCATGGTCCTGGGGAGTGCAAGGCCACAGTCTCCAGGTTGGGTGTCTTCCCCACTAGTTATGGGGGGGACAGGCTGCACAGCAGCCCATGGAGGCTGGATCACATTGCGTCCGCCAGCAGTGATGGCTGCACTGTGGTGGTGGTAGTGGGAGGCTCCTGCTCAGCTCCTGCACCCTGCGATGGCTGCACTGTGGTGGTGGTAGCGGGAGGCTTCTGCTCAGCCCCTGTACTCACTTTTGGCTGCACAGCCACGGTTGATGGTGGGGGCTCTGTGACAGCCGCTGGTGCAGGCTCCTTCCCCTTCTTGCTTGCTGCCACAGGCTCCCTCCCCTTTCTGCTGGCTGGGCAGGCTCCTTTCCCTTTCTGCTGGCTGGTGCAGGCTCCTTCCCCTTTCTGCTGGCTGGTGCAGGCTCCTTCCCCTTCAGTATTTGTGGCCTGGAATCCTTTCCACTACGAGTAGATGCAAATGGAAGTGGGCATGTGGACTGTGTGGCTTAGGTGCTTGGCTGGGTTCTTGATACCCTGGCCATACATGCAGGACGGGGGAGGGGAAGGATAGAGGTCAATGGTGGAAAGGAAAAGCTTTTTATGGACACTGGGGTGGGAAAAGGGAGAAATAATGGGAGTGAAATATGAGAGAGTGGTTGTTTGTGGTGTTTGTCTGCTGGATTTGGGTGCAGTTGCATGGGCTGTATGCTGTTGTGAGGTGGATTGCTGTTGAGTGTCTGAGTGCTTGGGTTTGTGTTCCTTAGGACGGGGGAGCAGACACAGTGCGAGAGGACACAGGAGATGTGTGCATGGATGTTGTGGAGGTGTCTGCCAGGTAGGTGTGTGTTCTGCTTGGTGTGGTGATGATGATGGTAGGGGATGATGATGTAGTGCATGCAGGTGTGATTGTGGACGTGACTGGGTCGGAGGTGGAGGAGGAGGAAGAGGGGGAGACAGTGGAAACAGTGGATGTTGGTGTGTCTGCAACTGGATGATGTTTGTGTGAGTGCCTGTGGGATGAAGTGTGGGCTTGTGTTTGCCTGTGACACTCTTGGGTGTTGTGTTGTGTGCATGCTCACCAGGCAGTGTGCTTGGGATGCGTTGGGGTTGAGGAGAATGGGCCTTGGAAGTAGAAGTTGGAGGGGGGACGGTAGAAACAGGGACAATGGCTGCCATCAGAGAGGAGCCTAGAGCCTGAATCGATCTCTGTTGGTCCACCAATCCAGTGTGAATGCCATCCAGGAATGCATTAGGTTGTTGCATCTGGCCTGCCAGGCCCTGGATGGCATTCACAATGGTTGACTTCCCTACAGAGATGGATCTCAGGAGGTCAAGAGCCTCCTCACTCAGGACAGCAGGGCTCCTGGGGCAGGGCCTGAGGTTCCTTGGGCAAAGGAGATGCCCACCCTCCTGGGTGAGCGGGCACAGACAACTCGCTGAGGGGCTGCTGGGAGGGCAGTGCTGGTACGGGGTGGCTGTACCTGTAGCTGGGGTGGTCACAGAGGTGTCCGCCACCACCAGTGAGCTCCCATCGGAGGAGGTATCTGAGTATGAATTATCCACTCCAATCTTGGCCGTGGTGCTCCCCTCGCCCTCCGTCCCACTGGTGCCCTCAGCGTCGGTGGACTCTGCCTCATGGATCCTGTGGGATACAGCACCCTCCATCGTCGGTGGCTCTGCTCCTCCGACAGATGATGCTAACGCACATAAGGACAGGATGTCAAAACAAGAAAGGGGTGGAGCGAGGCAAAGGATACACTGGGTCAATGACTGCACCAACACCACCGTTGGCGTACACAGCACCCTCACACACAGGGTACAGGCCTACACACGGCGCAGTGCACTACCAGTGATATTGCTGGCCACCAAGGCATGAGGAGGGGCACTCACCGCAAACTTCAGAACACCTGGGACCCATGCAGCCCTGGCCAGTAGTGGATGCTAACAAGCTAGGTAGCCATTATTTTCCCATCAGACCCCTTGCTACCAGAGGACCTATGCAGCTATGTATGGCCTGGCCTAGGGGCACCCACTGACACACAACCACCACCCGCATACTACCCCACCGGGCGTAAGCTGTAATGATAGCCACTGTACTCCCCTTGTGGCTGCTGTGTTGCCCTCAGGCGCTCATTCAGCTCTGGATAAGCCACCACCAGTATGCGAGCCATCAGGGGGGTCAGGGTTCGACAGGCACCCCTTCCTCATTGAGAGGCCATCCCCAGCTGGGCCTCTGTGGTCTTTCGTGCCCAGCATCTCAGGTCCTCCAACCGTTTGCCACTGTGGGTGCTCAACCTGACATAGACCCCCAGGGTCAGCACCTCCTTGGTGATGGCAAGCCATATACCCTTCTTTTGATGGGCCCTGACCTTCAGAGGCAATACAGACAGGAGAACACCATTAGACAAACAGTCCAGCCTGTCACACACATAGCCCACCATACCCCTTTCCATCACCATTGGCACATACATAGCACAGCTCACAACATGTACACCGCCAACAGATAACCCCCCCTACACAATGCCTTCACACACATCTCCATGCATCCATGCCACATGCATCGTGCACACAGTGTACTCACCTGTTGGTCTGGAGGCCCATACAGCAGTCCGTACTGGGATAGGACCCCATCCACCAGTCACTCCAACTCCTCTGAAGTGAAGGCTGGGGCCCTTTGCCCGGACACAGGTCACAGCAGCACATGCAGTGTAGGTCCTCTCCTATGGAAGGTCAGGTAACAAGTGAGGAATATGATAGAAAATGGCGATCATGTCAGCGGCGGAACATACTGTCACCGCCGGCGTAGATCACGATTGGCCACTGTAACCCGTAGGGCCCAGTATTATCCAATGAGGAGTTGCACAGCAGTTCCAGACCACCTCCTGCCACGGCACACAATGTCAGCGGAATTACCTCACTTCCACCTGTCCCTCCACATGGGACAGGCGGACGCCATTTCGGCGGGGGGGCTGGCCTCTGGAATAATGCTGCATCACAGGAGAACTATGCACATACTGGACAAATCACACTGACCCATTACATGTTTACTAAATGCAAACTACTGTTGTGGCTCCATTGTTCAGTTTGTGACAGGCTCCTCACTCTTTTTTCCCATAGATTCCTACAGCTGTGAATGAATAGGAGATGGAGACATACCCCCGTGTACGGACCCCTGGTGGACCTGGCTACACTGGAGGACAGGCACATTATCCTCACCTATAGACTGGACAGGGCCACAATCACAGAGCTGTGTGCTCAATTGGAGCCTGGCCTGATATCTGCTATCCGTCACCCCACTGGGATCCCCCCTCTCGTGCAAGTGCTATCAGTACTCCATTTCCTGGCAACTAGTTCTTTCCAAGTGACAGTGGGCTTGGCAGAAGGAATGTCACAGCCAATGTTCTCAATAGTGCTGACAAGAGTATTGTCTGCCCTGATAAAACACATGTGCAGCTTCATTGCATTCCCCCAGGTTGAGGATTTGGCCAATGTGAAGGCCGAGTTTTATGCAATGGGACATATCCCCCCATATAATTGGGACGATTGATGGTTTCACATATTGCATTTGTCTCCCCCCGCCAGAATGAACAGGTGTTCAGGAATCATAAGAGTTTCCACTCCATGAATGTGCAGATGGTGTGCTTGGCGGACCAGTACATCTCCCACGTCAATGCTAAGTATCCAGGGACGGTGCATGATGCCTTTGTCCTAAGGAATAGCAGCATCCCAAATGTGATGGCCCAACTAAAGAGGCATAGGGTGTGGCTTATAGGTGAGCCCTGGTTCCCACCCAGTAAATGTTGGTGTATGGGTATTGTGTGGGCCATTTAGGATAGTGTGTGGTTAAATGTTGTCCCTCAATAATTGCAGGTGCCTCTGGTTACCCCAACCTATCATGGCTGCTGACCCCTATGAGGAATACCAATACAAGGGTAGAAGAACATTATAATGAGGCACATGGGTGAACCAGAAGGATAACTGAGAGAACATTTGGCCTCCTGAAGGCTAGGTTTTGGTGTCTCCATCCAACAGGTGCATCCCTGTGCTACTCACCCAAGAAGGCCTCCCAGATGGTAGTGGCATTCTGCATGTTGCACAATCTGGCCCTCAGGCGCCTTGTCCCTTTTCTGTAGGAGGAGGAGACTGGAGATGACCCTTTGGCAGCAGTGGACCGTGTGGACAGTGAGGATGAGGAGGCAGAGGATGAAGATGAGAACAGCAGAACATCTGTGATCCGTCAGTACTTCCAATGACACACAGGTAAGACAGTGTAACTTTACATTTCAATGACTTTGGTTGTATTCTGTGTGGCATTGGCATGCTGGTAATTCCTAATTCAATGCCCACTCACTGTTCCCTTTGGCTATTCATTTTGCAGATGTTGGTGATATGATAAATAGTCCTGGTGTGATCACTACAGCCAGCTACAGGTCACTAATCTATGCTCATTCTATGTACATTTCATTTGCAATGGTTGTACCTGTTTCAAACAATACATATTTGATATACATGACATACTCTAAATCGATTTGTCAAAGGGTGTTTATTGAAGTGCTAACATATGGGGGAAAGTGCAATGGGAAGGGGTGATGATGGAGGAAAGTCCAGGGTATTGTTCCAGTCTGTTTGGAGCATTGTCTAGGGGACATAGGAAGGGGAGCAATGGCAGTTCAAGGTGGACAGGGTGACTGAGTGGGACACAAGGGGGACAATCAGGAGAGTCTCATTTCCTGGCGTTGTCTTGGCAAGTGTCTCTGGCTTTTGTCTGTATCGCAGGGAATGTTTGCGGGGTGGTTCACCTTCTGCAGGAAGTGGGGTGCTGGTGGCTTGTGAGTCCTGTGGCGGGGCCTCCTGGCTACTAGCGGCAGCTGAAGTGGATGGCTGTTCATATGACTGGCTAGTGGCAGGGGCCTGCTGGTGTGAGACTGCCTCCCTCATAATGTTGCCCATGTCTGCCAGCACCCCTGCTATGGACATCAGAGTGTTGTTGATGGCCTGCTAGTCCTCCATGATCTCCTGGTACTGTCCCTCCTGCAGCCGCCTGTTCTCCTGCACATTGCCCAGAATCTGGCCCATCATGTCCTGGGAATGTTGGTATACTCCCAGGATCTCAGAGAGTGCCTCCTGGATAGTCGGTTCCCTGGGCCTCTACTCCCCCTGGCGCACAGCACTGCTCCCAGTTTCCCTGTTGGCCTGTGCCTCTGTCCCCTGAACTGTGTGCCCACTGACCCCAGGTCCCTGATTGTCTTGGGTATGAGGTGTGGCCTGGGGTCCCTGTACAGGTTGACACACTGCTTATTGATGTGTCATGAAGACAGAGGTGTGGGTACGTTGGGTGGTTGCTGAGGTGGTGTTTCCTGAAGGGGGAGGCTCTGTGGTGGTCCGTGACTGGGCTTGGGTATCTGGCTGTCCAGTGGTCCCTGATGGTCCAGGTAGATTATCCAGATCCTGAAGTCCAGAGTTACTGTCATCGCTGTGGGCCTCTTCAGTTGGGGGACTGGATAGTGCTGGCACCTCCTCTCCGATGACATTGGCTGGGGTACATGTGGGAATGTAAATAATGTGTTATGGTTGATGTGTATGACATATTGTACATCCCTGGCTTCCCCTCTATGGTTGGTGTTGCCCTGCCAGCTTTATCTTTTGTATGTTAGTGTATGGTGGGATTGTTAGTTCTCTGTGCTGTGCATGCTTTAGTGATGTGTTTCCATGCAGGGCTGTGGAGGTGTCCATGCATTGGTACAGCATGCAGGGTTTGGCATTGGGATTAGTGAGATGTGTTGGTGGAGTGTGTGGGATGGAGTGATGGGAGTGTAGGTGAGAGTATGTGGTGGCATGCAGGAAGGGGGGTGATAATAGTAGAGAGTTGACTTACCAGAGTCCAGTCCTCCTCCGACCAGGCCCTCAGGATGCAGTATTGCCAAGACTTGCTCCCCCCATGCTGTGAGTTGTGGGGCAGGATGCGGGGTCCACGCCAGTCCTGTGTATAGCGAGCTGGTGTCTTGCTACTATGGAATGTACCTCCCTCCATAGGTCGTTCCACCTCTTTCTGATGTCGGCCCTTGTTCTGGGGTGCTGTCCAATGGCATTCACCCTGCCCACGATTCTCCACCATAGCTGCATCTTCCTAGCTATAGATATTTGCTGTACCTGTGGTCCAATTAGCTGTGGCTCTACCCTGACAATTCCCTCCACCATGACCCTTAGCTCCTCCTCTGTGAAACTGGGGTGTCTTTGTGGTGCCATGGGTGTTATGTGAGGAGTGTTGGTGAGGGTCTGTTAGGTAATGTTTTGGGGTGTGTCAAGTGGAGTGCATGAGTGGTGTATGGGCTCTAGTTGTCTCAGTGGTCTTGGTGTCTCTCTGGTGGCAGTGATTTGTAATCGTAAAGTGTTGTGGGTAATGTTGGTGTGTGTTTTATAGTGGTGTGGGTGTGGTGTGTGTATGGGTGTCAGGTGTGTTGTTTGAATTGTCCAATGTGGTGTTGTTTTGTCTGTGGGTGTCCATTGTGAGCGCGGCGGTATGTACCGCCAATGGTTTACCGCCATTGAATGTCCGGCATGGTGATTCGTGGGTCATAATGTGGTGGGTGTTGTTCTGTTGGCGTAGCGGTGTGGGTTTTGATAACTCCACTTTATCACTGACCTTTGGTCTGGCAGATTTGTGTCTGTGTCTGGATTCTGTCAGATTGGTGTGTGTGTGTCATAATACCATGAACGGATATCCACCGTCGCAGTGGTGAGTTGGCGGCCGTCAGCGTGGCCGTAAGCGGCATTTACCGCCAATGTGATAATGAGGGCCTAAGTGATGTTGTAAAGAGGGTTGGAAAGCTGCTTGTAAATCAACACAAGAAAAACCTGATTAGAAGAGGAGGTCCAACAGTGTTGGAATTGGAGCCATGTGAGGCGAGGAGGCAGTTCATGGCATCATTAACATCATCAGCATAAAAGACATCACAGAAGACATAGAGGTTTCAATTAATCAGTGTGAATGTGTTCTAGTATACATCAGGCAACTATTTACACCCAAGCACTTGTAAGTACAACAGCATGTTTACTTAATACACGTTTTGGCTGCAGGCTTGTATAAAGGTTAATTCTTTCTATAAACACTGTATGTGATCAGAACCACACATTATTTTAGGGGGTGTGAAATGTGTATGGCTGTGTTGTATATACATCTGTGTCAGTGACATGTCTAAAGTTAGTTTTTTTAGTTGGGTTATGTGTGTGTAGCCCTTGATCAATTGGCCAATCGCTGTCCATTCTTTTTTCTACCACATGGGTAAAACCTTCTCTGAGAACATGTCTGTGGTCATCTAGTGTAGAGGCCTAAACAAGACTGTATGCAGCTCAATGTTGACTATTTTGTGAGCAAACACAATACTTAAATGCTACTGCTAGCGCAGGTGTCTTTAATAAAGTTTATTAATGAGTGTTTATGTATTTTGAATAATGAGTTTATGTAGAAAATGAAATAACATAGAAAAATAATGCACGCATTTGAAAATGTGACCTCGAAGAATAGCTACCAATGTTCACAAAGTGTACTAATTAACGATGAACACTTTTAATTGTAGGCCTTAACTTAGCGACTGTCTTGGCCTACTTTGCCAGGCCTCATGCAGAAGCTGTATTTCTTAGCGGTTAATAAAATTGCTGACCGAGTGAATTAAACTGTGAAATGTCCATTGTCTTGTTAAATGTGCTTAACAGAAGCTTTTTGTGAGAACCAACTGCAAGGAGATTATGTTCCCTCAAGTGTAACATTTGATGTGTAATGTGTGTGAGACTGACTTTCCCAGGACAAGAACAATGAAGATAATGACTGGAGTTGAAGATGCAATAATATTGTTACCTGACAAGTCGGATGATGAGAACATCGTAAAGTGGACCAATCAACTGCATGTGAATAGTTAAAATATTAGAATTCATAGATTTGGTATGAAATATTATTGGGTAAAGTATGAATATTCGATTAACTGACCAAATACGGAATTAGGGGATAGTTTAGGTGACTTTGATATAACAATGCCGTAGGGGGAAAAGACTTCAGACCTATTTCGATTAGAGAGAGAGAGAGAGAGAGAGAGAGAAAAAGAGAGAGACTTATTCAGAGTTTGAGAGAAGAGACTTTAGGAGAGATTGAGATTCATAGCGACATTGGGCTTATATTCTCTGACTGTGAGCCTGATGCTTTGCTGATCGACTGATGACCTGAGGACAAAGACTGATCTTGCTTTGCTGACCCACACCGAGGATAGGTATATAATGATAAACTGTGACTGTTATGCATCTTCTGCTTTTTCTTTCTAGGTACCAACTACGCTGTTTTGAGAGATCCATAGCTAGATGTTTTCTAAATTTGTGTTTCTAAATTGTTTTGCATGAAGCCCAACATGCTGATGCTAATCTGATGTTAGTTAAGAGCCCTCACAAATGACTGACGATCACAGGGACTAATGATTGATGAATTACCTTGCTGAATTTCATGAATGTGATATCTTTGTCGCACCTGACTCTGCTATTGATTTGCACTGTAGCTCTAGAATGTGTCATGGTTCAAGCTTTGATTTGATGCATTTCTTCCACAGCTTCGGCTGACCAGTGCATGTGTTTCATTTGATTCTGAGATTAATCTACATGACCTTAGCATTGTAAATATAGGGAAACAAACTTACTAAACTTTTATTAAAGGTGTGGTTATTCATGACTGAAAGGTCATGGTGTGTGACAATTAATGACTCCATTGATTATTGATTTTATTGATTACTAATGATTTATGATTCTCGTGAATTGATTATTGATTATGTACTGGAGCTATGGTAAGAACGTCTTAATTGCGAGTCAAAAGTATTTGCATCCCCTTGTAAGTTTACTTTTTAAGGTCTGACACGCTAACACTACTATAACACAATATGGTTTTCTTGATGATATAGAATTACCTTAACATTACAGAGGACATGCCACAGAAGGACAATAATGATAAACTCTCCGCTAGTCCTGCACCAGCATCAACAACTGCCACAACCAGAAGAAAAGCATTCCACCAAGCCACAATGATTTCAGTAAAATAACCATTGTCTACTCCATCAAACACAAGCTCTGGTGCATAGTCAACAAATGTTGTCACCGTACCACCACTTTGTCTCTACCTGTCCCAAACTTCTTTACTACCACTCCCACCACAACAATTGGTGCAGATGTACCTACCACACCCACTTGTCTCACAACAGCTGTTCCATCAGACGCTGCGACTACTGTATCACCCTTGGCCACTGAATCTCAATCACAAGTGGATACTAGCATGGAAACAAACCATGAGGCATCAGAAGTGGAACATGGATCTTTTTATTTTCAAAGGCCACTCAGATAATGCTGTCTGGGGCATAGAGTGTGAGAAATAGGGTGTACAGGAAAGACTAATCTTACCTCTCAGATCTGAGCCAATAAGCTCCACTTTCAGAACATTCTAATACCATTACCCAGACCCTAGCCCTACATAAAAGCTGGGTAACATGGAGGCCTCTTTTCACTTTTTGAAGTTTTAAAGAGAACGTTTATTAGCAATTAGAACAAAAACAAAGCAATAAATGTATATCTGATAATCTCAATACGAGAAGAGAGAAAAAATTGTAAAGATGTTAAGAAACACAGAGAGAAAAAAGTACAAGATTTAAAACATTTTCTCTGAAGAATTACTTTGGTACAATATCATTGCTACAAAATATTACAATCAGTATATATTCTAATTGAGATGGTAAATCTATTACAAATAACAATAATAAGCAATTCATGGTTTGGGGACTTCTTCATTTTGGGGATTATGAGTATGTGAAGAGTGGGCCAAAGAGTTTAGGAGATTTGTGACTCACTTACTGGGAAGAGATAGTGGGGAAACATAAGCTCTGTCTAATCTGTGGTTATAGCACAAAGCATACCACCAAGCCTGAAAAGAAAGATTGGAGAGTCTTTCCAAGGCTATGTGATATGTTGAAATGCATCAGTAAGAAGTAGGTCTAAAATAATAATCTTATTCTGATGAGGTGACCACCACTCTTCTGCAAGACTTCCTAAAACATACTTGTGAAACTAAAGGGGACATGTGTGTTAAAAATAGTATTTATTTGATTTCAAACCCTTACCCAAAATTGCAATGTGGAGGGACACTCAAAGAGCATGTGTTTAAGGTCTGAGAGTGATATATTACAAGACCAGTAAGAAGAGGAAGATGTGCAATTTATTTTGTGCAGTATGATTGGTGTAACCAATGTTCTATTATAGACAATAATAAAATTTGAATTGTGTTAGCCGCTCTTGAGGATTTCCGTATTTTGATCCAAATTTTATTCCATGAGGGAATTGGGAAAGATGTATCTATGGGCCTGATTACATGTTTGACTGTCAGACCACCAGACTGCCATGTTGGCGGTCCAAAAAAGATCATGTAAAGAAGGGAATTGTCAGGCATTGTCCTTTAGAATAGGCAAACATTAAAGTGGTTGATATCATCAGCTGGAGCCATATCACCTACTACACAAAAGTAATCCAACATCACATCATGCAAGATTCAGACAGATGGCAGTACAACAGTTTCTGATCACAGGGTCATTACAGTCCAGTGCTTATGCATCTGGTAGTATGTCACAAACAAATGTCAGTGATGTGGCACAGGCACTTTGGCCTTCAATGATGAAACACATCAACAGCTATGCAAGGGTCATACAAAAAAGTGTTTAGCCAAGGTGAAGGGTAACTAACATGATTTTGGCCTACGACTTCATATTTTCTGACCACATGATGGCACGCATCAGGGCCACCACACGACATGGAACAAATCCAATGGAGTCTTCTAAACTTCCATCCTATCACTGAGCAGGCTGTTTTGGCACAGATCTCCTACACCCAAACTACGAGACATACATTCTCTGGAACAATCCATGTCCACTTCGTATGGCTGAACAGCATCACATACCTGTCAATGTCACAGTTCTGAAATGCCCACATGAAGATGTTATGGTGAAGGTACCTGAACAAAGAACAAAACA
Source organism: Pleurodeles waltl (assembly GCF_031143425.1). Classification (NCBI taxonomy): domain Eukaryota; kingdom Metazoa; phylum Chordata; class Amphibia; order Caudata; family Salamandridae; genus Pleurodeles; species Pleurodeles waltl. The sequence continues at coordinate 883,617,439 of NC_090450.1, forward strand.
AGGAGTATAGGTATGAAACCATACATATGTCATATAGCAAGCACCTGGAAAACAAAGTACATTAAAAGAAATCTAACTCAAACAAAGCAACATCATCAAGGTGTGGATGTGTCAAAATCTATCTCATCAAACAACCTTTGACTGATTTTGCCTGAGCATCAGCTCCCTAACTATTTCCAAAAATGTACTACACAAATTATCACAATTACAATTCATTGTACAGTCCAAGTCATGACATCACATGACATCTCATGAGAAGAAGCTGTCGATAAGAACTTGTCACAAGTCAGCTTCTTCCTCTTCACCACTATCATCTTCATTTGGCATTTCAGGATTCTCACCTGGTGGCACTGCAGGCTTCCCCTCCTCTCATATGTAAGGGATATTCCTCCACAGGGCAATTTTGTGGAGCATGCAGTATGCCACAGTGATATGACACACTTTCCTGGGTGAGTAGAGGACGCCTCCACCAGTCCTGTTCAGACAGCAAAATCTGGTCTTCAGGAGCTCAAACGCCTGGTCCACTGCCTGCAGTGTTCTTCCATGGACCTCAGTGAAGGGGACTTCCCCTGGCATAGTTGGATTCCTCAACAGCAACAGTAACAAAGGATAGTTTGGGTATGCTGAGTTTCCTGTTTAGGAATGAGACATAAGAGCAACAATGAGTCACTCACTTCATGATTGTAGCATCTGACATTGCTCACGCAAAATCAGGAAAGATGTGACTTATCAACCAGCCAGGCCCTCTCAGGTTGCAGTTGTGACATCAGCTGGGGTATGGTGCTGTTCAGCATTACAAAGGAACCATGGACCAAACCAGGTACAGATGTTTGAGATGTAGAGATCCGACAAGAAGACAACTTGCACGTTGATAGAATGAAAGTATTTCCTGTTGCGATAGGCTTGTTCACTGGCCTGCAGTGGCACCAAGGCAACTTGTGTGCCATCAATGGCTCCCACCACATTTGGGAGGTGGGCAAAACCATAGAAGTCAGCCTTCACATTTGCTAAATCCTTACATCAGGGGAACCCAATATGGCTGTCAATGTATTTTATCATTGCTGATAGGACATCTCCCAACACAAGACTGAACAAAGGTTGGGACAAACCACCAGATATGGCCACTGTATATTAGAAGGACCGTGTGGCCAGGAAGTGTAATACTGCCATGAGTTGAACAATGGGTGGTATGCAGGTTGGATTACTGTTTGCAGGCGTCAGATCGGCCTCCAACTGACGGCATAAGTCCAATATTGTTTGTCTATTCAGACAGTACACTTTTATGATGTAGAGTTCCTCCATGGTTTGAAGGTCTGGCAATGGAGGGAACATTGGAGGTTGTCACCTCCTCCCTTTCCCAGGGTACGTATGTGCGAAAATACATGAGTTGGAGCACTAGTCACTGTGTCCACACCAACATACATCATGTAGACCAACAAAACTGTGCGACACAGCATTTTGGACAGGAAATACATTACACCCAGTACACATCGCAGCTGTCAACTACACAAGGGTTAAATGTGACCCCATGGCTGTCAACACATGTATCCACTACATTGATTTGGGCAACACCCAACTATCGGCTCCTCAATTGCCCCTTGAAATGTAATAGTCTGTACCGACCACCAAAAATACAGTCAGTAGCGGTGGACAGTGCCATCTGTGCCCAGCAACACACAACACTGGTGACTGTGTAGTACAACCTACACAACAAGACTGCTTTAGGTTGTTTGTGATGATCTGATACATATAGGTGTTTTGACACATGCAACAGGGCCCAATACTGTATTTCCGACAGCCAAAATAGCTGATGCCTGACCTACTTCACTGATCATTAGCAACGGCCCACGGCAGGTGGCAGAAGTTGTCTGCATAGTGGGCGGTTTCTACTGTGGCAGACATACCTATAGGCTAACATTGTCACCTGTGGTGGTTGCGGGCCAATGGCTGTGCCCGTCGGTGGTCATGACCACATACGTGGCATGTGTGTACGTCGTGTTTTGCAAATTCAGTCACTTAACTCCTGAAACTGCTGCCATCAATACCTCCACCACTTCAGTTGCTATGTGCCACCTCTGGGAGGAATCATGGCATGGCCAGCAGGTGAAAGGGCCCCTGTCTTCTCTCCAGAGGAGCTGGAGAAACTCGTGGACAAGGTCCTTCCCCTGAATGATCAGCTCTATGGCTCACCAGAGGAGCAGTTAAGAACATCATAGGCACAATTGACTCTGTTGAACACCATCCTTTCCCTCCTCACACACTACAATGTGCCCCTGTGTGCCAGTTGGACTTCTTGTGTGCCTGTTGTTGCAGTTTGTGTGACATAATTGGGATGTACATGGTGCAGGTATTGGAGAAAAGCACTATGGCCCTCATTACAACCCTGGCGGTCGGTGATAAAGCAGTGGTAATACCGGCAACAGGATGGCGGACAAAAAAATGGGATCACGACCACGGCGGAAACCGCCAACATAGACAGACACTTCAACACTCCGACTGCGAGGGCGTTAGCAACAAACACCGCGGCGGTCACCACCAACAGACAGGCGGAAGACAATGTACCGCCCACCGTATTACAAGGCACCAATCTGCCAGGTTTTCAGAGGCGGTACCAACGACATCAAAAGCACAGAGGAAACAGTGCACTGAAGGGCAACCACTCACCTTTAGACACTAAACGAAGAACCAGGATGCCATGGAGCCCGAACTGCAGGTCCTCCCCATGCTGGTGTATCTGCTAATACACCAGGAATTTCAAAGAAGGCGACAACGACGGTGAGTACTGCACCTAGCACACAGGGGAGGAAAAAGAGAATGACACACACACACGCAACACCCCCACCCTCACGCACAACACAATGCACACTAACAGATTCAACAACATTACAGATACACCCCGTAACCTGCTGGAAAAACGCAAGGACAAAAGGAATTGAGTCAAATCTGTGATAATTAGAAAATGCATATAAAGTTAATGATTGTAAACAACAGTTTATACAAATATTTACAATATGTACAGAGGGCCGTACACTGTCCATTGCAAAGTCCGTGGACCAGTGGGCCAAAAAATCATGGGCGAAGCCCACACTTGACACCTGCCTCAAAACAGAGAGAACACTGCAGGGGCATCAAGTCGAAAAAACACAGGCACCCCAGGGGGAAGGGGAGAGGGGGCACCTCAGCCGGAAGATGGTACTACGCCACTGCTCTTCGAGGGGGCAACATACCCACAGCGATGTCCTGGGGAGTGCAAAGCCACAGTCTCACAAGTGGGTGGTTTGCCCACTGCTTGGTCCTGGAGAGTGCAAGGCCACAGTCTCTCAAGTGGGTTGTTTGCCCACTGCTTGGTCCTGGGGAGTGCAAAGCCACAGTATCTCAAATCTCTCAAGTGGGTGGTTTGACCACTGATTGGTCCTGGGGAGTGCAAGGCCACAGTCTCTCAACTGGGTGGTTTGCTCACTGCTTGGTCCTGGGGAGTGCAAAGCCACAGTCTCTCAAGTCTCTCAAGTGGGTGGTTTGCCCACTGCTTGGTCCTGGGGAGTGCAAAGCCAGTCTCTCAAGTCTCTCAAGTGGGTGGTTTGCCCATTGCTTGGTCCTGGGGAGTGCAAAGCCACAGTCTCTCAAGTGGGTGGTTTGCCCACTGCTTGGTCCTGGGGAGTGCAAGGCCAAAGTCTCTCAAGTGGGTGGTTTGCCCACTACTTGGTCCTGGGGAGTGCAAAGCCACAGTCTCTCAAGTCTCTCAAGTGGGTGATTTGCCCACTGCTTGCTCCTGGGGAGTGCAAAGCTACAGTCTGTCAAGTCTCTCAAGTGGGTGGATTGCCCACTGCTTACTCCTGGGGAGTTCAAAGCCACAGTCTCTCAAGTGGGTGACATGTTCTGGAGGGGGCTTTGTGCTCAGTCTGCTTCATCCTGCCAAGTATAGGGGGAGTGGATGCATATCTCCACTGGTTCTGGAGGGGGCCTTGTGCCCAGTCTGCTTCATCCTGCCAAGGATAGGGGGAGTGGATGCATATCTCCACTGGTTCTGAAGGGGGCTCTGTGCCCAGTGATGAAACACTTGGGGTGTTGCAGTTCACAGTCCCTCACCTGGGTGTCTGAGGCACAAATGTGCAGGGAATAGCATGACACTCCACAGAGGCAGAGCCAGACTCCATCCTGCGTCGACTTAGGCTGCAAACTGCTGGTAGTGCCAGTGCTGGTGGTGGTGCCTCAAGTGGTGGGTGCAGTGGAGATGCTGCCAGTGCTGCCCGTGGTGCAGGTGCTGGTAGTAGTGGCGGGAGATACCAAGGCGTCTCCAGCAGCCTCGGACAGCTGCCCACTGGGGATGATGCTGGTGATTGTCGTTGTTGCAACGGCGGCGCAGGGGGCGGTGCAGATGGCGGTGCAGATGACGGTGAAGATGGCGGGGCAGGTGGCGGTCGTTGCGGCTGTGCTTACCATGGTAAAGGTTGCTGGCCTGTCAGGACAAATGGTGTTCACCAGTCCATCACCTGGAGGCTCCGAGCCCTGAAGTGTCTCACCTTTGCTTTTTTTACCCTTCCCCACCTTTGTAGACGCTGCTGGGACCTTGGCACTGTCCTCGTTTTTTTTGGGATGCGGCCTTGCTGGGTGGGTCGTGTTTCTTGTCCGTGCTGAATGCCGGCCCCTTCTTAACATTGGCAGGTGGCGGAATCGGTGGGTCTGTTGCATTGGTAGGTGGCACACTGCCAGACCTGACAGGTGCCCCCTTCGATCCTCTCGGACTTTCAGGGACCACAGCGGATGCCGACTTGTTGGCTGAGGTACTGGCCTGGGATCTAGACATCCTGGCCCTAGGGGAAGGACGGGGGGAGGCAAAGGGAAGAGGTCAACATTAGCCAGGAAAAGTTTTTTAGACACACTGGGACGGGAAGATGGAGGGGGAGTGGAGGAAGAGGTAGTGGTTGTAGGAGGTGTACGTCTACTGAGTTTGCGTCAAGGTGCATGGGCTGGAGGCTGTTGTGAGGTGGATGGCTGTTGAGTGGGTGTGTGCCTGCGTTTGTGTGCTTTGGGAGGAGGGCTCACAGACACACTGGGAGAGGACACAGGGGACGTGTGCATGGTTGTGGGGGTGGTGATTGCTCGTGAGGGGTGTGTTGTGATGGGCGTGCTGGTGATGGAGGCAGTGGCTGATGATGTAGTGCATGCAGGTGTGAGTGGAGATGACATTGGGAGGGAGGTGGACGAAGAGAAGGAGGGGGACACAGTGGAGGAAGTGGATGCTGGGATGTGTCCATAGGTATGGTGATTGTGTGAGTGCCTGTGTGATGATGTGTGGTGCTTATGTTTTCCTGAGCCACTTTTGATGTTGATGTGTGTGCATGCTGGTCTGAAGGTGTGCTTGGGATAGGGTGAGGTAGAGGGGATTGGGTCGGGGTAGTGGAAGTTGGAGGGGCAAGGCTGGACACAGGGACAATGGCTGCCATCAGTGCTGAGGCCAGAGCCTGAAATGCTCTCTGTTGGGCCACCACACCAGAATGAATGCCCTCCAGGTATGCATTTGTTTGTTGCAAATGCCTCTCGACACCCTGGATGGCATTCAGAATGGCTGACTTCCCAACAGTGAGGGGTCTCAGGAGGTCAATAGCCTCCTCACTCAGGGCAGCAGGGCTGACTGGGTCAGGGTCTGAGGGGCCTGGGGCGAAGGAGATGCCCACCTTCCTGGGTGAGCGGGCACGGGAAACACGTTGAGGGGCTGCTGGAAGGGCAGGTGGCAGCTGTACCTGTTGTTGCGGTGGGCACAGAGGTGTCCGCCACAGCCAAGGAGCTTCCATTGGAGGAGGAGTCACTGTCACCTGTATCCCCTCCTGTCCCCGTCATGGAGCTCCCCTCGCCCTCCGTCCCACTGGTGCCTTCACCCTCAGTGGATTCGCCCTCATGGGTCATGTGGGATGCAGCTCCCTCCATCGCCGGTGCCTCTGCTCCTCTGCCAGATGATGCTAATGCACACAAGGACAGGGTGACAAAACAAGAAGGGGGGAAGAGACAGAGGATACACTTGGTCAATGCCAGCAACACCACTACTGTTGGCGTACACAACACACACTGAGCTGCCCTATGCACTAGGCAATGCCCAAACAGTCACTAAGGTAGTCACCAGCCCATGGAGAACAATGCCTAACACCAGCATCTGCACACCTAACACCCACAGGACCCTGCCCTGTAGTAGTTGGCCACTTGTACCATTAGGGTAGGAGTGCTTCAGAGCCTGCAAACAAGGGACCTACCCTGCCATGATCGCCCTGGCCTAGGGGCACCTACAGCCCACATCCCCCACCAGGCTAGTTCCTAAAGCGTGCAAAGTCAGCTTTCTGAATCTGTACTCACCCCCTTGTGGCTGCTGTGATGCCCTCAAGAGCCCATCCAACCCCGGATAGGCCACCGCCAGGATGCAGAACATCAGGGGGGTCATGGTGCGACGGGCACCCCTTCCACGTTGGGAGACCAGCCCCAGCTGGGCCCCCGCCATCTTCTTGGTCCAGCGGCGCAGGTCCTCCCATCTCTTGCGGCAGTGGGTGCTCCGCCTGTGATAGATCCCCAGGGTCCGCACCTCCTTGGCGATGGCACACCAAATACCCTTTTTCTGGTGGGCGCTGACCTAGAGGGAAAAGATAGTGGAAAATGTAATTACTCACCCATTCGGACCATCATACTCATTGCCCACCAGTTCCCACCCATGCCCTGACGCATGTACACTGACCACCTCTCATGCAGTATTCAGGCCAGGATGCCTTAGCAAATGCCAACATGTGGCTTACATCCACACCACTCCAAACAGGCATTTCCCACACATCATGCTCACAGTGTACTCACCTGTTTGTCTGGAGGACCGTAGAGTAATATGTACTGGAGGAGGACCCCATCAAGCAGTTTCTCCAACTCCTCCGCAGTAAAGGCAGGGGCTCTTTCCCCAGACACTCTAGCCATTGTCGCTTCCAGACTCAGGTCACAGCAGCACTTGCAGTGCAGGTCCTCTCCTGTTGTTGGTCAGGTAGCAAGTGAGTGAATAGCTAGAAAATGGCGGTGACGTCCACGGCGGTGCATACTGTCACTGCCGGCGTACATCGCCATTGGCTCCTGGGACCCATAGGGCCCAATGATAACCAATGCGGAGTTGCGCGGCAGTCATCGACCGCCTACCGCGACGCAGCAGAATGCCAGCGCAGTTACCTCATTTCTCCTTGTCCCTCCTCACAAGTCAGGCAGACGCCATTTCAGGGGGCACATGGCAAGGTACCTAACTGCGTCACAGAACATTTTGCCACATATACTGACTCTCGATTTCACACATTGCTTCTGTGACATTAATTCAAAAACAGTTGTGCTATCTATGTGGAAAATGACCTTCTGCTCACCGTTCTCCTCCATAGGCTACAACCGCTGAGGCAGATGATGAGATGGCAGCATCCTCCGGTGTACAGACCCCTGGTGGACCTGTCGACAGTGGAGGACAGACACATTATTATCACATACAGACTTGATCGTGCCACAATCCAAGAACTGTGTGCCCAATTGGAGCCAGACTTGATGTCAGCTATCCGCCAGCCCACAGGAATACCCCCTCTGGTGCAGGTCCTGTCAGTGCTCCATTTCCTGGCAAGTGGTTCATTTCAAACAACAGTGGCCATGGCATCAGGGATGTCTCAGCCAATGTTCTCCAACGTGTTGACCAGAGTGTTGTCTGCCCTGCTGAAAAATATGCACAGCTAAATCATCTTCCCCCAGGTCGAGGATTTGGCCACAGTGAAAGCTGACTTCTATGCCCTGGGACATATCCCCAACATCATTGGTGCCATTGATGGTACACATGTGGCACTTGTTTGGCAGACCGGTACATCTCCCATGTGAATGCCAAATATCCTAGCTCAGTGCATGACACCTATGTCTTGAGGTATAGCAGCATCCCTTATGTGATGGGGCAACTCCAGAGGCACCGGGTGTGGCTATTAGGTGAGGCCAATGTCCCTGCACAGTATAAGTTGGGGTCTGGGTATGGGGTTGACCCTAAGGGTTAGTGTGTGTCTAACAGTTGTCCCTTGATATTTACAGGTGACTCTGGTTACCCCAACCTCTTATGGCTACTGACGCCAGTGAGGAATCCCAGGACAAGGGCAGAGAAACGTTACAATGAGGCACATGGGCGAACAAGGAGGATTATTGAGAGGACCTTCAGCTTCCTGAAGGCCAGGCTCCATCTGAAGGTGGATCCCTGTACTACTCACAGAAGAAGGTGTGCCAGATCATCGTGGCATGCTGTATGTTGCACAACCTGGCCTTGAGACGCCAGGTGCCTTTTCTGCTGGAGGATGAGCCTGGTGATGGTCTTGTGGCAGCGGTGGAGCCTGTGGACAGTGAGGAAGAGGAGGCTGATCAAGAATATGTGGACAACAGAACAAACATTATCCAGCAGTGACACACAGGTAAGAGACTGTAACTCCTCTTCACATTTAAGTATACTTTTGGACATCGTACATGGCATCCTCTTACCCTCTGTCTATAGCCACTGACTGTTACCTTTGGATTCCCTTTTGTCAGATCTGAGTACCCCATTCTGGCTCCTGCTATATGTACTGCTGCCCACCAACTGTCATCCTGTGGTATAATTCAATGAACATAGACGTTGCAATGCTTTGAAAATGTTGTAAGAATACATCTTTACACTGACTCCAGTATGGTTTATAATTGAATGGTGTTTATTGTTTGTGCAAAATAGTATGGGGGTAAGTGCAAGGGGCTGGGGTGATGGTGGAGGAAGGTCCCGGGTAGAGTCCAGTCTATTGGTATCACAGGTGCATTGTCCAATGGGGCATAGGAAGGGGAGTAATGGCAGTTCAAGGTGGACAGGGTGACAGAGTGGGACAGAAGGGTGACAATCAGGAGAGTCCTATTTCCTGGCGGGGGTCTTGGCAATGTTCTCTGTCTTCTGCCTGGATCGCAGGGACCATTTGCGGGATGGTTCTCCTTCTGCAGAGGGTGGGGTGCTGGTGGCATGTTGGTCCTGTGGCAGGGCCTCCTGTCCACTATCACTGGCGGAGGTGGAAGGCTGTTCCTCGGTTTGGCTAGTGTCAGGGGCCCTTTGTTGTGCCACTGCCTCCCCTATGGTCTTGCTCATGTCAGCCAGCACCCCTGCTATGGTGACCAGGAACTGTCCCTCCTGCAGCCTCTGGGTCTCCTGCAACTTGGCCAGTACCTGGCCCATGGTCTCCTGGGAATGGTGGTATGCTCCCATGATGTTTGAGAGTGCCTCGTGGAGGGTCGGTCCCTGGGCCTGTCTTCCCCGTGTCGCAGAGTAGTCCTCCCAGCTTCCCTGCTGTCCTGTGCCTCCCCTGAACCGTGTGCCCACTGCCACTGACCGCAGGCCCCTGATCATCCTGGGTTAGTGGGATTGCCTGGGGTCCCTGTAGTGGTGGACACACTGCTGATTGACGTGTCCTGGGGACAGTCGGATGGGCCCGCTGGGTGGGTGCTGTGATGGCATTTCCTGAAGGGGGAGGCTCTGTAGTGGGTTGAGACTGTGCCAGGGAAACCGACTGTCCAGAGGACCCTGATGGGCCAGGTTGGTCATCGTGATCCAGGCATGCAGAGCAGCTGTCATCACTGTGGGCCTCTTCTAGGGGGGCTGGATGTTGGTGGCACCTCCTCTCCGGTGACGTTGGGTAGGGGTCCTGTTGATGCAAATGCATTGTTATTGTATTTGTGTGTGCCATCTTGTGCAATGGGTATGTTTCCCTGTATAATTGTGCTTTCCCTGTCGCCTTGGCCTTGAGTGAGTTCTGATTGTGTGGGCTGGGTGAGTCTCTCTACTGGACATGCTGTGGTGATGTGTTTCCTTGCAGGTCTGTGACAGGTGTCCATGCATCGTTTGGATATTCAGGAGCCCTACGGGTACTCGCGTACGGTAAGCGGCATTAGGATTCTGCAACTCAAGACTGTGATTTTACATCAGTAGATATTTCATTATAACAGGAGTGTTTCTGGATACGTCAACAAGGAGTATTCACGTTAAAATACGGATTTATATACTTGTAGCCTTGACGAAGTCATTGGGAAATTCCCGGACGAAACATGTGTTGGCTGTTAAATTGGATGTGAGGTTGGAATCGGCATTGATCACGATACTTTTGAAGTATATTACTGAATCTTGACTGAAGAAATTTGAACTTTGATTTCTGATCATGTAACAAGTTTGGAGCAACATATTTGACAGTTTTTTTCTTTTGGACTGGGACATTGATATTCAATTTAAGGATATTGACATATATGTTGAAAGTCATCTTATCTCTTCCAGAAATATATGGAATATCATTATTGTTTAATGAACACTGATTCCTGAGTACTATATTTTCAATTTTGTAGAAATATGCTATTTTAATGAGTGCCTCTTGTGGTTAATGATGTCAAGGAGTGCGTTAGCACACATTTAAGACTCAGGGGTGGGGTCTTTCAAGGATTTGTCTTTTGTCGATATTGACCTCATTACTCAGAGCGCCTAATATTCTCCCATTATAGTACACCCACACGTAATTAGAGTCAAAGCTTAGAACAAGCATACCTTTGTATGTTGGATGTTATTGCTGTAGGTTTACCACATATGGTCAAAAGTGTGTTCTGTGGTACAAGAACATACCACACAAACCCACCCTGAAGTGGCATGAGTCTAGACTGGGTAGGCACACATGCACAGGGAAGAGACTTTCCATGCCCATCAAGGAAGCCCTTTCAGTGTTACTCAAAACTGTATGCAGGGAGTCAATGTTGTAGAGTGTAAATGTGTCTGCCCTATGAGGCCCATGGAGTTTAACCTTTAGAAGGCCACAAGGGTATGTTGTGTGTCATTGTGGCTCACATCACAGTACATCTTGCTTGAGCCTGGCCTACCCAATGTCAGTAGGCTTGCTTAGTCAGTGTAGGCCATGAGCAGGGAAGTGGGTTAGTCTGCAGAGGAATCCAAAAGTGTCTATAATAAGGCTCAGATGTATGAAACATACAATATAGGATTCCAAATAGAGGCTAAGCAACACAGATTGGGATTTTTACGCTGCTGATTTTGTCCAGATGTGTGCCACTCATCCAGTTATAGGTTACATCTTCTCCAAACCTTGAAGACTTTGTTGTGAGAATATAGAATCTGACCTGATTTATTTTGGGCATCCTGTTGTAATTATTGTGGAGGAATTTGCAAGCTTTGTGCTTCTGTATCTACGACATACATTGTTAATAAGCCTTGAAAATGTCCTTGATAGGACAACACACGTGTTGGCTGAAGTTCATATTAATTGGCTGAGGTTTTACAAAGTTGGAATCTGGGATCCAAAAATCTCTTCTATGGAATGAAATGTGATAGTTTCTATTTATATGTTTTGTATATTGTTTGTGTTTTCTATTTGTATTGGATTGTATATTTATAAATATGTATTTTTATAAATAAAGTATGATTTATCTATTATCATTGTGGTTACCAACTAATTAGGGTAACAAATACCCAGACATTAATGCTACTGTTCTTGGATTATATTTCCTTATATACTTACATGACTTGATGGTATTTCTTGTCTCTTATAATCATATGTTCAACAATGAAGTTGTGGTGTGCTCCACTATTCTCTTGTTTTTGTGATTAACTGGTTTGGCTTTGTCGATTCCAGTATGTACATGTTGGCAACAGATGAACTATAGTGTATGAGCACCAATAGCGTATATAGTGTGTATTGAAAATTTGAGGACTGTGCAGCTAATTATAGTCAGTGTTGCCTTTTGTGTTTTTGTTCTTCATGGAGTGTCCCTGACGCCACCATCCTCATGGTCCAGTATTGTTTACACTGTAAGCTTTGGATATTTGTCTCACAAAAATTGTGCATCCCAATAACCTTCCATTGTGTTGCAAGGTAGGTGATACGTTTGGGCCCATCACAGGGATGTTTCATGGATTGTGTGTTTGGGTGAAATGACACATCTATACATATATGTCTACAATATCATGACAGTCCATGGTATGTGAGCAATGTGAGGGTGTCAGTTTTATTATGTGTGATGTTGATGTGGTGTTGCTGTTGTGTGACACAATGTTCTGTATACTTCACTGTCCCTGAAACTGGCATGAACAGACGTGTGGTTTTCGTGGAGTGTGGCCGTGCAGTGTCAGTGACCCACCCAAAATAGGCATCATGTGGCTGTGTATGAGTTGTTTGTTGTTATTGATTCCACCCTGGGACACATAAAAGGTTTACTTGTCCACGTAGCGTAACCCAAATACCAGGTCTATGCCGGCATGGCGATCTGTTGTAGAGTTTCTGAACACAGGTAGGTGTATGATATAAGCATTGGTTGTATCCATGGGGACGTGTATTTTGGCCTTTGTTAGAAATAGGGTCTCTAGTTGGCAACGGTTTGCACCCTGTCCAAGTAGGGACCCTCACTTAAGTCAGAGTAAGGGAGTCACACAGCTAAGATAACCCCTGCTCACCCCCTTGGTAGCTTGGCACAAGCAGTCAGGCTTATCTCAGAGGCAATGTGTAAAGGATGTGTACACACACACACACACACACACACACAGTAACACAGTGAAAACGCCACAAAAGTACTCCAGCTTAGACAAATAAACAATATTTGTCTGAATAAAGCAAGACCAAAATGACAAAAATCCAACATACACAAGTAAAGATATTATTTTTAAAAATGTGCAAAGAGTTTTAATCCAGAGAAATCAATGGTTGACTCTTTTTAACAGACGGTACCTGGAATGCGTAAAAAAAAAGACAATACGGGTAGCAGAGGAGGTGAGGCGTTGGTAATGAAAGAAATGTGTTGGTTTCTTACTGCACAGGGGAGGTGATGTGTCTGTTCCCTACTGACAGGGGAGGTGATGCGTCGATTCTCTTCTCACAGAAGAGGCAATGCGTTGGTTCCTCACTGGCAGGGGAGGGGATGTATCAGTTCCTTACTGGAGGAGGAGGTGATGCATCGGTGCTCCCCCCGTAGGAGAGATGATGCGTCTGTTTCTGGTCATGCAGCCTCAGTTTCTTTCTACAGTGCAGGGTCAACAGAAAAATGATGCACAGGGCCGATGCGTGGGAAAATCTAGACGCATGGTGATGATAGACCCACAATGGAACAGGAGCCGCATTGGTCCTACAGGTGCTGCATTGATTCTTCCACTGCAAGACAGGCGCTGCGTCAATTCTTCTGCTGCAAGACAGGTGTTGCGTCGTTTTCTGCCACGGCGATTCGATTCTTCCTCAGGGCACCAGTTTACACTTCCAAGGGCTCAGAGACTGGATTTGGCACCACCTGGCAAATCAGGACTCTCAGCAGTAGAATGCAGGCACTGGCAGATGAAGTCTTTGATGTCCCTGAGCCTTCTAATACGATGCTATCTCAGTTCACTCACTCATGTTGCTCACAAACTCCAATAACAATCACTTCGGGTTCTTAGTACTAAGGTATGAGCACCTTTTATTTTGACATTAACCTTGGATTTTTGTAACACCTTTTTTTCACTGAGGTGTTTCCGAATGGTGTCTGCTCACTACCCTAATTATTTTTGATTGCCATGTCCACGGTCTTTTCTATCTGTTTTATGTACTGGGTTTGCGTATCTTTGGTTTCTGCACTGAGCTATCTTATCTGTTTCATAGACTCTATAAAATAACTTATTTGCTGTTTTTACTTCTACGGTGATCAGTTCGGAACAAAATTAAACACTAGTGTGTGTATATGTCTCTTTGAAGCCTTGAAAAAGTCACCTGCGTGACGAAACACGTGTTGGCTGTGTTTGATGGGCGTTCCCTCTCAATGAAGCAAACTGCGTTTTCAAATAAAAAGATTTTCTATTAAGAACGTGGGATATTAACGTGCCTTATTCACCAACGAACTCTACACATCTTGTATGTTACTATTTATGTATCACTGCTGTGTACATTGTGTGCTGTGGTCTTTATTGCTCAGTAAACGCAACATGGACACATCACATTTTTACATTGAAATCTGACTAGTTTTTTGGAAAGTGCATAGCTGTGGAATTTGGCCTCTAGCTCAGCCAGCACCTAGGGAAACCTAGCAAACCTGGACATTTCTGAAAACTAGACACCTAGGTGAACCTAGGATGGAGTAACTTGTGGCGCTGTCACCCAGAATCCATGGCAAACCTCAAAATGTACATAAAAAAACACTTTTTCCTCACATTTCGGTGCTGCAAAGTTCTGGAATCTGATGGGGAGCCACAAACCTCCTTCCACCCAGCATTCCCCCATGTCTCCCAATAAAAATGGTACCTCACTTGTGTGGGTAGGCCTAGTGATCTCAACAGGAAATGCCCCAAAACACTACATGGACACATCAAAATTATCAAATGCAAAACTACTTGTTTTTGCGGGGGAGGTGTAACTGCGTTTTTAGTCCTAGCCTCAGCAGCCATCTATGGAAACTCACCACGCCCAGACATTTCTGAAAAATAGACACCGAAGGGAGTCCAGGGTGGTGTGACTTGCGTGGATACCCCAGTGTTTGCTTACCCAGAATCCTCAGCAAACCTTAAATTTAGCTAAAAAATGTACATTTTCCCCACATTTCTGTGTGGGATCACCACCCCGGAACAAATTTTCTATCACCCAATGCTCCCCTCAATCTTCAGATAAAAATTATACCTCACTTGTGTAGGTAGGCAAAGTGCCTGTGACAGGGAAGAGCCAAAAACATGTTGAAATTGAGGGGGAACCAAAGCGGGTCCAAAAAGGCAGTTTGAAACAAAACAATTTAAGGCTGACAAGTGGGGCGGAATATTTATTGGTAGAGATGCAACAATGGTGGGTGGTAGGAATTTTGTGGATTTCTGATGATTCCAGGAGGTTCTGTCACAAATCTTTGGGAAAAATGTGTGATTTCAAGCAAAGTTGGAGGTTTGCAGGGCATTGTGGGTAAGAAAATGGTGTGGGGTGCATGTGAAGCACACCACCCTGGACTCACCCAGATGTTTAGTTTTCAGATGTGTCTAGGTCTCGTAGACATTTCTACATGGCAGCGTCCCAAAGTCCAAAAAGTGCAGCCCTCACCATTCCAAGTGGGACGATTTTGAGAGTTAGACAAGCTCTCATGCCTCAAGTGTAAAACCAAAACCCAAAATAATCAAATGACCTCTTGCTTGCCGTTGGGATAAGATCCTTTAGAGTGCGGGGGGAGAGCTGTTACCCCCTTCAGTTGGGGTGGGGATATAACCATGCCATACTGGTAGGTAGCCACCACTCAACTATTTTTTTAATTTTAATTCTCTGGCATCTAGTAGGCTTTCTGCCCCCCAGGAAGTGGATCAGGGGTAATTGCCCCATCTGTCCACTGGTGGGGTGAACATCTTTGTCCCCCATCCTCTTTTAAAAAAAAAAATCTTCCATGGTCTCTGGTGGAATTTCTGCCACCCTTGGGGGCAGATGACCCTTACAAAAATAGGCCGATCTGCCCTCAAGAGGTGCAGAAATGGCCAACAGTAAATTGCCCTCATGGGGAGCGATCCTTGCCCAAGGGGCTACCCCCCCAAAAAAACACACACACACCAATCCCTGGTGCCCAAGTGGTTTCTGTCCCACGGGGGCTGATCGGCCTAACAGAAATAGGCCAATCTGTCCCCAAGGGGGGCAGAAATGGCCTAAAATAATTTTTCCCCCCAGGGGAGCGACCCTTCCCTAAGGAGTCGCTCCCCACCTGTAAAAAATAAAAAAATATCCCTGGTGCCTTTTGGTTTCTGCCCCCCTTGGGGGTAGATCGGCCTAATTAAAATAGGCTAATCTGCCTCAAGGGGGGGCAGAAATAGCCTAAAATGAAATTAGCCCCCAGGAGAGTGACCCTTGCCTAAGAGTCGCTCCCCATCTGTAAGAATTTTTTTTTTAAATCCCTGGTGCCTAGTGGTTTCTGCCTCCCAGGGGGGCAGAGTGGCCTAATTAAAATAGGTCGATCTGCCCCCAGGGGGTCACAAATTGTCTTAAATAAATTTGCTCCCCAGGGGAGCTACCCTTTCCTAAGGGGTTGCCCCCAGGAGAGCGACCCTTTCCTAAAGGGTCGCTCCCCTTTCCTAAAGGGTCGCTCCCCTTTCATGAAATTGTCATTAAAAAAAAGTCCCTGGTGTCTACTGGTTTTTGCCCTCCTTGGGGGCATATTGGCCTAATAACTATAGGCCGGTCTGCCCCCAAGGGGGGGGGGCAGAAATGGACAAAAGACTATTTGCCCCTCAGGGGAGTGATCCTTGCCTAAGGGGTTGCTCCCCACGTTTAAAAAAAAAAAAAGATCCCTGGTGTCTAGTGGTTTCTGCCTCCCCACTCCCCAGGTGAAGATCGGCCTAATTAAAATAAGCCAATCTGCCCCTGGGGGGGGGCAGAAAAGGCCTAATAAGAAATTGCCCCCCAGGGAAGCGACCCTTGTCCAAGGGGGCGCTCCACTTCATTGTTTACTTTATGTAAACATAAATCCCTGGTGTCTAGTGGCATTTCTACAGGCCGATTGCTTTACGATCGGGCTGCAGAAATGTCCAGAAAGACATGAAAGGAAAGGCCTTTCCTTTCATGTCACTCTGCCCGCCCCCACCCGCGATCGGAAGAGAAATGCTTTAATTTCTGTTCCGATCGCGCTGTGGCAGGGGCCTCTTATAAGGTCAGCGTGCATTCACGCTCTGATGTCATCCAACGTCACAGGCGCGGGGGTGGAAGAGGCAGCGATTCCTCTCATATCCGTTACCAGGGGAGTGGGCGGGAGGTCGGGTGCATGATGAGCTGGTTACGTCCTCTGCACCCGAGCATTGTGGCTGAGGACGTAACCAGCTCGTCCAAGGCACCCGAGGGTTTAAGAAAGCCAAATTGTTTGTCATAGTGTGACTCTTGCTCTAGGCAAGACTGCTGGTTTAAGGATGACAGTACTTATATTTGTAGGTGACTATGCCAGTCCTAAAACAAGTCGCAACTGTTGTCCCAACCCTCCCGGCTCACAAGCAGTACCTCACCAAAAACCCAAAGAGTGAAAGGTTTGTGGCAGCGCATGGACTCAAAAGTGCGACATCTCAGGGAGGACTTGGTTAAACAGAGATTACCCCTTTCTCCCATGAACAACATGTCTCAATCAAACACAGGCAATGAAGGAGATGCAGTAAAGTTTTCAATAGATTTTATTAACAAGACTGCAATCTACGACAAGTTACATGGGCTGTAATGATTAGGATAATGAACAAGGCAAGAGGCAGAATTGTGAACACGAGAGTCATTAATACAAAGACTCCGACCATCTGGCAATAACATGAAATGACATGAGATATGAAATATGTCCTAATACCCTAACATGATGAACCTAATCTATAACCTAAAGAGAGGTAGGTGTGTTAAACCTAATCAGCCAGTACCATGTCAATAATAAGAGCCCCACAACCCTCATTACCAAGAAATGAGATCTCTAGATCAGACTCCATGGGGACACAAAGACTGGGTCAGCATCAAGGCAATGTGCAGCATGGATAGCGTCAATGGCATCTGGTGGGAATCCCTCTATTTGTCTATATAAGGTGCATTCATACACATCTGATCAGACCCCTGACGTAGGTCTGTTCCCAAACAATAGATAACAAGACATGCTTGGGGCGGCAATTACATAAACAATTCCTTTCCTGGGAAAGTGTCAGAGTCACCAGATCCTCGGGGTCTGCGCACGTTCCCAACACGTCCACCACTGAACAGCTCCAAGACTCTGATAGATAAATCACAGAGGCTAAGAGAGTTCAAGAGGGGAAGAGGGGATTAGGAAGGGAAACAGCTGGGAAGGAGACCTGTAGTAAGAAAAAGGTTAGAACACACAATATGAAAATTATATCTCCTGAAATCAATACTACACTATGATTCTAAGCATAGTCATTCTGAAAGCATGAATAATCTAAGAATTAAGTTTAAAATGACTAAGGGGGTAATTTCAACCTTGGCGGTAAAAGCCGCTTACTGCTGTCAGAAGACCGCCAACATACCGCTGCGGCAAACCGCCACGGTCATTCTGACCCACAACAGGCAAACCACCAAAATACAGACATCCACAAAAGTCCGCCACACCAAAGGCCAGCGAGAAACTGCCGATGAACAAACCTCCACCGTCACGCCAACAGAAATACGCCCACACTATCACGACACACGAATCCACGCGGCGGTCGTTCAACCGCGGTATTCTATTGGCGGTACACACCGCCGCGCTCAAAATACACACACATTTACAAAACACAGCCACATTGGACAATTCGAAATACACACACCTGACACACATACACACACCACTCCCACACAATCAATACTATATAAAACACACACCCACATCACCCACAAACCCCCACTTCTACAGAATCGGAACCACGCACTGAGAAAAAGAGAACTGAGCACCCAGACGCGCATTTTACTTTCACCCAGCAATATTTCCACGCACTTCACACAACACACCAATACACATCACCACACAATCCACCCCACACATCACCCACACCACCCCATGGCACCGCAAAGACACCCCAGGTTCTCTGAGGATGAACTCAGGGTCATGGTGGAGGAAATTGTACGGGTAGAGCCACAGCTCTTCGGGACACAGGTGCAGCACACCACCATTGCCAGGAAGATGGAGCTATGGAGCAGAATAGTCGATAGGGTCAACGCTGTGGGACAGCACCCAAGAAAAAGGGACGACATCAGGAAGCGGTGGAACGACCTACGGGGAAAGGTGTGTTCAATGGTATCCAGGCACAACATCGCGGTGCAGCAGACTGGCGGCGGACCCCCACCTCCTCCCCCAGAATTTACAACATGGGAGGAGCAAGTCTTGGCGATCCTGCATCCTGAGGGCCTCGGCGGAGTAGGAGGAGGAATGGACTCTGGTAAGTCTCATCTTCACTACTTCATCCCCCCCACGCCACCAGCATGCCAACTCATACCCCCACCCTCACCCTCACCCCCATCACATCCTGCTCCTTGCAAATGTCTCCACATCACAGCCCACCCATTCCAACACCAATCCCTGCATGCGACCCCAAAGCATGGACACCCATCAACAAAGCATGCCCACTGCACATACCCAACCCCCACCAAATCACCGTCACAAAAGCCCCCACACGGGAATGCCAGCACTGGGGTACAAGGGCACCCACCCATTACACGCTATGGCACACACAAATGCAATAACCATACTCTTATACCCCTGCAGGACCCGAACGCCACGTCACCGCACAGGAGGGTCCACAAATGTCCACTCCACCCCCAGAAGAGGCCCACAGTGAGGACAGCACCTCTGTCGACCTGGATCTAGATGACCAGCCCGGCCCATCGGGGACCTCGGGACAGTCGGTTCCCCTCAGACAGCCACTGCCCATAGCAGACCTTCCCCCCTCTGCCAACACCAGCACAGCACCCACCCAGCGGGCCCATCCCTCAGTCCCCAGGACACGTCAATCAGCGGTGTGTCCACCACTACAGGGCACCCAGGTTAACCCCCCACCCCAACAACAACAGGGACCTGGGGGCAGTGGTAGTGGGCACACGGTCCAGGGGACAGAGGCACAGAGAAACAGGGGAACTGGGAGGGCTGCTGTGCGACAGGGGGGGGACAGGCCCAGGGAACCCACTCTCCACGAGGCCCTCTCCTCCATCATGGGAGCCTACCACCACTCCCAGGAGACGATGGCGACGGTACTGGCCAGGTTAGAGGAGATCCAGCTTCTGCAGGAGGAACAGTATTTGGGGTTCAGGGAGGAACTACGAAACATCAGTTCCGCCATGGCCACCATTGTAGGGGCTCTGAATCATGTAGTCACCACATTGCGGGACACTGTGGCAGGACAAAGGGCCCCTGACACTAGCATGGACCAAGAACTGCCTACCACCTCCGCCGGCGCGAGTGGACAGGAGGCCCCGCCACAGGACCAACAGGCCACCAGCACCCCACCCCCTGCAGAAGGAGAACCACCCTGCAAGCGGGCCCTGAGATCCAGGAAGAAGACAGAGTAAGATGCCAAGACCCCCGCCAGGAAAGGATACCTCCCTGATTGTCATCCCACTGTCCCACATTGACACCCTGTCCATTCTTATACTGCCCATGCTCCACTTTCCACAGGCATTTGGACATTGCACCTGTGAGACTAATAGTCTGGACTCTGCCATGGACAATCCTCCACCATCACCCCTCACCGATTTGCAATCACCCACCAATATAGAGCACTGAAATAAACACAGTTATTGCACAAAACAATCAGGAGTCTGGCTGTGATTTTGTATCAATGTATTAGACAGTACCGTCCCAAAATGCATATTTACATTGTGATGCCAACATACCACTGTCACACAGCTGTAGTCCATGGGGAAACAAAGCAGATGTCACGCAGTATGGCCCACATCTGTGAAATTGGAAGGGAAAGTCACAACTCAGTTACCATACACAGGGGGAAAAGGTCAGACAGTAGAGAGGTAGTAGGGGTTAAGTATATGTAATATGACGGGTTGGACTCTTACCTGTGGGTCATTGAAAATACTGCTGTATTACTGTGTTCCTGTTGTCTATGTCGTCCTCTTCGGCTTCCTCTTCTTTACTCTCCAAAGGCTCCACAGCTGCTACAACACCACCATCTGGACCATCCTCCTGCAGAAAAGGCACCTGGCGTCGCAAAGCCAGGTTGTGAAGCATACAGCAGGCCACGATGATCTGGCACACCTTCTTTGGTGAGTACAATAGGGATCCACCTGTCATATGGAGGCAGCGTAACCTGGCCTTCAGAAGGCCGAAGGTCCGCTCGATCACCCTCCTAGTTCTCCCATGGGCCTCATTGTACCGTTCCTCTGCCCTTGTCCGGGGATTCCTCACTGGGGTCAGTAGCCAGGACAGGTTGGGGTAACCAGAGTCACCAATTAGCCACACACGGTGCCTCTGGAGTTGACCCATCACATAAGGGATGCTGCTATTCCGCATGATGTAGGCGTCATGCACTGAGCCAGGGAACTTGGCATTAACACAGGAGATGTACTGGTCTGCCAAACACACCATCTGTACATTCATCGAATGATAACTCTTTCTGTTTCTGTACACTTGTTCACTCCTGCTGGGGGGTACTAAAGCCACATGGGTCCCATCAATGGCACCCATGATGTTGGGGATATGTCCAAGGGCATAGAAATCACCTTTCACTGTAGGAAAATCCTCCACCTCAGGGAAAACAATGTAGCTCCGCATGTATTTCAGAAGGGCAGACAACACTCTGGACAACACCTTGGAAAACATATGCTGGGACATCCCTGATGATATGGCCACTGTTGTTTGAAATGACCCACTTGCAAAGAAATGGAGTACTGACAGCACCTGCACTAGAGGGGGGATCCCTGTGGGTTGGCGGATGGGTGACATCAGGTCTGGCTCCAGCTGGGCACACAGTTCCTGAATAGTGGCTCGGTCAAGCCTGTATGTCAGTATGACATGTCTTTCCTCCATTGTCGACAGGTCTACCAGCGGTCTGTACACGGGAAGATTACTCCATCTCCTCGCATGTCCCAGCGGACGGTGCCTATGTAGGACAACAGCGAGCACAGAGTCAATCAGCCCACAGGTACGGAACCACAGTTTACAAAAAACACAATTCCCAATGCATTGAATGGTTTGTAGGAGTGTTGATGCAAGGCCTAGGTATGTGTGACGCAGTTAAAAGTAAGCCATGTGGGCCCTTGAAATGGCGGCTGCCTGACCTGTGAAGTGTGACAATGGGATGTGAGGTCAATGCGCTGGCGTGGCACACGGTGGCGGTAGGCGGTCGAAGACCGCGGCGCAAAGCAGCATTGGTTAACATTGAACCCTATGGGTCTCAGGAGCCAATGACGATGTGCGCCGGCGGTCGCGGTACGCACCGCCGCGGTACGCACCGCCGCGGGCGTGACCGCCATTTTCTATCTGCTTAATCACTCGATACCTGATCTTCGACAGGAGAGGACCTACACTGCAAGTGCTGCTGTGACCTTGGTCTGGAAGAGACAATGGCTCATGCGACTGGGGAAAGGGCCCCTGCCTTCACTGCTCAGGAATTGGAGAAACTCGTGGATGGGGTCCTCCCCCAGTATGCGCTACTCTACGGTCCTCCAGACCAACAGGTAAGTACACTGGGACCATGCTTTGTGGCCAATGTCTGTGTTGAGTCGGGTGGATGAAAGATGGTGGGGAGGGGAGCGAATGAGGCATGCATCAGACGACGGATGACAGAATGTGCCACATGGCAAGGGTAGGGATGGGGGGCCACTCACATTGAGGGTGCAGAAGGTGATGACTCTTTTTCTCCCCCTGTACATTTCACATAGGTCAGCGCCCACCAGAAGATAGACATTTGGCGTGCCATCGCCAAGGACGTCCGGGGCCTGGGGGTCCACCAGAGACGGGGCACCCACTGCCGGAAGAGATGGGAGGACATCCGACGCTGGAGCAGGAAGACGGCGGAGGCTCAGCTGGGGATGGCCTCCCAACGTGGGAGGGGTGCCAGTCGTACTTTGACCCCCCTGATGTCCCAGATCCTGGCGGTGGCCTACCCCGATTTGGATGGGCGCGTGAGGACATCACAGCAGACACAAGGGGGTGAGTACAACCTCATTCTGCTGACTTTGCGCGCAGTGGAGGTGTCTGGGTGGGGGAGGAGGGCTGTGGGTCTCCCTAGGCCAGGGCGATTTCTGTAGGCTAGGCCCCTCCGTAAGGCATGGCCCTGTGCCCCCGCCCCCCACCTCTGTAGGGTGCCAAGTACAGTTATCCATGGCCCTGTGTCATCTATGTGTGCAGTTGTCGTCCATAGGCTTGTAGGCCATGTCCCACGGATTGAGTAGTGGACCCCAAGTGCGCAGCGTAGTGCAGGGGGCTTCTGTGTCTGTCCTCTCCGCCAACGGTGTCGCCAATGCATGCACTCAACATGTCTTTATTTTCTCCCCCCCCCTTTTTTGTGGTCTTCCTGTTCATGTGTGCATTAGCATCATCAGGCGGAGGAGAAGTGGCATCGGAGCACGAGGGAGCTGCATCCCACATGGCCCTGGAGGGCCATGCAACGGATTCCGAATACACCAGTGGGACGGAGGGCGAGGGGAGCTCCACAGCGGGGACTCGTGCAGACATTAGTGACACGGACTCGTCCTCTGAAGGGAGCTCCCTTGTGGTGGCGGCAACATCCGTGCCCCCCGCACCAACAGGTACAGCAGCCACCCAGCGCACCAGCACTGCCCTCCCAGCAGCCCCTCAGCGTTTGGTCCGTGCCCGCTCACCCAAGAAGGTGGGCATCTCCTTCGCCCCAGGCACCTCAGGCCCTGCCCCTGTCACCCCTGCTGCCCTCAGTGAGGAGGTCATTGACCTCCTGAGGACTCTCATTGTTGGGCAGTCTACCCTTTTGAATGCCATCCAGGGTGTAGAAAGGGAGGTGCACCAGAGTAATGCATACCTGGAGGGCATTCATTCTGGTCAGGCTGCCCATCAGCGATCGTTCAACACTCTGGCCTCAGCACTGATGGCAGCAATTGTCCCTGTCTCTAGCCTCCCCCCTCCAACTTCCTCCACCCATACCCTATCATCTGTACCTCTGCCTATCCCAGACACACCATCAGACCAGCCTGCACACACCTCAACACCCAAGGGAAGCTCATCCAGACATAAGCACCACACATCACACAAGCATTCACACAAGCAACATCCACATACAGACATACCAACACCCACTGCCTCCACTGTGTCCCCCTCCTCCTCGTCTCCCTCCTCCCTCCCTGTCACATCTCCACTCACACCTGCATGCACAACATCTTCAGCCACTACGTCCATCACCAGCACACCCACCAGAACCCCCGCACACGTGCAGTCACCACCCCCAGTACCATTTACACGTCCCCTGTGTCCTCTCCCACTGTGTCTGTGACCCCCTCTTCCAAGCTACACAAACGCAGGCAGCCACCCACCCATCAGCCATCCCCCTCACGACAGCATCCAGCCCAAGCACCTGCACCCAAAGACACCAGACTGAAGACTCCTACAACCACAACCTCTTCCTCCACTCCCATACCCACTACACCTACCCGTCCCTCTGTTCCTAAATTGCTTTTCCCTTCCAAACTTGACCTCTTTCCAACAACTCCCCCACCCCGTCCATCTCATAGGACTCCAGTCAGCACCTCAGCCACCACAAAAGCGGGACCTGTAATGACAGTGTGCCATGGACTGTGGAGTCCCCCACCCTCAAGGGAAGCCAGTTCAGTAAGGAGCCAAGGCACGGCCAGCCCACCCCCGGTAAAACATCCGAAGATTGTCAGTGGCCGGCGCGAGAGGCCGAAGACACCAGGGACCAAAATCCCTACCATGGCTCCGGCAGGAAGTGTGGTGCCACCTGGCACACCGCCAAAGGTAGGGAAGGGCCACAGGCGAACAGGGAAGGCTGGGAAGGGCAGCACGCCCGACAAGTCCGCCAGCAGCCCAGCTGGCCCGGAGGGCCCCGCCTGCCCCATCCCAGGTGGGCAGGAGGACACCCACAGGCCCGGTACTGCAGCCCAGGAGAACCCCGCCAGCCACACGACAGATGGGCAGGAAGGCCCCGCCAGCCACAGGTCAGGTGGTGATTGACCTCCATGCCATGGCCGGATCCGCTGAGCTGGACACTCATCCGATGCACCGCTGAACAGGGCACCGCCGTCTCAAGCACCGCTGAACAGGGCACCGCCGTCTCAAGCACCGCTGCACTGGGCACCGCCGTCTCAAGCACCGCTGAACAGGGCACCGCCGTCTCAAGCACCGCTGAACTGGGCCCTTCATCTCAAGCACCGCTGAACAGGGCACCGCCATCTCAAGCACCGCTGAACTGGGCCCTTCATCTCAAGCACCGCTGAACAGGGCACCGCCGTCTCAAGCACCGCTGAACTGGTCCCTTCATCTCAGGCACCCCTGAACAGGGCACCGCCGTCTCAAGCACCGCTGAACAGGGCACGCCGTCTCAAGCACCGCTGCACTGGGCACCGCCGTCTCAAGCACCACTGAACAGGGCACCGCCGTCTCAAGCACCGCTGAACTGGGCCCTTTATCTCAAGCACCGCTGCACTGGGCACCGCCGTCTCAAGCACCGCTGGCCCATTGGCGGAAGGGGCAGGCCCGCCTCTGTGTCGGCCAGGGCTGCACTAAGCACTCTGGGCACCAGTCCCCCTCCAGAACCAGTGGAGACTGTTATCCACTTGTGAGACTGCGGCTTTGCACTCCCCAGGATGTAACAGTGGGCAACCCACCCACTGTAGAGACTTGAGAGACTGTGGCTTTGCACTCCCCAGGATGGCACAGTGGGCAACCCACCCACTGTAGAGACTTGAGAGACTGTGGCTTTGCACTCCCCAGGATGTAACAGTGGGCAAGCCACCCACTGTAGAGACTTGAGAGACTGTGGCTTTGCACTCCCCAGGATGGACCAGTGGCCATGGAGGCCCCTCGTGGATCTGGCGTCGTGGACTCATCTGGCTGAGGTGCCCCCCCTTCCCTTCCCCCTGAGGTGCCTGTAGTTTTGCTATCTGATGCCCCTGCAGTGTTCTCTCCGTTGGAGTCAGGTATCCTGTGCGGACTTTGCCCATGTGATTTGGGCCCAGTGGTCCACGGACAATGCCTGCTACAATGATCAGACTTTAAATTTTATGTATATAAAGGTTTTAGATGTGTGATATATTTTTAAGCCAGTGATACAATATATTCCAATGTTTGAATAATTTCCTTTTGTCTTTGCATTCTTCAGGGGGGTTTGGGGGGTGTAACTCTGAGTTGTTGCTATGCATTGATGTGTGTGTTGTAGTGGGTGAGGGTGGGGGTGGGTGTGTCGCGTATGTGTGTCCCCGTAATTTTTTCCCTCCCCTGTGTCGTAGGTGCAGTACTCACCGTTGTCTTCTGCGCCGGCGTTCGTGCTCCTGGTAGAGGAGCAGGAAGACAATCGCTGGGAGGATGTGGAGTTCGGGTTCCATGCTGTCCAGATTCCTCGTGGGGTGTATGGAGGTGAGCGGTTTCCGTTCGAAATGGCTGTTTCCGCCGTGTTTTTATCGGCGGGGCTACCGCCCCGGAAAAGGTGGCGGATTGGTAGGTTGTGATGGGGTGGGCGGGACATTGACTCTCGCCTGTCTGTTGGCGGTGACCACCGCGCTGTTTGTTTGTCCCGCCGTGGCGGGCGATGTGTTGAAGTGGCGGTCTCTGTTGACGGTTTCCGCCAAGGTCGGAATTCCATTTTTTTTACCACCAGCCTGTTTGCGGTTTGGCCGCAGCTTTAACACCGACCGCCAGGGTTGGAATGATCACCTAAGTTTCAAGATGGCCGCATACCTGTAAGGGAATCAAGATGGATTAAATGAAAACTTTCTTATTCAAGTACTTTCCTTTACATGAGAATCAGAAAAACATTCTGACTAAATTTTAAACCAGTCATATAAATCCTTTTTTGAGAATGCATACTAGAACCATACAATATTGCATCTAGAAACTCTGATCTTCTGTGTACTCTTAAAATGTTTCAACACAAATTGCGCATATTGTAGATTTATATATATATATATATATATATATATATATATATATATATATATATATATTAAACACCATAAAAGGAATGTGCACCATGAATAACACAATATGGATTCAGGAAAACAAATCACATAACTTGTCAACTCGAATATTAAATGATAAATATCTCAGAATAGTGGCATACAATAAACAACATGAATTAAACTCGAGGAGAGAATCGTGCGTCTTGCCGATTCGAGTGTCACCATGTAAAATGCCAAGAAATTATAGTACGCAATGAATATCAAAGTCAAATCATCATTAAACGAATCGCGCGTCTTGCCGATTCGTAAACCACGATGTAAATGCCAAGAAATAACTGCTCACAATGAACAACAAGATCAAAGTACAATGAAACGAATCACGCGTCTTTTGCCGATTCTTAAGCCGCCATGTAAATGTCAAGAAATGGTAGCGCGCAATGAACAACAAAGTTAAAACACCATAAAACAAATCACGCGTCTTGCCGATTCTTAAACCACCATCCAAATGTCAAGAAATGGTAGCGTACAATGAATAACAAGATTAAATTATCATGAAACGAATCGCGCGTCTTGCTGATTCGCAAGTCACCCTGCAAATGTCACAAACACTCAAGAGCATATTTCACACGCGCAAAGTACTCTGTCAAATCATAAAAGAATTAGCCCCAAGAACATGAGAGTTCTCGATAACGGCGTCGGGAGGCCAGCCCAACCACCGACTTACCACCCAGAACAAGGATCTCCAAATGAAGAATGAAAGTCAGATGTCTGGAAGATCAAATAGGCCACCGGGACAGGAGCTCAGGAAGTAGCTGCTGCTCTGCACCGGGACCTCTGAATAGTGAGCACTTGGTGCTGGGCTGGCTCCTTTTTATAGAGTCTTGGCCCAGCCCACAACCACACCCAGGCATGTTGCAGGGAAAGTCTCTAGAAGGCCCTGGAAAGGGACCACACCCTAACACACTCTGAAAGCCTGCACCAATACATTGCAAATGAACAGCATTTGTAAGCACATTAAAAATAAGTCTTCAGGATTTAACTCTGCAATGCAAAAGGTTAAACAACAACATATCAGCACAATGCATAAATTACGTTGTTTTGAGAGTGTTGGGTTTTTGCATTCTAGTCGCCAATAGAGCGCGCACTTCCCTGGTGTTGACATTACTCCCCGCTCCCAGACGCGCTCTAGGGCCTGGTTTGCCTGGATTAAGACGATGAAAGCGTATCACAAGTACTGGAGCATGAACATCAGATGCGGAAACCCATGAGTTACTTTCAGGACCATAACCATTCCATGAGATTAAGTACCATAGATTACGCCCTCGTAGTTTAGAATCCAACACTTTCTTAACTTCATATTCTTCTTCCCCCTGTACTAGAACAAGAGCTGGATGAGGGTGGACCTTTTGGACTGCCCTTTTCAATAGGGAAGTGTGGAACACTGGATGAATCCGTAAGGATCTGGGCAACTGTAGTTTATAGGTTACTGGATTGATTTGCTGAAGGACTGTGGAAGGACCTATAAATTTGGGATTAAACATGTGCTTCTTCTTGAAGTCTATATGTTTTGTGGAAAGCCACACTTTGTCACCTGGTTGATATTGCGGTCCCTCACAATGTTTCTTGTCATAATGCCTTTTGTATTTTTGTTTGGCTTTTTCTAAATGCTGTTGAATCAGTTTCTGGGTTTGATGCAAAGGCTGAATGGTTTCTGACACAGCTGGAGTAAGAGAACTTTCTTGAGGAATTGTGATGGGCAGGGTGTCAGGATGATAGCCAAATAAACCAAAAAAGGGTGTAACGCCAATAGAAGTGTGGAATGAGTTATTGTAAGCTAACTCAGCTAACCAGAGCATAGATGTCCAAGAATGAAGTGCCTTTTCAGCATATGCACGTAGGTATTGTTTCAAAGTCTGATTTAGTCTCTCCATTTGACCATCTGTTTGAGGATGGTGACTAGTAGATAGCGTAGATGTCACTTGGAGTGTTTTACACCATGTTTTCCAGAAATTGGAGGCAAATTGCAACCCCCGATGGGAGAGGATAACTTTTGGCAGTCCATGATAACGAACCACTCTGTTCAGTAAAATAGTTGCCAGTTCACTATAAGTGGGCAATTTTTTACAGGCAATGAAATGTCCATATTTCATGAGACTATCTACTACCACCAGAATTACTGAATGCTGTTGAACCACTGGCAGACCGGTAATAAAGTCTAAAGAAATGTGCTCCCATGGACGACTTGGGATGGAAGTGGATGTAACAACCCTTTTGGTTTTGAATGACTTGTTTTAATGCGAGCACAAACTTCGCAGTTGTTTACCATTGCTTTTACATCTTTTGTTAGGGTAGGCCACCAAAAATAGCAGTGGATCAGTTCAAGAGTTTTAGGAGTACCTGGGTGACCTGCCGTCGGTATAACATGCAACCAATGAAACACTATTTTGCGAAGTTTGGTAGTGGGTACGGACAAACGAGCGTCATGAAAGGGTAGTCCTTGCTTG
Organism: Pleurodeles waltl; assembly: GCF_031143425.1. Classification (NCBI taxonomy): domain Eukaryota; kingdom Metazoa; phylum Chordata; class Amphibia; order Caudata; family Salamandridae; genus Pleurodeles; species Pleurodeles waltl. The sequence continues at coordinate 883,646,507 of NC_090450.1, forward strand.
ATTGACCTTTTGGGATCTGCTTGGGCCCATGTTTTCCATTTTTCAACAGTGAAAGAGTTGCGAATTTCTTCAAAGAAATCTTCAGTTTTTATGATACTTAGGGCCAGATGTAGCAATATACCAAATTGCGACTTGCAATTTGCGTGTCCCTGCGACTCGCAAATTGCAAGTCGCAATTTGGTATGCAGAAAGGTGTCTCAGACACCTTCTGCGAGTCGCTATGGGGCCGCAAAGACCCACCTCATTAATATTAATGAGGTGGGTCGCAATTTGCACCCCCATAGCGACTCTGGGCACTCACGGGGATGGAGGCCTGCACTCACGGGGATGGAGGCCTGCTGGGAACAGCAGACCTCCATGTCTGTGACTGCTTTTAATTAAAGCAGTTTTTTTTTTCCCAAGTGTAGCCCGTTTTCCTTAAAGGAAAACGAGCTGCACTTAGAAAAAAAAATTAAACCTTTTGTTTCAGATTTTTTCAGCGCAGGCAGTGGTCCCTTGGACCACTGCCTGCTCTGAAAAAATATTTTTGGGTCCAGTCACAAAGGGGAAGGGGTCCCATGGGGACCCCTTCCCGTTTGCGAGTGGGTTACCAACCACTTCAAGTGGATGGTAACTGCGACTCCATTTGCGACCGCATACGCGGTCGCAAATGGAATTGCATACCAATGCGACTCGCAAATAGGAAGGGAACACCCCTTCCTATTTGCGACTCGGAAATGCATTTTGCGAGTCAATTCCGACTCGCAAAATGCATTTCTACATAGCAAACACGCATTTGCGACGGCGAAGTGTTTGCTACATCTGGCCCTACGTTCCTAAGCAATATAAAAATACTTAGGGGCAAATTTAAGAGTCCCTAGCGCCTCCTTGCGCCACATTAGCATAATGTGTTTTATTCTAATGTGGCCCAATGAGCCCAAAATCGCTGCACCAAATGTGCAAAGTGCCACAATGCATGCATTGCGCCACTTTGTAACCCTTTGCGCTACATTGTGCCTGTGGCAGGCACAATGGATGCAAAAGGGGCGTTCCCCTGTGAGGGGGGCCGAAAAAATGGCGCAAAGAAATCTAAGAGATTTTTTTGCATCATTTCTTTTGGCACTTTTAATGCCTGCTCAGAGCAGGCGTTAAAAGGAGGCACACGTTTACAATGGGCCTCAATAGGCTTCGCAGAATTTGCATTACAATTTTTTACGCTAATGCTGCAAAGCTCCGAACTAGCGTAAAACATTCTGACACTTGTTCCCTAACTACTGTCATGGTGCGCCGTATCTTAGAAATGGCGCACACATGGTGGCTTTAGCGGGGTGCTAAGGGGTGCAGGAAAAGTGGAGCTGCACTGGGTGCAGCACCACATTTCTTAAAACAGTTCCTTAATGTTACATGAACTCCCAACTACTGGCTTACTTACTGGCATACCTCCTAAAAATGCTTTTCAGTTCATGATCATGTTGGCCTATATAGTGAATGTTAGAAATGGGGTTTCTGGTTGGGTAGGGTAGGCACCACAGGCAGGTAGAACCCACCACTCTAGTCAGGCCAAGAGAGCTACACACCCAAGATAACCCCTGCTCACCCCCACAGTAGCTTGGCACAAGCAGTCAGGCTTATCTAAGAGGCAAAGCGTTTGCACATTACACACACAACACTAGTGACACAATAAATACACTACAAAGAAGACTCCACAACCAGCTACATAAAAATATACTGTATTGCATAAAACATAATTAGACACACAAGCAGTTGTCAGAACACCACATAGGTTACTAGTACTATGCGAAACCCAGCAGAAGTCAGCTAAACACATAGGTTACTAGTATTCTGCAACACAAACAGTAATCAGGTCATCATTATCACCAAAAATGCACATACCACAATAGACACCTTATAACGCATGCTAAGGCATCATCATGAATCCGCATAAAAGAGAAACATTCCCTCCTTGCACCTGTCATATCAGGGCTAAGAGTGTGGCTGATAGGGTAAGAGCACCCTCTATACATTATCAGTATCCCCAGTGGTGCACATATCATAGAATACCAACATGACTCAGAGGAACACATAAATCACGGATGGTCCTCTTAGACGACTGAGAATGGGGTGCTCCTGCGCGCCTAGTACAAGTATTGTGCAAAGTACCCAATTACTCTAGCAGGATCGGGGACCACCCTGTCCTGCTCACTGTACCAACAATGCGATGCCACCAAAGGTAGGCAGTCAATATGTGGGGTAGGTCTCCACACTTCCTACACTTGTGGGGAGACCTCTCACGATCTCCCCACGTACCCTGTCATCCAATGCAGCTGCCTTCAATGTGCGGTTCCACCTCCACTGGGAGGTGTCAGAACCCTTAGGGATGAGCCCCCGTTCTCCTGTGGGCTCCACAGGGAGTCCTCGCTGAGTCATCTGCGAAGGCTGTATCTCAGGTAGCAGCCCACCTCCACACAGGGGCGGCTGCCTGTAACTGAGGCATTCCCTCTATCTGCAGTTCCCCAGCTACAGTGCATCTGGAGCCCTCCAGGGTTCGAGGATGCAAACTTCCATACTCCCCCAGGCCCGAACTTCCAGGACCTGGTGAAGGGCTGCGGCATCCATCTTTTCCCCCAGCCGGGCGTGGTGGGGGCCTCACTCAGGAAGGGGCCTGCTGGTGTCTCAGAAGCACTAAGAGAACGCGCTCAACCATGCTGCATCCACGCGCTCCTTGCAACCTCTCCTACCTCGAGGAGGAGGAGGCCAACAAAAACCATGTTGCGGGGGTGCTTCCTTGTGTTCAGGGTAACTACAAGCAATAATAAAGCACTCTTGTCCTCACATGCTGCTGCCCATTGGGTGCTCTCCACGTGCTACACAACGGCAGAAGGGGCACTCCACTCGTGCTCATCAGGAAAGAGTGCCAATTCAACAAGAATGCATGGGGGTTCACACAACCCAGCCCCTGGAGACAGCTTAGCTGGCACAGGGCCCAGGCAAGCAAGCCAGCACAGGGGGACAGAAATAAGCCGGGGCAGCCCTTCTAGTGACCTAGCATGTCACAGGTCAGTCCCACAGCAGAGCAGTCCAAAGGCGGTTACTGGCAAGTTCTTCCAGCAGCTTCTCGTGTCCAGACCCTACAAGTCCATCAGTGTCTTTTCTTGTCTAAAAAATATGAGGGATAACCCTGGTACTCATACTCATTCTGCCCAGCCTTTACAAAGGTGGGGAGAGGGTTCCAACCAGCAGAAACTAGTTGCAGGAATGTACCCTTTCTCCTCCCGCACTGGCTGCAGACATCAGTAGGGGGTAAGCGAGCCCTTTGTGTGAGGACAGGGCACAGCCTTTACAGATGCATGTGTGCCCCACCTCTACCTCTTTCAGCCTAGGAAGACCGCTCAGTATGCAGATGCAACCCTGTTACACCACACTCCAGCGGTCACTCTACCCCAGATGGGGATTGGAGTTAAGCTGCAAAAGCACCAGAGTTATAACCACAGAGAAATGCCCACTTTCTAAAAGTGGCATTTCTACAATGGTATTAAAAAATCCACCTACACCAGTAAGCAGCATTTCCCACTACCATTCCAACCATATCAAACATGCCTACGCCACCCCTCATAGATCAGACAATACCATTTAGACATATGAAAGGGCATTTCCATTGTGCTCCTATGAGGCAGGCAGTACTCACAGCAGTGAGAAACCACATAGACTGCTTGTCACTACTAGGACAGGCCACACAATAGGACACATGTCCTACCTCTTACCTACATAGCACCCTGCCCCTAGGGCGAGCTAGGGCCTGCCTTAGGGGTGACGTATGTGTATTAAAAGGGGTATTCCAGAACTGGCAAGTACATTTAGATGCCAGTCCATGTGACAGTAAACTGTGCATGCATGCCTTGCGGTGAAAGACCTGAGACAGGTTTAAAGGGCTACTTCTGTGGGTGGTGCTCGCTGCACTGCAGACCCACTAGTAGCATTTCATTTACAGGCCCTCGGTATAAAACATACCACTGTACAAGGAACTTATAGGTAAATTAAATAGGACAATCAGGTGTAAGCCAATCATACTAAGTTTAGATGTGAGAGCACATGCATTTTAGCACTGATCAGCAGTGATAAAGTGCCCAGGGTCCTAGGGCCAACAAAAAGAGGTCAGAAAAATAGGAGGAGCAAGACAAAATGTTTGGGGATGACCCTGCAAAAACAACCAGGTCCAACAGTTTAGGATGAACGCATGTATGTTTCCACCTGGTTCTCTGTGTGTACTCAGTATCCGTGCTGCCTCGTCCCTGCTTTGTATTGCATTGTAAATGTGTTTCTGTTGTTTATGGTATTAGCACAGTCTACGAAGTTTGTCAGCAGACCCTTCAGATGGAGAGAGGGCTTGCGTTAATTTTATTTCTTAGGTGCCATGCATCACCCAGCTTCCTGAAGGGATCAGCCTTCTTACAGCTGTTCAAACCCGCCAGACCGGACTCCGAGAAGCAAACTTTAAAAAAGCATAAACACAACAAAATAATTTTCAAATGCGCACACATGTGATAGAAAATATTTTATTTATAAAATGAATTGCAAGCACACACTGACGTTATGACGTTAAATGCAAGGAACCCCAAAAAGAATTCACATTCAAATAGTCGTAGTCTGACTATAATGTGTATGCATTTTATGATAAAGGGTGTGATTAGAATACAATGTTAAGTGACTTTTAATGCAAGGAATTAATTCCGGATTAAGGTTTGCACTCATTTGAAAATTACGAAGTAATGACCATTCGGCTCACCGACTTGCAAACACTTCACGGAGGCTACCAATTAACCCCTGTGTGCCCGGAGAGGCAAGGAATGTGAGCGCAGACTGACACTGACAAGCGCGGCTTGGACTGCTTGTGCTCCAGGCTCATGGGCGTGCTGCAGCCGCAGAACTAGGCACCGCGCTGGGGTAGGATGGCGGCTGCAAGTTCGGCCCATGACTCGCAAACACTTAACGGATGCTCCTAGCACGTTAACCCTTCGGGCCAGGAGAGCTGAGGAATGTAAGCGCGGACAGACACTGACAATTAAGTTTTGCAGACATCTTAAAAGTTTTCAAGTAGTCATATCAAAAAGGTAAACTTTATGAAATTGTTCAAAAACACAAAAAGCTTCAGCTTAATTGATCAGTGTAAAAGAAGGCAGATAAGGAGGTGAATGTACACAAATGAAACAAGTAGTGACAAGGGTCTTTGTTTTATGATCTCAATTTGAATGCTTAGCAAATGTGACCAAGATAACAACCTCATTTACAAACCTGGTTCCTGAAGCAGCATTGCATCAATGCTAATCTGGGCACAAGAACGCTCTGCAAATTGAAAGGGAAGCTTTGCCGAACACCAAAAAAACATAGTCTCTCAGAAGAACAAATAAACAAGACAAAGCTTAATTATCCAGTAGTTGATCCCTGATCCCAAAGAGAAAAAGAAGGGACAAAGAAGCATGACTGACCACTAGCAAACAAGGCTTTTTAAATAACACTGAAACAAACAAATTAAATGGCTTTAAGCCCAAAAAAGAAGTATACTTAAAAGTATATGAGAGATCATACGCTTACGCTCAAAGCGAAAAAGAACAGAAAAGGAACACACGCCTACCCCCTCTCTGGTGCTAGCGCAGGTGCTTTAATAAAAATTATTAATGAAATGTTTATGTATTTTGAATAATAGGTTTATGTAGAAAATAAAATAACGTAGGAAAATAAAGCACACATTTGAAAATGTGATCACGGAGATTGGCCACCAGTGTTAACAAAATGTACTAATCAATGATTATTACTCATGAAATATTGCATATATGTTAGACTAATATAGTAATATGTCATATTAAGGGTTATGAATTAAGCTTTAGCTTTATCAATTGCAGGCCTTAACTTAGCGAGTGTCTTGGCCTATTTTGCCAGGCCTCATGTAAAAGCTGTATTTCTTTGCGTTTAAGAAAAATGCTGACCAAGTGAATTAAACTGTGAAATGTCTATTGTATTGTTTAAGTGTGCTCATAACGGAAGCTTTTCGTGTTAACCGACTGCTGGGAGATGATGTTCTTGTAATGCAACATTTTATGTCTAATGTGTGTGAGACTGACTTTCCCAGGACAAGAACAATGAAGATCCTGACTAGATTTGAAGCTGCAACAATGTTCTTACCTGACAAGCCGGGTGATGAGGACATCGCAAGACGAACCAATCAACAATGTGAGAATGGAGAATTACTAGAATTCATAGATTTGGGATATTAGTTTTATTGGACAGAGTGTGAACATACGATTAACTGACCAATAGGGATATGGGGGATAGGTTAGCCAACTTTGATTTAACTAAAATGCACAGTGAGGAGATGGACATTCTGCCCTTGCCTTCGTGTGGTCACTCATTCTGAGAGAAGACTGCTTTCTGCCCATATTTCCTGACCAAGAGGTCACTATTTTCTTATGCTTCTTGACTATAGGTGTGCTTAACTTAAATGCTTAATGACTTTGGCCTTTTATTTCTGATGCTGAAGCCTGATGCCTTGCTGATCAAACTGATGTCCTGAGGACAAAGATGGACTCTGCTTTGCCGATACGTACCGAGGATAGATATATTCTGAAATTTAATTATTATGCATATTTGCTTTTCCTTTCTAGGTACCAACTGCTTTGTTTTGATAGAGCCATAGTTAGTTGTTTTTCCAAATTCGTGTTACTAAATCGTTTTTCATGAAGCCCAACATGTTGATGCTAAGCTGACATTAGTTAAGGATCCCGGCTTATGATGATAGAGACTAATGTTTGATTCATTTCTCTGCTGAACTTCATGTGCTTCATTTCGTTTCCCAGATCCTGGATCCTGCTAATGATTGTTTGAGGTTCTTCTCGGTGTTCTAGTGATAGAGTGAGTGAAATAGGTTGCGCTTGCACAGCTTATGCAAATCAAAGGTGAATTGTGAGGTTTGTGAGGGTTTTTAGGGAGTTTGCGTACTCCAAATGAAGTTGTAGTAGGAGTGTGCATACTCTGCAGTGAGGGAGTAGGGAAGTCATTGAACTTCATATGTGTATGGCGCTTTGTGCTCAAAAATTGTTCATGTGGTTGTTGATGTATGGATAGTGCGTGGTCTAAGACTCCAGAGTATATTGAAAAGTGTATGATTGGTTATATGTTGTAATCTGTCTGGTTTAGTAGGTTCATCGGGCGTGGTCAACAAGTCAGAGTGTGAGTTAAAGTGGGCAAAAGAAAATTTCGACTGAGATTTGGCGAGTCCTATGTGCACCAGGACAGACTCATTGATCAGTTGAGAGTAAAATTTGCAGGTCGAATTTTGCTTGTGAATCCAGGAGACTGAGAAAGAGGAGTAGCTGTAAATGCAGGAAGAGCCATCAGTGAAAAATCCGTAAGGATTCTGAAGCGATTGTGTTACCTTTCCTGTAGTAAACCAGCAGAATTGTTTTTGTTTTTTTGTTTTTTGATTAGTGCTCGCAATATTTTGCAATAGTTTCATGTGAATTGAAGTTTAGGAGGACAAGCCGCAAGACTTTGTCAGGTGCCGTACGTGTGAGTGTGAAGTCATTGGAGCTGTCCTGGGATAGGTCAGTTAGTGAGAAGCGTCGCACACGGATTGGCAGCCGTCCGTGAGAGGCAATTGGTTGAGAACGTAGGTGAAAGGAATCTTGGCATTGAAAGTCACTTCCTGATTTGATTTTGACTAAACAAAAGTAGAAAAGATTAAGGCCCTCATTACAACCCTGGCGGTCGATGATAAAGCGGCGGTAATACCGCCAACAGGCTGGCGGAAACCAAAATAGAATTATGACCACAGCGGAAACCGCTCACACAGACAGCCACTTTAACACACCGACCGCGGCAGCAACAAGCACTGCGGCAGTAACCGCCAACAGCCAGACGGAAGACAATGTAAATCAAACCAGTATATACATACATTCAAATGGAGGGACACAGCCCAGTCCACAATGTCCGTGGGCCACAGGGCCACATCACATAGGCCAAGGCCCCACTTGACTCTCGCAACAACACGGAGAGAACACCGCAGGGGCATCAGGTCGAAAATGCACAGGCACCTCAGGGAGACGGGGAACGGGGGAGGGGGCACCTCAGCCGGAAGATGGTACAATACCACTGGTCCTGGAGGGGGCTATTATGCCTTGTGCGATGTCCTGGGGAGTGCAAGGCCACAGTCTCCCAAGTGGGTGGTCCGCTCACTGCTTGGTCCTGGGAAGTGCAAAGCCACAGTCTCCCTAGTGGGTGCTCTTCCCATTGCTTGGTCCTGGGGAGAGCATAGGCACAGTCTCTCAAGTGGATGGCTTCTCCACTGGTTCTGGATGGGGCCTTGTGGCCAGTGTGCATCATCCTGGCAAGGATGGGGTGAGTGGATAGCTTCTTCCACTGGTTCTGGAGGGGGCTTTGTGCCCTGTGATGCAGCACTTGGGAAGTGCAAGGTCACAGTCTCTCACCTGGGTGTCACACCCACAGGATTTGCAGGGTCCACGACGCACTACAGTCCATGGAGGCAGGAATACACACTGCCCGCTAGCGGTGATGGCTGCTCAGTGGTGATAGTGGCGGTTCTGGTGTCAGTGCTAGCAGTGGTGGTGGGGAGGCTCCAGCCCTTCCCCTGCAGCCTTGGACGGCTGCCCACCATGGTTGGTGTTGGGGGCTCCGAATCAGTCCCAGAACCAGGCCTCCTGTCCTTCCTGCCTGCAGGGACAGGCCCCTTGCCCTTGGCAGCTGATGGTGCCTCCTTGCTCTTGCCCTTGGTAGCTGGTGGTGCCTCATTGCCTTTCCCTTTGGCAGCTGGTGGTGCCTCCTTGCATTTCCCCTTGGCAGCTGGTGATGCCTCCTTGTCTTTCCCCTTCGCAGCTGGTGCAGGCACACTGTCAGTGCTGATGGCTAGTTCCCTGGAGCCTCTCCCACCTGCAGTAGCTGCCGACACTATTGTGGCCGTGGACTGGGTGGCTTAGGTGCTCGGCTGGGTTCTGACCACCCTTGCCCGATGTGAAGGACAGGGGGATGGGGTAGGGAAGTGGTCAACAGTGGAGAGGAAAAGCTGCTTAGGGACACTGGGGCGGGAAGAGGATGAAGGTTTAGGAGTGGAGGAAGAGGGGGTGGTTGTAGGAGGTGTCAGTCTGCTGTGTTTGGGTGCAGGTGTATGGGCTGGATGCTGTTGTGAGGTGGATGGCTTTTGGGTGTCTGAGTGCTTGTGTTTGTGTACTTTGGGAGGAGAGGGCACAGAAACAGTGAGAGAGGACACAGGGGACGTGTGCATGGATGTGGGGGTGGTGACTGCCAGTGAGGGGTGTGTAGTGATAGGTGTGATGGTGATGGGTGTAGTGGATGAGGATGTAATGCATGCAGGTGTGAGTGGAGACACTACTGGGAGGGTGGTGGATGACGAGGACAAGGGGGACACAGTGGAGGCAGTGGATGTTGGTATGTTTGCATCTTAATGGTGTTTGTGTGAGTGCCTGTGGGATGTTGTGTGGTGCTTGTGTTTGCCTGAGCCACTCCTGTGTGTTGTCTTGGGTGCATGCTGGTCTGAATGTGTGCTTGGGATAGGTTGGGGTTGAGGGGAATGGGACTGGGTAGAGAAAGTTGGAGGGGGGAGGCTAGAGACAGGGACAATGGCTACTATCAGGAAGGAGGCCAGAGCCTCGATTGGTCTCTGTTGGGTACCATGCCAGAGTGAATGCCCTCCAGGAATGCATTTGGTTGTTGCAAGAGGCCTGCCAGCCCCTGGATGGCATTCACTATGGTTGACTGCCCAACAGAGATGGATCGCAGGAGGTTAATAGCCTCCTCACTCAGGGAAGCAGGGCTGACTGGGGCAGGGCCTGAGGTGCCTGGGGCGAAGGAGATGCCCACCCTCCTGGCTGAGCGGGCACGGGAAGCTCGCTGAGGGGCTGCTGGGAGGGCGGTGCTGGTACGGGGGTGGCGGCTGAACCTGTAGTTGGGGTGGCCACAGAGGTGTCCACCACCACCAGGGAGCTTCCATCGGAGGAGGGAGCTTCCATCCCCTCCTGTCTCCACTGTGGTGCTCCCCTTCCCCTCCGACCCACTGGTGCACTCACCGTCGATGGATTTGGCCTCATCGGTCATGTGGGATGCAGCTCCCTCCATCGCCGGTGCCGCTGCTTCTCTGCCAGATGATGCTAATGCACATAAGGACAGGGTGACAAAACAAAAAGGGGGGAGAGACAAAGGATACACAGGGTCAATGGCTGCTCCAACACCACAGTTGGCGTACACAGCACCCTCACACAGGGAACAGGCCTATGCACTAAGCAATCACACTACCAGTCACAATGCTAGTCACCAGCCCAAGGACAGGAATACCTAACACCAATAGCAGCATACCTGACACCCACAGACCCCTGCCCAGTAGTGGATGCCTACTAGCTTTGTAGGAGGTGGTGTTCATCAGCCCCTGCCCAACATAGGACCTACCCTGCAATGTCCGGCCTGGCCTAGGGGCACCCACAGTCCCACATTCCCCACCCATAGACCACCCCACCACGCGCAAGTAGTAGATTTGGAAAATGTACTCACCCCCTTGTGGCTGCTGTGATGGCCTTAAGCGCCCATCCAGCTCTGAATAGGCCACCGCCAGTATGCGGAACATCTGGGGGGTCAGGGTTCGACGGGCACCCCTCCCTTGTTGGGAGGCCATCCCCAGTTGGGCCTCCGCCATCTTCCATGCCCAGCATCTCAGGTCCTCCCACAGTTTGCGACAGTGGGTGCTCCGCCTGCCACAGACCCCCAAGGTCCACATGTCCTTGGTGATGGCACGCCATGTACCCTTTTTCTGATGGGCGCTGACGTGCAGACAAATAAACATAGAAAAAGGTATCAGCCATACCGTCCGTCCTCTTACACTCATGGCCCACCATAGCCCTCACATCCCCTGATGCACAGACATTGTGCACCATACATGTAGCATGCTGCCCAGTACCCTTCCACCAACCCCTCCTTACACGAGGCCCTCACACACAGCACTACATTCATTCATGCCCCATGCATCGTGCTCACAGTGTACTCACCTGGAGGCCCATGCAGCATTCGGTACTGGGGTAGGACCTCATCCACCAGTCGCTCTAACTTTGCAGCGGTGAAGGCAGGGTCCCTTTCCCAAGTGATTGAGCCCTGGTCGGTTCCAGACACAGGTCACATCAGCACTTGCAGTGTAGGTCCTCTCCTGTTGAATGTCAGGTAGCAAGTGAGAGAACACATACAAAATGGCAGTCACGTCCACAGTGGTGCGTACCGTCATTGCCGGAGTACTTCACCATTGGCCAGTGTAACCCATAGGGCCCAATGACAACCAATGAGGATTTGCATGGTGGTACTCATCGCCTTCCGCAACAGAGCACAACGTCAGCGCCATTACCTCATTTCCACATGTCCATCCACGCAGGACAGGTGGGCGCCATTTGAGGGGGGGGCAGGCAATGGCACCCAACTGCGTCACAGTACACATAGGCACCATTTGGGCCTATCCAAAAACATACTGTTTCAGTCATAACATGCAATGCAGTGTATAATTTGGAAATGTGGAATACTGACCAGCTGCTCACTCTTTTGCCCCCTAGATTACAACTGCTGCAGATGAATTGGAGATGGAGACATCCCCCTGTGTACAGCCCCTGGTGGACTTGGCAACAGTGGAGGACAGGCACACTTTCCTTACCTACAGACTTGACAGGGCCACAATCAGAGATGTGTGCCCAACTGGAGACTAATCTAATCTCTGCTATCCATCACCCCACTGGGACTCCCCCTCTTGTGCAAGTCCTATCTGTGTTCCATTTCTTGGCAACTGGTTCTTTCCAAGTGACAGTGGGCTTGTCAGCAGGAATGTCTCAGCCAATGTTCTCAATAGTGCTGACCAGAGTGTTGTCTGTCCTGATTAAACATATGCACAGCTACATTGTTTTCCCCCAGGTTGAGGATTTGGCCAAGGTGAAAGCTGACTTCTATGCAATGGGACACATCCCCAACATAATTGGGGCTATTGATGGTACACATATTGCATTTGTGCCCCCCTCCCCCGGAGAAATGAACAGGTGTTCAGAAATCAAAAGAGCTTTCACTCGATGAATGTGCAGATAGTGTGCCTGGCGGACCAGTACATCTCCCATGTCAATGCAAAGTACCCTGGGTCTGTGCATGATGCCTTTATCCTGAAGAATAGCAGCATCCAATATGTGATGGCTCAACTTCAGAGGCTAAGAGGTGAGCCCATGGTTCCAGCCCAGTATATGTTGGTGTATGGGTATGGAGTTGTCCCTCAGGGTTAGTGTTTGGCTAACAGGTATCCATCGATATATGCAGGTGACTCTGGTTACCCCAACTTCTCATGGCTACTGACCCCAGTGAGAAATCCTAGGACAAGGGCAGAGGAATGTTACAATGAGGCACATGGGCGAACAAGAAGAATCATAGAAAGGACATTCGGCCTCCTGAAGGCTAGGTTTTGTTGCCTCCATATAACTGGTGGATCCCTGTACTACTCACCCAATAAGGTCTGCCAGATCATCATGGCATGCTGTATGTTGCATAACCTTGCCTTGAGACGCCAGGTGCCTTTTCTGCAGCAGGATGAGGCTGGGGATGGGTGTATGGCAGCAGTGGACCCTGTGGATAGTGACAAAGAGGAGGCAGAGGATGAGGATGAGGACAACAGAACAGCAATCATACGACAGTACTTCCAGTGACACACAAGTAAGACACTGTAACTTCACCTTCCATTGACATTTTTGTGTTGGACATTGTACATGGCAGGCTGATTTTCCCACTGCTATGGCCACTTACTGTACCCTTTGGTATCTCTATTTCTCAGATATCTATGCCCCACTCTGGCTCCTGGTGTGCTGACTGCTGCTAACTACAGGTCATACCTATGTATACATAACTGTACAGTTGAATTGCAATGTTTACAGCTTGTTAAACAAATACATGTTTCAGTCAATTGACAGACTCCATACTTGTATTTGTTCCAAGGGTGTTTATTTAGGTGGTAATAAGTGGAGAGGGTATTGCATAGGGCTGGGTTGCTGATGGAGGAAAGTCCGGGGTAGAGTCCAGTCTATTTGTATCACAGGTTCATTGTCCAAGGGGGCATAGGAAGTGGAGCAATGGCAGTTCAAGGTGGACAGGGTGACAGAGCGGGACACAAGGGTGACAATCAGGAGAGTCTTGTTTCCTGGCGGGGGTCTTGGCAATGTTCTCTGGCTTCTGCCTGGATCACAGGGACCGTTTGCGGGGTGGTTCTCCTTCTGCAGGGGGTGGGGTGCTGGTGGCCTGTTGTTCCTGTGGCGGGCCCTCCGGTCCACTAGAGGCAGTGGAGGTGGAAGGCTGTTCATAGTTTTTGCTAGTGTCAGGGGCCCGTTGGTGTGCCACTGCCTCCCTCATGGTGTTGGTCATGTCTGCCAGCACCCCTGCAATGGTGACCAGGGTGGTGTGGATGTCCCTCAGGTCCTCCCTGATCCCCAGGTACTGTCCCTCCTGCAGCCGCTGGGTCTCCTGAAACTTGTCCAGTATCTGTCCCATCGTCTCCTGGGAATGGTGGTATGCTCCCAGGATGCTGGTGAGTGCCTCCTGGAGTGTCGGTTCCCTGGGCCGACATTGGACTATGGCTATTCCAATAGCGCAACTTTTAAATGAACAGGAAATGCAGCATACCCCAGAGAGGAATTAGATGGAGCAGTATCAGTGAGCACATGAACTGACGTTACCAGCATCATCTGCTGTGATGCTCACGTTGATAAGAAACTTTTGGATCCTTTTGTAACCATCTGAAAGAGCTACTGGATTTTACTCAATCTTTTGTTGAATGTATATATGGAGTATTTGGGTGATATGAGTGTGAATTGATATTGATGTTTTGTGTATTATGTGTTTTGTATATATGTGTTGTGGTGTGGTAGTGAACTGTCCTTTTGTGTTCCTCTGTCTGTATCTTTTTTTAGGGCTTTGGGGAAGAGGGGGTGTTTGATTAAGATTGGAAAGAATTGATTTAATTGATTTTTGAATTATATTGATATTGGTGATAAATGCTTGATTACTATCAAAGAAAGTTTAATTGTTTAGTGCCAGTCCCTCCTGGACTGAACTGATTTTTTTATAAAGAAATTGTGGGGAGTGATTTTTTGAGTTTACTGGTGTACTTTTCCCTCATCTCTCTCCCTATTTGTTTGAGGGACCCTGGTGATTACTGGGTGTGGTTGCACCGTTTCCTGAGGTAATGAAATATTACTATAAGGTGAATGAGTTTCTGAAATCGAGGATTCCGCCCAAGAATATTGATTGGCAGAGAATTGACAGGCAGCTCAAGAAGCAAAAGAGTTGGTACATGCGTATTATGAGAAATTGTTGCAGGCATTCAAGCATTACAGTGGTACAGAAATAATTGAGGCGAAAGACATGCTACATTTTGTGTTCAGATTTGTGGAAGGATTGAGACCTGAAGTTAGCCAGATGATTAGGAGTCATTTAATTTGCTGGAAAGCAAAGCTGATTAATGAGGTTTTGCAGTATGCGAAATACTGTAGTGATGAGATTGAGTTGAAGCAGAAAAAGTTGAAAGAGAAAGGGATGTGATGCAGAGTAAAGCAGCTCAAACAGGAATGCAAGGGAATTTTCCACAGCAGTTGCCACAGCAGCAGGGAAATGTGATGTTTCAACCTCAGATGAGAGGTAGAGGTCGTGGCGGTAATATGAATTGAGGTCCAGACTTGAATACTGTAGTGGTTCAGAATGATGTGCAGGGAATGAAGAAGCTATTGCCATGTCACATTTCCGATGATGGTGCAAGAAGGTGTTGTTCAGCAGAGTAATGACATCAATTCATTCCAGAATGTGAGAAGACCGAGAGTAAGCGGTCCAAATTGAAATTTCCAGAATAATGTGAATCAAGTGCAGAATTGTCAGCCCATGCAGCAGGTGCAAATGCCCAGTGCACAAGTGTCACAGTTGCAGCTGATGCAGCAGCAGGTTCCCATGGTACCTAGACAGCAAATTCAAGCCTCAAGCCCTGATGGAGCTGGAACAGATGATGCTTTCTCAACAAGCCACAGGACAGAGGCAACACAGGAATAGTAATACAGTGCACCAATTCCCGTTACACAGTGAAAAATAAATAAATGATGAATGGATGAGTGACAGTTCAGATGAGGAGCCATGTGTGCTTGGCACTTCCTTAGGAGTAGATCAGAGAGGACCCTATGTGAAGGAAAAGGTTATGGGTCACAGAGTTTCATTCTTGGTCGACATAGGAGTTACACACTCTACAGTGAGAAGTGCAGAGGTTCCGAATTTGCCCCTTTCAGGAAGAACAGTTCAGGTTGTGGGGGTAGCAAACCAGTATTTGTCAACCCCAATTACAGATCCAGTTCAATTTGAAATTGGACATTTTCATAAATTTGTAGTCTGCGACTCAAGTCGGGTATCCCTATTGGGGAGAGACTTGTTGTATAAAACACAATGCTTGATTACTTGCTCAAATGATGGGATTGAGATTCAGACGAATGGTGATGATGAAGAAGAACAAGCCCCAGAAATAGAGTGTGAAACTATAAATGAGGAGTACCCTTTGATTTTTCCCGATGTTCATAGTGAAAGAGCTTCATCCTGATTTGCAGGGAACGGTAAAGGAGAAAGTGTGGGATTTGACAGGAAAGGAAGTAGGTTTGTTAAAAGGAATACAGCCAGTCAAAGTTACTATAGAACTGAATTCAGTTTTCCCTCAACTTCCGCAGTACCACATGCCGCAAGATGTTCTGATGAAAGTGGCCCAGATAATTGCAGACTTTGTGAAGCAAGGGGTTCTGAAAGAAGTATTAAGCAGTCCATGTAATTCGCCAATGATGGGTTTGAAGAAGCCCTGTGGAAACGTTCGGATTGTTCAGGATTTGAGAAAAATAAATGAGATTGTGGTCAAATGTTGTCCTGTGGTGCCAAATCTAGCAGTGATAATGTTCGAGATTCCATGTGATGCTGAATGGTTCACTGTTGTCGATTTGTCACAAGCATTCTTTTCTGTGCCTCTTCATGAGGATAGCCAGTTTCTCTTTTGTTTTAAATTTCTGGATCGAGTATATTTCTGGTGCAGAATTCAGGGTCACCTTCCATATTCAATCAGATCTTGAGAAAGAATTTGGAGTCATTGGAATTGCCTTTTCAATCGACCTTGGTGCAGTACATTGATGACTTACAGATTTGCGTCCAAGACAAGGGACGAGTGCAAGTATGATACGATTGCCCTGTTGAATCATTTGGGAAAGAATGGTCATAAAGTGTCTCAGCTGAAATTACAATACTGTCAAAAAGTAGTGAAGTACTTGGGTCACCAGATTGAGAAGTGTTCAAGAAAGATATCCAGAGAGAGGATTAGAATGATATTGCAGATAAGTCCCCCAACCACACAGAGAGATATCAGGATGTTTCTGGGAATGGTGGGATATTGTCGCCAATGGATTCCAAATTTCTCAGTCATTTCCAGACCATTGCAGAAGCTGACTCATAAGGAATTCACTGATCCCATAGTGTTAGACCAGGATGAAAGGAAAGCATTCATTGAACTGAAAAAGGGTGTGTGCAGGGCTGAAGCATTGGGTATGCCTGATTACACAAAGCCTTTCACATTTTTTTGTCATGAGCATGATGCATGTTCTTTGTCTGTCTTGACACAGGTCCATGGAGGTGTAAACCTCCCAGTAGCATATTTTTCAGCTACTTTGGACCCAGTCGCAGCAGCCTTACCAGGTTGTTTGTGTGCAGTTGCTGCAGTTGGTCAAAGCCTTACACAGTGTGAGGACATTATGATGGGCATATCCCCTGACTGTAATGGTCCTTCATTCTATTGAGATTCAACTGACAAGGACGAAAACCCAATACTTGCCCCGTGCGAGGTAGACTAGATATGAAACGAGTAATCTGGGGTCACCAAAT
Source organism: Pleurodeles waltl (assembly GCF_031143425.1). Classification (NCBI taxonomy): domain Eukaryota; kingdom Metazoa; phylum Chordata; class Amphibia; order Caudata; family Salamandridae; genus Pleurodeles; species Pleurodeles waltl. The sequence goes on from NC_090450.1 coordinate 883,663,454, forward strand.
GTGGCATTGAAAAGATGTACAGTACTGAGCCCGGCAACCTTACTTCCGAGTGAAAATGCTGAAATTGAAAAAGAGGAAGATGTTGAACATGACTGTCTCAAAGTTACTGATTTGTGCACAAAACCAAGACCTGACATTAGAGATACCCAATTGGAAGAAAATTATCAAACTATTTCTTTTGATGGGTCTTTACTGAGAGACAATACAGGGACACTGAGAGCAGGATATGCTATGTGCACAATTACAGGTACCTTGGAAGCTTCTTGGCTTCAAAGAGTCTATTCTGAACAAGTAGCGGAACTGGTAGCCCTTACAAGAGCATGCCAAGTTTCTGCTCAGTTGAAAGTTACCATCTATACGGATAGCCAGTATGGATTTGGAATAGTCCATGATTTTGGTCAGTTGTGGTCACAAATAGGTTTCCTGACCTCTTCTGGTTCACCAGTGAGAAATGGTGAGATAATTAAAGAGTTATTACATGCTATTCAAATGCCTGAAAAGATTGCCGTGGTGAAATCCAGTGCACATCTGAAGTCGCAGGACTATGGGGGTCATTCTGACCCCCGCGGGCGGCGGTCGCCGCCCGCGTGGAGGGAGCCGCCATATGGCCGCTCCGCAGTCGAAGACCGCGGAGGCCATTCTGGCTTTCCCGCTGGGCTGGCGGGCGACCGCCAGAAGGCCGCCCGCCAGCCCAGCGGGAAACCCCTCCCCACGAGGAAGCCGGCTCCGAATGGAGCCGGCGGAGTGGGTATGTGCGACGGGTGCAGTGGCACCCGTCGCGTATTTCAGTGTCTGCATAGCAGACACTGAAATACAAAGTGGGGCCCTCTTACGGGGGCCCCTGAAGTACCCATGCCATTGGCATGGGCACTGCAGGGGCCCCCAGGGGCCCCGCGGCACCCCCTACCGCCATCCTGTTCCTGGCGGGAGACCCGCCAGGAACAGGATGGCGGTAGGGGGTGTCAGAATCGCGCTCCGCCGCCATGGAGGATTCACACGGGCAGCGGAAAATCGGCGGGAGACCGCCGGTTTTCCTTGTCTGACCGCGGCCAAACCGTCGCGGTCAGAATGCCCTGCGGGGCACCGCCAGCCTGTTGGCGGTGCTCCCGCATCCCCGGCCCCGGCGGTAAGGAACCGCCGGGGTCAGAATCAGGGCCTATGTGTCATTGGGAAATGGATATGTGAATCAAGTCGCAAGATTTTGCTATTTGAACTATCTATTGTTCAAAGATAAGTGGAACTGTTACTTGAAGAAGATGAAACTTGCACAAGCTTTGCATTGAAAATAATTGGCACTTTGGAAGAATTAAAATCTTTTCAGAACAATGTTGACAGGGAGGAGAAACATTTGTGGAGCAAAATGAAATGTGTGCAAAGACAAGATGAATTGTGGGTTTCTGAGGTTCAAATTGCCTGTTGTCTCAGATGGCAAGGCACTATCATGGTCAAGCACATATTGGGAGGGATGTTATGGTTCGTTTGTTCAAACATGATTAGTTCAACCCAAAGTTTAGACAAGTTGCTGAAGCAGTTTGCCATCGATGTGTTATTTGACAAGAGCTAAATGCAGGGAAAGGGACTGTGGTTAATTTGAGCCACATTGGAAGAGCAGGAGGTCCATTCAGCAGAATGCACATGAATTTTATTGAGATGCCTGTGTGTGGGGGTTTGAGGTATGTGTTGATGATTGTATGCATATTTAATCATTGGATTGAAGCATACCCTACAAGAAGAGATGATAGTCTCACAATAGCAAAACTACTGCTTAGGGAACTGATACTGCATTTCGGGTTCTGATCCCTTTAGAATCAGTTAGGGGAAGTCACTTCAACAATTAAGTCATCAAATTACTGTGTGCAGCATTGAACATTGAGCAGAAGTTGCAATGTAGTTACCGCCCTGAAGCATCAGGACTAGTGAAACAGATGAATGGTACCTTGAAGTCAAGAGTTGCAAAGATGAGTGCAGCTACGAATTTGAAATGGCCTGACGCATTACCTTTAGTGTTGATGTCAGTGAGAAACACACCTGACAGGAAGACAGGACTGTCCCCACCTGAGATCCTCATGGGCAGAGCAATGAGGTAACCAGCAGTGCGTGCAAATGCACTTGTCAACATTACAGATGATATGGTGTTGGATTACTGCAAAGGTCTGGCTGATGTGGTCCTTTCATTTTCTCAGCAGGTGGAGGCCACCACACTGTCACTGATCCATGATCCAGGGCACAACCTGAGAGCTAGGGACTGGGTTGTGATCTGAAAGCACGTGAGAAAGACATGTTTGGTGCCTCGTTGGAAGGGACCATACCAAGTGGTCTTGACAAGTACCACAGCTGTGAAGTGTGCTGCAATTCCGAACTGGATTAACGCAAGTCACACGAAGAAAGAGCATGTCCACTGGATCATGACGAAGCGTTGTTGAGAGTACCAACAATAGTGAGACAAGTCTCAGGGCCGGAAGGAGAACAAAGGGAAATGGAGACCGGATCTGAGCTTGTTGAGGACGGTTCAGTCACTCCTGTGAGAGACAAGGGAGGAGGCCTCCAGGAGGGTGATGGAGAGCCAATATCAATTTCTCAATTGAAGCAGCAGGAGAGCCTAGTCAGAGTAGGACTTTCCCAGAAGCAGATGATCTTGAGAGACAAAGAGAGCAATTTTCAGACATAGAAGGGGAAGGAGTTGAGGTGGATCAAAGTCAAAGTGATCTGACTCCTCCTAAACTGGTTGCAGGTCCGTCAAGAGAAAACACTACCGAACAAGGAAAAGGTTCAAATTTGATTCTGAAGAGAATACTGACAAAGGGTCCACTGAAAGGAGATAAGTGGCCGGAATCACAAGTGGAGAAAGAGAAAGAGGTGGTTGTCGAATCAACAATCGAGGAAGAAATAGATACCACAAGGAAAGAAGATCTAAGTGAAGGAGAGCTGAATGGTGATAGAAAATTGAAGAGAAAGAGAATAGCAAGTCGAAGATACACAGGTCCTGAATGCAACTGTATGCAACTACGAGTTTTTGTCTTTTTGTTTTGATAGAGAAGTTCCAGGTCAGTATTTTGGCACATGAAGGAAGCTAATGAACTGAATTGTTGGAACAATCTGAGAGAAAAATTTAGAAAAAGAGACTGTTGAAAGTAACTGGAAAAGACATTAATAACCTGACTTGACTTTTGAAACCTGATTTTGACTAAGCTGCTAACCGATTTTGACATGGGTTCCTGGAAGTGAGACTGAACTGCTGACATAAGAGTTGTCTATTTTTGATTTTTGATGCAAGTTTTTCTAAATTTCTTCTGCTTTCTGATTCTTTACAGATCATGAGTGACATTAGTCAACAAGGTAGAGATGCTAGGCGCAGTAAATATATGAACATTGGTTTGGCGATTATGTGTGGGATATTGTTTGTGGTGTTGATTGTGGGTATGTCTGTTCTTGATAAGAGAGAAGCCAACCATACTTCTGCTTTTGAGACAACCACTGCACTAACGGCATTAAAGAGATTTAAGTTAGATGAGAAATAGTTGCATGAGGATACTAATGCGCAGAGAGAACTTTCTTCTAATGTTTTCTATCACTCATTGAGTGAGTATGTTGAGACAATGGATGCGAAGAATTGTTTTGAGTGTACGCAGATTCCTTCATGAGTCGAGGAAGGAGTCACCTATTATAGTTTGCTTCTAACCTACAGGATAAGTTGTAGTCAGTTACCAACAAGATTTTATAACCAGGAGTACATCCAGTATTTCTATTCCAACTATGACGTTGTGTTTTCATTTGTTCCTATAATTAGGTATTGGAGTACAGTAGCTAAAGATAATAACATAGTAATAGTTAGAGGTTTCTTCAAACCTAAATTGACGCTTGGCACAGCTTATGTGCATAGAAATAATTTGACATGCTTGCTTACGCCTTTAGAGAAAAGCTTCTTAGATCACACAGATGACATGAGAAAGGCATTAAAAAAGAAATTAGAAAAAAGGCTTAGAGAAAAAAGACTTACAAGAATAATTATGCTTATAGTGCAATTAAAACGCAAGGGAAATTAGCCTTAGATGTACAGCACGTAGAGACACTTTGTATATATAGGCCTAAACTGCGCACTGACACTTTATTTGTGTGAACGAGTGAATGTAGGCATGTTTTTTTGTTTCAGAGTAAATGGATGTTTCTGTTGAATGGACAGGACCCTGCAATTCCAGGGATTTATTACATCTGTGGACTTAATGTTTATTACCGTCTTCCAAGAGGATGGTATGGGACACGTTATTTGGGGATAGATTTTCCCAAAGATTTATCAAATGGAGGATTTGAAAAAGTTTCTGAAAGTGACTGAATTACATCATAACAGACAGAGGAGGGAGTCCTCTTCTGCTATAGTGGGAGATATATTTGAAGTGGTGGTTCCGTCAGTGGGAGTCATTCTAAATTCGATAAAAGTTAGAAAGTTGTCTACTATTGTGGACAACATGCTGACAAATTTTTTATCGGCCATCTTCCTAATAAATACTGAATTAGCTGCTGATAGAGCTATGATTCTTCAAAATCGTCTTGCTTTAGACATTCTTTTAGCGAAGGATGGTGGAGTCTGTAGAATTATTAATTCTAGGCATTGTTGTTCGTATATTCCAGATAACAGTAAAGAGAAAAGAGGCTTACTTGTTAATCTGACTAATGCAAGTGCTGATTCAAAAGAATTGAAAAAGCTAGGTGTTTGGGAAAAGGTTGGCGAAGGGTTTGCATCAGTGGGGAATTGGCTCAGCAACATTTGGAATCAGGTTCTATTGAAAATATTACAAGGGATATTAATTGTTGTGGCTTGTCTATTGGGGAAATGGGGAGTGAGCAAATTATGTAAAATGATTAAATTGAAAAGGTCAAAGAATAATCAGAGGAGGGAAGAAAAGAAAAGGGAACATTTTTACAGAGAAAATTCAAGGGGAAAACGAAATTATGAAGAAATTGAATTGTTAAGATTTTAGCTGATGCGAAAATGTGTGGGAAATAATTAGTGTGATGACATATTTACTCATCAGAGGAGGGATTGCTAGTGCAGGTGCTTTAATAAAAATTATTAATTAAATGTTTATGAAGTTTTATAATAATAAGTTTATGTAGAAAATGAAATAACGTAGAAAAATAATGCACACATTTGAAAATGTGATCACGAAGAATGGCCACCAATGTTAACAAAATGTACTAATCAATGATTATTACTTATGAAATATTGAATATGTGTTAGACTAATGCAGTAATATGTCATATTAAGGGTTATGAATTAAGCTTTAACTTTATTAATTGTAGGCCTTAACTTAGCGAGTGTCTTGGCCTATTTTGCCAGGCCTCTTTAAAAGCTGTATTTCTTAGCGTTTAATAAAAATGTTGACCAAGTGAACTAAACTGTGAAATCTCTATTGTATTGTTTAAATGTGCTCATAATGGAAGTTTTTCGTGTAAACCGACTGCTAGGAGATGATGTTCTTGCTAATGTAACATTTTATGCGTAATGTGTGTGAGACTGACTTTCCCAGGACAAGAACAATAAAAATGCTGACTAGAGTGGAACAAAATATTGTTACCTAACAAGCCGGATGATAAGGACATCGCAAGACGAACCAATCAACAATATGAGAATGGAGAAATATTAGAATTCACAGATTTGGGATATTAGTTTTATTGGACAGATTGTGAACATACGATTAACTGACCAATAGGGATTTGGGGGATAGGTTAGCCAACTTGCCTTCGTGTGGTCACTCATTCTGAGAGAAGACTGCTTTCTGCCCATATTTCCTGACCGAGAGGTCACTATTTTCTTATGCTTCTTGACTATAGGCGTGCTTAACTTAAATGCTTAATGACTTTGCCCTTTTATTTCTGATGATGAAGCCTGATGCCTTGCTGATCAAACTGAGGACGAAGATGGACTCTGCTTTGCTGATACGTACCGAGGATAGATATATACTGAAATGTAATTATTATGCATATTTGCTGTTCCTTTCTAGGTACCAACTGCTTTGTTTTGATAGAGCCATAGTTAGTTGTTTTTCCAAATTCGTGTTACTAAATCGTTTTTCATGAAGCCCAACATGTTGATGCTAAGCTGACATTAGTTAAGGATCCCGGCTTATGATGATAGAGACTAATGTTTGATTAATTTCTCTGCTGAACTTCATGTACTTAATTTCGTTGACACAGCTGACTCTGCTATTGATTTGCACCATAACCTTAGAATGTGTTGTAGTTCAAGCTTTGATTACATTGTGTTTCTTCCGCTGCGGCTGGACAACCAGTATTGTTTCTGTGTGAGTTTCATTTGATATTGAGATTAATTTTCATGACCTTAGCATTGTTAATATAGGGAAATAAACATTCTAAACTTTTACTAAAGGTGTGGTTATTCGTGACTGAAGGGTCTTGGTGTGTGACACTTACTGACTCCATTGATTATTGATTTTGTTAATTACTAATGATTGTTGATTATCGTGTATTGATTACTGACTATGTACTAGAGCTATGGTAAGAACATCTTAATTGCGAGTCAAAAGGTTCATCGACCTATTCGCATTCCCTTGTAAGTTTAGTTATTAAGGTCAGGCGCGCTAGCACTGATACCAAGCAATGTGTATCAGTGTGCTGGAAAAGTGAATTGAGTAAGTTAGTGAAGGTGCAGCAAATAATATTATGCATTCATACTGTTGAATAAAACTTCTGTACTCTGACTTTGGCTGCAAGTCTGCAAAATGTATTTATTAAAAAGTAGAAATCACAAAAAAAATGGACAGCTCCACTGGAGATCTGAAGACTAAAGCAGCATAAAAATTCATAGCAAACTACAGGCACTCGTGGGGTGGGAAATCATGATCTTAAGTTTAATTTATCTTGTGAGTGAGTTGAATTCAAATCCGTCTGAATTTGTTTCTTGCTTCATGGAAACGTCAATACTATTTTACATTTGCAAAAAACCAATGAGGCTCACATACAGCCCTAAAGAAGTCCTTGTAGACGAAACGCGTTGGCTACTATGGTTATTATAAGTTGGAATTTATATTCCTAATGGACACTATGAACCTTAAAAGATAAGGATCATCGGGAATAAATTTCCTTGAATGAGGATTTGTCCCATCAATCACAAGTTTGAAAATTGTGCCATCAATTATGAGTCTCAAGAAAAAAAATGGATTTCAAGGATTTGTCCTGGTGTTTTGAGGACTAGGAGGGCTGGCCTTCAAGACCCATGCACCAAATACAGGGATGCAAATTGAACATATCTACTATTGTGGAGAGGTGTGGCAATTATCACCTTGGCCCTCTTTCTCTTTTATATGTCAAAAAGGAAGAATTCTTTCTACATACAGAATTTTGTTGTAAAGGTATAAGCCATGGGTAAAAGACATGGGTGGTCATTACAACCCTGGCGGTCGGTGTTAAAGCAGCGGTAAGACCGCCAACAGGACGGCGGAAAAAAAATTGGAATCACGACCATGGCTGCCAACAAAGACAGCCACTTTAACACTCCGACCGCCACGGCGGTACAAACAAACAGCTTCGCGGTCACCACCAACAGACAGGCGGAGGACAATGTACCGCCCACAGTATCACAACCTACCAATCCGCCACCTTTTCCGGGGCAGATTCACAGCGAACAAAAACATGGCGGAAACAGGACTGCGAAGGGAAAACGCTCACCTCTACACACCCCACGAGGAACCAGGACGCCATGGAACCAGAGCTGCACATCCTGCCAGCCCTTATCTTCTTGCTCCTCTACCAGGCGCACGAACACTGGCGGCGAAGACAACGGTAAGTACTGCACCTACGACACAGGGGAGGGGGGAGGGAAAAAACAGTGACACACAACACGCAACACCCCCACCCTCACCCACTATAACACACACACTAATACAGCATGATACATTACAGTTACACCCCCCAACACCCCGGGAAGAATGCAAGGACAAAAGGAAATGAGTGTAACCGTTGTAATATATTAAAATACAGAACGCAAAAATATATATATACACTATAAACAAATATATACACAGAGAATAGTAGTCCAGGTAGTGCTCCATTGAAGTCCGTGGAACACTGGGCCTACACGGTATGGGCGAGGCCCACACCCAATCCCCAAAATGATGGAGAGAACACTGCAGGGGCATCAGATAGCAATAAAACAGGCACCTCGGGGGAAGGGAAGGGGGGGCACCTCAGCCGGTTGAGTGCACAACGCCTAATCCACGAGGGGGCCACATGCCCACTGTTCCATCCTGGGGAGTGCAAAGCCACAGTCTCTCAAGTCTCTACAGTGGGTGGTTTGCCCACTGTGCAATCCTGGGGAGTGCAAAGCCACAGTCTCTCAAGTCTCTACAGTGGGTGGTTTGCCCACTGTTCCATCCTGGGGAGTACAAAGCCACAGTCTCTCAAGTCTCTACAGTGGGTGGTTTGCCCACTGTGCAATCCTGGGGCGTGCAAAGCCACAGTCTCTCAAGTCTCTACAGTGGGTGGTTTGCCCACTGTTCCATCCTGGGGAGTGCAGAGCCACAGTCTCTCAAGTCTCTACAGTGGGTGGTTTGCCCACTGTTCCATCCTGGGGAGTGCAGAGCCACAGTCTCTCAAGTCTCTACAGTGGGTGGTTTGCCCACTGTGCAATCCTGGTGAGTGCAAAGCCACAGTCTCTCAAGTCTCTACAGTGGGTGGTTTGCCCACTGTTCCATCCTGGGAAGTGCAAAGCCACAGTCTCTCAAGTCTCTACAGTGGGTGGTTTGCCCACTGTTCCATCCTGGGGAGTGCAAAGCCACAGTCTCTCAAGTGGATTAAAGTCTCCACTGGTTCTGGAGGGGGCTTTGTGCCCAGAGTGCTTCATCCTGCTAAGGACTGAGGTAGTGGATGTTTGTCTCCACTGGTTCTGGAGGGGGCTTTGTGCCCAGAGTGCTTCATCCTGCTAAGGACTGAGGTAGTGGATGTTTGTCTCCACTGGTTCTGGAGGGGGCTTTATGCCCAGAGTGCTTTATCCTGCCAAGGACAGAGGTAGTGGATGTTTGTCTCCACTGGTTCTGGAGGGGGCTTTGTGGCCAGAGTGCAGCATCCTGCCAAGGACAGAGGTAGTGGATGTGTGTCTTCACTGGTTCGGGAGGGGGTTTGTGCCCAGAGTGCTTCATCCTGGTCGGTGCGGACTGAGTAGCGTCAGTGCCCTTGGTGCTCATGGGCCAGCGGTGCTTGTTGCGGCGGTGTCATTGGCAGCGGTGCTTGTGGCGGCTGTGCCCGGTTCAGCGGTGCTTGTGGCGGCGGTGCCCTGTTCAGCGGTGCTTGTGGCAGAGGGATCCTTTGCAGTGACTCAGCTTCTGGCGGTCATGTCTGGCCCAGCGGGGCTAGTGCTGGAGGTCCTTCATGGCCCAGCGGGGCTGGTGCTGGCGGTCCTTCATGGCCCAGCGGGGCTGGTGCTGGCGGTCCTGTCCTGGGCAGCAGGGCTGATGCTGGCGGTCCTGTCCTGGGCAGCAGACCAGAATGAATGCCCTCCAGGAATGCATTTGTTTGTTGCAACTGCCTTTCTACACCCTGGATGGCATTCAAAATGGTAGACTGCCCAACAGTGAGGGACCTGAGGAAGTCAATGGCCTCCTCACTGAGGGCAGCAGGGGTGACTGTGGCAGGGCCTGAGGTGCCTGGGGCGAAGATGATGCCCACCCTCCTGGGTGAGCGGGCACAGGTCAAAGGCTGAGGGGCTGCTGGGAGGGCGGTAGGGGGGGTGGCGGCTGTACCTGTAGGTGCGGGGGCACAGATGTTGCCGCCACCACAAGGGAGCTCCCATCAGAGGACGAGTCCGTGTCACTGGTGCCAGCTCCTGTCCCCGCCGTGGAGCTCCCCTTGCCCTCCGTCCCACCGGTGAACTCCGAGTCCGTAGTCTCACCCTCCAGGGCCATGTGGGGTGCAGCTCCCTCCTGCTCCGGTGCCACTGCTCCTCCGCCTGATTATGCTAATGCACACAAGAACAGGGAGACCACAAAAATGGGGGGGACGACAGAAGAAAGACATGTTGAGTGCATGCATTACTACTACCGTTGCCGGACACGACAGACACAGAAACCCCCTGCACTACGCCGTGCACTTGGGGTCTACTGTTCAATCCCTGGGACATGGCCTACAAAGCTATGGCCGACATCTGCACACATGGATGACACAGGAGCCTGACTAGGTGAACTTGTCACTGTATAGAGGCGGAGTGGGGTGGGGTGTCACAGGGTCTGCCAGAACAAGGGGACCTAACTAGCACACTCGCCCTGGCCTAGGGAAACCCACAGCCCACCTCCCCCACCCAGACACCTCCACTGTGCGCAAAATCAGCAGAATGAGAGTGTACTCACCCCCTTGTTGCTGCTGTGATGCCCTCAAGCGCCCATCCAACTCCGGGTACACCACCGCCAGGATCCTGAAACATCAGGGGGGTCATGCTGCGACGGGCACCCCTCCCACGTTGGGAGGCCATCCCCAGCTGGGCCTCCGCCGTCTTCTTGCTCCAGCGGCGAATGTCCTCCCATCTCTTACGGCAGTGGGTGCTGCATCTGTGGTGGACCCCCAGGGTCCGGACTTCCTTGGCGATGGCACGCCAAATATTCTTTTTCTGGTGGGCGCTGACCTACATGCACTCACCCTCGTTTCATGCACGCCTAAATCTCCCCCCCCATCTTTCATCCACCCCACTCCACACAGGCATAGCCCATTCAGCATGCTCCCAGTGTACTTACCTGTTTGTATGGAGGACCGTAGAGTAGCATGTACTGGGGGAGGACCCCATCCACGAGTTTCTCCAACTCCTCCGATGTGAAGGCAGGGGCCCTTTTCCCAGACGCACGAGCCATTGTCTCTTCCAGACTGAGGTCACAGCAGCACTTGCAGTGTAGGTCCTCTCCTGTCGAAGATCAGGTATTGAGCGATTGAACGGATAGAAAATGGTGGTCACGTTCGCAGTGGTGCGTACCTTCACCACCGGCGTTCATCGCCATTGGCTCCTGGGACCCATAGGGTCCAGTGTTAACCAATGCAGAATTACGCCGGGGTCGACCGCCTACCGCAACGATGTACAACACCAGCTCAGTTACATCACATCCCATTGTCCCACTTTACAGGTCAGGCATCCGCCATTTCATGGGCCCACATGGCTTAATTTTTAACTGCGTCACACATACCTAGGCCTTGCGTCAACACTCATACAGGCCAAATTTCGGATTATGATTCATTTTCTGTGTAAACTGTGGGTACGTATCTCTGAGTTGGTTGACTCTGTGCTCGCTGTTGTCCTTCATAGGCACCGTCCGCTGGGACATGTGAGGAGATGGCGGCATCCTCCGGTGTACAGACCGCTGGTGGACCTGTCAACAATGGAGGAAGGACATGTGATCATCACCTACAGGCTTGATCGTGCCACAATCCTGGAACTGTGTGCCCAGCTGGAGCCAGACCTGATGTCAGCTATCCACCATCCCACAGGAATCCCCCCTCAAGTACAGGTGCTGTCAGTACTCCATTTCCTTGCAAGTGGGTCATTTCAAACAACAGTGGCCATAGCATCAGGGATGTCCCAGCCTATGTTTTCCTATGTGTTGTCCAGAGTGTTGTCTGCCCTGCTGAAACACATGCGCAGCTACATCGTTTTCCCTCAGGTGGAGGATTTGCCTACAGTGAAAGGTGACTTCTATGCTCTGGGACATATCCCCAACATCATAGGTGCCATTGATAGGACACATGTGGCTTTGGTACCCCCCGCAGGAGTGAACAGGTGTACAGAAACCGGAAGAGTTATCATTCCATGAATGTGCAGATGGTGTGTTTGGCAGACCAGTACATCTCCCATGTGAATGCCAAATTCCCTGGCTCAGTGCATGACGCTTACATCCTGCAGAACAGCAGCATCCCTTATGTGATGGGTCAACTCCAGAGGCACCGTGTGTGGCTATTAGGTGAGCACCTGGAAGTAAGTCAGTGGGAATGGTTTTCTCGGTCTGGGGATATCCCTCCAGGTTAGTGTGTGTCTAACAGTTGTCCGTCCTCATTTGCAGGTGACACTGGTTACCCCAACCTGTCATGTCTACTGACCCCAGTGAGGAATCTCGGGACAAGGGCAGAGGAACGCTACAATGAGGCCCATGGGCGAACTAGGCGGATAATTTAGCGGACCTTCGGCCTCCTGAAGGCCAGGTTCAGGTGCCTCCATATGACAGGTGGATGCCTATTCTACTCACCAAAGAAGGTGTGCCAGATCATCCTGGCCTGCTGTATGCTTCACAACTTAGCTTTGCGACGACAGGTGCCTTTTCTGCAGGAGGATGGTCCAGATGGCGGTGTTGTTGCAGCTGTAGAGCCTGTGGACAGTGAGGACGAGGAAGCAGAAGAAGAAGACATCGATAACAGGACCTCTGTGATCCTGCAATACTTTCAGTGAGACACAGGTAAGAATACAAACCTGACTACTACATGCACTTTAACACTTCTACCTCTCTACTGTCTGTCGTTTTCACCCAGTGTATGGTCACTGAGTTGGCACTTTCCCTTACGATTTCACAGATGTGGGTCCCACTGTGTGACATCTGCTGTGTTTCCTCATGGACTAGAGCTGTGTGACATAGGTATGTTGACATTACAATTGAAAGAGCATTTTGTCACTGTAATTGCTAATACACAATTTCGAAATCACAGACTGACTCCAGATTGTTTTGTGCTTCAAGGGTGTTTATTTAAGTGCTCAATATTGGAGGGTGTTGTAAAATGGTGAGGGGTGATGGCGGAGGAATGTCCATGGCAGAGTCCAGTCTATTAGTCTCACAGGTGCATTGCGCACATGGGCATAGGAAGTGGAGCTGGGGCAGTTTGAGGACGGACCCGGTGACAAAGTGGGACAGAAGGATGAAGTTCAGGGTGGTCTCCTTTCTTGGCAGGGGTCTTGGCATTGTTCTCTGTCTTTGTCCTGGATCTCAGGGACCGTTTGCAGGGTGGTTCTCCCTCTGCAGGGGTGGGGTGCTGGTGTGGTGGTCCTGTGGTGGGGCGTCCTGTCCACTAGCGCCGGCGGAGGTGGTGGGCAGTTCATCGTCCAGGCTAGTGTCAGGGGCCCCTTGTTGTGCCACAGTGTCCCTCCTGGTGTTGAGTGCTTCCTTCAGCACCCCTACAATGGTGCCCAGGGTGGAATTGATGGATCTGAGTTCCTCCCTGAAGCCCAAATACTGTTCCTCCTGCAGCCGCTGGGTCTCCTGAAACTTGGCCAGTACCGTTGCCATCGTCTCCTGGGAGTGGTGGTAGGCTCCCATGATGTTGGAGAGGGCCTCGTGGAGAGTGGGTTCCCTTGGCCAGTCCTCCCCCTGTTGCACAGCATCTCTCCCAGTTCCCCTGTGTTCCTGGGCCTCTGTCCCCTGAACGGTGTGCCCACTACCACTGCCCCCAGGTCCCTGTTGTTGTTGGGGTGGTGGGTTGGCCTGGCTTCCCTGTAGTGGTGGACACACTGCTGATTGACGTGCCCTGGGGACAGAGGTATGGGCCCGCTGGGTGGGTGCTGTGCTGGTGTTTCCAGAGGGGGGAAGCTCTGTGGTGGCCTGTGAATGTGTGATGGTAACCGACTGTCCAGAGGTCCCCGATGGGGCGGGCTGGTCATCTAGATCCAGTTGGACAGAGCTGCTGTCATCACTGTGGGCCTCTTCTGTTGGTGGTGTGGACATGCGTGGACCATCCTGTCCGGTGACATTGGGTAGGGGTCCTGCAGGGGTATAAAGGGATGTTTATTACATCTGTGTGTGCTATGGTGTGCAATAGGTGGGTGACCGTGTACCCCAGTGCTTGCATTCCTGTGTGGGACCTTGTGTGATGGTGGGTTAGGGGAGTGTACGGGTATGTGCAGTGGCCATGCATTGGTGATGGGTGTCCATGCTTTGTTATTGCATGCAGGGCTTGGTGTTGGGATGTGTGGTTTGTGATACTGGGACATTTGTGAGGTGTTGGAGTGATGGGGGTGAGGGCGAGGGTGGGGGTATGTGATAGCATGCAGGTAGGGTGGGGCATGTAATAGTTAAGATTTGACTTACCAGAGTCCATTCCTCCATCTACTCCTGCGAGGCCCTCAGGATGCAGAATCGCCAAGACCTGCTCCTCCCATGTTGTTAGTTGTGGGGGAGGAGTTGGGGGTCCGCCACCAGTCCGCTGAACCGCAAGGTGGTGTCTGGAGACCCAGGAACGCACCTTCCCCCGTAGTTCGTTCCACCTCTTCCTGATGTCATCCCTATTTCTCGGGTGCTGTCCCACTGCATTAACCCTGTCCACTATTCTTCACCATAGCTCCATCTTCCTAGCTATGGAGGTGTGCTGCACCTGTGCTCCGAATAGCTGTGGCTCTACCCGGATGATTTCCTCCACCATGACCCTGAGCCCCCCCTTCAGAGAACCTGGGGTGTCTTTGCTGTGCTATGGGGTGGTGTGGGTGATGTGTGGGGTGGTGTGTGTAGTGATAAGTGTGGTGATATTGAGGGGTGTGTTGTGTGAGGTGCGTGGAAGTTCTGTGGGTGATGGTATTGTGTGCCTGTGGATGCTTGGTAGTTGTTTGTAGTGTCTCTCTCTGGCCTTCTCAAAGTAATTTTGTTGTAGGGGTTTGTGGGTGATGTGGGTGTGTGTTTTGTATTGTATTGGGTGTGTGGGAGTAGTGTGTGTATGTGTATCAGGTGTGTTTTTTGGAATTGTCCAATGTGGTTGTGTTTTATAAATGTGTGTGTATTTTGAGCGCGGCGGTGTGTACCGCCAATGGAATACCGTGGTTGAAAGATCGCTGCGTGGATTCATGTGTCGTGATAGTGTGGGCGTATTTCTGTTGGCGTGACGGTGGAGGTCTTGTTTTCGCCAGTTTATCACTGACCTTTGGTGTGGCGGACTTGTGTGGGTGTCTGAATTTTGGTGGATTCCGAGCTGTGGGTCATAATAGCTGTGGCGGATTTCCGCGGCCGTGGCGGTGTGTTGGCGGTCTTATGCACGGCGGTAAGCGGCATTTACCGCCAATGTTGTAATGACCGCCATTGTCATTTACCGTGCCAATAGCTCTAACTCTAGAAAAATGCGGCACCTGTTGCATTGCAAATGCCTGGTTATTATACTAATAGTAAATAATGTTTCATTTTTCACTATTAGTGTAATTAAAAATGGAGTACAATTAGCAAGGATATGAAGTTCCGTGACAACCTAGGTAAGCAAAAAATGGTTTTAAATATCTGCTGTTTGCTTGCTTCGGTGTGAGTGTGTGTTTACATGAGAGAGCGAGAGAGTGTTTATGTGTGAATGTGTTTATGTGTGAATGTGTTTATGTGTTAGCATATATGTGTGTGTGTGGGTGTGTGTGTGTGTGTGTGTGGATCTGAAGGTCAAAGGGCAAGTGATCTCAATCCTGATATCCCTGGCATTTTGGTGAATTGACGTTCATGCTTGGAATCCCTGCCCAGTTTCCTTTTTCCCAATAAATCTTGTACCTAAATCTACATGTGACGCCATGGATGTGTTTGTTCAGATTGTGCGTCTGCCTACGTATGGACATGTGAGTGGTGACTCCAGACTGGAAAACACAGTCCATGGCATTCCTTACATTCATACCCCTTCAGGCTCATACACTTGAGATGACACACAAATGGCATAAAAAAAGAACTTGCATGTATATTCTGACGTGGGATGAGTGAACACAAAAATACAGGTGCTTTGTGTGAGGATGGCGCAGTGACTAATTGTAAAGTCTTCATCGAAGTGGTAGTTCCTGTCGACACCTACGGGAGTGTAGTCTGCACCTTCGGCCACACAACACTGTGCATACATTGGGTTAAGGATCAGTTTGTGCACTGTAAGAAAATAGGTTGTTGAGGTGGTGGACTCTACAGACTGATCCTGACCTTCAGTCGTCTGTTTTGCCAGACGTAAACCCAGATCTGTGACTGGGGTGAATGTTTGATTTGTTCTGCATTCTGTCCACCTTCTGGGTTTTTTTGTTGCATTTTTTACTCCAAGTGGGAAGGGTATGCCCAGACGTGGGCCCTGTGCTTGTTTTGCCCCCAGATTCAAGCTAGCCTGGCTGATGAAGGTGATACCCTAAAACTGGTCCTAGGATGCTTGTTTCTGGTTCAGGGAGGACTTGGCCTGGCAGTTCGGGCTGGACTGTTCCCATGGGGAACAGGGTCAAGACTGATTTTCATATGGCTGGGTCCAAACTGGAATGGCATGGCAAGCACAAAAACTGATGGATTAATCCCAGATCTGTGACTAAGGGTGAATGTTTGATTTGTTCTGCATTCCGTCCATCATCTGTTGTTTTTCAATCAGACATAGTCCTACAGCACGAGACAGGCACTTGTAAGAGAGGACCTATTTGAGTTGAATGACAACGACATGGCATCTTGCATCCTCTTTTTTCGACACCTAGAGATGCTCCCAGGGCAACTGAATGAGGTCTTAAAGGCAGCTTTCTATGTTCTTGGAGGCTCGAGTATTGCTATCAAAAAGTGGGTTCTTACAACTAGGGGGCAATATTCTCCAGATGGGTGGAATCGTTGTGTGTGCCCCTCTTCATTTCACAGATCTCACACTGGGTAGATGATGCTGTTAAAAAAACTCATTCTCTCAGAGAGCAGCTCTTGCTCATGGCAAACCTTCAGATGTGTGGCTATCTGACACAAGAGCTTCTTGTCCTCCGTATTAAGTGTGTACAGCTGGGAGGTTGTGGTTTGAGATGGCATGTAAAATTATGTGGTGCTTTGTATGTGCCCATTGACAAAAGATAAGTTTGCATCTTAACTGGCAGTGTTACAGATGTTGCCCTAGGGATGGACCCTATGACATCAGCTTCTGTACAATGCTGCCTGAAGGTGGCTATTGATATGTGTCCCAGGATACAGAAGATGCAATAAATAGATACTTCAAAAACTTTAGAATCCTGGCAGGTGTGCCACCTTGTGCCCATTATGATAAATGTTATAGGGTGATGTGGAACGTACCTATACATAGGCAAATTGAGAAATGGACATATATTTGCTAGAGAAAAAAAAGTGGCCAATGAGATACAAATGGATGTACATAGTAGTACAAGTACTAGGGCCACAGGATTATCTGTATGATAGATGATAGAGGGCCAAACTGCTGCTTGAAGAATGCACCTAGATGTGATTTGATGAGTGAAGCATAGTATGAATCCCATGGGATGTATGTGCCACTGCAGCTTGGAGAGTGATACATACAGAGCATCGAACTATCATAACACAAATAGTATTAGGGTGTAGGAACGTGTTAGCATTTCTCACTGATTGAACATCCACAGAGTAGTGGATTGGGTGTCAGTCACTGGGTGAATAGTGTCAATTAGAGACCTACATTGATGTGACGTACAACAGTGCTAATTACAGTGTCAAAGAACATATCATTCTAAGAGTGGCTCCAATTGAGGCATGGGTGTATTTACTGAATGGCAGAAAATATATTCAAATACTTCTCAATGGAGTAGCCAAATTGGAGGATGTATGCAATGCACTAAGGACACAAGCATCAGACTTTACCTTCACTCAGTACACCTATAGGTGAGACTTGATGGCTTGGGGTATATACCGTGACATAGAATCACATTTAAACGATAATCAGCAAATAACTACACTTATCAGTCAACATATAAAATACATATATCACACATGCAGGTATCCTATAACCGTATATAACACATATAAATCTGTAACTACACGGTTGTAATTGAGCGGAGTTACAGAAGGAGACATGGTATCCTTGGTGACATGAGTATGGAGGGCTAGCCTGATACCAAGCACAAGGTATGTGAATTTTAAAACTTCTTGGCAACAACTGTTTCTTTTGTTATTTCACTGTCTCCCTTTTCAGAAATCATTAAATCCTAGATTAATAATGGGTGAGTATCCCCTATGCATATATCTATGATATATATTGTTTATACTGACTCAGAGAAAATACATAAGGTTGTGATAACAGACTTTAAATAAGATTCTGGGGCACAAATAATTAGTCCTGATGAAAGGCTAGGATTCTTAGCAGCTGGCAAAAAAGTCTGAAACTTGTCTACAGTTAGGGTGTATGTCACACACATCCCTGATTTAAGTGTTATCTATACCACAGATATCTGTTATTAGAGGTATACCTGGTTGTTCCAAAGGTATTCTATCTCCCATAGGTCCCCATTAAGAAATTATCTAAAAATAAAGTGCTCCCAGGAATGGGTAAATCCAACCTGGTTATATGGACTAGGATTAAACCCGATGATGACGCATGCCACTAACAGAGTGAGTGAGGATCTAAAAAATAAACTTAAGGTTCCTTGTCAGGTCTATCTTGGTAAATCACCTCAATTATGACCAGGCTATCCAATGCCATTTGAAGGCTCCAAGTGAGATCCATAGACAGACCTCACTTCTAGCCTGTGGGGCTGGTGAGGAATTCCTTAGTTGCTCTTGGGCTTTCCCTGACCTCTGATATTTCTCAGAGTGGGGTCACCAACCCCAGGTGTTAGGTACCCTTCTTCCACTCTCTTTCCCATTAGCTCAAGAGTGGTATCCTGAGCCTGGCCTCTCAGCCCAGGGGGAACCACCACTTCCATCAAGGGACACTCTGCCTGTGCCATGCAGGGGTCTGCCTGGTGCAGGTCTCTTGTCCTCTATCTCTGTGACAGCACAGGTCAACCTTCCAGGTCAGAAGTGGCCTCACCAGAGTTACTCATGGAGTGCTTTTCTGTCAAAGCTGGTAACCCTGATCCACTGGTCCTCCCACTCTGGACTGTCTCCACCTGGACCCCCTGTTTTACATATGAGCCTCTGTACTCTCTCTTTGAGAGAAGTACCCCAGAAACCTGAGCTTTCAGGGTACCCTGGGTGGCTGTGCAACCCAGCTCTATTAATATTGGTGGCAACTCTTTTCCCAAGATACAGTCTATGGACATCTGGGTACTGACTATGACTCTCCTTTGAGCCACTTCCCCACCTCATTCCAGGGATACCAGTGTCATAGTGAAAGAGACGTTCTGCTCATGGGCCTTGATTACCCTATGCACCTGTCCAGTGTACTGCTCTGGGGAGACCAGGCTTTCCACCACCACCAAAAGTACTTCATCCTGTCATCTTTCCCCAGGGCAAACAATGAGTCCTTCGCCTTGGCACAAAGCAGTGGGTATTTGCATCCAGAGGCTTGTTCCCCAATACTCCTCAAGGACCCTATATATCTTCAGAGCTACCTCAAACTGCTTCTGTATGTCATCCCCCACCACAAAGCTAGACAAAAGGTTCTTTGGGAA
This sequence comes from Pleurodeles waltl, assembly GCF_031143425.1. NCBI lineage: Eukaryota > Metazoa > Chordata > Amphibia > Caudata > Salamandridae > Pleurodeles > Pleurodeles waltl. The sequence continues at coordinate 883,682,751 of NC_090450.1, forward strand.
TATGGAACCTTCTGTCTCCATTTTCCACTCTATTGTCACTGCCACCACTACAAATGGCCTCTGTGAGCTTCTTTTCTTTCAAGTCCAGTTCTTTCAGACTCACTTCATGAGCCAACAAAAAGTTTCTTTCTTATAAGGCCTGTGAACTGCTATCTTCTCAGCTGCCAAAGCCAGCTTATTCTCCTCCAAGGATAGGACTCTTTCTAACTCAGTCCTTTTCTGGGGCAGAAATATTTCTCTCTGGACCATTTGTTCTTCTGTAACTAGTTCCAACTAGTCCAGCTATAGTCTGAACTCTCTTTCAGCTTTCCTGTCCTCCAGTTCCTCAGATGAAAGATTGTAGAAAGGTGCACTGCTCCCTGCTCTAGATTCTGTAGAGGACCTGGCTCCTTTCGGTCTCCCTCTCATCTCTGGCTCTGGGGCCAGGGACAGGAGGTTATCCTCTCCATCTAGCTGTGGGGACAATGTCAAGTCACCTCCTTCTTACTCCTTTTCTGACATTTTATCCTTCTTCTCCTCCTCCTCATCATCCTGCTCCTACACTGCAGCATGTGAACCTCCCTACAGGCTGGAAGGCAATCTAGAGCTTCAGTATTTTTTAAGCCTTTGGGTATATGTAGCCCCTGTCACTAAACACCTGTTTTAGCCCCGCCACAATGTAGCCTTCAAGTCTCACAGGTACACAAAAGTGAGGCAGAAATTTAGTTTTGAAAAAGGAAAAATAGCCTATTAAGGAACATTAAAAAAATTATTGTGATTTCAGATTAGTATTAGGGATTGTTGGTTTCACACAAATGACTGAGTGGCTCTGCACAAAAACAAAACCTGAATGCCACCACTAAACTCCAATGAAATAAATGGTGTTATTAGTTAAGAGCGGTGGAAACCCCACTCAAATAATAAAAACAATCCTTGTCAAGGTAAACCACAAAAGCCACTAAATTAACCTGTGCTTAACCCTCTGTTAGCTTGGCACAAAGCAATCAGCCTTAGCGTACAGGCAATTTGTAAAGTATTTATACAGCACTCAAAAAATAATTAAGTGCAAACACAATGCAAGAAAACCCCCAACCTAATTTAGAATAATAGAGTAACATTTAATAAATGAAATGACACAAACATGAGAAAATTCCAAGCAGTAGAACCGGAGATATGAGGTTTTTAGATTTTAGGTGAATATAGCTCCAAAAATCAAAACCGCCATTAGTGGTTATCTGTTCATGGTGGATTGGGGAAAAGCCACAAGTTGCGGCTGACTAAAATGGAGTAATGGTCAGATACAGGGACCAGGGGACATATTTAAAGCACCTAGCGCCACCTTGCGCTGCCCTAGTGTAATTTTTTTATGCTAAGGTGGCGTTAAGGAGGCCTTCTCCGTGCGGTATTTACACAGTGGTGGAATGCTTGCATTGCGCCACTTGGTAAACCCTTGTTCCGCATAAAGCCTGCTCCAGGAATAATGTATGCAAATGAGGGCATTCTGATGCAGGGAGGTCCAAAAAAAATTCACTGTGAAATTTGCAATACTTCATTTTTTCGTCATTTTGCTCTGGGAAGGCTGATTGCACCGCTGACTTAAGTAGCCTTTTAACATGTCTCAGGTCTGCCATTTCAGCCTCTGTGTGCAGTTTTAAACTGCTATTTTGAACTGGTGAAATAAACCTTTGGCTAGGCACAAACCTCCCTTCATAATACAAATGCCACCCCATGGGTAGGCCCTTGACAGCCCTGGGTGCAAGGTGCAGTATATTGAAAAAGTAGGACATGTACTTTTAAGTATTACATGTCCTGGTAGTGAAAACCTCTTACATTTTTTACTGCTGCAAGGCCTACCTCTCCCATAGGATTACATTACATTACATTAGAGATACCTTTTTACATGGATTAAGCTGTAACTTCCAGATGGGAACAGGGAGCTAAGGCCTCTTTGGAATTGTAACAAAACTTCCTCTTATAATTAAGTCTGATTTCAGCTTACAATTTTCTAACTGCATCCTTTCGAAAGTTGACCTTTTCCTACCTTTGCCATTTAGTGCCTGCAGCTTAGTTCTGGGTCACATGACCTGCTGTAGCTGACAAGTGGGCTTTGTGTATTCCCCCTAAACAGCCACACAATAGAAAGCATAGGTGTGCGTGAATGGGCCATCATTGACAGGATGGGATGGTGATGCTGGGCACAGCCCTACTTACAGTTTATTAGGCCATGTCCTGCCTCCTCACAAAGGTGCTGAATACCCCCTGTAGTTAGTCTGGTGCCTGGGCAGGAGTGGCAGGAGTAGCAGGAAACCTGTGCACTTTGAAAGGGAAACATGTAGAAGCTTCTCACACCACACACGAGCTATCTGGTATACGAATTGTCCCTCACATACCAACTCTTTAATAAACTTCTGGACCTGTGGAGACTGACAGGAAAAAAGACTGCTGTGCTACTGAAAGGACTGCCACTGTGCTGGTCTGCTGCCCTGATGTCTTGCTGATTGCTGCCTTGCTGGATTGTTGCCCTACTGCCTCTATCCAGCCTGAGTTAGAGTGTATCTGGACCTGCACCTGAACCCAGAGTGACTCAAGGAATAATCTGCTGACTTCCCCCAAGGGGTGCCCCCAGCTTCTGGGCTTTTGGTGTGGCATCAGTGGAGCTGAATTGAAGTTTTTGGGTTCTTTGCAATAGCCAATGGGCCCCATTGTGCCAAAACCTTGTCGCTCATACAGCCTGCCAACACAAAGTCCTGTCAACCCAACCTTCTTGCAACAGCCTTGACCACTTATGAGGAGTGTCACTGCGACGCCCCAGCCCAACTGTTCACGATGAAAACAAGATCACTGAGCTAAAGCGATGACCAGTCGCGACACCGGGCATGCTCTTCGCGCGATAACAAGAAGCAAACTTTTCAGCTGGACTAACCTGGTCCCTTTATTCGACCCGCACTCCATTGCAGTCGGTCCGAACTTGTGACTTTATCCTAGTTACACAAGACCAGATAGCCGTTAATCGCACTTTGGGCCTTTTGGTGCTATTTTTATTTAAATCTTTAAAATTGCATATCTCCTGTTTTACTGATTTTCTTGTTTCCTTGGTCTTGAGTTTTTATTACATTTTGTCCTATTTTTGTAAGTTGGTGTGGCCATGTTCTTGTCTTGTGTTTTTACTTCAATACAATTTGAAGTGTTGCATAATACTTTACACATTCCCTCTAAGTTAAGCTTGACTGCTCAGTGCCAAGCTACCTGAGGGTTGAGCACAGGTTACTTTGGGGTTTGCTTGTGCCTCACCTTGACAAGGATTGTAGTTCCTGTGTCAATAAGAGTTTTATTCCACTCACTCAGTAACCCAATTTCTCACACCATGCACCCTGCCCCATGAGATTTTAAGGCCTACCTTAGGGGGTGACTTATGAGTATTAAAAAGGAAGGTTTAGGCCTGGCAAAATGCATATTTTGCCAAATGGAAATGGCAGTTTGAAACTGCACTACAGGCTAAGTGGAAGGCCTGGACATATTTTACAGGGCTACTTTAGGGGTGGTGCAATGAGTGCTGCAGCCCAATAGTAGCATTAAATTTACAGGTCCTGGGGACGTGCAGTACCTTGTACTAGGGGCATACAAATAAATGAAATGCCCCAATTTTACCATGTTTTCAAGGGAGAGCACAAGCATTTACCACTGGTTGGGTGGGAAAGTGCACAGAATCCTAAAGCCAACAAAAACAGGTGTAACAAAGTAAGGCAGAGAAAGGCAAAAATCTGGAGCCATGCTGCACCATTTCCAAAAGTACACTTTTCCCAGGTTGTAGTTCACCACATTTTATATAACTTATCATGATTATATAAAAATGAGTTTTTCCTACATAGCAAAGGCACTTTTCCCACCTATGTTTCACTGCAGCACTAACTGCACTGCACAGTGGGCATCCTGCAGCCATAGGTTGTAGTCGTATAACATGACACTGCACTTACACACATTACAAGGCTTTATCGGAAAGTTAAATACACTAGTTGGGTGGAACCTGTTTTACAGTACCATTCTATGGACAGTCCACAGGCGCTGTGGCAGCATCTAAAAGTGTTACAGCACACATAGCCTTAATACCAGCAAATGAAAGCTCCAGAATAAAAAATCTCTGCGGTTTTCAAGCAGAAAAAGTGACTTTGCTCTATTGAGCTTCTGGCTTTTTCACGAAAGCTATCCTCTATTCTGGTTGCAGGACAAAATTTATAGCATCAGCTATGACATCAGGAGCGGCTTTCGCTTGACTTGGTACATTTTTCAACTTTCCACAAAGGGTTTTAGGAAAGTCATTAGTTATCCATCTTCTACCCACAAGATCATAGCCACGCCAATACTTAAGTGCACTACGTAGGCTGGCATGTCTCTGGATCCCTAATGTAAATCAATCAATTAATTACAAAAAGGGTTAGGCATATGAATTAATGTAGAACAATGCCATGAATAAACTGTAGTTGTCTATTGTGACATAGTTTGTGGCTAGCAGAGGGATAGCCTGATCGAGGGCATTCATTTCCACACTGGCGGCTTGTGGGAGGGAAAAAGGGTAGCACATCATGGTGCGTGGCAGAAGGAGGGGGTAAATAAATAAAATATTCATTTTTTAAAAACTTACCTTAATGTCACACTGCTCCGCTCCTTCGACCTTGAGTAGAGCGAAGGCACAGGCTCTCAGCCTGCCCTGCGGCCAATCCTGATGCTGCTCAGAGCAGTGTTAGGATTGGCTGGGAGTGCCTGCTCTCTCAAGCCCGGCAACACAGTGTCGGGCTGGAGAGAGCACACTGCGCATGTGTGTTTGGCTGGCCCGAGACTACCGGCCAAACACACGTGCTATGAGGGGAGTGCACAGTGCACTCCCCTCATCCTCGTCACACTCGGTGGCCCGCCCCTTTTAATACAAAACAATTATAAACTTAGTTTATTACCAGCTTGTATTAAAGGGTTTGCAGCTGCTGCTGCTGGCGGGAGGCGACGCTCCTCAGCCCTCACAGAGGAGCCGCCCCTGCCCTTCCATAGTACAAACACCATGCTGACTTTATAGTTGTTGTTATTGTTAATGAGCATTTCTGTCATTACTAAAGCATCGCAGCAGATTGTGGTTGTCGGGTTACCTTTTGCATTTAACTGTGGATTAGCCATAACATTTATTTAGTCTGAACTTGAAAGACTTGAGATGAGTTTCACTTTGGGAGATGTGCATTAATGGAAGGCGCACTAAAGACTCCTTTGCCATCTTAGCCCAGGTCACGAAGGAAGGAGGTAATGGAGGTGAACCATCTTCTATTAACAGTAAAGCCAAGAGGGAGTTATCCAAACCAAAGCCTCTTTACTCCATTGTTTTTTAAGACAATGCTGAACCATTTGTGTAACTCTTCTTCTTGGAGAGAAGGGAAAGAACAGTTCATTCAGGCATCATATGCACTGTAAGCTCCGCAACTTGAGACTATCTGCTTTGATGTGACTAAGAAACACTAGGAGCCTCATTCAGACTATGGCATTTGGCTCATCATCCATCAGGGTAGAAGAGGTCATTCCGTCTGCCATATTTTGAGATTTACTCCGACTCTGTGGAAATCTCTGTCCCATCAGAGGAACAGTGGCCATGTGCAGTGGGAAGGCTGGCCTCAAGGCCCTGCATCCACTCCCCATGGACACCCTTCCCCTGCTGCCATCCATTCTCATATTTTCAAACCTTAAAGTTTCAATTCTATGGAATATGGTACCTAGCAAGCGTCTTCGGTGAAGCTTACACAATACAGCGGTCTCATGGGGGTGAAGCCTGAGCGGTGGCTTCGGCATGAATACTATGGTACCTGAAACATAATTTTGGTCCAGATGGGAGGGGGCACACAAGTGCCAGTGCAGTGGTTAGTGTGTCCCAATTCTACCCTGTTATATCTTTTGAAATCTTTTTCAGGTCATAGGGACTTAAGCAAGCATTTTGCATGGTGCAAACTGCGATAATCGCAGTTTGCGCCATGCAAAATGGCCATCACGATGCACATTCACAATTTGCGAGTTGGTACCGACTCGCAAATTGTGAATGCGACTCGCAAATAGGAAGGGGTGTCCCCTTCCTATTTGTGACTCGCATCGCTATGCTAAATTGCTTTGTGACCGCGAATGCGGTCGCAAAGCAATTCGCAGTTACCACTAGTGTCACACTGGTGGTAACCCATCCGCAAAAGGGAAGTGGTCCCCATAGGACCCCTTCCCCTTTGTGAATGTTGCCCAAAATGTTTTTTCAGAAAAAATGAAACCAAATGGTTTCGGTATTTTTTTTATTTTGCAACTCGTTTTCCTTTAAGGAAAACGGGCTGCAAAATAAATTTTAAAAACTGCTTTATTTAAAAAGCAGTCACAGACATGGAGGTCTGCTGTCTTCAGCAGGCCATCATCCTTGTGAGTGCAGGGACTCGCTATGGGGTCGCAAAATGCGACCCACCTCATTAATATTAATGAGGTGGGTCTTTGCGACCCCATAGCGCATCGCAGACGGTGTCTGAGACACCGTTCTGCATCCGATTTTGTGAATCGGAAATTGCGAGTCGCACCGACTCGCAATTTCCGATTCGCAAAATCGGAACTACCTACATCTGGCCCTTTGTCCTGTTCAATGGCCACAAAAATGTCTTCTGAGTCACAGCTAGCCAGTTTGTACAGCACCAAAATGGCTGACAGGAGAAAAAGCTCCCTCGCCCATTTAAAAAGCCCTTTTTTAAATATTTGATACTGCAGAACTTGTGCAGAACCAGCCACTCAGCTATACCTAACTTTGTAACCCCTACATGCCTAACCCAAGCACCTCTTTTAAATGGTTATTTCTAGAACAATGGCTAAACATATTTACACTACATCACAAAAAGCATACTTTCTGATTAAACGTCTAACTTTCTGCCAATCTTGATGATATACCTTTCAGTCTTGTTTTGTGTTTCAGAGAGCAAACTTTTGTATGGGAATTAACATGGGAAATAAATGTTTTGGGAGCACTTTTTTCGTGGACCCTGCTTGACAGATCTCGAAAATTTCCATGAGTGGCCGACGCTGATGAGCTTTTAATTTGTGGAACTTTGTGAAGATTCGTAAAACTGGGGTAAAGGTATTAGCAAAACAAAAAAAGTAGGTTAAATTAACATTATGGTTAGGTAAGTAATTAGATTTAAGCTTATGTTAAAAAGAAACTTAGAAAATCACTGGAAAAAGAAATGTTAATGTGATGTTAAGGTGTTGTAATACTAGAAAAACGAATGTTTAACAAACAAAAAAACACTGATATGCACCACTTATAGTTAACTGAGCTAACTATAACACGTGCCCTCTCCATGCGTTGCTTACTACCTCACATATTACAAAACTCATGACATACTAAATGACATCACTGAAGACATCTCAAATGACATCATTGATGATACACAAAACCTTAACCTTCTGTTTCCAATTAGTATCCATTGGTAGGGGTCGAGGAAAATAGTTTTTTTTTCATTCTACCTGGCACAAAATAAAACATAAAGAAAATACATAATAAAAATAGAAATACATAATAGGTAACGTGTAATATGGTCCTATATTGGAATCTGCGTGTTCTAGCGACCATTACATACCACTCGACCTCGTTGGTCACTATAACAAAACTAAAATGCATGCAGAACCTCGTCTTGCCCGTTAAGTGATAGCCCACTCATATCATATATCGCCTCAATTTGAGCCTGAAAACCACTTTCCCTTAACTGGACATCGGACCCTGGGGCTTATATAGTCCTTGCTTCTATGATATGCTTCCAGAACTGCCCTCTCCTTTATTAACCTATGACTATTTTCCGTGGCTAATACTATTGCCTCAAAGATCGTCCCAGAATCTGAATCCTTACAGTGAGATATGGTATGTCATGGTATGTCGTGGAATGTTATTATGCATTCCATGGTATTTTGTGGTATGGTTTGGTATGGTAAGTTATAGTATCATAATACTGTAACAAAACACATATGGAATGAGCCTCAATGCTCATTCATTTGCCAGCATGTGTGCGATATAGTAAGATGCGCTGGCATAGTATGATGTACTGGTATAGCATGATGTTATGCTGTAATGCTATGGAATGATATGTAAGGCATGGTATGGCCCAATTATATGGTATAATATTCAGTATGATATTATGGTATCGTATAATGTAGTATGTGTAGCATGGTATTTTATATTATGGTGCAGTATGGTATGGTATGTGAAGTTAATGTTGATATATGCCTTTTCCATCCTAACATATTACCTTATGCTGTGTCAAGCTACGCAATACTCAGAAACGTGAAGTGAAGTCATGGAATAGTATTTTGCTCTGTCATGGTGTTATGTTTCTATTTTCTATTTGAAAATGTACAGAGGTGAGTAATACTCAATTCGTTGTGTTTGTTGTAGTTTCCTGGAACATCATAATTTTAAAATACTAGGCTTCCTTATGATTTTACTGGCATTTATCTCTTCAGTGCAGTACGTGGGCGAGTTTGATGGTTAGCCTGTCTGCCTCAACCTCGTTATTCAGGCCATACAGCTCGTTCCATATTCGCCCACGTGGGCATCCGTGAGCGCAAATGAAAGGCTGAGCTCTCGTACACTTTTCTGCATGCAGTGTATTCAGCCTGTGGATAATTATTTCCCTCGGTAGTAATGCCATCAGCGCCGTACATCTGACTGGCACCATATAAGGGCAGTGAAGGAGCTGAAAATTGACAGGAAATGTCTGCACAAAACCAATTACGCCTGCGATTTTAACCAGAGCTCTGTGATCACCGCTCAGACTCACAAGGCCTGGTACATTGCTGTTTGTTTAGGAATATCATTACTTTCTTGTACCGGAGGTGGGCATTTGTGAAAAGGCCGCTTTGACTTGAAGCATAAAAAGATTATGTAGGGCCAGACCGGGCATCCTGCCACATGCATTTTTCAGTGGTCTGTAGACTAGAGCGCTGCTTTCAGAGAACGATGATCCGCCATGACCCATCCCAGCACCCATACTAGGAGAGGCCTCCTGCAGAGTGGGGATGGTTTTGCCATTTTTGTCAAGCCAGGGTTGCTCTTTTCAGACCCAGCCTGTGATTAGGTATATCACCCTTAAATTTGGAGGCACATTAAAATTGTCTCTTCTATGGACTCTGTTAAAAATGGGGTCTGTAATTGGCAGTGGTTTGCACCCTGTCCAAGTAGGGACCCTCACTCTAGTCAGGGTAAGGGAGTCACACAGCAAAGATAACCCCTGCTCACCCCTTTGGTAGGTTGGCGCGAGCAGACTGGCTTATCTCAGAGGTAGTGTATAAAGTATTTGTACACACACACACACACACACACACACACACAGCGAAGACACTACAAGCAGCCTCCACATCATTTTAGAAAAATAATCAATATTTATCAGAGTAAAACAAGACCAACATGACAAACTTCCAACATACACAAGTAAAGATGCACATTTTCAAAGATTAAGGGGGTCATTATGAACATGGCGGTAAACACCGTCGGCCGCCGTGGTGACAGTGAACAGAAGACCGCCATTGTCGGTGAACAGTAACCCGCCTTACAATGATGCACAAAACAGAAACCACAAAAAAACTAAGCTTCCACAAGTCACTGCATGGCCTTGTCGGCAGAAAGGCTACACATCCCACTCCGCCACCGCCAAGCAGACAAATACCCCACCCTCCAAATAATGATGCACAAATCACTGCGGGGACAGTGGATGTCGAACGACCATTGGCGGTACAGACCGCCACGGCCAGCAATGGGACCCAACAGCAAGAAATGCACACATTAGCAAGTTTGAAACCCACACACCTGACACACTTCCACAACACTATAAAACACTCACAGACACACCCCACAATCCTTTGCATCGCCAATAGGACAACTGAGACTGACAACACAACACGCAGACACAGAACGCAACATCACACAACTCACACACCAAACCACACAACAGAACCTCACAAATATCCATACAACACCCCACCCACAACACACACCATGGCACCCCCTAAGCACCCACGCTTCACAGATAGGGAGCTAAGAACAATGGTGGATGAAATACTCAAGGTCGAGCCACAAATCTTCGAGGCACAGCTCCAGCACACACCCATCGCCAGGAAGATGGAGTTATAGCAGCGATTGCCAACAAGGTCAACGCAATGGGAAACCCTCCACGCACAAAGAACTACATCCACAACAAATGGAATGACCTGCGTGGGAAGGTGAGGTCCATGACATCAAGGCACAACATTGCGGTCCAGAAGACTGGGGGAGGACCCCCACCTACACCCCCCGACTACACCGACTGGGAGGAAAAGGCACTGGCTATCCTGCACCCTGAGGGCCTCACTTGACTCACTGGAGAAATGGACTCGGGTAAGTCATCGACAATTACCCCATATCCACCATACCTGCAATGCATGCACCACCCCACCCCTCCAACTACCACCAGGACCACTACCCTACCAAGGCCACAATCAACACATCCAGTCACCCTGCATGCCCACAAGCCCACCAACAGGCCCACATCCCTCCCCCTGTGCACAGCCACCCACCCCTGCAAGGAATCCCAATGGAACCTCACCACCCACAATGCACCTCCACATCCCATGCAAAATGCAAAGGCATCCCCACAAAATGTCCCTGCATGGCCCAACAGGAGAAGAAACTGCACAAAATAGGGCAGAGCTGTGCATCCTCATCCGAATTAGTAAATGTAACATACATGTCCACTTCCCTCCACAGGCATGACCACCCATGCCACCCTGATGGAAAGGCCAAGGAGTGCCAGGGCCCCACTTGGAGACAGAGGCCCCACTCAGGATACTGGAGAGGGAAGTGTGAACATTGATGATTATTCTGGCCCGTCACACAGTCCTGGACTGTCACTCTCCAGCAGCCCCACCCAGGACACCACTGACACCCCTACCACCCAGCCACCAACATCAGCTCTGGCCAAACCACCCCACACCAGTGTATCCAGGCCACAGACTGGTGGTACACAAGTACAGAGGCCAGTGTCTCCACCTGCTAACAGGCAGGATGACGATGGCCCCAGTACAAGTGGCACTGCCAGACCTGTGCAGGGGACACAGGCACAGGTGCTAGGCCCAGTGGGAGGGTATCAGTGGGCCAGGGAGGAGGCCAAATGATGGATGCTGCAGCCCAAGAGGTAATTTCTGAGGTCCTGGGAGCATACCACCATACCCAGGACAGGATGGGCCAGATCCTGGCCACCCTGGAACAGAGTCAAAGGCTGCAGATAGCCCAACATCAAGAGACCATGGAGCAGTGGAAACAACTCAATGTCACCATGGCCACTATTGCAGGGGTGCTGCAGCAGAACTACCCAAGCCAGCCTGAGACCCCCACAAACCAGGAAGCCCCTACCACTGCCCAGGACACAGACCTGCCCTCTACATCAGCAGCTGCAACTTGACTGATGGCATTGGCAAAGGACATACAGGAGACCAGCACCCCTACCCGTGCAGCCCAGCACCAGACCCTCAAACGGTGCCTCAGACCCAGATATGCCACAGGAACACCTGCCAAGACCAACACCCCCACCAAGAAGTAACTTTGAAATGGACTGACTCCCAAGTGTGCCACTGTGCCACCATCCTCGCCCTCCAATAGCCACACAGCAACTTGCAAGGGACAGATGTACCTATACCCACTGCCACCAATCGCCCAGCCCATGTACCTACAATGGACATCCACCATTAGCCCACTCCCGATCTCTGTACTGCACACCAATGCATTAAGGACACCAAATTAAACACATATACACCAAATCGTATGTCCCCGTCATATTGATGAATCAATTGTATATATGAATGCATTATCCTGTCAAAATGATAATCAGACCTTTATTGCAGGAATGGCACCCCACGCACAACATTGTGTGGAGTAAACAGAAATGTACACCATGTTTGTCTCACTGGCACATGCAACCTCAATATTCAGGTAACATTGTCAATGACTACAGACCCCACATCCCAATAGTGAATAAGCTAGACAGTTAATATGCTTTGCAGACAACATCATCAGTGAACAGTACCTCATAATCACTGGAAGTAAAGTTGGATCAGCTGGTTCCTGGAGTGAACATCTTCCCCCTCTTCATCCTCACCATCACTCTCATCCCCTCTCAGATGATGCAGGTCTGGATATACAGCACCCTCCTCCTCCAGTAGGGGGATAGCTTTCCTCACAGCCACGTTGTGCAGCATGCAGCAGGCCACCACTATTCTACACACCTTCTCAGGGCCATAGCACAGGGATCCCGCAGAGAGATGGAGGCAACGGAATCTAGCCTTCAGGAGACCTATAGTGCACTCTGTCACCCTCCTAGTATGTCCATGGGCCTCATTGTAATTCCTCTCTGCATCTGTCCTAGGATTTCTCACAGGTGTCAGGAGCCATTGCATGTTGGGATAGCCAGAATCACCTGCAAAAGTGGTTGAAACAGGACTGTAACAGACTGCCATTATTTGCAGACAGCCTGGCTGTCAGCTATGTATAGAACCAATGTCATACACACTCACCTATGAGCCATCCTCTGTCCCCTTGTAGTTGATCCATCATGTGTGGTACACTGCTGTTCCTCAGGACAAATTAATCATGGACTGATCCTGGAAACATGGCATTCACATGTGAAATGTACTGGTCTGGAGTACACACCAATTCTATGTTCATTGAGTGGACGTTCTTCCTGTTCCTGTACACCAGTTCATTTACTCTTGGAGGGATGAGAGCTACGTGGGTGCCATCTATGGCACCAATCACATGGGGAATGTTATCAAATGAATAAAAGTCAGACTTGATGGCAGGAGATCAGCCCTTTGTGGAAATTTCACATATGTCTGCAGTTGTACTACAAATGCATCCAGGAATTTGGACAGGATGAGGCTAAACATTGGCTGTGAGAACCATGCACCCATGCCCACTGTCACTTGAAATGAGCCCGAGGCCAGAAAATGGAGTACAGAGAGCACTTGTACTTCAGTAGGGATGGCATGCTGATTCCGATTAGCCGGTCTCAGTACTGGATCCAGTAATGCACATAACTTGTGGATTGTCCCACGAGTGAGTCTGTAGTTGATAATGATGTGACGTTCCACCATGGTCTCCAAATCAACAAGAGGTCTGTACACAGATGGTGCCCTTCCTCACCACATGGGTCTGTAACAAGTAGGAGTGGAGAACACTTGTGAGAGACAAACATATCCTCAAAGAGGAGGCTATTGACCTCCTGAGGACCATCTCTGTAGGGCAGACAACCATTGTGAATGCCACCTAGGGGCTAGCATCCCAGATGCAGCAGTGCAATGCATACCTGGAAGGCATACATATGCACAACATGTTGTGTATAAATCACTGCTATACATTATGTAGGTTCACCACAAGCATTGTATGATGTACAACTGTAGGGACATGTGTGATCTGATACGTCTGGACTGTTGTGGGCAGAAATGAGTCATGTGGGCATGAGACTAAGGGCTGGGGTCCATAGGGCCTGCATGGGGCCCATGACCAGGAAATATCTGCATAGTACTAGCAAAATGGCAGCACCCTGCCATCCTGATATATAGCAGTGGAAGTGACCTCATTCCACTGGCGGTTGTTGTTATGGCGTAAGGCAGTGTTCACCGCCGTGCACCCTTTCATTGGTTAACATGGTTGTCTATGGGGAATCAGGGCCTATCATGATCGCCACCGGCGGTGACAGTGCACACCGCCGCAGAGTGTACACCATGTCGTCACCCCAAGTTCACTGATCCAGTGCATGGAAGTACTCCACTGAGTGTGCTGAGTGTGCTGCTGTATCCTGTCTCTGGTTACTCAAATGGCATGAATCACAGGGGAAAGGGCCCCTGCCCTCACCACGGAGGCGCTGGAGAAGCTGGTGGACAGGGTCCTACCCCTCTATGCCAAGTTATATGGGCGACCAGATGCGCAGCTGAGTAGGCGGTTGACGTGCATGGATATGTGTGATGGTAGCGGATGACTGTATGCATGTGTGGTCGGTATGTACCTGCACAAGCGTAGAATGTTTGGCAAGTACCGTGAGTAAGGTGGTGGAATGATGTTGTGAAGTGTCCATTCCATAGGGGACGTATAGTCAGCAGTGTCACATGGCCATTTCCTGAACTCTGTTTCTTTTCTTTGTGTCCCCTACAGGTCAGCGCCCATCAAAAGAGGGCACTCTGGCAGGCCATTGCCCGGAGGTGCGGACCCTGGGGGTCTACAACCGGCGTACCACCCACTGCAGGAAGCGGTGGGAGGTCTTGCGGCGCTGGGCCAGGAAGACCTGCGAGGCCCAGCTAGGGAAGTCCTCCCAACGAGGAAGAGGTGCCCATTGGGCCCTGACCCCCCTAATGCGCTGCATTCTGGCAGTGGCATATCCAGACTTCGATGGGCGCTTGAAGGCTGCACAGCAGCCACAAGGGGGTGAGTACCAACACCATGTCATGCCTCTTTGATGAATGTCTGAGGGTGTTGTAGGATCTATGCTGTCCAGTGCCAGGTACTCAGACAGGTGTCTTACAGTAATCCAGGCCCCATGGGCACTGAGATGATTAGGGGCAGGTCTGCAATTCATCAGGTCCTTGTGTCATGTGGGAGATGAGTTGTATGCTAGGGTTGTGGCCACTAGTCAGGGGCATAGGCATGACTATAGCTGTAGGTGCTGTATGTTGGTGTGTATGCTGGGTGGGAGTATGAGTGAACCAAATATATGTACATCCATTCAGGTGTTAACATAGATCTCTCCTGTTTTGTCTCCCCACCCCTGTACTCTTGTGCTATCTGTGTACATCAACATAATCTGGCGAGGGAGCAGTGGCACTGGCGAGTGGGGATGCAGAGGCCCACGGTTCTAAGGAGGCAGAGTCTACCGACCTCAAGGGGGCCAGTGGGTTGGAGGGCGAGGAGAGTACCATGGGGAGGCAACTACCACTGGCGGTACTGACTCTGATACCTCCTCCGATGGGAGCTCCCTGGTGGTGGTGGACCCTACTGAGCACACCTATTCTTTGACATCTTCCACCACCCCCAATACCATTACCACCCTCCCAGTTGCTCCCTATCCAGTTGCCTGTGCCCACTCACCCAGAAGGGTGGGCGTCTTCTTCGCCTCAGGCACCTCATCCCCTGCCCCAGTCAGCCCTGCTGCCCTCAAAGAGGAGGCTATTGACCTCCTGAGGACCATCTCTGTAGGGCAGACAACCATTGTGAATGCCACCCAGGGGCTAGCATCCCAGATGCAGCAGTGCAATGCATACCTGGAAGGCATTCATTGTGCCATGTCTGGCCTACAGAGATCTTTTCAGGCTCTGGCCTCCTCTTTGACGGCATCCAGTGTCCCTGGCCTTTCCATTCCCCCTCCAACCACCTCTACCCCTTCCAGCACCTCACTCCCTTCACCCATCCCAAGCACACATTCATACAGCCATGTACACACCTCAACACACAAACAACATACACAGAAACACAAGCATCACACTCCCCACAACAGGCATACACACAGCCAACATACAAAGGCACACACAACAGCATTCACTTCCCCCAGTGTGCCCACCTCTCCCGCCTCCCTGTCTGTCACCTCAACATGCACACCCACAAGCACTGCACCCTCAGTCACTATTGCTGACCCCATTCTTGAGGTCACCACATCAGACATCCAGTCATGCACCCCAGACACCACACCTGCACTCACCACAAGGACATTCACTTACACTTGCAGCACACTCACCAGACCTGCAGACTCCCAGACAACATCCATGTGCACTGGCAGCCTGTCTTGTCACACTGTGCCCAACCCCCCTCCTCTCAAAACACTCAATCGTTCCCAGACACCCACCCAACACGCATCCACCACACCTCAGCATACTGTACAGGCACCTGCATCCATGTCCAGCACACCTACACCTAGTACAAGCACTCCCTCTACCTCCACTCCCACACCTTCCTCCAAATCCGCCCGAACTGCCCCAAAAAAGAATTCCTGTCCCGTGTTGACCTTTTCAAACCCACTGGCTCACCCCGTCTCATCCCTAAACGTGCCCACCTCCTTGCCCTGTCCACTCCTTGCATGTCTAAGTCTGCCCCAGTCCGCCCTTCCCCAGTGAGCAAGAATCCCCGTGCTGGCACATCTGCCACCCTCGGTCCAAGCCTGCTCCCCCACCTTCCAAGGCTAAACCCAAACCCCCTCCACCTCCCAAACGTAAGCCCAAGCCCCCCCAGA
This sequence comes from Pleurodeles waltl, assembly GCF_031143425.1. Classification (NCBI taxonomy): domain Eukaryota; kingdom Metazoa; phylum Chordata; class Amphibia; order Caudata; family Salamandridae; genus Pleurodeles; species Pleurodeles waltl. The sequence goes on from NC_090450.1 coordinate 883,699,016, forward strand.
TGTAAGTCCCCACCCCGCCACCCCGTGCCCCTGTTCCCTGAGGTGCCTGGCTGCCCCATTGATGTCCCTTTATGGTGGAGTACCATGTGCACATGTGGGAGTCAAGTTCGGGCCATTTGGGCCCTTCAGCCTTTTACTGTTGGACTGGCCAATGGCCTTATTTGGACATTGAATTACCTACATTTTTAAAGTTTGGGTGCCCAGTGTTGCTGTTGGCACACTTTGAAGACGTGGTTCATCATTTCATTGTGGGGGTATGGTGTGCACATGTGGTGTACTTTGGACAGGTTGTATTGGCCTTGTGCCGGGTAAATACCTCTTGTTCAGGTGGGTATGGCTTGTGATGGTGTGAGTGGTTTTGGATGCGTAACTGTGCCCTTTCTTCCCTTGTTTAGTAGGTTGCGGTACTTACCGTCGTCGTCTTCGTCAGCGGTCACGGTCATGGAGGTATATGGGAAGTAGCAGGACTGGCATGATTTCCAACTCTCTCTCCATGTCTACTTCGGTGTGTTGTGTGTGCCTACGATGAGTGTTTCCTTTTATATTGTTTGTTTCTGCCAGGCTTTGTGTTGCGGTGGTTCCTGCCCCAGAACTGACGGCGGTCTTGTGCTTCATTATTTGTTGGGTGGGTGGGGCCTTTCCGTCAGCCTGTGGGCAGCCTCTTCCGTCGATGTCAGCACTCTGCTGGCAGTGAGTGGTTTTCACGCTGGCTGTTTTTCATGTGCCTCATTATTTGGCGGCCTGTTGGCGTTAGTTACCGCCACCACCGGCGGTGCCGTCTTTCCTGCCTTGTTCATAATGAGGGCCTAAATGTTAGTAAAGGGCTTAGAAACACAATAGCTCTAACTGGGGCTATTACGGCGTCTTGAAGGAGTCGTTTCCAACAGTCCGATAGCACTCGCCAGGGAGATTGGGCATGTAAGGCGTCACATGGACCCCACTTACAGTACCTTGGAAAACGATGAGGAAACAAAGATGGTGCATGGATTCGGGGAGGTGGGGCATCGCTAGAGTCGGTGCAACATCGTTTTCTTACTGCTACCATAGAGGTGAAGCGCTGGCTCCTTACTGCTAGGCAGGGGAGACGCGGCATCGGTACCTTACTGTTGCAGGGGAGGTGAAGTGTCGTCTGTGGCGAGGCATTGGTTCCTTAGGGCCTGGAGGGGTCGATGAATTCAGCAGGTCAAGGTGTGATGAATTGACTTTGCGGAGTCGCATCACACCACAGGGCCACAGGTGCTGCGGCGGAGTCTGGTGTCACGGGCATTGGTGACACTGCACCCAGGGCTCTCTCTGGTGGATCTTCGGAGGTGCTGCAGAGGCGTATGGCCTTTGCTGCAGGTTACGGTCATTGCACTCAGCAGGGACCAGTGGTCCGGTGCAGGCGGCGGTGTGGAGTCGGAGTGCTGCTTGAAATCTCTCTAAGTCGATGTGCTTAGTTTCTTCTTAGTTGCACCAGAGCGCCCTCCCAAGGGCAGAGAAACTGGATTTGGCACAACTTGGCAAGTCAGGACTCTCAGCAAGAAATGAAGTCTGGTAGATGAAGTCTTTGATAGCCCTGAGACTTCTTACCAGGATGTAAGCTCAGTTCAAGCCCTTGGAGAATCTTGGAAAGTAGGATGTAGAAAGCAAAGACCAGTCATTCATTCCTAGGACAGAAGCAGCAAGCAGCAGGCCAGCACAACAAAGCAACAGGCAGAGTGTCAGTCCCTCCTTCAGCATCCAGCTCTTCTTCCTGGCAGAATGTCCACAGTCCAGAGGAAGTCTAATATGTGGTGTCAGAGATCCAGTACTTATTCCCATTTCTGTCTTTAAAGTAGGCAGTCTTTGTAGTGCACAAGACCCTGCCTTTCCCTGCCCTGGCCCCAGACACACTCCAGGGGCTTGGAGACTGCATTGTGTGAGGACAGGCACAGCCCTATTCAGGTGCAATGTCAGCTCCTCCCACCACTCTAGTTCAGGAAGACCCATCAGCCTGGTGATGGGCCATCAGGATATGCAAGGCACACCTCAGCTCCGTTTGTGTGACTGTCTAAAGTAAATGCACAAAGCCCAACTGTCACCTGACCCAGATGTGTATTCAACAGACAGGCAGAGGCACAGAATGGGTAAGCAAGACAATGCCCACTCGCTAAAAGCGCCATTTTTGAACTCACAGTTCAAAAACCAACTTCATCAAAAGATGTATTTTTAATTTGTGAGTTCAAAGAACCCAAACTCAAGATCTCTATTGACTCCCAACGGGAAACTACAAGTAAAAGATATTTCAAGGTAATTCCCATGTTACCCTAAGGGAGAGATATCCCTTTCAATAGTGAAAAAAACATTAGCAGTATTTCACTATCTGGACATGTAATACATACTAGTACATGTCCTACCTTTTAGGTACACTGCACCCTTCCCATGGTGCTGCCTTGTGCCTACTTTAGAGGTGACTTTTATGTATAGTAAAGGCGAAGTTTTGAGCCTGACAAGTGGGTGAACTTGTCAGGTCGACATGGCAGTTTCAAACTGCACACACAGGCATTTCGGTGGCAGGCCTCAGACATGTTTGCAGGGCTCCTTATGTTGGTGGCACAATCAGTGCTGCAGTCCCACTAGTAGCATTTAATTTACAGTCCCTGTGCACTTAAACAGCCTTCTTACTAAGAGCTTAAAAGATGACCCTAATTACAATTTTGTGAAGATTAATAATTATCTTGAAATATGTCAGTGAATAATAACATTGGTAGAATATAGCCAAAATTACAAACTTTTTTTTCTAGTTTCAAAATAATCTTATGTCATTGAAACACTTCCATGCATACATGGACCGAAACTACTGGATCCAGAATGCACTGGGTCACAAAAACGTATTTATTGATAACATGAAAGTAGGACTAACAGTTGTGAAATTCGTTGACTGTTTATGATTTAATAAAGAGAAAGTCCACTACGGAGTGTTTCCCATTTCTTTGAGTGACACATAGTTGGAGTTGGTCCAACCTCCCAGGAGCACCCGCAATCCTGTTGTGCTACTTTGTGGACTGTTTTGGTAACTGTTTTGGTAATAAATATATATATATATTTATATATAATAAATATGTGGTATTTCTACAGTGTAAAGAGTCACAGAGAAGCATAAAGCCAACGAGTGATAGATGAGATAGCTAGTTTGGGGGCATTTAATGCATTGTGATGTAGTGTTCGATATAAAGATGTGTTTTCAACTCTTTCCTCAGTTGGAGCAGTGATGCGATGGTTCTGATGGATAAAGTGGTGTTAATTCAGATCCTGGGTTCCTAGATGGAAAAGGCCTGCTGCCTAATTTTGTTTACACTCCTTAGTCTGCAGTCATATGGTGTACTGGCTGCGGATGTGTTGAGAACCACCAGATAAGACGAACTTGCCTGTCAGATAAGCAGGAGAGCTGGTTGTGATAGCTTTGTGCAGCTAGTTTTGTAGATGGTGCAAGCTGGTAATGTGAGCCAATGGAGTTCCAGCAAAATGTGGTTGATATGATCGTATTTCTTCAGGCCCTGAAAGAAACCTGTTGAGGTGTGTAGGATGCCATATAGAGCATGTGGTACAACCATTAGGATGCAAGAGTAGAAAAGCTTGAACAGCAGTTCTGAAGTTGCTTTATAGAAGAAATTATTTCACTGTCTTTACAAGAGAGAGCTGGTAGAAGGCTGTCTTTTTTTCATTTGGTCCTCAAGGGTCAGGTTGGTATCCAGGGAGAACTGAAGTAGCTTTTCATTTATTGAAAGTTGGGATTCAAAGCTGTCAAAGCTCATATAATTGAGACTGATTTCAAACTCTTTGGTCACTAAAACTACTCCAAGTTTATTGGATTCACTTGGCCAAATTCAAACAGCATTGAATCATCAAGAAACACATTCAATTAAATATGTTTCATAGGTTTGCAAAGAGGGAGGTCAGAATCCTATTGCATTTGCCTATGACTAGTACCTGCATGTAATTTATATTATTGCATCAGTGGTGTAGGAACTGTTGGGTGCAGGGTTTGAGATATTTCATGAGATCTTTGAATTGGGTGCTGTAGGTGACAGAGTACCAAGTGGTCAGTCAGCCAAGTATTGGTGCTTGGGTTTATTGGAGCAAGGTAAAACTAAGCAAATCCAGGCCCCATACTTTGCAAGGCCACATACTGCTCAATGCTAAATGAGAGCAAACAATTGGGCTGTGATCTCCCCTGTTTGATTTAAACCATTGTCAGAGGAGTGTGATCCTGGCTTGTCCCATAGCCTCCCCTATGGGATCTGACAATTGCCTTCCTAGTGCTAGAACTCTCAAGCAGTGTGAGCTGCTTTCAGGAGTTCCTTCTCACTACTGAAGGACTTTAGTGGTTTGCCTTTCCTTCATAAGTGCCTTCTCAAAGTAGGGGACTCCAGCACTGTGTCCTTCCTCCAGATGTGCCTTTTCAGTACAACGGATGCCTTCTTAGAGTCAGAGGTATCCAGAAGTGCGACCTTCCTCTAGATGTGGCATTTCAGTGCTAGAGTCTGCTTCAGTGTGCCCTTCCTCCAGACATTCTTTCTCAGGGCTAGAGGTCTCCAACAATGTGTTCTTCCAACAAAAGGGGCTTTTTTAGAGCTATTGGTCTCAGCACCTTTCCTCCAGATGTGGCTTCTCAGTACTGTGGGCTCCAGCAGTGTGCCATTCCTCCAGAAATGCCTTCTCAGTGCTTTGGGCTCCAGCAATGTGCCCTTCCTCCAGATGTGCTTTGTCAGTGCTGAGAACACCAACAGTATGCCCTTGCTTCAGATATGCTAGAGGGGTTTAGCAGTCTACCATACCACCAGTCATGTCTTCTCAAAGCGCAAACACTCCAGCCATGTTTCCTTGCTCCAGATGTGACTTCTCAGTGCTGAGAACACCACAGTGTGCCCTTGCTTCAGATGTGCCCTTTCAATGATGAGGGTCCTTCCTCCAGAAGTGCATACCCAGAGCCAGAGGGCGTCAGCAAGTTGCCCTTGCTCCAGCTGCTTCTGCAATGCTAGAGGGCACCGCCAATCTATTTTTCCACCAGACATCCCTCCTCAGTTCTAGCAGTGTGCTTTTCCTCCAGACATGCCTTCTAAGTGCTCTCCAGCAACATTCCACCAAGAGCACCTTCTCAGCACATATCATGAGAGGTACCCTAATGTAGATGGAATCTAAAATAAACACATAATCATGTAGATATTAGGAAACTTCAGAGATGTCAATTGTGATGTCATCAAGGTTAAGCTCATGTGGCATCACTTCCTAGGAAAATTCAAGGTCAAAGTTCATGTGATGCTCCTTGCTGTGATATCACTAAGGTCTAAGGGTTCCCCTGCCCCTGCATTTTGGTGAATCATCTTCCATGATCACAATGTGTCTCAACACCCAAGTTTGCATCATCAAAGAAAGGAATGTTCTAAAATGCCTAATGTTAGTGATTGTCAGTAATGTAGTACTGAGTGAAGATAACTGTTTTTAGGTCTCAGACTACCAGACAGCACAGCTGTCTGGTTTGCTTAAGACATCATGAGGATTTTCAGAGAGTTGACATAGGAATGCATTTTGCTCACTGCTTGCCATTGGCTTTCTGGTTTGTAACTCACATTTTCTTGCTTTCCATTTTCTGACTTTATTTGTTTTAGGCTGTCCAGCTTGAGTTTGTACCTTCCCTTGCTCAAACCTTATTTGCAATATCCTACCTGTATCCTACCAGAGACTCCCATTTTGTTAACAGGCTTGTTATCTCATCACATTTGCTGTGCATTCAAAGACCGAGGTCAAATGTCATGTGCTGTCTTCTGGGGCTCTTGTTTACCTTTCTTTCTTCAAACAGAGGATTTATGTGACAATCTTGCTAGATACTAGGCATAGGAAATAGTTTTTGTTTGTTAGCAGACATTTAAATGAACTGTGTAAGTATTTCGGAATATATCAGAATAAGGAACACAGATGGAGCACATTTTTTCTTATTTCTGAAGTGTGTTGGAAACAAATACTTTAATATGATCAAAACAAATCATTACACTAGGTGATGCAATATCCACACACTTTCGTCTATGCACTGTATAGTTTTATTAGTAAAACTGTATATCTGGGCAAATGTAATGGTCATTTCTATTGAAAATGTGTTGTATGTAATATCAGTGTGCTAAAACACCATGAATAATCCCCTCTCCGGAACTCCACTCTGCTCTTCACCACTCCACACCACTGCACCCTACTCCACCACTCCACTTTACACCAGGCCACACCACTGCATTTTGCACTATTTCACTCTAAACCACTGCACTCTATGCCACTTCATGCTACACTTCACTACTCTACCCTATGCCAGTGCACTCTTGGTCACTCTACTCTACACCACTGCACTCTTCACCACCTCACTCTAGATTGCTCCAGTCTAGGCCACACCAGTCTACTGTGCACAACTCCACTCTACCCACTATGCTTCACACCACTCTGCAACACTGCACTCTATGCCACTGCACTCTGTGTCCAATCCAATAGTCTTTATTTGAATACTCTATGTCAATGCACTCTTCGCCAATGCACTTTATTCTGTGACACTCAACTCTATGCCCCTGCACTCTACCCCAACCTACTGTGTACCACTCTAATCTACTCTCCACCACTGCACTCTATGCACTGCACACTACACCACTTTGCTCTACGCCATTACACTCTATGCCACTCTAGGCACTCGACCTTGCACCACTCCACTCTACGCCACTTCACTCTTCTCTGAAACAACCTACTCTATGCCCTGCACTCTTCACCACTCTACTCTGCTCTATGCCACTGCTCTCTATCCCAGTGCCACTGCACTCTATGTCACTGCACTATATGCCACTGCGCTCTATTCTGCATTGCTGTACTCTAACCCACCCCCCTCTGCACAACACTCTACTCCACTCTACACCACTGCATCAGGAAACCTAACTGTCTTCCACTCAGACAGAGAATCACCTTTAAAGCCCTCTACATTGCTTACAAAGCTCTGCATGGTTTGGGCCCGGATTATCTGATAAAATGCTTCTACTGGCATACTCCAGGTAGCACCCTAGGTTCTGCAATAGCCACAATGTTGCAATTCCCAGATTTAGTGGAGCATCCTGGGGAGGAAGTAGCTCTGCAATCGGTACCTCTAAAGCTTTGAACTCCCTACCTTTCTATTTCAAAGTTAGCCTTTCCGAAAGCCCTGAAAACATGGGCTCTTTCATATCTAGTGAGACCTCTCTCCCTCTGTAAAACAGAGGCAGTGCCAAGACACCTCCGGGTAATCGAGCGCTCTAGAATTATCTTTGACATAACATGACATACCACTCTGACACTCTGCTCTGCAACACTGCACTCTCCGCCACTGAACTCTAAGCCATGCCAATATACTACTCCACTTTATACCATGCCACTGCATTCTATGCTACTGTACTCTACTGTGCCAGTCAACTCTACTCTGCACCACTGCCCTCTGCATTACTCAACTATACGGCACTCTACTCTGCACCACTCTACACAACTCTACTCTGTGTCACTGCACTCTACTCTGTGCCACTCCGCTCTGTGCCACCCCACTCTGCATCACTCTACCTTGCAACACTCCACTGTGCACCACTGCACTTTACTATGCACCACTCTAATCTACACCACTTCACTCAATGTCGCTGCATTGTATGTTACTAAATTCAATGCCACCTCATTTCACACCTCCAAACTCTGCAATACCCCACACCAAGGAATTGTACACCAGTCCACTGTACTCTATGCCACTACAGTGTATATCACTCTATGTGACTCCACACTATGCCAACATGACACTCTCTCCCTCTCCACTCTACAGCCCTCTGCTCCTCACCATTCCACTCTACGACACTCAACACCACTCTCCTCTACACCACTAAGCTTTAGCCATGCTGATCAGCAGCCGTGCTAGTGTACAACATGGCTAAACACGTTGGCAAAGTCAATAGCTCTTGATTAGACTAGGCCTATTGGTTTTGCCAATGCTTGTTTCTTTACAGTGGGCGACTCTCTTAAGTAAAAGATGTCCAACATGGTCTATGAGAGTGGATTCCATTCCAGATTTTCAGGATCATCTGAATAATTGCATGTGATTTTATCTCATGATGGCATTCTGAAAATGTGGCATGGCTCCGGTCAAGTGCCAGTTGATGTTGGAATCACCTTACATAAGGAATGCACTACTCCAATGTCATAGCAAATCATTAATTTTTTGCTGTTATTGGCTGCTTCTTTCATCAGAATTTGAATTTTATAGAGTTTCTTGGGCCTGGCCCTTTTTGCATGATAATCCCTAAACGTTTTGCCTCTTCCGACTATTTTTTTCTGTCCTGTTTTTGTTAGCTCTAAGACTCTGGGCACTTTACCACTGCTAACCACCGCTAAAGTGCTTATGCATTCAGTATAATTTGTATTGATGATTGGTTTATCCATGATTGTCATTTTTGATATACTAGTAAATTCCTAATAAGGATAAGTAAGACCCTAAGTGGGATTCAAGAGCATAATTACATGCTTTGAATTGCCTTTCTCTTCTATTCCAATTCATTTTTACATTCTTTTAACATATTTAATATTATGCCTCTGTCAATCAATATCTTTTTAATCAAATATGTACATATAATTCTTTGTCGAGGTTCATAGCACCTGGGTACTTGATTCTAAGTTTCATGATATACTTCGATTCCTTTCTCCTAAATGTTAAAATCCTATCGCCACCTCTGAGTAGTCGGGGTACTGTGTCCACCCCATAGCATCGCAGACTTTTCCTTGTGGAATCTTCATGTACCCTATTCATGTGTCTTGCTACAGCATATGTTGTATACTTGTTTTCTATGGCTCTAATGTGTTCAAGGATTCTCTTTTTCAATTGACAAATGGTGCTGACAACAAATCTTAGCCCGCACTGGCATTCGAGAACATACACAACATATGTGGTTTCACTTGTGATTTTTTGGGTGAATAAATATTTCCTCACCCATCCCATCTCTGTATCTTATATTTTTGCCAATAGTACTGGCTTTAGATCGGAGACATTTTCTAAATCCATTGCCCATTTTATCAAACCAAAGTTCATCCTGCTTATCCTCAAAGTAGCTATGTACTAACATGTCCTTTGCAGATGGTGCTTTCTTAAAAGCAATGGGGGGAAACATCCTGAACAACTAGGTCTAAAGCACTACTTGCCTGAACCACTACTGCTAAACAACTAAAAAGTCTCTAAAACTAAGTACTGAGCAACTACTGTCTAAACAACAATTGTGCCTGAATAACAATTGCCTGAACAACTAATTTTAAGGTAAGATTTTCTTTTTGGTTTTTATGGTTTATTAGTTGTTTAGAATATATATATATATTAGTTGTTCAGGCAATTGTTATTCAGGCACAATTGTTGTTTAGACAGTAGTTGTTCAGTACTTAGTTGTAGAGACTTTTTAGTTGTTTAGCAGTAGTGGTTTAGGCTATAGTTGTTTAGGACCTAGTTGTTCTGTCACATATTCGCAATGGGAACTGATGGTTCAATTTTCCCACTTACATCTGGGTCCTCCCTTAATATAGGCCAATATGTCTGAAGAATGTTCCTAATTTTACTACTCCCCTCATTGTATGACAATATGACTCTTGGTTTAGATGTTTGTGTTCTATATGCAATGACTCCACTTTGTTGATTTTCCACTAACATGTCACTGCGATGTATCTGCCTCGCCTTCTCCAAACCTCTTTGTATGTCACCTAGTTTATAATTCCTTGTTCTGAACCTGTTTATCATAATTTCCCCATGTTTTTCAAATTCTCTCTCAGTGAAAAAATTCCTTTCAGCCTCAAAAATTCATAATGTAGGGTATTTCTAATGATATACTCGGGATATATGTATATATGTATATAAACGCAGTGCCCACATGAAAACCCATTGGAAAAAGAACAAGGAATAGAATGCTGAACAATGTCAAACATTCACCCCCAGTACAGAGATCTGAGCCTAAATCCATCAATATTTTGCTACCCATGCCATTCCAGTTTGGACACAGCCATATGCAAATCAGTCTTGCCCCTGTTCTCTGAATGTTCTCTGGCTGTGAAGAGTCCAGCCTGAACTGCCTGGCCAGGTCTTCCATAAACCAGAAACAAGCATCTGGGTACCTGTTTCAGGGTATCACTCTTCATCATGGCATGGGGAGCAGAGGACTCACGTCTGGGCACACCCGTCCCACTTAGGGCAACAATTGGAAAAAGAACAAGTGATGGATGGAATGCTGAACAATGTCAAACATTCACCCCCAATACAGAGATGTGGTCATAAATCAATTGTTTTCTGTTTTTTGGTACCCATGTCATTCCAGTTTGGACCCAGCTATATGCAAATCAGCCTTGACCCTGCTACCCATGGGAACAGTCCAGCCCAAACTGCCAGACCACGTCTTCCCTGAACTGGAAACAAGATCCTGAGACCAGTTTCAGGTATCACCTCTCAGCAGCCAGGCTTGCTTGACTCCAGTGTCATGGGGAGCACATAAAAACTAAAACCCAAACACCCAGAACAAAATAGAAACAACCACAGCACACACTCACGCAAAAGTAAAAAATAATAACAACAGGGCCTACTATACACAGAAGCAATAAAACATAACACAAAGACTGCATTCCAGACCTAAAAATGAACAAAAAAGCACAATACTCTCCAACTCCCAAAAATCCACCTAATTCTTCACACAAGTTTTAAACAGTCCTGCCTAAATTCCTAAACAACCCACAAAAAATGGAAACCATGCCTGCTGCATGTTTTTTCCAAAGTTATGGCTATTTGCATCACATTGTGTGACTTTTTTCACACAATTCAAAATAAACCTTAGATGTGTTATAATCTGTAAGAAATTTTACAAAACGCAATTACTCAAACCAATTATGTCTTTAGTTTTTTACAACAAGTTTGTTTAATTTTATTCATTATTATGCATTTCACACATAGAAGGACTATATAGATACTCAGATATAAGAAGATTAATACGCCCATATTTTACAAGTAGATGTAAATTAACGATACATGTAAATATATGTCTATATCACTATAAGATATGTATTTTTAAATATGAAAAATAAAAATGAAAGTCTGAAGCATATATTTACATGTATCTTTATATTTACATTTATTTTTAAAATATGGGAGTATTAGTCTTCTTCCATACATATATACACACACACCTATATATATATATATATATATATATAACTTCTGACAAGTCTTGCTCGCGGTTCGTGAGTCCTTTTACTATTTTCCTTAAATAGTACTGGTCTATGATGCCCATTATGAGGCATTCTGGACCATGTAGTTACTTTTTACAAAAACCAAAACAAACAATAAAACTAATTATGAATAGTAAATAGGTTTCCTAAGGATTCTTAATACTATAAGTGCAATAATATATTTTTGAAGACATTTGTTTTCTTATTTATATTGTAAACTTTAAGTATACCTGGCTAGAGCTAATGCATGTATCCTAATTGATTCTTAATGTACAATGTTAGTATAAATTGTGGCCAATAATGGCTGAGTGCCTTTTTCAAATATTTCTTCATACTGAAATTATTTCCTTTTTATGGCCCCAAATAATTTATCTATAAAGAACAATTTTATCATTCAATCATAGAATTTCCTCATTGTTTCACACGTTGTCTTAAAATATAACACTACACCAATTTATTCACACATTCTTTTAAATTTTTCTTCTCACGCATCTGTAATTACAGATGTAAGTGAAGAGAGGGGAAAGAAAAGAAAAGAAGAAGGGAAGGATGAGAAATACCCAAATTTGATGTTGTTCTCCCAATATAAACAATTATACTAAGGAGCACTACCAGAGAGCGCTCAGCGGTTCTTTTTTCATCATTTCCTTGGAATACATCATTCTTCCATCTATATATGTACATAAAGTTCCTCATCCATGTTCAATCCATGTGGTACCTTTGTTCAGAGTTGAATTATATATTTACTTTCCAGTTGTCGTAATTTTAGAGTTCTATCTCCACCACGTTCATTTCTGTTAACCTGAGCCAAGCCTTTAAACTTTTCCAATCTGATGTATGATGTTTATTGTGATGTCTCGATACCGCATAGCTGTGATATTGATGTTGTATTGCCCTTATGTGTTCTAAAATCCTCTTTTTTAATGGGCAAATTGTACTGACTATGTATTGTAGTCCACATTCACATTCAATTAGATAGACAACGAACTGGCTGTTACATGTTATTCTTTGTGAGATGATAATATCCTTCACCTTGTAATCCTTAAAACTTTTGACATTATTAGCCATCAAACAAGCCTTGCAATTATTACATTTGTAAAAACCTGTTGATCCTTCATTCGGCCATTTCCTTTTTAATTGTTTCAAAAAATGGCTCTTTACTAACATGTCTTTGATCGAACATGACCTTCTATACGTAACCTGTGGTTTATTCCCAATCATAGGTGCTATATCTTGGTCACTTTCAGAATTTTCCAATGCTTCTTAAAGACATTTTCAATCTTTTTATCTCTACTGATGTTAATCGAGGAGGGTGTTCTCCTCCATCCCCAGCAGTGGAGTGTGCGAACTGAAAATCTGTTTCAGACCACTTTGGATTGAAAAAAAACCCAATATATATATATATATATATATATGCAAAAACGAATAGAGAACTATGGGTAGTTCACAAGTTTAGGTGGAGAGCAGCTCTAGTAAGGTGCAACACCAGTGACACGCTAGATTTGGTCACCTCAACAGTCTGTTTATCTAGCAAAGATTTTAAGCATTAGATTAGCACAGTGCTATCCACGCTGAGCTAGATAGTGACAAAATATTTTGCCATTTGTACAGCAAAGTCGTTAAGCATAGGTTTAACACAGTGTCAACCTTGCCGAGCTGTAAAATGAGAAAAGCCATTTACCACTCCAGGCACAGTATTACAGCTTTGGACTGGTAAAATGCTGTCCAAGCCAACCTGGAATGAGTAAAAGCAACCACTGGCACGTGTTTCACCCTCATTAGAGCTCATCAGAGAGGTTTAGCTTTGTCCAGACACAAGGGAGCACCCAGTATAAGTCAAAACAGCACCCTGCAACACCAGCAACACTCTAGATTTGCTCACTTCAAATGTCTGTTTATCTTTCAAAGTTTTTAAGCATTGGATCAGCACAGTGCTATTGTTAACGCGTCCCAATCTAGATAATTTATTCATTCAATGAATCTTTTGACCCTGATTGAAGTCTCCTTAAGACGAGATAACTAATCAACACGTCAATCAATAAATCAATAACCTCATTAATATTCACAATAAAAAGTCAGTCAAATTAATCACTAACATCAATAAAATTGAAACACACCATGAGCTTTCAGTCATGAACAATCACACAGAATTTAGCAAGATTTTGATATTTATTCCCTATTGATTACACTCTACTAGCAAGTTTATGAGTCTCAAAACCAGAAAACACATCAACATTGTCATAATATGGCAACTCGAATAAGATTTCAGCAAAGCAAAGATCATGAACATTAGAACATAGCACGACGTCAACATGGACTAATCTTAGCAGAGTATCATTAGCGCATTATTCAACAAAGCATAGATTCAGTCATATGTCTATTTGCGTCCGTTTAGTGAACTCCTTAACTAACCTCGAATCAGCATTAGCATGTTGGGCTTCAAGCAAAACAATTTAGCAACACCAATTTAGAAAACATCTATCTATGGTCTCTATCAAAAGAAGCAGTTGGTACCTAGAAAGAAAAGGCAAACAGACAATTACAATTTCATCATCATATAGTTACCCTCTGTAATGTGTCAGTAGACAGAGTCAGTCTTCGTCCTCAGGATATCAGTTGATTCGCCATCAGCCAGTAGACACAGCAAAGTTCAGCAAGACGGGGGAATAAAGAATACCTGCCTCATAAGGAGGAAAAGTATAGAACGGGCTAGGCAAGGGTGAGGATGGTTTGAAGAGTCAAACAGCAAAGTCTTTAAGCAGAGTAACAAAGTGGCTGGGTGATAGCAAAAAGGCACGTAATGGCTAAGGCAAAGGAACGGCATATAATGGCTAGAAAATGGTAGAGAATGGCTGATTTCTCCTCGGCTCATGCGGTTCTATTAAAATTGTCGAACAAGTATCTAATTTCCAATTGGTCAAGTTTTGGTGGATCATTATCTCCATCCAGTAGTCCATCGGACATCTCATTACGATTGTCACCACATAACAGTTCTCACGTAGTTTATTGGTTCCTGGGTTTGACTCCTCCAACGGGTAGAATGTCAGGTGAGGAATAAGTGACATTTGTTACTCAAGTCAGTAGTCCCATTGTCTTCCCTAGTCTAAATGACCTTGTACCTGTTGCGAATTACACTGTTGTGCTCCACAAGAATGTCTCCTTGAAGCAAGTCGGGTTCTTATGAGAAGATTTATTACTGTTACACACACATCTCTAACTTCTGGAAAAGTACGGCTTCATGTCCTTCAGCAAGTCAGCACATTGCACGTTAGAAAAACACAGTTAATATGAAAGCGGGCAGCTAGGCCCGGCTCATGCTAACTAAGGCCTAGTTATTAATTAGCAAAACCTTAACATATAACTCTTAATACTAATACAAAATCATATATTAGTACATTAATATTTCATTATTAGTCACTTTCATTAATCATCGAATACAATGGTGGCCACTCCCTGTGGGCACATTTCATACACATGCGTCAACGTTTACATTTTCTATGCGATATCAATAAGAATTATATTGCTAGCTTCTCATGTTAATTATATGATTTTAATCACACTCCATCAATCCCTCCTCTGATGACCCTTGTCATCACACAAATCCTTTCCCTTCACAACATTTCACTTTCTTAGTTCCTTCATTTCAATTTCTTCTCCCATTTTTGTCTTTTTGTATTTTGCTTTGAATATTTTCTCCCTTTTCTTTTCTTCCCTCCTCATATTGCGTTTTGCCAATTTTTCTCTAATTCTTTTACTAATTTTACATGATAACGATAGTCCGAATAAACAAGCTAAACAATCAAAATTCCCTGTATTATTTTTGCAAATAGCCCATACCAAATATTACTAAACCAACTTTCCACTTTAGCAAGTCCCTTTCCAACCTTTTCCCAAACTCCAGGTTCTTTCAGTTCCTTCAAATCTTTACTATCTCTTGTTAGGTTAGTAAGCATACTTCTAATCTTATTACTATTGTCGGGTATATAGGCACAACAATGCCTCTCATTAGGCATCCTACAGACTCTGCAACTTTTCGCTAAAACAATGTCTAAAGCAAGCCTATTTTGAAGAGTCATAGCCCTCTCCGCAGCAAGTTCAGTATCTACCAGGAGTATAGCCCCTGCAAAGTGTGTCAGCATGTTATCCACAATAGTAGACAACTTTAGAATCTTTATGGAACTCAAAATAACCCCCACTGAAGGAATTATTGCTCCAAATAAATCACCCACGACAGCAGCCGCTGTCTCTCTTTTCTTTCTAGTATGATGTAATTCAGCCATTTTAGGAAACTTCCTTAAGTCATCAAATTGGTAATCTTTGGAAAAACTATTCCCAAATAACATGTTTCCTACCATCCCTTTGGAAGACGGTAATAAGCATTAAGTCCACATATATAATAGATCCCTGGGATCGCTGGATCCTGTCCGTTTAACATGAACGTCCACTTACTCTGAAACAAAAACACATGTCTGCATACACTCGTTCCCACAAATAAAGTGTCATGGTCCGATTTTGGCATATATAGACAAAGCTTTCCTACGTGTAATACAGTACATCTAAAGCTAATTTGCCTTGTGTCTTTATTGCACTATAAGCATAATCATTTGCAAACGTTAGTTTCTCTAATCCCTTTTCTAGCTTTTCTTTCAACGCTTTCCTTCTATCATCAGTGTGATCTAAAAAGCTCTTCTCTACAGGCGTTGGTAGGCAGGTTAGATTATTGCGATGCGCATAAGCTGTACCAAATGTCAGTGTGGGTTCAAAGAAACCCCTAACTATTTTTATACTATGATCTCTAGCTACCTTACTCAGATATTCATTTATAGGCACAAAAGAAAACACTGCATCTAGATTAGAATAGAAGTACTGAATATATTCTTGATCATAAAACCTTTTTAATGACAAACTACAACTTATCCCGTAAGTTAACGGCAAACTATGATATGTAACCCCTTCTTGTACTGACAAAGGAATTTTTGTGCACACATAACAATTCTTCGCATCCATTGTTTCAACATACTCATTCAACAAGCAATAGAATACATTATTAGATATTTCCCCTTTTGTGTTAGTTCCTTCATGCAAATATTTTGTATCCTGCTCAAATCTCTCCCATGGAGTTAGTGTAGCAGTCTCAGGAATTGAAGCATTGTTAGTCTCCTCTTATTATTATCTCTAGTATTAATCATGATCATGATTAGTAAAGAATCAGAAAGCAGAACAATATAAAGGCAAACAATCAAATGAGGAAGGTCTAAATGGCTTTTTTTTGTTTTTCTTCTTAAGCAAAGTCTCTCTTTAGCAAGTATTTACAGCGTTTCACTCACTCCCAGGATCCTTGTCAAATCAGGTTAGCAGCTTGTCAAAATCGGTTTCTCAAGTCAATTCAGGTTAACAGTGTCACATCCAGTAATTTATCAGTCTCTTTTCTCTCAGCTTTTCAGCTTTACTTCAAATTTAACACAATCTCTCTTTTCTGTGGTCAAGTTCAGGTGCCGTAGTATTGACCTGGAATCTCTCGATCAAAACAAAATGCAAAGAATTCTTGTTGCCACTCAGCTGATGTTGCATACGCCCATTCAGGACCTGCGTATCTCCTGTTTGCACCTCGTTTTTTTTTCAGCTTGTGGTCACCCCACAGTTCTCCTTCACTCAGTTCTTCCTTCCATGTGGTATCGACTTCTTCCTCTCTTGTTTCTCTGATGACTACTTTCCCTTTTCCAGTTTGTGATTCTGGCCACTTATCTCCTTTCAGTACCTTTCCGACTTATCGTCTTCCTTGTGGCTGTTCTCCGCCCTCCTCTTGTGCTATGTTGTCTTCTCCTGATGGACCTGCAATTTGCTCAGGAGGAGTCTGTCCGCTTTGCTTCTCTCCTGACTCTTCCCCTTCGCCTTCTGGGTCTGTCACGGGCTCTACTTCAAACCCGTATCCGTCTGCTTCTGGGAGAACCTCTCTTTGCGTCGGTTCCCCTGGTGCCTCAGTTGAGATAGGCTCACTGTCACCCCTACGGGTCTCAGCTCTTGCTGGAGTGACCAAGCCGTCCTCAACGGGCTCTCCTTCAGTCTCAGTTCCCCTTTGATTACTCTCCGGCCCTGAGACTTCCTTTTCTGTAGCTGTTATTTTCGACAACTCAAGTTCCTCATCAGTTGGACATGTCACTTTCTTTGTGTGACTGGCATGGATCCAGTTTGGAATCCCCGCACATTTCACAGCAGTAGTAGTTGTCATTATTACTTGATACAGACCTTTCCACCTTGGCTCCAAACACGACTTCCTCACTTGTTTCTTGACAACAACCCAGTCACCGGCTTTCAGATTGTGACCTGGATCAGTTATCGGTGGCAGTGTGGTGGCTTCCACCTGGTGAGAGAAAGAGCGGAGCACGTCAGCCAGACCCTTGCAGTAGTCCAACACCATATAATCTGTGATATTCACAAGAGCATTTGCAGGCACTGCGGGCAATCTCATAGCTCGGCCCATGAGGATTTCATGAGGAGACAGTCCTGTTTTCTTCTTAGGAGTATTTCTCATTGACATCAGCACTAAGTGCAACGCATTAAGCTATTTCAAGTTTGTAGCTGCACACATCTTTGCCATTCTCGACTTCAAGGTACCATTCATCCGTTCCACTAGTGCTGAGGCTTCAGGACGGTAGCTACAATGCAACTTCTGTTCAATGTTCAGTGCGGCACACAAGAGCTTAACCACCTCATTGTTGAAGTGACTTCCTATATCTGATTCTAAAGAGATCGGAAACCCAAAACGTGGTATCAATTCCCTAAGCAGCAACTTCGCTACTGTGAGACTGTCATTCCTACATTTAGGGTAAGCTTCAGTCCAGTGACTAAAGATGCACACAATCACCAACACGTACCACAGACCTCCACACACAGGCATCTCAATAAAATCCCTCTGCATCCTGCTAAATGGACCTCCTGCTCTCCCACTGTGGCTCAAATTCACCACAGTCCCTCTCCCCGCATGCATCTGTTGACAGATGATACACCTGTGACAAATCACTTCTGCGGCTTGTCTGAACTTCGGATTAAACCAGTCAATTTTGAACAACCTAATCATGGCATCTCTCCCAATATGTGCTTGTCTATGGTAAAACCTTTCAAACTGTGACAAAAGGCTGTTTGGCAAAACCATTTCCCCCTCATCTGAAACCCACAAATCATCTGGTCTGTGTCCACATTGCATTTTAACCCAAGCACGTTTCTCATCTTTGCTGGCACGTCCCTGCAACAATTTTAACTCTTCTATTGTGTCAACCACCCTTAATGCATAACCTGTACATGTCTCATTTTCCGTTTCCGATTACAATTTCCACTGATCGTTGAACGATATACAGTTCAATGCACAAAACCTTGCGACTTGATCCGCATATCCATTTCCCATTGACACAAAGTCTTGCGACTTCACATGAGCATTGCATTTCACCACGGCAATTTCAAGAGGTAACTGAATTGTGTGCAACAACTCCTTAATTTTCTCACCATTTTTTACTGGAGAACCAGAATAGGTCAGGAAACCCCTTTGGGACCATAATTGGCCAAAATCATGAACAATACCAAATCCGTATCTGCTGTCAGTATAGATAGTAACTTTTAGTTTATCAGCAGCATGGCATGCCTTTGTAAGAGCAATCAATTCAGCCACTTGAGCAGAGTACACTCTTTCGAGCTAAGATGCTTCCAGGATACCGGTGATTGTACACACAGCGTATCCGGCTCTTAGTACTCCCACTGAGTCTCTCAGACACGAGCCATCGACAAAGATAATGTAATAATTTTCCTCCAATTTGGTATCTTTAATATCAGGCCTAAGTTTGGTGCACAGTTTGGTTACCTCAAGACAATCATGTTCTACTTCCTCAGCATCATCAACATCTGTATTCTCATTAGGAAGTAAAGTTGCTGGGTTCAACACAGTACATCTTTTCAGTGATACATTAGGTGACCCCAATATAATCATTTCATATTTGGTGAGTCTCGCATTTGTCATATGCGGGGTTTTAGTACGAGTCAACAAGATCTCGACTGAATGTGGGACCATGACTGTTAAAGGATGTCCCATCACTATGCCTTCACACTGAGGAAGGCTTTGACCAACTGCTGCAACTGCTCGCAAACAACCCGGTAACGCTGCTTCGACTGGGTCCAAAGCAGCTGAAAAATATGCTACTGGGCCTTTTGCACCTCCATGGACCTGCGTCAGGACAGACAAAGAACAAGCATCACGTTCATGACAAAACAGTACAAAAGGCTTTGTGTAGTCAGGCATACCTAAAGCTCGAGCCCTGCACATGCACTCTCTCAGTTCGATGAATGCCCTCTTCTCTTTCTCGGACATAGTTAGGGTATCCGGGCCATCCTTAACCTCTTTGACCATCAACCTCACCAAAGGCTTAGAGATAATTGAGAAGTTGGGAATCCACTGGCGACAGTAGCCCACTATTCCCAAAAACATTCTAACATTTCTCTTGGATGCCGGGGGATTCATCTGTAATATGGCTGTCACTCTTTTTTTGGATATTCTTGACCCCTTCTCAATCAGGTGGCCTAAGTACTTCACCTCTTTCTGACAGTACTGTAGCTTCTTTGTGGACACTTTGGGGCTCATTCTGAGCACGGCGGGCGGCGGGAGCCGCCCGCCTGGAGGGAGCCGCCAAATGACCACACCGCGGTCAAAAGACCGCGGCGGCCATTCAGACATTTCCTCTGGGCCGGCGGGCGCTCTCCAAAAGAGGAAATGCCCCTGCAACGAGGACGCCGGCTTAGAATTGAGCCGGCGTAGTTGCAGGGGTGCGACGGGTGCAGTTTGCACCCGTCGCGTATTTCAGTGTCTGCATTGCAGACACTGAAATACACAGTGGATCCCTCTTACGGGGGCCCCTGCAGTGCCCATGCCATTGGCATGGGCACTGCAGGGGCCCCCAGGGGCCCCGCGGCACCCCCTACCGCCATCCTGTTCCTGGCGGGAGACCTGCCAGGAACAGGATGGCGGTAGGGGGTGTCAGAATCCCCATGGCTGCGGAGCGCGCTCCGCAGCCATGGAGGATTCCCCCGAGCAGCGGGAAGTCGGCGGGAGACCGCCGACTTTCCGCTTCTGACCACGGCTGAACCGCCGCGGTCAGAATGCTCGTGGGAGCACCGCCAGCCTGTTGGCGGTGCTCCCGTGGTCGGTGGCCCTGGCGGCCACCAGCCGCCAGGGTCAGAATGACCCCCTTTATGTCCGTTCTTTCCCAAATGATTCAGTAAGGCAATAGTATCATACCTGCAGTCATCTTTCGTTTTGGATGCAATCAATAAATCATCAATGTACTGTACTAGAGTCAAATTAAAAGGCAGTTCCAATGATTCCACATCTTTCTTCAATATCTGATTGAAGATGGAAGGTGATTCTGAAAACCCTTGAGGAATTCAACACCAACTGTAAACCTTGTCCAAGAATTTGAAACTGAAGAGAAATTGGCTGTCCTCATGCAGAGGCACCGAAAAGAACACTTGAGACAAGTCCACAACCGTGAACCACTCTGCATCACATGGAACTTTGAACATGATCACGGCTGGATTTGGCACTATGGGGCAACATTTCACCACTTTCTCATAAATGTTTCTCAGGTCTTGGGCAATTCATACTTTCCCACAAGGCTTTCTCAGTCCCATTATTGGCAAATTACATGGGCTGCTCATAAGTTCTTTTAAGACCCCTTGCTTCACAAAATCTGCAATTATCTGCGTCACTTGTATGAGAACATCTTGTGCCATGTGGTACTGTGGTACCTGGGGAAACACGGCATTTGGCTTCACATCTACTTTGACTGGTTCTACTCCTTTGATCAGTCCCACTTCCTTTCCTGTCAAGTCCCACACTTTCTCTGTCACTGTTCCCTGTAATTCTGTTGGCAAATCGGTCACTGTGAACATCGGGTAGAAGCTTATCAAAGGGTACTCTTCGTCTGTGGTCTCCGTCTCTGAGATCTGACCTTCGTCCCCTTCATCATCACTGTTTGTCTGCACCTCAATTCCTTCATTGGAACAGGTGATCGAACACCTCGTCTTACACAGTAAGTCTCTCCCCAGTAGAGATACAGGACTTGAATCACAGACTACAAACCTGTGTAATCCCTGAAAGGTACCAATTTCAACTTGAACCGGATTTGTAATCGGATTAGTCAAGAGCTGATTTGCTACTCCTACCACCTTTATAGTACGCCATGAAAGCAGCAATTTCAGAACCTCTGCACTTCTGACTGTAGAGCGTGTAGCTCCTGTGTCAACTAGGAACAAAACCTTGTGACCCATCACCTTCCCTTGCATGTAAGGTCCCCTCTGATCTACTTCTAGGGACTCTGCAAGCCTGCACTCCTCACTGTCTGAACAATCATCTGACCGTTCATCGTTTATTCCATTCTCACCGTGCAATGGGAACTGTTGTACTGTATTATTTTGACTCATTGTTTGGCCTGTGACCCGTTGAGGAAGCATCACCTGTTGCTGTCCCATCAGAGCTAAAGGCAACTGCATTTGCTGTCTAGGTACTATGGGAACCTGCTGTTGTATTTGCTGCAACTGTGCTTGTTGAACACGTGGCATTTGCACTTGTTGCATAGGCTGGAGACCCTGCATCTTAACCATATTATTCTGGAAGTTCATTCTTGGACCCCTCACATTTTGAAATGTCCTGACATCATTGCTTTGTTGAACAACACCATCCTGCACCATCATTGGGCATTCCAGCTTCCAATGTCCCACGCCCCCGCACGCATGGCAACATCTTTTTCATCCCTTGCACGTCACTTTGAACCACAACAGTATTCAAGTCTGGACCACGGTTCACAAAACCTCCCCGACCTCTGCCTCTTGTTTGCGGCTGGAACATTCCGTTCCCTTGAGGCTGTTGCTGTACCATCTGCTGTACTCCATTTCCCTGCATCCCTGCCTGAGCTGCCTTAATTTGCATCACCATCACCTTCTCTCTCAGCTTTTTCTGTTTCAACTCAATCTCATCGCTACAGTATTTCGCATACTGCAACACCTCATCAATCGGTTTCGCTTGCCAACAGATCAAATGATTCTTAATCATCTGGCTAATCTCTGGTCTCAATCCCTCAACGAACCTGAACACAAGATGATTCATGTCTTTCGGTTCTATGACCTCTGTGCCACTGTAATGTTTGAATGCTTTTCACAACCTCTCATAGTAAGCATGTATTGACTCTTTGCCTTCTTGTGCCGTTCAATCAATTTTCTGCCAATCAGTGACTTTCGGCGACACCTTTTGTTTTAAAAACTCAATCACCTTATGGTAATACCTCATCACTTCAGAAGACGGTGCTCCAGTAATCTTGTCCCTTGCCAGTTCCTCTGTCGGCCAATCCACAGCCCTCTAGTTTCAAGCCACAAATCTGCTGGAACTATAATCTCAAACAGGGTATTCAAGTCTTCCCAAAGGCACTTCCCGAGCTTCACAAACCTGTCCGTCTGCTGGTACCACTCTATCGGGTTTTCCCTCAACCTGGGATAATCGTTAGTAAATGACAAAATGTCACCTCTAGACCATGGTACATGAGCTAGAACCCCTCCAGCTGTCTCTCTCATTGGTAACATCTTTATTGTTCCAGTGTGTGGTGCTGCTTTCGTCTGCTGCGGTTCCGGGCGTCACTTTTACTCTTATCTCTCTTCTTTGCCCAGTTGCCTTCCCACTTCTCTAATGTTCCCCAAACCTGGGCACTCTGCAGTATCTCTTTGAGGTGTGCCTTCATTCCAGTGGATCTCATGTGCTCAAAGTGTTTAGGTTCGAGTCTAACCTATAACTCCTTTTCAGATGCTTGGTATTGTCTAAGTCTATACCATATTTGTCTGCAACGTTCGCTAATCTCTGGTGCACCTTACTCACTTCTTTGGTTATTTTCGGGCACAGGTACCTCAGTTCTGCCTCAGTGTATGATTCCAACCTGTTCACTTCCATAGTTCCGTCAACTAGCTCCGCCGCTTCCACACCCAACCTCACAAAATTCAGGTATTCCTCTCTTTCTGACCTCTCTGCTGTCGCAGGAGTAGTCTGCGGAGTGTTAAGTTTGTCTAACCATTCATTCAGTTATTGCGCTGTCAAGCCCTGCAATGAGATATTTCCAGCCTGCACCATCGGTGTCTGTGATGTGTTTGCACTCATTACCTGTGGAGTCAATAGACCCAAACCTGCTTGTCTCATGGTTTCTAACGGAACCCCAATCGGACTGAAGTCCAACAAAGATCTAGATCTCTCGACTGTCTGTTCTCCCGGTGTCAGCCCTTGGGAGCTTACTGTAAACCCTTCTCTTATCAAGTCTTGAGTCATTACTCCTTGATCGCATACACTAGGTTTCGCCTGCGCATATAGCGGAACTGGCGGACCAACAGTAATTGGCAATGATATAGCGGCTGGTGCCTGTCCGTTTACCAATACCGGTGAAGCGTTAACTCCCAGAGCTTGATTCATCATGGGTGCTGTAACTGACTGCGTCCTACGACAGAAGTGTAATTCGGGACCACCTGTTGCTGCGGCTGGGACAGCAATTGTGGAGTTGGCTCAATCTGTACTAACTTGGATCTTGTGTATACTGTATCAGGCGGCACCATCAAACTCGTAGTTTTCTCTAATACTGGGACATCAGGGTAGAGCCTCTGAATTGGCGGTTATTGCAACTGTATTTGCATGTCTGGTGCTGTGGATACACTAACACCATTCTGTATCGGAGCTGATGTGATAAAATTATTTGGCTGTGCTGCGCTTGTGGTTCCCTGTTTTTGTGACAAATTTTCAGGACCTACACTAGTACTCGGTCTGTTGTCATTTATGGCATATGGTGGCGGGCGATCATGTAACAACTGATTAAGAAACTCATCATCATCAGAATCATCTGCATCTACCCAAGACTTCTGAGTCTCCTTCTGCTTGCTAAAGCCTTTGTCTGTTTTACAAGTGGCCTTTCTTCCCTGTGTTTCGGCTTCTTGAGTTATTGCCGGAAACATCCTAACTCCGTCCATTATTTCCCTTCTCTACATCCTGGTCTCACTCTCCCATCTAGCTTCTGCTAAGGTCTTTGCTGCTTTCCTCATTCTCCGCTCGAATCTCTGTTGCCTCTGTCGTATAGCCAATAAATCCCAAATTGCTAACGCCTCAAACTGAGCTAGTCTTCCCTATGTTAAATGATCCATTCTCTGGAAACGCCAAACACCCATCTTTCTCTGTTAATTTGCACCAATGCTTTAGCCAAAGACATGGCGCGACTCCCTTTTCCTCCATTACGGCATAAGCCGGAGTGTCCTCTGGTGGTGTAGGCTCCCCCACACTCGCTCTAATGTACCTATCTCCCCTCAAAGCACTCTTTAAAGCCTTGAAAATTTTCATTTTTGCGTCTTTTATTTTGTTTAGAATCGAATCAGGAAGTAACTTTAATTCCCAGAACACTCTTCGCCTACCTTCTCAACCAATTGCCTCTCACGGACGGCTGCCAATCTGTGCGCGACCCCTCTCGGCAACTGACCTATCCGAGCGCAGCTCCAATGACGTCACACTCACACACACTCTGCGGCTGACAAAGTCTTGCAGCTTGTCTTCCTCACTCTCTATTCACACAAAAACTAATGCAATATATTGCGAGCCCCCTAACAACAAAACCCAAATCTGCCGGTTTACTACAGGAAGGGTAAACACACTGGCTTCAGAACTTTACAGAGATTTCACTTGAAGCCTCGGCAGCTACTCTCTCCTTCTCAGAACCCGCACTCAGAGGCAAAATTTGACCTGCATATTCTACTCTCGACTTGCCAATGGTTCGTTCTAGTGCACTTTAGAACTTGCCAAATCTCCATCGAAGGTTTCACTCACACACTTTGACTCAAACTCGACTCGTCAAACACGCCCGATTGACCTATTAAACCACACAAATTACAACATAAACAAAGTGTCTCATACACTTATCAATATACTCCGGAGTCTTAGACCACACCGGGTCCGTACATCACCAAAAAACACGTGGACAATTTTTGAGCACAAAGCGCCACACTCACATGAAGTTCGCCGACTTCCCTACTCTCATACTGCGGAGTACGCCCACTCCTACTAAAACATTTCTTGACCTAAATTCTCACAAACCTCACAATTCACCTGTGATATGCATAAGCTGAGCAAGCACAAATTCTACATCACACATACTATCACTAGAACGCTGAGAACATACCCAACTCACTTCAGCAAGCTCTGAGATTCCGGGAAAGTCATTTGGGACTTAGGGGCACATCCTACCTCCAATTTGCATTATTTCAAAAAAACAATTCCAAAACAATGGTCCCTCGTCCTAGGGCCCCAAAGGGCCAAACCGTCCTCTGCTACCAGAACTGTTAACGCGTCCCAATCTAGATAATTTATTCACCCTGGGACTCGTTTTAGGCCGATGAATCTTCTGACCCTAATTGAAGTCTCCTTAAGATGAGATAACTAATTAACATGTCAATCAATAAATCAATAACCTCATTAATATTCACTATAACAAGTCAATCAAATTAATCAATAACATCAATAAAATTGAAACACACCATGACCTTTCAGCCATGAATAACCACACAGAATTTAGTAAGATTTTGATATTTATTCCCTATTGATTACACTCTACTAGCAAGTTTATTAGTCTCAAAACCAGAAAACACTTCAACATTGTCATAATATGGCAACTCGAATAAGATTTCAGCAAAGCAAAGATCATGAACATTAGAACATAGCACAACATCAACATGGATTAATCTAAGCAGAGTATCATTACCCATTATTCAACAAACCATAGATTCAGTCATTTGTCTATTTGCGTCCGTTTAGTGAACTCCTTAACTAACCTCGAATCAGCATCAGCATGTTGGGCTTCATGCAAAACAATTTAGCAACACCAATTTAGAAAACATCTATCTATGGTCTCTATCAAAAGAAGCAGTTGGTTCCTAGAAAGAAAAGGCAAACAGACAATTACAATTTCATCATCATATAGTAACCCTCCGTAACGAGTCAGCATACAGAGTCAGTCTTTGTCCTCAGGACATCAGTTGATTCGCCATCAGCCAGGAGACACAGCAAAGTTCAGCAAGACTGGGGAATAAAGAATACCTCCCTCATAAGGAGGAAAAGTATAGAACGGGCTAGGCAAGGGCGAGGATGGTTTGAAGAGTCAAACAGCAAAGTCTTTAAGCAGAGTAACAAAGATGCTGGGTGATAGCAAAAAGGCATGTAATGGCTAAGGCAAAGGAACGGCATATGATGGCTAGAAAATGGTAGAGAATGGCTGATTTCTTCTCGGTCATGCGGTTCTATTAAAATTGTCAAACAAGTCTCTAATTTCCAATTGGTCAAGTTTTGGTGCATCATTATCTCCATCCAATAGTCCATCGGTCACCTCATTACGATTGTCACCCCATAACAGTTCCACGTAGTTTATTGGTTTCTGGGTTTGACGCCTCCAACGGGTAGAATGTCAGGTGTAGAATAAGTGACATTTGTTACTCAAGTCAGTAGTCCCATTGTCTTCCCGAGTCTAAATGACCTTGTACCTGTTGCGAATTACACTGTTGCACTCCACAAGAATGTCTCCTTGAGCAAGTCGGGTTCTCATGAGAAGATTTACTACGGTTACACACACATCTCTAACTTCTGAAAAAGTACAGCTTCATGTCCTTCAGCAAGTCAGCACATTGCACGTTAGAAAAACACAGTTAATATGAAACCGGGCAGCTAGGCCCCGACTCATGCTAACTAAGGCCTAGTGGTTAATTAGCAAAACCTTAACATATAACTCTTAATACTAATACAAAACCACACATTAGTACATTAATATTTCATTATTAGTCAATTTCATTAATCATCGAATATAATGGTGGCCACTCCCCATGGGCACATTTCATACACATGCGTCAACGTTTACATTTTCTAGGTGATTTCACTAAGCATTATATTGCAAGCTTCTCATGTTAATTATTAGATTTTAATCACACTCCATCACTATCCACGCCGAGCTAGATAGTGACAAAGTCTTTTGCCATTTGTACAGCAAAGTCTTTAAGCATAGGTTTAACACAGTGTCAACCTTGCTGAGCTGTAAAATGACAAAAGCCATTTACCACTCCAGGCACAGTATTACAGCTTTGGACTGGTAAAATACCATCCATACCAACCTGGAATGAGTAAAAGCAACCCCTGGCACATGTTTCACTCTCATTAGAACTCATCAGAGAGGTTTAGCTTTGTCCAGACACAAGGAAGCACCCAGTATAAGTCAAAACAAATCCCTCTCAGGGTTAGAGTGCTACATAAATTATGCAAAAAAGAATAGAGAACTCTGGGTAGTTCCCAAGTTTAGGTGGAGTGCAGCTCTAGTAAGGAGCACCCTGCAACACCAGTGACACTCTAGATTTGCTCCCCTCAAATGTCTGTTTATCTAGCAAAGTTTTTAAGTATTGGATCAGCACAGTGCTATCCACACCAATCTAGATAGTGACAAAGTCTTTAAGCATAGGTTTGAAACAGTCTCAACCTTGCCTATCTGTAAAATGACAAAAGCCATTTACCACTCCAGGCGCAGTATTACAGCTTTGGACTGGTAAAATACTTTCCAAGCCAACCTGGAATGAGTAAAAGCAACCCCTGACACATGTTTCACTCTCATTAAAGCTCATCAGAGAGGTTTAGCTTTGTCCATACACAAAGGGAGCACCCAGTATAAGTCAAAACAAATCTCCTTCATGGTTAGAGTGCTGCATGAATTATGCAAAAAAGAATAGAGAACTCTGGGTAGCTCCCAAGTTTAGGTGGAGAGCAGCTCTAGTAAGGAGCACCCTGCAACACCAGCAACACTCTCACTATATTTGCCTCCAGACCAACAGGTGAGTACACTGTGGCCACAATGCATGTGGCATGAATGCATGCAGTTGTGTGTGTTAAGGCCTCGTGTAAGGGGGTTGGGTGGATGTTCAGTTTGCAATGTACACGCTGTGCGCTGGGCTATATGTGTGCCAATGGTGATGGAAACGTGTATGGTGGGCCATATGTGTATGGCTGGACTGTTTGTCTAATGGTGTTTTCCTGTGTGTATTGCCTCTGCAGATCAACGCCCATCAAAAGAAGGGTATGTGGCATGCCATTGCCAAAGGAGGTGCAGACCTTGGGGTCTATAGCAGGCAGAGCACCAACTGTCGGAAACAGTGGGAGGACCTGAGACGCTGGGCATGGAAGACGGCGGAGGCCCAGCTGGGGATGGCCTTCCAACGAGGAAGGGGTGCCCATCGAACCCTGACCCCCCTGATGGCCTGCATACTGGTGGGGCCTATCCAGAGCTGGATGGGCGCTTGAGGGCATCACAGCAGCCACAAGGGGGTGAGTACAGTGGCTATCATTACAACTTACAACTAGTGGGGTCGCATCTGGGTGGTGGATGTGTGTCAGTGGGTACCCCTAGGCCAGGCCTGACATTGCAGCGTAGGTCCTCTGGTGGCTAGGGTTCTGACGGGATAGCTACCTACCTAGCTTGTAAGTATCCACTACTGGTCAGGGCTGCGTGGGTCCCAGGTATGCTGCAATTGGCGGTGTGTGCCCCTCCTCATGCCTTGGTGGCTAGCGATATCAGTGGTGGTGCAATACATAGTGCGTAGGCCTGCTCTCTGTGTGTGAGGGTGCTGTGTATGCCAACGGTGGTGTTGGTGTAGTCATTTACCCAGTGTATCCTTTGTCTCTCTCTTCCCCCCTTCTTGTTTTGTCATCCTGTCCTTATGTGCATCAGCATCATCTGGCAGGGAGCAGAGGCACCGGTGACGAAGGGAGCTGCATCCCACAGGACCCAGGAGGCAGAGTCCACCGACGCTGAGGGCATTAGTGGGACGGAGGGCCAGGGGAGCACCACGGCGGAGACTGGAGGGGACAATTCAGTCACAAATACCTCCTCCGATGGAAGCTCCCTGGTGGTGGCGGACACTTCTGTGACCACCACAGCTACAGGTACAGCCACCACCTCGTACCAGCACCACCCTCCCAGCAGCCCCTCATTGAGTTGCCCGTTCCCGCTCACCCAGGAGGGTGGGCATCTCCTTCACCCCAGGCACCTCAGGCCCTGCCCCAATTAGCCCTGCTGCCCTGAGGGAGGAGGCTATTGACTCCCTGAGATCCATCTCGGTAGGGCAGTCAGCCAATGTAAATGCCATCCAGGGGCTGGCAGCCCAGATGCAACAATCTAATGCATTCCTGGAGGGCATTCACACTGGATTGGCGGCCCAACAGAGATCGATCAAGACTCTGGCACCTCTTTGATGGCAGCCATTGTCCCTGTTTCTACCGTTCCCCCTCCAACTACCATTTCCCAGTCCCATTCTGCTCTACCCCACCCATCCCAAGCAAACAGCCAGACGAGTATGCACATAGGACAACACCCAAGAGTGTCACAGTCAAACACAAGCGCCACACTTCATCCCACAAGCACTCACACAAACACTATACAGATGCAGACACTACAACATCCACTGCCTCCACTGTCTCCCCCTCTTCCCGCTCCACTACTCCCCTCCCAGTCACGTCCACACTCACACCTGCATGCACTACATCAGCAACCACTACTAGCATCACCACACCAAGCAGAACACACACCTCATTGGCAGACACCTCCACAACATCCATGCACACGTCCCCTGTGTCCTCTCCCACTATGTCTACAAACGCAAGCACTCAGACACCCAACAGCCATCCACCTCACAACAGCATACAGCCCATGCACCTGTACCCAAATCCAGCAGACACCTTCAAGAACCACTCCCTCATCCTCCACTCCCATTCCTTCGCCCCCTCCCCACACCCCAATGTCTCTAAGAAACTTTTCCGATTCACCATTGACCTCTTCCCTACCCCTCCCCCCTGTCCTGCACGTATGGCCAGGGTATCACAAACCCAGCCAAGCACCTCAGCCACAGAGTCCAAGGGCCCAGTTCCATCCGCACCTACTAGTGGTAGAAAGGATTCCAGGCCATATATACTGAAGGGGAAGGAGCCTGCACCAGCCAGACGAAAGGGAAAGGAGCCTGCACCAGCAGGCAAGAAGGGCAAGAAGCCCGCACCAGCAGGCAAGGAGGACAAGGGGCCTGCACCTGCCACCCAAAAGGGCAAGCAGCCTGCACGAGCAGGCAAGAAGGACAAGGAGCCTGCACCTGCCACCCGAAAGGGCCAGGAGCCTGCACCAGCAGCTGTCACAGAGCTCCCACCACCAACCATGGTTGTGCATACATCCGAGGGTGCAGGGGATGTGCAGGAGCCTCCCACTACCACCAATACCACCACAGTGCAACTGTCACCGCAGGCGAACGCAATGTGATCCTTTCTCCATGGGCTGCTGTGCGACCTGTCCACTCCCGAACCAGTGGGCAACACACCCACTCGAGTGACTGTGACCTGGCACTCTCCAGGACTAAGCACAGGCCAAGTTGCCCCCTCCAGAACCAGTGGGCAAGACACCCACTTGAGAGACTGTTGCATTGCACTCCCCAGGACCAAGCACAGGGCATGTGGCCCCCTCCAGAACCAGTGGGCAAGACACCCACTCGAGAGACTGTGGCCCATCACTCCCCAGGACTAAGCACAGGGCATGTTGCCCCCTCCAGAACCAGTGGGCAAGAAACCCACTCGAGAGACTGTGGCCTTGCACTACCCAGAACCAAGCACAGGGCATGTTGCCCCCTCCAGAGCCAGAGGACAAGATATCCACTCAAGAGACTGTGCCCCATCACTCCCCAGGACACAGCACAGGGCATGTTGCCCCATCCAGATCCAGTGGACAAGACACCCACTTGAGAGACTGTGGCCTTGCACTCCCCAGGACCAAGCACAGGGCATGTTGCCCCCTCCAGAAACAGTGGGCAAGACACCAACTCGAGAGACTGTGGCCCATCACTCCCCAGGACAAAGCACAGGGCATGTTGCCCCTCCAGAACCAGTGGGCAAGACACCCAATCATGAGACTGTGGCCTTGCACTACCAGGAACCAAGCACAGGGCATGTTGCCCCCTGCAGAACCAGTGGGCAAGACACCCACTCGAGAGACTGTGGCCTTGCACTCCCCAGAAAAAAGCACAGGACATGTTGCCCCCTCCAGAACCAGTGGGCAAGACACCCACTTGAGAGACTGTGGCCTTGCACTCCCCAGGACCAAGCACAGGGCATGTTGCCCCTCCAGAACCAGTGGGCAAGACACCCACTCAAGAGACTGTGGCTTTGCACTCCCCAGGACCAAGCACAGGGCATGTTGCCCCGTCCAGAACCAGTGGGCAAGACACCCACTCAAGAGACTGTGGTCCATCACTCCCCAGGACTAAGCACAGGGCATGTTGCCTCCTCCAGAACCAGTGGGCAAGACACCCACTCGAGAGACTGTGGCCTTGCCCTTCCCAGGACCAAGCACAGGGCATGTTGCCCCCTGCAGAACCTGTGGGCAAGACACCCACTCGAGAGACTGTGGCCTTGCACTCCCCAGAACAAAGCACAGGACATGTTGCCCCCTCCAGAACCAGTGGGCAAGACACCCGCTTGAGAGACTGTGGCCTTGCACTCCCCAGGACCAAGCACAGGGCATGTTGCCCCCCTCCAGAACCAGTGGTCTTGTTTCCGCTCCCAGCTGAGGTGTCCCTCCTCCACCCTGAGGTACCTGCCTATTTGCCAACTGATGCACCTGCGGTGTTCTCTCCGTACTGATGCAGGTGACAAGTGGGGCCTTGGACATCACCCTGTGGCCATGTTGCCCACGCGAACTGAGTACTGGGCAGTGTCCCTTTTGCTGTACATTTGTAGATATCTGTAACATTGGCTAAGTTACTTTTATACTGTGTTGATATTATTACACTCACTTTAGTAAATTTGCTTTGTCCTTGCATTATTCAGCTGATTTAAGGGGATTAACGTGTTTTCTTGTGCATCTGGTAGTGTGTATGAGGAGTGTGAATGGGGTGTGTGTGGTGCGTGTGTGTCACTTTCGTTTTCCTCCCTCCCTCCCTTGTGTGCTAGGCGGCTGTACTCACCGTCGTAGTCTTCGCTGGCATTGGTGTTTGTGATGGAGCAGAACGTAGAATATCATTGGAAATACATGCAGTTCGGGTTCCATGGCCGCATGGTTCTTCCCTGTGTCTCCAATGGTGAGTCCTTTCACTTCTGAGCTCTGTTTCTGCCAGGATTTTGATGTCGTTGGTACTGCCCCGGAAAAGGTGGCGGTTTGCAGGGTCTTAAAATGGTGGGCAGAACTTTGACATCCATCTGGCTGTAGGTGGTTACCACTGTAGTGGCTATTGTTCCCGCCCTGGCGGTCGGTGTGGTACATTGGCTGTCTTTTGGAGATCTTTCCGCCATGGTCATAATTTGGCGGTAATTACCACCAGCCTGTTGGGGGTATTACCGCCACTTTATCACCGACCGCCAGGGTCGTAATGAGGGCCATAATGTCTTATCATTAATATGACATACTACTACAATTCTCTCCACACGTGCACATCAATTGAGTAATAATAAACATTCACTGAAAGCATTACGTATATAATGATGGCCACTCAAGTGGGCACATTCTCTAAGTCACACATTATTTCTATGTTTAGCCTAATTCTGTGCAAATTCTTAACCGGTAATATGAAAATCATTAGTAAGAAAATCAGCTTTCACAATCTCTCCTACTAAATATGTCATCACACCTTGCATCACTCTATACAAATTTTTGTTCATCTAAAATTTTGACTCTCTGTAACTTTTATTTCTTCTTTCCCTTCTCGAATTTTTTCTAAAACATTTTTCTAATTTAAATTCTTCCCTCATCTAATAATTTTTCAATTTCTTCATTTTAAGCATGTTATACAATTTATAAATTCCCCATGCTCCAGTTATACAAGTCACAATAATCAGTATTATCTGTATTATCTTCAAAATTATCCCTTTCCCTAGGTTACCTAGCCAATCTCCCACAGAAGCAAAATCTCTGCCAACGTTTTCCCAAACTCCAGGTTCTGTTAACTCTTTCAAATTAACGCTATCATTGGTCAGATTGTTATTAAGGCCTCTAATTTCTTTACTATTGTTAGGTATAAAGGTGCAACAATGTTGCGAGTTCAGCATTGTACAAACTCCGCCCTCCTTTGCTAAAAGGATGTCAAACACAAGGCGGTTCTCAAGAGTCAAAGATCTTACTGCAGCCATTTCTGTATCCATTAGTATCATGGCTCATGAAAAATTAGTCAGCATGTTATCCACAATAGTATACATGTTTCAAATTTTCAAAGAATTCAGAATAACTCCTACTGAAGGAATTATTGCTTCAAAAATATCTCCAACTATGCCAGAATAAAATTCTCGCTTTTGTCTAACATGATGTAATTCAGTGACTTAAGGTACTTTATTCAGGCTCTCAAGTTGATGCATCTTTGGGAAAACTATCCCCACGTAGCATGTGCTATACCATCCTCTTGGAAGACGGTAATAAGCATTTGGTCCACAGATGTAAAAAGAAGCTGGAATTGCTGGGTCTTGTCCATATAACATGAAAGTCCATTTACTCTGGAATAGAAACCCATGCTTACATTCACCTGTTTCCACAAACAATGTGTCAGTTCTAGATTTAGGCCTATATACACAAAGCTTGCCTACGTGTTGTGCATCTAAAGCTAATTTCCCTTGTGTCTTTATTTCACTCAATGCATGATCATTTCTAAATGTCCTTTCCCCTAAGCCCTTCTCTAATTTCTCCTTTAATGCCTTTCTTCTGTCATCCGTTTGATCTAAGAAGTTCTTTTCTATAGGTGTAAGTAAGCATGTGAGGTTATTTCTGTGAGCGTGAGCTGTGCCAAAAGTTAATGTAAGTTCATGGAATCCTCACACTAATTCTATTTGATTTTCCTTAGCTATTCTACTCAGGTACTTATAGGAACAATCGAAAACACTACATCATGGTTTGAATAGAAATACTGAATGTATTCCTGGTTAATGAAACTGGTTAGTGAAAGACTGCAACTTATTCCATAAGTAAGAGGCAAAATATGATAAGTAATTCCCTCATCTACTGATGAAAGAATTTGCGTAAAAAACAGAACAATCTCTCGCATTCATGGACTCAACATACTAACGCAATAGGTGATAGAAAACATTAGAAGAAAGATATTCTTTGGGTACTGTTTATGTGCAAGTATTTCTCATCTCTCCTAAACTTGTCTAATCCTGTAAGTACAGTAGTCGTCTCTAAAGCAGAGGTATGGTTGGCTGAAGCCTTGTCAAGAAAAGTCATACTCACAATCAATACCAAACACACTATCATGCACACAATCGCCAAGCCCATACTTATGTATTTACAGTACCTATTGTACCTAACCTGTCGGTTGTGTTACTCATAATCTGTAAAGAATCAGAAAGTAGAAGAGAAAAAATATAACTATGCAGAAAAAAGCAAAACAAAATCTTTAATCTTCTTTAACAGTTATTTACAACTTTCAGTCTTTTTTTCCAGGACAATTTCAAAAACAGGTATCTTGTCAAAATAAGTAATTGGGTCAAAATCAGTTAAGTAGCTTGTCAAATCAGGTTATTTCAAAAGGTCTCTTCCGGGTTCTATCAAATGTCTCTCTTTCACCTTTCTTAGTTTCACAATTTTACAAAGTTCAGTTCATTGATCTTCTTCATGCACCAAAATATTGACTGGGAAATTCCCGGTCAAAACAAAAAGATAAAAATTCACTCTGCCAATCATTTGTCATTGCATACGCCCACTCAGGACCTGAGTACCCTCTGCTTGCAATTCGCTTTCTTTTAAATCTTCAGTTCCCATTTAAATTTCCATCACTCAAGTCTTCTCTTCTTGTTGTGTCTATTTCTTCTTCAATTGTTGTCACTGTAATTGCTTCTTTTCTCTTTGCTTGTGATTTCGACCACCTATCTCCTTTCAGTAGACCTTTTGTTAATGTTCTTTTTAGTGTTGGACTTGTAACTTCTCTTTGCTCTGCAGGATTTTTATTTGACATACCTGCGACTGGTTCAGGAGTTTTGGCTTTAATCTGCCTCATCTCCTTCCACCTCGGGGTCTGTTGTTTGCTCTGTTTGTCTTTCAAGACTGTCTGCTTCTGGGAGAGCCCTCCTCTGACTAGATTCTCCTGCTACCTCAATTGAGGTTGGTTCACTGTCGCCCTCATGTATGTTTCCCACTTTGTCTTCCACAGGAGTGTTTACACTGTCTTCGGTCTGCTCAGATTCAGTCTCTGATTCTGGAGCTTGTCCAGAAGTTGTTGGTACTCTCAACAACTCTTCTTCATTGTCCAAAGGGCAGGGTACTTTCTGAGTATGGCATGAACCCAGCGTATTTCACAGCTGTAGAGGTAACCAGTGCTACTTGGTACAGCCCTTTCCACCTGGGCTCCAAGCAAGTCTTCCTCACATGTTTTCTGATCACAACCCAATCTCCCGCTCTCAGGTTGTGGCTTTGATCTTGAGACGGTTGCAGTGTGGTGGCTTCCACCTGATGAGAGAAAGGGTGAACCACATCAGCCAGACCCTTGCAGTAATCCAACACCATATCATCTGTTATGTTCACAAGTACATTGCCAGGAACCGCTGGCAGTCTCATTGCCCTGCCCATGAGGATTTCATGCAACAACAGTCCAGTTTTCCTGTTGGGTGTGTTTCTCATACTCATCAGAACTAATGGTAGTGCATCTGGCCACTTCACATTCGTGGACCCACACAGCTTGGCAAGTCTTGAGTTCAAGGTACCATTAATTTGCTCTACAAGTCCTGAGGCTTCAGGGCGGTAGCTACAATGGAACTTCTTCTCAATGTTTAAAGCTGAACATAGCAATTTAATTACTTGATTGTTGAAGTGACTTCCTTTAACTGATTCTAAAGAGACTGGAAAACCAAAAAGAGGTATCAGTTCCCTAAGCAGTAACTTTGCTACTTTTCTTCATGTGGGGTAGTGTAGGAAAATGCCACTGTTGGCATGGTCACTCCCCACTTTTTTGCCTAGTGTTGATGCCAGCTTTGATTGGAAGTGTGCTGGTACCCTGCTAACCAAGCCCCAGCACCAGTGTTCTTTCCCTAAAACTGTACCTTTTTTCCACAATTGGCACAGCCCTGGCATACAGTTAAGTCCCTTGTAAAAGGTACCCCTGGTACCAAGGGCCCTGGGGCCAGGAAAGGTCCCTAAGGGCTGTAGCATGTATTATACCACCTTCAGGGACCCCTCACTCACTGCATGCACACTGCTTTGCAGCTTGTGTGTGCTGGTGGGGAGAAAAGACAGAGTCGACATGGCACTCCCCTCAGAGTGCCATGCCCACAAACCACTGCCTGTGGCATAGGTAAGTCACCCTTCTAGCAGGCCTCACAGCCCTAAGGCAGGGTGTACTATACCACAGGTGATGGCATAACTGCATGAGTACTTTGCCCCTACAGTGTCTAAGTCCATTCTTAGACATTGTAAGTGCAGGGTAGCTATACTGAATATATAGTTTGGGAGTTTGTCATTATGAACTCCACAGCACCATAGTGGCTACACTGAATACTGGGAAGTTTGGTATCAAGCTTCTCAGCACAATAAACTGGCGTCAGTGTGGGATTAATTGAAAACTGCACACAGAGGGCATCTTAGAGATGCCCCCTGTATGTAAGCCCAACTGCTAGTGCAAGGCTGACCGGTCTGTGTCAGCCTGCCACTTCCAGATGAGTTTCTGACCACATGGGGTGAGTGTCTTTGTGCTCTCTGTGGTAAGAAACAAAGCCTGTCCTGGGTGAAGGTGCTTCACACCTGCCCCCTGCAGGCACTGTAACATCTGGTGGTGAGCCTCAAAGGTTCAAGCCTGGTGTTACAATGCCCCAGGGCACTCCAGCTACTGGAAACGTCCGACCCCAATGAGCCCCCACTTTTGGCAGCAAGTCCAGAGGGATAATGAGAAAAACAAGGAAGAGTCACCCCCTCAGCCAGGTCCATCCCTAAGGTGACCAGAGCTGAAGTGACCCTTCCTTGAGAAATTTTCCATCTTGCTTTGGAGGATTAGGACCAATAGGGATAGGGATGTGCTCCCCTCCCCAGTGGGAGTGGGCACAAGGAGGGTGTAGCCACCCTCAGGGACAGTAGCCATTTGGTACTGCCCTCTAACCCTAACACACCCCTAATTTTAGTATTTAAGGGCGACCCTGAACCCAGCTCTTCAGATACCTGACGACCTCGCAAGAAGAAGAAGGACTGCTAAGCTGAAAACCCCACAGAGAAGAAAAGGAGACGACAACTGACTTGGCCCCAGCCCTACCGGCCTGTCTCCTTCTTCAAAGACCCTGCAGCAAGAAAGTGATGCGTTCTACAGGACCAGCGACCGCTGAAAAGCCTCCAAAGGACTGTCTGCATCACCGATGACCAAGAACTCCCATGGGCAGCGGCTCTGCCCAACCAGAAGAAAAGACATCCACCTTTAAAGGGACTCCCACCTCACTCCAGAAGGGTGATTTCCCACTAATCAGCACCCTACGACTCCAGCCAGTGTCCAGTGAAACAACTAGGACCCCTAAGTGACTCTGACAATGTGTCCACCCTGGGCTGACATCCCTGCACCCCCACGACGACGCCTGCAGAGGGAATCCCGAGGACCCCCCCTGACCGCGACTCCCCGGGATGAAGATATCCGACGTCTGGAGAAGCACTGCACCCGCAGCCCCCAGGCCTGTGAGAAACCGACCACTGGTGCAGCAACAACCAGCACGTGGCCCTCACCCTTGCCCAGTCGGTGGCTTGCTCGAGGGGCCCCCCTGTCCCCTGCCTGCAGTGCCTAAGTGACCCGCAGGTCCCTCCATAGAGTTCTATTGAGAACCCGACGCCCTGTTTGCACACTGCACCCGGCTGACCCCGTGCCGCTGAGGGTGTGGTTTTTGTGCCTACTAGGGGTCCCTCCAGTACTCCTCCAAACCCCCCTGGTCTGCCCTCCAACAACGCGGGTACTTACCTGCAAGCAGGCTGGAACTCGATTATCCCCTGTCTCCATAAGCACACACATTATTTTAGCTCCTGTTTGACCTCTGCACCTGACCGGCCCTGTGTTGCTGGTGCTGGGTGTTTGGGATTGCCTTGAACCCCCAACGGTGGACTACCTATACAATGGAGATTGAATCCGTAAGTGTGGTACTTACCTCTGAAACTCTACTGAACTTACCTCCCCCAGGAACTGTTGAAAATTGCAGTGTCCACTTTTAAAATAGCTTTTTGCCATTTCAATGAAAACTGTGTACAATATTGAATCTATTCAAAGGCTCAACTATAACTATGCAAAGTACCCTTCATTTAATGTACTCACCTGCTAAATGAATCGTGTGATCCAAAAAATAAATTAACAAAAGAATATTTGTCTTAATTAAGCCTATTGGCCTGGAGTTAAGTCATTGCGTGTGTGTTTTCACTTATTACTTACTACCACAAATAGAGCATTAGTATTATATATTATTGCCTCTGTCAAGCCTCTGGGGAACCCCTGGACTCTGTGCACATTATATCTAATTTTGACACAGTATATACAGAGCCAGCTTCCTATAGGTAGGATTCAATCCAATGGCTAAAGATACAAACAATCACCAACACATATCTCAATCCTCCACACACAGGCATCTCAACTTCTAAATGGACCTCCCACTCTTCCAATGTGGCTCAAATTAACAACAGTCCTTTCACCCACGTTTATCTTTTGGCAGATAATGCAACGATGGCAAATTGCCTCAGCAACCTGTCTAAACTTTGGATTAAACCAAAACTGTTTAAATGTTCGAATCATAGCATCCCTTTTAACATGTGCTTAACCATGATAATATCTAGCCATTTGAGTCAACAAATTGTCTGTTAAAACCACTTGTCCCTAGCCGGACACCCAAACGTCATCCTCCCGCTGAACACATTTCAATTTTAGCCAAGTTTTCTTTTCCTCCTTGTCAACTTTATCCTGAAGCACTTTCAATTCTTCCCAAGTGTCAATCATATTTAGGGCATAACTGGTAAATATTTCTTGCTCAGGTAACAATTCCCATTTGTCTTTGAACGATATACAGTTCAACGCGCAAAACTTTGTGACTTGATCACATATCCATTTCCCATTGACACAAAATATTGTGAGTTTAGGTGTGCACTGCATTTCACCACAGCAATTTTTTCAGGCATTTGTAAAGCTTGTAACAAATCATGAATTCTCTCTCCATTTCTAACCGGTGAGCCAGAAGCGGTCAGAAAACCTCTCTGTGACCACAGCTGGACACAATCGTGGACTATTCCATATCCGTACAGGCTGTCCATATATATGGTGACTTTAAGCTGTGCAGAGACATGGCATGCTCTAGTAAGGGCTACCAAATTGTGCAGACAGCATATCCTGCTCTCAATATTCCCATGTTATCTCTTAAACAGGAACCATCAACAAAAATGATTTGGTTATTTTCCTCCAATCTGGTATCTTTAATGTCAGGTCTCAGTTTTGTGCACAAATCAGTAACCTCTAGACAGTAATGTTCAACTTCCGTTAATTTGTCAGTGTCATCAATTTCATTTGGAAGCAAAGTTGCTGGGTTAAGCACTGTGCACCTTTTCAGAGTCACATACGGAGAACCTAAGATTATGATCTCAAAGGGGATCAACCTAGCATTGGTTAGATGTTGGGTCTTGTTTCTAGTAAGCTAAACTTCGGTAGAGGGAGTGACCATAACAGTTAAAGGATGTCCAATCACAATGCTCTCACTCTGAGTGAGACTCAGTTCAACCGCTGCTATTGTGCGCAAACAGCCAGGTAAAGCTGCTGCAACTGGGTCCAAAGTAGCTGAAAAATATGCTACGAGGTGGTTTATACCAGCATGGTTTTGTGTCAAAACGGACAAGGAACATGCATCACGCTCATGACAAAACAACATGAAAGGTTTTATGTAGTCAGGCATTCCCATAGCCGGAGCTTTGCATAGACTCTCTCAATTGAGTGAAGGCTTTCATACAAGCTTGGTCTAACACTAAGGGATCAGTAACTTCTTTGTGAGTCAGCTTCTGCAATGACTTTGAAATGACTGAAAAGTTGGGAATCCACTGCAGACAATAGCTCACCATTCCCAGAAACTTTCTGACATCTCTCTGTGTAGCTGGAGGATTCATCTGTAATATGGCAGTGGCCCCTTCTCTGGAAATTTTCCTAGCTCCCATTTTGATTAGGTGTCCCAAATGTTTCACTTCTTTCTGACAGTACTGTAATTTTGCTGGTGACACTTGATGTCCATTCTTTCCCAAGTGATTCAACAAGGCAATAGTATCGTATTTGCATGCTTCTCTTGTCTTTGAAGCAACCAATAATCATCAATGTAATGTACTAACGTTGATTGGAAAGGCATTCTTTTTCAGGATCTGATTGAAAATGGGTGATGAATGAAAACCCTTGAGGAATTCTGCACCAACAGTAGACTTGATTAAAGAATTGAAAACAGAAGAGAAATTGCCTATCCTCATGAAGAGGTACAGAAAAGAATGCTTGTGATGGGCCCACTACAGTGAACCATTCAGCATCACATGGGATCTGAAACAATATCACTGCTATGGGACAACATTTAATCACAACATCATTTGCTTGCGCAATCCCATTATAGGTGAATTACATGGGCTGCTAAATACTTCTTTTAAAACACCTTGCCTTACAAACTCTGCAATTATGGGTGCAACCCCTTAAACTGCTTCCTGTGTCATGTGGTATTGAGGAATCTGGGGAAAAATCGCATTTGGCTTGACTGGGACCTTCACTGGCCTAACTCCTTTGATTAGACCAATGTCCTTTCATTTAAAATCCCACAACTTCTTTTTAACTGTTCCCTGTGAGTCAGAAGGAAGATCTTGTATTGTAAAGGCTGGAAAGGAACTGATCAAAGGATACTCCTCATTCACCATGTCACAATCTGTTCCTGTAGACAAGTCATCTTCATCATCACTGTTTGTCTCAATGGCGATTCCATCATGTGAGCAAGTAATTGAACATCTCGTTGTGCATAGTAAGTCCCTTCCTAGTAAGGATACCGGACTCAAGTCACAAATTACAAATGTGTGTAATCCTTCAAAGTTGACAATTTTAACCTGAATTGGTTCTGTAATTGGGTTTGTCAAATACTGGGCTGCAACTCCTACAATCTGTACTGTTTTCCCTGAAAGGGGCAGGTCTGGAACTTCTTCACTTCTCACTGTAGAACGTGTAGCTCCTGTGTTAACTAAAAATGAGACTTTGTGACCCATTCGTTTTCCCTTCATGTATGGACCTTCCTGATCTATTTCTAACAAAGCTGCTAACAGGCATTTGTTCTCATCTGAACTCTCGCTCACCCAGTCACCATTCGCTTCATCCTCACTGTGTAATGGGTATTGGTGTATTGTGTTATTACTCTGGTTAAGCCTTTGACCTGTGACCTGCTGAGGAAGCATCACCTGCTGCTGCTCCATTGGGGCTTGAGGTATTTGAATTTTCTGCCTAGATACCATTTGAACTTGGGGTTGCATTTGCTGCCACTGGGGCATCTGCAAAAGTGGCATTTGCATTTGTTGCACAGGCTGAAAATCTTGCACCTGCTTCACATTGTTCTGGAAATCTGGATTTTGACCTCTCATTCTTGGTCCTCTCATACTTGGAAAATAATTGATTTTGTTCGTCTGCTGAACAACACCTTCCTGCACTACCATCGGACACTCCTGTTTCAAATGTCCGAGGCCTCCGCAAGCGTGACATGGTAACATCCTTTTCATCCCTTGCACATCATTCTGAACAACCACAGTATTCAAATCGGGACCATGATTCGGATTTCCAATTCCACCACAACCTCTACCTTTGGCCTGGTTCGGCAACCACACATTTCCGTGCTGCTGCTGTGGAAAACATCCCTGCATTCCTGATTGTGCTGCTTTAATCTACATCACCATTGCCTTTTATTTCAACTTTGTCTGTTTCAACTCAATCTCGTCACTACAGTACTTTGCATACTGCAATACTTCATCAATCAGCTTTGCTTGCCAACAAATCAAATGACTCTAAATCATCCGGCTAATTTAGGGTCTCAATCCTTCAACAAACCTTTAGAAAAAATGAATCATGTCTTTTGGCTCAATTTGTTTCTGTGCCACTGTAATGTTTAAATGCCTGCAACAATCTCTCATAGTATGCATGTATGGACTCTTCCTGAGCTGTCCTGTCTATTCTTTGCCAATCAATATTCTGGGGCTAATTCTCATTTTCAAAAATTCAATCAGTTTATAGTAATATTTAATTACGTCAGGAGATGGCCAATCTACACTGCTCTTGCACTTGACCCATAAGTCTGCTGGAACAATTATTTCTAACAGGGTGTTCAAATCCTCCCAACAGGCATTTTGCGAGTTTCACAAACCTATCTGTTTGCTAATACCATTCCACTGGTTTCTCCCTCAATCTGGGGTAATCATTAGTAAAGGACACAATGTCACTTCTGCAAAAAGGGACATGAACACAATTCCCTCTGGAGATTTCTCTCATTAGTAATATCTTCATTGGATCCTCAACCTGCTACATATTAGCAGTAAGATTCACTGAGGAGCTTTTCTTCTTGTCTCTTTTCTTCACCTATGTGCCTTCCCACCTACCTAATGCTCCCCATGTTTGAATGTTCTGAACTAATTCCCTAATATGAATTTTCATTCCTGGTATTCTCATGTTCTCAAAGTCCTTTGAGTCAAATTGTAATCTGTAACTCCTCTTTAAGTGTTTTGTTTTTTCAATTTCTACGTCATATTACTCTGCCAGGTCTGCTAATTTCTAATGTACTAGTCCTGTTTTGTTGGTAATCAGTTTGCACAAATAATGTAACTCATCTTCACGGTATGAGTCAAGTCTGTCTAATCCCATTGTTCCCTAAAGCAAAGCTGCTGCTTCTAGTCTAAGCCTGGTCGAATTCAGGGCACTTCCTCCTCTGGAATCTTCTTGGGTGCTGCTCACCTTTTCCAACGATTGAGTTAACTGCTGAGCTGTGAAACCTTGTAATGAAGCATTGTTATTACTCACACCGGGCACTTGCTGTAATGTCAGGCTTGGCATCTTTGTTGTCATTGTAAATGGGTGGGGACCTATTTCTGGTCTTCCCAAATCATTCAGTGGGGGTCCTATGGTAGCGCAAATCAATTAACGGACCTGCTCCCTCAAATGTAGGTCTCATGGGAGTCATCATTCTTGCGTTCTCAATGAATCTCCCCCTTTCTACGCTTGAATTCAGGATTTTCTGTTCACAGCTCTTATTATTTACCTGGGCAAACAATGGAATGAGTGGACCTATGGTAACCGGTAAAGACACTGCATCCGGACTTGGTTGGGCATTTGGATCGCTTGCGTACATTACTTCTGTATTCTGACTTGTTAACTGAGACATCTCTGTCTGTGACCCTGTTATGGGGATGTATCTTGGGATTGTCTGTGTCTGTACTGGGGACATTAAATTCGGAGTAGACTCTATCTGGATCAGCGTTGGCTGTTGATAGAACTGTCTCATAAGGGCAGCCTATCCTGTCGGCACTACTAAGTTTGCTGCAGTATCTATAATTGGTATGTCTGGATAAATTCTAGGGATGTCCATCTGTGGCATAATCATTTGAAGCATTTGAAACGCAGAAGTAGTAGGAACACTAGGGCTAACCTATATCTGCCTCTGTGTAGATTCAATTGGTACCAGAGCTATAGGGTCTACACTATGGAACCTGTCTTGTGTGCTTCATATGGTGGGGGGTGATTTCTCAGTAAACTGCAAGATAAATTTGTCATCATCTGATTCTTCAAGTGAAGTCAGACTTCCTAGGCTCTGTGGATTTCTGCTCTTTGTCATCTGAAGGATAGGAATCCCTCTTTTGGGTGCTCTTCTGAGCCTCACTCCCATTCTCTTGTCTAATTGCAGGAAAAAAACCAATTCTCTGTAAAGTCTCCGCTCTCCAAATCCTCTGCTCATTATCCCATCTTGCCTCAGCTAATGTTTTCTCAGCTTTTCTCATTCTCCTTCCAAATTTCTGTTGCTGTCTAGCTACTAATTCCCAAATAGCGAATGCTTCGAACTGTGCAGGTCTCGGAGGAGGTTTCAAATCATACAGTATTCTCCTCAAATTCTCTAGAATCCTCAAAATAAATGTTCCATTGGTAGGAAACACTAAGCTTCCTTTTTTCCTCTTTCTCCTTGCACCATTGTTTTAACCAAAGACATGGCACAGCACCTTGTTCTTCGAATACAATAT
This sequence comes from Pleurodeles waltl, assembly GCF_031143425.1. Lineage (NCBI taxonomy): Eukaryota > Metazoa > Chordata > Amphibia > Caudata > Salamandridae > Pleurodeles > Pleurodeles waltl. Next base: position 883,743,571 of record NC_090450.1, read on the forward strand.
AGCTTTTAGCTCTGATAGATATTCCTTCTATCTCATTTTCCCTGACTCGGAAGCAAAATTCAACCAGCAAATTTTACTCTCAACTGATCCCTAGATCCTCCTGGTGCACATAGGACTCACCAAATCTCAGTCGAAAAACTATCACTCACTTTAACACTCACTCTGAAGTTTGTCAATCACACCCGATTGACCTATTAAACAGACACATTGCAACATAAACCAAGTGTCTCATACACTTATTCAATACTCCGGAGTCTTAGACTATGCTTGGTCAATATGCAAACAACCACATGGACAATTTTTTTGCACAAAGCACCACACACATGTGAAATTCAATGACTTCCCTACTCTCACACTTTGGAGTATGCAAACTCCCTGAAAAACTTAATCTGGATTACGCAAACTCCCTAAAGTCTCTCAAACATCATAATCACCTGCGATTTGCTTAAGATGTGCAAGCACAAAACCTATTTCATTCACAGTGTCACTAGAAACACTGAGAACATCCTCAAACAGGCATTGGCAAACTCCAAGGATTTGGGAAAATAATGGTAGGTTCTTAGGGAGATATAATCTTTCGTTTGTTTTACCAAATCTGGAAAATTATAGCCTTTATATCTGGGGATCATAGTGGTCTCTTACGAAGACGCACCATCCATTTTTTCTATTGAATCTGTGAATTCTAGTGCTCTCTTAAGGAGACTAACCATCCAACTCTAGTGGCCTCACAAGGAGACTAACCATCCAACTCTAGTGGCCTCACAAGGAGACTAACCATCTGACTCTGCTACCAAGAACTGTGAGCGCATCTAACCTTATTTGGTCTTTTATATTTTAATTTATAAGGGGGCACGTTAGAGGTTCGATGGACCTTTTGACTATGCTTGGAGTGATTCTACTAGGTTGTACCTCCAATTAACAATCCTTCAACATAATCAATAAACAAACATTTCCTTTTGGAGACAATAATCTTTATGCACCACGACCCATTTGGTCACAAATAACCACACCTTTAATAAGTTAGAACGTTGAATACCCTATATTAACATGCTAATGACACGTAAATGAATCTCAAAACCAAATGATAAACATGTATGAATAACACCGGCTGACCAAATCTTCTAAAGAATCTCAATTTACCCAAAGCATTTATGGTTAAACATTCAAGAGTTACAGTACAAACTAATAGCAAGAATAACTGCGCAATAGAAATTACATACATCTAAATTCAACAAGTGAACAACATCAATTCTTTGTTAACTTCAATTGGTTACTAACTAACATTCTGATTAGAATAGCATGTTTGGACTTCATGCAAAACAAGTCTAGTCAAAGTTAATTTAGAAAAACATCTCAACTATGGCTCTATCAAAAATAATGGTTGGTGCCTAGAAACAAAGAACAACTTCAACAATGGCAATATCATTTTGTTATACTTCTCCTCAAATAGATCCGCAAGATGCAATTTCTCTTTGTCAGTTGGATATCCCTATTTGTATGTAGAGAGATGGATAGAGACATATACATTCTCTACATTTATAAATATTACCTAACTATTGTCAGAAGTTTACCCAATAAAATCAAACTTCCACAGGAGCAGATTCCTTTTACCTAACTCCGTCCAACAGATGCGTGCTCAGACTTTAACTGATTATCTGAACCCTGCATCTGCTGGGGGAAAGAGGAATGGGAATCGAAAAAGAGAGACCGCCTACAGATCCAGTTCCAGCCTGTGTTTCCCACTTGAAGATAGGAAATTCAGTGTGTGCTTCTGTAACTTGCACCTTTCTTCTTATTGGGATTTCTTTAAAGGAAGGACCTGCAGTCGGGTGATAAGCGCATAGATAAGTACATTCCTACTGTGCATTCAACTGTTCAGCCATTCACATTCACCCAATTCTATTGTTCTTCTAACTTGGATCTTTTGAGAGACTAGCCTCTCTCTAAGTGAAGAATGTTAACTTAATATCTTCTTTTCTCCAGGAGTCAGAGATTTCCAAGCTTCTCTGGAGAACAGTTCAAAAGTTCACAAATATACAAACTTCTAATGTCTTTTACAGGAAACGAAAACTCCTTCTCAAGGTTCAGTTTTCTCAATCACAGTCTCTAGGAATTAGTCTGAGCAATGAGGTTTGTCTCTAATACTGACAAGTCTGCTAGGCAAAGAGTTTTTAATATATATGTACATATATATATTGGCAAGTCTGGAAATCCTACAAAAGGATTCTCTACGGTAGTTGCTTGAAGTTCTGTTAAGCCAAAACAAATTCTCCTCAGAAAGCCGATAGCCAGTTGTTGGAAGCAGGAAAAAATTCAGCTTCTTTAAAAGGGAAAAAGTAGCTGGTGTGCACACCGTAACAAAAAAAATAATTAATTACTCAAAACTGGAAGAATTCTCTATGAAACGACACACCACAGGAACACTGCTCATTCTTCTCAGGATGACAGTTGAAGTGCAGGGCTCCCAGAGAGAAACAGCTGGAGGGAAGCTTCAGCACAAGACTAAGGTAGAAACATTAGAGCGCTGACCTCTCAATGATTTGCGGCCACCATCTTGAGTGGCAGTTAAACCTGAAGAAGCCAGTTCTAAGAGCAGCCTCCGCAAGAGCCACCGGCAGTGAGGACTCCGCTGCAACCTTGTCGGTACAAGGAAAAGGGGAATCGTTTTTGCTGAGAGAAGAACTTAACAACACTGGCAATAGTTTTCCTGACAACTATAATGTTAGTTATTTTCTGTAGATATATTATTTTCTTTAACTTTCTTCCTTGTTTTAACCCGTAGACTCTATAAACATATAGCATATTCTCAGAGCACTAGGCCTGTTTTTTGACAAGTTTAGAGTCCTCAAATCATTGAATGATCTTGAGTTTGGCACCAAGCATACTACCATGGACCATCAGTGGAGCCTATCCCTGTTGTGTGTTTAACCGCAAGAGCATTATTTGCATGATAACCTTCGTTTGGAACACATAGGGAGTCATTCTAACCCTGGTGGTCCAAGACCGCCAGGGCTAAAATGACGGGGGCACCGCCAACAGGCTGGCGGTGCCCCGCTGGGCATTCTGACCGCAGTGGTTTGACCGCGGTCAGAAGTGGAAAACCAGCGGTATCCCGCCGGTTTTCCGCTGCCCATTTGAATCCTCCATGGTGGCGCAGCTCGCTGCGCCGCCATAGGGATTCTGACAGCCCATACCGCCATCCTGTTCCTGGCGGTTCGCCCGCCAGGAACAGGATGGCGGTATGGGGTGTCGTGGGGCCCCTGGGGGCCCCTGCAGTGCCCATGCCTATGGCATGGGCACTGCAGGGGCCCCCGTAAGAGGGCCCCACAAAGAATTTCACAGTCTGCATTGCAGACAGTGAAATTCGCGACGTGTGCCACTGCACCCGTCGCACCTTCCCACTCCGCCGGCTCCATTCGGAGCTGGCGTCCTCGTCGGAAGGTAGTTTTGCACTGGGCTGGCGGGCGGCCTTTTGGCGGTCGCCCGCCAGCCCAGTGCAAAACCCAGAATACCCTCAGCGGTCTTCCGACCGCGGAGCGGTATTTTGGAGGGGGAAGTCTGGAGGGCGGCCTCCGCCGCCTGCCAGACTTAGAATCACCCCCATAGTAATGAAAACAATATTGTATTTGTATTACCTTGATGTCTACTAGCCCACTCATTTAAAAACTTTAAAATGTGTGTACTTAAAATGTATCATTGGGACACCAATACTCCACTTGTATTTGTATTGAGCCATATATTGGTAAACTATTGTGCAGAGTTCAGAAAGAATGATTCCTTCATGTTTTTATATTACAACATGGCTCTTTCTTTTTCATCCTCTGATGACTTCTTATGCTTCATGGTGTTTAAGTAGCACACACAGGTGAAGGTTCCAGTGTTAGGAAAAGACCAGAGGTTGATGGTTTAGGCTATATGTCCTCCAACACATCTGTGAGATGACTGAAGGCTGCAGTTATTTCCCAGGCAAAGAGTTGTTGTGACACTATGACTGAGACAAAGTTTTAGTTAGAATAATCATAATGTCAATGATGTCATTTTTCTTTACTGTCCCTGTTAAAACTTGATTAATGAAGTACTGATGTTCTCTAAACTGTCAGTGGTATATTTAAGTTGCAAGAATATATATATATATGTATATATATATATACCTATTGGCAGTCACAATTAGGTAGTTATAGTTAGGACCTAGTTTCTATATAAAAAGCATTTTTTGACTTGCCTATATCGTTGGCGCCGCTTGACAGAACTTCACAAAAATTTCCAAAAACTTTGGCCAGTTAGATCAGCTGCTGCCTCGAAAGTTTCAGGAAGATCCATCCGGAGGGGGCCGAGAAAAAAGGGGGGTCCCAAAAAATGTTTCCCCCATTCATTTTTCCACAGGGGTTTTGAACAGCAATAGCACTGAAAATACAGGATGGAATTACACCAAATTGCACAAAGGTAGGTCCTGGTCCGGAAAAAGTGCTTTTTTTGCTTTGGTGTAATTCCATTCAGTAGTTTTTGAGAAATTAAGGGGAAAACAAATTTGTATATCTAGGGATGCGAAGGATTTGTCACCCCTCCCGATCTCATGCTGAGATCTGATTGACAGACAACACTTCAACAAGGAAGCCGTTAAAGTGGTGGCAGCCATCTTGGGACTCGGCTGAAGCTGAGTCCCCATCGACCTTCTCCTTCCACCAGAAACATAAGAACCAAAGGCTGTTGAAGCTGCTGGTGATCCTGGGGTGTTTTCACACCCCTTATTGTACATCACCTGTTTGAAGCCTCAAATGACGAGCTGGAAATCTACTCACTGCAGCGGTTTACAGCTCGACTTGCCTGCTACTGTGTAATGTCGGCTCCTCAACTGGTGACCGTGTGAAGAGAGCAAAAATAGTTTGACACACTGTGTCACTGTGTGAGTTGGCAGGTCTGTAGAATATATGTTAATTCCTTGGAAGCAATGGTGATATATTTTCATTGGTGACTTAACTAACATACGGGACCTACCAGAACTTCCCTATTGGGTCGATAAAATTGTATACTAGTTGTTCCGCAAATGATCTATTACTAAACAGCTCAATTATTTTGCCATTGATATGGCTTTAAATGATATGATCTTAAATCACTTTTACCACTTGAATATGGCTGACAATCAACTTTAAACTGTTCTGATTAACCTGCGTGATGCATTGACTTCACACCAAGACTTCTCCTTATGTTATCCATGTTCTTCAGATGAAAGAATTACTATATGCTGGGCCTGACCAGGAGTTGTTTACTGATATGGTCTAGGTAAGCCATCTCTCTCCACTGCTTTTTTTTGTTGATCAGAAAAGACTAATGTATCTCTGACTTATAACAGTATATCAGTGCTAAATTTGTAAAAAGTATAAGTGCTAGGGCTCCATGTTTTTCTCAAAAGCTTGTTACCCATGCTGTTGAATGCGGGGGTTGGCCTCTGTAGGAGGCTGGCCTGGCTTGTAGTGGGTACCAAAGGGTACTTACACCTTTCACCAGGTCCAGGTATCCCTTATTAGTGTAGAGGGGTGTCTAGCAGCTTAGGCTGATAGAAAAGGTAGCTTAGCAGAGCAGCTTAGGCTGAACTAGGAGACGAGTGAAGCTCCTACAGTACCACTAGTGTCATATGCACAATATCATAAGAAAACACAATACACAGATATACTAAAAATAAAGGTACTTTATTTTTATGACAATATGCCAAAGTATCTCAGTGAGTACCCTCAGTATGAGGATAGCAAATATACACAAGATATATGTACACAATACCAAAATATGCAGTAATAGCAATAGAAAACAGTGCAAACAATGTATAGTCACAATAGAATGCAATGGGGACACATAGGGATAGGGGCAACACAAACCATATACTCTAGAAGTGGAATGCGAATCACGAATGGACCCCAAACCTATGTGACCTTGTAGAGGGTTGCTGGGACTGTAAGAAAACAGTGAGGGTTAGAAAAATAGCCCACCCCAAGACCCTGAAAAGTGGGTGCAAAGTGCACCTAAGTTCCCCAGAGAGCACAGAAGTCGTGATAGGGGAATTCTGCAAGGAAGACCAACACCAGCAATGCAACAACAATGGATTTCCTGACGAGAGTACCTGTGGAACAAGGGGACCAAGTCCAAGAGTCACGCTCAAGTCGGGAGTGGGCAGATGCCCAGGAAATGCCAGCTGTGGGTGCAAAGAAGCTGCCACCAGATGGTAGAAGCTGTGGATTCTGAAAGAACGACAAGGGCTAGAAACTTCCCCTTTGGAGGATGGATGTCCCACGTCGTGAAGAGTCGTGCAGAGGTGTTTCCGTGCAGAAAGACCGCAAACAAGCCTTGCTAGCTGCAAGGGTCGCGGTTAGGGTTTTTGGATGCTGCTGTGGCCCAGGAGGGACCAGGATGTCGTCAATTGCGTGAGGTGACAGAGGGGGCGCCCAGCAAGACAAGGAGCCCTCTCAGAAGCAAGCAGCACCCGCAGAAGTGCTGGAAGAGGCACTACAAAGTGGAGTGAACCAGAGCTCACCCGAAGTCACAAAAGAGGATCCCACGACGCCGGAGGACAACTCAGGAGGTCATGCACTGCAGGTTAGAGTGCCGGGGACCCAGACATGGCTGTGCACAAAGGAAATCCTGGAAGAGTGCACAGGAGCCGGAGTAGCTGCAAAACACGCGGTTCCCAGCAATGCAGTCTAGCGTTGGGAGGCAAGGACTTACCTCCACCAAACTTGGACTGAAGAGTCACTGGACTGTGGGAGTCACTTGGACATAGTTGCTGAGTTCAAGGGACCTCGCTCGTCGTGCTGAGAGGAGACACGGAGGACCGGTGATGCAGTTCTTTGGTGCCTGCGGTTGCAGGGGGAAGATTCCGTCGACCCACAGGAGATTTCTTCAGAGCTTCTAGTGCAGAGAGGAGGCAGACTACCCCCACAGCATGTACCACCAGGAAAACAGTTGAGAAGGCGGCAGGATCAGCGTTACAAGGTCGCAGTAGTCGTCTTTGCTACTTTGTTGCAGTTTTGCAGGCTTCCAGTGCGGTCAGCAGTCGATTCCTTGGCAGAAGGTGAAGAGAGAGATGCAGAGGAACTCTGATGAGCTCTTGCATTCGTTATCTAAGGAATTCCCCAAAGCAGAGACCCTAAATAGACAGAAAAATAGGTTTGGCTACTTAGGAGAGAGGATAGGCTGGCAACACCTGAAGGACCCTATCAGAAGGAGTCTCTGACGTCACCTGCTGGCACTGGCCACTCAGAGCAGTCCAGTGTGCCAGCAGCACCTCTGTTTCCAAGATGGCAGAGGTCTGGAGCACACTGGAGGAGCTCTGGGCACCTCACAGGGGAGGTGCAGGTCAGGGGAGTGGTCACTCCCCTTTCCTTTGTCCAGTTTCACGCCAGAGCAGGGCTGAGGGATCTCTGAACTGGTGTAGACTGGCTTATGCAGAGATGGGCACCATCTGTGCCCATCAAAGCATTTCCAGAGGCTGGGGGAGGCTACTCCTCCCCAGCCTTGACACCTTTTTCCAAAGGGAGAGGGTGTAACACCCTCTCTCCGAGGAAGTCCTTTGTTCTGCCTTCCTGGGCCAAGCCTGGCTGGACCCCAGGAGGGCAGAAACCTGACTGAGAGGTTGGCAGCAGCAGCAGCTGCAGTGAAGCCCCGGGAAAGGTAGTTTGGCAGTACCCGGGTCTGAGCTATAGACTCGGGGGATCATGGAATTGTCTCCCCAATGCCAGAATGGCATTGGGGTGACAATTCCATGATCTTAGACATATTACATGGCCATGTTCGGAGTTACCATTGTGACGCTATACATATGTCGTGACATATGTATAGTGCACGCGTGTAATGGTGTCCCCGCACTCACAAAGTCCGGGGAATTTGCCCTGAACAATGTGGGAGCACCTTGGCTAGTGCCAGGTTGCCCACACACTAGGTAACTTAGCACCCAACCTTTACCAGGTGAAGGTTAGACATATAGGTGACTTGTGTAAGAATTGTCAGATCTTCCTATGGGTGGCATAAGAAATGCTGCAGCCCATAGGGATCTCCTGGAACCCCAATACCCTGGGTACCTCAGTACCATATACTAGGGAATTATAAGGGTGTTCCAGTATGCCAATGTAAATTGGTGAAATTGGTCACTAGCCTGTTAGTGACAATTTGGACAGAAAATGAGAGAGCATAACCACTGAGGTTCTGGATAGCAGAGCCTCAGTGAGACAGTTCGTCATAACACAGGTAACACATACAGGGCACACTTATGAGCACTGGGGCCCTGGCTGGCAGGGTCCCAGTGACACATACAACTAAAACAACATATATACAGTGAAATATGGGGGTAACATGCCAGGCAAGATGGTACTTTCATACACAACCCCCCCCCAAACGAAGGACAATAAGACTAGCCATGACCTGATGAGTCTTCATTGTCTAAGTGGAAATATCTGGAGAGTCCATCTGCATTGGAGTGGGTACTCCCAGGTCTATGTTCCACTGTATAGTCCATTCCCTGTAGGGATATGGACCACCTCAACAATTTAGGGTTTTCACCTTTCATTTGTTTTAGCCAAAGTAGAGGTTTGTGGTCTGTCTGAACAATGAAGTGAGTGCCAAACAGGTATGGCCTCAACTTCTTCAGTGCCCAGACCACAGCAAAGGCCTCCCTCTCTATGGCAGACCAACGCTTTTCTCTAGGGGTCAACCTCCTGCTGATAAAAGCAACAGGTTTATCCTGGCCCTCAGATTTAAGTTGTGATAAGACTGCCCCTACCCCTAATTCAGATGCATCAGTTTGGACAATGAATTTTTTGGAGTAACAGGGGCTTTTCAGGACAGGTGCAGAGCACATGGCCTGCTTCAGCTCCTCAAAAGCTTTCTGACAGTTTGCTGTTCATAATACCTTTTTAGGCATTTTCTTAGATGTGAGGTCATTAAGAGGGGCTGCAATGGAGCCATAGTTCTTTATGAACCTCCTGTAGTACCCAGTGAGGCCTAAAAAGGCTCTCACCTGAGTCTGAGTTGTAGGGGGAACCCAATCTATAATAGTTTGGATTTTCCCCTGAAGTGGTGCAATCTGTTCTCCACCTACCAGGTGTCCCAGATAAACCACTTTCCCCTGCCCTATCTGACACTTTGAAGCCTTGATAGTGAGGCCTGCCTTTTGCAGGGCCTCCAAAATTTTCCACAGGTGGACCAGGTGATCATCCCAGCTGGAGCTAAAGACAGCTATATCATCTAGATATGCTGCACTAAAAGCCTCCAACCCTTGCAGGACTGTATTCTCCAACCTCTGAAAAGTGGCAGGTGCATTTTTCAACCCAAAAGGCATTACTGTGAATTGGTAGCGCCCTCCAATGGTTGAAAATGCAGTTTTTGCTTTTGCATCCTCTGATAACTTGATCTGCCAATACCCTGCAGTCAAATCAAAGGTGCTTAGATACTTGGCAGATGCTAGTGTATCTATTAGCTCATCTGCCCTGGGTATAGGGTGATCATCAGTTTTAGTTACCTGGTTGAGACCTCTGTAGTCAACACAAAATCTCATTTCCTTCTTTCCATCTTTGGAATGAGGTTTTGGTACAAGTAGCCCATGGACTTTCAGAGTGCTCAACCACTCCCAGTTCAAGCATTTTCTGAACATCTTGTTTTATGCAGTCCCTGACATGGTCAGGCTGCCTATAGATCTTACTTTTGACAGGCAAGCTGTCTCCAGTATCTATACTGTGCTTACACCAAGAAGTGGTGCCTGGCACAGTAGAAAAGAGTTCAGAAAACTGACCCAGGAGATTTATGCAGTGGTCTTTCTGCTCAGCAGTAAGACAATCTGCTAAAATTACACCTTCCACCAGAGCATCTTGTTCTGTGGAAGAGAAGAGATCAGGGAGAGGGTCACTTTCTTCTTACTGTCCTTCATCTGTTGCCATGAGCAGGGTGAGATCAGCCCTGTCATAGTAGGGTTTCAGGCGATTGACATGGAGCACCCTAAGGGTACTCCTGGCAGTGCCTAAGTCAACTAAGTAGGTGACTTCACCCTTTTTCTCAACAATAATGTGGGGTCCACTCCATTTGTCTTGGAGTGCTCTTGGGGCCACAGGCTCCAAGACCCAAGCTTTCTGCCCTGGTTGGTACTGAATCAGAACAGCCTTCTGGTCATGCCATTGCTTTTGGAGCTCTTGGCTGGCCTGAAGGTTTTTACTGACCTTTTTCATGTACTCAGCCATCCTAGATCTTAGGCCAAGTACATAGTCCACTATGTCTTGCTTAGGAGCTTTTAAAGTTTGTTCCCAACCCTCCTTCACAAGTGTTAGAGGACCTCTTACAGGGTGTCCAAATAGGAGTTCAAAGGGGCTGAAGCCCACTCCTTTTTGGAGTACCTCCCTGTAAGCAAAAAGGAGGCAAGGTAACAGGACATCCCATCTCCTGCGGAGTTTTTCAGGGAGTCCCTTTATCATTCCTTTGAGAGTTTTATTAAACCTCTCAACCAGTCCATTTGTTTGTGGATGATAGGGTGTGGTGAACTTGTATGTCACACCACATTCCTTCTACATGGCCTTTAAGTAAGCAGACATGAAATTGCTTCCCCTGTCTGATACCACCTCTTTTGGGAAGCCCACCCTGGAAAAGATTCCCAGGAGGGCCTTTGCCACTGCAGGAGCTGTAGTGATCCTTAGAGGAATTGCTTCAGGATATCTGGTGGCGTGGTCCACTACCACCAAGATAAACCTATTGCCCGAAGCAGTAGGAGGGTCAAGGGGGCCAACTATGTCAACCCCTACCCTTTCAAAGGGAACCCCAACCACAGGCAGTGGAATAAGGGGTGCATTTGGAGTGCCAACTGTCTTGCCACTGGCTTGACAGGTTTCACAGGACTTACAAAATTCCTTTGTGTCCTCTGACATTCAAGGCCAATGAAACAAGGGGACAAGCCTGTCCCAAGTTTTCATTTGCCCCAAATGTCCAGCTAAGGGAATGTCGTGGGCTAGAGTTAGGAGGAACTTTCTGTATTCCTGAGGAATCACCAATCTCCTGGCAGCTCCAGGTTTTGGATCCCTTGCTTCAGTATACAAAAGGTTGTCCTCCCAGTAAACTCTGTGAGAGTCACTGACATCCCCATTTGCTTGTTTGACAGCTTGCTGACTTAGACCCTCCAGTGTGGGACAGGTATGCTGTGCCACACTCAGCTCCTCCCTGGCAGGCCCCCCTTCACCCAAAAGCTCAGCAGTGTCTGCTTCCAGCTCCTCTGGTGTAGGTTTTGCACAGGGTGGAAATTCTTCTTCCTCAGAAGTTGAATCCACTGTAGAGGGAGGGATAGTAGGTAGTGTTTTACCTTTACTAACCCTAGCTTTAGGGAGCACTTGGTCCATTCTTCCAGGATCCAAGTCACCCTGTCCTTTTTGCTTTTTGGCCTGAGCCCTGGTTAAAGCAAAAATATGCCCTGGAATGCCCAGCATTGCTGCATGAGCCTCCAACTCCACTTCTGCCCAAGCTGATGTCTCTAAATCGTTCCCTAGTAGACAGTCTACAGGTAAATCTGAGGCAACCACAACTTTCTTTGGACCAGTAACCCCCCCCCCCCCCCCAGTTGAGATTCACAACAGATATGGGGTGGCTAAGAGTGTTGTTATGAGCATCAGTCACTTGGTACTGGTGACCAAGTAGGTGTTGTTCAGGGTGGACCAGTTTCTCTATTACCATGGTAACACTGGCACCTGTGTCCCTGTAGGCCTGAACCTCAACACCATTTATTAGGGGTAGTTGCTTGTACTTATCCATATTAAGGGGACAAGCAACCAAGGTGGCCAAATCAATGGCCCCCTCAGAGACTAACACAGCCTCTGTGGTCTCCCTAACCAGACCAACCCCAACTAAATTACCAAAAGTGAGCCCAGCTACTCCCTTGGATTGGCTATTAGTAGGTTTGCTCCCACCACCACTGCTATTACTAGGGGCACTAGGTGTAGCAGCAGGGGTTGTAGTGGTAGGAGGCTTGGTGCTTTTCTTTGGGCAACTGGGATCAGTTGTCCAATGGCCTTTTATTTTACATAAATAGCACCATGGTTTCTTTTCTTTGTTTTGATTTGAAGAGGATTTTGGCCCACCCCCCACCAGAGTGTTTTTGTGGGCCTGATGAAGACTCATTTTTAGATTTGTCCCCACCCTTGTCAGAAGACTTACCATCCTTCTTCTTGCCATCCTTGTCACCCCCTGTATGAACTTTTCTGTTCACCCTTGTTCTGACCCATTTGTCTGCCTTCTTTCCCAATTCTTGGGGAGAGGTCAGATCAGAGTCTACCAGGTACAGGTGTAACAAATCAGACACACAATTATTAAGAATATGCTCTCTCAGGATTAAGTTATACAGGCTTTCATAGTCAGAAAAGTTACTGCCATGTAACCACCCCTCCAAGGCCTTCACTGAATGGTCAACAAAGTCTACCCAGTCTTGTGACGACTCCTTTTTGGTTTCTCTGAACTTCATCCTGTACTGTTCAGTGGTTAAGCCATAACCATCTAGGAGTGCATTCTTAAGAACTGTAAAATTATTGGCATCACTTTCTTTAACAGTAAGGAGCCTATCCCTACCCTTTCCACTGAAAGATAGCCATAGGATAGCAGCCCACTGCCTTTGAGGGACTTCCTGTACAACACAGGCCCTCTCAAGTGGAGCAAACCACTTGTTAATGTCATCCCCCTCTTTGTAAGGGGGAACTATCTTGTGCAGATTCCTAGAATCATGCTCTTTTGCAGGATGACTTTTTGGAATACTGCTGCTGCCACCATAGGGTCCTAACCCCAACCTCTGCCTTTCTTTTTCTAAGTCAAATGCTTGTCTATCTAAATCCAGCTGTTGCTTCTTGAGCTTCAGCCTGGATTCTTCCACTCTCAATTTATTGAGCTCCCTTTCTAACATTCTGTCTTCAGGGAGGGTGGGTTGGACATGCCTTGACACAGAAGAATGGTGAGAATGAACAGAGGGAGACCTGTCCCTAACAGATGGCACTCTGACATTCTGGCCTACAGAAGTAACACTCCTACTGTGATGAGAAGTAACACTCTTACTGTGATGTAAAGTCACATTAGTACCAAGCCATGCTAGGTGGCTTGCTAGGGGGCAGGCTGGGAAGGTTCCCTTCTAACTCTTTTACTAGGGGCGCCCCAGAATCAGAGTGGGAACCATCAGCTAATCTCTCAACAGAAGTGCCAACTAAGGTCTTATCTTGTTCAATGAGCATGTTAACTAACAGTTCTCTAGAGGGATTCTTCCCTACCCCTAAACCTCTTTCAATGCAGAGACTCCTGGCTCCTTTCCAGCTAAGGTGGTCATAAGCAAATTTGGTCAGATCAAATCAAATCAAATCATTAACATTTATAAAGCGCGCTACTTACCTGTGCGGGTCTCAAGGCGCTAGGGGAAAAGAAAGGGGGGGGTTAACGCTGCTCGAACAGCCAGGTCTTTAGGAGTCTCCGGAAAGCGGAGTGGTCCTGGGTGGTCCTGAGGCTGGTGGGGAGGGAGTTCCAGGTCTTGGCCGCCAGGAAGGAGAAAGATCTCCCACCCGCCGTGGAGCGGCGGATGCGAGGGACAGCAGCGAGTGCGAGGCCAGAGGAGCGCAGGTGGCGGGTGGGGACGTAGAAGCTGATGCGTCTGTTGAGGTATTCCGGTCCCTTGTCGTGGAGGGCTTTGTGTGCGTGGGTGAGAAGTCGGAAGGTAATCCTTTTGCTAACTGGGAGCCAATGCAGGTGTCTCAGGTGTGCGGAGATGTGGCTGTTGCGGGGTACGTCTAGGATGAGGCGGGCCGAGGCGTTTTGAATGCGTTGCAGGCGATTTTGGAGTTTGGCTGTGGTCCCGGCGTAGAGGGTGTTGCCGTAGTCCAGGCGGCTCGTGACGAGGGCGTGGGTCACGGTTTTTCTGGTGTCGGCGGGGATCCAGCGGAAGATCTTACGGAGCATGCGGAGGCTGAGGAAGCAGGCGGAGGACACGGCGTTGACTTGCTTAGTCATGGTGAGAAGAGGGTCCAAGATGAAGCCGAGGTTGCGGGCGTGGTCTGTGGGGGTCGGTGCGGTGCCGAGGGCCGTGGGCCACCAGGAGTCATCCCAGGCGGACGGGGTGTTGCCGAGGATGAGGACTTCCGTTTTTTCAGAGTTCAGCTTTAGGCGGCTGAGCCTCATCCAATCTGCGACGTCCTTCATACCCTCTTGTAGGTTGGTCTTGGCGCTGGCGGGATCCTTGGTGAGGGAGAGTATAAGTTGGGTGTCGTCGGCGTAGGAGGTGATGATGATGTCGTGCTTGCGTACAATGTTGGCGAGGGGGCTCATGTAGACATTGAAGAGTGTCGGGCTGAGTGATGAGCCTTGAGGTACGCCGCAGATGATCTCGGTGGGTTCTGAGCGAAACGGAGGGAGGTAAACTCTTTGTGAACGGTTTGCGAGGAAGGAGGCGATCCAGTCCAGGGCCTGGCCTTGGATCCCGGTGGAGCGGAGGCGGGTGATTAGGGTGCGGTGACAGACGGTGTCAAAGGCAGCCGAGAGGTCGAGGAGAATGAGGGCAACTGTTTCACCGTTGTCCATCAGGGTTCTGATGTCGTCTGTGACTGAGATGAGGGCGGTTTCAGTGCTGTGGTTGGTTCGGAATCCGGTTTGTGAGGGGTCGAGCAGGTTGTTGTCTTCCAGGAAGGTGGTCAGCTGTTTGTTGACGGTCTTCTCTATTACTTTGGCTGGGAAAGGCAGAAGAGAGATGGGGCGGAAGTTTTTCAGGTCGCTCGGGTCAGCCGTAGGTTTCTTTAGTAGGGCGTTGACTTCGGCGTGTTTCCAGCATTCGGGGAAGGTAGCAGAAGAAAAAGAAGAGTTGATGACGGTCTGGAGGTGCGGGGCGATGATGTTGTCGGCTTTGTTAAAGATGAAGTGCGGGCAAGGGTCCGAAGGGGCGCCGGAGTGGATAGAGTTCATGATGGATTTGGTTTCTTCCGTGTTGATGTGGGTCCAGTTGTTGAGGGTGATGGCCGGGGGTGCGGGTTCGGTGGTGTTTGGTTGGGTCTGGTGTCCGAAGCTGTCGTGGAGGTCGCTGATCTTGCGATGGAAGAAAGTGGCGTGGGATTCGCACAGATCCTGTGAGGGCGTGACGGCGTTGGCGTTGGCGCTGGGGTTGGAGAATTCCTTGACGATGCTGAAGAGTTCTCTGCTGTTGTGGCTGTTTTTGTCCAGTCTGTCGGTGAAGAAGTTCCTTTTGGCAGCGCGGATCAGGTGGTGGTGTTCGCGGGTAGCGTTCTTGAGGACGTTCATGTTGTCAGCGGTGTGGTCCTTGCGCCAGGCTTTCTCAAGGGCGCAACAAGTTTTCTTTGATTCTTTGAGGGTGTCAGAGAACCAGAGAGGTTTTTTGGTGTTGGTCTGTCGATGCGTGCGTTTTAGGGGAGCAAGGTTGTCTGCGCAGTTGGAGATCCAGTTTGTGAGTTTGAGGGCTGCGTCGTTGGGGTCGGTGGTGAGGGTGGGTTGGTTGGCGGCTAGTGCGGAGAAGAGTTGCTCTTCAGGGATCTTGTTCCACTGTCGATGAAGGATGGGTTGAGTGTGGAGGTGGCGGGTCTCGCGTCGGAATGTGAAGTGGACGCAGCTGTGGTCGGTCCAGTGTAGGGCGGAGGTGTGGCTGATGAAGACGTGTTTGCTGGCGGAGAAGATAGGGTCGAGCGTGTGTCCGGCGATGTGGGTGGCGGTGTTCACCAGTTGTTTGAGGCCGAGGTTGGCGAGCAGGGTGGTGGTGTTGGGGTCGTTGTTTTGTTCCAGATGGAAGTTGAGGTCGCCTAGGAGGATGTAGTCCGGTGAGGCGAGGGCGTGCGGGGAGATGAAGTCGGCGATGGCGTTGCTGAAAGGGGCGCGTGGTCCGGGAGGACGGTAGACGAGGGATCCTCTGAGGGTGGTCCTCGGGTCGGTGCGAATCTTTAAATGCAGGTGTTCAGCGGCGAGAGGGGTGTCTTCGGTGGAGGTGGTGACGCTGATGGAGTCTTTGAAGACGATGGCGATACCTCCTCCTGCTTGGTTGGTGCACTCTTTCCTCGAGATCTTGTAGCCTTCGGGGATGGCGGTGGCGATGTCTGGCGCAGAGGAGGCGTTCATCCAGGTCTCCGTGATGAAGGCGACGTCCGGTGCTGTGGAATCCAGGAGGTCCCAGAGTTCGACGGCGTGTTTGTGGACGGAGCGAGCGTTGACTAGGATGCACTTGAGGTGGTTGATGGCGCGTGGGCTTGTGGTCGTGGTAGTAGCGTGGTGGAAGATTTGTTTGCAGGAGTTGCAGGCGAAGGGTCCATGGGTGCGTTTGGGGTGAGCTTGGAAGCAGGTGTTGGAGCGTCCTGGGTTGAGGGCGTGGAGGGTGGTGGGGTTGTAGCGGATCAGCGGGGCTTGGGAGAGTTGGGACCAGGGGTCGTGGCGCTGGGCACGGGCCAGGCGCGGACGGGCGCAGACGGGGTTGCCTCTTGCGCGCCTCCGGCGCGCCAGCTGCGCGGTCGCGTAGCTGCCGCCATATGAGGTAGGAGGGGGAGGAGGGGTCAGCTGGGGGCGAATGGGAGCTGGGGGGCGGGGGCGTGCAGGAGGTCGCGGCGGGAAAGCGCGAGGGAGGGGGGACAGGTAGATTGAGAAGAGCTGGGGGAGGGGGTTTTAGGGTGGAGGGGGGTGAGTGTTAGGAGGTTTAGGAGATTAGGGAGAAAAATAGGAGTAGGGTAGTGAAGATAGGGGAGGGGGGGTTGTAGAGGTGGGTGAGGGTGAGAGGTAGAGTGAGAGGATATAATAAGATAATAGATAGAGAAATCGATAGATAGAGAGATAGGAAGATAGGAGGAGGTGGAGAGTGAGGGAGATTAGATAGTGGGATAGAGAGATAGAGAGATAGGTAGAGAGGAGGAGTGAGAGAGGTAGATAGTGAGCGGGTTAGATAGGGGAGATAGAGAGGGGGATGCGAGTGAGGGAGGGGGATGAGGTAGGAGCAGGAGGGCAGGCGCGGGGAGAAGAAGACGGAGGAGGCAGAAGAGCCGAAGGCAGAAGACCGGAAGAACAGAAGAACAGAAGAACAGGGAGCAGAAGACCGGAAGAACACAGAAGAACACAGAAGAACACAGAAGAAGATACAGAAAACGAAGAACAGAAGGCAGAAGACCACAGAAGAAGATGAGGAAGAAGAGAAGAAGAGAGAAGACGGGGAAAAGAAGAGTACAGCAGAAGATTACAGACGAGGAGCGAGGAGGAAGAGCAGAGAAGAAGAAAAGAAGAAAAGAAGCAGGAGCAGGAGAGAGGGTGAGTAGCGCGGGGCAGAGCGAGGGGCTTGGAGGTGGGGGGTACTTACTGTTAGGTGGGTCTCAGGAACTCAGGAACCTGGAGGAGCTAGAGGAGCTGCAGCGGCAGGGGGAGCGACCTACCCTTGGGTCGCTCCCAACAGTTTGGCCTGTACCAGGCATTATAGAAAAGGTTTAAGGGACAGAAAAAGAAAGAAAAAGTTTTCAGAACTTTTTAAGGACCAGAAAAAAAACATTTGAAACTTTTAAAGAACTTTTTGAAAGTTTAGAGGTACTTTTCAGCACTTAGCAAGGAGAGTAAGAGAAGAAAAGCAAAACTTTTTGGTTAGGTGTACATACACTGAACTTGTTTTGTATATTTTTCTCTTATGAAAAGTACAATATAACAAAGTGGTAAGTAGTTGCAAGTACTTATCCCACCGCTGCACAACCAATGTAGGAGGCTGGCCTGGCTTGTAGTGGGTACCAAGGGGTACTTACACCTTGCACCAGGTCCAGGTATCCCTTATTAGTGTAGAGGGGTGTCTAGCAGCTTAGGCTGATAGAAAAGGTAGCTTAGCAGAGCAGCTTAGGCTGAACTAGGAGACGAGTGAAGCTCCTACAGTACCAATAGTGTCATATGCACAATATCATAAGAAAACACAATACACAGATATACTAAAAATAAAGGTACTTTATTTTTATGACAATATGCCAAAGTATCTCAGTGAGTACCCTCAGTATGAGGATAGCAAATATACACAAGATATATGTACACAATACCAAAATATGCAGTAATAGCAATAGAAAACTGCAAACAATGTATAGTCACAATAGAATGCAATGGGGACACATAGGGATAGGGGCAACACAAACCATTGTACTCTAGAACTGGAATGCGAACCACGAATGGACCCCAAACCTATGTGACCTTGTAGAGGGTCGCTGGGACTGTAAGAAAACAGTGAGGGTTAGAAAAATAGCCCACCCCAAGACCCTGAAAAGTGGGTGCAAAGTGCACCTAAGTTCCACAAAGAGCACAGAAGTCGTAATAGGGGAATTCTGCAAGGAAGACCAACACCAGCAATGCAACAACGATGGATTTCCTGACGAGAGTACCTGTGGAACAAGGGGACCAAGTCCAAGAGTCACGATCAAGTCGGGAGTGGGCAGATGCCCAGGAAATGCCAGCTGTGGGTGCAAAGAAGCTGCCACTGGATGGTAGAAGCTGTAGATTCTGCAAGAACGACAAGGGCTAGAAACTTCCCCTTTGGAGGATGGATGTCCCACGTCGTGAAGAGTTGTGCAGATGTGTTTCCGTGCAGAAAGACCGCAAGCAAGCCTTGCTAGCTGCAAGGGTCGCGATTAGGGTTTTTGGATGCTGCTGTGGCCCAGGAGGGACCAGGATATCGCCAATTGTGTGAGGGGACAGAGGGGCGCCCAGCAAGACAAGGAGCCCTCTCAGAAGCAAGCAGCACCCGCAGAAGTGCCAGAACAGGCACTACGAAGTGGAGTGAACCGGAGCTCACCCGAAGTCACAAAAGAGGGTCCCACGACGCCGGAGAACAACTCAGGAGGTCGTTCACTGCAGGTTAGAGTGCCGGGGACCCAGACTTGGCTGTGCACAAAGGAAATCCTGGAAGAGTGCACAGGAGCCGGAGTAGCTGCAAAACACGCGGTTCCCAGCAATGCAGTCTAGCGTGGGGAGGCAAGGACTTACCTCCACAAAACTTGGACTGAAGAGTCACTGGACTGTGGGAGTCACTTGGACAGAGTTGCTGAGTTCAAGGGACCTCGCTCGTCGTGCTGAGAGGAGACCCAGAGGACCGGTGATGCAGTTCTTTGGTACCTGCGGTTGCAGGGGGAAGATTCCGTCGACCCACTGGAGATTTCTTCAGAGCTTCTAGTGCAGAGAGGAGGCAGACTACCCCCACAGCATGCACCACCAGGAAAACAGTTGAGAAGGCGGCAGGATCAGCGTTACAAGGTCGCAGTAGTCGTCTTTGCTACTTTGTTGCAGTTTTGCGGGCTTCCAGCGCGGTCAGCATTCGATTCCTTGGCAGAAGGTGAAGAGAGAGATGCAGAGGAACTCTGATGAGCTCTTGCATTCGTTATCTAAGGAATTCCCCAAAGCAGAGACCCTAAATAGCCAGAAAAATAGGTTTGGCTACTTAGGAGAGAGGATAGGCTAGCAACACCTGAAGGAGCCTATCAGAAGGAGTCTCTGACATCACCTGCTGGCACTGGCCACTCAGAGCAGTCCAGTGGGCCAGCAGCACCTCTGTTTCCAAGATGGCAGAGGTCTGGAGCACACTGGAGGAGCTCTGGGCACCTCCCAGGGGAGGTGCAGGTCAGGGGAGTGGTCACTCCCCTTTCCTTTGTCCAGTTTCGCGCCAGAGCAGGGCTGAGGGATCCCTGAACCGGTGTAGACTGGCTTATGCAGAGATGGGCACCATCTGTGCCCATCAAAGCATTTCCAGAGGCTGGGGGAGGCTACTCCTCCCCAGCCCTGACACCTTTTTCCAAAGGGAGAGGGTGTAACACCCTCTCTCTGAGGAAGTCCTTTGTTCTGCCTTCCTGGGCCAAGCCTGGCTGGACCCCAGGAGGGCAGAAACCTGTCTGAGGGGTTGGCAGCAGCAGCAGCTGCAGTAAAACCCCAGGAAAGGTAGTTTGGCAGTACCCGGGTCTGAGCTAGAGACTCGGGGGATCATGGAATTGTCTCCCCAATGCCAGAATGGCATTGGGGTGACAATTCCATGATCTTAGACATATTACATGGCCATGTTCGGAGTTACCATTGTGACGCTATACATATGTCGTGACATATGTATAGTGCACGCGTGTAATGGTGTCCCCGCACTCATAAAGTCCGGGGAATTTTTCCTGAACAATGTGGGAGCACCTTGGCTAGTGCCAGGGTGCCCACACACTAGGTAACTTAGCACCCAACCTTTAACAGGTAAAGGTTAGACATATAGGTGACTTATAAGTTACTTAAGTGCAGTGGTAAATGGCTGTGAAATAACGTGGACGTTATTTCACTCAGGCTGCACTGGCAGGCCTGTGTAAGAATTGTCAGATCTCCCTATGGGTGGCATAAGAAATGCTGCAGCCCATAGGGATCTCCTGGAACCCCAATACCCTGGGTACCTCAGTACCATATACTAGGGAATTATAAGGGTGTTCCAGTATGCCAATGTAAATTGGTGAAATTGGTCACTAGCCTGTTAGTGACAATTTGGAAAGAAAATGAGAGAGCATAACCACTGAGGTTCTGGATAGCAGAGCCTCAGTGAGACAGTTAGTCATAACACAGGTAACACATACGGGGCACACTTATGAGCACTGGGGCCCTGGCTGGCAGGGTCCCAGTGACACATACAACTAAAACAACATATATACAGTGAAATATGGGGGTAACATGCCAGGCAAGATGGTACTTTCCTACAGCCTCTCATTCAGCTACTATCAGCCACTCCCTGCCCCTTTATACTTTTTGCTGCTAAGCCTCCCCCCTCATAATAAGCCTTTTTAGGTTATTTGGGGTAGTTTGCACCTTGGCCCCCATTTTTCCACATTAGCTATCCATGCCTAATTAGTGCCCTTTTTTTCCAACATCCAGGTGATTGTAAAGGAACCCATGGTTTGTGGATTCCCCTTGAGGCGACCAATAGTTTAGAAGCAGTGATTACTTGCACATCTCTGAATTTGGGTTACACAAACTAGCATGTGAATTAAAGGCCATTTCTCAAAAAGAGAAGAGCACCGTAGAGATAAAGTGAAGGAGGGAAAGCGGGAGAAGAAAGAGGAAGAAAGGCGAGAGGAAAATGAATGAGGGAGTCAAGCAGAAAAGCAGTGGAAGTGAGAGCAGAGGAGAAGGGAAAGACGAAAGCAAGAAGAAAAAAAAAGGTGGGGTGTGAGGCTCTGACGTGAACTCAGTGGCTTGCTACGACACTCAAATGAAACACAACACACGGCAAGACCCGGACAACTGACGCTCTACCCAATAAACAACGCAACCACGACGAGTGAAGTCATGGGCAAAACAAAACCTCCGAAGACACATTCAAACGCAGAGGCCGAGACCACCTCCCTCGAAGAAGAAACAGGAACCCAAACTGACGCTCTGCAAAAGATGTCTGAAACCCTGGCCGTTCACTCAACACAATTTGACAAAGTGCTGCAAGCGGTACTAGACACGAAGACCTCATTAGAGGGAAAAATAGACTCGTTGGTACTGGAAGTTAATCTCCTCCGCACCGACCAACGGAAACTGGCAGAGAGAGTCACCATCACTGAGACGGTACTCGAAACGGCCCAACCGGCAATAGCCGAGATGAAGGCTCAAATCCAACGAATGGAAAGTGACATAGCATCGCTACAACGCAGAGCTGAAGACGCTGAGTGCCGCTCATGCAGGAATAATGTAAGGTTCCTAGGGGTCCCGGAACGAACAGAACTTCCGAATGCTGAACACTATCTGAAACAATGGCTCAGAGACACGGTGCTACCTCAGGCCACACCACAAACGCTGGTAATAGAACGTGCACATAGGGTCCCGGGTGGACCACCACGGCCAGGCGCCCCACCCCACCCACTGATAGCGAGGTTTCTAAACTATAGGGACCGGGACCTAGTGCTTCAAAGCTTCCGAAATAAATGCCCTGTCCGCATGGGGAACACCGAGAGAACAGCATACCCTGACTACAGGATGGAAGTCCAGCGCAAACATGCCACTTTCATCAAAGTGAAACAGATACTCTGTGACAAGAATATCGCTTACTCTCTTCTGTTACCGGCTAGACTGAGAGTGATAGATGGCGACAGGACTCTTTTCTTCCCATTCGCAGAAGACGCGTGGACATGGCTACATGCCAAGGGTCTGGTAGACCCAGTGACTGAACCCGATGGACATGGTGAATGGCTGGTACAACGCCCCGGAAGAAAGAAGAAAACCAACACCAGGATCAAAACCCGACCATCAAAATCTCAGGCTGCAGATGCGCAGGCACAGGTCCTCAAAGTGGCAACTATATTCACATCTGCGCAATCATTGACCAGAACTGAGAACAGAGATTTGGACTCAAACTCTTCACGGGATTGCCCAATCCCCCCTTCTTCGCCGCTCATGTTCGGCCCAGCTCTGACCCCACGCGCAGCAGATGACATATGAAACCGCGCAGGCAAGCTAAGAAAAACTAGGACACTACATCAACAGAGACACAACAGAACAACATTAAGCATAATTGAACCAGGGCTGTTTGGGACTAATATAAATCAATATACACAGGACAGTCTAAACCCTTCCGGAAACGAGAACGGCAGATGATCGTTTGGAATGACAGGCAAGAATAGACTGGCTTCAAAGTGTCGGAAACAGATACAAGACCGAGACGTGCAGGGATGCAAGATCATCCATGTGGGCCATGGACAGTAGTAAACCCAGATCTTCTTTGACCACGTCTCCACATCCAGTAGGATCACCGAATGGACCTGAGATTAAGTAACGTAAAGGATGGCACCGGTTGTGCCACACAGTTTATTATGGTTTTGGTTTTTGTTAGTATTATTTCGCCAATACACACATCCAAACCGGGGTCACAGATAGTATGCTCAGGGGGGAGGGGACTCACGGGGAGGATGCTGAATCGACGGGGATCTACAATCACTGCAGTGAAGCCACTGAGTGAAGCAAAACTAACTCTATGGCCACATATAGGGGGTCATTCTGACCCCGGCGGGCGGCGGGAGCCGTCCGCCTGGAGGGAACCGCCAGAATCCCGCTGCGCGGTCACAAGACTGCTGCGGGTATTCTGGGTTTCCCACTAGGCTGGCGGGCGACCGCCAAAAGGCCGCCCGCCAGCCCAGTGGGAAACAGCCCTCCATGAGGATGCCGGCTCCAAATGGAGCCGGCGGAGTGGAGGATGTGCGACGGGTGCAGTGGCACCTGTCGCAAATTCCAGTATCTGCAAAGCAGACACTGGAATTCAAAGTGGGGCCCTCTTACGGGGGCCCCTGCAGTGCCCATGCCATTGGCATGGGCACTGCAGGGGCCCCCAGGGGCCCCACAACACCCCTCACCGCCATCCTGTTCCTGGCGGTCGGAACCGCCAGGAACAGGATGGCGGTGAGGGGGTCGGAATCCCCCATGGCGGCGCAGCAAGCTGCGCCGCCATGGGGGATTCCCAGGGCAGCGGAAAACCGGCGGGAGACTGCCGGTTTTCCTGGTCTGACCGCGGCCAAACCGCCGCGGTCAGAATGCCCTGCGGGGCACCGCCAGCCTGTTGGCGGTGCTCCCGCCGACCCCGGCCCCGGCGGTCCTTGACCGCCGGGGTCGGAATGACCCCCATAATATCTTAACCTGGAACGTGAGAGGGATGGCCAACATAAATAAATGCAATAGAATTTATAATTACCTCAAGCGCCATAAAATACATATTCCAATATTGCAGGAGACACACCTCACAGCAGAAGATCTAAGTAAATTAGACAGGAAGTGGTCAGGAAAGATATACGGCACTAAAATATCGATGTACACAAGAGGTGTGCTGATATGGATAGCCCCCAATGTCCCCTACACAGTGAAGCACACACAAATAGACAAAGACGGCAGATATGTCCATTTAAGAGGGGAACTGGACGGGAAACTATTGTGCATAACAGGTATATGTGCACCTAATACTAAACAGACGGATTTTCTGCTGTCCACTTATGCAGCACTAACATGGGACCCACTGATACCTAGCATATGGGGGGAGATTTCAATTGCGTACCAGATGCGAACATGGATAGATCCCACCCCCCACTAGAATGAGCCCCAAGTAGAAGACTATCCCAAACATTACGAAACTGGATGTCAGATAGAAGACTACATGACATATGGCAGAGCTTACACCCCACGGACAGAGAGTACCCCTTCTTCTCCCCTGTACACCAACTACACACCCGTGTAGATCTGCAATTATACACAAGTGAACTCACTCAATCACTAATCAAGGCATTCTACCTGGCTAAAACAATATCAGACCACTGCCGCCAGTAACTACAGTGCGTTGGGGCAGAGCACACACGTGCACACCCACCTGGCGCTTACAGCCGTCCTTACTACGTGACCCCCTCTTACGAGAAGAGCTAGCAGAGGGAATAGATTCCTATTTTAAAACAAACACAAACACAGCGTCGTCAAGGGCAATGGAATGGGACGGCCACAAGGTCGTGATAAGAGGCTTGTGTATGGCAGCATCAGGCGGAGTCCGTAAGACACTACATAAAGAGTTATGTGACATTGAGAGAGGACTGAGGGAAGCGGAGAGGACGGCGGGACAGAATGGGGAGGGAGAGGGAAATATGATTGAGCTGAAAAAACAATGGGCTGAAACCGATGTTCGCTTACGAAAATATGACTACCGGCACTACACAGCGCGAATACACGCCAAAGGTGACCGATCCAGTAGGCTGCTGTCCTGGCTATTAAAAGACGAACAGCAACACTCCACTATAAACGCCATCCGTACAGATGAAGGCAACATAGTCAACACACAGTCAGAAATCAATAAGACCTTTAAACAATATTATGCCACTCTATACAAGGCAACCCCCCCCCCGCCCGAACAGCAAATAAGTGAATTCTTTCAGACACCTAAATTAACCAAGCTGACCGAAGAACAGCTGTCAGAGCTAGAAACAAATGGTGCATAATAAAGCCCCCGGGGGATGGTTTCCCAGCAGAGTACTATCAGGCTTTTGCAATGCAAATAACAGCACCATATTTAGAAATGCTACAAGAAGCATTCGAAAAAAGTCACCTCCCAGAATCACAGCGTGAGGCAATCATGGTGGTCCTCCACAAAAAAGGACGCGACCCACAAGATGTCCGATCCTACCGACCATTGTCCCTTTTAAACTCTGACTGTAAATTGCTAGGGAAGGTATTGGCAAACCGTCTTCTCCCACTAATGCCAATACTAATCCACCCGGACCAATCCGGCTTCATACCTGGCCGCAGTACACACACAAATATTAGATGCCTCTTGCGACTAATAACCGAAACCCCAGAATTAGATTATACGAGGACGGCGGTTTCACTGGATATAGAAAATGCATTTGACACACTGGGCTGGCCATACCTGATGAGATCCCTAAAAAGTATGGGCTTCGGCAATACATTCATAAGGTGGATAAAAACACTATGGGGGTGATTCTAACCCTGGCGGTCGGTGTTAAAGCGGCGGCCAACCCGCCAACAAGCTGGCGGTAAAAAATATGGGATTCTGACCCTGGCGGGAACCGCCAACACAGACAGCCACTTTAACACTCCGACCGCCACGGCGGTACAAACAAACAGCGCGGCGGTCACCGCCAACAGCCAGGCGGCAGACAATGTACCGCCCACACTATCACAACTCACCAATCCGCCACCTTTCCCGGGGCGGGAGCACCGCCGATAAAAACACGGCAGAAACAGACTACGGACGGGAAAACGCTCACCACTACGCACTCCAGGAGGAAGGAGGACAGCATGGAACCCGAATTAAACATCCTACCTGCTCTCGTCTACCTTCTCATCTACCACGAGTACGAAGTCCGGCGCAGACGACAACGATGAGTACTGCACCTACGACACACGGGAGGGGGGAGGACGAAAGGTTACGGGCACACACATATGCGACCCCCCCCCAACTATGTACACACCAATGCAGAGCAACAAGTCACAGTGACACCACCCAAACACCCCAGAAAAATGCTAGGACATAATCAAATTTGGAATAAATATTTATGTACCAAAAAGCTCCTGAAAATTATCGTACAACCATGAAAGATATTCACAAGAAAACTAATGACATACACATCAGTGTATAACTGAAGTAACAAGTCCTGCACATCCTACGAATTCATCATGTCCGTGGGCCAAAGTTTTGAGAAACAAGGGCAAAGCCCACACAGGAGACCTGAGTCCTTTGGAGAGAACACTGCAGGGGCATCAGATGTAAAAACTACAGGCACCTCAGGGGGAAGGGAAGGGGGGGGCACCACAGCCACATGAGTCCACGACGCCAGATCCACGAGGAGCCACCATGCCCACTGTACCATCCTGGGGAGTGCAAAGCCACAGTCTCTCAATGTCTCTACAGTGGGTGGGCTGCCCACTGTACCATCCTGGGGAGTGCAAAGCCACAGTCTCTCAATGTCTCTACAGTGGGTGGGCTGCCCACTGTACCATCCTGGGGAGTGCAAAGCCACAGTCCCTCAATGTCACTACAGTGGGTGGGCTGCCCACTGTACCATCCTGGGGAGTGCAAAGCCACAGTCTCTCAATGTCTCTACAGTGGGTGGGCTGCCCACTGTACCATCCTGGGGAGTGCAAAGCCACAGTCCATCAGGTGGATGACAGTCTCCACTGGTCAAGGAGGAGGCATGGTGGGCACAGTGAACCATAAACAGTGATTGAGACGGCGGTGCCCAGCGGAGCGGTGCTTGACAGGAAGGGCCCAGCGGAGCGGTGCTTGACAGGAAGGGCCCAGCGGAGAGGTGGAGAGACAGCGGGCCCAGCGGAGCGGTGCTTGAGATGAAGGGCCCAGCGGAGCGGTGCTTGAGAAGAAGGGCCCAGCGGAGCGGTGCTTGAGAAGAAGGGCCCAGCGGAGCGGTTCTTGAGAAGAAGGGCCCAGCGGAGCGGTGCTTGAGAGGAAGGGCCCAGCGGAGCGGTGCTTGAGAAGAAGGGCCCAGCGGAGCGGTGCTTGAGAGGAAGGGCCCAGCGGAGAGGTGGAGAGACAGCGGCGCCCAGCGGAGCGGTGCTTGAGATGAAGGGCCCAGCGGAGCGGTGTTTGAGACGGCGGTGCCCAGCGGAGCGGTGCTTGAGAAGAAGGGCCCAGCGGAGCGGTGCTTGAGAAGAAGGGCCCAGCGGAGCGGTGCTTGAGAAGAAGGGCCCAGCGAAGCGGTGCTTGAGAAGAAGGGCCCAGCGGAGCGGTGCTTGAGAAGAAGGGCCCAGCGGAGCGGTGCTTGAGAGGAAGGGCCCAGCGGAGCGGTGCTTGAGAAGAGGGGCCCAGCGGAGCGGTGCTTGAGAGGAGGGGCCCAGCGGAGAGGTGGAGAGACAGCGGTGCCCAGCGGAGCGGTGCTTGAGATGAAGGGCCCAGCGGAGCGGTGTTTGAGACGGCGGTGCCCAGCGGAGCGGTGCTTGAGAAGAAGGGCCCAGCGGAGCGGTGCTTGAGAAGAAGGGCCCAGCGGTGCGGTGCTTGAGAAGAAGGGCCCAGCGGAGCGGTGCTTGAGAGGAAGGGCCCAGCGGAGAGGTGGAGAGACAGCGGTGCCCAGCGGAGCGGTGCTTGAGATGAAGGGCCCAGCGGAGCGGTGTTTGAGACGGCGGTGCCCAGCGGAGCGGTGCTTGAGAAGAAGGGCCCAGCGGAGCGGTGCTTGAGAAGAAGGGCCCAGCGGAGCGGTGCTTGAGAAGAAGGGCCCAGCGGAGCGGTGCTTGAGAGGAAGGGCCCAGCGGAGCGGTGCTTGAGAGGAAGGGCCCAGCGGAGCGGTGCTTGAGAAGAAGGGCCCAGCGGAGCGGTGCTTGAGAGGAAGGGCCCAGCGGAGAGGTGGAGAGACAGCGGTGCCCAGCGGAGCGGTGCTTGAGATGAAGGGCCCAGCGGAGCGGTGTTTGAGACGGCGGTGCCCAGCGGAGCGGTGCTTGAGAAGAAGGGCCCAGCGGAGCGGTGCTTGAGAAGAAGGGCCCAGCGGAGCGGTGCTTGAGAGGAAGGGCCCAGCGGAGTGGTGGAGAGACAGCGGTGCCCAGCGGAGCGGTGCTTGAGATGAAGGGCCCAGCGGAGCGGTGTTTGAGACGGCGGTGCCCAGCGGAGCGGTGCTTGAGAAGAAGGGCCCAGCGGAGCGGTGCTTGAGAAGAAGGGCCCAGCGGAGCGGTGCTTGAGAAGAAGGGCCCAGCGGAGCGGTGCTTGAGACGGCGGGGCCCTGTTCAGCGGTGCTCTTCTGCACCGCGGGCCCTGTTCAGCGGTGCCTATCTTCACGGCGGGCCCTGTTCAGCGGTGCTCTTCTGCACGGCGGGGCCCTGTTCAGCGGTGCCTATCTTCACGGCGGGCCCTGTTCAGCGGTGCCTATCTTCACGGCGGGCCCTGTTCAGCGGTGCCTATCTTCACGGCGAGCCCTGTTCAGCGGTGCTCTTCTGCGCGGCGGGGCCCTGTTCAGCGGTGCCTATCTTCACGGCGGGCCCTGTTCAGCGGTGCTCTTCTGCACGGCGGGGCCCTGTTCAGCGGTGCCTATCTTCACGGCGGGCCCTGTTCAGCGGTGCCTATCTTCACGGCGGGCCCTGTTCAGCGGTGCCTATCTTCACGGCGGGCCCTGTTCAGCGGTGCTCTTCTGCACGGCGGGGCCCTGTTCAGCGGTGCCTATCTTCACGGCGGGCCCTGTTCAGCGGTGCCTATCTTCACGGCGGGCCCTGTTCAGCGGTGCTCTTCTGCACGGCGGGGCCCTGTTCAGCGGTGCCTATCTTCACAGCGGGCCCTGTTCAGCGGTGCCTATCTTCACGGCGGGCCCTGTTCAGCGGTGCCTATCTTCACGGCGGGCCCTGTTCAGCGGTGCTCTTCTGCACGGCGGGGCCCTGTTCAGCGGTGCCTATCTTCACGGCGGGCCCTGTTCAGCGGTGCTCTTCTGCACGGCGGGGCCCTGTTCAGCGGTGCCTATCTTCACGGCGGGCCCTGTTCAGCGGTGCCTATCTTCACGGCGGGCCCTGTTCAGCAGTGCTCTTCTCCACGGCGGGCCCTGTTCAGCGGTGCTCTTCTCCACGGCGGGCCCTGTTCAGCGGTGCTCTTCTCCACGGCGGGCCCTGTTCAGCGGTGCTCTTCTTCACCGCGGGCCCTGTTCAGCGGTGCTCTTCTCCACGGCGGGCCCTGTTCAGCGGTGCTCTTCTGCACGGCGGGGCCCTGTTCAGCGGTGCCTATCTTCACGGCGGGCCCTGTTCAGCGGTGCCTATCTTCACGGCGGGCCCTGTTCAGCGGTGCTCTTCTGCACGGCGGGCCCTGTTCAGCGGTGCTCTTCTCCACGCGGGCCCTGTTCAGCGGTGCTCTTCTTCACCATGGGCCCTGTTCAGCGGTGCTCTTCTCCACGGCGGGCCCTGTTCAGCGGTGCTCTTCTTCACCGCGGGCCCTGTTCAGCGGTGCTCTTCTGCCCCGCGGGCCCTGTTCAGCGGTGCTCATCCAGCAGGTCAAGGGAGCCAGATCTGGCCTGGACTCCCTGCTCAGTCGCCCTCGGACCGTGACGTTTCTGGACCCTTCGGGGACGGACTCCTGGCCTCCTTAGTGTCCTCCTTCCCAGCTGGGATGTGGCATGTGGGGTCCACCTTCTCCGCGCTCCTGCTGCCCTTCCGCTCCTTTGATGGGGCTCTCGGGCCCTTGCCTCCCCTAGATGGTGTGGGTGGTGAAGTGGCCGCACATTGCTCCTTGGGGGCAGCCCTGTCGGTCCTCGCACGGCGGCCCTTGCTTTTGCGGGTCCTCTTGCCGGGGGGGGGGGGCTGGACGTGTCCTTGCTGCTGATCGATGTGTCACTGCTGGCAAAGGGTGGGCTCCAGAACCCATGCACAACAGTGACACCCGAAGCTGGGCTGGTGGTGGCTGCGGTGCTCTTGGGACTCTTTGAAGATGGATGGGGGAGCTCATCGGGGGGAAAGAGGTCAAGGTTAGCCATGAAAAGTTTTTTAGGGCCAAGGTAAAGGGTAGGAGAAGTGGAGATGGAAGTGGAGGTAGAGGAGGTGGTTGTAGGAGAGTCAGGTGTGCTGTCATTGGGTGAAGGTGCTGGTGCTGTAGGCTGTCGTGAGGTGGATGGTTGTTGGGTGGGTGGCTGCCTGCGTTTGTGTGTCTTGGAAGAGGGGGTGACAGACAGTGGGAGAGGACACAGGGGACGTGTAAATGGCAGTGGGGGTGGTTACTGCACGAGTGTGGACTGTACTGGAGGGTGAGGTGGTGATGGAAGCACTGGCTGATGTTGGGGTGCATGCAGGTGTGAGTGTAGACGTCACAGGGAGGGAGGAGGGAGACGAGGAGGAGGGGGACACAGGGGTGGCAGTGGCTGTTGGCATGTCTGCATCTGGGTGTTGCTTGGGTGAGTGTTTGTGGGATCTGTGGTGCTTGTGTTTGGATGAGCTGCTCTTGGGTGTTGAGGTGTGTGCAGGCTGGTCTGATGGTGTGGATGGGATAGGCTGAGGAACAGGAGACAGAGAAAGGCTAGAGGCAGTAAGAAGAGGGAGGCTGGAAACAGGGACAATGGCTGCCGTCAGTGCTGAGGCCAGAGCAGTGAACGCTCGTTTATGGGCAGCCTGACCTGAATGAATGCCCTCCAGGTACGCATTGCTCTGTTGCACCTCCCTTGGCACACCCTGGATGGCATTCAAAAGGGTCGTCTGCCCAACAATGAGCGTCCTTACCAGGTCAATGAGCTCCGCACTGAGGGCAGCAGGGGCAACAGGGGCAGGGGCTGAGGTGCCTGGGGCGAAGGAGACGCGCGCCTTCCTGGGCGAACGGGCACGGAGCGAAGACTGAGGGGCTGCTGGGAGGGCGGGGCTGGTGCGCTGGGTGGCGGCTGTACCCCGTCGTGGTGCTCCCCTCGCCCTCCGGATCACTGGTGCCCTCGGTGTCTGTTCCTGGGCCCACCGGGGCCTTGTGTCCTGCAGCTCCCTCGTGCTCCGATGCCAAATCTCCTCCGCCTGATGATGCTAATGCACACATGCACAAGAAGATGAAGAGAAAGGGTGGGGAAAGGGTGGGGGGAGAAAAAAGAAGACCAGGTTGAGTGCATGCAATGTCAACACCGTTGGCGGAGAGGACAGACACAGGAGCCTAATGCACTAAGCCACGCATTCGGGGTACACTACTCAGTACTACTGACTAGGACAACAGGCCAAGAGACGTCAAACGCGCACATGGGAGATGCTGGACCTTCAATGGCTGTACTTGTCACCCTACCGAGGTGGGGGCCGGGGGCACAGGGCCATGCCTATGGGAGAGGACTACACTACAGAAAGCGCCCTGGCCTAATGTCACCCACAGCCCTCCTCCCCCACCCAGACGCCTCCACTGCGCAGAAAGATAGGAGAATGTGCTGATACTCACCCCCTTGTGTCTGCTGTGATGTCTTAAAGCGCCCATCCAATTCTGGGTAGGCCACCGCCAGGATCCGGGACATCAGGGGGGTCATGGTGCGACTGGCACCCCTCCTAGGTTGGGAGGCCATCCCCAGCAGTGTTTCTGCGGTCTTCCTTGTTCCGCGGCGGATGTCCTCCCACCTCTTGCGGCAGTGGGTGCCCCGTCTGTTGTGGACCCCCAAGTTCCGGACTTCCTTGGCGATGGCACGCCAAATCTCGATCTTCTGATGGGCGCTGACCTATTTGACATGTACAGGGTGGAAAGGAGGAAATCATCAATGACCTGCATGTTAGATGTGATTGCCCCCCCCCCACCAACTTTGCCATATGGCACATGCTCTCATCTGTCGGGCGTTGCACTCCTCATTCGCCCCCCACCCCACCAACTTACATCCACCCCAATCCACACAGGCATAGCCCATTCCATGTGCACCCGGTGTACTCACTTGTTGGTCTGGAGGACTGTAGAGTAGCGCATACTGGGGGAGGACCCCATCCACGAGCTTCTCCAACTCTTCAGACGTGAAGGCAGGGGCCCTTTCCCCAGTCGCAGCAGCCATTGTATCTTCCAGACCGAGGTCACAGCAGCACTTGCAGTATAGGTCCTCTCCTGTGGATGATCAGGTCTCGAGTGATTAAGCAGATAGAAAATGGCGGTCACGCCCGCGTCGGTGCGTACCGCGACCGCCGGCGCACTTCGTCATTGGCTCCTGAAACCCATAGGCTTCAATGTTAACCAATGCGGCTTTGCGCCGCGGTCTTCGACCGCCTACCGCCACGGTGTGCCCCGCCAGCGCATTGACCTCACTTCCCATTGTCCCTCTTCACAGGTCAGGCAGCCGCCATTTCAAGGGCCTACATGGCTTAATTTTGACTGCGACACACAGGCCTAGGCCTTGCATTGCCACACATACACGCCTTTCAACCCATTGCCATTCTTTAACTGTGCAAGCTGTCTGTACGTACCTGTGGTTTGGCTGACTCTGTGCTCCATGTTGTCCTTCCTAGGCACCGTCCGCTGGGACTTGGGATGAGAAGGAGGAATCCTCGCATGTACCGACCGCTGGTGGACCTGTCGACAATGGAAGAACGCCATATAATACTTCGATACAGACTTGACCGTGCCACTATCCATGAACTGTGTGCCCAGCTGGAGCCAGCCCTGATGTCCCCCATCCGCCAACCCACAGGGATTCCCCCTCTGGTGCAGGTTTTGTCAGTCCTCCATTTTTTGGCAAGTGGGTCATTCCAGACCACAGTGGCCATGTCATCTGGAATGTCTCAGCCTATGTTTTCAAAGATTTTGAGTAGAGTGTTGTCTGCCCTGATGAAACTCATGCGGAGCTACATCATTTTCCCAGAGGAGGGTGACTTGCCTACAGTGAAGGGTGATTTCTATGCCCTTGGACATATCCCCAACATCATTGGTGCCATTGATGGGACCCATGTGGCTTTGGTACCCCCAAAAGACGATGAGCAGGTGTACCGAAACAGAAAAAGTTATCATTCGATGAATGTCCAGGTGGTCTGTTTGGCTGACCAGTACATCTCCCATGTAAATGCCAAGTTCCCAGGGTCAGTGCATGACGCGTATGTGATGTGAAATAGCAGCATCCCCTATGTGATGGAGCAGCTACAGAGACAACGTGTGTGGCTAATAGGTGACTCTGGTTACCCCAACCTGCCTTGGCTACTGACCCCAGCAAGGAATCCCCGGACCAGGGCAGAGGAACGGTACAATGATGCCCATGGGCGAACTAGGAGGATCATCGAAAGGACCTTTGGCCTCCTGAAGGCCAGGTTTAGGTGCCTGCATATGACTGGGGGATCCCTGATGTACTCACCAAAGAAGGTGTGCCACATCATCGTGGCCTGCTGTATGCTTCACAATCTGGCATTGCGACGTCAGGTTCCTTTCCTGCAGGAGGATGGTGCAGATGGTGGCGTTGAAGTAGCTGTGGAGCCTGCGGAGAGTGAAGAGGAGGAAGACTCAGAGGACGACACAGACAACAGGGACAGAGTAATAGAACAGTATTTCCAGTAGCACACAGGTAATAATCACCCATGCCATTTTACATTTCCTGAAAGCCTCCTGCATCTCAACTTTGTCGGTTTCCCCCCAGACCTATGAACATGATGTTTGATTTTCCCTTCCCTTTTCTGTGCTGTATGAGCCACTGCGTGACCTCGGCTTGGTTGGCCCATGGACTAATGCTAAGTTACCTCGGTATGTGTAATTCACAATGTTCACAATACGTAATTGATATGTAATGTGTCATACATTTGTAAATAAGACAGGCTGAGTCCTGATTGATTTCAGTGCAATGTGTGATTTATTATTAGTGCATAGATATTGGTACATGATAGTGAAACAGTGATGGGTGGGGGTGGAGTAATGTCCATGGCGGAGTCCAGTTCTCAGTCTCACAGGTGCATTGTCCATATGCCTGTGGCAGGATGGAGCAGGGGCAGTTCAAGGTTTGACAGGGTGGCAATGTGGGACAGTGGGAGGACTTCAGGGGGTATGTGATGCTGGCGGGGGACTTGACATCCTACTCTGTTGGTTTTTTTGATCTCAGGCTCCTTTTGCGGGGCGGTTGTTGTTCAGCAGGAGGTGGGGTTCTGGTGGGCTGTCGTTGTGGTGGGGCCTCCTGTCCACTAGCGCCGGCGGAGGTGGTAGGCTGTTCCTGTTCCTGGCTAGTGACAGGGGCCCTGTGTGATGCCACATGGTCCCGAAACGTGTCCTCTATGCGGTTCAGGGCCTGGACTATGCTCCCCATAGCGGTTGAGATGTTGCTGAGTTGGTCACTGAACCCCATGTAGCTTTGCTCCTGCTGTGCCTGGATCTCCTGGAACCTGGCCAGTACCGTCGCCATTGTCTCTTGTGAGTGGTGGTAGGCAGCCATGATGGTGGTGAGGGCCTCTTGGAGAGTGGGTTCCCTGGGCCTCTCCTCCCCCTGTCGCACAGCAGCCCTCCGAGTTGCCCTGTTTCCCTGGGCCTCTGTCCCCTGGACGGTGTGCCCACTCCCACTGCCCCCAGGTCCCTGTTGTTGTTGGGTTGGTGGGTTACCCTGGGGGCCCTGTAGTGGTAGACACACCGCTGCTTGACCTGTCCTAGAGACAGAGGCATGGGCCCGCTGGGTGGGAGCTGTGCTGTTGTTCCCAGAGGGGGTTGGGTCTGTAGTGGCCTGTGTCTGGGTGAGGGGAACCGACTGCCCAGAGGTCCCCGATGGTCCGGGCTGGTCGTCAGGTTCCAGGTCGACAGAGCTGCTGTCATCACTAGTGGCCTGTTCCGGGGGTGGGATGGACATTTCTGGTCCCTCCTGACCGGTGTGTTGTCGTTCGGGTCCTGCATGGGGTAAGAGGGTATGGTTATTGTTTCTGTGTGTGCATTAGCTTGCGTTTTATGGGTGCCCTTGTCCCCCAGTGCTGGCATTCCCTTGGGGGAGGTGTTGTGAGGGTGTTTTGTGGGGGGGGGGTGATGGGTATGTGCAGTGGTCATGCTTAGGTGATGGGTGTCCATAGTTTGGGGGTGGCATGCAGGGGTTGGTGTTGGGTGGGTTGTGCTGACGAGACATTCTCAGGGAGGATGTGTGCTGGGGGGTTGGGGGTGAGGGTGGGGGTTAGCATGCTGGGGGGGGGGTGAAGTGGTTGGCCTTGTACTTACCAGAGTCCATTCCTCCGTGTACTCCAGCGAGGCCATCAGGATGCAGGATGTTGAGTACCTCTTGCTCCCATGTTGTGAATTCGGGTGGAGTGGGTGGGGGTCCCCCGCCAGTCTTCTGCACTGCGATGTTGTGTCACGAGACCATCGAGCGCACCTTCCCCCGTAGGTCGTTCCATCGTTTGCGGATGTCCTCTCGATTTCTGGGATGCTGTCCCACCGCGTTGACCCTGTCCACGATCCGCTGCCAGAGCTCCGCCTTCCTTGCTATGGTGGTGTGCTGGACCTGTGAGCCGAAGAGCTGGGGTTCCACTCTTATGATCTCCTCCACCATGACCCGGAGTTCTTGGTCCGAAAAGCGTGGGTGCCTTTGTGGTGCCATGGGGTGGTGTGTATGAGGTGTGGGGTGGTGTATGTGATGATGTGTGTGGTGCTTTGTGCTTCTATGTGGTGTGTGTGATGTTGCGGTGTGCCTCTGTGTGTCTGGCTATCTATTCTCTGATGTGTCTCTCTCTCCTTCGTCTCTGGTTTTTGTTGGTAGGGGTTTGTGGGTGATGTGGGTGTGTGTTTTATATGGTATTGGATGTGTGGGAGTGGTGTGTGTATGTGTTTCAGGTGTGTGCCTTTCAAATTGTCCAATGTGGTAGGGGTTTGTAAAGGTGTGTGTATTTTGACCGCGGCGGTGTGTACCGCCAATGGAATACTGCGGTTGAATGACCGCCGCGTCGATTTGCCGGTCATAATGGGATGGGTGGATTTCTGTTGGCGTGGCGGTGGAGGTTTGGTCTTCTCCAGTTTACCGCTGGCCGCTGATGTGGCGGACTGCAGTGGAGGGCGGATTTTCGGAGGTTTTGCAGTTGTGGGTCAGAATGTCCGTGGCGGCTGACCGCGGCCGCGGCGGTATTGTGGCGGCCTTCTGACCGGCGGTAAGCGGCTTTTACCGCCGAGGTCAGAATGACCCCCTATATGCAGATCCAAAAGCAAGAGTGAAGCCAGGCGAAACTATATCGGAGAGATTTGGAATAGGCAGAGGAACCAGACAGGG
This sequence comes from Pleurodeles waltl, assembly GCF_031143425.1. Taxonomy (NCBI): domain Eukaryota; kingdom Metazoa; phylum Chordata; class Amphibia; order Caudata; family Salamandridae; genus Pleurodeles; species Pleurodeles waltl. The sequence continues at coordinate 883,779,648 of NC_090450.1, forward strand.
ATGCCCATTGTCACTGCTACTGTTCGCACTGGCAATTGAGCCACTTGCAGCATGACTGCGACATGAAGCTCCAAAGTGGGGCATTCCTGATGGAGAAGCACATAAGGTAGTCTCTCTATAGGCAGATGACGCGCTGATATATTTGTGCAATCGTTCGGAATCCCTGTCAGACCTATTACACCTGCTAACTACATTTGGAGATATATCGGGCCTACAGGTAAACTTGGCAAAATCATGTCTGTTCCCGATGCAATTAATACCAGACCCCCAAAGAGAAACAATCCCTATATATAAGTTACAATGGTGCTATACCACTTTCATATATATAGGAGTACAAATATATCATGACGAGAAGGACTTCAGAGAAGGTAATTTAGATCAAACGATCATGTCTATAAGAAGTTCAATGCCCTTTTGGTGCTCACTCCCACTTTCACCTATGGGAAGAGTAGCAATAGCTAAAATGATCATACTACCACGAATCTTGTACTACTTCTCGGCATTACCACTTAAGCTCCCCAAGAGCTACTTTGCACCCCTAGCTAGCCTGCTGACAGACTTGACGTGGAACACAGGTCGCCGCCGAGTAGCCCTAGCCAAGACTTACCTGCCACTGGAAAAGGGAGGGATGGGAGCACCCCAATTCGAATTATACTATGCAGCGGCACAAATACACTGGGTCATGGACTGGTCATGCAACCCAAATGGCTCGGAGGGGCGAATGGTAAATACCCTGCTGGGGCAATCGGACGCGATAAACTGGCTCATTGGCCGGGACAAACCAGCGCACAACGGCAATATTTTGCTGGAAGTGGCGGACTGGATATGGCGTCGATATGTGATGTCGACAGGGCGCATACCACCATACTCACCCAGAATCCCACTACTAGCTACCCCAGGACTAAACAACATAAGACGACAATTTAAACTAGCAAATTGGGTCGATAAAGGTATTAAAAGAGGGACACTTCTTATCATATGAAGCACTGACGGACAGGTTTAACCTAGGAAAGGGCGAATTCCTCGCATACAGGGTGCTACAACAAGTGGTGCGCAATACATGGGGAAATGGCAGCAATGAACCTAACACCGCACCAGTAATTCACGACTTGCTGACAGGGGCAGGCACACAAACAGATATATCCTGGATATACCGAACCACTACAGAATCACCCAGAAGAGGTCCAAACACAAGCAAAAAGCAGATGGGAGACGGCACTGCTGGCACCTTTACCCACCAAAAAATGGAACACGGCACTGACAAACACAAAAGATGTATTGCGAAATGCCCGTTTTCGATACATGCAATTCAATTATTTACACCAGACCTACCTCACTCCAGCCAAAATAAAACGCAAGTTCCCGCAATCTAACCCGGAATGCCCGAGATGCGGGATACCGGAATCCGATTTTTTACACATGACGTGGAGTTGTTCACCGATACATCGCATATGGCAGGTAGCAACGACACAAACAGCCACCTGGTCGAGATTACCCCTCCTCCCCTCTGCAGAGTCCTGCCTACTAGGGATACGCACGCGAAAAGGGGAAGACAAACAAAAACACAGATGTGATGACCTTGCGTTCGTCTTACTCAAACGCTTAATTGCTATACAGTGGAAATCACCCTGCACACCAAACATACACCGCTGGACACAAGAGATGCTGCACTGGGCTAAAGCAGGAACACAAGTACTACATACACTAAGCGACAGTGGGGTGGTAATCAAGGGGGCAGATATATGGGATTCTATCATAGAACAGCTGGAACAAAAAGATGATACCCGACCCCCCTGAACTAGATATACGTCTACTCCAGGAATAGATACATTAGAGCGCCATTTCTCCGTGAAGCTTAGACAACATGAAAACAGAAGACTCATTGAACCGCATGCCCCCCCAACCAGCCCCCTCCCCCCCTTGACACACCCCTCCATCCCTCTGGGCTATTTCTCCACACATCATTGGACATAGACCGGTACCACATATGAGCAATATAACTTACCCATGGCGTCATCTGTTATTGTTAGCTTTTTCCTTTTTTCTTCTTTGCTCTATTTCCTAATTGAATATACACTGAACGATCTGTTGATACATCATGCAAATTGCAGAGACACAACAAATGTAAAGATAAACTGATGTAATAATGTGGGGATATGCTCAGCTAAATGTAAACAACAATAAAAATTAATAAACAGATTTAAAAAAAAAAAGGCAATTTCTCAAAATGACTTCTTTCTTACAAACTGTCTTACATTTGGAAGGCGCAAATGCAGAGAAAGACAGTTGATATTAACCCATATCCTACTATTCTGTGTTCCCCTAAGTCTCCTGATAAAAATGGTACCTTACTTGTGTGGGTAGGCCTAGTGCCCGCAGCAGGAAACGGCCCAAAAAGCAACATGGATACATCAAATTTTTCCATGCAAAACTGGCCTGTTTTTTGCAATCAAGGGAAACCTAACAAACCTATACATTTTTTAAAGCTAGACACCGAGGGATATTCAGGATGGGGTGACTTGTGTGGCTCGCACCATTTTGTTTTACCCAGAACCCCTGCAAACCTCAACTTTGACAAAAACACACACTCTCCTCTCATTTCTGTGATGGAAAGCTCTGGAATCAGCATTCTCTTACGTGTTCGGATGAAAATGGCACCTCACTTGTGTGGGTAGGCCTATTGTCTGCTACAGGAAATGGCCTAAAAACTAACATGGATACATCAAATGTATCCACGCAAAACTGAATAGAAGTAAAACAAACATCACTCTCCCATTAATGTTAAAGTATTAATTAATCTGAAATAACACCGTATTAAACACACAATGATTTTATTCATATATAAATATACATGAACGAAAATAACCAAAGCACATATGTAATAAGACAAATTCCCCCAACGACAAAACAAAAAGGTCAATAATTCAACTTACATACAGATAAAACTACAACACAAACAGACATACTCGACCAAAACAAACGACAACATCAAAAACGCCGGACAAACAAATAATGACATCAATGTATACTAACAAATAAAAATAAAGACAATAATGTTCAACAGCCATGATCAAAATCATAAGATGATGTAATTATATATGTATACAATTTCACATACAATCCTTGTAAACGGCATACAAATTCTCTAATACTTTAATTCCAGTGAATGAAGGCAATAAATGTTCAAAATATATCTCCACACAGACTAGGGAATGTTCTGAAAAATGTAAAAAGATGATGTATATCAATCTTGTCCAGTGTCCACTTAATATAGTTGTAAAAATTTCAGAATTCCTCAAAATAATCGTTGATTCTCATCAAGGCCAATCATTAATTCACATCAAGGCCGACGCGCGTTTCGGTAGACTAACAAATCCTAATAATCCCAAAGAATTGGAGCCACCTTCATCAGGGCACTATAGGATACTGAAACATCGTGTCACAATCTAGGATCTAAGCATAATGAAAAATAAATATCTTAATTAAATACTGTTACATCTATACGAGGGAATGTCTAGCCTGGTGCCGTAACACTGGAAAAATCTAGAAAGCGTGAATATTAAAAACTATCCAAGCAAAACTGACCCATTGTTTGCAAAGTGGATAGCTGTGATTTTTGGGCTCTAAAACACCTATGAAAATCCACAATGGGGTGACTTGTGTGTCTCTCACCTTGTTTTCTTACCCAGAATCTCTTGAGAACCTCAAAATGTGTCTAAAAAAACATTTTCCTCACATTTTGGTGATGGAAAGTTCTGGTATCTGAGGGGAGCCACAAAATTCCTACCACCAAGCATTCACCTCGCCTCTCGATAAAAATGATACCTCACTTGTGAAGGTGGGCCATGTGCCTGCGACAGGGAAGGGACAAAAATATGTAGAAATTGGGGGAGAACCAAAGCAGGTTCAAAAGGGCAGTTTTTTCCATACATTTTTAGGCTGACTCTGCTTTAGTTGTTTTTATCAGTACAGATGGGGCAATGCTGGGTGGTAGGAATTTTGTGGATCCCTGTGGATTATGGAGGTTTCCATCACAGAAATGTAGGGAAAATGTGTGATTTCAGGCAAAGTTGGAGGTTTTCAGGGCATTATGGGAAAGAAAATAGTGTAGGGTACATGTGAAGCTCACCACCCTGCACTCCCCCAGATGTTTAGTTTTCAGAAGTGTCTGGGTCTGGTAGGTTTTCCAGGGGGCAGGATACCCAAGTCCAAAAAGTGAAGCTGCTCACCATTATGAGTGGGACAATATTGGGAGTTAGCTAAGCTCCCTTGGCCCATATGTAAAATCAAAACCCAAAAGAGCCATATGTCCTTTTGCTTGCTTTTGGGATGAAAAGCTTTAGAATATCGGAGGGGGGACTGTTGCCCCTTCAGTTGGGGTGGGGCATGCCCATGCTCCTGGTGGTGGCCAGCCCCCACCACTCTATTTAAAAAATAAATGCTTTCCTGGCGTCTAGTGCCATTCTGCCAACCCTAGGGGGCAGATCAGGGTTAATAATCCCCATATACCCCTGGGGGGGCAGAAAGACTGTGTGTATTTATTTGTAATTGTAATTATATTTATATAGCGCTTACTACCCCTGATGAGGCATCAAATCCCTTTTCATCAAGTAGTGCTCTACTCCGAAACCCAGTGGGATGTGGGTGCATTGCCATGCCCATTCTGGCCAGCCCCTACTCCTACACTACAAAAGAAAATCCCTGGTGCCTAGTGGGCTTTCTGGACCCCCTTGTGCCTAGTGGAGTGGATTCCTGCTTGGGGATTGCCCTCCTGCTGTGATCCCCAGCCAGGGATCCACTAGGGAGGGATACCATAGGAAAGGGGAGCTTCTCTCCTTTCCAATGATACATCCCCATCTGCCTCTGTGCTCGGGGGTTGAGATAGCCCCCTGAGCACTGAGGCAGTGAACGTGAAATGAGTTGATAGGCTCACTTCACTTTCAGTTTCAGTGGAATGTTGTCGCACTGATCGTCATTTCAATGAAACAAAAGAACCAGCCTCTGGAGATGAGGAAGCTCTCCCTCATCTCCAGAGACTGCTTCTTCTTGAAAGACACCCCTCTGGTGTCTGCACCAGAGGGATTTCAAGTGCCATGTGCACTGATTGCCGGAAGCCGCCGATGCACACGAGCACAGTTGCGTCAGGCGGCTCCCAGCCATTCGACACACTGAAACGGTTATCTTCTGCAGATTCTTTGTCATCTCACCTTTGTCCCTTTGTTCTTGTTTCCCAGTATTCCTCATCTTTTACTCCTTCTTTCCCTTTTGCTCTCGTTCTGTCCCAATCCCAAAAATGAGTTCTGGGGGCCACCACCTGCACCACTGGCAAAAATTAAGCTCTAGAAATGGGAATCCTGATGTGTGGGCCTTGACTTTGGCTCTCAGTGCCTCCTTCCACTTCGTTTTCAAAAGTAAGCAGCCCTTGATCAGCAATTATGAAATGAAAATATGCACACATTGTAAACATGGCTGATGAGCATGGTCATAGTGGGGGCACATGCTGCATTGGACCATGCCTGTCTGCCAGGGCTTCGCCTTCTGAAACAGAAGCACTCAATAGCATTCACCCCCTTCTTTCCCTACGTTGACTACCTCTTAGCAGCAGGTAGTGATTCGGCGTCCAGTTTATCACTCTACCTTCATCGTGCAAGGGAGCTTCAGAGGAGAGGGGGTGCTGTGAGGCCTTGGTACTGGCCTAGTTGGGGAGAAACCCTGATGTAAGGATGTAAGGACACCTGCGAGGCAAGCGTGAACTACGCACTTCCGTTTTCTGCCCACGTGCCTTCATTTCCAAGCTCATCCTAGACCTGCACTTTCCAAGCTTCCCTCACTCTAGCTCAGCCACAAGCCAGCCCCTACCTATAATTATCCAACAGGACAACGAGGCAGGGTGCAGGCGTAGTGAGGGAGGGATGAGAATGAGAGAAGATCAGAATACAACTTTTGGAAAACTACAGCTGCCCAGACACTTGCATTTATGTTTTTTAAAGATATCTGCACCTCTGCTGCCCGCATGAAAGAATTCAATAGTACCGGCCCTGTAAAATAAGTGCAGGTGCTGAGCACCTGAAACCACTAGCACAAATTAAGCACTGCAGTATGTCATTAAGAACCTGAACATTTCACTATTAGGAATTACCGGTCCGGGTGAGCTGAGGTCCTCCTTTCTAAGTGGAAATGTTCAGTGCGATATATTATTCCGAATATTTTCTTTTCACTAATTTTTTTTTTCCACATTTGTGAGGACCTACTTACTTCATACATTGCATATAATGTCTGTGCTCAATTGTTCGGATGATCCTTCTAAAACAGATGTTACTCTCTAATTTATGAGGGATGGTCTGAATTATAAATTATGAGCATTCGATTTTTCTGTCCACATTAACTGAACAGCATTAGTTCAATGTATATATCATTTCTTATGCACTCATGTTTTCCTATGATTTCCTGGATCTTATCATGTGCCCTTGAGCACTAGATATCAAGCATGATCACACATTTAATCAGAAACTCAACAAAAAATGAATGTGAAATATAATTAGAAACATTTCAGTCTGGATCCCCATAAAATTTGTTCTTAAATTTGCTTTCAATTCAGTTTCACACGTCAACTCCTTATCATTAAAGTGAAACTCTAAAAAAGGAGGCTTGGGCAAATGATCTGTGGTTCAGATGACTCATGTAAGCTGCATTTGGCTCTTAATTAAATTTATGTAGGTCAGTATTTGTCTAAGACCCATATTACGAATATAACTGCCAACTTAACAAACTCCTAGCCCAGCTCAACTTGAGTTTGATTATTCTTTTTTAGAGACATCATTGTTCAGCAACCAAAGTACAAAATGAGGTCAATCAGCCTTGACTACCACTTCACATAATGAGTAATACACCAGGTCAGTATTTACACATTTGATGACCATTGTGGGAGTGTTCCTGGCCCCCTGCATGCTGCTGTCAATGTATATCAGACCTTCATTTTCTCACCATAATAACCAAAATTACTGTTCTAGGAAACATAGCTTGTGAAGTAAACACCAGTGCCCTGTTTCATTTTGCTCACTTGAGTGAAATATGTTGATACATGTATTGAAATAGTGGTATTTAATAAGGTGTATCACCGTGACCAGTTGAGTATGTTGTTACACTCTTCATAAAAGATATATTAATATTCATGTTTTTAAAATAAATGTATTAATAGTCACATGTTTACATTTCTCAGCCTTGAAAAAGCCTCCTAGGTAAGTGGGTAGGTAGCCTTTGGCTGTCTTGTAGTGTCATAATATGTGTACCTAATGGATAGTAAATAAACAAAATATGTTTTCTATATGACAGGTTATGTCACTTTTTCTTGACTCTCAAAGACATGTGAAACTGAGGTGTGCTATCAATTTGTGTATGATTATCTATGGCTCGATTATTTTATCCCTGGTATGTCTCTGCCATAGTTTGGGCAGCGTGCCATGTCACCTCCATGGCACCTTGAATATGTGTGCTATACACTGGCCAGTCATGGTTACAACTCTAGCACAACCCCTCCATACCACCCTGGGCAAACCTTTTATTATGCAAGAGTAATCAGAGTATTTTTTCAGTATTCTCGGGAGGCAAAAATATTGAAAATTATGCAATTAGGTCCACTTGCTTAATTTGGAGTAATTTGTGGCAAAAATGCATACCGCGAGAGCACAGGGAAAGAGTGCAAGTGACTGCTGGTGCTACTTTTCATGTTATGCTGCATTCAGTACTATATTCTCCGGTCCATTTTGGACACAAGGGAGCATGTTGCGCTCCTCGCATAACTCTGCGTAATCTGACACATTTCTGATGTAGTTTCGCATAATTACTCTACAGTACATTATTTGAGTTCTGCCCACACCTGCTCCACATCTTGACAGAGGGGGCTTGTTCTCTGCACTGGTTTCCTCGGTACATTTTGTGGCTGCTATTAAAGTAGTTTCCTGGACTACTTTTAACTCCCAGACCACACCAGAGGTAGATATTGTGGTTTGCAGAAATAAAAAATGTTGTTTCTCACTAATCAAGTTTAACGTCTACAAGTTTAAGCTTCCAAACAAAATATATTACTTATGACGGTTCTGTAAGTGTGTCTACCTTTTAGTGATTTGCCTGCTACCCATTAAACAAGTTACATCGCAAAAGGACAGGTAGATACATGTCAATAACATAAAATTCTGCATTTGTTTTGACTTCCACTAAACAAGTTTAGGTATATGGAACTTCTTCAACTGCCATCCCGAAAACACTACCCTTAGCAATCTCGACTAAACTCTCCCAGAAATAAATCTTATCTCTCCGTACATAAAACAAATGGTTAGCAACACTATCCCTACCCTCATCAACATGTATGCCTAATAAACTAGGGCCCACTCCCGAGGTACAATTAATATTACTAATAGGACTGGTATGAGTTGATTGGAGTTAACATTCTCTTTCTATTGCTAACATGAGTAGTAGTATTGTTTTTAATTGGTACAGAGGCTTCAGTAATACATGTATTACTACTATTAGTATTAGTACTACTGCAACGTTGCCTACTGTCACTGGTACTTCTACAGGTATTACTAATTCTAATACAACTACACTTACTTTTTATAATACTACTACAGTCACAGTTACAAAACCACTATTTCTGGTATATATACTATGACTAATAGTACTGCTATTGTTCTTGGTCACTATTATCAATGTTACTAGTATTACTATTACTACTGAACCTAATTTGTGTAGCAGCTCACTTTCTAACATCTTACTATTTTTCTAATGCATGCTACCTCTATTCATCTTCTCTCAGCCTACATTTTTGACCCTTTTTATTCCTCATTCCTAACCAGATTTGCCTTAATAATTAGCTTTTTTTATCGAGCTAAGCATTCCTGAATTACTCACCTTCGCCTTTATCACAATTTACTCTCCATTTCCAGTGAAACATTTGAAGACACTTGTTAGGAATGGAGTTTTTGGTTGGCAGTCAGGTTACCCCCTGTCCAAGCAAAAACCCTCACTCTAGTCAGGGTAAGTCACACATAATCCAAGATTATCCTGTGCCCGCCCTCTGGTAGCTTGGCACGAGCAGTCAGGCTTAACTTAGAAGGCAATCTGTAAAGTATTTGTGCAATAAATCATACAATACCACCATATAGCACCACAAAAATACACCACACAGTGTTTAGAAAAATATATAATATTTATCAGGATAATTGTAGGTCAAAACGAATAAAGTTGCAATGTGAATTTGTAGAGATATCACTGAAAAGTGATATCAAGTGTCTTAATTCTTTAAAAAGCAAACAAAGTCTCTTTCAAGCACAAAGTACCTGGTTTGGAGTGGAAAATCTCCTCAGAGGGCCACAGAAGAAGAGATACTTGGAAAAATGGTGTGTGCATCGATTTCTCCACAGCACACATGGACTTGCGTCGTTATTTTTCACGCGGGGAAGTCGTGCGTCATTTTCTGGCATGCAGACAGTCTCTTTTTGTGGATCGTGGGGATTACCAGATGTCCCGGGTCTCTGCGTGGATTCTCCTGCATGTTTTCCGGCTGCACGTCGTTCTGTGGGGCTGCGCATTGAAGTTTCGCTCTCACGGCAGGCGTCACGTCGATTTCTCCTCTGGAGGTCGGGCGGCGTTGTCCTTGCGAGGCCGTGCGTCAAAGTTCCGGTCGTCCCGAAGGCATCGCGTCGATCAGCGTCGGTGTGTGGCATTTTTCTCGCTGCGGAACAAGCTGTGCGTCGAAAATTTAGCCGCACGAAGCGTCCAAGTGAAAAAGAGAAGTCTTTTTGGTCCTGAGACTTCAGGGAACAGGAGGCAAGCTCTATCCAAGCCCTTGGAGAGCGCTTTCACAGCCAGACAAGAGTTCAGCAAGGCAGCAAGGCAGCAGGCCAACAGCAAGGCAGCAGTCCTTAGTAGAAAGCAGATAGGCGAGTCCTTTAAGCAGCCAGGCAGTTCTTCTTGGCAGGATGTAGTTTCTGGTTCAGGTTTCTTCTCCAGCAAGTGTCTGATGAGGTAGGGCAGAGGCCCTGTTTTATACCCAAATGTGCCTTTGAAGTGGGGGAGACTTAAAAGAGTGGCTAAGAAGTGCACCAGGTCCCCTTTCAGTTAAATCCTGTCTGCCAGGGTCCCAGTAGGGGGTGTGGCAGTCGTTTGTGTGAGAGCAGGCCATCCACCCTCCCAGCCCAAGAAGACCCATTCAAAATGCAGATGTATGCAAGTGAGGCTGAGTACCCTGTGTTTGAGGTGTGTCTGAGTGAATGCACAAGGAGCTGTCAACTAAGCCCAGCCAGACGTGGATTGTAAGGCACAGAAAGATTTAAGTGCAAAGAAATGCTCACTTTCTAAAAGTGGCATTTCTAGAATAGTAATATTAAATCCAACTTCACCAGTCAGCAGGATTTTATATTACCATTCTGGCCATACTAAATATGACCTTCCTACTCCTTTCAGATCAGCAGCTACCACTTCCATACTGTATGAGGGCAGCCCCAATGTTAGCCTATGAAGGGAGCAGGCCTCACAGTAGTGCAAAAACGAATTTAGGAGTTTTACACTACCAGGACATGTAAACTACACAGGTACATGTCCTGCCTTTCACCCACACAGCACCCTGCTCTAGGGGTTACCTAGGGCACACATTAGAGGTGACTTATATGTGGAGAAAGGGGAGGTTTAGGCTTGGCTAGTACTTTTAAATGCCAAGTCGAGGTGACGGTGAAACTGCACACACAGGCCTTGCAATGGCAATCCTGAGACAAGAAAAAGGGCCTACTTAAGTGGGTGGCACAACCAGTGCTGCAGGCCCACTAGTAGCATTTAATCTACAGGCCCTAGGCACATAGAGTGCACATCACTAGGGATTTATAAGTAAATTAAATAGTCCAATCAGGTATGATTCCAGGTTATCATGTTTCAAGGGAGAGAGCATATGCACTTTAGCACTGGTTAGCAGTGGTAAAGTGCGCAGAGTCTAAAAGCCAGCAAAAAGAGTGTCCAAAAAGTGGAGGGAGGCAGGCAAAAAGTTAGGGGTGACCACCCTAAGGCTGTCCGGTCTAACATGTGTCCCCCCCAGCTGAAAGTGGGGAGAGCTACCCGACCTCCTGGGAGCTCTCATCGCTAAGGCGGAAGTATCTGGAGAGACCATCAGCATTGGCGTGGTCAACCCCGGGGCGATGTTCCACCGTAAAGTCCATCCCCTGTAGGGAAATGGACCACCTCAAGCGTTTTGGATTCTCACCCCTCATCTGCATGAGCCATCTGAGGGGCCTGTGGTCTGTCTGAACCCGGAAGTGAGTCCCAAACAGGTAGGGTCTTAGCTTCTTCAGTGCCCAGACCACAGCAAAAGCTTCTCTTTCAATAGCACTCCACCTCTGTTCCCGTGGTAATAGCCTTCTGCTAATAAAGACTACTGGTTGGTCTAGGCCTTCCTCATTTAGCTGTGCTAGGACCGCCCCTATGCCATGCTCTGAAGCGTCTGTCTGCACGATAAATTCCTGGGAGTAGTCAGGGGCCTTGAGCACGGGGGCCGTGCACATGGCTTCCTTCAGGGAGTCAAAGGCTTTCTGACAAGCCTCTGTCCAATTCACCAACCTAGGTTGTTTCTTGGAAGTGAGTTCTGTCAAGGGTGACACAATGGTACCATAGCCCTTGACAAATCTGCGGTAGTATCCTGTGAGGCCTAAAAAGGCTCTCACCTCAGTCTGAGTTCTAGGTGGTTGCCAGGCCTTGATAGTTTCAATCTTGGCCTGGAGTGGCTGCACCTTACCACCACCCACTAGGTGTCCCAAGTACACCACGGAACCCTGACCAATCTGGCACTTAATAGCCTTGATGGTCAGTCCTGCCTGTTGCAGGGCCTGAAGCACCTCCTTGAGGTGGAGCAGGTGTTCCTCCCAGCTGGAACTGTAGACAGCTATGTAATCCAGGTAGGCTGCACAGAAGGCATCCTTGCCAGCTAGGACCCCGTTAACCAACTGTTCGAAGGTAGCGGGGGCATTTTTCAATCCAAATGGCATCACCCGGAACTGGTAATGGCCATCAGAGGTTGAAAATGCAGATCTCTCCTTAGCCCCCTCAGTCAGGGCGATCTGCCAGTACCCTGAAGTAAGATCAAACGTACTCAGGAACTTGGCAGCGCCCAGCCTGTCAACGAGCTCATCAGCTCGGGGGATGGGATGAGCATCAGTCCGTGTGACTGATCTAAGACCCCACTAGTTCACACAGAACCGGAGTTCTGGCTTCGCACCTGGGGCAGTAGCCTTAGGGACCAACACCACTGGGCTGGCCCAGGGACTACTGGATTTCTCGATAACCCTTAAAGCTAACATCTTGGAGACCTCCTCCTTGATGCTGGCTTTCACCTTATCCGATAACCTGTAAATTTTGTTCTTCACAGGGAGACTGTCACCGGTGTCAATGTCATGAACACAGAGGTGGGTCAGTCCAGGAGTAAGCGAGAACAGGGGGGAGAACTGCTCCAACAGCTCATAGCAGTCTCCTTTCTGGTTTAGAGTCAGGGAGTCAGAGAGAATGACCCCTTTCACTGACCCATCACCTTCTTGGGCAGAGAGGAGGTCGGGGAGAGGTTCACTCTTCTCTTCCATTCCTTCATCTGTGACCAGAAGCATGTTGACCTCGGACCTCTCAAAATGAGCCTTTAGTCGGTTGACATGGGCACCCTTAGGGGGTTCCTAGGGGTTTGGAGGTCCACTAGGTAAGTGGCCTCCCCTTTCCGCTCCTTTACTTCAAATGGGCCAAACCAGCGGTCCTGGAGAGCTCTAGGCTCTACTGGCTCCATTACACACACTTTGTCTCCAGGTTGAAACTCTACCAGGGTGGCCTTCTGGTCATACCAGCGTTTCATTACCTCTTGACTGGCCTCAAGGTTACTTTGGGCCTCTTTCCAGAAGGGGGTCATCTGGTTGCGGAGGGCCAACATGTAGCTGACCACATCCTGAGGGGGCGCCTTTGGAGCTTTCTCCAACCCCTCCTTGAAAATGCTTAAGGGTCCCCTGACAGGGTACCCATAGAGAAGCTCAAAGGGACTGAACCCCACCCCCCTCTGGGGGACCTCTCTGTAAGCAAAGAGAAGACATGGTAAGAGGACGTCCCACTTTCGCTTCATGGCCTCAGGGAGGCCACCAATCATGCCTTTCAAGGTCTTGTTGAATCTCTCCTCAAGACCATTAGATTGGGGGTGATAGGGTGTGGTGAACTTGTAGGTTACACCACACGCATCCCACAGAGACTTCATGTATGCAGACATGAAGTTAGTGCCTCTGTCAGACACTATCTCCTTTGGGAATCCCACACGGGTAAATATCCCCATCAGAGTTCTGGTCACCACGGTGCAGTTACGGTCCTCAGAGGGATTGCCTCTGGGTAACGGGTGGCATGGTCCACCAAAACCAGGATGAACCTGTTGCCTAAGGCAGTTTTGGGGTCCAATGGACCAACAATGTCGATGCCCACCCTTTCAAAGGGGGTGCCAATGACAGGAAGTGGAATCAGGGGGGTTTTAACCCTTTTTCCTGCTTTACCACTGGCCTGGCAGGAAGGACAAGATCTACAGAACTTATCTGAGTTTGTCCTCATTCTGGGCCAATAAAAGTGGGTGACAAGCCTGTCAAAGGTCTTGCCTTGCCCCAAATGTCCTGCCAGGGGAATGTCGTGAGCCAGACCCAGTAGGAAGGTTCGGTAACACTGGGGGACCACCAGCGCACCCGCTGCCCCAAAGGCCGGAACCTTAGGCTCACTGTAGAGGAGATCATTCTCCCAATACATGTGGTGATCGCCAGAGGCTTCACCTGCCACCTGGTCTGAGGCTTGCTTCCTCAGACCCTCTAGAGTGGGACATTCTTTCTGCGCCTTGCAGAATTCCTCCCTGGTGGGTCCACCCTCAACTTGCGAGCCAGCAAGCTCAGGTAGGTCACCTAGGGTGGCAATGTCTTCCCCAGTTGGTTCCGGAGCCTCCTCCTCAGGAGCCCCGTCAACCACTGCGGGAACTTCTGGGACCGGTTTCTCGCGCCCCTTGCCCCTCCTCTTGGCAGTTCTCTGGGCCATTGTTCCAGGCTCCAGACGCCCTTGACTTCCCTCTCGGTCAGCCATGGACCGTGTGGTCATGCAGACCCACTCAGGTAACCCTAACATCTCCAGGTGAGATTTGAGCTCTACTTCTTTCCAAGCAGTATGCTCAAGATCATTGCATAACAGACAATCTACAGGCATGGCAGGACTCACAGCTACTTTCAGAGTACCAGAGACCCCCCCCACTCAAAGGGAACCAGAGCCACCGGTAGGTGACTCTCATGATTGTCAGCGACTATGACCTGGTGAAATGTATTAGGGACTATCTGCTCTGTTGACACCAGCTGACTCTTGATAGTAGTCATACTGGCTCCTGTGTCACGCAGAGCCTCCACCTTCTGCCCATCAATGGTGACCCACTGCCTGTACTTGGAAGTATTTTGGGGTATGTGGGCTTTGGGCACCATTTCTCCTTCGCCCAGGGACACTAGGGAAATCTCTACCTGTTCCCCAAAGCTATCTGGGTCCATCTCCCACCGAGCGCTACACTAGTCAACCCAGGTGTCTGTCCGGTAGTGGACGGTGCTCTCTTGGAGCACTGGGGGTCGCCTTTATAGTGACCATACTGGTAACACGCCATGCATTTGGGGGTTGGATTTCCCTGACCTATCATATGTCCCTGGCTTTTTCCCAAATCTGGAAAAGGAATGGTTGCCACCCCCTCCCTGGGAATTCTTTCTGGGGCCTTTGGAGAGTTCCTTATCTGTAAGTTTATCTCCCCCCTCTTTCTTCTGTTGGGAACCCTGACCACCTTTGTGGGTGTCCCCCCCAGGTACCTTCTTGGACACTCTGGTGCTAACCCAGAGGTCCGCCTCCTCAGCAAGCTTCCTGGGATCAGTCAGCTTACTATCCACTAAGTGCTGGTGCAACTCTGTAAAAGTACTATTAAGCATATGCTCTCTCAGAATCAAGTCATATAACCCTTTATAATCCTCTACTTTGTTGCCCTACACCCATCCATTCAGTGCCTTACTGGAAAAGTCAAAGAAATCTACCCATGTTTTTGTGTGGTTTGTTTGGTGCTGTCCATGAACCTCTGACGGTATCCCTCAGGGGTCAGCTCAAACTTGGCAAGTAAAGTGGCTTTCTGAAGTGGGTATGTGTTTTGATCAGGTTGATCCAATGTGAGAAGTGTGTCCCTCCCCAATGGCGGCACATAACCCCACATAGCTACCCCCCATTGCCCTTCAGGAACCTCATGAGCCCTTAGTGCAACTTCATAAGCAGCTAACCGTTTATCTATGTCATCTCCCACCACAAAACTGGGCACCACATTTTTGGGTATACGAACCTTCTTTTCTCCAGCAGGTCCTGTCAGTATGCTGCCACCATTATTGCTGGATTAAGACTGCTTTGCCTTGAGATCCAGCTCCTTGAGACTCAGTTCATGAGCCAATAACAGTTTCTTTTAAGCCAAGGCTCTCTCAGCTGCAGCTTCAGCTCTTTCAGCTTCAATCTGTTTGGCTGCTCTTTCAGCCTCAGCTTGCTTGGCTTCTCTCTCTGCCCTTCCTTCCTCCTGTTGAGCCTCAATTTTCAGTTTTGCCATTTGCAATTGGAACTCCCTTTCCTCTCTCCTTTCCTCTGCAGTCAGGCTTTGCACAGAGACACTGCTCCCTGGTCTGGAAGGGGGCACAATTGCAGTGGTAACACCATCCACAGATAGCAACAAATCCTCTGAGGGTCCATTTTCTGGCTCCTCTTCCTCATCATCCTCTTCTAAATGGGCTTCTGCCCAGGCCCTCAGCGCCACTTGAAAGTCCTCCTTTTTGGAGGCCCCTTGGGTGGGTACCCTCTGTGCCCTGCAGAATCCTTTTAGTTGTTTGACCGTATATGTATCCAACAGGACTAGGTCAAAGTCTCCTATCTGAGACCCAGTCAGAGACATGTTGAGTGAGGATTTAGTTTTTGAAAATTGTCAGGAAAAACAAATTTGCAAAAAGAGATAAACATCAAGTTGACCTTCAACTGTGGGTAGGAAGTGAAATACTTAGCTACTGTATGTCACTGCACAAATACAAGTCCTATCCTCACCGCTGATCACCAATGTTAGGAATGGGTTTTTTGGTTGGCAGTCAGGTTACCCCCGTCCCAGCAAAAACCCTCACTATTGTCAGGGTAAGTCACACACAATCCAAGATTATCCTGTGTCCACCCTCTGGTAGCTTGGCACGAGCAGTCAGGCTTAACTTAGAAGGCAATGTGTAAAGTATTTGTGCAATAAATCATACAATACCACCATATAGCACCACAAAAATACACCACACAGTGTTTAGAAAAATATATAATATTTATCAGGATCATTGTAGGTCAAAACGAATAAAGTTGCAATGTGAATTTGTAGAGATATCACTGAAAAGTGATATCAAGTGTCTTAAGTCTTTAAAAAGCAAACAAAGTCTCTTTCAAGCACAAAGTACCTGGTTTGGAGTGGAAAATCTCCTCAGAGGGCCACAGAAGAAGAGATACGTGGAAAAATGGTGTGTGCGTCGATTTCTCCTCAGCACACACAGACTTGCGTCGTTATTTTTCACGCGGGGAACTCGTGCGTCGTTTTCCGGCGCGCAGACAGTCTATTTTTGTGGATCGCGGGGATTACCAGATGTCCCGGGTCTGTGCTTGGATTCTCCTGCTTGTTTTCCGGCTGCGCGTCGTTCTGCGGGGCTGCGCGTCGAAGTTTCGCTCTCACGGCAGGCGTTGCGTCGATTTCTCCTCTGGAGATCGGGCGGCGTTGTCCTTGCGAGGCCGTGCGTCGAAGTTCCGGTTGTCCCGAAGGCGTCGCGTCGATTAGCGTCGGTGTGCGGCGTTTTTCTCGCTGTGGAACAAGCTGTGCGCTGAAAATTTCGGCGCACGAAGCGTCCAAGTGAAAAAGAGAAGTCTTTTTGGTCCTGAGACTTCAGGGAACAGGAGGCAAGCTCTATCCAAGCCCTTGGAGAGCACTTTCACAGCCAGACAAGAGTTCAGCAAGGTAGCAGGCCATAGCAAGGCAGCAGTCCTTAGTAGAAAGCAGACAGGTGAGTCCTTTGAGCAGCCAGGCAGTTCTTCTTGGCAGGATGTAGTTTCTTGTTCAGGTTTCTTCTCCAGCAAGTGTCTGATGAGGTAGGGCAGAGGCCCTGTTTTATACCCAAATGTGCCTTTGAAGTGGGGGAGACTTCAAAGAGTGGCTAGGAAGTGCACCAGGTCCCCTTTCAGTTCAATCCTGTCTGCCAGGGTCCCAGTAGGGGGTGTGGCAGTCCTTTGTGTGAGAGCAGGCCCTCCACCCTCCCAGCCCAGGAAGACCCATTCAAAATTCAGATGTATGCAAGTTAGGCTGAGTACCCTGTGTTTGGGGTGTGTCTGAGTGAATGCACAAGGAGCTGTCAACTAAGCCCAGCCAGACGTGGATTGAAAGGC
Organism: Pleurodeles waltl; assembly: GCF_031143425.1. Classification (NCBI taxonomy): domain Eukaryota; kingdom Metazoa; phylum Chordata; class Amphibia; order Caudata; family Salamandridae; genus Pleurodeles; species Pleurodeles waltl. The sequence continues at coordinate 883,797,135 of NC_090450.1, forward strand.
ACAGAAAGATTTAAGTGCAAAGAAATGCTCACTTTCTAAAAGTGGCATTTCTAGAATAGTAATATTAAATCCAACTTCACCAGTCAGCAGGATTTTATATTACCATTCTGGCCATACTAAATATGACCTTCCTACTCCTTTTAGATCAGCAGCTACCACTTCAATACTGTATGAGGGCAGCCCCAATGTTAGCCTATGAAGGGAGCAGGCCTCACAGTAGTGTAAAAACGAATTTAGGAGTTTTACACTACCAGGACATGTAAACTACACAGGTACATGTCCTGCCTTTCACCCACACAGCACCCTGCTCTAGGGGTTACCTAGGGCACACATTAGAGGTGACTTATATGTGGAGAAAAGGGAGGTTTAGGCTTGGCTAGTACTTTTAAATGCCAAGTCGAGGTGACAGTGAAACTGCACACACAGGCCTTGCAATGGCAGGCCTGAGACAAGAAAAAGGGGCCACTTAAGTGGGTGGCACAACCAGTGCTGCAGGCCCACTAGTAGCATTTAATCTACGGGCCCTAGGCACATAGAGTGCACATTACTAGGGACTTATAAGTAAATTAAATAGTCCAATCAGGTGTGATTCTAGGTTACCATGTTTTAAGGGACAGAGCATATGCACTTTAGCACTGGTTAGCAGTGGTAAAGTGCGCAGAGTCTAAAAGCCAGCAAAAACAGTGTTCAAAATGTGGAGGGAGGCAGGCAAAAAGTTAGGGGTGACCACCCTAAGGCTGTCCGGTCTAACATGTGTCCCCCCCAGCTGAAAGTGGGGAGAGCTACCCGACCTCCTGGGAGCTCTCATCGCTAAGGCGGAAGTATCTGGAGAGACCATCAGCATTGGCGTGGTCAACCCGGGGCGATGTTCCACCGTAAAGTCCATCCCCTGTAGGGAAATAGACCACCTCAAGAGTTTTGGATTCTCACCCCTCATCTGCATGAGCCATCTGAGGGGCCTGTGGTCTGTCTGAACCCGGACGTGAGTCCCAAACAGGTAGGGTCTTAGCTTCTTCAGTGCCCAGACCACACCAGAAGCTTCTCTTTCAATAGCACTCCACCTCTGTTCCCGTGGTAATAGCCTTCTGCTGATAAAGACTACTGGTTGGTCTAGGCCCTCCTCATTTAGCTGTGCTAGGACCGCCGACATGCCCTGAAGCGTCTGTCTGCACGGTAAATTCCTGGGAGTAGTCAGGGGCCTTGAGCACGGGGCCGTGCACATGGCTTCCTTCAGGGAGTCAAAGGCTTTCTGACAAGCCTCTGTCCAATTCACCAACCTAGGTTGTTTCTTGGAAGTGAGTTCTGTCAAGGGTGACACAATGGTACCATAGCCCTTGACAAATCTGCGGTAGTATCCTGTGAGGCCTAAAAAGGCTCTCACCTCAGTCTGAGTTCTAGGTGGTTGCCAGGCCTTGATAGTTTCAATCTTGGCCTGGAGTGGCTGCACCTTGCCACCACCCACTGGTTGTCCCAAGTACACCACGGAACCCTGCCCAATCTGGCACTTAATATCCTTGATGGTCAGGCCTGCCTGTTGCAGGGCCTGAAGCACCTCCTTGAGGTGGAGCAGGTGTTCCTCCCAGCTGGAACTGTAGACAGCTATGTCATCCAGGTAGGCTGCACAGAAATAGTCCAATCAGGTATGATTCCAGGTTACCATGTTTTAAGGGAGAGAGCATATGCACTTTAGCACTGGTTAGTAGTGGTAAAGTGCGCAGAGTCTAAAAGCCAGCAAAAACAGTGTCCAAAAAGTGGAGGGAGGCAGGCAAAAAGTTAGGGGTGACCACCCTAAGGCTGTCCAGTCTAATAACACTACAATATGCTTAAAAGAGAACTGTGGCCCTCATTACAAGGGCTGAAACACTCTGGTGATCAAGGCCTTAACATTGACGCAGGCTCCATTAGTTAGAGCCGGCACCAATGTGGCAGTGCGGCCAGTGCAGCAGCACCCATCATGCATTTCACTGGCTGTAATTCGGGCAGTGGAATGCGAGACGGGGCTGTGCATGAGTGCCCATGCCAAATGCATGGGCAGTGCAGGGGCCCCAAAGGGTCCCCCGACACACCCATTCCTCCAGCCTTTCCATGGCAGTGTAAACCACCATGCAAAGGCCGGTGGAATGGGGAATCGTAATCTCCTGGGTTGCGCTGCCCTGGTGGATAAAAACAACCGGGACTGGCTGCAGCCTGGCAGTGTTGGTGGTCCGACCGTGGTGGCTCTGCCACAGTCATAATGTGGCAGCCCCACTACCAGCCTGTTGGCAGTGGGTCAGCCACCACGAGTCCGGCGGTCATGAGACCGCTAGACTCATAATGAGGGTCTATGTGTGTCCATAGCTGCTATATTCCAGTAGAGCATTTCTTTCTTCAAAGCCTCACAACGTAGCCCCTTGGTCTAAGTAATTCAATTGAAATGGGCCAGAACTATCACTGACAGAAAAAAATGGGTTGTTAGCCCAGACTGAAAACCCAGGAATTTAACATTGTTTTCCTCCTGACATAGACATATGAAATACATTTATTAAGACAAACTGACGTCCACATAAGCATTTGCAAACAAGAAATTATCAAAACGTCACAACCTATTAGTCAATAAGCATCTATTGGTATGCCTTTCGGTTTGTGGATCTCTATATTGCACATTCCTGCTTTGCAGTTACACAATGCACAAGTCCACTTTTGATCTAAAAAAAATCATTCCACTTTAACAACCAATCAGTGTACATGCCATTGTGATATTTTTTTATGTCAACAAACACATTTCAGTGAGAGAGCCATAGCTATCCACACTTCGAAAGACTATTGAGTAAATAAATGATCAATTGTGTTTTTACCACTATATGGCTGGTTCTTAATAAACAGGACTAGGTAATTTTCTTCTTCTAACCATGTATGTTTGACATAGCAGAGGCATATGGTGCTGGGGTTTCAATTTGTTGCACGTGATATACATAGTAAGTTCCTCCCACTTGAACATTGCTTCATACATCATGCAAACTTAGTACAGTAAGCACGTTCAATCGAACTTTCAGTATTTCAGGTCTCAGTGACAAATCAGAGACAGTAATTAAATAGAGTGTCAGTCCATGTTCAGCTTTATGCCTGGACAACACTTTCAACATATTGTACCCAGGAATAGATGGGCAGTCAAACTAAAGCTGGTTTCTAATTCCATTAATATAAATAATATGAAGTATAGTTTGCTTTCTGGTTGAAAAATAGATTTTGGGTTAGGGTAATAGTTAAAATTGATGTCAGGGAAGGAATCAGGTAGATGTCTGTAGGATTAATAAGACAGGTTTAAAAAGCATCCACTCAGGTTCTGTGTCAACCCACTCTCCGTCTTTCTCCCATTGCTTCTGTGCCCTAAATGCTTCTGTGATTGCAGAATGTATGGGTATGTAGTCTCTTTTATATCCCACTTTATGACTGCTCTGTTCATTTAGTCCTGCTTGTATTCTCTTCTGAAGGGGAGTGAGAGGAGGGTTTAAGGTACTCCTAGCTTTCCTGCAATAAGAGCTACTTCTGTTAAATGGAGATCATCCTGAGCGACTACTAGAGTTAGTTGTGTAATAGTGTTCACATGAGGCAAGATCACCTTAGTGGCCACCATATGCAAGACTGGCATCAATAATCAACTAAGTGCATCATACATAATTTCCTGCCTGTAGTGCTTTCCTCTTATTTAGTTTCTAAGCACTAACATAACACAACAGAAATGCACTTCTGAGGTCAAAGAAGACTTTTATTGTTATTTTATTCTTCCCCAACCACAATGTTTATGAATGAATGACGAATTAGTAGCTTTCAAGTCCGCGTTAATCAAACAAAATATATCAGTTTGCAATATACACAGCAGGTTATATTTATAAGATATTGAATGCAAAGCAAAACAAATACTTCACCGTGTAGGAACTATTTACAGCTACATCTTTCTAAGGTCTGCAAGCTGATGACCCCTGTCAGCCGCGAGAAAGAGTGTCATCTACCCACACGGGATGCTGGCAGCTGGCGCCAAGCTCCAGCACGAGGTCCGGCAGATTCGAATCTGAATCTGCAGCCTGTTACATTCGTTACAAAGGTGTGCCCCCTCCTCTCAGACCTGGGAAACTGAGCAAGCCTTTTGGAGACTGGCCAGGTCTCCAAGACTACTCCTGTTCCCAAGCTCAAGGGAAGAGAAACGACGCCCATGTACTCTCTCTTATCAGGTCTAGTCTACTGTGAGAGCAAAACATCTTGGTTCTCTGGTGCAAAAACACAGCTTGGAAAAATACAGCTTAGATTCTCAACTGCCATGTCTAACTCCACGTTAAAGGCAATGGGCAGCTAACCTAAATATCAAATGCAATGTCATGTTAAAGGCAATAGGCAGCTAACCTAAATATCAAATGCAATGTCTAGTGTCATGTCAAAGCCAATAGGCATCTAAGCTGAATACAAAATGCAATGTCTTATATCATGTCAAAGCCCATAGGCAGCTGAGCTGAATATAAAATGCAATGTATAATATCATGTCAAAGCCAATAGGCAGCGGAGCTGAATACAAAGTGTAATGTATAATATCATGTCAAAGCCAATAGGCAGCGGAGCTGAATATCATGTCAAAGCCAATAGGCAGTTAAGCTGAATACAAAGTGTAATATATGATATCATGTCAAAGCCAATAGGCAGCGGAGCTGAATACAAAATGTAATATATGATATCATGTCAAAGCCAATAGGCAGAATATCTAATAGCATGTCAAAGTCAATAGGCAGCTAAACTGAATACATCATGTCAAAGTCAATAGGCATGCAATGTCAAAGCCAATAGGCGGCTAGACTGGATACAGCATGTCAAAGCCAATAGGCAGAATACAGAATGCAATGGCTAATGCAATGTCAAAGCCCATAGGCGGCTCAACTGAATACAGAAAGTAATGGCTAATGCCATGTCAAAGCCAATAGGCACAATACAGAATGTAATGACTAATGCAATGTCAAAGCCCATAGGCGGCTAAACTGAACAAAACATACCATGTGCTACTGGTGAACATTGAGCAACTAATATGCGCAGTGGTGAAACACAAAGTCATTGGTCAAAACAAAACTCCATCAAATAGCAGGACACTGCCTTAATGTAAAAAAAGGCTTTGGCAGGGCAGAATGTCTTAATGCCGGAAATAAATACCAACCATAGCTGCAATGCCCCTGGCGCAAAGGTGATAATATTGGTATTATGTCTCCCCAATGCTTAAAGAGTTATTGCACAAATATCAGTTTTACATACATTTTGGAAATTCAACCATATTTTCCCAAACATCAGCACATCAGTTCTTATAGCACGTGTTCATCTTGAATATATGCTTTTCAGTTTCGCTATACTAATAATAATTCAACCAAGCAGAGACTTATAATTTAGCAGTCTGGGCTGAGCAGAAGAGGGCTACTTACAGGTAGCTGGAGAGCTACTATTAGCCCATGAGCAACAAGTTGGAGAAGCCCGAGCCACCTACCTCTAGGTTATTACATACTCTATTTCCAGTCCTCCGTTTTTATATGATAACCTACTGCAGTTTAGTTGTTGTGGTCTTGTTTTACTTCATATGGCCAGATTACATTAAAACACCTGAAATCATATATTCACACATAGCGTATTAGTACTGTTAAGCAAAATACAATGAAGTTGAAATTCCATAACATTGCATGCAATTTTAATGTTAAACAAGTCAGCATGCCCTTCAATCCTGAGGTGTTTCCACTAAATATGAGTGACCATCTTAGGCAACTCCCATGCTACCGATTTCACTGGGGAGTAGCCTGTTGATGCATCATGGGCTAGAGCTGGAGCTGTTCACAAGCAGCTTTAGTAGAAGGTCCTTTTTCCCTAGACATGAACATTTTAATTTGAAAAACTCATGGGAAGCAATAACAGCAAGTGGGAATTGGAATATTGTTTTCCTCCCTGCATCCTGTCCTTTCATGATATCACTAAATACTTCAGATATTTAAAAGCTGTTGTGGGGCAACTAACTAATAAGTCAAGTTTCTGCACTCTGAGGGAAAGTCCCTCAGTTTTCGAAAACATTTATCATATGTTTACCGTGTAATTCAAGATACAGCATTCTGCCAAATAAATTGCAACTGAAGTGTAGAATATGTGTTGCATAACAACTTTAACGTCTCCAAAATATTCCATAAACCTATTTTTGGGAAGTTGGCAACTCTAACTAACTGACTGTGTTCTTTAGATGATTAACAATTTGCAGGTTTGGCTTGTGTATAAAATCCACCAAATGAAATTCAGAAGTATGCACTGATGTGTGGTCTTTACATTTACAAACAAATAATCAGCACTGAAAGCTATGCTACTTTGGCTGTGGTAGGTTTGGGCTGGGTGGTCAGTATGTGCTCCCATTTGGGAAGTCAGACACCAGGACATTGCAGCATGGATTAGAAATTATACTGCACAAATAAGCACATTTTGAGGCCCTAATGAGGGAATTTAGTGGCATTTTTGCAGCACTTTATTTTGCAATTCGTTAAGCACCAAACACAGGCATCCTATTTTTATGAGGAATTTTACAACATGAAAGTTTACACCAAGGCATTGTGTACAGTATTTATGCTGCCAGATCAATATACTGTATGTATCATGTAGTGTTTATGTTAACATTCTTTTCACCTTGAGCACTGTGCCATGGTTATTTAAGGATTTGTATGTACTTTGTGGATAATAAAAGTGTAATTATTTTCAATGGGAAGGCCTGTGTGTATTTTGCTAATTTACCATTGAAACAATTTGTTTTTGGTCAAGGTCTACACGTATGACATAAACCTGTTTACGGATGATAATCGTGGAACCTTTATGCTTGTCTCCTTAGGTTTTAATCTTGGACATGTATATGTATTTCTTCTGCGCAACCCAAATCTAGCCCGATATTGTGTTGCTGATGTAAAAACAATAATGCCCAGATTGATTGTTCTGAGAGGCACCGACATCTGTCTGACAAAATAATTTTGTAGATGCTGTTGCTCTTCTCAGCATCTGCAGAACTGCAGTTGTGAAAGGACAGGAATTCAGTCATCTATCCCACGCCAAAAGAGGTCAGTGCCGATCACCCCAGAAACTGATGCCTATACTGCGTCTGGCCTACATGTTCAAAGTAGAGGCGAAGCTCCTGATCAGGTACTTCGCTTAAATTAGGGATGGCCAAATATGCACTCTTGTCCTTGATAGGATGCAGAGTCTTGCAGGATTGAAAAGGCATACTTGTTTCAGGAATCCAGTGCCTGGTTGTGTCTCCCCAAGTACTTGCACACCTTTTCAAGGAAGTTTTCACAAGTTTCATTAACCTTAGCTGCTATTTTCTCTGTGCCAGTGTCACTTTTACCCCTGCAGAAGTCTCTAGGAATGGTGGCAGTGACTCCTGAGTGAGGACTAAATTGTTTGTGAGGTTCATGTGGAGGTCCTCTAGATAATCATATACCTTCATTGTCACTGGTGTTGGACTCTGGAATAAGTCCATAAGACTTTAAATTTTTTATATTTTTCAGCCACAATGTGCAATTGAACTTTACTACAGCTTTTCTGGTCGCTGTTCCGAATCTTCTGTAGATTTTCAAGAGAATCTGGGAGAGAGTTGCAGAGTTGCATCTCAGACTCAACAAACCCAGCATAGGCATCAAAGTGCTTGTAGTGGTACTGGACAGCAGCAAACCAAGAATTCCAGCAGGTATTGCAAGTGTCAGGTGCCATTGTGGTTTCATCCCATGGTACTCAGCAAGGTGTTGCAGGTACCTTCGCTTTCTGCTCCCGGCCATGTGAAAGATTTGCAAGTAGTACAGAAGGAACACATTTAGCTCCACAGAAGGCTTCCAGAACGACTTGCCATTAAGGTTCATTATGTGTGTGTTAAACAGGTGATATGTATGGAGTTTGTATAAAGATTTCTCAACACTGTGTTGTATGCCTTGAGCATGTATGCCACGTTGTCAATATTAAAAGAAATAACGCCCTGAAAGGCTATGTTGTACTCTGTGAGCACACTCTTAACTGCTTGCGCTACAGTTCATGATTGCACTGTGAGAGGAACACTGTGTCTACTCGGTGGATGTGTATTTGATGGCCACCCTTTGAAGAGACCACTGCAAATAAAACATTCAACACACATTGTCCTTCAACATCAGGTGTTTTGTGACATATAACACTGAACTTCTGATCTTGCACTTGTGTTTTTTAATCTTCCTAAGCTCCTACACATCTCTCTAGTAGGTAACATTCTTGAAAACGATGACTTCCAGGGATGGCTCCACCATTTCGTACTCGCTCATGAAGAAACTTGCTCAACACAGGGTGGTCAGATTTGCTAAGGGGACTGTTCAGTGATGTGCAGACTGTGACTCACTCACTTATTACTTCCTGGGTTGAGGCACTGGCATCTGTACTCTTTGTGAAAAGTGAGTTCACAGTCAAATGGCGGGCACGTTTTGGTGATGAGTGAGGGTCTATAGCATCTGTGCAGTGCTTCAAGTGTTTTTGGGACCGTACATGCATATCCACTGTGTGTTTTCTGATGTAGTCAACCGCCACATTGCACACACGGCAAAACACCACTCTACCATCAGCATGCATCATGTCTATGTCCTCTCTGACCCTGTCTCCTGCTATCATCTGGGTAACCAGATGTGATTGATGCTTCACAGCCTTCACAAGCTGCATACACTTCTCCATCCTGCTTTTGTTGCAGTGGCTCGTCGCTCCCTAGGAATCCGAAAGATCTACATGTATGTAGGGAAGCAGTGATTAAAAAATGCACTAAACTCTGATGCACTTGCAAATGAAGCAAAAACAGGCAAACTTAGGAAACAAATGCACACTGAAAATCAGCTGCCCTCAAAGGAGCTGAGCAAACAGTGTTAAAACAGCATGGTCAGTTGCAAAAGAAGGAAAATGTGCACACTTTTGAAGCGAAGTTACATACATGGAGTTTAATTATGTACAGGAAGACAACTAAAAAAATGAAATGACAAAGGAAACTGAAATGGAACCACAATGAAAAACATTAAAGTTTTTTCAAATGAGGTTGGATGGATGCTGGCAAAGGACAAAAAAGGGCAGAATGAATCACCTGCAAAGAAAGGCAAACCGAAAATTGTTCAAAACAAATTTGTATGCACATACTTTGAATAGAGGAGCACATAAGCCCAGCTTCTACAATAAGCAAAAAAGGAATAAGAGCAGCTAACAGTGCATAAAGGATGTGTAAGGAAAATCCAAAAGTCGGTCCAAACTGCCCCAACAAACCCCCCTTCAAACAAAGCAATTTAAATAACAATTGTATACGGGGTGCCTTTTGTCAAAATGTTATAAATCATGTGTACACAAACCCCCAAAGAGTGTATTAATTTGTAAAACATAAATAAACACATAAATACACATTAAAAAAACATGGAAATACACAGAATTCCTCAGCATGACAATGAGTTGAAATTGGCCTACACCTGTGAAAAGCACGCCATCTCGACACTCGCAAGGTTTGTCTGGGATAGACATGATGCAAACTGTGTGCCCCCCCGGATTCCTCCCACCCGTTGCAAGTCACAAATATGGATGGAGACCTCAAGGATCTGGGTTTTAGCATATGCATTATTTATCTACCCAGAACTTTAAAGGAAGCAAGACTTAACTGCGCTGTGCAGCAGCAAGCATATATTGTAATTACCAGACAGCCCAATGGCTCTAGAACCAACAGACTCTTTCCTTCAAGACTCTACAAAAGAACTAAAAAGAGTTAGAGCAGACTAGGCCTTTTCCGTGTCACCTGACCCCACAACACTGCCACATACCCCACCACACTACCCTTAAATACCACATGGCCATCCCAAAAATAAACACTGAAACCCAGGCGCAATGCTTTGCCAGTAACTGCAAGAGATAAAAAACATTAAGCAGTTGGAAACAGACCGCCAATGGAGAGTTAAAGCAGAACATTCCACTGAGAAGACAAAAAAACAAATCTTAGACAATTCCAAGGAGTGGGGGAAAATGAAATCTAATTTAAACAGGAATCCAGTGAACGTATCCGAACTCAAGATTCAAGAAGAATGGAAAATGAATGCATGGGCTCGAAAATTGCAGTCAGTGCCCCCCACAACAAAGCAATAAAATAAAAAAATTGTACATTGAATGCCTTTTGTCCAAATGTTATAAATCATGTGTACCCAAAACATAAATAAATACTCGAATACAAATAAAAAAAAACACAGGAATACACAGAATTCCTCAGTAAAACTATGAGTTGATGTTGGGCAATTCCCGTGAAAAGGGGACTATCTTGACACTTGCAAGGACTGTCTGTGATAGACACGATGCAAACTGCGTCCTCCCACCCATTGCCAGTAGGACTTTACAAATCTGGGACCTCAAGTTTCTGAATTTTAGCATATGCATTTTTTATCTCCCCAGATGTGTACAGAAACAAAAACTTACCTGCACTGTGCAGCAGCAAGTGTATATTGAAGTTACCAGACCGCCCAATGGCTCTAGAACAAGCAGATCATTTCCTCTGAGACTCTGCAAAAAAAAGGGTCAGGCCCTAACTGTTTAAATAAAAATACATACTTCCAGGGCCCTGCTAAACTTGCCCTGTGTGCAGCGGGCCCTAAACATCTAAAAAAAAAATGCATGCTGCTCCCAGGGACCAGCTACCCTTGCCCAGTGGGTAGTGGTCCCGATACATATGTTAAACAAATATACATGCCCCCTAGGGCCTGTCACCCATGCCCAGTGAGCGGCAGGTACTAAACATAAAAAAAAATACATGCCCCTCAGTGCCTCGCTACCCTTGCCTAGTGAGCGGCAGGCCCAATACACTTGTTAAAAAATGCCCCTCAGGGCCCTCAACCCATGCCACAAAAAATGACATGCCCCAAGAGGCACTAAAAAGAAATATTTGCCCCCCTGAGCCTGACGCTTGTGTCCTGTGCATAGCTGGCTCTAATTAAACAAGAGATGGTCCACGGGGGCATTTATTTATTCTAGGGCCCACTGCACACGTTACATGGGTAGCGGGCCCTGGGGCATGTCTTTTTCTTTTAAATGTTTAGGGCCCACCACTCATGCTCTGTGGGTGTCAGGCTGTATACATTTAAAAATGAAAGAAATATCTCCTGTGCCCACTGCCCGTGTTTAGGGCATATGATGTACTTGTCCTATGCAGGGAAGGCCATAATTAAACAAGAGATGCCCACACAGGGGGCATTTATTTATTCTAGGACCCGCCGCATGCAGGACATGGGCTTCAGGCCTGGGAGCATTTTTTTTAAAAAGTTTATGCCCTGCCGCCCGTGCACAGTGGGCGGTGAGCTGTACACATTTAAAAAAGAAAGAAATGCCCCCGGGCTCACCTGTGTCCTGTGCGCAGCATGCCCTAAAACATATATATATTTCCCTGGCCCGCCTCCAGTGCCAGTAGGAAACAGGCCCTAAACATTTTATTTAAAAAAAAAAAATGGCCATGCCCCGTGGGCGGCAGGCCCAATACACAATCACACATAGGCTGCCCCACGCAAGGAAATGTACAAAATACAGCACTGGTGCAGGATCATTGTACCCTACATATGTTACCAGGTCTCCACCTGCAGGCTCCTCTGTCGCGCCCTTCATTCTTGTCTGTCATCGGGTGTAGCCCACAAAAGAATGGAATAAACAGCAGGCAGGGCAGGTGAGGAGTAGATATACAAACACCACCTCACCTGCCTGCTGTGAAACCGTCCTTCTATTGGCCCAGTGGCAAGCCACTGGACCAATACAAGGAGGGTCGTCATTCCTTCAAATTTCGTGGGCACTTTTGTAAAGAGTACAGGCTTTTTACAAAACTGTCCATTTTGCAGCGTTTTTGCAGATTGCGAAATTCTGGATGGTCTGGAAAACCAATACAATTACACTTTGTACTACATACACTGATTTGGAGTGCAGGTCTCTGGTTCCATCATTGATAGTTTGCACAGAGACCTCAAGTCTAGTGAGACTCGCACATGTAGGGACTGATTCACAAAGGCAACTTACACTTTAGTGTAATTTACACTTTTTAGTAAATTTACTACTTTTTAGCTGTTCACAAACTTTGAATGTAAATTTACTTCAACAGTGTAATTTACACTCAGATTTGTGTAATTTACATTTTTGTAGCAAATTTACACTCAGATTTTAAGAATAGCTTAAAAGTAGTAAACTTAGAAAAGTGTAAATTACTCGAAAGTGTGAAGCTCCCAGACCATTCAATGTGATGAAGACAAGTATGTTACACATTTGGAGTACATTTACACTCAGATTTTGTGAACACCCAAAAAATAGTAAACTTACTCAAAAGTGTAAATGATTCAAAAGTGTAAATTATTGTTGTGAATCAGGCACTTAGGGTTTGGGTTAAGCTGATATTCACAACATCTTAATATCATATCTGTTGAAAAGGGATTGAACTTGAACTCTAAAAACAGCTCTCTTTAACTACGTGCAGAGTAGTTTATGGAAAGTGTGAAAGCCTTCATGATCGATTGGCCAATGGGGGAACCTTCCTACTGATCCTTTAGGTTGATTAAGGTGCTGATTTCAAACTCAAATCACTGCTACCTTCTTTTTGTGAGGTAGGAGACTATGTCAGTGAAGTTTTGTTGTTGCATTCACTTTAAAAGCAGTTTGTTATTGTAGCATTTCGTTGACATCACTTGCTGTGTCAACACTGATGTCATAGGCCGTGTGCCATTACTTCCTGTGATGTTATCATATTACATAATTAGGTCTCACACCTGAGAATTACACAAAAATTGAGAGCTCTTGCTTATGGTGTAATATTTAAAGGCATACACATATAGAACCTGTGCAGAATCCTTGGTTCGATCAATCAATCAGGAATTTGTAAAGCGCACTACTCACCCGTGAGGGTCTCAAGGCGCTGAGGAGTCGGGCGGGAGGAAATGGGGGGTGCTGCTACTGCTTGAACAGCCAGGTCTTGAGAAGTTTCCCGAAGGTAAGGAGGTCTTCGGTCTGGCGCAGATGGGTTGAAAGAGTGTTCCACGTTTTGGCGGCGAGGTGCAAGAATGATCTACCACAGGAGGATTCGTGGGACGGTTGCAAGGGTGAGGTTTGCAGAGCGGAGATGCCGGGTCGGGGTGTAGAAGGAGAGCCGTCTGTTGAGGTATTCTGTTCCGGTGCGGTGCGGTGCAGTGCTTTGAGGAGTTTGAAGGTGATTCTCTTGTTGACTGGGAGCCAGTGCAGGTTTCTCAGGTGGTCTGTGATGTGGTAGTGGCAGGGGATGTCCAGGATGAGGCGTGCGGAGGTGTTCTGGATGCGCCATAGCCTCTTCTGGAGTTTGGCCGTGGTTCCTGAGTAGAGGGCATTGCCATAGTCTAGTTTGCTGCTTTCGAGGGCTTGGGTGACTGTTCTTCTGGCTTCAGTGATTATCCATTTGTAGATCTTTTGGAGCATGCAGATGGTGTTGAAACAGGAGGAGGAGATGGCGTTGACTTGCTAGGTCATGGATAATAAGGAGTCCAAGATGGGAGTCGGAGAGGCTCCGAGAGTGGCAGGCCACCAGGAGTCATCCCATGCACAGGGGGTGGAGCTGAAGATGAGGACTTCATTCTTGTCGGAATTGAGTTGGAGGCAGCTGCTCTTCATCCATTCGGTGATGGCCTTTATTCCTTCGTGGAGGTTGGTCTTGGCGGAGTCCTTGGTGAGGGAGAGGATCAGCTGGGTGTCATCGGCATATGAGATGATGTTGAGGTTGTAGGATCAGGCGATGTTAGCGAGCGGGGCCATGTAGACGTTGAAGAGAGTCGGGCTGAGAGACGAACCCTGGGGTATGCCGCAGATGATTTAGGTGGCCTCCGAGTGGAATGGGGGGAGGCAGACTTTCTGGGTTCTGCCGGTGAGAAAGGAGGTGACCCATTCCAGGGCTCTGTCGCGGATTCCTGCATTGCTGACGTGTGAGCGTAGGGTGCGGTGGCAGACGGTGTCGAACGCGGCCAAGAGGTCCAGGAGGATGAGGGCTGCAGTATTGCCGTTGTCCGGCATGGTTCTGATGTCTTCTGTGGCGCTGATGAGGGAGGTTTTGGTACAGTGGTTGCTGCGGAATGGGAAGGGTCCAGGGTGCAGCATTCCTCGAGGAAGCGGGTTAGTTGTCTGTTGTCTGTTGACAGCCTTCTCAATGACTTTTGCCAGGAAGCCCTTTGAGGTCCTTTGGGCCTGCCTTGGGTGTTTTTGAGGAGGGCGTTGATCTCGGCGGGTTTCCATCTCTCCGGGAAGGTGGCCGATTCGAAGGAGCTGTTGATGATCTTCCGTTGTTGGGGTGCGATGATGGAGCTTGCTTTGTTGAGGATGTGGTGAGGGCAGGGGTCAGATGGAGAGGCGGAGTGGATGGTGTTCATGATTTCGATGGTGTTGTTGTTGTTGACGGGGGCCAGGAGAGCAGGAGGTTGGTCGGAGGTGAATCTGTGGTGTTGGTGGTTGCCGGTGAGGTCTGGGTGCTGAAGCTGTCGTGGATGTCTGCAATCTTGCGGTGGAGGCTAGAGAGTCGCAGAGGTCTTGGGATGGCAGGATGTCGTTGGCGTTGGAGCTGGGTTTGGAGAGTTCCTTCACTACGTTGAAGAGCTCATTGTGGCTGTGTGCGTTGTTGATTTGGTCCTTAAAGGCAGGTCTCTTGGCAGCTCAAATGAGTTGGTGGTGTCTGCGGATGGCATTTTTGAAGGCTGTGTGGATTTCCAGAGTCTGATCTTGGTGCCACTTTCTTTCGAGTCTTCGGCAGGTTTGCTTAGATTCATGGAGGTCTACGGTAAACCAGAAGGCCTTTCTGTCGGTGCGTCTGTTGGAGGGATTCTTGATTGGGTCAAGAGTATTGGCAGAGGTGTCAACCCATTGCCTGAAGGTGCGGGCAGCTGCAACAGTGTCGATGGTGTCGATGGGTGGGTTCTAACTTGTGAGGTTCCACTGCTGCGTGTTTAACTCACCCTTGGCCTACATCAAGGTAGTATGTAGTGCTGTGCAGAGATTATGTGCTGTATTATTGTACTGGATATATGTGCGCCTGTAAATGGCACAATGCATGAAAGATTTTGAGTTTCATTTTGGGAGACCCAGGGTTGATCAGATGAGCATGAGAAGGAAGAGGAATCACCCCAGCCAAATTTGTAAATTGCTGCACTGCTGTGAATTGAGTGGGACACCCACACTGTAGAAAAAAAGCCAGGCTCTCCAGTACACTTCAAAGGGCTCTTTGATTCAGGTAAAAGTCACTAGAAGGGGGCCTGGGCACATCTCTGGAAGGGGATTGGTCTGATAAGAGAATCATAAAGTGTAGGGCTGGCACCCTGGGGTAACCTTTTGAGGCACATATCAATTGTTGCTGACATCCAGGTGAAAATCTCTAGTTACTTCCATGAACTGTGTTATGGGGCTCTGAGATTTAGAGTCGTTCCTGCTTTCCAGAGGAAGGGCAGAGGAGTGGGCACTTCAAAAGGAAGACAACTTCAAAGATACAGGCCATAAATCACATTTGGGGGGTCATTCAGACCTTGGCGGACGGCGGAGGCCGTCCGCCAAGGTACCGCCGACAAATGACCGCACCGCGGTCAAAAGACCGCGGCGGCCATTCAAACATTTCCGCTGGGCCGGCGGGCGCTCTCCAAAAGAGCGCCCGCCGGCCCAGCGGAAATGCCCCTGCAACGTGGACGCCGGCTCAGAATTGAGCCGGCGTAGTTGCAGGGGTGCGACGGGTGCAGTTTGTGGGGCCCTCTTACGGGGGCCCCTGCAGTGCCCATGCCATTGGCATGGGCACTGCAGGGGCCCCCAGGGGCCCGCGGCACCCCCTACCGCCATCCTGTTCATGGCGGGTTTCCCGCCATGAACAGGATGGCGGTAGGGGGTGTCTGAATCCCCATGGCGGCGGAGCGCGCTCCGCCGCCATGGAGGATTCAATGGGGCAGCGGTAAACCGGCGGGAGACCGCCGGTTTACCCTTTCTGACCGCGGCTGAACCGCCGCGGTCAGAATGCCCTTGGGAGCACCGCCAGCCTGTTGGCGGTGCTCCCGCGGTCGGTGACCCTGGCGGTCACCGGCCACCAGGGTCAGAATGACCCCCTTGGTGTCTTAAAAATTGACTATGAGAAGGGGAGCTCGAAGCCCCCAAATCTGTCAACAATTAAGTAGTCAATCGGGCTGTGTGAAGAGGAGAAGCTCCCCAAGACTTCTGCCTCTGACCAGGTTAGAGGCTAAGGTCTGAAATTCTCTCAGCTGGGTGAAGGGACATCACCCAGAAAAATCCAAGACCATCTGCTTCTGGAGCACCAGTGCCTGTCTGCTTGCCAAGACAAGTGTGCCCTGTGAGGAAGAGGAGAGCACTGGATGGAGAAAGGTACAGTGGAGAACCCTGGCGAGTGCATCACTTCAGCGAGGTGTGAGGAGATTATGCTGCACCAATCGGGTCATCACATATGTGCAAGTTCAAGTCGCAACCCAGTATGCCAGAGGGGACTGCTGTGATGGTAGCCATGGTAGGCATCAGTGCTATGCTGATCAGGACATAGCTGCTGTGCAGAGGAAAGCCGACGACTCTGTGTGCCAGAAGAGAGGACCACCATAAATATTACTGCTGTGCCGATCGGGCCATAGCCAGTGTGCAGAGGGAACCCTGCAACCCTGTATGCCAGAGGGGATCACCGTGAAGATTAAGTTACTCCTGTGCTGATCTGGCCGTCGCCCTTGTGCTGAGTAAAGTCAGGACCTTACATGACAGAGGGGGCCACCATAAATGACAAGTGCTGTTATTGAGAGGAGAGGCAGCCATGGTGACACATGCGAGCCTGTGCCGCTGACTGAGGATTGGAACTGGAGCAATCACCCCCCCCCCCAATCTGTGGGTAGGATCAAAGTTCTGCTTTTTTCATTAAAGCAAGTATTTTCAAGGATCTGTAAACCTGGGAATGCGTCAAAACTTTATGTACAAAGTCAGCATTCGTAGACAATGGAAAACACAGGATTGGAAATAGACCTCAGCATCATGCCCATAGATCAGATGAAGGAGTTATGTAGAGACAGAGGGTGGAGGGTTCCCAGAAGTAGGGACAGAGAGGTCTGTGTTGATTGAATTGGCCTACCAGTTTGAGACACTGGGTGAAAGAGAAGAGACTCCAGTTGGCTGTGGGAGGAACAATGTTAGGAACCTAGGAAGAGAGTGCTGTTGATTCCAAGTCCAGGGTCCACCTTAGGACAGACATATCCCAAATACACTGAGTATGTCCCCTAATTCATTTTCCAGAGTTTCTCCAACACCGTCACTACCTTTAGGCCCAAATTTAACGATAGCCTTGTGCCATCTAATGCCACATTAGCGACATTTTTCTGATGCTAATGTGATGTTTGATTGCCCAAAACACTGTGTCATATGTACAAAGCGGCGCAATACATGCATTGCGCCACTTTGCTACTATTTGCGCTAAATTATGCATGTGCCATGCATAATGTATGCAAAGGGGGGGTTCCAGCGCAAGGAGGCCTGCAAAAATGGAGCAATTAAATCTACAAGATTACATTGCACCATTTTTGGGCATCATTATCAAGGCCTTCTGAAAGTAGGCATTAAAAGGATGCACCCATTGGAATTAATGGGCCTCCTCACACTTTGCTCCACTAGCATCAGAATTTTTGATGCTAGTGGAGCAAAGTGCCACAATAGCATCAAAAATGGTGACGCTATTGTTCCTAATACCGCCCTGGTGTGCCGTATCTTAAATACGGTGCACACATGGAGGCATTAGGGACGCGCAGGAAAAGTGGCGCTTCACAATGTGAAACGCTACTTTTCTTACATCTGGCTCTTAGTTTCTAGAATAACCCAGGTGTGTACACAACCTCAAATTTCTAGGGTACCACGGTCACCAGTCCCAGGAGTAAATTCCCTTGGTAAGATGAGTCCAGCAGAGACCCTGAGTTTGCAATTGGCTATCCAAAAGGCTAAAGTTGAGCAAAAAGAGAAGGCCAGAGAGTTTGAGAGGGAGAAGCTACGACTGTATTTTAAGAAAAAGAGAAGAAGACGCAGGAGAGACAGGAAGAAAAGGCAGGAGAAGAGAAACAGAGAAAAAGCAAGGTGAAACATAGACTTAAGTGGAGAAACAGAAGGAAAAGGAAAAAGAGCTAAAGTGGGAGAGGATAGCCCTTGCGAGAGAGAGAGTGAAAAATGTAGGAGGGCAGCAATGACAACTCCCCCTGGGAGAAGTGACTCTACATCAAGTTCAGGCCAAGTCACCCAAGGTTCCAAGAGATCTTGTTCACATGAATGTGGGAGGCAAGGATGTCTTGGAATGGTTTGTGAGCTTTGAGGTTGCTTTTCAGATGCAAGCCTTGAATGAGGTGCCTAGGGTAGCTGCCTTAATAGGGTGTATGCCATTGCAAGGGACAGCTGTCATTATATGGATGACGGTAGCAGACCAGACGGTCTACCAGTGAATGAAGGAGGCTTTGATTAGATGGTTTGGGTTGCAGCCAGCTCAATACCTTCAGAGGTTCTGGGCTTGAAGAAAGCGGATGGTGTGCCATTTGAGACCTGGATTAATGGAGCACTACATGATTAGAAGGAGTGGGTGAGAGGGATGAGGTCAAGGACTTTCAGTCCCTGAACCAGTTGATGGTGACAGAGTTATTCAATTAGGAGTGCTCTACCCCACTTAGGCAAAGCCTGCCAGATATACCAGAGAGAGATACAGATAAGCTTATAGTGTTGGCTTACTAGTGGTTAGCTAACAGGGTTCAAAAGGGGCTAGAACAGCACAGGTCTAAGCCAAAGTAGAAGAGTAACACTCCACAGACTTGTTATAAACTGGAGGGTAAGGGCCAGGGTAATTCCCACAGGACTTGGGGAGGGCCCAGGTGAAATGATAATGGTGTGTCCGGGAAACAGCATTATGAAAAGGAAGAATTTCAAGGCAGACAGGGAATTTCATCCAAGTTCAAGGTGGTAACTTGCTATAAGTGCAATCAAGCAGGACACTTCAAGAGGGATTGTCAGGTGAAATTTCACGACCCAGCAGCAACCGTGATAGCAAACATGTTACACCTGAGTGAAGGGACCTCAGAGGTCCCAGTTGCGCTCAACCAAGTAGCTATGGATACCTAGGAGAGGGACTCAGATGTTGCGAAGAACATGCATCCTAAGATGATGAGGTTTGTGCAGGACGTTCATATAAATGGAAGGAAAATTCCAGCCTGGAGAGATACTGGGGCTTTCCACACTATGGTTGAGAGGAAACTGAAGTGATGCTCCCTGGACCAAGGATACAGGTTTGGTAGCCCGTGGAGAGCAGTGGCGTAACAAAACTTGAGAGGGCCCACCTGCAAAGTACATGGAAGGGCACCCTTCCAAACTTACTTCGCAGTTCTGAGACCGGGTAAATGTGCAGAGGGGGGGCCTCTGGAGCTCAGGACCCCCGTGCACCACAAGGTCTGTGGGGGCCTTTGTCATGTCCCTGGTGGTGAGGATATGGGGTAACTGCCTGCCAGGATTGAAGTAGAGCTCAATGTCAAAGGGGCTGCTAAAAATGTGGTCCATGGCTGGCGAGGGTATGAACCTAAGCCATGCAGGGTCAACCACCTTAGTCAGGTCAAGTCAGATACCCCACTATGTTAACCTGTGCTCATTCTCTGGTAGCTTGGCGCAGAGCAGTCAGGTTTAACTAAGGAGGCACTGTGTAAAGTATTTGTGTAATCCCCACACACAGTAACCCAATGAAACCACCACAAAAAAATCCACACACTGTTAAAAAAATAGATAATCTTTATATGCGCAAAATCTGATAAAAATGACAAGAAATCCAATTATCAGAATGTAAGGTATGTAGCATTTTAAAATTATCAGAAGCAGGGTTTGTTTAGCACATTTACGTGACTGAAGTGATACAGCAAGTCCGGAAATGTGGGTGCGCTCTGTTCTAGGTGACTATGGCAGTCCTTTGCTTATGTGTCAATCAAGCGGCCGGGACTGGTGTTCTTGAGGACGCTTGGCTCCCCGCATCGCAAGCAGAGATGCTGCTGCAATCGTGGGGAGAAGGGAAGAGTCATGGGACTCCTTCAACTTAGGGCGAGCCTGGCCTCAGACCCACCGGACCAGGTAAGATGCAGGCGGCGATGTTCTTGTTTCAGAGGAGGGGGCTCTTCGACTTGAGTAGGAGCGATTTCTCCGATGGAGGTGGGCCCAGGCAGAGCATAGGTTCGGAGAGCATTCTCTCCGGCTGGGCCGTGCAGATCGGAGGTGCTTGCAAGTTCTGGGGTACGGTGGCGGCTCCAGCTGCAACTGTGGGACCCGCATAGTTACTGGGAAGCAGGCACCAGGCACAGCATTGTCTGCGGGCCCTCCGGACTGGTGACGATCTCATCGGTGCGTTCCCAGTGGTCTTGTCACTGGAAGGGAGCTGCACTAGACACAGGTTTGTCTGGGGGTTTGAATTATGACTCCTGACGCAGGGAAACCAGTGGTGATTACGCCAATAAGGATGCGAGCTGTGATGGTCCGTGGTGAAGACTGGTCACAGCCGGCAACCTTGCCAAGCACAGCCTGTTGGAAAGGAGGGCACCGACAAGGCCCTTGAGATACTCTGGAGTTGCTTTCATGGTTTTTATGCCAGCCAGAGGTCAACAGACAGCAGGGCAACTCAGCACAGCAAGGCAGCAGTTCCTAGGAACAGTCAATACAGCACAGTGGCAATCCCTCTGCACACCAGCCTTCACTCCAGGCAGAGTTTCTTCTTAGTCCAGTAGTGATCTGATGAGTGGTTCAGGAGACCAACTACTTGTACAGGAAAGGGCCTTTGATGTGGGGATGACTACAAAGGAAATCTTGTGAATTACACAGGTCCCCCTTTCAGGTCAGTCTTGGCTCCACACAGTCAGTGGGAGGAAATCATCCCCTTTGTGTGGACCTCAGCCCTTAGCCTTTGCGATCTAAGTGTGAGCCCCTCCCAACCTCCTCCCCAGGAAGACCCATCAGTATGCACATGAATGCAGATGTGACTGAGTATCCTGTGTTGTGGGTGTCTGAAGGGAATGTACATGGGGAACTGTCACCTAGCCCCAAGACAGATGTGTATTGGAGATAGGCTGAAGGCACATAGGGCAGAGACTGCAGAGAAATGTCCATTTTCTAAAAGTGGCATTTCGACAATGGTAATAATAAATCTGACTTTACAACAAAAGAGGATTTATTATTACCTTTCCAATGGTAATAAACATGATGCAGCTACTCCTCTCAGATCAGGAATGACAGCTTAAGGATAGTATAAGGAATTCCCAAAGGTGGCCTATGAGAGGGACAGGCCTCATAGTAATGAAAAATGACTTTTAGGCATTTTTCATTACTAGGACATAAAAAACTTCAAGGTACATGTCCTGCGCCTTTTGCTTACATGGCACCCTGCCCTGTGGGCTACCAAGAGCCTACCTTGGGGGTGACTTACATGTAAGAAAAGGGGAGCCCTGGACCTGGCAAGGGGTTTTAGATGGCAAGTCGGGGTGGCAGTGAGACTGCACCCACAGGCTGTGCAGTGGCAGGCCTGAGACAGGTTTGCAGGGCTACTGAAGTGGGTGGCACGATCAGTGCTGCAGGCCACACTTGTATCATTTAATTTACAGGCCCTGGTTATAAGGTATACCACTCTATAATGGACTTACAGGTAAATTAAATATGTCCTTTGTGGATACACCAATGTTACCATGTTTTAGGGGAGAAACATGTGCACTTTAGTACTGATTAGCAGTGTTAAAGTGCTCTGAGGCCGAAGAACAACAAAAAGATACAGCAACAAAACAGGAGGTAAAGGCAAAAAGTCTGGGATAAGACCACCCTAAGAATGCCAGGTCTAACAGCGGCCATGGTTGGTATTGGGTAATGGAAAAACAAGGTGCTGGACGTCTCTTGAGCAATAGCTTGATTGCCCTTGGCTTGGTGCCAGGAATGCAAGCCTAATGGCTTGTACCACGCCAGTTGCGTTCACGAGAGCCCAGGCTGCACATCAGTCTCAAGATAAAACTGGGATCATTCCTTATTTACAGGGAGGGGGAGAAGTTGGTTTACAGGAAAGGGCAGACACCAAGAAGGCTAAAGATCTCATCCCTCCTGCTCCAAAAGGGAAAGAAGGATGTGTCGCATAGGTTCTCATTATCCTAATGAGACTACTGGATTTGGGTGGCAGAATCACTTGCATTGCGGGGGACTGAGTCTGATCCCACACTAGGTGACACCTGTCGGCCTAATTCGGGTTTTGTTCCGGCTAACTAGCAGTGCCTCATCTCCACCCGTAAGCAGGGATGATTGGGCAACCGGGCGAATGACACAAATGACTCCTCAGGGAAATCGTGGTCACTCAGATCTCATCCGTTTCTCTCAGTTACATTAGTCTCACATATGCAAGGACAATCAGAGGCAGAATATTGCTCAATAAAGTTTTATTGAAGTAACTGCATCTTAGATGATAAAGCATGCATTGCAATAACTAGGATTAGAATTGTGACAAGGAGAGTGAAACATAAAAATAACTCTACCATATCATCACTATGTTTTTTCAGAATAGGTCCTACCTAGACTATGTTAAAGCACAGCATGTTAAGCTCTAATTCTGCCCTTCAGGTTCCCCTGGGAAGACATCATCCCTCTTACCTGAGCGAGAGGCCTGTAGTCTACATAAGCAGCTGCAGCGCAGTACTCAGCAATCAGCATACAGTCTTGGTCATCTGGCTGGAATCTCCCTCTAACAGATATGGATCAAAGTAGTGTTTTTAAAATAAAACAGCTGATGTTCCAAGAAAGGATTCCCACATAAGAGTGTGTATGTTTCTGTGAACATTAGAGACAAAGCATACCACTTTTGCCGGCAACCTATCTTACTGCCGCCTTGAAAAAAGCACAGAGTGAAATAAATTTATTTGCCTAAAAACACAGTGCTGGCCTAGGCAAAGAACAGCTAGATAGAGAAAATAAAATAAGAGTGCGAATGTGGCTATTGCTAAAAAAATAAAAACAAAGCTGAATAAAATATATCTAGGTTCAAGTGCATAGCGGCGGGCCTGGTTTGCTAGAATAACGTGTATAAAACTATAGCTAAAATGGCTACACAACAGATGAGGCTTTAAAGTGGACCAGGTGCTTCAGTTTAGATCACTTCCAAAGTTGCAGGGATTGTTAGCTGCAGGCGGGCCTACGCAGGAAGAATTCCTCAAGGTAGAGGAAGAGAGCCTTACACGTGAGAGACTTTGTTAGGGAACCCAGGAACAGGTCAACAAAGAAGTGGTTGGGAAATACTATGCTGACTGGGAGGATGGCCTAATTTATTGTGAGCTGGTGAATCCTTAGCCCGGAATTATCAAGAGGCTAGTGGTTCATTAGTGCCCTGGAATTTCCTGTCATCACTAGCCCATGAGTTGCCTTTGGCAGGACACTTGGGCACTAGAAAATACCCAGAATAGGTTGTACCATCTGTTCTATTGGCCAGGGGCGTGCAGAGACACAGAGGGGTTCTGTAGAACCTGTCCTGCATGCCAGGTGAGTAATAAATCAGGAGGGAGAACAATAGGAACATGAGTGCCTCTACCCATTGTAGGTGTTCCATTTGAGCGAGTGGGAATAGACATTGTTGGTCCATTTTACTTCCTCGCTCATAGTCAAGCAATAACAATATCTTGGTTGTGGTGGATCATGCCACCAGACAACTGGAAGCTTTATCTCTGAGAAGCATGACTGCATGGGTGGTAGAATAAGCTCTCCTGGGGATCATTCCAAGGGTTGGATTTCCCAGAACTGTGATTTCTGACCGGGCAATCAATTTCTACTCATCTTACATGAGAGAAAAGTGGCAGCAAGCTGGTGTAACAAACCACTTCTCTATGGTATATCACCCACAAATCTATGGTTTGGTGGAGCGGTTTAACAAAACACTGAAGAGCATGATGGGAACTCTGCCAGAGAACCTAAGGAAGAAGTGGGATCTTCCTTGCCATGTCGCTTGTTTGCCTACTGAGAGATTCCACAGACGGGGGTAGGCTTAATTCCCTTTGAGTTTCTGTATGGACAACCAGTGTGGTGTCACTCACCTTAGTCAAAGAAGGGTGGGAAGAAACCTCAGAGTCTCCGCAGAAGGATGTGGTGGCCCTCAGTAAATTCATGATGCAGTACATGAGTCAGACAAAGGAAAACCTTCAGGCAAGCCAAATGCTGATGAAGAAGTACTATGACCAGAAAGCTAAGCTGATTGGGTATCAGGGAGGTCAGAGGTGTTGGGACTAAAGCCTATTTGTCCCAGGGCTCTAGAGGGCAAATGGTGTGGGCCATACAAGGTAGTTCAGAAGATTTCAGAGGTTAACTACTTGGTTGACACAGGAGCCACAAGGGAACCCGAGAAGTTGTTCCATGTGAACAGGTTGAAGCCTTACCTCTGGCAAGATTACACAGTGAACGAGGCTCCTGAGACTGGGACTACTGGAGGGGCCTAACCGGAATGTCACCCATAGTGAATGGGGAATAACCACTACTGTTAGTGAAAAGAAAGTGGGACTCAGGAACCTGGCCATTGAACACTAGAGTACTGACCTCAGGTAGCTGTGTGTATTGTTTGTGCATGCTGTAGTTTACGTGCTTGTAATATAAATTATCCCTTTTTCATAAAAGTAAGTATTTGATTCGACAATGATTTATTGCTGCTATTGAACGTACTTTGACTTGTGAGTCTGTACCCCCACTCCCTTTGTCTACCTATCCAACTCCTTGTCTGCCTACCCCCATCCCTTGAGAACCCTTGGACTGCTCGACCCACTCTACCAGTGAGAATCAAGAGCTGAAGGGGTACTTGGCCCAGTTGCTCAAGATCCATAGTAGGTCGGGCCCTGGGATATCAGTAGTAAAAGGCCTCAACCCCCATGGCTGGGCCCAGTAGCTGCTGCTTGGCCAGTGGCCCTCTGAACTGGGTTCTTACAGTGTATTTTAAACATTTAATGAAATCCTGAGACTACGGTTTTTAATAAACAAAGACTGATCTACTTCAGGCAACTCAGCTGAGCTATAAGACGAAGTTTCAAAGTACTCTTTAGGGCCTGCCAGTAGCATACATACTGATAACCTTAGGAGCATGCAGTAACAAAGGCATGCATATGGGTAACCATAGGCGTAACAAAGGAACAAATATGGGTAACCATAGGAGTGAAAAAGGCATACATACAGATAACCATAGGAGTAACAAGCACATGACACTCACGATCACATAGAACACAATATTCTGCTTCTACTTTTTCAGTGGAAGTCAAAATTAGTCGAGCCGTGGCTGCGAGTAGGGAGGCCGTTTAACAATGAAAGAATGAATGATGGGAACATCTGCGACCCAAGAAAAACCTATATTAATTTTCCTGCTGTGAACACTGCAAACTAAAGGACTAAGGGCCAGATTTGTCAAACTATTTTGCATTCGCGAACGGTGTGAATCGCAAAATTCCACCATTTGCGAATGTAGAATAGCCATACAGAATGCATGAAAGGCATCCGCAGTGCAATTTTAAGGAATCTAAATAGGACATAGCAAATAGGGAATTCCTATTTGTGATTCCCTATGCACATGTAACAAGTATTTCCTAAATGTGAACTGGGCATTTGGAAAATGCGATTACCACCAACTCCAAGTTGATGGTAACCATGGGCAATTTTCAAAAATGCATTAAAAATGCATTTTAAAAGTGCCATGGGGCACACACATGCCCGTAGGGCATGTGTGCACTTCACATATGCACAATTACATTTTTGGGTGCATGTCCTAATTTGTGATTCCCTAATAAGGAATTGCAAATTAGGAAATGCAAAAACATTCACACCTATGGGCCTGAAGGCCCATAGGAACGAATGGAGTTGCATTTCTTAATAGTGATTCCCTAATAGGGATAGCGACTCTGTGGGAATCGTAATTAGGGAATCGCTATTTTCTTACATACCATTTTGCATTAGAAGAATAAGGGGATACCTTTCCTCATCAAACTAGAAAGTGACAGTTGTCCCGCCCCCTCGAAAATTATATCACATCCGTTACCAGGACTTCCGGTGCTCCTGAGAGCCCGCCCCGGAACTGACGTAGATTTAGGGGTGTCACTTCAGCTGTGACATCATGGGGTCACGTGTTAGTCATGAGCCAGGGTCCTAGCCCCTGTGTCTAGGTGTATGGGTTGTGTAAAATGGGGGCCCAGCTGGTGTGCAACCTGTTTCTGCGCCTAAGAGTACAAGTCTGGATATGTCAGACAGTCAGGACCCTGTGGCTGCTGGGGGTACCTCCTCACAGGGTGGAGCATTGGAAATGTAAAGCCAAACCTCCACACTATTGGCTAATCTAAAAAGAGGAGCTGGGCAAATGTTGCAATGGTCATAACACCTGGTTAGCTTTACCTGTAACCCCTCAACGTATCAGAGCCATCAAGGAGAGCATGTGGCCGCTATGTGTTGTAGAGGAGTACGCCCTTTTTGAACCACTGAATGCATATAAGGAGCCGGCTAGAGCCGCATGCCAAACCGTAAACCATAGCTGAAATAGGTTGTCAGGGCATTTTTAAGAGATACAGTCCTCTCACCAGAAAAGCCGCCTCCTCAGGGGCCCAGGACACTTCGGTGTTGGATAAGAATGCACAGCCGGCTGCCCCTAAAAATGGGGGTTCCGACGTTACCGGATTTTAAGAGGAACTTTGCCGGATTTCATTATAAACTTTCCCATCGGCTTGAAAAGTACAGCCTCAAGGATTTGCCACAACTGATATCCCGTATTAAGGTTGACAGCAGCGGCAGTGAAGCGTCGAAAGGCAAATTAAATGATGGAATCTACTTCATCGACACTGAAGAGGATGAAGAAGGTTTAGCACATCGGTCTATGAAGATATGGGCTTTCAGGAGGACCCTGATCCTGAGGCAGTCGTCGTACATCCAGCAAGTGTAAACTCGGACGCCGCTTATACACCAATGGACTTATGCGACTCGCAAGATTTCAGAGCAGCCGCTGAGTGTAGAAAAAATGCTGAGGTTAGTAAAAAAAACTCTGTAGACAATTATCATGTATATGCTGATATCATAGTTTTAACTAATAGTTTGTCTTTTTCTTTCTGTTTGAACCACAGAAAACAACTGCAAAAAGAGATGCCCTAAAGGTGTCTGTACCAAAGGTTAACAACATACATTTTTAAGGTTTATGCTGTTCCAGCAGTCTGAAAGTATTACAAGCTAGGACAAAGAGCCGCATAAGAAATGTGTATGCACCTACAATAGCACAGATTTTGAAAAGGAAACTCTGGGCGCACCCTATGATGCCATATGGCCTGTTAAAGGTTTCGCGGTGACCGTTGTGAACACATGTGCTAAACGTGACTATTATAACCAATGTTATGGGAATAAAATTAACAAACCACAGCAAGAGGCTCACAAGTGTCTATATGAGTCGTACACAACAAGAACAATTCGACACAAATGTAGCGCTTAGACCCTCTCAAGGTATATAAGGTGTTAAGGGTGGTGTACGGGTTGTCCGCTGTGAAGAAATATGTCTACGCTGATATGATTAAGGTCTTGACAGCAGCGATCAATGAGATCCAATACGCGGGCAAGCCCTGCTGAAAACTTGAATGTATGCAGGGGATGTGTACCTATTTTGACAAAAGATTGATAGAAAGGGTCATAGAAAGACGAATGTGTGATATTTATTAGAAAAATAGTAGACTGGGATCTTTAGCCCCACGAAAGTTGTTTTAAAAAATACAGAGGTCGAGGGTAGCAGGCCATAACTGTGTTATTTAACGTTACATGATTACTCACTTTTAGGACGAAAATCAGAGAGTTGTGGTGCAAGAGGTCTATGAGTTACACCCTGGATACATATGAATTGCCAGAATGGTATATGTGCTGCTTAAAGAAAGAATACCTGAAATACACCCCAAAACTCTACAGTATCTGAACATTTCTGAACCGGCAGCTACAGGGCTGTGCGACATTCCTGAATGTATAACCAGATGGTGTATCAACGCGCGGATGCCTACAACGGATAAATACTGGAGCGTGTACAAAGGGTGTATGGGTGACTTAAGACTTTTGCCGACAACCGCGTTACGCACAGTTTTGGAGCTTCTGACCCATGATTATTTCACAAATAAGGGTTTTGTATTGTCAGGTCTAGAGCTGTATGAGCTTATGAATGCTATCAGTATCCTGAGTGTACAAAGTTATAGGAGGGGTGAGAGGGAAGTCGTATCTCGAGCTACAGAGTGTATATCTATAAAAGAATCAAAACTGGTGATGCTGAGACTGAGTAGCGGTGGGGGTCC
Organism: Pleurodeles waltl; assembly: GCF_031143425.1. NCBI lineage: Eukaryota > Metazoa > Chordata > Amphibia > Caudata > Salamandridae > Pleurodeles > Pleurodeles waltl. The sequence goes on from NC_090450.1 coordinate 883,825,484, forward strand.
TAGTAATGTATGTAACAGGTGTCATACTATGTACGCATAGTGAAAAGTCAACATGTTGTACGGCAGTGCCACCCATAAGACCAATATCTAGAAACTGTAAAGTATGTCATGTTTATGCTGGGCTATTATTCTTTATTTGTAATAAAATGGCCTCACACAAACATTTGTTTTTCATTTCATGGCTTGTAACAGCTGATAACATGTCGGGTGGCGGCGGGTTAAGGAAGCTTTATTATGATACAAGTGGTGTCGGTAGCCGAACACCTCAAAAACTATAAACAGATGCTGGAAAAGAGTTTTTAAACTGAACGTTTCAGAAATGACTAAAACAGCACAATGTTAAACTTTTTATAACGCACACTGAGGTAAAATGTGCCGCCTTAGAACGTTTTAACAGAACCTTAAAGTCTAAGATGTGGAGATATTTTACAGCCTATAACACTTACCAATACGTGGATGTTCTACATGCTTTTATAGACGTTTAAGCGCCACTTACCACAGAACCATCAAACCAGCACCCATAAATGTAACAGCAGATAACTTGCTAAAGGTGTGGAGAACTGTGTACGGGAATCGGATCACTGGAGGTGTAAAGAAGCCGCTTATAAAAGAAGGCGACCATGTTAGGGTTTCAAAATTAAAAGGGGTCTTTACAAAGGGTTACAAACAGAGTGTTAGTGACGAGATATTTATAGTGGAAAGTGTGGAGCTTAAAGAGGATGTATATATTTTCAGGCTAAAGGACTATTATGGGGAAAAGGTGTCAGGCGTCTTTTACAAGGAGGAGATACAGAAGGTACCTAATGATCCACACAAGGTGTATAGGGTTGAAAAGATTCTGAAAAGGAAAGGTTGCGGTGCTAACCAGCAGGTTTTTGTCAAATGGTGATGGTGGCCTGAGAAATTTAATGGTTGGGTATTGGCCAGTTCAGTGCAGGTTGTGTGAGTACGACGGTTTGTTGTTGTAGATGCTGAGATGGAGACATCACTGTTTCATATTATGCTGCCGTTCAATGTCTCAAAGGACATATTCCCTGACAATCAAATTTCTATTTATACAGTGAAATTGGCAAAACGTGTAGACCTGAAAGGGTATTAGAAGGTAGCCCTAACGGAAATCCATTACCCCAGAACATGGAATACTTTTTCAATGCACAAAGCCAAATGTAATATAAAGCGTGAGCAGGACCCTTTGAGCATCCATGCTGGATTTTCTCAAGGCTATTACCCAACCGTTGCCTCGGTGGTCGACGCCATCAACCAATCTATAGGCAACATTAAAACATACACAAATGTTCATCTAGTGGTAGATAACGTTAGACAGAAGGTGATTCTTAAAACAAATCGCGATACAGTGTTTAACTGTTCAGGTGAATTAAGAAGGGTTCTAGGGACAGTACAACATAACAGAAGACAAATAGATCCGGACCAATCGTGCCCCGATAATAATGGTGGTTTCTATACAGTCTACGTGTATGGCGACATCATAGAGTCGCTGAAGATAGGGGATAGTTATTCGCCATTGCTCAGATGGGTCCATGTGCAGGGCGAAAATACCACAATGGTTAATATACAAATACAACATACCCGACTACGTTTCAGTTTCTAAAAAACATTTTGTCACCATTACGATCATGATCTACGACGATCAGGCTGAGCCAGGCTGAGCCAGTGTCCATTAAATGCAGGAAAGTGATTGTTAAGCTTCATTTAAGACTGAAACGCAACAGTGTCTATTAACAAGTCATCATGGTGATTTGAAAACATAAGGCGACTCCTCAATGTACCGGGATTAATATATAAGCCAGGCTGGATATGGAGCCCCACCGCCGTACTTTTAAGGGGCCCCTGTTATGTATGGGGCCAGTTTGGGGGGTTCTTCTGTAGTTTGTTTAGAAGAGCTATGATGTTCTTGAGAAGAGGCTACGAAATTGCAAAACCGCACATCAAAGTGGCTGCTATGACATTGTGAAAGACGTTGTGGGTTCCGTGACATCTGTGGTTGTCGACCGTATGAATAAACAGTCTCAAGAAGGAGCGGGGTTGGTGTACAAGTCTAGCACATGGAAAAGGAAGTGCAGTGTTGCAAAGCGCAGGGGACCACCTGCCCCCTATAAAAAAAGACACCAGTCTTCAAAAACTGCTCACAAACTAAGTTCCGTAAGTAGGAAGAGAGCTACGAAGAAGAGGAAGAGAAGAGGCGCTATCTTAGATATTTTTTAAAAAGCTGAACTCTGTGCAAACATGGCCCTCGTACATTGTGCATCGGGACGAATGCGCTAAATTGGAGTTAGACCTGTTTTCCCTAAAACCCTCACAGACTAGCATCAAAAACTGTGTTTTCATGAAGTTATCGCCGCTAGCCGCTTCAACGCCTTTGGTGCCGATAGAGTTTTATGTGTCAGGGTCCACGGAGATGTTTCTGGATCTCAACAATACGCTGCTACACCTCATCTGTAAAATTGTAAACATGGATGGTTCTAAAATAGAGAACAACGCTAAAGTGGTGACAATCTCCTATCCTGTAGCAACCATGTTTACTCAGGTGGACATCACCCTCAGGGATCAGCCTATTACGCAGAGTGATAACATGTACGCGTATAGGGCATATTACAGCCATGATGCTCTGGACACTCAGCTTTCAGCTGGCCTCTTCTACAAAGATACTTATGGTCATTTCGAAGCTATGGCATTGGATGGGCACAATCAGGGATTTGTAAAAAGTACAAACTTCGCCACCGGCAGTAGACAGTTTGACCTCCTAGGCAGCATATATTCAGTCCTTTTCTACCAAGATAAGCTACTCATCAATGGAATCAATCTTAATATCAAACTAACCCGCAACAAGGACTCATTCTGTCTCATCAGGGGGGATGCGTAACATTACAAACTTGTTATACTGTCCGCCAGTTTGTTTGTAAAGAGAGTGAAAGTGTTACCAAGCATCAGACTTGCTCATACAGAGACCCTACAGCTACCATACGCCAAGTACGCCATGGAAAGAATGGCTCTGAAGATATTCAGAATACCCACAGTTACCTAAATAACCCAACAGCAAAATGTATTCCTGGGTCAACTACTGAAACTTATTATCATATGGTTTGTGGACAACACCGCTTTAAGTGGGCTGTATACCTCAAACCTCTTCAATTTCAAACACTACGACATCAACTATGCGAAGCTGGTACATGAGGGTGCTGTGATTCCTGCAAAGCCATACACGCCGAGTTTTGGAACATGTAATTTTATCAGAGAATATCTCGGCCTAGTGTCGATAAGAGGAAAACATCTGAGGGACTCGGGAGTCATTGTATCAAGGGAAAGGTATGGGGCAGGTTACACCCTTTTCGCTTTTTATCTGACGACCGACATGGCAGGCGGGGATCACTATATTCTGATAAAAAATGGAAATCTAAAAGCTGAAATATGTTTTAGTCAACCCTTGGCTACCAATGTGAACATGGTTGTATTTGCGGTGTTTGACAGTGTCATTCAAGTCAACCACGCCCGGCAGATTATGTTTTACTATCTTTAAAACATTGTACAATGGACACTGTGCAGATACGTGAGTTCTTAAGCAGGCATAAATATGAAATACTTTTTGGATGTTTTCTCAAGCGATGGGCTACCCTCGGAAATGGGCGTAGGAAGACCTTGATTGCTAGTCTTTAACACAGATCCACATTACAAGGGTGGAACACACTGGGTGGGAATGTTTTTGGATAGCGACAAGGTTAAGGGTGTTCGACATTTCAGCAGCTTTCCCAGAGCATATCATCTATACAAAACATGCATTCAAGTATCTAAAGAAAGCGTCTGTTAGGGTTGAGTATACCAAGATGTGGGTGCAGGATCCTGTAGCCATCACACGTGGGGAGCACTGTATATATTTTATTAGTAAACTGTCTGAGGTTATGCTGTTTAGAAATGTTCTACATTTTGTATTTGAACGATCTAGTAAACAATTATAGTATTGTTGTGAAATATGTAAAAAAAAAACACGCTGTCTACGTCACGCTCAGTTCAAACAGAATACGCCATTTGTCAAAAGTGTAAGGTCTTGTAATGCATATGCACATTTTTTTAAATGTTAAAATATGGCATAAGAGTGGTGAAATGGTGAGAAAGTGCCTATATAAATCAAAAAAATGCACACACGGTTCCAAAAAAGTGGGTTTCTTTTGAACCTACAGGTTCTGCATACCAAGGAAGACAAAAAAGTTCAAAGCACAAGCCTTCACTCACCTTCCGGTGACATGCTTCATCATAGGGCTATGCTCCTCGTCAGGCCGGCGCTGCAATGCCTGACGTGCCCCACACGGGGGTTCTTTGCCGGAGATCTTTTCGAGGAAAATGCACAACCGGTCAAAAGCAGGGATTGAGGATTGGTATAGAAATAGCTAAAAATGTCTAGAGGTAAAAAACGTTCATATATTTAATTAAATGTTAATACCTCTGACAAGATTAAAGACAATAAATAGGGATATAGTAAAATAATGTCTACACTCCCCATAAAAAAGAAGAATTTCTAATTACAACTACTAACTCTCACACTGGGGAGTAGTAAGAACGAAAAAAAGGGTGAACACAGGATCCCCTGTGTTACTCTACATCATAGGTCAACATGTTTCTCGCTGGTTTCTAGTCAATACATGATCTTATGCGATTCGTCAGGACCTTAAAGACGTACAAGTGTTTCCTACAGAAAATAACAGCTGAAATAAAAAAATACTGAAATTGAGGTGAAAAAAACAGCCATTTTTCTCCACGTTTTACTATGTAACTTTTTCCTGCGATGTCAGATTTTTTAAAGCAATATACCGTTACGTCTGCTGGGCTCGCCTGGTTGCGGGGATATGTAGGTTCATTAAGAACTCTAGGTGCCCAGAGCCAATTAATGAGCTGCACCTTGCAATGGGTTTTTATTCTATACCGGGTATACAGCAATTAATTTGCTGAAATATAAAAAGTGAAAAATAGGTATCAAGAAAACCTTTGTATTTCCAAAATTGCCACAAGATAAGGTGTTGAGAAGCAGTGGTTATTTGCACATCTCTGAATTCCGGGGTGCCCATACTAGCCTGTGAATTACAGGACATTTCTCAAATAGATGTCTTTTTTACACACTGCCTTACATTTGGAAGGAAAAAATGTAGAGAAAGACAAGGGGCAATAACACTTGTTTTGCTATTCTGTGTTCCCCCAAGTCTCCCGATAAAAATGGTACCTCACTTTTGTGGGTAGGCCTAGCGCCCACAAAAGGAAATGGCTCAAAACACAACGTGGACACATCACATTTTTTCACAGAAAACAGAGGTGTTTTTTTACAAAGTGCCTACCTGTGGATTTTGGCCTCTAGCTCAGTCGGCACCTGGGGAAACCTAGCAAACCAGAGCATTTTTGAAAACTAGACACGTAGGGGAATCCAAGATGGGGTGACTTGTGGGGATCTGACCAGGTTCTGTTACCCAGAATCCTTTGCAAACCTCAAAATTTGACCAAAAAAACACTTTTTCCTCTCATTTCGGTGACATAAAGTTCTGGAATCTGAGAGGAGCCACAAATTTCCTTCCACCTAGCGTTCCCCCAAGTCTCCCGATAAAAATGGTACCTCACTTGTGTGGTTGTGTTTGACAAGTTTGTATGCTCTGCGAGGCATAGTTTGGCTAACTGGCAGCGGGCAGGGTTGACCTCGATCAATTCAGGTTTCAAGCATATACCCTCATGAGTGTAGTAGTCATCTATGTACTTTTGTTCAGAGGCCTCATCAACACACCACTCTGGAAACACCGACGCCTCCTGTTTATCTCTTAGAAGCAAGTTGATATAGTTAGAAAAGAGTTGTGTTGTCGTCCTTTCAAAGTGCCATGTTTTCACTATTTTAGCCTGTATCTGTTCTCTAGAGCCTTTTGTACCTCAATGCTACACCACGTACCGGTCAGCATCCTTTGCTCTTCACTGTGACTACACATGCTAGTCTCTTTACTTTCAGGGCATGTAAGGCATAGTGGGAACATTAGCTTACCGTCGACTCTCTACAGTAGTACAGGGAAGTAAAGACGGCAGGGGGGAAGATTTCACACTTAATGAGCCCAAAATATTCACTAATGGGCTTAACGTCCCTGTATATGATGGTTGGGTGAACTACAGCGCATAACTTCTGCTTGTTCACAAACGGATTTAGACTTGTGAAGTTGTAATAGTGTATTTTCTCACCATCGCCCATAGCCCTGTACAGCTGTATAGCGTTTGTACACCCACCAAATAAGGCATAGCAGGGCTCCATAAGCTCTGGTAACTGGTGACTCTTCGTGAAAGACACAAGCTCAACATTTGTTGTTAACATATCTAACCATTCATGCTCCCAAAGGGTTCTCATCACAAAGCTGCAGTTTTTAACATATTGCGCCTTCATCAGAGTGCGATGGTGTAGGTGCTCAAACTTGGTGCCCAACAGTCTGTTACACACATCAGGTTTGTAACAATGAGGACAACTGTGGTAATAGCATCCGTTGTATTCAAAGGCAGTTGGCACACCATTAACTATGGCATAACTGTCAAGATAATAAGGCCCCAAGCAGTATTCACCACCCTGTAATGCGTTTTCTATGTCTGAGATATACATGAGCCATTGGATCGAGGAGGTAGAATAACACTTCTGTTTACCATCATATAGGTCTGGCGGTAGTGGGGCGATGCTGTACGGTTTCAAAAACATGTGTTTGTAGATAGACATACACATGGAAGCCAGTGTGATATTCTGGAAGGGGTCTATGCATTCTACAGTCTTTGTCATCTGGGGCGTGTTGGGCTTCAAAACCATCACCTTTTTGGTAATTTCCACCACTACATCTCTGAAAAGGTTGCAGGCTTTTCGCAAGATCATTACATCAGCCTGACAGTACGCTTTCAACTTGGTTTGAAATGAAAGTTATTTTAACAGTTTTCACCGCACCATTGTAGAAAGCTCTCTTTCTTAGCAGGCATCATATACTTGACACGGTAGCTGGAGGGTGGAGGCATCGGACCCTCATAATTCTAGTTGGCCCATGTGTTGAAAAAGTGGGGGAAATATCCTTTGCAGCCTGGGAAACCAAAGGCTTTGGGTAATTTACTAAATTTGATAGGTAGAAAATGTAGGGTATCGATGAACCTCATTTGAAAAGGCACCACCGTTAACAGCATACATTTTGAGCCGTGGGTTACGTGTTCTACAGCTATCTTTTCGCCAATCATGGTCTGTAACATAAAGAAGGAGTTGTACGCTTTAGAGTTATGAGCCAGCATAGAATACCCTTTGAAGTTCGGCTGCATGAAAGTGGTGAGGAAGTCGCTCATGCACGTGTGCCCTTCAACTTCCAGTTGTCATCTGAAGTTAGATGATGAGCATAAATATAATTAGGCTGGTGTACACCTGTCTCTTCTGTACTTTCTATATGAAACACAATGTAGTCTTCAGTTTTGGTCTGAGTGTGCCCTTTAAACATGTAACACTTGTGCTCTGTCCCAGCCTGAAAGTACACCTTACACCTAGGACATTTCATGCCTTTATGTTTCTGCTGATAGAGGGGGTAACGCCCGCAAGCCCTACAGTCTATTTTAGGTAAGCAATGCTCAAGTCAGGTGTGTATGCTCAAGCAGTTTTGCGAACGACAAAACAGATTACACGTGCGACACTGGACCTTCTGCTCAACAACCTCAATACAACCATCTCTCTGGCACATTTTACAGTGCATTTCACACTGATGAGTTGTCTGTGCGTTGGAGATATGGTCACAGTGAGGGCATACATACTTGGCTCCTACAAAACCCTTCAGGTTCAAAATACCATAAAAGTGGTTTTCATGATGGAGAACATAAATGGTCTTGTTTTTTGCACGCTCCCCTGTTGTACTTCCAGGAACCATTCTGGTTAAAAAACTTTCACCGTAACGGCAAAATAGTTCTCAAAAAGCCCTAGGTCCCCAAAACCGACCATTCTGTTGTGTGGTATTTCAAGAGCCCTGTGGGCTTCAACAGCTCTTGACATAATTCGAGCATCTGCCATAGTGAGATCCAACAGTAACCCCACTATGCTGGCAGCCAGACAGGTGTTGGTTGCTCCTGTGCTAAAATTGAGCAACCATTATTGTTTCTTGCCAAATGATCTGACTATGCAAGATACTCTTTAAAGGTCTGGAAACACCACCCTCGCGGCCCCGGACAATGAGGGCTATAACTCTAAAGGTACTGTATGCTACTATTTCTGCCTTACTCTGCAACATGCTGCAGAGATTCTCTAGAAATTCCACAGCGTCAAACACATCCCTGGGGGTTCTACGTGTGAACAAAGAACTGTCAATACCCTGCCCCTGGAAACGCAGTTGGAAGTAATCATTAGGACCCACATCGTGTAGTGTTAGTACAGCTTAGTGGATGGCTAAAACACCGTGATCAGAGGAATTTATAAGGTCTAGGTTAACAAACCGGGATTCCTCATAGTGTTCTGTAGTGCTAAACTGTTCTATAGTACGACAGTACCTTCCAACACTTTCTAAAAACACAGCTTCTGAATCCTCAGCTTGAGGATCACGGCTAGCAGGTGTGGTATCTTGAGTGTCTTTCTGGGGTAACGGACTAAGGATCTGTGCTGGTGTGTTTTTAAGCCTCCTTGTAACACATGGTTTGGCTTTCTTTAATTTCCTTACTAGACACATACGCTGTCTAGCGATACTAGCCAACTTCTGCTTATTACAAGACCACTTGTTTGTAGGTAAGCCCCCATAGCGTAGTTGAACAGCAGGTGTTGTATTTACGGGCTGTGCGCCAGCAACTTTACCTACGGCAACCACGGCTAAGGACCCATACGGGTGCTGAGGGACTACAGGACTCTGAACACTGGCCCTTGAGGTCCTAAAATAAACTATGTTTGCACTGTTCCCTCTGGACTTTGGCCCTCATTATGATATTGGAGGTAAATCCCGCTTACCGCAACGGTGACGACAGAATACAGCCACATACACAAATCTGCCAGCCCAAAGGTCAGTGCTAAAGTGGCAGAACCAACACCCATACCATTACGCCAGCAGAACAATGGCCACCACATTATGACCTGTGAATCACCACGGCGGACATTCAATGGCTGTAAACCATTGGCGGTACATACTACTACACTCAGAATGGACACCCACATACAAAACAACACTACATTGGCCAGTACTGAAAAGACACACATGACACTCATACTTACACCACACCCACCCACCCACAGCACCATAATCACACACCCAAATTACCAACAACCCTTTATGAACAACAATTACTGCCAGGAGATTGAAACGAACAGCACAGAGACAACTAGACACACACACCACATACACCTATACATCCTTCACGCACCTCACATCACACACCCCACCACATTACTCAACACACTCTGCACAACACACACCACATAACACCCATGTCCCCACAAAGGCACCCCCATTTCACTGATAAGGAGTTAATGGTCATGGTGGAGGAAATTGTCAAGGTAGAGGCACAGCTGTTTGGAGCACAGGTAAAGCAAATATCCATTGCCAGGAAGATGGAGCTATGGTGGAGAATTGTGGACAGGGTGAACGCCGTGGGACAACATCCAAGAACAAGGGACAGCATCAGGAAGAGGTGGAACAACCTCTGGGGGAAGGTACGTTCCGTGGCAGCAAGGCACCAGCTCGTCATACAGAGGACTCGCAGTGGACCCCCTCCTCCTCCCCCACAGCTCACAGCATGGGAAGACCAAGTCTTGGCATTATTGCACCTTGAGGGACTCGCTGGAGTAGCCGGAGGACTGGACACACTCACACTCACACTGGTGAGTCAACATTTACTATTTATCACCCCCATACCTGCATGCCATCACACCCACTCAGCCTTACTCCCATCACTCCACTCTATCCCACGCACTGCACCTACACATATGACTAACCCCAATGCCTAGCCCTACATGCTATGCCAATGCATGGACAGCCCTCCCAGCCCTGCCTGGACACCAATCACTAAAGCATGCACAGCATAGGAAAAATAACAATCTCACAATACATCACCATACACAAACAAAGGTGGCAGGACAACAGCAACGATAGAGGGGAAGCCAGGGATAACAATATATCACAGACATGAAGCATGATATCACTTACATCCCCACAGGTGCCCCAGCCAATCCTAGCGGAGAGGAGGTGCCACGACTATCCAGACCCCAACAGAAGATGCCCCCAGTGATGAGAGTAACTCTGGGCTTCAGGATCTGGACCAACAACCTGGCCCATCAGGGAACACTGAACAGTCGGTCACCCAAGCCCACTCACAGTCCACCACAGAGCCTCCCCCATCAGTATTCAACACCACAGCACCCACCCAGTGTATCCACACCTCTGTCCCCAGGACACGTCAATCAGCAGTATGCCCACCTGTACAAGGACCCCAGGCCACACCTCGCCACCAAGACAATCAGGGACTTTGGATTAGTAGCAGTGGGCACATGTTCAGGGGACAGAGGCACAGGCCAACAGGGACACTGGGAGGGCTGCTGTGTGCCAGGGGGAGGACAGGCCAACGGAACTGACTCTCCTGCAGGCACTCATTAAGATCCTGGGAGCATACCAACATTCCCAGGACACAATGGGCCAGATCCTTGACAACGTGCAGGAAAACAGGCGGCTGCAGGAGAAACAGTAGTGCAGCTAGTGGGCAGGAGGCCCCGACACAGGACCCACAGGCCGCCAGCACCCCTCCCCCTGCAGAAGGAGAACCACCCGCAAATGTTCCCTGCAACCCAGACAGAAGCCAAAGACACTTGCCAAGACCACTGCCAGGAAATGAGACTCTCCTGATTGTCCCCCTTGTGTCCCACCCTGTCACCTTGTCCACTTTGAACTGCCTTTGCTCCCCTTCCTATGGCCCCTTGGACACTGGACCTGTGCTACAAACAATACCCTGGACTTTCCTGCATCATCACCCCACTCCATTGCACTTTTCCCTCAATTTCAAAGCACTAAAATAAACACCCTTGAACACAACTTCAATAATAGTATTTTATGTGTTGAAAATGTGCATTTATGGAAACAGTCACATCTAGTGCAAATAATCTGAACGCTGTGAGAACATAGAAATAATGACCTGTAGCTGTCTGTACTCATCACATCACTCCACAGTTGTTATCTCTCCAACATCTGTACAATGAGAAGCCCTAGGTGACAGTAAGTTGAGATGCAATTGAAGTTAATGACATCATGCTACAGCTACACAGAAAACATCAATAGTCAGAGGAATGGTCAGTTGCACTGTGTCACCTGTGTGTCATTGGAAGTATTGATGTATAACTGATGTTCGGTTGTCCTCGTCCTCATCCTCTGCCTCCTCATCCTCACTGTCCTCAGGGTCCACTGCTGCCACAGGGGCATCTCCAGTCTCCTCCTCCTGCAGAAAAGATACATGCCACCTGAGGCCAGGTTGTGCAACATGCAGCATGCCACTACTATCTGGCAGACCTTCCCGGGTGAGTAACACAGGGATCCATCTGTTAGATGGAGGCACCTGAACATGGCTTTCAGGAGCCCGAAGGTCCTCTGGATGATCCTTCTGGTTCGCCCATGTCCCTCATTATAACATTCCTCAGCCCCTGTTCCCCTGTTCTGGCATTCCTCATAGGGGTCAGCAGCCACAATAAGAGTTACCTGCAAGTTTTGAGGGACAACATTTAGCCTCACACAATGATATGGGGATGACACCTGAAGGCATACACTAACATACAGTGGGTGGGGACCATGGCTCACCTATTAGCCACACCCTGTGCCTCTGTAGTTGGGCCATCACATTTGGGGTGCTGCTATTCCTCAGAACAAAGGCATCATGCACCGACCCAGGATACTTAGCATTGACGTGGGAGATGTACTGGTCCGCCAGGCACACCATTTGCACATTCAGTAAGTGGAAACTTCCAATTCCTGAACACCTGTTCATTCTGGCAGGGGGGGGCACTAACGCAATATGTGTCCCATCAATGGCACCAACAATATTGGGTATATGTCCTATTGCCTAGAATCTGGCCTTCACAGTGGCCAGGTCTTCCACCTGAGGGAAAGCTATGTAGCTGCACATGTGTTTCACCAGGTCTGACAAAACTCTTCCCAGCACGATTGAGAACATTGGCTGTGACATTCCTGCTGCCAAGCCCACTGTCACTTGGAAAGAACCAGTTGCCAGGAAATGGAGCACTGATAGGACTTGCACATGAGGGGGATCCCAGTCGGATGACGGATATCAGATGTCAGGTCAGACTCCAATTGGGCACACAGCTCTGTGATTGTGGCCCTGTCCAGTCTATAGGTGAGTATAATGTGCCTGTCCTCCAGTTTAGCCAAGTCCATAAGGGGTCTGTACACGGGGGTTTGTCTCCTCCTTCTATTTATCCGCAGCGGTAGGTATCTAAGGGACAAAAAAGTGAGTAGGCTGTCACAATTTGAACAATGGAACCCCAACCTCAGTGTACATAGTGCATTTATGTGATGGGGCAGTGGGAATGGTGAGGTATGTGCTAATCTAGGCTGTGACGCAGTTAAGGTTGATATGACCATTGTCCGCCACCATGAAATGGCGACCGCCTGTCCTGTATGTAGGGACAGGTGAAAGTGAGGTAACTCCGCCGACGTTGGGCATCGTGGCGGAAAGCGGTCTTGCAATTCTGTGAAATTGCTCATTGGAATATATGGGGCTCTATGGAGTACAGTGGCCAAAGGGGATCTGCGCCGGCAGTGACGGTGTACACCGCCGAGGACGTGACTGACATTTTCTATCTGATTCCTCACTTGTTTCCTGACCTTCAACAGGAGAACACCTACACTGCGTGTGCTGCTGTGACCTCTGTCTGGAACCTACCATGGCCCGTGTGACCGGGGGAAAGGGCCCCTGCCTTCACTTCGGAGGAGTTGGAGCGTTTGGTGGATGGGGTCCTACCACAGCTTGTTAGCATTCCATGTCAGTCAGGGCTTTGTGCGTCCCAGGAGGGGTGCAGTTGGCGGTGTGTGGCCCTCATCCTGCCGTGGCATGTAGCCAAATCATTGGCAGTGCAATGCATAGTGTTCAAGCCTGATCCCTGTAGGTGACGATGTTGTGTATGCCAACTGTGGTGTTGGTGCAGTAATTGACCCAGTGTTTTCTTTCTCTCTCTCCCCCACTTTTTTGTTCTGTCATTCTGTCCATGTGTGCATTAGCATCATCTGGCGGAGGAGCAGGGGCACCGGTGACAGAGGGAGCTGCATCCCACAGGACCCTGAAGGCAGAGTCCACCGACACCAGTAGGACGGAGGGCGAGGGGAGCACCACGGTGGAGATAGGAGGTGACAACACTGACTATGATACCTCCTCTGATGGAAGGTCCCTGGTGGTGGCAGGCACCACTGTGACCACCCCAGCAGTAGGTACAGCCGCCACCCCCGTACCAGCACTGCCCTCTCAGTAGCCCCTCAGCGAGTTGCCTGTGCCCCCTCATCCAGGAGGGTGGGCATCTCCTTCGCCCCAGGCACCTCAGGCCCTGCCCCAGTGAGCCCTGCTGCTCTGAGTGAGGAGTCTATTGACCTCCTGAGATCGATCTCTGTAGGGCAGTCAACCATTGTGAATGCCATCCAGGGGCTGGTATCCCAGATGCAGCAATGCAGTGCATTCCTGGAGGGCATCCACTGTGGATTGGCAATCCAACAGAGATTGATTCAGGCTCTGGCCTCCTCTCTGATGGCAGCCATTGCCCTGTTCCTACCATCCCATCTACCATTTCCCAGTCCAAGTCTCCCCAACCCCAACCCATCCCATGCACACATACAGACAAGCATGCACACAAGACAACACAGAAGAGTAGCACAGTCAAACACAGGCACCATACTTCATCCCACAAGCAAACACCAGACATTTGCAGACACAACCACATCCACTGCCCCACCTCCTCCTCCTGCACCTCCCTCACAGTCACGTCAAAACTCACACCTGCATGTACTGCATCAACATCCACCACCAGCAACACCACACCAAGCAGCAAACACATCTCACTGCCAGACACCTCCACAAAATCTATGCACGTGTCCCCTGTGTCCTCTCCCTCCCTGTCTCCCCCCCTCCTAAAGGACACAAACAGAAGCAGTCACACACCCAACAGCCATCCACCTCACATCAGCACACTGCTCATGCACCTGCACCCAAGTTCAGCAGACATACACGTCCAAAAACCACTCCCTCAACCTCCACTCCCATCCCTCCTCCCACCCCACCGTCCCTAGGAAGCTTTTCCTTGCCCAACTTGACCTCTTCCCTTCCCCTCCCACCCGTCCTGCCCATAAGATTAGGGTCCCAACGACCCAGGCCAGCACCTCAGCCAAACAGTCCACGCGGACAGTGTTGGCACCACCTAGTCATGGTGGCAAGTTAGTGAAGGATCCCACTCCACCAGCCAGGAAGGTTAAGGATCCCACACCTCCGGCCATGAAGGGGAAGGAGCCCGCATCTCCTGCCATGAAGGGGAAGAAGCCCTCGACTCCTACCAGGAAGGTTAAGAAGCCCGTACCTCTTGCCATGAAGGGGAAGAAGCCCTCAAACCCTGCCAGGAAGGCTAAGGATCCAATGCCTCCTGCCATGAAGGGGAAGAAGCCCTCAACTCCAGCGGAGGCTGTCAAAGTGACACCGCCACCACCAATGGTCATGGGGACCTCACTGCCAGCTGAGGAAGTGCAACCTACTCCTCCAACAGAGGCTGCCCAGGAAGCACCTTCACCTACTGAGGAAGTGCAGCCTACTCCTCCAACAGAGGCTGCCCAGGAGGCACCTTCACCTGCTGAGACAGTGGAGCCCTCACCTTCAGCAGAGGCTGTCCAGGAGGCACCTTCACCTGCTGAGACAGTGCAGCCCTCACCTGCAGATGACACAGCTTAGTTTAGTTTAGTTTAATAGATTCATATAGTGCATGGTTACCTGAAGACCTCCCAGTGCTGAAAGAGGACGAAGGCATCACAGTGAGAATTTATGCTGGAAAGAGTAGAGTCTTCAATTTACCTCGAAAAGAGAGTTCAAAATTGTCCATTCAAAGTGACAAGGCGAGGGAATTCCATAGATTCGCTGCTTTGAATGTGAAGGACCTACCTCCCCATCTTGTTTTTTAACACAGCAGGTTGTTAATTACAGCAGCAGATGAGGATCTAAGGGATCTCTGGGGGGTGTAGGGTGTGATCATGCGCTTGATAAAAGAAGGTCCCCTATCATGAAGAGCTCGATGTACCATACACAAAGCTTTAAAATGAATCCTTTGCTGAATAGGAAGCAAATGGAGGGAGGCTAGGGCTGGTTTGGCCGATGCAGTTCTGGGGATGACCATGAGTAGCTGGGCTGCCACATTCTGCACTATCTGCAGCCTCCTTATTACACAGATGGGAAAACTCAGGAACAGCATGTTCCCATAGTCTAGGCGGGATAATAGGAGGGCTTGAATAATACGTTTTTTGGCAAGAAAGTGGAGAGATTTGAATAATTTTCTAAGCATTCTTAGAAGATTGAAGCAAGCAGCCTCTAATTCTTTTGCATGCTGTTCCTTCGATAGACGGGAGTCCAGCCATACTCCTAGGCTTTTTATGATATCCTTTGGGGGAGGAAGTCTTTTCAATTCTTCTGGAATTGAGATGGGAGATTTAAGTAGGGAAAAATTGCCAACCAACATTACTTCAGTTTTTACATCATTTAGCTTGAGCTTACTATCTGACATCCAGTAAGCAATGTCTGTAAGGCAGGAGGATAGCGCTTCTTGATCAGAGTTTACATTGGTGCTAAAAGAATAGACCAGCTGGGTATCATCAGCATAAGGTATCAGAGAGAGCCCATAGGGTTCCACAATTTAAGCCAAGGGAGACATATAGATGTTAAAACGAATGGGTCTTAGAGAGGAGCCCTGAGGAACCCCACAGCTAAAGGAATGGATATCAGAAAAAAAGACCTATCCAAAACCTGAAACGTCCTACCTCCTAAGAAGGAAGAAAGCTAGTTAAAAATAGTACCTTCGAATCCCACTTGAGTAATTCTTTGTAGAAGGATTTTATGATCGACTGTGTCAAATGCCGCACTTAAGTCTAATAAAATAATTGCTGCATTGCCACCAGTATTGAGTCTTGTCAAATTTTTTCTGTCACTGCCAAAAGGGCAGTTTCTGTACTATGATGAGGTTTGAAACCCATGTGAGTGGGATGTAGGAGCTTATGTTCTTCTAAGAAATGTGTTTGTTAACATGCTTTTCTGCTATTTTGGATGCTATAGGAAGAAGAGCAATAGGTTTAGAATTGCTTAGTGGAGATGCATCCAGCATTTCAGTAGAGGTTTAATAACAGCGTGTTTCCAAATTTGGGGCAGACTACCAACTATAAAAGAATTTTTGAAAATATTCGTTAAAATCGGTGCTATAACATCCAAGCCTTGAACTAAAATGGCTGGAGGAGCAGGATCGAAAGGAGATACTGATTTTATTCTTAACAAATAATTTCCAAGTAGATCTCCTGTCATTGGTTGGATGACTGAGAGAGAGGGTCTGGAGTGCTGGTGTTCAATCTGAAATAACTTTTTAGGCTCTTTAGATGAGTCATTAGAAAAGGTTGACTAGATCTCAGAAATATTATTTTGAAAACAGCAAGCTAAATTATTGCTGTGCTCTTTGGAAGCTTCCATAAGACTGGAGGCAACAGGTTACTGAGTCATTCCCTTAAATAAAAGAGAAGATCTCCTAAGGATAATTAGCAGATTGTTCTATTCTAGAAGCATAATAAACTGCCTGCACAGATTTGATTTCCATATGATATAATCGGACCCATTTTCTGTATTCCAATTTGGAAACATCATTGTAGGTTTTCCTCCATTTCCTTTCAAGTCTTGTACACTCCTTTTTTAAAAGACGCAATTGAGGGGCGAACCAACGTGGCTTTTTGTGGCCCCTGTTTTTAACCATCTTCTTGGTCGGTAAAATGATATCTAGGGAATTAGAAATCCATTCATTAAATCTTTCTGCTGAATATGATTCTATTGGAAAAGTGCGGGTATATTTTAGGGTGTCTGACCAATCCCTACAGTTAAGTTTAGACCATTGCCGCAAAGTTAGCTTCCTTTAAGGGTGGTATGTTGATGTAGAGTATGTGAGTGTAATATTAAAGGGAATTAAGAAATGGTCAGACCAGACCAAAGGAAGGGGGGGGTTTGTACAAATAGCGTTTGGAGGTTGCTAAAAATTAAATCAATGGTGTAACCTTTGGCATGAGTGGGGCGGGGATCAACTGCCAAGGTCTAACGATGCCATATACATCAAAAGAGTTTTGCTAGCTGTATTGTGCATCTCATCCATATGAATGTTAAAATCACCCAGGATAGTAAAGTTAGGGTGTTTGGAGGCCAAGTCTGCAACCAATTCTGAAAGAGACTGTAGAAACCTCCCATATGGACCAGGAGGACAGTATATTAGAATTCCAGAGAATGTACACGTAGCGCTGATTGCTAAAGAGAAGAATACACTCTGACTATCAGGTAAAGCAATAGGCTGTTAAGTGCAATTGATAGAATTTTTATAAATGAGTGCAGCCATCACCACCAGCGGAAGCCATGTAGACCACCCTCCAGGGACTGCTGTACAAGGGGCCCCCTCCAGAAGCAGTGGGTCTGTTCCCCATCTGAGAGACTGTGACCTTGTACTCCCAGCAGAGAGAAATGGTCATGGAGCCCCCTCCAGAATCAGTGGGAAGCCACCCACCTGAGAGACTGTGGCCGTGCACTCCCCAGCACAGAGAAATGGGCATGAAGCCCCCTCCGGAACCAGTAGGAGAGGTACCAGCTCCAGAGACTGTGGTCTTGCACTCCCCAGCACAGAGAAATGGGCATGGAGCCCCCTCCAGAACCAGTGGGAAAGTCACCCACCTGAGAGACTGTGGCCTTGCACTCCCCAGCAGAGAAAAATGGCCATAGAGCCCCCTCCAGAACCAGTGGGAAAGTCACCCACCTGAGAGTCTGTGGCCTTGAACTCCCCAGCAGAGAGAAATGGATATGGAGCCCCCTCCAGAACCAGTGGGCTTGTTCCCCTTATTCGGCTGAGGTACCCCCTACCCCCTATCCCCCTGAGGTGCTTGCCCACTTGCAAACTGATGCCCCTGCAGAGTTCTATCCGGATTAAGTTAGGATTCAAGTTGGGCCTTCGACTGTGCCCAGTGGCCATGTGGGCCCTTAGTACTTTGGACTGGGCATTGGCCCTTTGTGTACATTTGTACATATCTGTTTTTCGTACAATTGGTTCTTTTGGTAGCTGTTTACAATCAATACATTCTCATTACTGCATTCTTGTTGTCCTTGCATTATTCTGCCGTGTATTGTGTGCCATTATTTTTTGTATGCAGCTGGTTGTGTGTAAGGTGTGTATGTGAATGGTGTGTGTTGTGCGTGTGTGTGTGTGTCACTCTCCTTTTCCTCCCTCCCTCCCTTGTGCGCTAGGCGGCTGTACTCACCGTTGTCATGTTCATCGGCGTTGGTGTTCCAGGTGGCATATGACATAGATGACCATCGGGAAGACTTGCAGTTCCGGTTCCGTGGCAGCGTTGCTTCCTCCCTGTGTCTCCGATGGTGAGTCTTTGCTCTTCTGTGATGTTTTTCCTCCAGGTGTTTGATGGCATTGGTACCGCCCTGGAAATCCTGGTGGATTGCAGGGTCAAAATATGGTGGACGGTACTTTGTCTTCCCCCGGCTGTTGTTGGCTACCGCCGTGGTGCATGGTGTTAATACCCTGGCCGTTGGTGTGGTACCTTGGCTGTCTATGGGAGTTATCTCCCCCATGATCATAATTTGACGGTAATTGTCGCCAGCCTGTTGGAGGTATTACCACCACTTTATCATTCACCGCCAGGGTCATAATGAGGGCCTTTATGTCTTGAGACCTAGCAGGGCTCATTTTATATAATTTTATATATCAAGGTATTGAATTTTGTGGCTTTTAAGGATTTGTTGGAGGGTTCCATTGACGTTTTGCTTTTGAGTTCACGTAAGAGCTGTAGAGCCCTAGTGAGTATGTCTAGGGTTTTGTTTTTATATTTAGACCTGTGGACACCTTTATTACCAAAAGCAGTTCTTACACTCCTTAGGGGGACACAATTGCCTAGTCACCCCGGTATATTGTCTATGTCTGCCATGGCTGATTCACAAGCTATGACCACCTCCCTTCTACACCTTGCTAGCCGCAGGATTAATGCTCTCTGGGAGGGTCTGGAGGACCCAGTATAGCACACCAACTTCCCCAGGTCTTGAGGTTCAAGCATGATTTTAGTTTCCTAACAGCCTGCTGTATTTCTTTCAGATATGTTTCCAAAACCCTGTTGGGGGTCATTGCACCATTTTTTGATCCGCTACATGTGTTGTTAACTGTGTGATGCATATTACCTCTAGCCACCCCTATGGCATGACCATTGTTAACCGCAATAAGCCCTTTTTGAATGGGTGGGTCAGGACAAGTCAAAGGAACAGGACCCCAAAGTGAACATTCTGGTGTTTTGGAGGCCTGATCCTCACCAGATGGAGTTCCAAAACTCTGATTTTGTGTAACGCTACAGCCTGTACTGCTGCCAGGGTATGTTGAGGAGGAGGGTGAAAACCATTGCATGCATGCACTTGGTGACGGGCTGGTGGGGTTGTACGTCCCAGGGGGTGTAATTGGTGACATCAGATATGGGGAAGTTAGATGTTGGTCATAATAACTCAAGGCCTCTGATGCATAGGAAGTGCTGTGGCTGGGTGTGGGTGATTGAGACCCCGGTGATTGCAACCCTTCAGGGGTCGTGTTAGAAGGGTCACAGGGCGTTGTTGCGGCTGTGGCTTCAGAACTCTCTACCAAACCCGTTAGTGCCTTGAGAAGTCCAATACACCCAGAATTAGGATCCTCTATGGGGTTATCAGTTTCAAATTGTGTACCACATAGACTAGGCGGGCTAGTTATACATGGTGTTGGTACTAGGTCGTTGACAGACCCCACTATATTAGACTCCTGAAATGTTAAGCAATTAGAATGCTGCGTGTTAGGTGGAACAGACTGAGCCTTTACAACATTTTTAAAAGACAGGTCTAAAGGCAAGGTCATGGGGGTGCCAGGTTCTTCTTACGGTTCTTTCAGGACAACTGATTTATTTTAGGCTTGTTGCGTCCCAACCATAGGTTTCACACTTTACAGGATGTTGTGTGTCTGAGCCTGTAAGCCGATGCTGTCAGAATGTCCAAACCCTTGCACATAGGTAGTTGCTGTAGAAGTGTTCGGGGTACTGATCATAGCCTTTATTACTGATGGTGTGGTGTAATTAAGGGCTGTACCTAGTCTATGACAGCTGTCTGAAGAGCTGCTGCACGGTTTGTCCCGGGGTCCTGCTTTGATCACGGATGCTGCTGGAGCCTTGGGGTTTTGAAGGGTCATGGTGTTGTCCTTTAAAGACATTGCCGCCTGCTTATCCTGATGGCTGGCTCCTCCAGAGCTCTTTTGTGATGACTCTATGATGTAAAGATAACAAAATACATATTAGGTGTTGCTATAGCAGCAATATCCTACAGGTGAAAGAGGTTTGAGAGACACTAAGGACTGAATTCTTCTGCCTCTACAGTTTCTAAAACACACCTGCTGTGATCTGTTGTGAGGGGCCTTTCTTTATAGGTGGGCCTTCCTTGGGTGCTGGGGACTTCCTCTTGCGGACCGTCTTTTGAATGACCCCTACAAAATCCTGCATCCCAGGCTTCGGGCTGCTTGTACCACCTGGGGGTCTGGAGAAAAAAAGAATAAAGTGTCAGATTTATAATATAAAACATAGACTATACATGCCCTCTAAGGGTGTCTTCTATGTGGTTTTTATGGAGCTTTTTTGAGGTTTCAAATAGTTTACACAGGGACTCATTTTTATTTACCAGTAAAAGCTGTATCCTGAGACAGCGTGCCTGGTCCGTCTTGAGTCTGGAGGATTTGTTGTAGAGCCCCAACCACCAACTGTAGTTCAGCATCACAGCCTGTAAAAGCATACAAACACAGGATAACATTAATAGCAAAACATTTAAAAAAAATGTTTTTACATAGAGCCATCTTTGTTTAGGATGGATGTTGACAGGGTTCTCTGAACTATAAATCTCTAGATACATATACCTTGTTGTAAAGTCTCAATTTCCTCTGGGGACATTGTTAGCTCTAGAGGATCCTGTGTACATAAGAGACAAAGAGGAATTTTAGCCCCTAATGCTTTTTACGTCACATTCATAATTACCTTGCAGCCACTCATTTTAAATTATATACAAGTCCTGCATTATATAATGATGAAACCATAACTCAACATCCTATAAAAGTACCCAATTCTAGAGACACATCTGGTGAGTAAAACACCTAAAATAAAACATAAAGGTCTAATTACAGATGCCCTTTTTACACTATTTGTTTAGAACTGTAAGGGTATAGTTTGAATACATGTTCCACATACTTTCAGAAGTCTATACTAATACAGGCTGTATTTCAAAAGATTTCTTTTTGTTACAGATACAATTAAAAATAAATTCATTTTAATCATTCTCTCTCATGAGGCTAGCTGTTAAGTATCCTATCAATCCATACATAGGTTCTGAAAGTACAATACAGGAAAACCTATTGTTCACATTTCTCAAATACCCTAGCTTTTATTAAAAAAAACAAAAATGCCACATGGTCGCTCTGATGCATAAACATAAGATCTAGAGAACTCTCAATATGGCCTTATTTAAATGGTTCCAGAACACCCACAGCATTATTTACACACATTACTATATAATTTACAGTCCTTGTAATACCATATAATTACCATAATTATAAACATTATAACACACAGACCATAACAATTTGAAGCATTAAGGGTATTTGTATATATGTACAAAAGAATGGCAGCCAGATCCTAGGATCCATTTCCATGTCTTTGCCCTCACTTCCCATGCTCTCAACCCTCTGTGGGGCGGGGCTATGGGGGCTGCTTTGCCAGGAAGAAGGGTGGAGCCATCTGGGGCACAGGCTGGTGTTCCTCCCAAACACATGGAGTTAATACAGGCCTCACCAGCCCCATGTAGAACGCTAGGGCCCCCAACTTTGGAGGCCCTGCTTTTGTAACCTTGCACCACAGGTATGTAAAGGGGCCCCCCTTTGGCAGGCCACTGAGTAGGGTTACATTTTTTGTAAATTTGTAAAATGTTTTAATAAAAAAAACAAAAAAAACATTTAAAACCCCTACTCGAAGGGTGTGGGGAGCAAACAAAACATCGCTACCAGTGCTGTTCAGGACCCTCCTGGGGGCTGCATGGTTGCTTGGGGGGCCTGGGGCCCCGGTTCGTGTGTGGCCCCCCAGGGATCCCGGGTGGTTCTGCTACCACCTATGTGTAAAACAAAAAAAATAGTTGGGGATCTGGGGCGCGCACGGTTCAGATCCCAACCACCATTATACACATTATTGTTAAGGACCGCATGGTCTTAACAACAATGTGTACAATGGTGGTCGGGGATCCGGGCCGCATGCGGCCGGGGTCCCCGACCTCCATTACAGATAAGGTTGTTAGGACAATGAGATCCTAACACCTACATGTGTAATACTGGTTGGACGCGGCCCGGATCCCTGTTCGGCTTTACAGATATCGATGTTAGGGCCACATGGCCCTAACACCTATATGTGTAATGCTGGATGGGGACATCGGCCACGGGCGGTACTGGTCCCCGGCCTGCTTTACAGACATCGATGTTAGGGGCCCCTGGTTTCTGCCCAGTCCCCAGCCCCAACCACCAACACCAAAACAGCAACATTGGGGGTGCTGGGGTTGAGACCCCAGAGTCCCCTAACAACAATCATGTAATGGTGGCTGGTGGCCCAGGGACCGCGTGCAGTCCCTGGGTCCCCAGCCACCATTACCAATGTACTGTTGGGGGCTCCTGCCCCCATTACAGAGGGACTGTTAGGAGTTCAGCCAGGCCCACACACTGCGGTCTTTACTAATCCGCACAACTGTCCCCATAAAAAATATAATTCTGCTCTTTGCCCCATGCATATTATACCCACTGCGCTACAGGGGAACCAAAGCAATCTCTAGCCATAACTCTTGCATGAACATTAATTACATGAGATAGCTTGACATTATATATGCATCCTAAAGACTATGGCCCTCATTATGACATTGGCGGTAAATCCCACTTACCGCTACGCTGACTGCTGCCAACATACCGCCGCCGCGGCAGATATCCGTTCACCATATTATGACACACACACCAATCCGTCACTATTCAGCCACACACACAATTCCGCCACACCAAAGGTCAGTCATAAACTGGCAGTATCAAAACCCACACCATTACACCAACAGAACAACGCCTACCACATTATGACCCACGAATCACCATGGCGGACATTCAATAGCGTAAACCATTGGCGGTACATATTGCCATGCTCAAAATACACACACACATACAAAAAAGCACCACATTGGACAATTCGAACTACACACACCTGACACCCATAAACACACCACACACACCCTCACACCACTATAAAACACCCACCCACATTACTGACAACCCTTTACGACTACAAACCATTGCCAACAGACTGACATCACAACTACAGACAAGACCAGACCCACACACCACCATCACCTATACACCACCCACGCACCTTACATCACACACCCCAACACATCACCCTACACAGCCTCACCCACACCACTCACACAACACCCCTGGCACCACAACGATACCCCAGATTCTCTAAGGAGGATCTCAGGGTCATGGTGGAGGAAATCACCAGGGTAGAGCTACAGCTATTTGGAGCACAGGTGCAGCAGATATCCATTGTAGGGAAGATGGAGCTATGGCGGAGAATCATGGACAGGGTCAGCACCGCGGGATAGCACCCAAGAACCAGGGATGACATCAGGAGGAGATGGAACGACCTGCGGGGAAGGTATGTTCCATTGCAGCAAGACACCAACTCGCTGTACAGAGGACTGGCGTTGGACCCCCACCTCCTCCCTCACAACTAACAACATGGGTAGGGGTGGAGCAAGTCTTGACAATCATGCATCCTGAGGGCCTGGCAGGAGTAGCAGGAGGACTGGACTCTAGTCGGTCAACTCTCTATTTCTATCACCCCCCCTACCTGCATGCCATCACATACATCACCACGTCCCACACCCCCCACCATCACATATCACTCATACCAATGCCAAGCCCTGTATGCCATACCAATGCATGGATACCACTCACAGACTTGCATGGACACCTATCTATAAAGCATGCACACTAGAGAGAATCGGCTAGCCCACCACATACCAACTCACACAAGTGAAAGCTGCCAGGGCAAATACAACAAAAGAGGTCAAGGCATTGATGCATCACATGTCACACACAGAAACAATAACAGGTATCCCAGCCAATGTCAGCAGAGAAGAGGTGCCAGCAACTTCCAGTCCCCCCACAGAAGAGGCCGACAGTGATGACAGCAACTCTGGTCGCCTGGATCTGGATGACCAACCTGGCCCATCAGGGACCTCTGGACAGTCGGTTACTCAGCCACAGTCACACACCACGACAGAGCCTCCCCCTCAGGAAACACCACCACAGCACCTACCCAGCGTACCCATGCCTCTGTCCCCAGGAAACGTCAATCAGCAGTGTGTCCACCAGTGCAGGGACCCCAGGGCACACGATTCATGGGACAGAGGCACAGGACAACAGGGAAGCTGGGAGGAGTGCTTTGCACCAGGAGGAGGACAGGCCCAGGGAACCGACTCTCCAGGAGGCACTCACCGAGATCCTGGGAGCATACCAACATTCCCAGGATATGCTGGCCCAGATCCTGGACAACGTGCAGGAGAACAGGTGGCTGCAGGAGGG
This sequence comes from Pleurodeles waltl, assembly GCF_031143425.1. NCBI lineage: Eukaryota > Metazoa > Chordata > Amphibia > Caudata > Salamandridae > Pleurodeles > Pleurodeles waltl. The sequence continues at coordinate 883,850,415 of NC_090450.1, forward strand.
ACAGTTCCAGGGGATCAGGGAGGACTTGAAGGTCATCAACACCACCCTGGTCTCCAAAGCAGGGGTGCCGGCAGACAAGGCCAACATTATGAGGGAGACAGCCTCACAACAGCGGGCCCCTGTCACTAGCCAGACTACTGAACTGCCCTCACAACAGCGGCCCCCTGCCGCTTGTGGAATGGAGGCCCCACCACAGGACCAACAGGCCACCAGTACCCCTCCCCCTGCAGAAGGAGAACCCCCCCACAAACGTTCCCTGTGATCCAGGCAGAATCCAGAGACTATTGCCAAGACCCCTGCCAGGAAATAAGACTCTCCTGATTGTCACCCTTGTGTCCCACTCTGTCACCCTGTCCACCTTGAACTGCCATTGCTCCCCTTCCTATGTCCCTTTGGACAATGCACCTGTGCTACAAATAGACTGGAACAATACCCTGGACTTTCCTTCATCATCACACCAGCCCATTGCACTACCCCCTTTTCTTCATAGCACTTAAATAAACACCCTTTGAAAAAATACAAGTATGTAGTATATTAAATGATTTAAGTATGTATTCGTTTAACAAGGTTCAAACATTGCAAATCAACTGTACAGTAATGTGCACATAGAATAGACCTATAGTTGGCTGTAGTGACCACACCAGGAGCGATAGTGGGGAACCAACATCTGCAAAAAGAGTGTCCAAGGGGTACAGTGAGTGGGCATAGAAATGGGAAATCACAGCCTGCCAGTGACAATGTGAAACAAACAAATGACAATGAAATGTGAAGTTACACTGTCTTACCTGTGTGTCATTGGAAGTATTGTTGAATCATTGCAGTTCTGTTGTCCTCATCCTCATCCTCTGCCTCATCATCCTCACTGTCCACAGGGTCCACTGCTGCCACACTGCCATCTCCAGCCTCCTCCTCCTGCAGAAAAGACACATGGCATCTCAAGGCAAGGTTATGCAACATGCAGCATGCCACGATTATCTGGCAGACCTTCTTGGGTGAGTAGCACAGGGATCCACCTGTTAGATGGAGGCACCGAAACCTGTCCTTCAGGTGGCCAAAGGTACATTCAATTATCTTTCTTGTTCACCCCTGTGCCTCATGGTAACATTCCTCTGCCCTTGTCCTGGGATTCCTCACAGGGGTCAGTAGCCATGATAGGTTGGGGTAACCTGAGTCACCTGCAAATATTGAGGGACAACTCACTTATTAGCCACACCCCGTGCCTCTGCAGTTAGGCCATCACATTTGGGATGCTGCTATTCCTTACGATAAAGGCATCACGCACAGACCTAGAATACTTAGCATTGACGTGGGAGATGTACTGGTCCGCCAGGCACACCATCTGGACATTCATTGAGTAAAAACTCTTTCAATTCCTGAACACCTATTCATTTTGTGGTGGGGGAACAAATGCAATATGTGTGCCATCAATTGCCCCAATGATGTTGGGGATATGTCCCATTGAATAGAAGTCAGCCTTCACTGCGGCCAAATCCTCCACCTGTGGGAAAACAATGTAGCTGCACATGTGTTTAATCAGGGCATCCAGCACTCTTGTCAGAACTATTGGGAACATTGGCTGTGAAATTCCTGCTGCCAAACCCACTGTCACTTGGAAAGAACCAATTGCCAAGAAATGGAGCACAGATAGGACTTGCACAAGAGAGGAAATCCCAGTGGGGTGACGGATAGCAGATATCAGGTCAGGCTCCAATTGGGCACACAGCTCTGTGATTGTGGCCCAGTCGAGTCTATAGGTGAGGATAATGTGCCTGTCCTCCATTGTTGCCAAGTCCACCAGGGGTCTGTACACGGGGTATGTCTCCATCTCCTATTCATCCGCAGCGGTAGCAATCTATGGGGCAAAAGAGTGAGGAGACAGTCACAAACTGTGCATCGTAGCCACAACAGTACAATGCATGAAGTTAATTTGAAATGTATAAGTGGCATCTGTCCTGTATGTACAAATGTGAATTGTGACGCAGTTATAATACAGGGCCTGCCCCCCCTGAAATGGCATCTGCCTGTCCTGTGAGGAGGGACAGGTGGAAGTGAGGTAATTCCGCTGATGTTGAGTGCCATTGCGGGAGGCGGTCGGGAACTGCCGTGCAACGGCTCATTGGATAATTTTGGGCCCTATGGGGTACAGTGGCCAATGGTGATGTCTGCCGGCGGTGACGGTATGCACCACCACGGACGTCACCGCCATTTTCTATTTGTTCACTCACTTGCTACCTGACCTTCTACGGGAGAGGACCTACACTGCATGTGCTGCTGTGACCTGTGCCTGGAACCTACCATGGCGCGTGTGACTAGGGAAAGGGCCCCTGCCTTCACATCGGTGGAATTGGAGAGACTGGTGGATGGGGTCATACCCCAGTACCGACTGCTGTATGGGCCTCCAGACCAACAGATGAGTACACTGTGAGCACGATGCATGGGGCATGAATGCATGGAGTGGGGTGTGTGAAGGCCTCATGTAGGGGGGGTTGGTGGATGTCCCCTGGGTGGTGTGCTGCTTGTGTGCTGGGCCAGGTCTGTGCAAATGGGGATGGGAAGGGGGAAGTGTAACTGGCAGGACGGTTTGACTAATACCTTTCCCTGTGTGTATTTCCTCTGCAGGTCAGCACCCATCAAAAGAAGGGTATATGGCATGCCATTGTCAAGGACGTGCAGACCCTGGGGATCTATGGCAGGCGGAGCACCCACTGTCGGAAACAGTGGGAGGACCTGAGACGCTGGGCACGGAAGACGGCAGAGGCCAGCTGGGGATGGCCTCCCACTGAGGAAAGGGTGCCCGTCGAACCCTGACCCCCCTGATGGCCTGTATATTGGCGGTGGCCTATCCGGACATGGACAGACGCTTGAGGGCATCACAGCAGCTACAAGGAGGTGAGTACAGTGCTCATCATTATTGCTTACGCCTGGTGGGGTGGTATACGGGTGGGGGATGTGTGTCTGCGGGTGCCCATAGTCCAGGCCTGACATTGCGGAGTAGGTCCCATGTTGGCCAGGGTTCTGATGTGATTGTCCTCCTAACCTGGCTTGTAGGCATCCATTACTGGGCAGGGCTGTGTGGGTCCCAGGCATGCTGCAGATGGTGGTATGTGTCCCTCCCCATGCCCTGGTGACTAGCATTGTTACTGGTAGTGCATTGCATAGTGCGTAGGCCTGTTCCCTGTGTGTGAGGTTGCTGTGTGCATCAACGGTGGTGTTGGTGCAGCCATTGACAAGTGTATCCTTTGTCTCTCTCCCCCCCTTTTTGTTCTGTCATCCTGTCCTTATGTGCATTAGCATCATCTGGCAGAGGAGCAGAGGCACAGGCGATGGAGGGCGCTGCATCCCCCAGGACCCAGGAGGCAGAGTCCACCGACAGTGAGGGGACCAGTGGGAAGGAGGGAGAGGGGAGGCAGGAGATACCTCCTCCGAGGAAAGCTCCCTGGTGGTGGTGGACACCTCTGTGCCCACCCCAGCTACAGGTACATCCGCCAGCCCCGTACCAGCACCGCCCTCCCAGCAGCCCTTCATCGAGTTGCCTGTGCCCGCTCACCCCAGGAAGGTGGGCATCTCCTTCGTCCCAGGCACCTCAGGCCCGCCCCAGTTAGCCCTGCTGCCCTGAGTGAGGACGCTATTGACCTCCTGAGATCCATCTTGGTTGGGCAGTCAACAATTGTGAATGCCATCCAGGGGCTGGTAGCCCAAATGCAACAGACCAATGCATTTCTGGAGGGCATTCAAACTGGCTTGGTGGCCCAACAGTGATCAATCCAGGCTCTGGCCTCCTCTCTCATGGCAGCCATTGTTCCTGTTTCCACCCTCCCCCCTCCAACTTCTTCTACTCAATCCCATTCCCCTCAACCCCAACCTATCCCGAGCACACAGGCAGACAAGAATGCACACAAGACAACACACAAGAGTGGCACAGGTAAACACAAGCACCACACATCATCCCACATGCACTCACACAAACAGCATCCAGATGCATACATACCAACATCCACTGCCTCCACTGTGTCCCCCTCCTCCTCCACCACGGAAAGGGTGCCTGCCCCAAGTGCTTCCAGGAGGGGCCAGGAGCCATCCCCAGCTGCTGCCAGGAAGGGCAAGGAGCCATCCCCAGCTGCTGCCAGGAAGGGAAAGGAGTCATCCCCAGCTGTTGCCAGGAAGGGCAAGGAGCCATCACCAGCAGCTGCCAGGAAGGGCAAAGAGCCAACCCCAGCTGCTGCCAGGAAGGGCAAGGGGCCTGCACCAGCAGGCAGGAAGGACAAGGGGCCTGGTGCTGGGACTCAGTCAGAGCCCCCACCACCAACCATGGTTGTGCAGCCATCCGAGGCTGCAGGGGATAGGCAGGAGCTTCCCCCCAGAACCACCAGCAGCAGCAGCACCACCACCATCAGTGGGAAGCCCGACGAGGCTGCAGGGGATGGGCAGGAGCTTCCTCCCACAACCATCAGCAGAAGCAGCACCACCACCATTATCAATGGGCAGCAGTCAGAGGCTGCAGGGGATGGGCAGGAGCTTCCACCCACAACCACCAGCAGCACCACCACCACCATCAGTGGCCAGCCATCCGAGGCTGCAGGAGATGGGCAGGAGCTTCCCCCACAACCAGCAGCAGCACCACCATCAGTGGGCAGCCGTCCGAGGCTGCAGAGGGCAGGAGCTTCCCCCCACAATCAGCAGCAGCAGCAACAACACCACCAGCAGTGGGCAGTCGTCCGAGGCTGCAGAGGATGGGCAGGAGCTTCCCCTCATAATCACAACCAGCAGCAGCACCACTACCACCAGCAGTGGGCAGCCGTCCGAGTCTGCAGGGGATGGGCAGGAGCTTCCCCCCACAACCAGCAGCAGCAACAACACCACCACCAGCAGTGGGCAGCCATCCGAGGCTGCAGGGGATGGACAGGAGCTTCCCCCCTTAACCACCAGCAGCAGCAGTAGCACCACCACCAGCAGTGGGCAGCCATCCGAGGCTGCAGGGGATGGGCAGGAGCTTCCCCCCACAACCACCACCAGCAGCAGCAGCAACACCACTGCCACCACTGAACAGCCATCACCGCCGGAGGACATTCTGTAGACCTGCCTCCATGGGCTGTTGTGCGGTCTGCCCCCTGCAAATCCTGTGGAAATAACACCCACTTGAGAGACTGTGACCTTGAACTGCCCAAGATCTGAATCACAGGGCATGATGCCCCCTCCAGAACCAATGGGGAAGCCACCCACTCACCCCATCCTCCCCAGGATGAAGATCACAGGGCACGGTGCCCCCTCCTGACCCAGTGGGAAAGCCACCCACTCACCCCATCCTCCCCAGGATGAAGATCACAGGGCACGATGCCCCCTCCAGAACCAGTGGGGAAGCTACATACTTACCCCATCCTCCCCAAGATGAAGATCGCAGGGCACGATGCCCCTGCAAGAACCAATGGGGAAGCCACACACTCAGCCCATCCTCCCCAGGATGAAGATCACAGGGCACGGTGCCCCCTCCTGACCCAGTGGGAAAGCCACCCACTTACCCCATCCTCCCCAAGATGAAGATCACAGGGCACGATGCCCCTTCAAGAACCAGTGGGCAACTCACCTGTGAGAAGGTAGCCTCTTTCTAGCCTTGTTACCCCCACTTTTGGCCTGTTTGTGAGTGTATGTCAGGGTGTTTGTCACTGTTTTCACTGTCTCACTGGGATCCTGATAGCCAGGCCTCAGTGCTCATAGTGAAAACACTATGGCCCTCATTCTGACCTTGGCGGGCGGTGGAGGCCGCCCGCCAAAGTCCCGCCGTCAGGTTACCGTTCTGCGGTCGAAAGACCGCGGCGGTAATTCTGACTTTCCCGCTGGGCTGGCGGGCGGTCGCCTTCAGGCCGCCCGCCAGCCCAGCGGGAAAGAGGCTTCCACGATGAAGCCGGCTCGGAATCGAGCCGGCGGAGTGGAAGCTGTGCGACGGGTGCAGTTGCACCCGTCGCGTATTTCACTGTCTGCGCAGCAGACAGTGAAATACATTTAGGGGCCCTCTTACGGGGGCCCCTGCAATGCCCATGCCAGTGGCATGGGCACTGCAGGGGCCCCCAAAGGCCCCGCGACCCCCCCTACGGCCATCCGGATCCCGGCGGTCGGACCGCCGGGATCTGGATGGCGGTAGGGGGGGTCGGAATCCCCTCGGCGGCGCAGCAAGCTGCGCTGCCTTGGAGGATTCTTTGGGGCGGCGGTACACTGGCGGGAGCCCGCCAGTGTTGCCGGTCCGACCGCGGCTTTACCGCCGCGGTCGGAATCCCCATTGGAGCACCGCCGGCCTGTCGGCGGTGCTCCCGCGGTCCTCCGCCCTGGCGGTCTTTGACCGCCAGGGTCAGAATGACCGCCTATGTTTTCAGTATGTTTGTTATGTGTCACTGGGATCCTGCTGGTCAGGACCCCAGTGCTCATAGGTTTGTGGCCTATATGTATGTGTCACTGGGACCCTGTCACACAGGGCCCCAGTGCTCATAGGTGTGCATGTATATGTTCCCTGTGTGGTGCCTAACTGTCTCACTGAGGCTCTGCTAACCAGAACCTCAGTGGTTATGCTCTCTCATTACTTTCAAATTGTCACTAACAGGCTAGTGACCAATTTTACCAATTTACATTGGCTTACTGGAACACCCTTATAATTCCCTAGTATATGGTACTGAGGTACCCAGGGTATTGGGGTTCCAGGAGATCCCTATGGGCTGCAGCATTTCTTTTGCCACCCATAGGGAGCTCTGACAATTCTTACACAGGCCTGCCACTGCAGCCTGAGTGAAATAACGTCCACGTTATTTCACAGCCATTTTACACTGCACTTAAGTAACTTATAAGTCACCTATATGTCTAACCTTTACCTGGTAAAGGTTAGGTGCAAAGTTACTTAGTGTGAGGGCACCCTGGCACTAGCCAAGGTGCCCCCACATTGTTCAGAGCCAATTCCCTGAACTTTGTGAGTGCGGGGACACCATTACACGCATGCACTACATATAGGTCACTACCTATATGTGGCTTCACAATGGTAACTCCGAAAATGGCCATGTAACATGTCTATGATCATGGAATTGCCCCCTCTATGCCATCCTGGCATAGTTGGCACAATCCCATGATCCCAGTGGTCTGTAGCACAGACCCTGGTACTGCCAAACTGCCCTTCCTGGGGTTTCACTGCAGCTGCTGCTGCTGCCAACCCCTCAGAAAGGCATCTGCCCTCCTGGGGTCCAGCCAGGCCTGGCCCAGGATGGCAGAACAAAGAACTTCCTCTGAGAGAGGGTGTGACACCCTCTCCCTTTGGAAAATGGTGTGAAGGCAGGGGAGGAGTAGCCTCCCCCAGCCTCTGGAAATGCTTTGTTGGGCACAGAGGTGCCCAATTCTGCATAAGCCAGTCTACACCGGTTCAGGGACCCCTTAGCCCCTGCTCTGGCGCGAAACTGGACAAAGGAAAGGGGAGTGACCACTCCCCTGACCTGCACCTCCCCTGGGAGGTGTCCGGAGCTCCTCCAGTGTGCTCCAGACCTCTGCCATCTTGGAAACAGAGGTGCTGCTGGCACACTGGACTGCTCTGAGTGGCCAGTGCCACCAGGTGACGTCAGAGACTCCTGCTGATAGGCTCCTTCAGGTGTTAGTAGCCTATCCTCTCTCCTAGGTAGCCAAACCCTCTTTTCTGGCTATTTAGGGTCTCTGTCTCTGGGGAAACTTGAGATAAAGAATGCATGAGCTCAGCCGAGTTCCTCTGCATCTCCCTCTTCACCTTCTGATAAGGAATCGACTGCTGACCGCGCTGGAAGCCTGCAAACCTGCAACATAGTAGCAAAGACGACTACTGCAACTCTGTAACGCTGATCCTGCCGCCTTCTCAACTGTTTTCCTGCTTGTGCATGCTGTGGGGGTAGCCTGCCTCCTCTCTGCACCAGAAGCTCCGAAGAAATCTCCCGTGGGTCGACGGAATCTTCCCCCTGCAACCGCAGGCACCAAAAAGCTGCATTACTGGTCCCTTGGGTCTCCTCTCAGCACAACGAGCGAGGTCCCTCGAATCCAGCGACTCTGTCCAAGTGACCCCCACAGTCCAGTGACTCTTCAGCCCAAGTTTGGTGGAGGTAAGTCCTTGCCTCACCTCGCTGGGCTGCATTGCTGGGAACCGCGACTTTGCAGCTACTCCGGCCCCTGTGCACTTCCGGCGGAAATCCTTTGTGCACAGCCAAGCCTGGGTCCACGGCACTCTAACCTGCATTGCACGACTTTCTAAGTTGGTCTCCGGCGACGTGGGACTCCTTTGTGCAACTTTGGCGAGCACTGTTTCACGCATCCTCGTAGTGCCTGTTTCTGGCACTTCTCTGGGTGCTACCTGCTTCAGTGAGAGCTCTTTGTCTTGCTCGACGTCCCCTCTCTCTTCAGGTCCAATTTGCGACCTCCTGGTCCCTCCTGGGCCCCAGCAGTGTCCAAAAACGCTAACCGCACGATTTGCAGCTAGCAAGGCTTGTTAGCGTCCTTTCGGCGGAAAAACACTTCTGCACAACTCTCCACGGCGAGAGGGATCCGTCCACCAAAGGGGAAGTCTCTAGCCCTTTTTGTTCCTGCAGAAACCTCAGCTTCTTCTGTCCAGTCGAAGCTTCTTTGCACCCGCAGCTGGCATTTCCTGGGCATCTGCCCATCTCCGACTTGCTTGTGACTTTTGGACTTAGTCCCCTTGTTCCACAGGTACCCTAGATTGGAAATCCACAGTTGTCGCATTGCTGGTTTGTGTCTTTCCTGCATTATTCCTCTAACACGACTTCTTTGTCCTTAGGGGAACTTTAGTGCACTTTGCACTCACTTTTCAGGGTCTTGGGGAGGGTTATTTTTCTAACTCTCACTATTTTCTAATAGTCCCAGCGACCCTCTACAAGGTCACATAGGTTTGGGGTCCATTCGTGGTTCGCATTCCACTTTTGGAGTATATGGTTTGTGTTGCCCCTATCCCTATGTTTCCCCATTGCATCCTATTGTAACTATACAGTGTTTGCACTGTTTTCTAAGACTATACTGCATATTTTTGCTATTGTGTATATATATCTTGTGTATATTTCCTATCCTCTCACTGAGGGTACACTCTAAGATACTTTGGCATATTGTCATAAAAATAAAGTACCTTTATTTTTAGTATAACTGTGTATTGTGTTTTCTTATGATATTGTGCATATGACACTAGGTGGTACTGTAGTAGCTTCACACGTCTCCTAGTTCAGCCTAAGCTGCTCTGCTAAGCTACCATTATCTATCAGCCTAAGCTGCTAGACACCCTATACACTAATAAGGGATAACTGGGCCTGGTGCAAGGTGCAAGTACCCCTTGGTACTCACTACAAGCCAGTCCAGCCTCCTACATTGGTTGTGCAGTGGTGGGATAAGTGCTTGAGACTACTTACCACTCTTGTCATTGTACTTTTCATAAGAGAAAAATATACAAAACAAGGTCAGTGTATATATACATAGCCAAAAAGTTTTGCATTTCCTCTTTTCACTCTTTTCTAAGTGCTGAAAAGTACTTCTAAACTTTCAAAAAGTTCTTAAAAGTTTAAAAAGTTTTTTTCTGTCTTTCCAAAAAGTTCTGAAAACTTTTTTCTCTTTTTCTATCACTTTAACTCTCTCTAAAAAATGTCTGGCACAGGCCAAAGTGTTGATCTGTCCAAACTTGCATATGACAACCTTAGCTGGAAAAGAGCAAGGAGTCTCTGTATAGAGAGAGGTTTGAGTGTAGGGAAGAACCCTTCCTTGGAACTGTTACTTAACATGCTTAGAGAACAGGATAAGGCCATAGGTGCCTCATCTGTTGAAAAAGTACCTAATAGTTCTCAATCTGATTCAGGGACTCCCCCAGGAAAAGATTCAGGAAAGAAACTTCCTAGCCTGCCCATTACTAGACAATCTAGCATAGATGGTAATGATGATGAGCCACACCATATAAATAGTGTTGTCTCACATCATAGCAAAAGCATTTATTCTCACCATACTGGTAGTAATGTTTCTGTAAACCAAGCTGTTAGGGTGGCTTCTGTAAGGGACAGGTCTCCTTCTGTTCATTCCCATCATAGCTCTGTTTCTAGAAATGTCCCTCCCACCAACCCTGATGACAGAATGTTAGAGAGGGAACTCAATAAGTTGAGGGTGGAACAAACCAGACTGAAGCTTAAAAAGCAACAGCTGGATTTGGATAGACAGTCTTTTGAATTAGAGAAGGAAAGACAGAAGTTGGGTTTAGATACCCATGGTGGCAGCAGCAGTATTCCCCATAGTCATCCTGCAAAAGAGCATGATTCCAGGAATCTGCACAAGATAGTTCCCCCTTATAAGGAGGGGGATGACATTAACAAGTGGTTTGCTGCACTTGAGAGGGCCTGTGTTGTACAGGATGTCCCTCAAAGGCAGTGGGCTGCTATCCTATGGCTATCATTTAGTGGAAAAGGTAGGGATAGGCTCCTTACTGTGAAAGAAAATGATGCCAATAACTTTACAGTTCTTAAGAATGCACTCCTGGATGGTTATGGCTTAACCACTGAACAGTACAGGATAAAGTTCAGAGAGACCAAAAAGGAGTCTTCACAAGACTGGGTTGATTTCATTGACCATTCAGTGAAGGCCTTGGAGGGGTGGTTACATGGCAGTAAAGTTACTGATTATGAAAGCCTGTATAACACAATCCTGATAGAGCATATACTTAATAATTGTGTGTCTGATTTGTTGCACCAGTACCTGGTAGACTCTGATCTGACCTCTCCCCAAGAATTGGGAAAGAAGGCAGACAAATGGGTCAGAACAAGGGTGAACAGAAAAGTTCATACAGGGGGTGACAAAGATGGCAATAAAAAGAAAGATGGTGAAAAATCTCAAGATAAGCATGGGGATAAGGGTAAAACCAAAGATCCCACTTCAAATCTTAAACACTCTTCAGAGGGTGGGGATAAAACTAATTCTTCCTCTTCTTCTCAACCTGCACACATTAAAAAGCCTTGGTGCTTTGTGTGTAAAAACAGAGGCCATAGGCCAGGGGATAAGTCCTGTCCAGGTAAACCCCCTGAGCCTACCACCACTAATACATCAAGCTCTAGTGCCCCTAGCAGTAGTGGTACTAGTGGTGGGACTGCTGGCAACAGTCAAGATAAGGGTGTAGTTGGGTTCACTTTTGGGTCCATAGTAGAAACTGGGGTAGTCACTCCCAAGACAGTTTCTGTCACACCTAGGGGCATTGGCCTTGCCACACTGGCTGCTTGTCCCCTTACAATGGATAAGTACAGGCAGACAGTTTCAATAAATGGTGTTGAGGCCTTGGCCTACAGGGACACAGGTGCCAGTTTCACTTTGGTGACTGAAAACCTAGTGCACCCTGATCAACACATCATTGGACAACAGTATAAGATTATTGATGTCCATAACTCCACTAAGTTTCTTCCCTTAGCTATAATTCAGTTTAGTTGGGGTGGAGTTACTGGCCCTAAGCAGGTGGTGGTATCACCTAGCTTACCTGTAGACTGTCTCTTAGGTAATGACCTAGAGGCCTCAGGTTGGGCTGATGTAGAGTTTTATGCCCATGCAGCCATGCTGGGCATCCCTGAGGAATTGTTCCCTCTCATTTCTACTGAAATGAAAAAGCAAAGGAGAGAAGGCCTGAAAACTCAGGAACCCTCTCCATCAACAGGTAAAAAGGGTATCACAGTATCCCCTAACCACCCTACCATTCAGGATACCATTCCTCTGGTGGGAGAAACCTCTCCTGGGGTGGCACCTGTTCCAAGGGAATCATCAGTTGGCAAAACTGTACTCCCTGAGGTGGAAGTACCTCTCTGTGGGATAACTAACATTGGTGAGAAAAAGAGCACCATTTTAGTTAACATGGAGCATCCCTCCAACCCTCCCAGAGAAACTTTAGTGCAGAAACTCTGCACTGCCTCACAACACTTAGGACAGCATCCCTGCCCTAGTGTGGAGCTGATAGGACAGCATCCCTGCCCTGCTCCAACCCAAGAGAAACAGCATCCCTGTTCTCTCTTCCAGCCATATGGACAAAGTTTTTGCCCAGCTATGGCTTTTCGGAGACAGCATCCCTGTCTGGCATTTCCATCACTACAAATAGGTTCAGTGGACAATTCCCACTGCTCTAAACTAAAACTTACTGATAGAAACTCTGAAAATACATCTTCACATTGTTGCTTAGCTAAAAAACTTCAAACAGGGCGGTTTACATCCCCACAGGGAAGTAACCATATAGTGGATGATAAAGGGAGTAACCAGTCTATTGCAGAGCTACTCTCTACTTATCACCACTTAGACAATAAAGTCTCAACTGGCCAAGGTTAGCCTTATTGTCCTTCATTTGGGGGGGGGGGTTGTGTGAGAAGGTAGCCTCTTTCTAGCCTTGTTACCCCCACTTTTGGCCTGTTTGTGAGTGTATGTCAGGGTGTTTGTCACTGTTTTCACTGTCTCACTGGGATCCTGATATCCAGGCCTCAGTGCTCATAGTGAAAACACTATGGGCCTGATTCTAACTTTGGAGGACGGTGTTAAACCGTCCCAAAAGTGGCGGATATACCACCTACCGTATTACGAGTTCCATAGGATATAATGGACTCGTAATACGGTAGGTGGTATATCCGCCACTTTTGGGAAGGTTTAACACCGTCCTCCAAAGTTAGAATCAGGCCCTATGTTTTCAGTATGTTTGTTATGTGTCACTGGGATCCTGCTGGTCAGGACCCCAGTGCTCATAGGTTTGTGGCCTATATGTATGTGTCACTGGGACCCTGTCACACAGGGCCCCAGTGCTCATAGGTGTGCATGTATATGTTCCCTGTGTGGTGCCTAACTGTCTCACTGAGGCTCTGCTAACCAGAACCTCAGTGGTTATGCTCTCTCATTACTTTCAAATTGTCACTAACAGGCTAGTGACCAATTTTACCAATTTACATTGGCTTACTGGAACACCCTTATAATTCCCTAGTATATGGTACTGAGGTACCCAGGGTATTGGGGTTCCAGGAGATCCCTATGGGCTGCAGCATTTCTTTTGCCACCCATAGGGAGCTCTGACAATTCTTACACAGGCCTGCCACTGCAGCCTGAGTGAAATAACGTCCACGTTATTTCACAGCCATTTTACACTGCACTTAAGTAACTTATAAGTCACCTATATGTCTAACCTTTACCTGGTAAAGGTTAGGTGCAAAGTTACTTAGTGTGAGGGCACCCTGGCACTAGCCAAGGTGCCCCCACATTGTTCAGAGCCAATTCCCTGAACTTTGTGAGTGCGGGGAACACCATTACACGCGTGCACTACATATAGGTCACTACCTATATGTGGCTTCACAATGGTAACTCCGAAAATGGCCATGTAACATGTCTATGATCATGGAATTGCCCCCTCTATGCCATCCTGGCATAGTTGGCACAATCCCATGATCCCAGTGGTCTGTAGCACAGACCCTGGTACTGCCAAACTGCCCTTCCTGGGGTTTCACTGCAGCTGCTGCCAACCCCTCAGACAGGCATCTGCCCTCCTGGGGTCCAGCCAGGCCTGGCCCAGGATGGCAGAACAAAGAACTTCCTCTGAGAGAGGGTGTGACACCCTCTCCCTTTGGAAAATGGTGTGAAGGCAGGGGAGGAGTAGCCTCCCCCAGCCTCTGGAAATGATTTGTTGGGCACAGAGGTGCCCAATTCTGCATAAGCCAGTCTACACCGGTTCAGGGACCCCTTAGCCCCTGCTCTGGCGCGAAACTGGACAAAGGAAAGGGGAGTGACCACTCCCCTGACCTGCACCTCCCCTGGGAGGTGTCCAGAGCTCCTCCAGTGTGCTCCAGACCTCTGCCATCTTGGAAACAGAGGTGCTGCTGGCACACTGGACTGCTCTGAGTGGCCAGTGCCACCAGGTGACGTCAGAGACTCCTGCTGATAGGCTCCTTCAGGTGTTAGTAGCCTATCCTCTCTCCTAGGTAGCCAAACCCTCTTTTCTGGCTATTTAGGGTCTCTGTCTCTGGGGAAACTTGAGATAACGAATGCATGAGCTCAGCCGAGTTCCTCTGCATCTCCCTCTTCACCTTCTGATAAGGAATCGACTGCTGACCGCGCTGGAAGCCTGCAAACCTGCAACATAGTAGCAAAGACGACTACTGCAACTCTGTAACGCTGATCCTGCCGCCTTCTCGACTGTTTTCCTGCTTGTGCATGCTGTGGGGGTAGCCTGACTCCTCTCTGCACCAGAAGCTCCGAAGAAATCTCCCGTGGGTCGACGGAATCTTCCCCCTGCAACCGCAGGCACCAAAAAGCTGCATTACTGGTCCCTTGGGTCTCCTCTCAGCACGACGAGCGAGGTCCCTCGAATCCAGCGACTCTGTCCAAGTGACCCCCACAGTCCAGTGACTCTTCGGCCCAAGTTTGGTGGAGGTAAGTCCTTGCCTCACCTCGCTGGGCTGCATTGCTGGGAACCGCGACTTTGCAGCTACTCCGGCCCCTGTGCACTTCCGGCGGAAATCCTTTGTGCACAGCCAAGCCTGGGTCCACGGCACTCTAACCTGCATTGCACGACTTTCTAAGTTGGTCTCCGGCGACGTGGGACTCCTTTGTGCAACTTCGGCGAGCACCGTTTCACGCATCCTCGTAGTGCCTGTTTCTGGCACTTCTCTGGGTGCTACCTGCTTCAGTGAGAGCTCTTTGTCTTGCTCGACGTCCCCTCTCTTTTCAGGTCCAATTTGCGATCTCCTGGTCCCTCCTGGGCCCCAGCAGCGTCCAAAAACGCTAACCGCACGATTTGCAGCTAGCAAGGCTTGTTAGCGTCCTTTCGGCGGGAAAACACTTCTGCACGACTCTCCACGGCGAGAGGGATCCGTCCACCAAAGGGGAAGTCTCTAGCCCTTTTCGTTCCTGCAGAAACCTCAGCTTCTTCTGTCCAGTCGAAGCTTCTTTGCACCCGCAGCTGGCATTTCCTGGGCATCTGCCCATCTCCGACTTGCTTGTGACTTTTGGACTTGGTCCCCTTGTTCCACAGGTACCCTAGATTGGAAATCCACAGTTGTTGCATTGCTGGTTTGTGTCTTTCCTGCATTATTCCTCTAACACGACTTCTTTGTCCTTAGGGGAACTTTAGTGCACTTTGCACTCACTTTTCAGGGTCTTGGGGAGGGTTATTTTTCTAACTCTCACTATTTTCTAATAGTCCCAGCGACCCTCTACAAGGTCACATAGGTTTGGGGTCCATTCGTGGTTCGCATTTCACTTTTGGAGTATATGGTTTGTGTTGCCCCTATCCCTATGTTTCCCCATTGCATCCTATTGTAACTATACAGTGTTTGCACTGTTTTCTAAGACTATACTGCATATTTTTGCTATTGTGTATATATATCTTGTGTATATTTCCTATCCTCTCACTGAGGGTACACTCTAAGATACTTTGGCATATTGTCATAAAAATAAAGTACCTTTATTTTTAGTATAACTGTGTATTGTGTTTTCTTATGATATTGTGCATATGACACTAGGTGGTACTGTAGTAGCTTCACACGTCTCCTAGTTCAGCCTAAGCTGCTCTGCTAAGCTACCATTATCTATCAGCCTAAGCTGCTAGACACCCTATACACTAATAAGGGATAACTGGGCCTGGTGCAAGGTGCAAGTACCCCTTGGTACTCACTACAAGCCAGTCCAGCCTCCTACATCACCCACTTGAGAGACTCTGGCCTTGCACTCCCCAGGACCAAGCAGTGGGCAAGTCACCCACTTGAGAGACTGTTGCCTTGAACTCCCAGGACAGACCAATGGGCATGTTGCCCCCTCCAGGACCAGTGGTGTTGTTCCATCTGCCGGCTGAGGTGCCCCCTGTCCCCGCTCCCCCTGAGGTGCCTGCCTATTTTCCAACTGATGCCCCTGCAGTGTTCTCTCCGTGTTGTGGCAGGAGACAAGTGGGGCCTTGGACTTTGTCATGTGGCCCTATGGCCCACGCATATTGAGGACTGGGCAGTGTCCCTTGAATTGTACATATGTATATACCATTAGATTGTATTTTCGTATTTCTACTATACACTCACTTTCATCTATTCGTGTTGTCCTTGCATTAATCCTGAGGGGTACGGGCTATTTATGTTTTCTTATTGCATCTGATTGTGTGTATGGTGTTGGGGGTGGGAGGATGCGTTGTGAGTGTGTGTGTCACTCTCTTTTTCCTCCCCCAGTCCTCTGTGTGCTAGGCAGCTGTACTCACCATGGTCGTCTTCGCCGTCGTTGGTGTTCGTGGTGGAGCAGGACGTAAAAGATCATGGAAAATATTTGCAGCTCGGGCTTCATGGCGGCGTGGTTGTTCCCTGTGTCTCCAATGGTGAGTCCTTTCCCTTCTGAGGTCTGTTTCAGCCAGGCTTTTGATGTCATTGGTACCGACCTGGAAAAGGTGGCGGATTGAGCTGTCATAATACGATGGGGGGAACATTGTCTTCCGCCTAGCTGTAGGTGGCTACCGCCATGGTGGCTGTTGTTTCCGCCCTGGCGGTTGGTGTGATAAAGTGGCTGTCTATCTGAGATCTTTCCGCCATGGTCATAATTTGGTGGTAATTACCGCCAGCCTGTTGGCGGTATTACCAACACTTTATTACCAACCGCCAGGGTTGTAATGAGGGCCTATGTTTTCTTAAATTGATAGTTTCATAAGCTATGGCAAAACATAGGCCCTCATTCTGACCTTGGCGGTCTTTTCGCAAGACCGCTGAGTTACCGCCGCGGTGAAGACCGCCGACCACGGCGGTGTGCCGCTGTGCGCATTCTGACCGCTGGGAGCGTTCCGCCGGAAAACCGCCAGCAGCCACACTGGCGGTCGGCGGGAAAGTGGAGACTGGTCAACCTCCACCGCCACGCCAGCAGAACACCGCCCACAGAATTACGACCCACATTTCCGTGTGGCGGTCTTCTGTTGGCGGTCTTCTGTTGGCGGTCACGTCCCTATGGCTCCCGTCGCCTCCCGGAGGACCAACGCACAAGGTAAGTTGATCGTCCGTGAGGGGAGGGGGTGGGGGGGTGTTGTGTGATGTGGGCGTGCATGGGGGTGTGCGTGTGAGTGTGTAGAGGGGGTGTGTGAGTGCGTGTATGCGGGCGGGGGGTGCTGCTGTGTCTATGGGTAATGTGTGCTGTTCGGCAGGTGCGCATGTCGGCATGTATGTGTGCGGGTATGTGTCCCCGTTGTGTATGTGTGTGTAGGGGGTGTGTATATGTGCATGTTGGGGGTGTGTGCATGTCGGGGTACATGTATGTGCATGTCGGGGTGGGGGTGGGGAGGGGGTTCGTACCACCTCTGGGGGGTGGCAGGGGGGTGGAGGGTGTGGGGGGAGGACTCGGGTGGGTAGTGGGGGGTGGGGGAGACCCCTATCAGTGCCAGGGAAGGAATTCCCTGGCCCCGATAGTGCTTACCGCCATGGTTCGCACGGCGGTTCCCGCCCGCAAGAAACCGCGGCGGTAGGCAGGGTCATAATACCCTCGGCGGTCTTGGGACGACCGCCGGGCCGGAGTGCGCAAACTCCAGCCCCGCGGTCATGACCGCCGTGGCGGTCGGAGTGGAGAAGTAGCGGTCGGTCGCGGCGGGGACCGCCGCGGTCAGAATGCCATTTTTAATACCGCCGGTCTGTTCGCGGTCCGACCGCCGTCTCTCCGCCGACCGCCAGGGTCAGAATGAGGGCCATAGTGTCTCCATGAGGCATACGTCACGCCGTTCCACATCAACACCAACCCTAAAGCAGACACTGCTAATAACCGTTTAAAACATACAGGGTTTTGTAAACCTATTTTAAAAACAGCATAGCAGTAAAATTGTATAGGCCTAACTACATATCTAGGGCTTTCAATATTAAAAAACAATTAATTATCATGTATATTGTACTATAAATTTAGACCTTTCTGTTTTTACCTTAGCCCCTGTTTTTCACCCTTAAAAATACTGTTCAACTCTACAAATTAAACAACGGTTTCAGCACAATATAAACATATATTTCTGATAACTCTGTGCAAAAACATGGGCATTACTCTCTCATGGGGAATAGTTGGAAAGGCGGTGGGGGTAACGTCTAGGCTAAACTACAATAGAACATATACATGCAACACATAGTTACAGACGTTAAGTAGAAGAGGGTTAGCATTACCAGTCTGTGCTCTGCCCTTCATGTTTTCAGCCTTGAGGTGCTGATGGTACCTGCTCTCCGCAAACTTAAAATATTTAGTTCAGAAAAAAAGAGGTCTGTGAATGTGGGGGCTTTTATGCCAGCTTCATTGTGCTAATTATGATAAGGCTTTGTGGTGGGTGGAGCCTAGATATAGACATCTGTTTTAAGTGGGTATTGACTATCCACTGTTTGTTTAAAACTTTTAATTACA
This sequence comes from Pleurodeles waltl, assembly GCF_031143425.1. Taxonomy (NCBI): domain Eukaryota; kingdom Metazoa; phylum Chordata; class Amphibia; order Caudata; family Salamandridae; genus Pleurodeles; species Pleurodeles waltl. Next base: position 883,868,781 of record NC_090450.1, read on the forward strand.
TGGTCAGTTTATAATTTGACCTCTACTGAGCACCTTTGATGCCTGTCCTGGAAAGTCCTGGGGGGTATACATCTGTTTTAGATTTGCAACGCCTGTCATCCTTTGAGTCCTGTCCTGGGAAGTCCTTGAGGGCATACATCTGTTTTTAGGTTTGGTTTACTGGTCCACTGTTTTGTTTCAAACTTTTAATTGCTTGGTCAGTTTATAATTTACCCTCTACTGAGCCGCTTTAACGCCTGTCCTGGAAAATTCCTGTGGGGTATACACCTGTTTTAAATTTACAATGCCTGTCATCCTTTGAGTCCAGTCCTGGGAAGTCCTGGGAGCATACATCTGTTTTAGATTTGCAATGCCTGTCACCCTTTGAGTCCCGTCCTGGGAAGTCCTGGGTGGGGGGCATACATATTTCTTAGATTTGCAATGCCTGTCATCCTTTGAGTCCAGTCCTGGGAAATCCTGGGGGGCATATATCTGTTTTAGATTTGCAATGTCTGTCATCCTTTGAGTCCAGTCCTGGGAGGCCCTAGGGGCATATATCTGTTTTAGGTTTCCATTACTGGTCCAATGTTTTGTTTCAAACTTTTAATTGCATGGTCAGTTTATAACTTACCCTCTACTGAGCCCCCTTTGATGACTGTCATGGAAAGTCCTGGGGGTATACATCTGTTTTAGATTTGCAATGCCTGTCATCCTTTGAGTCCTGTCCTGGGAACTCTTGGGGCATACATCTGTTTTCGGTTTACATTTCTAAAATTGACTGGCTCTAACAAAAGCAACATTTGCCCAGCCCCTCTTTTTGGATTAGCCAACAGTGTGGATTTTTGGCCTTACATTTCCAATGCTCCACCCTGTGAGGAGGCACCCCCAGCAGCCACATGGCCTGACTGTCTGACATGTCCAGACGTGTACTCCTAGGCGCAGAAACAGGTTGCACACCAGCAGGGCCCTCATTTTACACAATAGACCTAAACACAGCGGCTAGGACCCTGGCACATGACTAACATGTGACCCCATGATGTCACAACCCACGTGACTCCCCTACACCTACGTCAGTTCCGGGGCGGGCTCTCAGGGGCACCGGAAGTCCCGGTAACGGATTTGACATAATTTCCGAGGGGGCGGGACAACTGTCACTGTCGAGTTTGATAAGGAAAGGTATCCCCTTATTCTACTTGCATTTCTTAAATAGCGATTTCTTAAAATTCGCTATTTAAGAAAACCAAAAAAGACTTTGATACATCTGGCCCTAAATTTTTAAGGTTATCGTCTTACAAGTGTTTGCTGTTGTATTTCATTAAATTGTATTAGCTCTGTAACTCATATCTTTTCAGAATCTGCCTATTAAATCCTTAACTGGAAAGTCGATGAAACGCTGAAAACTTTTGCCAAAAGCTTCGAGTAGTAGTAGGTTGGCCCGGTAATTCCCCAACAAATCTAGAAGCCTTCTGGGGCCTTTAAATCAATCTTGTACATACAGCATTTACAGACCAACAAAGAAATGCCAAGAAATGTCAGCCTTGCTATTGTTGCATTTAATGGGGAAAAGGCCAAGGCAATCGAGGTCGCTGGGACGCAGGATGTCTCAGCTGTGTTTAATTCAGAGTGGAAGCAGAAAGTATGTCTGCTCAATTAAAATGGGCTCGCTAGTAACCTGTGCCCACATACAGGGTTTAGTAAACCTATTTTAAAAACAGCATAGCAGTAAAATTGTATAGGCCTAACTACATATCTAGGGCTTTCAATATTAAAAAACAATTAATTATCATGTATATTGTACTATAAATTTAGACCTTTCTGTTTTTACCACAGCCCCTGTTTTTCACCCTTAAAAATACTGTTCAACTCTACAAATTAAACAACGGTTTCAACACAATATAAACGTATGTGTCTGATAACTCTGTGCAAAAACATGGGCATTACTCTCTCATGGGGAATAGTTGGAAAGGCGGTGGGGGTAACGTCTAGGTTAAACTACAATAGAACACATACATGCAACACATAGTTACAGACCTTAAGTAGAAGAGGGTTAGCATTACCAGTCTGTGCTCTGCCCTTCATGTTTTCAGCCTTGAGGTGCTGATGGTACCTGCTCTCCGCAAACTTAAAATATGTAGTTCAGAAAAAAAGAGGTCTGTGAATGTGGGGGCTTTTATACCAGCTTCATTGTGCTAATTATGCTTAGGCTTTGTGCTGGGTGGAGACTAGAAATAGACATCTGTTTTAAGTGGGTATTGGCTATCCACTGTTTGTTTCAAACTTTTAATTACATGGTCAGTTTATAATTTGACCTCTACTGAGCACCTTTGATGCCTGTCCTAGAAAGTCCTGGGGGGTATGCATCTGTTTTAGATTTGCAACACCTGTCATCCTTTGAGTCCTGTCCTGGGAAGTCCTTGAGGGCATACATCTGTTTTTAGGTTTGGTTTACTGGTCCACTGTTTTGTTTCAAACTTTTAATTGCTTGGTCAGTTTATAATTTACCCTCTACTGAGCCGCTTTAACGCCTGTCCTGGAAATGTCCTGTGGGGTATACACCTGTTTTAAATTTACAATGCCTGTCATCCTTTGAGTCCAGTCCTGGGAAGTCATGGGAGCATACATCTGTTTTAGATTTGTAATGCCTGTCACCCTTTGAGTCCCGACCTGGGAAGTCCTGGGTGGGGGGCATACATATTTCTTAGATTTGCAATGCCTGTCATACTTTGAGTCCAGTCCTGGGAAATCCTGGGGGGCATATATCTGTTTTAGATTTGCAATGTCTGTCATCCTTTGAGTCCAGTCATGGGAGGCCCTAGGGGCATATATCTGTTTTAGGTTTCCATTACTGGTCCAATGTTTTGTTTCAAACTTTTAATTGCATTGTCAGTTTATAACTTACCCTCTACTGAGCCCCCTTTGATGACTGTCATGGAAAGTCCTGGGGGTATACATCTGTTTTAGATTTGCAATGCCTGTCATCCTTTGAGTCCTGTCCTGGGAACTCTTGGGGCATACATCTGTTTTCGGTTTAAATTTCTAAAATTGACTGGCTCTAACAAAACCAACATTTGCCCAGCCCCTCTTTTTGGATTAGCCAACAGTGTGGATTTTTGGCCTTACATTTCCAATGCTCCACCCTGTGAGGAGGCACCCCCAGCAGCCACATGGTCCTGACTGTCTGACATGTCCAGACGTGTACTCCTAGGCGCAGAAACAGGTTGCACACCAGCAGGGCCCTCATTTTACACAATAGACCTAAACACAGCGGCTAGGACCCTGGCACATGACTAACATGTGACCCCATGATGTCACAACCCACGTGACTCCCCTACACCTACGTCAGTTCCGGGGCGGGCTCTCAGGGGCACCGGAAGTCCCGGTAACGGATTTGACATAATTTCCGAGGGGGCGGGACAACTGTCACTGTCGAGTTTGATAAGGAAAGGTATCCCCTTATTCTACTTGCATTTCTTAAATAGCGATTTCTTAAAATTCGCTATTTAAGAAAACCAAAAAAGACTTTGATACATCTGGCCCTAAATTTTTAAGGTTATCGTCTTACAAGTGTTTGCTGTTGTATTTCATTAAATTGTATTAGCTCTGTAACTCATATCTTTTCAGAATCTGCCTATTAAATCCTTAACTGGAAAGTCGATGAAACGCTGAAATCTTTTGCCAAAAGCTTCGAGTAGTAGTAGGTTGGCCCGGCAATTCCCCAACAAATATAGAAGCCTTCTGGGGCCTTTAAATCAATCTTGTACATGCAGCATTTACAGACCAACAAAGAAATGTCAAGAAATGTCAGCCTTGCTATTGTTGCATTTAATGGGGAAAAGGCCAAGGCAACTGAGGTCGCTGGGACGCAGGATGTCTCAGCTGTGTTTAATTCAGAGTGGAAGCAGAAAGTATGTCTGCTCAATTAAAATGGGCTCGCTAGTAACCTGTGCCCACATACAGGGTTTGGTAAACCTATTTTAAAAACAGCATAGCAGTAAAATTGTATAGGCCTAACTACATATCTAGGGCTTTCAATATTAAAAAACAATTAATTATCATGTATATTGTACTATAAATTTAGACCTTTCTGTTTTTACCACAGCCCCTGTTTTTCACCCTTAAAAATACTGTTCAACTCTACAAATTAAACAACGGTTTCAACACAATATAAACGTATGTGTCTGATAACTCTGTGCAAAAACATGGGCATTACTCTCTCATGGGGAATAGTTGGAAAGGCGGTGGGGGTAACGTCTAGGTTAAACTACAGTAGAACACATACATGCAACACATAGTTACAGACCTTAAGTAAAAGAGGGTTAGCATTACCAGTCTGTGCTCCGCCCTTCATGTTTTCAGCCTTGAGGTGCTGATGGTACCTGCTCTCCGCAAACTTAAAATATGTAGTTCAGAAAAAAAGAGGTCTGTGAATGTGGGGGCTTTTATACCAGCTTCATTGTGCTAATTATGCTTAGGCTTTGTGCTGGGTGGAGGCTAGAAATAGACATCTGTTTTAAGTGGGTATTGGCTATCCACTGTTTGTTTCAAACTTTTAATTACATGGTCAGTTTATAATTTGACCTCTACTGAGCACCTTTGATGCCTGTCCTAGAAAGTCCTGGGGGGTATGCATCTGTTTTAGATTTGCAACACCTGTCATCCTTTGAGTCCAGTCCTGGGAAGTCCTTGAGGGCATACATCTGTTTTTAGGTTTGGTTTACTGGTCCACTGTTTTGTTTCAAACTTTTAATTGCTTGGTCAGTTTATAATTTACCCTCTACTGAGCCCCTTTAACGCCTGTCCTGGAAAAGTCCTGTGGGGTATACACCTGTTTTAAATTTACAATGCCTGTCATCGTTTGAGTCCAGTCCTGGGAAGTCCTGGGAGCAGACATCTGTTTTCGATTTGCAATGTCTGTCACCCTTTGAGTCATGTCCTGGGAAGTCCTGGGGGGGCATACATATTTCTTAGATTTGCAATGACTGTCATCCTTTGAGTCCAGTCCTGGGAAATCCTGGGGGGCATATATCTGTTTTAGATTTGCAATGTCTGTCATCCTTTGAGTCCAGTCCTGGGATGTCATAGGGGCATATATCTGTTTTAGGTTTGCATTACTGGTCCACTGTTTTGTTTCAAACTTTTAATTGCATGGTCAGTTTATAATTTACCCTCTACTGAACCCCCTTTGATGACTGTCATGGAAAGTGCTGGGGGTATACATCTGTTTTAGATTTGCAATGCCAGTCATCCTTTGAGTCCGGTCCTGGGAACTCTTGGGGCATACATCTGTTTTAGGTTTGCATTTCTAAAATTGACTGGCTCTAACAAAAGCAACATTTGCCCAGCCCCTCTTTTTGGATTAGCCAACAGTGTGGATTTTTGGCCTTACATTTCCAATGCTCCGCCCTGTGAGGAGGCACCCCCAGCAGCCACATGGTCCTGACTGTCTGACATGTCCAGACGTGTACTCTTAGGCGCAGAAGCAGGTTGCACACCAGCAGGGCCCTCATTTTACACAATAGACCTAGACACAGCGGCTAGGACCCTGGCACATGACTAACACGTGACCCCATGATGTCACAACCCACGTGACTCCCCTACACCTACGTCAGTTCCGTGGCGGACTCTCAGGGGCACCAGAAGTCCCGGTAACGGATTTGACATAATTTCCGAGGGGGCGGGACAACTGTCACTGTCTAGTTTGATAAGGAAAGGTGTCCCCTTATTCTACTTGCATTTCTTAAATAGCGATTTCTTAAAATTCGCTGTTTAAGAAAACCAAAAAAGACTTTGATACATCTGGCCCTAAATTTTTAAGGTTATCGTCTTACAAGTGTTTGCTGTTGTATTTCACTAGATTGTATTAGCTCTGTAACTCGTATCTTTCAGTATCTGCCTATTAAATCCTTAACTGGAAAGTCGATGAAACGCTGAAACATTTTGCCAAAAGCTTCGAGTAGTAGTAGGTTGGCCCGCGCAATTCCTCAACAAATATAGAAGCCTTCTGGGGCCTTTAAAACAATCTTGTACATGCAGCATTTACAGACCAACAAAGAAATGCCAAGAAATGTCAGCCTTGCTATTGTTGCATTTAATGGGGAAAAGGCCAAGGCAATCGAGGTCGCTGAGACGCAGGATGTCTCAGCTGTGTTTAATTCAGAGTGGAAGCAGAAAGTATGTCTGCTCAATTAAAGTGGGCTCGCTAGTAACCTTTGCCCCCCCCCCCCCCCCCCCCCTCATCCCCATGTCCCTCAACACCCTCTTCCCTGCCCACCAACCTCCACATACCGCTGCAGATGTGTTACTTTAAACCCAGGGCCTGGGCCAGTCACAGCAGAAGCACCGCCAAGGCAGGAGGGGGAGCCTTGAGAGGAGACTCCTGGTTATCTTAGCCCACACCCATACACCCCTCCTCCCAAGAACAAGCCAGCCTTAATGGAAACAATCTGTGAAGCAGCCAGTCAGCTCTGGGCTTGAGAGAGTTCAGGCTGGCTCCCCCGGCAGCCAGGCACAGCCCGAGAAGCAGCGAGAGAGAGAGAGAGAACATCCCTTGTGAGGACCAAGCCACCACACTTCAAACTCAAGTTACACAAAGAGATTCCTTTAGGAGAAAACTTGTTCCACTCTCGAGGCCACCGAGACGACACTGCTGCAGAGCAGTGTTCAAACTCTAACACAGAACAAAGTCTACCATCTGGTAAGTTATATTTGCTTTTCACCTGCAACTTTTTTCGAAAAAATGTATTTCCTGTATTCTGGGGAAATTCGTGAAGTTATCGTTGTCTTTTAGCCTTAGTAATTCCGAACGTACAAACCTGAAACTTGCTGCAACATTTAACGTTCGTAATGTAAGCGCGCGTCTCCTGAAACAAACATGGAATATGATAACGATTTCTGGCTCTTCTATATAATATTTAGCATTTGTGCAGCGCTGATGCATTCAGACGGGCGATTCAGGGCGCTCTGTTGAAATCTGTTTCGATTTGATACGCGTATTTTACATGAACTAACATTTTGTGACTGTGGATGTATCAATTCTGCAGCATTTTAGTGAATTTGACCTCTTTAACCTATACTACATTTCGAGAATTAGTGACTGCTAAGAGCAAGCGCCCAGAAGCTGCACACAAATTTATTTCCCTTTACCTCCTAGGTTACTCACGACTGTGTGGTACGGTATTGCTGTTGTACACATGCCACTTCCCTGGACTTTTGTCTGTATTGCTTTGTTATGGTATTGTCTACAGTGGGCTACTGGACAGTGGTTAAAAGGTGCACAGTGCTTTCTGGTTGTTCACCACAAGACAGTTCTACAATATCTAGTGCCAGGATAGGGCAAAATCTTCTGCCGAATAGCATAACTGTGCAATGTAAACTTCCTATAATTAACAACCGGGCACCCTTACTTTATCACTTAAGTCAGAGATTTTGTTTTCAGCTCAAAGTATGAGTTTTCCATTTAAGTTTACATTGTGTTAAGCATTCTGTGGAATTATCACGTGGGCTTTAGTTATTTAGCACCTTGATGCTTGATGCATAAGGGATTCTAACCCATAGTTAAGAAAATACATAGGTTGTTTGAAAACACAAAGGATACACAATTAGCAGAACTTATTTAAAATGTTTACCTAAAATTAATTATTTGTTTCTTCTCTGGAAGACGTGGATGCCAGTTTACTGCCATTTCTACCTCTCCGGGCAAAATCATTTTTGTAACACATATAGAGTTTTGCACACACTCACATGCACGCACTTTCCTGCGAAACATCAACAAGTGGTCACTTCTAGTAAGAAAAGGTGCACCTATTTTATTTCCCGATCCCAGTATAAATTTTAAAACTTGTCTTCAGTTTTGAGTATTCACAGCTTAGGACTGCTTAAACCCACCTCTTCGTTAAGAGTAAACCCCTAAAGATGAGCATTGTTCATTACATATGTTTTATTTGTGTGCCTCACTGGAAGTCTCTTTATGATGTAGGACACCAGAACTTCAAAAGTGATGCAACACGTGTCACTCCCTAGCTACCTATTTTCCCAGGCATTTAGATAATCTGATCCTCGTGAGTTTAAGACTCCTCAGTTGGTCCTTCTAGTCCCCTTGCGGTCAAACTCCTAAGATTAGTTTGTCACCATCACCATTGGCTTTCAAGACTTCTGTTCTTTTAAGGCTCTGTTACATTTTGGGGCACTTTCTTTGGGATATATTCGACAGCAACTATCCCTAATACATCCCATCCTTACCGGTTGATCTTCCCTCACTGGGTTCTACACCACGTCACCACTCACCACTCTCTGCATGTACCCATAGGCAATAGCGCTGAGGGCAGTAGTGGCACTTCACAGAAACCTCTATATAATATAAAATAAAATATATTCTGTGTGTCCTTATAAAATAACCGTTATGCTGAGTCTTTGAAGTAAATAGTATCATGCATGAACAGTTAAAGAAAATATTTTCATGAAAAAGGACGAATCATCTCTGCCCTTCATGCATTACATTTAAATATACAAAGCTGTCTTGCTGCAGACAAAAAACAGCCTCTCACTCTACTGACTGGGGGTATTTATCCATTTTTGGCAAAATCTTCACGTTGTTGATGCTGGATTACAGAAACCAACAGCTAGAGGCCAAAGGCATTCCAACGATGGTCTCATGACAGTGTTTGTCTCAGACAAATAATTTTGGTACTCGTTCAATTTTTTAGAAGAGAGCCTTGTTATGTTTCAGATGGAGGCAGCCAGGCACTAACGTATTTCATTCTGGTAGAAACTCCATTGGACCAGTTTCTAATGGTTAGAAATCGACCCATTTGTGGTTAGTGTTGGACTCTGTTGCGGTATATGGGGTTTGAACAATGGGGTTTGTGTGTCCACAACGAAGAAAACACAACAGAAGCGTTACTCGTTGAAAAAACTAATAACTGAAACCAAGAGATATAAATAACAAGTTGTATCAAAGCATCTGAAATCAATTGGTTTTTTCCTCGTAGCATTTTGCTGTGCCAAAAAGCCAATTTCTTACGTCTGTTGGAATACAAACTGTTTGAAGTTGATTAACTAGAATTTCCCCCTGGAAAAGTGTCAAAGGCACAGGACTGCCATATCTTCAGTCTACCCTGGTGAAAATGCCATTGGTACATTATTTGTACTTGATCCATAAAGGGGCTTCTTACTTTTCATATAAAAATACATACTGCAATTACTAGGCCCCCATATTAACAAGCCCCAAGAAGCAATGTTCTCGATGCATTGTACCACAGATGCTCAAAATCCCACATGGCAGCAACTGGATTCAGCAGAAACAATTTGTGACAGGTCAGGTGAAAGCACCCTGAGAGGATTCAGGTCACAAGCGATCTCATCGTTGACCAAAACATTAACAGTGCATGTTCAAAGTGTGTACCTGCAAAAATGGCAGCCACTGCAGGTAGTGATGTGTCCTTTGATGCTGGAGAATACTGGATTCATGGGTTTACTGCACTTCATAAGGCTGGGAAGGGAGAAGTATGTAGATTGCTCCCACATGGATGATAGTCATTTTCTTAAAGCAGTGAAGCCCAGCTTACACCAAATCTGACTGGCTAATTGACAACGTTTCACTTATTAGAATTGTTCTGTTAGGTTTTGACTTCGTGGCTGATGTGCAAATAGTAAGCAAGCTCTCATATGCACAAAAGGAGAGATAAGCTAATTAATTTATGCCTGGAGAAACCGAGGCCAGACAATAATTGCGAGGTTACATTAAGTCCACTTGTACATCAGGTGAAAGGAGTTGACGCCCCAGTGTGTCCTCAGACTTCCAAACTTCCTCTTCAGTATTAGATAACATAATTCCAAGACGTATTTATTCCGATTTGTGAGAGAAGACCGAAGTAAATTACACACAAGAAGAATATTAGATGAGAGATGTGCTGGCGTGTACTGTGGCTAGTTCTACAAATAGGCGAGGACTGCTTGCTGCTGAGTCAATCATAGAGCCACGGTCTGTGCCACGTCACTGTGCATGCTGCAGGTTTATGGAAAGAACCTTCTGTGTTGTGGCATGCATGCTCCACTCCCTCTTGAGATCTTGGGCAGAAGCGACAATCACTGTAATAAGGATTCCCTGTTATCCCTAAAACAACAGGAATCAGGTGCTACCAGGAGTTCACTGAATTAATCAGTACTCATGTTCGGACTTTAAACTCCAGGGTCGGACAATCAAGGCTTACATTCGGAGGATGGTGTTGGATAGTCTCAGACACAGTGCACACCATAACAAGCCAGAATACATTCATTATCCAGTCACTTGGATTTCTCTTTGAAAGTATAACACCTTTTATTCTTTATAAATTCAACAGGCTAGCAATAAGCAACAGCATAGAAGTTTTTAAATAATCTACCTCACCCTAAATGAGGGGATACAGGGGTTATGTAGGAGTATTGACTATTTATTTACAGAACGTGTTTGGATTTAAACACCTGCATGTTCACAAGTTAGTGTGGCCTAAGGTCTGCATGCCTCATTAGCTGTGCAGGACCCCGCTGCCTCGGGCAGGTCCGTTGCTATGCTGGCAATAAACCATGTACGTACGTGATGGAGGCCAAGAATCACTTACAGGGTTATTAGATCACTGTGCGCAGGCCTTAGGATGGAATGACCAATAAGACATTGGTTGGCAAATGGGGGGCACTGGCAACATTAGCTTAGAGAGATCATGATACCTCAAACTTGATCCTGCCTGGAAGAGCTATACGATTGACACAAGGCAGTCCACCAAATGGGAAATCAGCGGAGGAAGTCAAGCGTGTTACAGTTGCACTAGCACAGGGGCAAGGTATGTTGACTGGTGTGGTGGAATAAGAGCGGCCATGGAAGACTTGGCGAATGGTGGTGGTTGGTCATAATGGTTTTTGGAAGTATTCTTAATTTACCACACCAACCACAACAGGTTTTTCTTCAGAACTAGAGAATGCTCCATATTCCCTACTTGTTAATGGGGACAGCCAAGCTCCACGCCTCTGGATCAGTGGTTTCTTCTGTTCTATTGCACAAATAAAAGGGTGAACTTGTTTAACTGGTTCACAGTGCCAGCTCATATCCAGAATCAGTAGCAGCTGGTGTCAGGCGACTCATAATTAAAGCTAGACATAAAAAAGTTACCCAAACAATACAATAAATATATTTTTGAAGGCGTAGTGCCATGAATACCAGTGGCCCACTCTGGTTAACAGACATCCCATAATGACCACTATGTTTGTACATCTGTCTTGGACGCTCCTGCTGTGGCTGTTTCAGAACTAATCCCTCCTGCCAGAGGAGGAGACAGGACGCAGAGGGTGGACAGGCATCCCATCTCCTTTAATGAAGGGCATGGTGTTTGGTAGTGGCCCTGTTGTTGGCCACAGTCCATTGTTTTGGTGCAACTTCACCCAGGCCACAGGCTGAACTGCTGGAACCAACCTGATCCATCAAACTGTTTCTGCTCCATTAAGGTGCATCATCCAGAACCAAACAACGCATGACTTGTAGTTGATGGTGCAGAGAGGAGAAGAGGGAAGCAAGGTTTATGGGGACATAGGGAAGAGGAGGGAGATACTTTTATGAACATCAGCTTATACCTATGCAGCACACTTTAAACCTGGGCATACTTACATACAAGAGGCCCCATACTGGTTGCACAAATCTCATACCCAGCACTGCTCAAACACATATGTCTCTCACACTCAAAACCCAAAACTGCATGCTATTACCACAGAGAGCCAGACACTGGACGATTTCCCTAAATTGTGAAGCACATAAAAGGGCTTGGACCCACTACTACCAATTAGCTCATACTGCATGGCATATGTCATTATAACTTCCATATATGTGATATCAATTTTCCCCAGGCGGTGTTATCACTCCACAATACCAGGGACTTTGAATGAGGCTTTTAGCATCATGAAGTTAAACTTCTGGAACAATCTGGGCCAGACTCTAAGGGCCCAAAAAATGGCCCCAAAAAAAACCTTTGCGTTCACATGGGATCTGGAAACCTTCCTCTTAAGAGAAGGTTTTGGCATCTTGCTTAATGCAAGGGGACTTCACTATCATCACTGAAAAGGCCTGGGACTCAATCCATCACTCCCACCCCACCTAAATAACAACAGATCATTGATCTCCCTTGCCACTCTGATAGTCAGGTGGCTAGGATTTTTTGTTTATGTTTAACTGTCCCTTGATCCCAAATGGGACGACCACAAATGGTGTCCGTTCATGCGACTCAACCAAATAACCAAGTTCACACACTGTTGCATGCAATTATTTATCAGAACTCTGAAGATGATAAATACATCTTCTCATCTCATGCTCTAATGCTCCTATGGTTTCCCATGTCCTCTGCGAACCACTTTGCTCTATATTGAATGTAAACCACCTCCTCCTTTCCCACTTTTTAAAATGAATCCTCCTTTTTCCACTTCCTCTGGTGTACCACTTTATGACTGATCTTTGCATTGTCTGCAAATAGGCACACATCATCATTTAGGCCCTCTGGAATATCTCTTACAAATGCATTGAAGGATGTCAGTTTCAAAACTGAGCCCAATTGCACCCTTGTTGTATCATCTTCCTTTATCAGAGAGAACTCTTTTTCCCCAATACTCATGCCACATTGGGAAATTGTTTTTAAAGAGTTCACGCAACATACTGAAGCAAGTTAGGTGTCAAGAACTGGCGGGAGCAGAACTGCACCATATCCTCAAAGAAGTGCACTGACGCATGAGTGGCAACCTAGCACCAATGGATGCACCCTTATGCAGTAGTGCAAGGGTGTCTGTTTTTTAAGGTCAGGATAGTTTTTGTGTAGGAAGGTGGACCATCCTGCACAAAAACTGTCCTTTGAGGAACACATGCAAAGAGGAAATAACAAGGAGAAATAAAAATATTTCTCCTCGTTACGCCAGCCTCAGCCAACTGCACTATTTTGGTGCAAACCCATGTCTACAAGTCTTTGTAGTTACGAGGTTTGCTTTGTATTCAACAAAAGAGTTTTCATCTGGTTTTCATAAAAAAACATGATGCAATCCCAATGCAAAATCTTTAAAAATCTGTCCCCATACCTTTTCTGCTTTATCACCATCCAGGTAATGTTAATGTTTTCTTAAAAGAGTTCTCTGAGAAAACTGTTCCCTTCACACCCAATAGGCTGCAGGTGTGTGGGAGGCCATGGAGGAGAGCAGACCACAAGTCCCAGAATTCTCTGCATGCCAGGAGGCAGAGTCAACTGCTGCTTTGGGGAACTTAATGTGCCAGATACTCCTGTGGCGTGGGAAGCGATGTAACAAGGCTGTGTCTGGGGCAGAGGGGGAGAGTAGACTACCAGTCCCAGAATCCTCTCCATGCCAGGAGATGGAGTCAGTGCTGCTTCAGGGCACTAAAGTTGCCGGGACTCCCTGGGTCATGCCCAGGCAAAACCCGGCCAAAGAGCAGGCCGTTCATGCTCATCAGAACCCCGAAGGAGGCCGGCCTGGGCTTCCCCTCATGGTCTTTTGCTTTGGATGTACTGTTTGGCTTTTCCTGCTTAATATGCATTTTGATTCTTCTTCAGATTCCGATGCATCTTTTCCTATGCTATTTTAGATTCTAGTGTTTTGTCACAGTTCTTTCACTTGGCCTCCCTAGATGGAGGCCACATTCTGGACTTAATTATTTCTCGGGCTGGTTTGACCACTATCTTGCCTCATTCTCGCTCCCTTTAAACATAAAATCTCAACACTACAGCTATTTAACAAATCCACTTGATTGTTGTTTAATTATAAGAGAAATGTGCATGATGCTTTGATAATATAGTTTATGGCTTATACTCACTATCCATAGTCATAATGGTGTCAGTAAAATTAAAACATAAGCACATCATTACTTAGGATAATTACATTACATTCTAGGCCCCTTAATACAAAATTCTAAACCTGCAGAATGACTCTGGAAATGCAATTATAGTGCTTCAAAAAAGTAAATTATAAACTCAGTTTATATGAATAGAAATATAAAAGAGAAAGAAAAGAGATTTTACACTGTCGCCACTCACTAAGAATCTTAGCTGCTGAAAACAAACAGAAGGAACTTTTGGAAACAACATTTCCAAGGAATCATACCATCTCACTTCCTCTTCTACACCCAATAGCATGCCCCATAAACTCTGGAATGATTTTCAGTTATTTGATCAGACCACTCTGAAGAATTTAAAATCAGGCTGTCCTTCAGAACCAATCATTATTCACTTCCTTTGTACTTTGAAAGACATCCTGGCACCGCTCTCTTCAAGACATTGTGAATTCATCTTGTACATCAGGGTGCATCGCTTTGTCCTTCATTACTGGTACTGTAATTCGCCTTTTGAGAAAGTCAGGCCTGGATCCTCTAAACAGTTGACTAGCTTACCTCCATAAGAAGCCAACATTTTTTAATTAAATATAGCCAGGTAGTTATACTACTTCTATGATACTAAGTGGGTTCCATGCTCAGAGCAGTATGGTAAACATATGTTTAGCAGTCATAGACAATCATCATATGGCTCCAGATGTCAACAGTGTCAATACACTGATTTTATTAGATCTGTCTGCGGCATTTGACACAGTCAACCGCATACACTTTAGAAATCAACTTCAGACCACTTACAAGCAATGAAAAATACTAGAATGGTTCATCACCTTTCTCTGTGAAAGATCCCACCAAATTGCTCTGGTGTTTCCTTTTCATCTGTCAATGAGATGTCCTGTGTCGTTTCTCATGGCTCTGCTCTCTCACATTATTTATTCAATTTGCATGACAGATCTCTTGCAGCCCTCATCCACTTTCATTGTCCTATCTTATGTTCCTACATGTATGATACTCAGATCCTATTCAGACCAAGTCACTGGACTATCAATTCCTCCTCGTTAAAATGTTGTCTTTCTGTTGTCAGGAATCGGATGGGTGACCACTAGCTTAAGCTAAATGCCAAAACAACAGAGACATTGATCATGCAAGGAAAGTGTAATTTGTGGCACCTTGATCTTTAACCATTTGATTTTGGTACCTGTCCTCAGCCAGCAGAATCAGTAAAAAGTCTAGGAGTAAAATAACACTCTTCTCTTCCCATGAAGAGTCAAGCCTTCTCAGTGACATCAGCGTGCACATTTAACTTGAAGAAACTTCATCCTGTGCTGTCTCTCCTGTCTGCAGAGACCTGATGTACCACCGTAATGGCACTCATTGACTTGGTTTGCATTTAAATAGGAAGTGATTCCTCTCTAATTCACCGACTGCAGACTTTTCAAAATCAGACTCATTAGTTGATGGTGGCTGCTCCTCACTTTAGCCACACCATCTCAATTCTGAAAACTCTTTGCTGGCCGCCTAAATAAGTATAGTCACCCTTAAAGTCCTGTGCATTGTTCGTAAATCTGTCTACGGCAGTTACCCAGGTTCAATGCAAATCACATTCAAATTGCTGTCTGAAAAGATCTCTCCATCCTGTGTATCACATGCTTTTACAGTTAGTAGATTCTTCAGTGCCCGACATGGCAGCAGGTGCCTGTTCTATCATGGCCACATCTCTCTGGAATGCCTTATTGTTGCCGTTGAGAATTACTTTCTGTCTCTTTTCCGGAAACCACTTAAAGACTACTTTTTGCCCAACACTTTCTATAACTTGCTTGGCTACAGTCCTTGTTGAAGCCTGGTTAAGTTTTAGGTTAAGCACCAAAAGACCCACTGGGTGATATTTCACCCCAGAAGAATTATTTTAACATTACATAACACAGCATAACTAGCACTCACTCATCGGTTAATCACTTTCAACAAAGTTTACCAACCTGTCTCCATTCCAAAAGTGGTTACCTTCCTGATAAGTCATGAACGTGAATCTTAATCAGATTGTTTCTCTGATGTCTGGGTGACCAAGTAAGAATACAATGGGAGTGTGCTCGCCTGACTTTCTTCCATGAGAGGATGCCCTTGTGGCTCTTAAAGCTCACTGCTATTAAGGTATCAATCTAATCTTTCCCTTCTGAAAGATACGATCAATGCCCTCAACAATAATGCCAAGCTGGTTGGCATGTAGTTGCCTGCCTTCTCCTTTGTTTTATTTGGCAAGTGGTTCTACCAGCTTGTTACTCGTGCCGCCACAACTTGTCTACGCCTATTTGTTATGCTAGGGCATATTTTATCATTTCCATGTTTATTCCAAGCATTTTCAGTTCAGTCATACACTTTTAATATCAATATCCATTTGTTTCTTCTCTTTTTCTTCTGCAGCTGTGAGCCATCACTACTCCTGTCTCTGAATACTGAGCAAATATGTTGATTCAGCATTTCTGCTTGTTTCTGCTGTCTCATGCATTTCTCCCTTCATCCTAATGCCTCACTATCCTGGCCTTGAATTCCCTTCTTTTGCCTACATACACCAACTTTGTTCTCATTGCTTAATGGACTTCTACAATAGAGTCATGTAATTCTTTCTTTGATCCTCTTTAAAGATGCTATCTTGTATTTTTTGTCTCATAATACATGCTCCTCATCAGTCATACAGTATTTTTTTCTCCCGATTATCCACATTCCTCCCATAGAATTCTGACACTTCTACAGTAGTTACCATTATTTTCACATACATCTGTTGTTCTCTATAGATTCTACGTTGTGTTGACTTGACACTTCTGAAGTCAAGCGACTTGGCCACAGGCTATGGTCACTCTCTCTAGGACTTAGATTGAAACACATTTAGTGAGCACAAGACCCCTGATGGTCCCCACCAGAATACATTAATTTATGCCCTTATTTGTAAAGGGCAAATTCAGAATTGTCTCATTTTGAGTAGTATCTTTATAACTGCCTGTGCCCCACAGTAAGAAGAAATGGATTGCCCTACTCCTACTTACAAAAGTGCCCTGTGGTACAGGCCCCCTACTTTTTCTTTGTGATACAAGGGGGTCCCACGGTGTACTGACACTCTGGCCAGCCGAATACTCTCCTACAGTTAGCCAGTGGCTACTGGACTAATGGGACTACAGTAAACTCTGCCAGGACATCAGGCACCTGTGATCAGATTTCTGATGCCACCAGAGCTGTGTCCTTGCTAAGGACAGGAGTGCACTTCTCTTCTTTGGGTGGTGGGTTCTGGGGCTGATCTGGAATGTTTGACTACATCATGTGCTGAAACTACATCATTGCAATACAAGGATTGGTATCATGGCTCTAGCGAATGAGAGCAACCCTGTGCAACATGGTCTGTAATATGCAATACTAATTTTGCCTGTTTGCCTCACATTTTTGCTGCATCCTTTTCTTGGCCTTAGGACTCTGAGCACTTTACCACTGCAGACCAGTGCTAAAGTGCATGTGCTTCTCCCCTAATCATGGTAACTTTGGTTTATCCACAACTGGCATATATATTTCACTTGTAAGTCCCTTGTAAAGTGGCATACCATATACCCAGGGCCTGTTTATTAAATACTACTAGAGGCCCTGCTGCACTGGTTGTGCCACCCATTTAAGTAGCCTTTAAACACGTCTCAGGCCGGCCACTACAGAGCGTGTGTGTGTAGTTTCACTGCCGCTTCGATTTGGTATTTACAATCTCTTGTCAAGCCTTAAACTCCCCTTTTATTACATATAAGTCACCAATAAGGTAGACCATAGGTAGCCCATATGGCACGGTGCTATGTAAGTAAAAGGCACGACATGTACTTTTAAGTTTTACATGTCCTGGTACTAAAAAACTACCAAAGTCATCTACTACTAGTATGAGGCCTGCTCCTCTCAGAGTCCAGCATTAGAATTTAATTTGTATACTTTTAAGCTGCAAGTCCTGATCAGAAAGGAGCAGTCACATTATTTTTCATGTCATTGGAATGGTAATGATAAATCTGGTAAAGGCTGAATTAATATTACCATTTTAGAAATGCCACTCTTAGAAAGTGGTCATTTCTCTGCTCTTATTGCTTTGTGTGCCTTGCAGCCTGTTTCCCCTATACGTCTGGGGTGGGGGACAGCTACACTTTGTGCATTCCCTTTAGATAGCCACAAACACAGGAAGGTTAGGTGTGTCTGAGCACTCATCTGCAAACAGATAGGCAGGGAGGGTGGAGGAGAGCTGAAACTTACACTTGAATAGGGAACTGCATGTCCCCACACAAAGGGCTGATTACCCTTATTGATAGTCTCGAGCCAGGGCCAGGAAGAAAGGACCTCTGTTCACTTTTCTTTGAAATCATCCCCACTTCAAAGGCACACTTGGGATTAAGAACTGGGTCTTCTGACTCTACCACATCATTACACTACATGATCTTGGAAGAACTCTGCCTGTAGTAAGGACTGCTGTGCTACAAGGAGTGCCATGCTGTTGGACTGCTTTCAAGAAGGACTGCTCTCTGCCTTGATAAGCTACCCTGCTGCTGGCTGATCTTTGCCCAGCTGAGGAAGGCCTTGAGCCTCTCATAAGACACAGTGACTCCAATGACTGGCTGGCCTGTCCCCCTGTTCTCCTGCACTCTGAAGGACATCAAAGACTGCAGGCACCTCTATTTTTGCAGCTGGGCACTGCTATCTGTGAGTCCTACCCATGCCTGAGGTGCCCATCCAGTCCTGGGCCTTGAAAGTGGGGTTGCCGCTGTCTTTTCAACAAGAACTGACACATCTGAGCCTTTGCGCTGCTAGGAGCTGACGCAGTGCCCTCCGACACTGACATATTGCCAACTTGACTACAACGTGGGGCCCGACTATGAGGTTTGATGGCGATGGATTGCATTCATTCCAACGGAGTTCGACTCAGACATGGGACACGACTGCAAGGCTCGACACAGACTGCACAGATCAGACTCAGCACATCACCTCTGCATCGCCCTCTGATGTCAACACTTGCTCCATCCAGGGTACTCCTTCAGAGGGATCTGTGTGAGTCCTGTAGCTTGCCTGCCTTCTATTGCGGTCAGCCTGAACTTTGGATTTCCCCGGTCTTGCGTAACCTCAAGTATCCTCTTAGCGCTATTGACTTCTGTGCACTATTTTTGTATTATTCTTTAAAAATTCATATCTCAAGTTCTACTGATTGGATTTTGGTTGTTGTGGTCTTGTATTACTCACATCAGTATTTCTCTATTTGTCTAAACCTGTGTAGATTATTTTTGTTGTGTTTTCACTGTGTTACTGTTTGAATGTGTTGTAATACTTTACACATTGCCTCTTTAGGTAAGCCTGCCTGCTCTGTTCCAAGCTACCAGAGGGGGACACAGGTTATTTCTATGTGTGTATCTAGCTTACCCTGACTGGAAGTGGTGTTTCCAGCCTGTACAGAGTGCATACTCCGACAACCAGAAAGCCCATTTCTAACAGTGAACAAAACCAAACACTTTAAAGATAATACATTTGTGTGTGTGGAGTCTATGTCAGCCATCAAAGAGAAAAAAGTTGTGTGCTCCCACTGCCACTGGCTGCCTAATTTTGAATCAAATGGAGATGGGCAATCACGAATGTTTTTAAATTTAGATAACGGCTATTGCAATTGTTGCTTCCTGTACTTGTTATCGCAACAATAGCCTTAGCAGGAAATTGATACCTTCCGCAACAATAGCCTTAGCAGGAAATTGATACCTTCCTCTCCCCTTCCCTCAGGGTGTTTTTACACACTTTAGAGAGTTGCATATCTTGGAAGAGGGCTGCAAAGGATTTTGTATCTTCAGGCCCACATACCAACGCTTGATACTCTTCTATGACAGTTTGGTGAGCCTCTTTATAAATGAAATAATGAAACAATATCAACATGTATGGCTAGGTGAAAGATGCACGCTTTTCATGCTCTATACAGAGCTAGTTTATGTTTGCATCCAACGCTGCTGCATTTATCACTTCTAGGCAGGCTCCTAATTAGATAGAAAAACAAATCACTTTATCTAAGAGATTAAATTACACCCATTTATTATATTATTTGCATTATATACTTTTTTGATGAAATACATGTAATCTTTCTGCAATAAAGATTTATGCATGATGAATGTAACAAAGCTGCAGTCTTGTGCATCTGGAGTTAGGAATAGAACGATTGGCTTAATCTGAAAACATTTAGCAGAGTCAAGGAGACATCTTAACATGACAAGAAGCACAGTACCTGTCAGTGGTGATCTCAGAATGTTTCCAACCATGTTTATTGCCTATTAGTTTGGGTGATCCATGTGTGAAGAGGATGGCACAAGAAATGCCTGACCCGAGTAACATTTTTCAGATAAAGTAAAGGGGCAATGTTTAATTTGTAAATAAATAATTGGCAGGACATATTCCCTTTCTTAGGAGCCAACCGAATGTCAGAACAGAAGAATACCAAGGGTGGCTTGTATTGATTCCACCGTATGTCGCTTTCTTCCACAATCCTATTCTTCATGCCTCTTTATCTCACTCTTGCAGATTCTTTTTCCACCTGTGCTTACTCCTTTTCCTCTATCTTCCTTTGTTTCCCCATCCATCTCCCTTTCTGCCTTTCTCTATCTTGCTGAAAGCCTGATGATGAAAAGTAAACTCCAGGTCCCCAAAAATGAATGTTGGCGTCCATCACCTCAAAACTCAAGCAGTGGCGAAAGGTAAGCCAAATGCTAAAAATAATTTAGGATGCCTTACCAACAAAAGCGAAGCTCAGCATGGCATAGAGAGTCACTGTGGAGCCTAACATGAAACAAGCATTGGCAAAGCCAACATCTCTGGCATGGACTGTTAAACTTTTGACTTTACCAAAGCCTGGTTGGATTGTAAATAGGCTCACTGTGCTCAGAAGGGGCGGGGCAGGTGCGGTGCACGGGGGAGGAGAAGATGGGGAAACATTTAATCCAAAAAATAAAAAAATAAAAACGTACCTGCTCCGTTGCTGCCGCGCTGCGCTGCTCCTCTTTCCCTCGTCGCTCCAGGCACAGGCTCCCAGCCTGCCCTGCAGCCAGTCCTGACGCTGCTCAGAGCAGTATTAGGATTGGCTGGGAGCACCCAGCCAGGGCGCTCCCAGGCAGACTGGGAGCCTCTGCCTGCTCTTTCCAGCCCGGCAACACAGTGCTGGGCTGGAGAGAGCACAGTGCACTCCCCTTATCTCCGTCAACCCCCATGGCCTGCCCCTTTCACAACAAAAGGATAAAAAACATATTTTATTATACTTTTGTTGTAAAAGGTTTGGGGCGGCTGCTGCTGGCGGGGGGCGATGCTCCTCCGCCATAGTGGAGGATCCGCCCCTGTGTGTGAATGGTTTTTGTATGAAGGCACACATTGTAGGAAATATGTACCTCCCAAAAGATTAAATGTACAAAGCACATTTCGCACCAGTAATCACTGGGACTGAAGGGGATTCCTTAGCATGTGCATGTAGACATGCACATTGTGCAAGAACAGAATGCTGTTGCTCACAGTCAGGCAGGCAAGTTAATAGCTGAAGTGGGGTGACTGTGCCCCATCCCGTTGCTGTGGTGATGAATCAGGAGATCAATGACTGAAAGCCCCTGTAAGTAGGTTTATATTATCATTAAGTAATTAAAAGGTATAGGCTGACTCTGCACCTAAAAATAGTATCCAGTTGTTGTTGGTAAAAGAGGACTTCCAGTCACAAATAAATATGTTCTTGTTTTCTGTGTTACCAGACACGTTTTTCGGTTCCAGGAAGAAGATACTCATCTTCTGTGAGTGTGTTAACTGCTGATCTAACACCCTGGCATTCCAGCCGATAAAGGAATTTTTGGGAATCATAAATTAGTTCTGCTTTGTAACAGATCCTTCACATCTCACAATACAGTCGAACATATGCACTGATTCACTGGAAACCCGGACTGATGCTTGCTGTCAGTTCTGACTCCTCTGGAGCTTTCAAGGGAAGCCGCGACTTTTGCAGCCTCACAAGGGTGTTTACATTCATGAGGATTTACGTATCTCAAAATGTAGCAAAAATTCAGAATAGATTTTTAAATTCATAGCTGCATTTGCAATGCTTGAGTTTTGTTTTGTGTTTCTCCAAGGACAACATATTTTTCCCACGGGGAAACCCCTCCCCAGCACCTCTACCAATACCGGAAGTGTTCTTATCTGTTGTAAGAGTAAATCTCCAATTGTGACTCCATCTTGCTATCCTCAACCATTAATCTGTGTATGGATTTACTTGTGCCAACAATTCTGCCATATTGGAGGGATCGCAAGTGTGAGTAAATCTTTTTACAAGGGAAAGCATAGCACCATTCCCTGGTTCTGTATTTCTGTTGATCAAACTGCTGCATTCTGGGAGTGGTAGTTCATGGTTCAGTTCAGTTGATCCAATTGAACTAACATTTGAAATCAGTGAATTCTAAAAGAAAAGGGCAGGACAGGGCATGGAGTCCTTGTTGACATGGGGCCATCTGGTAACCACATTGCTTTGTGAATAGGACCTTTAATTAGCAGGGGACTAGCCAGGAAAGCATTGGCGTGTCCAACTTTAGAGAGGAAGGAAGGAAGCCCATTTAATATATGTCAGCTGCCAAAGACAATAAATAGCGCTCTTGGACACGTTCACAATACCTGGCGTATTCAAGAGCTGAAATCAGATCTGACAGGTAAAAAACATATCTGGCAAGTCTAGAAAGGGGTTATTCATAATATTTTCTGGTGCAGGCGCATTTTTATATTTGCTTGTGTGGTTTGCAACAGTTTAGTGGGGATTGCATGAAGATACCATGGGAGGACATTTCAGTGCACTGCCCTAAAACGCCTTCCTTACTAGATCCCTGTCTAACAGTAAACGTCCTTTTGGTGATTTTCGTTTTCGACTATGCACTGCGTGTGAGGCAGTGTATTTTTGGAAACAATTGATGGACTGTTATCCTCTGGATGTGCCCTGGCGCGTGGGCAGGACTAACTCAGCCTTTAATGAATAGCAGACTGGAAACAGAGCACAAGGTAAATAATGAACAAGTCACATGGCCGCAGCTGGAAATAATCAAATTCCTAATTTTACTGAGTGCATGGACTGTTTTGTCTGCAGCAGCAACAGAATGATTGAAGACAGCCGCTGTGTACGTCGCATCACTCGCTCAACAAAAATAACGGTGATTGCTTAAAATAAATAAAAAATAACAATAGGTGCCAATGGCTCCATGTCGTTTGTAAGGCTTTCAGTGACCCCTTAATTTTCAGAAATGTGTTTGCTAAGCAACAGCAGGGTACATGTAACTTTGCCTTTAATATTTTAAACTAAGGGGCACACATATCCCAGTTTATCAAACTGTACCACATGACAATATACCACTTATGAGCACTGGAAACAAAATACGACATTCACACCTACATTTGCCATAAAATAGCAGCACCAACACAAGAATTATAATAATGTTAAATATATGCCCAATTTAGCATTGCAAAATCGCTCCAGTCCATGTATGACGTAACCAGCCAGTCTTGGCTTTCCCAACAAGCAGTATTTTGCATTATGGAGTTTGTTGTAACACCACCATTATGGACTCAGCCATTTCAAGATGCAAATTAATGTTTTCTAAAAAGCCAGGCTTAGCTGAATGTGTCACACATGCTTAGGATCCACGTGGCAGCTGAGTCAGTTAGCTCTATCTGGATGGGATAAAGTTGGCAAGATCCAGGACAAGGTGTGGAATAGTTAAATTTCACAATATAATACACATAAATTGTAGCTCCCTAAAACCTATTATTCACATACATGCCTTTTGGAAACCAGGAAGCAAAGCCAGGGGCAAAGCTACCATTCGTGCAGCAGGTGCAGTTTTGTCGTGGCCCAGAGCACTGAGAGGCCCATTGAACCCTGGTAACTGCTGTATTTATAACCCAAAAAAAAGTCAATGGGGCCATTTTGCTTGCTTGCACCATGGTCCATGGCATCCTTGCTATACTACTAGGTGAAGAACCCATGAAGAAGAGGAGTGGTTTACTCCAGCACAGTGCCTGTAACACCAGTAATTGATCAATATGCAAGCATTAACAAGGGAGAATCCATGCAACACAAGCATTGCATGGCCATTCTAGAGAGATTAAAGCAGGTCTAATAAAGTAAATGAACATGCAAAATAGCTTCCCTCACAGAGAAAGGAAGGAAAGGAGAAGAAATATATATCTGATAAGTCATAGGTTAAGAGTACATTTGCCATGGGAGCATGTAATTTATACACATTCCTTGTGCCTTGCAGGAGTGGTCTTAGGACTTACCATCTGTTTGAACCTCGTAACAATAGAATCAAAGCAAGATGAATTGCATTCAGATCTCAACTTTAGCAACCCCCCAGGCTTGAAGTGACCTGAGGCTTTCCATAGGGCACTAAACATGATTGTAAGACCTGCCCAACTCCTATCAAAAGCATCACAACATTAAAATCTACCTTTTCCACGTTTATTCACTGACTTGACATTCCAAACTCTCCCATCCTGAACCACCATGCTGATCGTTGACCCTCATCGCTTTGATATGTTTGCCATACGTAGAACATCCTTTTCCAACAAAACAAGGCTTTAAAATCCTTACCATTCTCTTTCATTGAAACAAGGTACTCCTACATTCTTATTCCAATCATGTCTCAATTTAATCCTCTCCTGCTTGTAAGCAGGTATTCTCTGAGCAACATCTTTACATATGGCACTTTCCTCCCATTCCACACAAATTTCTTTTGCACAAGCATGGATACAATTTCGATGCACGTGCTCTGCGTTTAAGTAATTGAAACAGACTCACTTCAATAAGGATATGAAGTGTAATTTGGTACCACCCACAAAATACATCCAGTCTGCCTCTCACACCCATGACCATAAAGTCTAATCCTTGAGCACTCAGTTAAATCTTTCTACTTGTTCATTGCTGTGCAGGTCTTATAATGCCTTGGTGGCATGCTTAACCCCATATTTACTCAAAAATGCCTACATTTCCTATGACAATAACTGTATGCTATTGTCCGTGACAACTATCCTGGGGTGTTCATCCTTAGCGAAGAATGCATTGACCACACATGTAGTGGTATGGCTCACAAACGTCACCCCTGGCCACTTTGAGTGATAATCCACTGAAATCACTGCATACCTAAAATCCCTTGGCAATTTAGGGAATGGACCTGAAAACCAACCTTTTCTCAGGGTTATCCCAGCCAAATCACAGGAGTGAGAGGAGCATGTTTACGTTTTAACATCTTTTTGCTGTTACCATATTCTAAACAATCCATTCACCAGCCATTATGTCTAAACCAGGCCACCAAAAGTGTTCTCTTAGTAACCTTTTCATTGATAGAATTCCAGGATGCCCCTCATGGGATACTATTACACAGTTCCCACTGAAAGGTAGGCCTGTGTATTAAGGCGACAGAACTTCAGGAGGTAGGGACTGAGTCCGTCTATACGATCAGGAAATGTCAACCCAATTCCTAGCTAGGAATTTAAAATCCTCTCACATACTGAATTGGGGGAACGCACTTCCCAGTCTAAACAATAACCTTCTTTCCACCTCTAGTTCATTGCAAAGATTTCAAGTTGAGTCCGGCACTGGAGGCACATTCTTCTGACCACGCAACCTGCCCACCACCCAACTCTGCACCCCAAAGATTAAATCATTCTTAACATCCACTTCTTACAGCTCCTCTCCACTGACACCACTAAAGGTGGAAGATATGACCTGCCTTTGGGCAGATACACACTATTCACTTTATTTCCTGTCTCCACACCCATAGGAAGCCTTAAAAGACAAAGCATTGGTGTGTCCAACTTTAGCCTTGATTTTTCCAGGCATGTGTTCTACCCAAAACTGTATGCTTGCAGTTTTAGAAGATCGTCTAGCAATGTGAGAGGAGGTCCTCTGCCCCCCCCCAACACCCCTGGGGAAAATATTCCAACCAGGTTTTTTTGATAAGTGCAGAAAACAAAATGTCTGTCCCAAACATAATTACCAAAATGCTCTAAATCCGATGCACATGCTAACAACTCTATTTCAGCCACAGCATAGCACCTTTCTGTGGCACTCAATGTTCGGGAGGTAAATGCCACATTTTACTTCTCCTTTCCTGCTTTGGTACAATAGCACTGCACCCACACCATATGAAGTGACATCAGCCATGATCACAAAACTATTCCCCACACAAAATGATTGAAGAGTGGTTGATGGTTAATTTCTGATTTTATCTGGTTGAAGGCTTTCTGTTATGCCTCCATCTAATACAATTCAGGATTCTTTCTTAGTAACCAGTTTTTTGGTTCTATCTTCTCTGCAAAATTATTTAGAAATCACTATAGTATTCACATAGACATGCAACGTTTCTTTACTATCTGGTGCAGGGACTTAATGGATTGTTTCCATGAACTACACTTTAGGTGTCATCCTTTTCCTAGAAATAGTGTGCCCCAAATAATACACGTTTTTTCTCAGAACAACTCCCATTTGTCTCCCCTCAAAGTAACCCATTCTCTTTAGGACATTTGCAGATTTACTTCATAGTGTTCCATTTGTATTTTCTTATGTACTTTTCAAGACTGTTACAATTCTGTCCTGTTAGCTAAATTGTATTTATGATTAAAAGTCTCTTAAAATGTGAAACATGACCCTTTGGAACAGTGAGACAGACAATACCATCTGGAAGGAATCCTTTTGAACCAGATTAGTCCCTGTCATGTATGAAATGCAGCAAAATGTTCAGACTCTGGGGACAACAAGATTTGGAGATATGCTGTTCATAAATCAAGTGTTGAAAAATATTTTGTATCCTCTAATGAAGGCACATTATTATTTTTGTTGGGAAGAAGGTGCAAGTCTATGACAACATTTACATCTGAACACCATCAGATTGACACTAAGCTTAAATATGTTTTCTGATTTCCTGGTCAAGATTGTGGGTGCCACCCATTCTGATGAGGGCCGTTCTCTATAACTCCATCTTTAATCTAACTTCCTAACTTCCACTGAGCAGTCATTAAATCTCAAATTCACTTTAGTGTACCCACCCACATTGATTTTGCTTACATCATTCATTTCAGCCATAATGTCAGACAGCTCCAACTCGTCCACCCCCAATAAACCCATCAAACACTTATAAAAATACTTCCTTAATAGTATTAGCCTAGTGAGATCCACAACCTTCTATGAGTGGCATTATTTTTTTCTAAAACTGCCACTTGACACATTAACTTCTCCATCACTAGTTTCTTCTTCAATATTCTTTATCACTACAGAACAGTGTCGGCTGGGAGGGATTTGAAAACATGTTAAAAGCAAACAAGAAAGTATGTGAGTTCAGGATGCCACACATCCAGAATTGGCCTCTTTAAAAGTACTCTTGTGTATGCTTTTAACATGTGGGAGGGAGTCATTTTAGTATATCTGTTCATTTCACTATACTGCGAGGCATTTATTAGCAGTTTTAACAAATGTCTCTCAGTATAGTGATTTTAACTGATGTACTAAAGTAAAATGCTCCAGCATGTTAAGGGCATACAAGAGGCTTTTGAATATGTGAGTTCAGGATGTACACAGCCAGAACTGGCATGCTTAAAAGTGCTCTTGTGCATGCTTTTAACATGCAGAAGTGTTTCGCTTTAGTACATCAATTACTATCACTATATTAAGAAGAATTTATTAAAACTGTTAATAAATGCCTCTCATTATAGTGATATGAAGGGATGTACTAAAGAAAAACACTCCTGAATCAACAAAGCTGCTATACAAAATTTAATTTAGCATATTATTAGTATAAGCCATGTAGTGTCCTGACAAAGGGAGCTGGTTAGTTTGTGTGTGCCCACCAGTATCACAACGTTTGCTTTTCTGAGCGATCAATCCATTGATATAATATAGGCAATGATCCAGGAAACTGTTTCTTTAAATAACAATTCATGTTGATTCATATTAAGAGCGTTAACATTCAATGTTCTGTGCTTTTCCTGTAGGTACAATGGCTGTGCACGTGACTCTGTGTATGTTCATGCTCCTATTCTCACACCTCTGCTTGGCAAGATATACACCGACCGATCATGACAATGGAGGAAGTGGAGATTATCCTGTAGGTACACTACCTACCTCTCCTTTGAACAATGTTCTGTCAACAGACATCCCAGAAGATGAAATTAAAAACTCATACAATGGCACAACCACTGGTAAGAATATACTTGATGGAATTTTAGACTTCTTCAAGGAGTACATGTTGTTGATGATAGTTGTAGGCTCTTTGGTATTCATGATGATCTTCATCGTATGTGCTGCAGTCATAGTCAGGCAAAAGAATCAGGCTACAGCCTACTACCCTTCATCTTTTCCAAAAAAGAAGTATGTAGATGAAAAGGACAAATGTGGAGGTTCCCAAGCTATCAGTGAAGTACCCGAGAAGGGTTCAGATACCAAGCCAGAGGAATCTGTTGACTGTACCAAAAAACTTCAGGCAGACATTGTAGCTGTGGCTCACAACCTCAAATCCCCATCGAAAGCAGTGGCAAACGGAGAACCTGCAAAGATAAAGGAGCAGTCAGGGCCAGAAGAAAACATCAAAAAGGAGGACATTAAAGCAAAAGGTGAAGACATTTGCAATGGACCAGCTGTGAAAACGAATCCAGAGAAAACAGACCCAGTTAAGGAGGCAACAAGTGGGACTGAGAATGTGATGGTTTCTTCAGACAAAGGTGGGGAGACATCAACCAATGAATGTAACCAACCAGCTGAAGCAGCAATTGATCATACACCAGTTGCAAAAGGTGGTTCCAATGGTGATTCAAGTGGGGAAAAGGATACTTCTACAGCAGAAATCCCATTGAATGAATGCTCAGGCAGGCCAGCCACAGTTATCCAAACAAACGATGCCAATGTAGAGGTTTAACCTGGCCTCCAACCCAAAAACAATCTTAACACTTGACAAGGGAAGGTTTTCCTATAAACAATGTCATATGTAATTGAAATTGTTTAGGCATTGAAACAAATGCTATTCCATATAGGTGGGATTTTTATATATTATTTTTTAATTGTTTGAGATTTAAAACAAACCATAGAGGAGCTCACATGGTGTATTTTCCACTACAGTATGCACTCTATGTTTAACTTTGAAGCATACAGTAATGGTGCTTTGTGTGAAGCACCTGAAGAAAATGTCCTGAGACAATGTAAATACATAGTATGTATCAGTTAACTAAAAGGGAAACTGTAGAATCGCCATTATTTTTTGTATCCAATTTTGACTAATTCCACAGAGGTTATCATCAAAGTGAAATTCCCTTGGTGGATTCAAACACTCCGGTGTGAAAAGTCTCTATCATGGTTAATGCAAAGACCAATTGTATTTGTTACGCTATGCTAAGAAGACTCACTATACAGAGACAGAATCACAACCCAGTTACTAAGTAGTGTTGACATCATCTATGATTGTATCATGTTCAGTCACTCTCAGTATTATGGTTATTTTCAGAGACAATGCATAGGGCGCTTGTATTTAAAAAAGTAAAAGGAGAATTTCTGGGTGAGGTTTTCTCCATAATTAAACAAATTGCTCCATGGAAGTTCTATCATAAATGCATGCATGTGTTCCTATTTATTCTTATCTGAAAGAAAATATTGAAAGACAGACCTGCTTTTGTGGGTGAGGAGTTCCCGCTCCCTGCTGATCTATCTCAGGGTGTGTCTATCAAATATGCCTTGCTCCCAGCAGACTACATGACATACTTGTAAGAGTTGAAAATTACAAGTGACTTTGGGCCATACCAATGTAAGGGAAACACAAATGAAATTTTACTTTTGAGAGACTTTTAATAAGCTTGGAATGATTCAGAAACATATACGTGTAATTATTTTGCTTGACCAAACTGAGTTACACATACTGTTCTTTATGCAATGGTTTTTGGCAATAGCAATGCGAACTTTGCA
The DNA here is from genome assembly GCF_031143425.1 of Pleurodeles waltl. Taxonomy (NCBI): domain Eukaryota; kingdom Metazoa; phylum Chordata; class Amphibia; order Caudata; family Salamandridae; genus Pleurodeles; species Pleurodeles waltl. The sequence goes on from NC_090450.1 coordinate 883,898,588, forward strand.
ACTTTAACAGGAATATAGTTTGCTTAGCCTTAAAAAGAAAGTTCAATTCCCCCATGCATTATTTTCTCAACAGTTTGAAACACCAAGTATAAGGTACCATTAACAATCTGTGTTTGAAATATGTTAAAGCAAGAATCATATGTACACTAGCAGTCAGTGGCTCCTGCTTTAGAGTAGTTTTGTACTTTGTCCTACATATTAGTAGTAACTTATTATCCCCTGCTAACTTCCAAAACTGACGCTTGAAGCGCAGCAGGCCAAAGAAATGATATATGCTGAACAAAATATAAGGTTCTACCAAGACAAAGCTCTACCCACTCCCTAGAAAGCCCACATATATTCTTGTATTTTCTGCTTCTCTGTCCCACATTTCCCCCTCTCTTTCACTACCTCTCTGCATTTCAGGTAAATAAGCACAGTAAACTTTACAAACAAGCTCAAAACAAGTCTGACCCTCTTAATATGTAATGAGTGCTAAAAGAATGGAGAAACCAGTTAGAGGTTCATTGCACGTGTAGTTGAATTTTACTGAAATTGGTAATTTGTTTAGGTGACATGTCAATAAAAATTGAATAGTAGAGAAGTTATCTGCATCCTTCTACATTCAGAAGAAAATCCCTTATGACTGTGAAGTTTAAATGTAGGCTGTCTGAATTGAAGAATTTGGTTTGGTGGCAGGCAAGTGGTTAGCTATTAATTGAAAATTAACAAAATAACAAAATAAAACTGCAATTTGTGCAAACTTACGAATGCTTTCTATGACCATCAAATAAGCATTACAGTTTGTACAGCCCTTTAAGAACATTGTTAATACATATTCAGTTATGAAAATAGTATACCATACTGGGAGATCCTTGGTCTGGACTGGATGTACCCAATGTTCAGAATTCAGATAATGTTAAAAGACAATTGTTTTGAGTGCATCCTATACATTTATTAGGATTATTCTAGCCTTTTTGTTTTGGGCTAGGTCATGGCTGACTCTTAAGATTTTCAGCACACCACCATCCTGGCTTATTGTTTATGATAATTTGTATGGTTTTTCATATGGAAATAAACCTGCTATATTTATATGGAATAATAATTTAATATAACGAAGGATGCAATTCTGTTCAAATAAAATATACTATTTTTCTTAATCTGTTAATGTAAGATCCTCCACTGTGTATATACACAAATTATTAATGAATCTTTTCAATCAGAGTTACTGAACAAGAGGGGGCTCCTCTTCCTACATTTATCTGAAACAAGTACTTACTGTCTGATAGCCCCCTAGTACCAATATCTTTTGTAACCTTTTCTCTCCCTCAACAAAAAGCACTTTGAAGTGGTCACCTTTAAGTACATTTGGGAAAAGGTAACATTATCTGAATATTTGTGGAACTGTTTAAAAGATGTAGGCCTAACATTTGCTGTGATCGTTATTTCTGACAGGGTACTTTCACTGAAATTTATCATTTATATCAATTTCAATTAACAACTGTCTGATGCTTAGAATTTAATTGCAGTTTACTTTTATTAGCAATATTGAATTCTTGTTTAACCTTTTAAAATATATATGCCTAACAAATTCAACATTTAAAACACTTTAACAATACTAATCCTTTACAATCTTTTATAAAATGTGATGTAATTGTTCAATTTTACTCAAGTTGTGAATAATTAGTTGTTACAGTTTAATGACAATGGACATATTAGAACTCTAAAGTAATGCATTAAACACTTAACATATCAATTTTATCTTTTGTGAATATTTTAAGAACTTATTTAACCTTTCAGCAATAGTAGCTATTTAAAAATTTAGCTTTCAAAAATAGTGGTTTAAAAAAACTTTTAAAATATTATAACATAACAATATAACATATTTAAATATCTTAAGTAGTTTGTAAACATTTTAAATCAAACATCAAACTTTTTATAAAATAATCTCTTCTTCACTTTTAGATCCTAAATAACAAGTCCAGGTATTTATAATGTTTTATTTATGTAAATACATTATTGAAATTGTTTTACCATATTAATGACTCAGTTTACAAAATATTACTTAGCAAACGTTTTGTGCTAGATGTCAGAAAGGCAAAAAAGCACACTTACATGCTCTAATTTTTAGAACGTATTTGACGGTGTGGAGAATGCACTGCATGTGTGCAAATAAATTAATAATTTCTGTGCATCTGTCCAAATAGTTTAATCATACCCGTTTAAAAACACATAAATTACTTTTGTAGCACTTTAGGCAATATATTAACAGTTTCGAAACTCATTATGTATTTATTTATCTTTAAAAAACTATCATACATTTCTAAATGCTTTTATATCAATTCCAAATGTTTTAAACCTTCTATTCCCTTATTTAAAGTGTAACACTACATATATTTAAAATAATAAGCATGTTTTGAAGGATACCTAATTAACTAGCAAATATTCTACTTCCAATTTAAAATCCTTTAAAATTCTGTAAATATTTTACAAAGTGTTTTCCAAATTCCAAAATACCTTTAAACACATTTAACTAACAACTTTACCTTTTTTATATGCTTCTACTGCTCTTAATATCTTTGTATTTTAACTAAAAATATATGTTTTAATTAACAGGACATTTAGAGTTATAACTGATATAACAATTAAAACTATTAAAACCATTTAAAACACTTAGTGATTTAATGTTTTCCTTTAGCAACAAGCATTTTCAAAACTTTGAATACCTTTTGTAAAATTGTAATAGCAAATCCAAGCTTTATTAACAGTGAAGATAACATGCAAACCTTTCACCTATTAATTACAACTTTATAGAAATATAGGTAAAAAATGTGTATAGTATCACAATTGATAATGACAACTAATGTAATAAACTTTTTAAGTTATAACTTTAAATTGCTTAAAGTAGTCAAAGTATTCACTGCCACAGACTAATCCACATAAGTTATATGCTTCTTTACCTTTCTAGATGCCTTAATTATTATGCATTTTAGTACTGGTTGATTATACTTTCTATAACCATTCCATCTTTCATTTGTTTTTACAAAAAGCTTTCAAGCAACCCTTAAACATTTTAGTAAATTGTGACTTTTAAAATACAATTCTAAAATAACATGCATAGCATTTTGATTATCAAATACTACTTTTGTAATTTCTAAAATCAATTTTTATTAACAGTTTAACTAACAAGTCTAATTTGTTTGCAACATTTTTAAGAATCGAATTAACTATGCAAAGCTCTAAAAAAGCTTTGTAACACTTTACCTACCACTTTTAACCATTTGAGTATTCCTTTCAAATTTACTACATTTATACTTTTTCTTATGCCATAATGTTTGTTGATTTTATATATATATATATATATATATATCAGAAACACATGTTTAACCTTACCATTTATGGTCTGCCCTTATTTATGTTCATACGGAACGAAATCAGAGACAAACATATATTTTGCTTCAGGAAATATGTGCAGGAAGACAATGCAATTTGTTTTTCTTTTAAAACAAACTTCCTCCTCCATACATCACTCTATAAGAAATGTGTAGTGTGAATTATGTGTTTCCACAATTAAAATGAAAATACAATTTACTAATGTATTTTCCTTTTAATTGGAGGCTGGTTTGAAATATATTACAGGCATGGAAAAATGCACTCTAATAAAATGGTCACCAGAAGAGCTCTGTAGGACAAAATATATTTTGCAGGTTGGAGTTCACATTTATATATTGCCACTGATAACAACAATGAGATCCTAGCTAGTACTTTTTATGATTTTGATTATTGTATTTAATAAGCATTCACAGATACAGTCCAACCTCCATTGCTAGTTATTCTTCACGTACTGTACTTTGGGGATTCAGCCACCTGCTAAACAGGTATAAAACATTACAGTTGTCATTTAATGCAGTATTTATGCAGCTATGCACATTCTGTAAATTGTCAAATTATTTTCAAAGTATGCAGATTTCCTTGTTTTTGTAGTTGTTCATCCCTTTTACATTACAATTACAGAAGGACTGATTTAGGATAATATTTAATTTGGGAGTCTTGAGTTAGAAGCAATAGTTATAACTTTTTTGCTGAGAATATAAGGATTTTTGTGATACCATTTTTTAAAATATTGGATGAATTGTGTTTCAGACAGAAATATTTTGTGTAAAAATGTGTGACATATACATTCACAGTAAATGTTTGGTTTATTTTTATTGTATTTCTTCATGTGTCTATCAGTTGTATGTTTTGTGATCTTTCCTGTTTAAATTAAAAATATCTGGCACATAACAAAAGATGCTGATCCAGCTCAAAGTGTCAACTTAAAGGTGTTGTGACCCCAATAGGAAACTTAGATGAACAGAATTTATACATGATGAAGTGGATCTTCAAAGCAATACAACTAATAAGTAAATGTGGGGGTTAAGCTATGGTTCTGTTGGAACCTTAAGATTCATATTTAATGTTTAATTTGTTTATTGATAGAATTAAAAATACCTAGTTAATTACCCAATTGCTCATTTTTATTCTGCTAGCATTGAATGTGATATTGCAAACTCCAATTCAAGAGAAATCAAGCAATAACTGGATTTAAACCAGAAGATCAAACAACAATCATTGGAGTGATAGTGATTCATAGTTGATTCGGAATAATATGAATTAGGTCATTAGCTGTATATCAGTGTGGGTTCTGTCAATAGCAGAAGGAGAAAATATCGCACACACACACATCTTAGTCATTCGTGAAATAAATTAGGTATTTATAATATATCTTCTTTATGTGTTTGTTATTTTGGTGGCTATTACTGTATCAATACATTAATCATTTAAACTAGCTGGTGGCACATTTATCACTACACTGTATACATAACCAATTTAACCACTAAAGCTACATCTACGCTTCAATCCAAATCTAGTTTTATTTAGAAAAATTACATTTTATGAATAATAAAATGTATTTATCTACATTCATTCATTCATAGAATTCAAACAACTGTAACAAACAAACAAAATCCTAAAAGCAAACAAACTTTGTATATTGTAAATTCAACACTTAGATGACTTTATCAACTACCAGTAAGTTCAAGAACTCTTTCAAGGCTTTTTGTGAGATACATGCATTTATTTATTTACTTGATTATCTATGTATGCTTTTATGACCTTTGAGGTATCAATACATACATATCTTCATGGACCTCTTTAGGTAGAGTCTGAAATATCTCGGCAACCATTGCTTGATGATTTTCCTACCACTTCTCCAAGATCCTATAGTTCTCTCATCTATATAGGTTGTCCTGATTTTATCTGTTGTGCTAGATTCTTCAACTGTACAAAAATATATTTTTCTGTACCGTCAAATGCAGGCCACAACGACCTTCTCAACGGCTATATGCCTTGGTGTGCCAGTTCTCATTGGGCAATACACCCAGTCATATCTTAGACATGTTGTCATCAGTGATGCTTGTGTTCTGCAACAGACAATTGAATGGCGGAGGGACTCCTCAAGAGGTCTGTGAGTGACCTTTGGAATTCAGCTCTCTGCAAACAGAGGGAAGGAGTGATATAAGAAGGGGAAGAGTCACCCCAGAGGATGAGGATTGAAGTTAAATATGATATATGTAAGGAAATGCCTCCTTGGCATGGTTGCCCCCTGACTTTTTGCCTTTGCTGATGCTATGTTTACAATTGAAAGTGTGCTGAGGCCTGCTAACCAGGCCCCAGCACCAGTGTTCTTTCCCTAACCTGTACTTTTGTATCCACAATTGGCAGACCCTGGCATCCAGATAAGTCCCTTGTAACTGGTACTTCTAGTACCAAGGGCCCTGATGCCAAGGAAGGTCTCTAAGGGCTGCAGCATGTCTTATGCCACCCTGGAGACCTCTCACTCAGCACAGACACCCTGCTTGCCAGCTTGTGTGTGCTAGTGAGGACAAAACGAGTAAGTCGACATGGCACTCCCCTCAGGGTGCCATGCCAGCCTCTCACTGCCTATGCAGTATAGGTAAGACACCCCTCTAGCAGGCCTTACAGCCCTAAGGCAGGGTGCACTATACCATGGGTGAGGGTACCAGTGCATGAGCATGGTACCCCTACAGTGTCTAAACAAAACCTTAGACATTGTAAGTGCAGGGTAGCCATAAGAGTATATGGTCTGGGAGTCTGTCAAACACGAACTCCACAGCACCATAATGGCTACACTGAAAACTGGGAAGTTTGGTATCAAACTTCTCAGCACAATAAATGCACACTGATGCCAGTGTACATGTTATTGAAAAATACACCACAGAGGGCACCTTAGAGGTGCCCCCTGAAACTTAACCGACTATCTGTGTAGGCTGACTAGTTTTAGCAGCCTGCCACAAACCGAGACATGTTGCTGGCCCCATGGGGAGAGTGCCTTTGTCACTCTGAGGCCAGTAACAAAGCCTGCACTGGGTGGAGATGCTAACACCTCTCCCAGGCAGGAATTGTCACACCTGGCGGTGAGCCTCAAAGGCTCACCTCCTTTGTGCCAACCCAGCAGGACACTCCAGCTAGTGGAGTTGCCCGCCCCCTCCGGCCAGGCCCCACTTTTGGCGGCAAGGCCGGAGAAAATAATGAGAAAAACAAGGAGGAGTCACTGGCCAGTCAGGACAGCCCCTAAGGTGTCCTGAGCTGAAGTGACTCTAACTTTTAGAAATCCTCCATCTTGCAGATGGAGGATTCCCCCAATAGGGTTAGGATTGTGACCCCCTCCCCTTGGGAGGAGGCACAAAGAGGGTGTACCCACCCTCAGGGCTAGTAGCCATTGGCTACTAACCCCCCAGACCTAAACACGCCCTTAAATTTAGTATTTAAGGGCTACCCTGAACCCTAGAAAATTAGATTCCTGCAACAACAAGAAGAAGGACTGCCTAGCTGAAAACCCCTGCAGAGGAAGACCAGAAGACAACTACTGCCTTGGCTCCAGAAACTCACCGGCCTGTCTCCTGCCTTCCAAAGATCCTGCTCCAGCGACGCCTTCCAAAGGGACCAGCGACCTCGACATCCTCTGAGGACTGCCCCTGCTTCGAAAAGACAAGAAACTCCCGAGGACAGCGGACCTGCTCCAAGAAAAGCTGCAACTTTGTTTCCAGCAGCTTTAAAGAACCCTGCAAGCTCCCCGCAAGAAGCGTGAGACTTGCAACACTGCACCCGGCGACCCCGACTCGGCTGGTGGCGATCCAACACCTCAGGAGGGACCCCAGGACTACTCTGATACTGTGAGTACCAAAACCTGTCCCCCCTGAGCCCCCACAGCGCCGCCTGCAGAGGGAATCCCGAGGCTTCCCCTGACCGCGACTCTTTGAACCTAAAGTCCCGACGCCTGGGAGAGACCCTGCACCCGCAGCCCCCAGGACCTGAAGGACCGGACTTTCACTGGAGAAGTGACCCCCAGGAGTCCCTCTCCCTTGCCCAAGTGGAGGTTTCCCCGAGGAATCCCCCCCTTGCCTGCCTGCAGCGCTGAAGAGATCCCGAGATCTCTCATAGACTAACATTGCGAACCCGACGCTTGTTTCTACACTGCACCCGGCCGCCCCCGCGCCGCTGAGGGTGAAATTTCTGTGTGGACTTGTGTCCCCCCCGGTGCCCTACAAAACCCCCCTGGTCTGCCCTCCGAAGACGCGGGTACTTACCTGCAAGCAGACCGGAACCGGGGCACCCCCTTCTCTCCATTCTAGCCTATGTGTTTTGGGCACCACTTTGAACTCTGCACCTGACCGGCCCTGAGCTGCTGGTGTGGTGACTTTGGGGTTGCTCTGAACCCCCAACGGTGGGCTACCTTGGACCAAGAACTGAACCCTGTAAGTGTCTTACTTACCTGGTAAAACTAACCAAAACTTACCTCCCCTAGGAACTGTGAAAATTGCACTAAGTGTCCACTTTTAAAACAGCTATTTGTCAACAACTTGAAAAGTATACATGCAATGTTGATGATTTGAAGTTCCTAAAGTACTTACCTGCAATACCTTTCGAATGAGATATTACATGTAGAATTTGAACCTGTGGTTCTTAAAATAAACTAAGAAAATATATTTTTCTATATAAAAACCTATTGGCTGGATTTGTCTCTGAGTGTGTGTACCTCATTTATTGTCTATGTGTATGTACAACAAATGCTTAACACTACTCCTTGGATAAGCCTACTGCTCGACCACACTACCACAAAATAGAGCATTAGTATTATCTATTTTTACCACTATTTTACCTCTAAGGGGAACCCTTGGACTCTGTGCATGCTATTCCTTACTTTGAAATAGCACATACAGAGCCAACTTCCTACATTGGTGGATCAGCGGTGGGGTACAAGACTTTGCATTTGCTGGACTACTCAGCCAATACCTGATCACACGACAAATTCCAAAATTGTCATTAGAAATTGATTTTTGCAATTTGAAAAGTTTTCTAAATTCTTAAAAGACCTGCTAGGGCCTTGTGTTAGATCCTGTTTAGCATTTCTTTTAGAGTTTAAAAGTTTGTAAAAGTTTGAATTAGATTCTAGAACCAGTTGTAGATTCTTAAAAAGTATTCCAACTTTTAGAAGCAAAATGTCTAGCACAGATGTGACTGTGGTGGAACTCGACACCACACCTTACCTCCATCTTAAGATGAGGGAGCTAAGGTCACTCTGTAAAATAAAGAAAATAACAATGGGCCCCAAACCTACCAAAATACAGCTCCAGGAGCTTTTGGCAGAGTTTGAAAAGGCCAACCCCTCTGAGGGTGGCAACTCAGAGGAAGAGGATAGTGACTTGGAGGAAAATTCCCCCCTACCAGTCCTATCTAGGGAGAACAGGGTCCCTCAAACCCTGACTCCTAAAATAATAGTCAGAGATGCTGGTTCCCTCACAGGAGAGACCAACACCTCTGAAATCACTGAGGATAGCCCCAGTGAAGAGGACATCCAGTTAGCCAGGATGGCCAAAAGATTGGCTTTGGAAAGACAGATCCTAGCCATAGAGAGGGAAAGACAAGAGATGGGCCTAGGACCCATCAATGGTGGCAGCAACATAAATAGGGTCAGAGATTCTCCTGACATGTTGAAAATCCCTAAAGGGATTGTAACTAAATATGAAGATGGTGATGACATCACCAAATGGTTCACAGCTTTTGAGAGGGCTTGTGTAACCAGAAAAGTGAACAGATCTCACTGGGGTGCTCTCCTTTGGGAAATGTTCACAGGAAAGTGTAGGGATAGACTCCTCACACTCTCTGGACAAGATGCAGAATCTTATGACCTCATGAAGGGTACCCTGATTGAGGGCTTTGGATTCTCCACTGAGGAGTATAGGATTAGATTCAGGGGGGCTCAAAAATCCTCGAGCCAGACCTGGGTTGACTTTGTAGACTACTCAGTGAAAACACTAGATGGTTGGATTCAAGGCAGTGGTGTAAGTAATTATGATGGGCTGTACAATTTATTTGTTAAAGAACACCTGTTAAGTAATTGTTTCAATGATAAACTGCATCAGCATCTGGTAGACCTAGGACCAATTTCTCCCCAAGAATTGGGAAAGAAGGCGGACCATTGGGTCAAGACAAGGGTGTCCAAGACTTCAACAGGGGGTGACCAAAAGAAAGGGGTCACAAAGACTCCCCAGGGGAAGGGTGATGAGACAACCAAAACTAAAAATAGTAAAGAGTCTTCTACAGGCCCCCAAAAACCTGCACAGGAGGGTGGGCCCAGAGCCTCTTCACAAAACAATGGGTACAAGGGTAAAAACTTTGATCCCAAAAAGGCCTGGTGTCATAGCTGTAAACAGCATGGACACCAAACTGGAGACAAGGCCTGTCCCAAGAAAGGTTCCACTCCAAACTCCCATCCAGGTAACACTGGTATGGCTAGTCTCCAAGTGGGATCAACAGTGTGCCCAGAGCAAATCAGGGTCCACACTGAAGCTACTCTAGTTTCTGAGGGTGGGGTGGATTTAGCCACACTAGCTGTCTGGCCGCCTAACATGCAAAAATACAGACAGCAACTCTTAATTAATGGGACTAGAATAGAGGGCCTGAGGGATACAGGTGCCAGTGTCACCATGGTGACAGAGAAACTGGTTTCCCCTGGCCAATACCTGACTGGAAAAACTTACACAGTCACCAACGCTGACAATCAGAGAAAAGTACATCCCATGGCAATGGTTACTTTAGAATGGGGAGGGGTCAATGGCCTGAAACAGGTGGTGGTCTCCTCAAATATCCCAGTGGACTGTCTGCTTGGAAATGACCTGGAGTCCTCAGCATGGGCTGAGGTAGAACTAAAAACCCATGCAGCAATGCTGGGTATCCCTGAACTGGTGTGTGTGAAAACCAGAGCACAATGCAAGGCACAGGGTGAACAAGTAGAGCTGGAGTCTGGAAGAATGGCCCAGCCTACCAAGAGGAAAGGAAAGTCAGTTGGGAAACCAACTGCAACACAGCAAAAGAAAGGGAACCTCTCTTCTCAGGAAGAAGTTCTGCCCTCTGAGGGAACTGAGCCTTTGGAGCTTGAACCTTATCAGGTTGAGCTCTTAGGCCCAGGGGGACCCTCAAGGGAGGAGCTGTGTAAGGGACAAGAAACCTGTCCCTCTCTTGAAGGCCTTAGGCAGCAAGCTGCTGAAGAGTCCAAAGGCAAGAAAAATGGAACCCATAGGGTCTATTGGGAAGATGGACTCCTGTACACTGAGGCCAGAGACCCCAAACCTGGTGCCACTAGGAGAGTGGTAGTGCCTCAGCTGTTCAGAGAGTTCATCCTAACATTGGCCCATGACATTCCCCTTGCTGGACATTTGGGACAAACCAAGACGTGGGAGAGGTTAGTCAACCACTTCTACTGGCCCAATATGTCCAACATGGTTAAGGAGTTTTGCCTCTCCTGCCCCACCTGTCAAGCCAGTGGTAAGACAGGTGGGCATCCAAAGGCCCCCCTCATTCCACTTCCAGTGGTGGGGGTGCCCTTTGAAAGAGTGGGTGTGGACATAGTTGGTCCACTAGAACCTCCCACAGCCTCAGGAAATATGTATATCCTGGTAGTAGTGGATCATGCTACCAGGTATCCTGAAGCTATTCCCCTTAGGTCGACTACTGCCCCTGCAGTAGCCAAGGCCCTCATTGGTATCTTTACCAGAGTGGGTTTCCCTAAGGAGGTGGTGTCTGACAGAGGTACCAACTTCATGTCAGCATACCTAAAGCACATGTGGAATGAGTGTGGAGTGACTTATAAATTCACTACACCATACCATCCACAAACTAATGGCTTGGTTGAGAGATTCAACAAGACATTAAAAGGCATGATCATGGGGCTCCCAGAAAAACTCAAAAGGAGATGGGATGTCCTCTTGCCATGCCTGCTTTTCGCTTACAGAGAGGTGCCACAGAAGGGAGTAGGATTCTCACCCTTTGAACTTCTGTTTGGTCATCCTGTAAGGGGACCACTTGCCCTTGTTAAAGAAGGCTGGGAGAGACCTCTCCATGAGCCTAAACAGGACATAGTGGACTATGTACTTGGCCTTCGCTCTAGAATGGCAGAGTACATGGAAAAGGCAACCAAAAACCTTGAGGCCAGCCAACAGCTCCAGAAGTTTTGGTATGACCAAAAGGCTGCACTGGTTGAGTTCCAACCAGGGCAGAAAGTCTGGGTTCTGGAGCCTGTGGCTCCCAGGGCACTCCAGGACAAATGGAGTGGCCCTTACCCAGTACTAGAGAGGAAGAGTCAGGTCACCTACTTGGTGGACCTGGGCACAAGCAGGAGCCCCAAGAGGGTGATCCATGTGAACCGCCTTAAGCTCTTCCATGACAGGGCTGATGTGAATCTGTTGATGGTAACAGATGAGGATCAGGAAGCAGAGAGTGAACCTCTCCCTGATCTTCTGTCATCAGACCCAAAAGATGGCACAGTAGATGGAGTGATCTACTCAGACACCCTCTCTGGCCAACAGCAAGCTGATTGTAGGAGAGTCCTACAACAGTTTCCTGAACTCTTCTCCTTAACCCCTGGTCAGACACACCTGTGTACCCATGATGTGGACACAGGAGACAGCATGCCTGTCAAAAACAAAATCTTTAGACAGTCTGACCATGTTAAGGAAAGCATCAAGGTGGAAGTCCACAAGATGCTGGAATTGGGAGTAATTGAGCGCTCTGACAGCCCCTGGGCTAGCCCAGTGGTCTTAGTCCCCAAGCCTCACACCAAAGATGGAAAGAAAGAGATGAGGTTTTGTGTGGACTACAGAGGGCTCAATTCTGTCACCAAGACAGATGCCCATCCAATTCCAAGAGCTGATGAGCTCATTGATAAATTAGGTGCTGCCAAATTTCTAAGTACCTTTGACTTGACAGCAGGGTACTGGCAAATAAAAATGGCACCTGGAGCAAAAGAAAAGACAGCATTCTCCACACCTGATGGGCATTATCAGTTTACTGTTATGCCCTTTGGTTTAAAGAATGCCCCTGCCACCTTCCAAAGGTTGGTGAATCAAGTCCTTGCTGGCTTGGAGCCCTTTAGCACAGCTTATCTTGATGATATTGCTGTCTTTAGCTCCACCTGGCAGGATCACCTGGTCCACCTGAGGAAGGTTTTGAAGGCTCTGCAATCTGCAGGCCTCTCTATCAAGGCATCCAAATGCCAGATAGGGCAGGGAACTGTGGTTTACTTGGGCCACCTTGTAGGTGGAGGCCAAGTTCAGCCACTCCAACCCAAGATCCAGACTATTCTGGACTGGGTAGCTCCAAAAACCCAGACTCAAGTCAGGGCATTCCTTGGCTTGACTGGGTATTACAGGAGGTTTGTGAAGGGATATGGATCCATTGTGACAGCCCTCACTGAACTCACCTCCAAGAAAATGCCCAAGAAAGTGAACTGGACTGTGGAATGCCAACAGGCCTTTGACACCCTGAAACAGGCAATGTGCTCAGCACCAGTTCTCAAAGCTCCAGATTATTCTAAGCAGTTCATTGTGCAGACTGATGCCTCTGAACATGGGATAGGGGCAGTTTTGTCCCAAACAAATGATGATGGCCTTGACCAGCCTGTTGCTTTCATTAGCAGGAGGTTACTCCCCAGGGAGCAGCGTTGGAGTGCCATTGAGAGGGAGGCCTTTGCTGTGGTTTGGTCCCTGAAGAAGCTGAGACCATACCTCTTTGGGACTCACTTCCTAGTTCAAACTGACCACAGACCTCTCAAATGGCTGATGCAAATGAAAGGTGAAAATCCTAAACTGTTGAGGTGGTCCATCTCCCTACAGGGAATGGACTTTATAGTGGAACACAGACCTGGGACTGCCCATGCCAATGCAGATGGCCTTTCCAGGTTCTTCCACTTAGAAAATGAAGACTCTCTTGGGAAAGGTTAGTCTCATCCTCTTTCGTTTGGGGGGGGGTTGTGTAAGGAAATGCCTCCTTGGCATGGTTGCCCCCTGACTTTTTGCCTTTGCTGATGCTATGTTTACAATTGAAAGTGTGCTGAGGCCTGCTAACCAGGCCCCAGCACCAGTGTTCTTTCCCTAACCTGTACTTTTGTATCCACAATTGGCAGACCCTGGCATCCAGATAAGTCCCTTGTAACTGGTACTTCTAGTACCAAGGGCCCTGATGCCAAGGAAGGTCTCTAAGGGCTGCAGCATGTCTTATGCCACCCTGGAGACCTCTCACTCAGCACAGACACCCTGCTTGCCAGCTTGTGTGTGCTAGTGAGGACAAAACGAGTAAGTCGACATGGCACTCCCCTCAGGGTGCCATGCCAGCCTCTCACTGCCTATGCAGTATAGGTAAGACACCCCTCTAGCAGGCCTTACAGCCCTAAGGCAGGGTGCACTATACCATGGGTGAGGGTACCAGTGCATGAGCATGGTACCCCTACAGTGTCTAAACAAAACCTTAGACATTGTAAGTGCAGGGTAGCCATAAGAGTATATGGTCTGGGAGTCTGTCAAACACGAACTCCACAGCACCATAATGGCTACACTGAAAACTGGGAAGTTTGGTATCAAACTTCTCAGCACAATAAATGCACACTGATGCCAGTGTACATGTTATTGAAAAATACACCACAGAGGGCACCTTAGAGGTGCCCCCTGAAACTTAACCGACTATCTGTGTAGGCTGACTAGTTTTAGCAGCCTGCCACAAACCGAGACATGTTGCTGGCCCCATGGGGAGAGTGCCTTTGTCACTCTGAGGCCAGTAACAAAGCCTGCACTGGGTGGAGATGCTAACACCTCTCCCAGGCAGGAATTGTCACACCTGGCGGTGAGCCTCAAAGGCTCACCTCCTTTGTGCCAACCCAGCAGGACACTCCAGCTAGTGGAGTTGCCCGCCCCCTCCGGCCAGGCCCCACTTTTGGCGGCAAGGCCGGAGAAAATAATGAGAAAAACAAGGAGGAGTCACTGGCCAGTCAGGACAGCCCCTAAGGTGTCCTGAGCTGAAGTGACTCTAACTTTTAGAAATCCTCCATCTTGCAGATGGAGGATTCCCCCAATAGGGTTAGGATTGTGACCCCCTCCCCTTGGGAGGAGGCACAAAGAGGGTGTACCCACCCTCAGGGCTAGTAGCCATTGGCTACTAACCCCCCAGACCTAAACACGCCCTTAAATTTAGTATTTAAGGGCTACCCTGAACCCTAGAAAATTAGATTCCTGCAACAACAAGAAGAAGGACTGCCTAGCTGAAAACCCCTGCAGAGGAAGACCAGAAGACAACTACTGCCTTGGCTCCAGAAACTCACCGGCCTGTCTCCTGCCTTCCAAAGATCCTGCTCCAGCGACGCCTTCCAAAGGGACCAGCGACCTCGACATCCTCTGAGGACTGCCCCTGCTTCGAAAAGACAAGAAACTCCCGAGGACAGCGGACCTGCTCCAAGAAAAGCTGCAACTTTGTTTCCAGCAGCTTTAAAGAACCCTGCAAGCTCCCCGCAAGAAGCGTGAGACTTGCAACACTGCACCCGGCGACCCCGACTCGGCTGGTGGCGATCCAACACCTCAGGAGGGACCCCAGGACTACTCTGATACTGTGAGTACCAAAACCTGTCCCCCCTGAGCCCCCACAGCGCCGCCTGCAGAGGGAATCCCGAGGCTTCCCCTGACCGCGACTCTTTGAACCTAAAGTCCCGACGCCTGGGAGAGACCCTGCACCCGCAGCCCCCAGGACCTGAAGGACCGGACTTTCACTGGAGAAGTGACCCCCAGGAGTCCCTCTCCCTTGCCCAAGTGGAGGTTTCCCCGAGGAATCCCCCCCTTGCCTGCCTGCAGCGCTGAAGAGATCCCGAGATCTCTCATAGACTAACATTGCGAACCCGACGCTTGTTTCTACACTGCACCCGGCCGCCCCCGCGCCGCTGAGGGTGAAATTTCTGTGTGGACTTGTGTCCCCCCCGGTGCCCTACAAAACCCCCCTGGTCTGCCCTCCGAAGACGCGGGTACTTACCTGCAAGCAGACCGGAACCGGGGCACCCCCTTCTCTCCATTCTAGCCTATGTGTTTTGGGCACCACTTTGAACTCTGCACCTGACCGGCCCTGAGCTGCTGGTGTGGTGACTTTGGGGTTGCTCTGAACCCCCAACGGTGGGCTACCTTGGACCAAGAACTGAACCCTGTAAGTGTCTTACTTACCTGGTAAAACTAACCAAAACTTACCTCCCCTAGGAACTGTGAAAATTGCACTAAGTGTCCACTTTTAAAACAGCTATTTGTCAACAACTTGAAAAGTATACATGCAATTTTGATGATTTGAAGTTCCTAAAGTACTTACCTGCAATACCTTTCGAATGAGATATTACATGTAGAATTTGAACCTGTGGTTCTTAAAATAAACTAAGAAAAGATATTTTTCTATATAAAAACCTATTGGCTGGATTTGTCTCTGAGTGTGTGTACCTCATTTATTGTCTATGTGTATGTACAACAAATGCTTAACACTACTCCTTGGATAAGCCTACTGCTCGACCACACTACCACAAAATAGAGCATTAGTATTATCTATTTTTACCACTATTTTACCTCTAAGGGGAACCCTTGGACTCTGTGCATGCTATTCCTTACTTTGAAATAGCACATACAGAGCCAACTTCCTACAATATATATGAGATATTACATTTACACTATCCTGAAAAGATGCAGATAATCTTCCTATTCCAATCAGTTGTGAAAAACAACCTGGCAATGATTTACATCTCTGTATGGTTGCAGTCTAGAAATTATACTACTATCTGACCTCAACCTCTGCATTGTTTTCATTATCTCATAATGTCTATCAGGGATTATACTTAATCGAAACATGCTAACAAGTTGATCTGGGTAGTTAAACATGAAACAATCTGCTTCAGGTATACAGACAGATGTAATAAAGGGCAACACAGCTGCTACAAAATATTTTGATACAAGGTCTAATAAGAAATAGTGGCTTAATTCACATAAAACATAAAAAAAATGTGGTTTTCACATTGTAATCCTACATATATGCACTCTATAAGCTATTGAATACAGCACAAACATTTTCAACTTATTCAAGTGTATTTGACTCATCTCATGTCAACACATGCATTTTACTCATATCATAAATTAGCTGTATAATTGCATGAAATGTATGAGTGCCAACCTCAGGCCCTCATTAAGACTTTGGCGGTCCGAGCACAATGGCAATGGCGGTTACACTGCTACCAGACCGGCGGTGAAGACCACCATATAATGACCATCGTGGTATTCCCAACAGAACACAGCCGAAACATCGCCAGTACCACCAGTGCAGTAGATATCTCCAGGCCGCCCACGACCATGTTTCTGCTGACCATATTATGACCTAGCACACTGCCAGGATTTCCAGGGCGGTCTCACAGCCATGACAATGCTGGCGGAAACAACCAATATAAAAGGAGACACTCACCTTCAGGAACACAGACACGTCTGCAGCTGCCATGGAACCCGAACTAGTAGTCTTCCCACTGCTCCTGCTGGCCATACAACTCCAGAACCAGCGATGGCAACAAAGACAACACCCGTAAGTACACACATCTAGCACACACTGGAGGGAAGACCATTAGTACACCCCCACACACAGCACACAACATACACCTGTACCAACATACAAACACATCTACCCATACACTCGCACACAAACAACACACACCACGTCCAACAGACACATGTCGTACACACACCACACCACAAACACACACCACTGCCACTGTCAGACACATCCACACACACCACCACCCAGTCACACAATCACAACACCATCGTAATCACACAAACGAATTGGCAGAGAGGCACAGTGCACAACTCCACAGGAAAACACATACTGCCAGCAACACGTAACAAGAGCACACAACCAATACAAACAATAACACTGCCAAACAACATCACATCACATGCCACGTCCACGCATCACAGAAAGTACATCACAGATGCATCACAACACATACACCACTGCCACACAATGCACACAACACCAACACAAAACGTCACAGGCCCATAGCACAACTCACCCACACAACTCATGCTGCTACACAAACACATCACATACATTGAGGACACACACCAAATCACATATATACAACACATACATCTGGCAGGAAAGGCAGGACGAGTATGTAAACCTTGACACCAACAGGTACAGAAATATTAAATAATTGATTCTCAGTAAATAAATAAGTATAACAAAAGAGGTCTAACGGCCAGTCCATAAATGTCTATTGCCCCACACACATTGGGCAGAGTTCCTGGCTCCAACTTGACTCCTGACTGCAAAGTGGCCTCCACATGGCATGGACATCAATGGGGCATGCAAGTACCTCAGAGGCGATGGGGCAGGGGGCCGTGGTGGGGGTTTGTGTTTCTTAGGGGTGTCCTTAGGTTTGGGTTTGGGTGGGGGGTCCTTAGGTTTTGGTTTGGGAGGGAGGCTTTAGACTTTGATTGTAAAGGGGGGGCTTTCCCCTTCGTATGGCCTTTAGGGAGAGGGCCCTTGCCCTTTGGAGTGGTGGTTGGCCTCGTAGGGGGAGGGGCATGGGCACTACCAGGGGGGCCATGGGAGGACTGGGAGGTGGAAGGACTGGGAATGGGGAGGGAATGAAGGCATTTGGGGGAAACAGGGACAGGGTCAGTGGAAGGGAACAGGGCAAACTTGTAGAGGAAATATTTTTTAGGAACACAAGGCACAAGGGCTGTTATGGGAAAAATGGAAGGGAGGGTGAGGGAGTGGTTGTTAGGTGTGTCTTGATAGGGCCTTGGGTGCAGGTGCCTGGGTGGAAGCCATGTGTGTGCTGGGTGTCTGGTGGGTGAGTGCAGGCGTTTAGGTGTCTTGGGAGGAGTGGGGGAGGAAATGCAGGGAGATGATAGGATGGATGTGTGCGTGTCTGTTGGGGTGGTGCCTGCAGGCAAGGTAGATGTGCTGCATGTAGGGGGGTATAGTTGTGGTGAGTGCACATGTGGTGAATGGGGTGGATGTATGGGGTCTGCTATTGTGGTGACCGTGGGCATGATGGGACTTGTGGAAGGATCTGGGAGTGCTAATGTGGGGAAAGAAGGTTTGAGTGATGTATTGGCTGTGAGGGAGGAGGTAAGAGGGAGTCTGTGTAGGGAGTGGATGTTGTGTGTGCATGTGAATGTTGGCTGTGTGCATGGCGGTGGTGTGACTAGTGCCTGTGTTTGTCTTTGCGAACCATGTCTGTTGAGGTGGATGAATGCTGGTTTGATTGTGCGCTCTGGATGTGTGTGGGGAGAGGGGTGTGGGGTGGGGCACAGGTAGCTGGAGGGGGGACGGATGACGAAGGGACACTGGCTGCCGTCAATGAGGAGGCCAGAGCCTGAAAGGATCTCTGCACGCCAGTCAGGACACCATGAATGCCTTCCAAAAAGGCATTGATCTGCTGCATCTGTGATGCCAGACCATGGATGGCATTCGCAATGGTTGACTGTCCCACAGAGATGGAACTCAGGAGGTCAATAGCCTCCTCATTGAGGGCAGCATGGATGACAGGTGCAGGTGCAGGTGCAGAGGTGCCTGCTGTGAAGGAGATGCCCACCCTCCTGGGGGAGGAGGCATGGGCAACTGGGTGGGGAACTACAGGGAGGACGGTGCTGGTAAGGGGGGTAACAGACAAGGATGAAGTTGGGCTGGTCCCATATTGGTCCGCCACTGCCAGGGAGCATCCATTGGAGGAGGAATCTGAAGAGGATGTTGTTGATCTGGTCTCCCCCATTGCACTCACCTCGCCTTCCGTCTCACTGGTCCCCTTGGTCCGCTGGTATCAGCCTCCTTGGTCCCATGGGCTACAGTTTCCCCACTTGCCGGTGCCCCTTTTCCTTCGCCTGATGATGCTGATGCACATAAAGACAGAGGAAGAGAGGGAGAGAGGATGGGAGAGAAAGAAAGGGTGTAGTGGTCCAATACCTACACATCGTTCACACAGTCTGTCAACCTAATTAACTGTTGGTATGCCATGCATTGCATAACTTTACATTGTAAGGCTCAACCTTGTGAAATCAGAGGGGAAGCAGTAGCTATGCACTCTAATCTAACTAATGTGGGAATAGTGGCACCTTTGACTACATGAAGGGTCACTCTATGCACAGTAGCACAGTACTTGGCACACACCCATTGTTGTTTACATATACCTACCCTGTGCTCCTTACTCTACTGATTCCTGCTTGGCAAGGTAGCATGCCAACAAATCCAACAATGTGGCTAGTTATATTTTGTCCCCTGCAGCCATCCACACCTACATTCTGAGGCAGCTGATTTGGATCACACCAATTATCTCTGTCATAGTGGCAGACTATTAGTGATGGTAATGCCCTGACACCTCAGGTATACTAATGTTGATGGAAGGAGCTAATCACCCAAAATATGACAAATGTCAGGTCACAATATCCTATTTTTGAGTTCCTACCCGTATGAGTCACCGTCTGCATGGTATTTGCACACGTACCCATTACAATTCCTGCCAGGATAGCACATAGCCATAGCCGGTGTGCAACTACCAATGGTGTACACAACATCTACACACTGGTAGGCTCTCCAAACCTGTACATGCCTTAAATTAAGGAGGTGGGAGTGTGTACTTACCACCTCGTGGCTGCTGTGCTGCCCTTAAGTGCCCATCCACCTTAGGGTAGGCCACTGCCAAAATGCGGGCCATCAGGGGGGGTCAGGGTCCGACGGGCACCTCTCCCTCATTGGGAGGACATCCCTCAGCTTGGCCTCCATGGTCTTCTGGGCTCAGCGTCGCAGGTCCTCACTGCGGGTGTTCCGCCGGGCATGAACCCGCAGGGTCCGCACTTGCTTGGCGATGGCACGCCAAATTCCCTTCTTCTGATGGGCGCTGACCTGCATGGGTGACACAGACAGAGGGTGAATGTCAAGTACAGTAGCAGCACACCAACAGCAGTGTGCTTCACACATAAGACACTTCTCATGACCACACAAATGACCACACAAACTTGTCTCAATGGCACTTCTACTCCTTTGCCACCTGCATGCATCCACTCCATGTGAGCTGTCTACTCGCCTTTGAACCCCACGCACATCAACATCAGAGAGGACAGGAACATTGGACTCACCTGCTGCTTTGGTGCCGCATACAACTGTCCATACTGGGGTAGGACCCCGTACACGGGCTTCTCCAGCTCCTCCTGGGTGAAGGCAGGGGCCCTATCTCCTGCAGTACGTGGCATAATGGCTCCCAGAGACAAAACACAGCAGTACACACAGTGGAGCTCTTGCTTGCACGAGTGTCAGGAGTCAAGTGAGCAATGCAATACAAAATGGCGGTCACGGCCGCCGCGAACATGACCGTCACCGCCAGCGGTGATCATCATTGGCCCCAGTCTCCCATAGACGACAAGGCTAACTAATGATGAGTTGCACAGCAGTTACGACCGCCTGCCGCCATGATGACTAATGCCGGGCGGAATTAGGTCACTTCCATCAACTTGCAGGACAGAATGCTGCCATTTTATATGTAGCTAGTGTATTGTAGGTGATTTAAAAGTGCATCATGTATGATTGATAGTGATATGTGCATATATTATCCATGTTCAGACATCAAAGCAAGGTTCACACATGTGACATTCAGGGATAGTCAAGTGTGTATACTGAAAACTATGACACGACGTGCAGTCACTTGCTGCATCGTAGACGGCCTCACCAAATGTGTGTGTTATCAAGCCACATGTATAGTGTTAGGTGGCATATGAAATGTTGACAACAACATGTGGCTTTTCCTCCCTCTTATTCCTAGATACCGTGCAATAGTGAGAATGAGACATGCACTGGTGTACTGGCCCCTAGTTGACCTTGCTACCCTGGAAGAGGGATACATCATTCTGCCCTATCGTCTGAACTGTCAGACCATCATGGAACTGTGTACCCAGTTGGAACCGGATCTCTTGCTAACCATCCGTAGTCCCTATGCCATCCCTCGCACAGTACAGGTCTTATCTGTTCTGCACTTCCTTGCCTCAGACTCATTCCAGTTGACAGTGGGCTTGGCAGCCGGGATGTCATAGCCTATGTTCAGTATAGTGTTGAACGATGTACTGTGTGCTTTACTAAAACACCTGGACAGCTACATCAGATTCCTCCAACGTGCGTATTTGGCCACTGTTAAATTTGACTTCTATACTATTGCACATGTCCCTCATGTGATAGGGGCCATAGATGGCACCCTCATTGGTTTGGTACTTCCCAGGGTGAATGAACAAGTGTACAGGAACAGGAAAAACGTTTACTCCATCAATGTCCAGGTGGTGTGTCTCGCTGACCAGTACTTCTCACAAGTGACAGCCAAGTTTACTGGATCTGTGCATGACTCAAGCATCCTGAGAAACAGCAATGTGCCACACATAATGGCACAACTACAGAGAGAGAGGGCCTGGCTCTTTGGTATGTAAACAATAGTATGTGTGCAACTGTTATGTCACCCCTCTTCACATTCTACCCTGTGTCACTACCGGTAATATGATAGGTCCAACATTTATGCACACAGTTGACACTGGCTATCCTATCCCTCCGTGGCTTCTGACACCAGTGAGCTATCCAACAACAGATGTGAAAACCGTTTCAATGAGGTCCACGGCAGGATGAGGCGTGTCTTTGAGAGTACCTTTGGGCTGCTAAAGGCCAGATTTTGGTGGAACTGCACTGACCTCCTGGTCAACATCTGCTGCCCTCCCCAGCTCCTTTGGCTGCTGCTGCTGCTGCCTCTGCCTCTTGCCTGGGACAAACTGAGAGTCTCCTGATTCTCAGTTTTGGGCCCACCTCCACCCGCAGGCTCGTCCCTGCACCTCATCCCTGGTGGTCTAGTGGCCATCACAAATAAGTATTTTCCTTTTCTTTTCTTCTCTCTGTCGCTCTTTCACTCTTGCATTTTCTGCCTTTTTCTTCTATCATTTGCCTTTTCTTTTCTTCTCTCTGCCGCTCGTTCACGCTTGCATTTTCTGCCTTTTTCTTGTATCATCCCTTGTTTTTCCCTAGTGCTTTTTTCTTTCTTCCCTCTTCCTCTGCTCCCCCAGCCCCCTGTGAAGCACCTTTCCTGCCCTCCCACCTACCAGCTGACTGCTCCCCCTTCCCCCTTCCCTTCTTAGTGGCAGCCGCAGTACGACTGTGCGCAGCTGATGAAGGCAAGCCTACGGACATGTGCCGCTGGCACGCCAAAGGCAAGCCCGTCTGCCCCCGTCCATATCTTGACTGCACCCTGGATCTCTGTTGAACCACCCCATGGACTGCCTCCATTATGACTCCGAGACCCTCCTTCGCCTCTACACCAGACGTCTCAACAACTGCTGCACCATCTCCCCAAGGACACCCACAGACCTTTCACCAGCAGGAACTGCAACTTCAGCGACAACCTCAACAAACTGAAGGTACTCTCCGCACACAAAGATACCAACAACCTCCACAACTCCATCAAATGCCTGCTATTGAATATCCGCTCCCTCCACAAACACGCCACAGAACTCTGGGACCTGATCAACACCACCCGACCGGACATCGCCTTCCTCACCGAGACCTGGACCAACCCTACCTCAGGTCCAGACATCGCCATCGCCATTTCTGATGGTTACTGCATCCTAAGGAGGAACCAGCCCTTCTGCCCAGGTGGAGGACTTGCCATCATACTCGCCACCATACACAAGTCCTCACTACGTGTCAAGGCTGTCCAAGAAGATCACTGCACCACCATGAAACACCTTCACTTCCTGGTGCACTCCAACCACAACTCCTCCATCTGCAGCACCCTCATGTACAGGCCACCCGCCCCCCTCCCAGCTTTCCTAGATGACATCGTAGACATCGCTACCCCCCGGTCCTGGCGTCAGTCAACTACTTCAGCCTTGGCAACCTGAACTTCCACCTCGACGACTGTACCAACCCAAACACCACTGCTCTACTCGACAACCTCACCACCCTCAGCCACAAACAGCTGGTCTCCACACCCACACACATCGCAGGACACACCCTGGACCCCATCTTCACTTCAAGCAATCGGATCACTATTGAGATCATCTCCCCCCAGACTGGACCGACCACCTCTGCATACACTTCACAATCACTGCACCCAGCAGCTGCACCTACACCTCCAGGACCCTCCACAGGAATTGAAACAAAATCACCAACGAGCAACTCACCTCATCGCTCACCAAATACCTCCCTACCCCGTCTGACAACACCAACACAGCAGCGCGCAACCTCAATGCATGGATCACCGAATGCGCCAACACTCTAGCCTCTCTCCAGCTGACATTGGCCAAATGCGTACCTAAGAAGGCCAACTGGGTCACCACCGAACTCCAAGAATCAAAGTGTACACGCAGACGTTTAGAGAAAAAAGGAAGGAACAGCCAATCCAGCGAAGACCTCTCCTCATTCAGAGCCGCAACTGCCGCACACTGATGAAAAATCAAGAACGCAAGGAAGGACACACTCCGGGAGTGCATCAACTCCTCCGCACACAACTTGAAGGTCATCAACGAGTTCACAGATTCCCCCTCCGAAGCCACCAGCATCCCCTTGTCACAGGACCTCTGCAACAAACTCACCTCCTTTTTCCCATCACAAGATCCAGGACATCTATGACAGCTTTCTGGCACCTGGCACCGGAACCTGCAACTGACCCACCCCCCCAGTACCCGCCCACAACATCATGAACAGCACCCACTCTAGAACCCCCTTGGTCCCCTGCCCGCACCACATATACATCAGAGCCAACGCATCCATCGCCCTCAAGCTTTATAACACAATCAACTGCTCTATCAGCATGGGCACCTTCCCTGAGGACTGGAAACATGCCAAAATATGCCCTCTCTTGAAGAAACCTTTGGCCGACCCATCAGAACTAAAGAATTTCTGGCCCATCTCGCTGCTACCCTACCCCGCCAAAGTAGTAAGCAATCAATGCACAACTACAGAATTTCACTGAGGCCAACAACTCATTGGACAGCTCCCAGTCCGGCTTCCACAGCAATCACAGCATGGATACAGCACTCCTGGTAGCCACCAACGACATCTGATTACTCCTAGACCTTGGCCACACTGCAGCACTCATACTCCTAGACCTCTCAGCAGCTTTCGACACGGTCTCCAACAGCACTCTGCACACCAGACTCCACGACATAGGAATCCATGGAAGAGCCCTGGAATGGATCCACTCCTTCCTCTCCGGGAGGACGCAGAGGGATAGACTCCCACCCTACACCTCCAAACCCACAGGAGTCAACTGCGGAGTCACCTAAGGATCCTCACTGAGTCCCACACTGTTCAACATACACATGGCCCCTCTTGCTGCCATAGTCAGAAGCCATGGTATGAACATCGTGCCATATGCCGATGGCACACAACTCATCATCTTCCTCACCGAAGTCCCGGACACGGCCAAACTGAACTTTCACACAGGAATGGAAGCTGTCGCCACCTGGATGAGAGAAAGCTGCCCCAAGCTCAACTCTGACAAGAGGGAGCTCATTATCTTTGGAAACAACACCTCAGCTTGTGATAACTGATGGTGGCCCACATCCCTCAGCACCCTCTCTGCGCCGACCGAGCACACCTGCTACTTAGGAACCATCCTCGACTCCTCCCCATCCATGACCCACCAGGTAAACTCTGTCACCTCCTCCTGATGGCACACACTCCACAAACTCTAGAAGATCTTCAGATGGATCCCAGAAGATTGTCGCAGGTCAGTCATCCATGCCTTAGTCACGAGGAAGCTTGATTATGGCAATGCCCTCTGCACTGGCACCTCAACTAGGAACATCAAAAAACTTCAACTCATCCAGAACTGACGGACTCATTCTGGACCTCCCTGATCGAGAACACATCTCCCAACCCCTGAGGACCATCCACTGGCTACTGGTCAAGAAGTGAATCACCTTCAAGCTTCTCACCCACACGTACAAGGCCATACACAACACAGGACCAGCCTACCTGAACCACTGCGTCTCCTTCCAGACCCCTGTCAGATCCCTCTGTTCCACCCAGATGGCCCTGGCCACCGTGTTTCACATCCGCAAAACCACTGCCAGAGGATGATCTTTTACCTACACTGCAGCAAACAGCTGGAATAACCTCCCCTGCATCTCAGACAAAGCCCGTCGCTCACCATCTTCAGGAAGAACCTCAAGACGTGGCTAATCAGATGAGGCCCCTCCCCACCCCAGCGCCTTGAGACCCTCACGGGTGAGTAGCTGCGCTTTACAAATACTGATTGATTGATTGATTGGTGTCTACACGTCTCCGGAGGTACCCTGCTCTACAGACCACTGAAGGTGTGCCAGATCGTAGTTGTCTGCTGCATGCTACACTATCTGGCTCTGAGATGCCACATACCATTACTGAATTATGAGGAGGTGGCAGCTGGACCTGTGGTTGATGATGGTGACATAGACACTGATGATGAGGCAGATGATGAGGAGGCAGCTGACTCTAGGACAGAGCTGATCGAACACTACTTCCAATGATCTACAGGTATGTGTTAAGTGTCTTGTATGTGAACTGTACTCCTGTCTGCCTTGTGACATAGCTCATCCTGGTGTGTGCCATCAGAGGAGGTGTTAAGTGCAGGTATCCCTATGTGTGTGTTTGTGGCAATGACATATTGCCCATCAGGGATGGTGTCACTGTTCATATGTCAGTGCTATGTACTCTGTGCTATTGGCCGCCATCACATCTGCATGGAAATGGCCATGATGTATTGTCTCAGTAATACAGTGTAAACTGCCAAGGGACTGGCAACCAAGGTTGTGTCAGCAGTATTACAACTTGTCCTCACTGTGCACAATGGACGGATATGGTAGGTAACTAATGTTGACAGTGGAACTCGGCCTTAGTTGGGTACTGTGAGCTGTAAGGGTTGGACCATTGGAAATGGATATTTTGACAAGGTGGATCTACTACGGTCAATTGTGTTCGCATGCCACTTGGGTATTTGCACTAGGGAGGACGACAATGTACTGCATGTGTGTTGGCTGTGCAACAGTGACTCCTATTGTAATGGTTGTCCCTGTCTTGGTGTATTTGCAGGTAACTTTGGTGGTGCTACTCTGGTCCCTGCCTTGATTGGTGGCTCCCTTGACACAGGATTTGAGGATGAGCCTGTTCTACTGACAAACTTACTGCACATGCCTCCCCCTTCTGTCCACCTTACATACTATTGCTGGTCAAAGGTTTAAGTAAGCTGACATATTGTACAACAGTTAATTCATACATGTAACAATAACGACAGGCAAGCAGTAGCTGTGCTCAATGGTGGTGTTTATTGTTATTTACAAGTGCAATGGGTGATGAGTGGGGTCATGGTGGTTGAAATCATCAGAGCAGTTGGCCCGTCTGTACAGTCTAGTATCCAAGGACCATGGGAACATTGAGAGATGACAGTGGACAGTCAACAGGGTGTGTCAGTGGCACACAAGGGAGAATGTTCAGGAGGGCCTCACTTCCTGGCAGTGGCCTTGGCCTTGGCATCAGCTACTGCTGGATATCAGGATGGATGACCTTGTTTGCGGGGGGTTCCTCAGCCTCCATTCCACTTGTTGAGGTGGAAGTGGATGGCACAGATGGTATGCGGCTAGAGGAAGTGGCCTGCTGGTGGGAGGAGGACGCACATTGGATGGATGTGAATTCCTTTAGCATCCATGGTGGCATTGAGAAAGTGCCACTGCTGCATGTGATTCTCCTAGTTATATTCCCTCTGCAGCCTCTGATTCGCCTGCAAGGTGGAGAGTATCTGGCCCATCTTGTCCAGGGATTGCTGGTATGCTCTCAGGACTTGGAAAATGCCCCCCTGGCCAGTCCTTTCCCTTTTGGGTCCCAACCCTTGGCCCACAGGTGCCCTCCCACTGGCCCTGGTCCCCTGTGCCTGTGCCCAAGGCACGGCGTGCCCGCTCCTAGCTACACCAGGTCCATCATTGTCTTGGGTGTGAGGGGTAGACTCAGGTCCCTGTACTGTGGGGCACACTTATGTTTGAACAGTCCTTGGGACACAGATTTGGGGCCGAGGGGTTGCCTGTGTTGTTGTTACCGCAGGCGTGAGGAGTCAGATGTTGGCAGGGTGAGGCTGGAGGTGGTGGACTGACTAGATGTCCAT
Source organism: Pleurodeles waltl (assembly GCF_031143425.1). NCBI lineage: Eukaryota > Metazoa > Chordata > Amphibia > Caudata > Salamandridae > Pleurodeles > Pleurodeles waltl. Next base: position 883,926,129 of record NC_090450.1, read on the forward strand.
GATGGGCCAGGTAAGTCGTCAATGTCCAGACATCCAGAGCTGTAGTACTCACTGAGGACCTCATCCTGGGAAGGGATGTCTGTCTCTGGCATCCTCTGCAGGGTGGTAATGGCAGGGGTACTTATGGATGGAGAGGAGGAGAGTTATACTGTGGAGGTGTACTTGTTCGTATCATTGTAGGATGCATATAGTGGCTTGACTTGCTTCCCCATGATAGCAATGACAGATGCTCCAATGCAAACATTGTTAGTGGTTTTAGGTGCAGGTGTTCCACAGTTAAGTGTGGCTGGCAGCTTTTCATGTGTGGGGAGTCATGCATTGTGGGAGTAGTAGTGCTTGCCATTGTAAGTGCTATTCATACAATCGGGGTGGTGTGTGTGTGGATGGTGGCAGAGGGGTGGTGTGGTATGCAGGGGGTGCATTTGGTGATTGGGTGGCATGTAGAAGTGTGAGGGGGGTTGCATTAGGGAGTGATAGGGTGGTTGGGACGTATGCTGTACAGGAATCGTTGGTTGCAGGGGAATGTTAGTGACTTACCGGACTCCAGTCCTCTGATTATTCCAGTCAGGCCCTCTGGATGCAGGATGTCCAAGACTTTCTCCTCCCACGATGTGAACTCTGGGGGAGGAGGTGGAGGCCCACCACCAGTCTTATTGATGGCAATGTAGTGTTGTGAAGCCATGGAATGCACCTTCCCCCGTAGATCGTTGCACCTCTTCCTGATATCCTCCTTTGTGTGTGGATGGTTGCCCACTGAATTGACCATGCCGACAATCCTCTGCCATAACTCAATTTTTCTGGCAATGGATGTATGCTGACCTGTGCTCTGAACAGTTGTCGCTCTACCCTGACGATTTCATCGACCATGACCCTCAACTCTTTGTCTGTGAATTGTGAGTGCTTTTGAGGGTACATGGTGGTAGTGAAGTGGATTGGAAGGGGGGCTGTTGTGCGCAAGGGTGATGTGTTTGGTGCTTGATGGGGGTGTTTCGGTTGGTGTGGTGGTGGGTTGTGGTGTTTGTGTGCAGTTTTGCTGTGTGTGACGTGTGTGTGTGCCAACGGGGTTTATGTGCTAACTATTGGGAATGGCAGTATGTCCTGGTCTGTGTAAATCATTCAATGAATTGTGGGATGCGTGGGGGGGGTTTGTAGTGGTGTGTGTCATTGTCTGATGTGTGTATGTGTCTCTGGTGTGGGGTGTTCATGCTGTCCAATGTGGCTTTGGGTTCTTCTGGAGGTGTATTTTTTAGCACAGGGATCGCACCGCCAATGATTTACTGCCATGGAAGGACCCCTGTTCTGATTTGTGGGTCATTATTTGGAGGGTGGTATGTTGTTGGCGTGGTGGCGCTGGTGGTGGAACTGCTTCTCTCCCACCCTCGGCTTGCCTGACAATGTCGAATTTTTTACTGATTTTGGACAGACTTCTGTCTGTGACTCGTAATAAGGCGGTCGTGAGACCACCAACACTAGCGGTCCTTTGGCGGCCGCCACCATGTCGGTCTTCGGACAATACCACCAAAGTTATAATGAGGGCCTCAGTCTGTGTGTTTTTATCTGCAGTACGTACAATACACTTGACTAAGATTGGGACATTTGGGGAAATGTATTTTTGTATTTTATGCGTGTGTTATCTTGTTCTTCTGTAAACATATGCCTATTAGATATCCTCAATCCTTCACTGACCTTGAGATCGTTAGCACTGCCTACTGCAGATACACTTGCACTTCTCAGCTGTAATTTAAATATGAGAAGTGTAAGAATAAGTCATAAAATTATTTTAAGTACTTCCAAAGTTAAAGGTTTACGTTTTCACCCCTCAGAGATCACCGGTAACACCCGCTACTCTAAAATGGTCTAAATGATCTGGTCTGAACTAAGTGGATATTTAATTGTCCATAATTTATTCATGATTGTAGCATACATCTCATGCATTATAAATCTTACACTTTGCAAGTCTATTATCCAGTTGTAGGCCTGGTTTACACCGAGAAAATCTTTGTGACTCAAGCTCAGTGTTTTAAATACTTTTATGAAAAATAGTAAACAAAAAAGGAATTCCACATTCGTACTGAAACACTATGCTTTCTTAAAAAAAAACAAAGCAAGCACATCTGTTTAGGATGTCCTGTGGCAGCCACCTATTATCATGCATAACTAGCTTATTGATGGACATGGTTTTGTTTGATTTATTTTGCAATAGTGTGGAACATATGTGGGTCCACTGCAGCTGCATTTAGTCCACATTTGGAGAAAACGAAAGACGGAGCAGCTTTTCTGCTTTTACAGCAAGTGCAACTGACTGAAATCAAAATACCTCCCTCCACACCTTTACTGATGTTAATATTAATGTTAAGAAATGCGTGGGTGCTCCACAACACACATTTAAGAGGTTGTCACAAGGAGCAGGCATCATAGACACCAATGTAAAATGCTTGAGAAATAACCAAATGTCAAGCCTCATAAATGGTCATCAAACACTGCACATTTGTGCATAATACTTCTTGAATTCCCATAGTTTTAAAGACTTCTTATTCTTCTAAAAACACAATAGACTGTGCATCTGCCACTGAATGGTAGATGCTCCCTGTCAGTGCTTTCTGGGAATATAGGACGTAGACTAGCAGTTCTCCCTGAGCGTAACATCTGGTGCCCTTATACGTTTGATAGACTTTCTTAAGAATAATATGGACCCTATCCCGAAGTGCTCTGTTCGCTATTGCCAGCATTTTAAATTTACCTCTGGCTTTCCTTAAAGCCAATGCAGCTAAGCCATGAGACGAATGGTGGGAAGGTATTATTACAGAGATAATATGCACTCTGTAGGAAATCCGCCTTTTCTGCATGGTCACTTGGTATTTTTTTGCATTTTGCTGGACCCTATATTTTTGCTGGCTTCTGGCAGAACCTTTTAACCCTTGAGGCCCCCTACTGAAGAAGTGTAAAAACCGCAAATTGTCCTGCCACAATAAAACGTTTTAGCAGGTCAAAACCTGCATTTTGAATATTAATCACCTCTATTTAAGTCTTGTTGCCCACCAGGCAAAATGCAGAGGTATTTAAAAGTAGGATGTGTAGACTGTTAGAAATGGGGTCTTTGGTTGGCAGTCAGGTTACCCCCTGTCCAAGCAAGGACCCTCACTCTAGTCAGGGTAAGTCACTCACAATCCAAATGATCCTGTGCCCACCCTCTGGTAGCTTGGCACTGAGCAGTTAGGCTTAACTTAGAAGGCAATGTGTAAAGTATTTGTGCAATAAATCATGAAATAACACGGTAGAACACCACAAAAATACACCACACAGTGTTTAGAAAAATATATAATATTTATCCAATAAGATGCAGGTCAAAACAATTAAAATGAAATAAGTGTATTTTGAAATATCGCTGTAAAAATAATATAAAGTGTATTTAGTCTTTTAAAAGCAATCAATGTCTCTTTCAAGCGCAAAGAACCGCAGAGGAGATGCGTCGATTTCTTGGGCCACACACAGCGATACGTTGTTTATTTTTCACGCAGGGCAGTCTGCCCGTCGATTTCGGGTGCTTAGTCCTGGATCCTCTTCGGGTTGTGGGATTTTTGGCCGCCCCAGGGATGATGGCTGGATTTCCAGCGCTGACAGGACGAAGTCACAGGGGTGAATAGATCCGGTAGGTGTTGCATGGAAATTTCTACCGCACGGCAGGTGCTGCGTCAATTCCTCTCTGGAAGTTGGGCTGCGTTGTTCCGGCTTGGCTGTGCATTGATCCAGCTGGCCGTGCATCATATTTTCCGATCGCTACGCTGACACTGCGTTGATCTTCTTGTTGCGAAGTCGGGCTGCGTCGTTCCGGTTCAGCATGTGGTGGATTCTTCACCGCGATGCAGGCTGTGCATCGTTTCTGGCAGGCTGTGCGTTGATTTTCGCCACACAAGGAGTTCTTCTAGTAGAGATTAAATCTTTTGGTCCTGAGACTTCAGGGAACAGGGGCAAGCTCTATCCAAGCCCTTGGAGAGCACTTCTCAGCACAGCCAGAGAGCAGCTAGGCAGCAGGGCAACAGCAAGGCAGCAGTCTTTCACAGAAAGCAGTCAGGTGAGTCCTTTGGGCAGCCAGGCAGTTCTTCTTGGCAGGTTGCAGATTCTGGTGCAGGTTCTCTTCTCCAGGAAGTGTCTGTGACACAAGTGTCTTGTCAAGAAGTGTCTGAGTTGGTAGTGTCAGAGACTCTGCTTAAAAGTGCACAAGGGTCCCTTTCAGTTCCATCCTGTCTGCCAGGGTCCCAGTAGGGGATGTGGCAGTCCTTTGTGTGAGGGCAGGCTACTGTCCTTTGACATGTAAGTGTCAAGCCCTCCACCCTCCCAGCCTAGGAAGACTCATTCAATGTGCAGATGTATGCAAGTGTGACTCAGAATCCTGTGTTTGGGGTTGTCTAAGTGAATGCACAAGGCAGCTGTCAACTAAACCTAGCCAGACATGGATTGGGAGGCACAGAAAGGTTAAAGTGTAGAGACATGCTCACTTTCTAAAAGTAGCATTTCTATAGTAGTAATATAAAATCCAACTTCACCATTAGGCAGGATTTTGTATCACCATTCTGGCCATACTAAATATGACCTGGCTACTCCCTTTAGATCAGGATCTACCACTCACACAGTATATGAGGGTAGCCCCAGTGCTACCCTATGAAAGGAGCAGGCCTCACAGCAGTGTAAAACGAATGTGGGAGTTTTACACTACCAGGACATATAGAACACACATGTTCATGTTCTGCCTTTTACCTACATAACACCCTGCCCTATGGGCTACCTAGGCCTACCTTAGTGGGTGACTTATTTGTAGAGAAATGGGAGTTTGAGGCTTGGCAAGTACTTTTAAATGCCAAGTCAAGTGGCAGTGACACTGCACACACAGGCACTGCAGAGGCAGGCTTGAGACATGGTTATGGGGCTACTCATGTGAGTGGCACAACCATTGCTGCAGCCCACTGGTAGCGTTTAATTTACAGGCCTTGGGCACATGCAGTGCACTTGACTAGGGACTTACAAGTAAATTAAATAAGCCAATTGGGTATGAGCCAATGTCACCATGTTTTAAGGAGAGAGCATATGCACTTTAGCACTGGTAAAATGTGCAGAGTCCAAAAGCCAGCAAAAATGAGGTCAGAAACAGAGAAGGAGGAAGGCAAAAAGTTTGGGGGTGATGCTGCAGAAAGGCCATTTCAAACATAGACCATTTAATGCTGACAAGTCATCAGAGTGGCTAGCACCCAAAGGTCTTTTTTTTTTACTGTGGAAGGCCTAACTGTCTTGAATATAAAACCAGAGTTCAGATTAAAATCCTAATGCTATATCTTAGGAACAGAACTATTAAAAAAATAACTACAAAAATCAAATCCAATAGTGAAGTTGGACTTTTAATAAATATTAAGGAACCATAACATTTAGAAAGTTACCTTTTCCCTGCCTGACGGTCCTGGAGGCTAAATTTGTATTTGCTGTCGTACTTCTACAAGGTTGTATTTAGCATTTGAATGAGGGCGAAAAAGGTGTGAGATGCCTTCCAGTGAAACCATCTCTGCTGAACTGGCAGAGATGACTCCACTTAACCTCACAGAGGGCCTCATTACGAGTTTAGCGATCCTAGGACCGCCAAACTTCTGGTGGCTGTCGGACTGCTGCAATACTGGTGGTCCAATTGCCAGATTACGATCCTGGTGGTCGGACTGCCAGGAGACCACTGCCTCCACTGGGATCAGGGATCCCGAGGGTTTATCTGCAGTGAATGCTGTGGTCAGCCCGGTGGTGCAGCATCGCCATGTTGGCCACGACTTTCCTCCAGCCTCTTTATGGTGGGGTCCCCACCATGAAAAGGCTGGCAGAAACGCAGCATTGGCAGCCACAAGGAGGCCTTGTACTGTCCACGAACATGTCAGCACCCTCAGAGTGCGTACTGTCTGCTATGGCAAACAGTGTGCATTCTGCAGGTACTGTGTTCGGCAGCATTGGCCTCAGCTCCCTGAGGGAGCCAAAGCCAATGCCATCACACTGTTTCCACCGGGCTTACTGGCGGGAACGTCGCTGTCTGGTTAGCCCAGTGGAAACAGCGGAATACGACAGTGGCTGCTGGCTTGACGGCTGCCTCCTCACCGCCTTATTGGAGTTCAGGCAGCTCAACTGCCGAACTCGTAATCGGCTCCTGAATATGCAGGGTGGGAGCTGTGTACATCCTTTTTGGCATTACGTGTCAAATCCTGCTTGTTTATTATAAGGAAATGCCTCCTTTTACATTCACTTCCACATTTTTGGACTGATGTTGCCAGTTTTTCGACTCCGAGCGTGCACTGCTGCCGGCTAATCAGACTTCAGTGCCAGTGTTCTAACCCTTTAGAAGTGTATGTTAAATTGGCTATCCCCAATTGGCAAGTGCAGAATTACTTAAAGTCCCTGGTACATGGTGCCCAGGGTACCAAGGGCATGTAAGACAGAGTGAAACAATAGCAGCCAGTGGAAGGGCAAGCTGTTACCTCTTCTTCTCAGGAAGCCACTTATGGTATTAGCCCAAAAGGCGAAGCTGCCTTTGATTTGTGAATGGTGATAACAGTTCAGAGTGGATGCCCTTTGTTCAGGTGGACAGGCTGTAGACAAGGCCAGAGAGGGAAAGACCACTGCCTAAATAGTTTCTCCGTGGGCGTGTAGCCATCAGGTAGCCACACATGTAGGGTGGGCTGCCAAGCTCCTCACAGTTGAGGAAAGGTTCAGATATCTTGACAGTGGCTAGAATAGTGCAATCTGGGGTTACCAGGTGCCACACATTACCAGGAATTTGTCACCAATTGGGAGGGAACCTGAAAGCCCATTAGCTATTGACTGAGTGACCTCCTCTGACACTTTCCTTGGATATATATGGCACCTCTGGCACCCTGAACCTTAGATCACATCAGAACTGGAACAAGGATCAAAGAAGGACTGCCCTGCTGACCCCTGGACCACACAAAGAGAAGCTGCACTGTCTATGGTCTGCACCTTGGGCTAGTGAAGTTGGGGATGTGTCTGAGGCACCTGGAAAAGGGAAAAGTCATGCCTCAACCCAAGACCTAAGCAGTGACTACAAGGATCAGTTGGCTGATCCCCTGGAACCAGCTCCAGGGTCAAAGCAGCTGAAGTAGCCCAAACCGGCAAGTTGCTAGCCACATCCTGAAACTGTCAATCAACTACCTCTGGTCACCCCAAGAGACCTATCATGATGGGCAAAAGTTGCACATGAGTCAGCCAAATCCAGGAGGGTTGTCAAAGTCCAGATTGGTTGCCCAAGAAGGACACTAGCCTCCACTAAAGAATTTCACTCTAACCACTGTGCTCTGAGACTGACTGGTATCCCAGCAGCAGTTGGCCTGCTACTGTCATGAAGAGGACTTCATGGGACCCTGCCCTCTGTGGCCAAAGTTGCCCCACATCACATGTAAACAAGGAATCACCACAAAGGCACCCCCATTGACCACACAGCAACTGGAACATCTTTGAGAATCTTTTCATTCTGCATCCCCAGCATCAGGATCACTAGAATAAAGTGTATGGAGCTTATGCTGTAAAGTTTGGAACTGGACTGGAAAATGCTCTGGTGGGCAGGTAACTATCCAAATCCACCGCATTGTCCCCAGACTTTCATTCGGTCAGACTTGATCACCCAAGCTAGGTCAGGCTAACTTTTACACTCTTTTTAAAAGTTCCCATACTTTTTCTTTACCAATGCTTGCTTTCGGTTGAAAGTAAAAGTGATCTTGGAGTCTAAAAATTCCTAAAAATATAATCTAGTTTTATAAATTGGTGCTGTATTTCTTTCTTGGTGTGTGACTTTCTTATTCCGTTGTTTTGACTTGTTAAGTGCTTCACACTAAAGGACCCATTACAAGACTGGAGGACTGTAGGAGGCTGGCCTGGCTTGTAGTGGGTACCAGAGATACTTACACCTTGTGCCAGGTCCAGTTATCCCTTATTAGTGTAGAAGAGGTGTTTCTAGCAGCTTAGGCTGATAGAAGGTAGCTATGGCAAAGCAGCTTAGGCTGAACTAGGAGACATGTAAAGCTCCTACTATACCACTGGTGTCATATGCACAATATCATAAGAAAACACAATACACAGATATACTAAAAATAAAGGTACTTTATTTTTATGACAATATGCCAAAAGTATCTCAGTGAGTACCCTCAGTATGAGGATGAGAAATATACACAAGATATAGGTACACAAACCAAAATTATGCAAGTAATAGCAAAAGGAAGTAATGCAAGCAATGTAAAGTTACAGTAGATTGCAATAGGAGCACATAGATATAGGGGCAACACAAACCATATACTCCAAAAGTGGAATGCGAAACACGAATGGACGCCAAACCTATGTGAGCTTGTAGAGGGTCGCTGGGACTGTAAGAAAACAGTGAGGGTTAGAAAAATAGCCCACCCCAAGACCCTGAAAGGTAGGTGTAAAGTGCCCCTACAACCCCCAGAGAGCACAGAAGTCGTGATAGGGGGATTCTGCAAGGAAAACAAACACCAGCAATGCAACAACAGTGGATTTCCGGACCTGAGTACCTGTAAGACAAGGGGACCAAGTCCAAGAGTCACAACAGTGTCGAGAGTGGGCAGGAGCCCAGGAAATGCCAGCTGAGGGTGCAAGGAAGCTGCCACGGGGTGGAAGAAGCTTGGTGTTCTGCAAGAACGAAGAGGACTAGGAACTTCCCCTTTGGAGGAAGCTTGCAGAGGTATTCCCACGCAGAAAGACCGCAAACAAGCCTTGCTAGCTGCAAGGGTCGCAGTAGAGGTTTTTGGGTGCTGCTGTGGCCCAGGATGGACCAGGATGTTGCCACTTGGAAGAGGAGACAAAGGGGGCGCCCAGCAACGTAGGGAGCCCTCACAGAAGCAGGCAGCACCCGCAGAAGTACCTGAACAGGCACTTAGAAGAAAAGTGAACCGGAGTCCACCCGAAGTCACAAAAGGGAGTCCCACGACGCCGGAGGACAACTCAGAAGGTTGTGCACTGCAGGTTAGAGTGTCGGGGACCCAGGCTTGGCTGTGCACAAAGGAAATCCTGGAAGAGTGCACAGGAGCCGGAGCAGCTGCAAATCACGTGGTACCCAGCAATGCAGTCTAGCGTGGAGAGGCAAGGACTTACCTCCACCAAACTTGGACTGAAGAGTCACTGGACTGTGGGAGTCACTTGGACAGAGTTGCTGAGTTCCAGGGACCACGCTCGTCGTGCTGAGAGGGGACCCAGAGGACCGGTGATGCAGTCTTTTGTTGCCTGCGGTTGCAGGGGGAAGATTCAGTCGACCCACGGGAGATTTCTTCAGAGCTCCTGGTGCAGAGAGGAGGCAGGCTACCCCCAGAGCATGCACCACCTGGAAACAGTCTAGAAAGCCGGCAGGATGAAGCGATACAAGGTTGCTAGTAGTCGTCTTGCTACTTTGTTGCGGTTTTGCAGGCGTCCTGAGCAGTCAGCGGTCGATTCTTTGGCAGAAGGTGAAGAGGGAGATGCAGAGGAACTCTGATGAGCTCTTGCATTCGTTATCTGGTGAGATCCCCAAAGCAGAGCCCCTAAATAGCCAGAGGAGGAGGTTTGGCTACCTAGGAAGGAGGATTGGCCACCAAGAGAGGTAATAGCCTATCAGAAGGAGCCTCTGACGTCACCTGCTGGCACTGGCCACTCAGAGCAGTCCGGTGTGCCACAGACACCTCTGTTTCCAAGATGGCAGAGGTCTGGGACACACTGGAGGAGCTCTGGGCACCTCCCCTGGGAGGTGCAGGTCAGGGGAGTGGTCACTCCCCTTTCCTTTGTCCAGTTTCACGCCAGAGCAGGGCTGGGGGATCCCTGAACCGGTGTAGACTGGCTTATGCAGAGATGGGTACCATCTGTGCCCATCAAAGCATTTCCAGAGGCTGGCGGAGGCTACTCCTCCCCAGCCCTGACACCTATTTCCAAAGGGAGAGGGTGTAACACCCTCTCTCAGAGGAAGTCCTTTGTTCTGCCTTCCTGGGCCAGGGCTGCCTGGACCCCAGGAGGGCAGAAACCTGTCTGAGGGGTTGGCAGCAGCTGCAGTGGAAACCTCGGAAAGGCAGTTTGGCAGTACCCGGGTTCTGTGCTAGGGACCCGGGGGATCATGGAATTGTCCCCCCAATGCCAGAATGGCATTGGGGTGACAATTCCATGATCTTAGACATGTTACATGGCCATGTTCGGAGTTACCATTGTGACGCTGTACATAGGTAGTGACCTATGTACAGTGCACGCGTGTAATGGTGTCCCCGCACTCACAAAGTCCGGGGAATTTGCCCTGAACGATGTGGGGGCACCTTGGCTAGTGCCAGGGTGCCCTCACTCTAAGTAACTTTGCACCCAACCTTCACCAGGTGAAGGTTAGACATATAGGTGACTTATAAGTTACTTAAGTGCAGTGGTAAATGGCTGTGAAATAACGTGGACGTTATTTCACTCAGGCTGCACTGGCAGGCCTGTGTAAGAATTGTCAGAGCTCCCTATGGGTGGCAAAAGAAATGCTGCAGCCCATAGGGATCTCCTGGAACCCCAATACCCTGGGTACCTCAGTACCATATACTAGGGAATTATATGGGTGTACCAGTATGCCAATGTGAATTGGTGAAATTGGTCACTAGCCTGTTAGTGACAAATTTGGAAAGCAGAGAGAGCATAACCACTGAGGTTCTGGTTAGCAGAACCTCAGTGAGACAGTTAGGCATCACACAGGGAACACATACAGGACACATACTTATGAGCACTGGGGCCCTGCCTGGCAGGGTCCCAGTGACACATAGACTAAAACAACATATATACAGTGAAATATGGGGGTAACATGCCAGGCAAGATGGTACTTTCCTACAAGGACACCATAGCGATGTCGTTCCCCCCGAGCATATTACAATGTTCCCACCAGACTGACCGGTGGGATCATTGTAATACGTAAACAGTTTTAGGATATTGGCCTCTGCTCCCTAAGGGAGGCGAGGCCAATATCCTAGCACTCGAGCACCCGCGGAATGCGCACTCTCTGCAAAGCAACAAATGTATGCAAAGCACACAGTGCACATTCCGGAGGTGCTGTGCAGGGGTCCACTGCACTGTCCATGACATGGTCATGGGAAGTGTGGGAGCCCCGTTGAGGCCCCCACACTTCCTTTCCACCAGCCTTTTCATGGTGGGCTCCACTGACTTCAGCACCGAAATGGCTGGTTGCAAGCCCGACTGCTGACATGCCGTTGGGAACCATGTTACAGGCGGGGACGGTGGTCCTTTGGCAGTCCAACCGCCAAAGTCGTAATTGAAGGGTTGGATCGCCAAAGCTGCGGCAGTCTGACCGCCACCAACTCGTAATGAGGCCCTAAGTTCCTTTGGGCAAGCCTTGCTGCTCGAATGCCATAGCTACCCAGGGCTGAGCCTAAGGTTGTTCAAACGAGCCTGACTGGACCCAAGACAGTGTTTGCGAGTGTATTCCATAGTAAGGCTACCCAGCCATACCAAATACTACACCCAAATCATCATGTGTCAAAGCCTGCTTAACAGGTCTGTTGAGTTTACATAAAACAATTCGGGTGCGCTTAAAAAGCCACAAACAGGATGTCAAGATGATTCCTGTCTATCCTTTGTCTGGCTGATTTAGAACCTGTTTTACCACCAGACTTGTGCCTCTGGGTTTTTACTTATAACACTGAGGACACACTTGAAAGGAAGGCAAACAGGATGCCAAAACAATTCTCGTGTGTCCACTGCTTGGTTACTGGAAAGCTCAACTTTTATTCTACCAGACTTCTCACTATAGGTTTATTGTGGATAGAGTGGCTGCCCCAAACTGGATTTTATTGTTATATGACGGAGGATTTGAGAATTATCATAGAGCTCTCACCACACTCACACACACACACAGAGCCTTCAGATGCCAAGATTAGTTGGCTGAAGACTTTCACCATCTTCAAAACACCCAAGTGGGTAGGGTTATGCAATGGATAGTTTACCCCATTGGTAGCGCATGTTCAGGAGCCATTTCCATTCATTAGCACATGACTGGCATAAATGTGGCATCTCAAAGCACCCACTTCAGAACACTAATGGACCTGATGAACGACAGAAGAAGACTGGGCCTGCTGTCTGTGACTGATAGGAGCCCTGAAGGACTGGACCTGCTCACTGTGGATCCAGGACAAATAAGTGGACTCCGAGGGTCATACGGCAGACCTCCTGTTAAAGCTGCAAGGACACAGCAAGCTACAAAAGGCCATTTCCTGCAGCTGCCCAACTGACTAGTGGCAAGTGGACTTGGACTGGACCCTGCTGTTGGGTTCTGCCTGACACCCTGTGAGTCTCTAGGTGCCTCCCCTGAAGTCCTTTTGGGCTTTAGAAGTGGACTCCTATTGTGGATTTGGCCATAAAGGACTAAGTAAAAAGGTAAAATCTTTGACCAGGATAAACCTGATTGGTATATCTGACCCAGCTCCATCGCAGTCCACCTCAAATTCTGCCTAAGTCCTGATCTACTGCAACCAGTGACTATCATTGGCACTTTGTTCTTTTTTGCACAATATCTATTCAAAATTTTTAACATTTATATATTTGTTTCCCCTTATTGGTGTTTTGTCATTTTGATGTCACTTATTAAATAGATGTTACTCTATTATTCTAATTTGGTTTGAGATTTTTACTGCTTTTCATTTTGATTATATTATTGTTTTGGTACGCCATATTTATGTTTTTGTAGTTTTGGTGTCCTTTTTTAGAAATACACATTTCTCTATTTTTATCATTGGGGATGGAATTTTCATTGTGTTGTTTTTTTTATTTTTTTTTAACTGTTTTGGTATTTCAAAATGCTCTACACATTTTCTAACTTAAACCTCTCTGCTCTGTGCAATAGCTACCAGGGGTTGAGCACAGGTTTTAAGTTATTGAAATCTTTAAAAAACAGTTGGTTTACTTGTGGTGGATTACCAATTATTCCAATTAATTGTTGGCTTTCTTCCTGGGATTTTTTGATATTCCGTAAGTTCTTTGGTTCATTGTTTAAACCCCTGGTTGTTTTATTTTCAAAAACATTATGGGCCTCATTACGACTATGGCGGTCATTAGAGAAGACCACCGCAGTGGCGGCCGCCAAAAGACCGCCATGTTGGCGGTAATCCGACCGTCATATTAAGAGTCACACACGAAGGCCGCCAAAAAACAGCCAAAATTCTGACACTGCCAGGACACGGGAGGGCGGGAAAGAGGCAGTTTCACCACCAGCACCGCCAGCCTGGCACAATTCCACCCACCACATTACAAGTTGCACAGGGGTTCTTCAATGGTGGAAAATCATTGGCAGTCCAAACTGCCACGCTCAGTACACACTCCTGTCAGAACATAAGTCCACATTGGACAGTTTGAATACCCCACAACTGGCACACATACACACACCAGACACACCTACTCACTGCACCATATAACACCCCCCCACACACCCCACAATCCTTTGCAACTAATACCACATATAGAGAAACAGAGAGCAGGCAAATACACTAATATAGCACCTATACACTGTAGGCACACATCACTCTCAGCACACACCACATACCACACAACTGCACTACCAACACAATACACACATAATGAGCACACGCAAACACCACAAGTGACTAACACTCACAACGCACCATCCACAACCCCTTCAATCACCCAACACTGCACCCTTACACACACAACACCTCCCTCAACACAACCACAACCATGTCCCCCCAAAAGCACCCACAATTCACTCGTGATAAGATGTGGGTCATGGTAGATGAAATTGTCAGGGTAGAGCCACAACTGTTTGGAGTACAGGTCCAGCAAAAGTTGATTGCCAGGAAAATGGAGTTGTGGCAGAGAATAGCCGACAGAGTCAACTCAGTAGGCAGGAATCCTGCACAAGGGAGGACATCAGGAAGAGGTGGAACGACTTGCGGGGGAAGGTACGTTCCATGGCATCACAACACCAGATTGCCATTCACAAGACTGGCGGAGGGCCCCCCTTTCCTCCCCCACAGTTCACATCTTTGAAGGAGAAAGTCTTGGACATTCTGCCTCCCGAGGACCTGACTGGGATACCAGGCAGACTAGACTCTGGTAAATACCCACAACTTCCATATCACACAATTGTCATGCCCAGCATGCTTTCTCACCACCCACATACTCCCCGATTCACTGTGTCTCACTACACCTCCCACCTATTGACATAATGCCCCCTCTTGCATGCCACAGTTCCACCCAGCCCAACTGCCCACACAGCCCTTTCCAAAGGCATGGATAGCATTGGCAAATACTATCACTACTACTCCCACAATGCACTAGCCGATCTACGTGAAGACCTGGAATGTGCACATCACATCCCGTGCATGTATGACTATTGTACTAGCTACACCAATTAGATGGTACGACTGAGGACCACTACATGGCCATGACAGCAATGCAATGGCACACCACAATGGCAAACAAGGCTACACACAGTTACAGCTCTGTGACTAATCAAAATGGCAACTTATCCAAAAATGGACTCACCATAGTATGGAATGTAAGATGGCAGACTCCATGCACATGCACAACATGCACAGACAGGACATTTAACCTTGCATACTCACATACTGTTCTCCCACTGGGACACCATGCTACAATGTCCAGCCATTTCATGTCACATCTAGCAAGCTTGATTAGTCACTAGGTAACCATGCTGAACAGTCATGTGAACTATCAGTAGTCACCTGAACACATCCATAGAGCTATAGTTACCAAACCTGAATGACACCAACCAACATGGAGTATGGCAAATATGACACAGACTTCCATCTACCACCAATTGTATGCCGTGCAGCATCTGTCATTGCTGGGAAGCCACTGTATGTAACAGATACCCAAACACACTTTCTATATGTAACTCTGTCTCTCACTCCATCCACAGGTACTCCTGCCAGTGCCACCATGGAGAGGATACCAGTGACTGCCAGCCCTCCTGAGGATGAAGACCCCAGTGAACACAACATGCCTGGCAGTCTGGACAACCTTCAACCTACCTGGCCCATGTGGGACACCTGGTCAGTCTACGACTTCCTGCCTCACCCTGTCCACATCAGTTCCCCCCAACCCTGTGGCATCGACATCACAGCCAACCCTTCATCCACAAATCTGTGTCCCAAGGACTGTTCCCCACAGTACAAGGACCTAAGTCGACAAATGACACCTCAGACAATGAAGGTCCTGCAGACACTGTGAGTGGTCACACCATGCCAGGGGCACACCCACCTGGGGGCAAGGGGTGCGGGGGAGAAGCTGTGGGCCAGAGGAGGGGGGCCCCAAGGGATTCCACTGACCAGGAAACCATCTCCCAAATCCTGGGAGCATACCAACAATCCCAGGACAGGATGGGCCACATTATCACCATGCTGGGTGAAAACCAAAGGCTGCATAGGGAAACCCACCAGGAGGTCATGCAGCAGTGGCAGGCCCACAATGCCACCATGGCTTCCATTGCAGGCGTGCTGATTGACATCAACACCACACTGCGTGCTTTCTGCACCCTCCCAGCAGGCCCCTTCTGCTAGCAACCTAACATCTGAGTCATCTACATCAGCAGCAGTTAGTAGAATGGAGGCCCTATCAGGGGAACCACAGGCCTCAGACACCCCTCGCTCTGTAGCTGAAGAACCCCCTGCACACGTGGATGTCCACCCAGACATCCTGCTGGAGCAGATGCCAAGACCAAACCCACTGCCAGGAAGTGAACTTCTCCTGATATGTCTCCCTTGTGTGCCACTGAGACACCCTGTTGACCGTTCATTGACATTACTCCATTTTTCAAAGGCACATGGACACTGGACCTGTGCAACCAACTGCCGTAGCACCTACTCTAATGATTCCATCTACCATAACATCACTCATCATCTGTTGGACAATGTATGCACCTTTGTTTTGCCTTACAATATCATGATATGCACAATAAACATAATGGAACACAACAACAGTATATGTGTCTGTAATTAAATATCAACTAATTCATGTATGACAAATGTGGTCTGGTAATGCCCCCCAACATACAATAGGCAGTGTAACATACAGCAGAGGGAGGCTTCCTCAGCAGGAAACACAGTACAAAAGATATGTCCCAGGACCGATGACAGAGAGGTACAAATCCTGGGCCAGACAAGGGTGTAGTCAGTATTCCAACCTGCAAAAAAACCATGATAGAGATTACCATCAGGAAGGGAGGCATGATGCCACATATAACACATGAGCCCCAAGATAATACCTAAATATATCACCAGTCACAGATTATACATAGTAATCACATTACATTACCTGTCAACTGTCATATTCAACCAACGTTTCTGCTATCACTTACAAATGGCTAATGACAATGAATTCCTCAACCCACAGGTATCAGAGGCACTGAGTAAGATACCACAGTCAGTGGATGGAATGACAGGGGAACAGGAGAATGCAGCCAACATAACTCTATACTTGTCTGTCCATTTGAGATGTGAATGTAGGAAACTGCAGTGAAAACACTTGTTAGAGCTGAAACACTTTTACTGTGCACCTTACATTCTATCAGTCAGCTCCCACATGTCCCACATTGGGATAGGACCACATAACACTGCCACTGACAAGTCAGGAGGACAATTGTCACCAATGACTGTGGGCATACAAGACTTGAAAACCTCACTCAACATACCTCCTTGTCACTGGAAGTACTGATTGATGAGCTCAGTCCTAGAGTCAGCTTCACCTTCCACCTGTGCCTCATTATTACTTGCCATTTCAGCATTTCCAGCCACTGGTCCAGCTGCCTCACCCTCATCTGCTAGCAATGGTATACCTTTTAGGGCGAGTAGAGGAGGGCACCTCCAGATAGGTCCAGGAACCTGAATCTGGCCTTCAAGAGGCCAAATGTTCTTTCAATAACACGTCTCACCTACCGTGGGCCTCACTGAAATGAAGTTTGCTTTCTGTGGAGGGGTACCTCACTGATGTCAACAGCTAAGGAAGGTTAGGAAAGCCAGATTCACCTGTGTGCACAAATGTAGGACCAGTGAAATTACAGGTATAGTGACAGGGCAGATAGTGATGACAGGTGGCATAATAGTGAAAGCCCTTATAATGCATACATACCAAGGAGCCAGGCCCTTTTCGTGCCATCATGTGTGGGACATTGCTGTTTCTCAAAACGTAGGAGTCACGCACAGGTCCAGGGTACGTGGCAGTGACTTGTGAGATGTACTGGTCTGTCAGACACACCACCTAAACATTTATGGAGTGGTAGTTCTTCCTGTTCCTATACACCTGTTCATTGCCACCGGGAGGAAGCAGGGTTATATGAGTGCCATTGATGGCCCCTACCACATGAGGAATGTGTCCCATAGCTTAAAAGACTGCTTTCACATAGGCCAAGTCCTCACGTTAGGGGAACCTGATGTAGCTATCCAGGTGCTTTAACAAAGCAAACAGTACATCCGTCAACACCAGACTGAACATGGGCTGAGACATCCCTGCAATTAAGCCCAATGTATTCTGAAAGAAGCCTGTGGCAAGAAAGTGTAGCACTGACAAGACTTGTACTGTGAGAGGGAAGCAATAGGGATTGTGTATGGATGTCAAGAGATCTGGCTCCAACTGTGTACATAGATCCATGATGGTATGACAATTCAGAGGATAGGTCTGGATGACATGCCTGTCTTCCATGGTTTCAAGGGCAACTAGTGGACTGTACACTGGTGGTTGTCTCATTCTCCTCATTTGCAGGATATCTAAGTTGAGAGGAGAGAATGTACATTGAGTAAAGCATGTAAGCAGAACATGTTAAATTAACACAAACTTAACACTGTAGGGCATGCACAGCACTGCTGACGTATACTACAAAGGCCATGTTAAGCACTTTGGACACCATCTTTACAGCACATTGCTGTACATGTAAGTCGTATAGGACAAATGTCACATGTGTAATGTACCATATGTGGCAGGCTGAGCTGTCCTGCACTGATCAGATGATACGTAAAGAAATATACCAATATAGTGTAATCGCCTATGTGCCTCCGAGCATCTGACCATGGCCATCATCATCATATATAATGCCACATCACGTCATTGTGTCATGACTGTCACAAATTGTTTGCATTACCATGATGCCACAACATAGGCTTACACCGCCATTTGGCCGATCATGTGTGCCACTTATTTTGGGACATCCATTGTTTATAGGTGCACAAAATGGCAGTTGCCTGTCCTGCTGAAGTGGACAGTTGGAAGTGGCCTAAGTCCGCTGGCCGGTGTCATCATAGCAGTAGGGGGTTGCAACCGCTGTGCAACTTGTCATTGTTTAACATTGCTGCCTGTGGCGGACTGGAGCCAATGGCGATGACCGCCAGCGGTGATGGTCCTCTACGTGGCAGCCGTGACGGCCATTTGCTGTAGCCTTGCTCACTTGATTCCTGACACTGTTGCTAGCAAGACCTCCACTACCTAAGCTGCTGTGTACTGTCTCTGGGAGCCATCAGGCCACGTCCTGCAGGTGATAGAGCCCCAGCCTTCACCCCAGAAGAGCTGAAGAATCTTTGGAGAAGGTCCTACCGCTGGATGGAAAGTTATATGGGGCACCAGAGGAGCAGGTGAGTCCGATGCCATAGTCATGTGTGATAAGGGTTGCATGTGATGGTGACCTTGAACCCTTGTGTGGCTATAGTGTGTGAGTGCATGCCTGTGGTGATGGGTATATCAGAAGTGTTAGCGTGGTATGATGTATGCTTCGTTGTATGGCTGTGTGATTGTGTGTATTGGTTGTCAGTGTTGTTACATGTATATAGTGTCAAGTGGAGGTGTGTATTGCATTTGCTTGCCAAGGCCTTTATTTTGTTGCAGTTGTAGTGTAGTTGTGTGAATCGGTGGTGTTGTGTATTGTGTTCGACTGTGCCTGTGCTATGTGTCTGCAGGTTGGTGTGTGTTGGCCGTGGTGTGCGTAGTATGTGTGTGCATGTGCGTGCATGTGTGTGTGTGGCTGGTTGTGAATGTGCGTATCAATGTGAGGGAACGTGTGCATGTCGTCCCCGTCCTTGATGTGTATGTTGTGTGTGCTTTTCCCTACAGTGTCAGATAGGTGTGTGTACTCATGGTTGTTGTCATCATCGCTGGTTCCAAAGTCGTTGTGCGAGCAGGAGCAGTGGGAGGACGTGCAGTTCAGGTTCCATGGCAGCTCCGTACAGGTATGTGTTACAGAAGGTGAGTGTCTCCTTTTATAGAGTGTTTTCCGCCAGGGTTTCCTTGGTGGTGCGACCGCGGCGGGAACATGGTGTCTACCGGTCTTATGGTGGCTACTGCTGTTCGTGGCGGCCTGACCGCACTGGCAGTGTTGGCGGTGGATTGGCTATATTTTGTTGGGAAGATTGCCATGGTCATAATTTGGCGGTCTTCTCCGCCGGCCTGTTGACAGTATGATCGCTGCCGCGACCATGGCAGTCCTGAGACCGCAAAACTCGTAATGAGGGCCTATGTGTTCACCTCACATACACTTTGGCATTGTACATTATGATGACACATTTTATGTCAATTCTCAGTCAGTGTAAAATTAGTGCATTCTGTTTACATTGTAGCTTTAAGATCAGCCTGCAGGACAGGACTTCTGCCTGTTGATATGTTACATTTAGTTAAGCCTGTCTGCTCTGCTCTGTGCTGTAGCTAATATGGGCTGAGCTCATGTTATTTTAGTGATTTGGAGGGTTCACTTTGACAAAGGTAGTGATTATTATTTGAGGTGGGTAGTCACCAGTCACAAATAAAAATCCAGTTTTTTTCACACTACATAATATAGATTAACTGGAGCTGGTCCAGCGTGTATACTAAGCGGAGTACAGTTGCTTGGCCCCTTCAGTAAATAATTATTGCTCCAACCAGAAATCCCTGGTGCTAGAGTCCAAAAAGGGCAACATTGACCTTGCTATAAAAAATGAAAGTTACTGACATTGACCACCTTGAAGATTTGGCAGTATATTGACTGACTGTGATTCATCTTCATACATAAGGCTTATATGTGTCTTAGTTGTTTTGCGGGAGGCAGAAAAGAGACCTGTAAGGAAAGCCAATAAAAGGCAAAAGCCATAGACAGGCCAATACCAACCTGCAAAATTATTTGTTCTCCATTTCTGTCCATATGACTTCCTGGTTTGCTCCATCACTCTGTTTGCTCAGCTCTTTTGGGAATGGCTGGCCCCAAGCAGTAGCTCTTCCTCCTTATCATAGGATTTCAAAGTTCTTTCTTATGGAATTCAGCAAGAGTCTGCCTTAAGTCTGACTCGTTTTAATGTTATTGCACCTCTACTGTCCCTGAATAAAAACTTTGGAATAACTGCATTATTATGACTACAATCCTCAACTGCTGATAAGACTAGTTGATTCCAATGCCACAAATGCTATTAAAAACATCACACACCAAGTCCAGTACTTATGCCTGGAAACCTGCACCTGGTGTGGCTGTCCAGACATACTGTTACTTACCCATGCTTTGAGAAATTGGAAAACATTGTAAATATACATTCAGGTGGAGTTCTAAAACTGTACCCGTACTTCTATACCTTTGTTTGTGAATCGGACCCTCTATGTCTGATTACATTCCACTCCGTTTGGCAAAATATTCACACATTATTACATTATTAAATTCCAGTCTATTTGATTAACATAAATGTACTATATTGCTCTGTGACACAGGAATCCTCACTAAAAAAATTGCCATCGTCCACATCGAAGCTGGTGTTGGCAACTAGAAGGAGGCGTCAACATTAAGTGCTTGAGTCATAAAGAAAATCTGCCCTCATAGCAGTAGTCCTACGAACAGGTACAGGCAGTGTCGGCTCTAGGGTGGTGCAAGCGGTGCCACCACACCGGGTTCTGACTTTGGGTGGAGGTGCCGTGTTTGCACGTGTACTATGATTTCAAAAGCATCTTATGTCGGCATTCCTTACCTCCAGCTATTTTCAGCCAACAATAAAAATGTCAAGATAACTCAGTTTAGATGGCCAGTAGTACACCAGGGAGACTGTGCCAGTTGGAGGCTTCCTGGCATACTACTGGGAATGTCATGTGACATTGTTCACCGTTGCTGTTTCCTCAAAACAGAATTTTGCATAGAGTATAAATCCACATTGAGGAGAGGCAGCCTATATGTGCAATTGCACTTTTTTTTCTTTTTGTAATTTACATGGACATTTTTCCATGGAGAAATAAATTCTCCTAAACCCCACAAAGCTGGAATTTGTTCCATTCCTCTTCTTAAATGCACTTTAATCTAACCTTTTCTGGATCAACTCCTCCAACTATTTTCATGGTAGTAAAGTGTCAGAGAGAGTTTGTGTTTGCCTTTAAATTCTCAAGCTTTTCTGCCTTCACAAATTCTCAAGACAAACCACACCTTGTCCACCGACAGCCCATAGCTACTCAGGAGCGTAACAGAGGCCTCCACAGCCCCCACGGTGCAGGGGGGCACCCAGAGTTCCTTGTTTCGGAGGGGGGGCCCTCATTCTGTAAGCCAGGCCATTGCATGCCTTGCAAAATCTATGCGATGGCATGGAATGAAAATAGTTAACTGCTTGGGAAAACCACTTTCCTTTCCTGAGCATGTCCCTACAGCTGGGAGGGGGCAGGCAACCATTCAGTGGGGCCCCTTTAAGCACAAGACCAATGAATATCTGTGCAATGTGGAAGACAATGGGGTCCACTATCACATTCTGCATAGGGTTCCCATCAATTTGCATTATGCTATTGGGTTAACTACTCTGTGAATGTGCAGTCATGGCATACAATAATGCAATAGTAAATGCTTTAACACCTACAAGCTATGGTATTATGCAATAGAAATAGCTTAAAAACTCACCAGACCCACCCAAGGACCAAACACACCATTTTACCATACTTAAGACTCTGTTGGACTGTACCTATGAAGCGAGCAATTCCTACTGCTACATCTAAGTCAAGCATTTCAGACAAAAGCTCTATTTCCTCCACCCTTTAAAAACAAAGGTCTTAAAAACTGATTCCCGCTAGAAATAAAAAAGGCATAATCCACAAGACTGTGTAACAAGGAACATTTTACATTCAGGGCGGCAAAGGCAAAATCCATTGGTATCGTGAATTCAAATACCTCCGCTGGAGGGTGTGTAAACAGGGTTACAACTCACTCTCACCCTCAAAATTTAGTTCCTCAAAGAGGGATCCAGTAGCTGCGTCAGGTAAGAAAAGACTGGGTCAAGGCCAAGAGTACTTAATGAGAAACTAATAGATGGTCTATTTTCCAGGTTTAAGCCACAATGATTAGAATAGGATGGATACTGCTTTTGTATGATAGAAAGCAAGCTGTCAAACTGAGTCAGATGGACAACATCCTTTAAGTAGAGCAGGCATAGTTGTCAATTATGTGTGCATATATTGGCTATCCTTCAGAGCCGCAACCACCACCCACCGCCGAAACATCAAGAACGCAAGGAAGGACGCACCCCGGGATCGCATCAACTCCTCCACACACAACTCCAAGGAACTCTTCTCAGTCATCAAAGAGTTCACAAATCTCCACTCCAAAACCACCAGCATCCCCCGTCACAGAACCTCTGTGACAAACTCACCACCTTTTTCCACCGCACAATCCAGGACATCCACAACAGCTTCCTCTCAGAAAATCCTGGCACCGGAACCTGCGACCGCCCCGCCCCCCAGAACCCACCCAGACCATCCACAGCTGGCCCACGCTCACTCCAGAGCCCCCATGGACCCCTGCCCATACCACATATACATCAGAGGCAGCACATCCACCGCCCCAAGCTCTGAAACACAATGAACTGCTCCAACAACACTGGCACTGGCAACCTCCCCGAGGACTGGAAACATGCCGAAATACCCCGACCCTACTCCGCCAAAGTACTGGAGAAAGCAATCAATGCACAACTCCGGAATTTCATTGAGGCCAACAACTCCCTGGACAGCTTCCAGTCTGGTTTCTGCAGCAACCACAGCATGGAGACAGCCCTCCTGGCAGCCACCAACGACATCTGATTACTGCTAGAACGCTTCTACACCATTTAGGGGGTGCCCTTATAACCCCGCTGTATCTGGGCCAAATATCAATACAACGTATGAATATAGAGAGGGGATAGATATGTGTATATAAATATATATCCTAAGTGAACAAATCAATTGATCACTGGGGACAATTATTGTCTTTCTCATTCCAAATATTTATTAGTTTTTTGCCTCTCTTTGTCTTACTCTTATAAATTAAATTAAATTTAAACTTGCCAACACTATACACATGACTACGTTTCAAACATTACACAAATAAACATATAGCAATTAGCAAACAAAATTCTAAAACAATATTCATTTTTTCTTAGGTTCTTTGTTCCTAATACTTATACACAATACCATCTAATTTTCATTGTTTCATTATTCCATAATTTCAAGAACATTCCTCAAAAGTGTGGTCGACGCGTTTCGGCCTTTCGACTTCTGGCCTCCTCAGGATATCAAAACCAGTGCCTTGTCTTTAAATGTGGAATTTCCTTTCATACAGCTTTCACTCGAAACGATTGCCATTCCTTTGAAATCTTCCTTCCGTTTCAAAGTGGTACTCAGTATTCCTTTGGAAACGGGCATCAAATGTGTGTCATGCACTGCCTTATAGCCGGTGCTTCCTGGACCTTACGAGTTGCCAGCAGCCTTCTAAACAGTCTCCCACAGCACACTACACACCAGACTCCACGACATAGGAATCCGCGGAAGAGCCCTGGAATGGATCCACTCCTTCCTCTCCGGGAGGACTTAGAGGGTCAGACTCCTGCCCTACACATCCAGACACACAGGAGGCAACTTCGGAGTCCCCCAAGGATCCTCACTGAGTCCCACTCTGTTCAACGTATACATGGCCCCTCTCGCAGCCATCATCAGAAGCCACGGTATGAACATTGTGTCATATGCCGATGACACTCAACTCATCATTTCCCTCACCGAAGACCTGGACACACCCAAAAGGAACTTTCACTCAGAAATGGAAGCCGTCGCCACCTTGGTGAGAGAAAGCTGCCTCAAGCTCAACTCCGACAAGACTGATCTCATCATCTTCGGAAATGTCACCTTAGCTCGGGACGACTCCTGGTGCCCCACATCCCTCAGCATCCCCCCTGCACCAACTGAACACGCCCGCAACCTAGGCATCATCCTCAACTCCTCCCTATCCATGACCCGCCAGGTAAACTCAGTCGCCTCCTCATGCTGGCACACGCTTTGCAAACTTTGGAAAATCTTCAGATGGATCCCAGCAGACTGCCGCAGGATAGTCATCCACGCCTTAGTCACAAGCAAGCACGACTACGGCAACGCCCTCTACGCTGCTACCGTGACTAGAAACATAAAAGAACTACAGCTCATACAGGATGCTGCCGCCAGATTCATCCTGGACCTCCCACGCTGAAAACATATCTCCCAAAACCTGAGGACCGTCCACTGGCTCCCAGTCAAGAAACAAATCACATTCAAGCTACTCACCGACACATACAAGGCAATACACAATGCAGGACCAGCCTACCTAACCACTGTGTCTCCTTCTACACCCCCACCAGATCCCTCTGCTCTGCCCGGCTGGCCCTGGCCACCATCCCTCACATTCATAAAACCACCACCTGAGAACGATCCTTCATCTACATTGCAGCAAAGAGCTAGAACAACCTCACCCTGCACCTTAGATAAAGTCCATCACTCACCATCTTCAGGAAGAACCTCACGATGTGGCTCTTCGAATGAGGCCTCTCCCCCTCCAGCACCTTGAGACCCTCATGAGTGAGTAGCCGCACTTTACAAAACCTGATTGATTGACTGATTGATTGGCTGCATTATTTCAACTGGAGCTACTAAACAGGCAATCTATGGTGACCACCTTACCCTAGGTCCATATGCACAGTGTCTCTAGGTCTGCACGTTTCTCTTGCAAATCATTGATTTTTATGTGTGTTCATTAGTTCAATGAAAGCAAAACAGTACTACAATTACAAGAATGCATTAGGCCATTTCATAAAACTGGAAGCACTGTTCATAAGAACCTGCAGAAAGGGGGCTACCCTAGTGTGTAACATCAGTATAGTCAAGGTTAATCGTTAATGGTTGCTCACCTTGTGAAAGGAATTTAGGTAGTAACCCATAATACTTGCAAAGGAGCAATGGGTTTACTTTTCAGGTAAAGTGTCTAATGAGGTTGGCTGGTGGTCATTATTTTATCCATCTATAATGACCAGCTCATGTTTGTAACTGCATACACAGTCACTTTGCGAAATTGAGGGGCATAATTACAAGCCCCTTGCGCCACCTTAGCCCTGCCCTAGCGTCATTTTTTTCACGACCGGGTGGCATTAAGGAGGTCTTTCTCCTGCGCCATATTTACAAAGTGGCGCAATGCTTGCATTGCGCCACTTTGTAAACCCATGCGGCACATTATGCCTGCGCCAGGCATAATGTTTGCAAGGGGGCATTCCGGCACAGGGAGGCCAAAAAAATGGCGCAGTGAAATTTACAAGATTTCACTGCGCCATTTTTTCTGTCATTTTTAATCCCTGCTCAGAGCAGGCTTTTAAAGTACACACCCACAATACTCAATGGGCCTCCCTGTACTTTGCTGCACTAGCGCCAAAACTTTGACACTAGTATGGCAAAGCACCACAATAGCATCAAAAATGTTGAAGCTATTGTGCTAACGACTGCCAATGCGCACCATATTGTAAATACAGCGCAACCATGGTGTCATGAGGTGCCGGTAGAGGATGCAAGAAAAGTGGTGCATAATCGATAAATACTCCAAAAACTGACTTCTGTAGTTAAATAGAAAGCTGTTTGCCATCTACACACATTTGGGATTCCAGTTCCATTTCAGCCAATATTTCATGTAGGGTTGATCATGTCTAGTTAACAAACATGTAATTTAGAACCTTATTGGAATGCAAATGATACTCGCAGAGGGAAGTGATTATACCTCCATGAACAACATATGTGAGGCGTGATGATGAAAGAATTGAAAGACAAAGTCAAAAAGTTGGAACCTTCTGGCCTGCCATTAGTCATTAATGTAGATGATTAGGCACAACTCATTCTGGAAGGTTCTGGCATAGAGTTGTGGGATGGGTGGCAGGATGCCCTGTATTTGTTTGCTTGTTTGTTTCTTTGTTTTATATTTTTATTTGGGGCAAGAAGAAAAGGATATGCTATGGCTTCCCCATTACTCGTCCATATGTACGAACACATTTTCCCATAGACACAGAATGGGCAAAACTGCTTGCTACATCTGGCCCTTGGAGAAGAGGTGAAGGAAGGCACAGAAGGGGAGAGGGTAGTTGGCATGAGACCGTTATTTTTTTTTTGCGAGAGGGAAGTGAGGCCATGTTATGTATGGCTCCTCATTACTACTCTGCCCCTGTATAGTACTTGAAAGCAGGGGTAGATAATTTAGGTGGGCCATACATACCATAAAATTACAGATAGGTAACAATGTATAATGGAGGTGGTTGTCACGTGGGCTTTTGAGTGATTTTGTAGACAACTCGAGCTTCAGTCTCATTGTCTATTTGTCTATTTGATGTCACTCAGAACCACTTAGTGAAAAACATCCCCTTTATTTGATGATACCAATCTATAATTTTATATGTAATGTAACAAACCTTAAAGTGTTTTGAAATGTATTCAAACTGTTCTTTTGTGAAGTGCATGGACACCCATTTGGGTCTACTTTACTCTAATTAAAAATGTAAAAAAATAAAGGTAATCAAACGAACTACCCACGACAGTTTTTGGACAATATGTTACAATATACAAATATTAAATCAGAGCTGCAGGTCATATGCTTACAGTCTGCTTTGCCTTTTCCCGGCACCTAGGGCAGGAATCCGATTTATCTTGTTATATCTGGTGAAGGGCAGCTCAGATCTTGTGACTCCTATATCAGAATTTATAGTGTGTCTGAATCTGGCATTTCCAACACTTTTCTGACAGCCTGAGTTAACTCTGTTTCACAGTCCGGATCCCATTTGCCTTTCACTGCCAAAGGGTTAATCATGCAATCTCCACTGGAGACCCTATTAAGACCCCGAACTCCATTCAGACTTAGATCTTTATTTATTAGGACCCTAAGACCAGACAACCCCGTGGTTTCCTCATGAAAGGGCCTTCCCCACCACCAAGCAAGCTAGGATGTCCTAGCCATGCACCAAGAACTGTCCTTACCTCATATTACATTTTATCTTTGCTTCAGAAAATTCTGTAAACGTATTACCCTCAAATAATTGTCCTATAACAAAGCAAACACCCTCAATCCATTTCACATCCATAGCACCTTCTTCCTACAAACCAACTAGCGAGACCATGGTAATGCTTCTCTGTGAAACGCCGCCCAACCCCATGCCCAACTGGAGAGCCCATGGTAGTGCTTCTTTGTGAAACGCAGTTCAACCCCATGTCATCCCTGTGTACATCTCTGTACCTCTCCCTCACTTATGCTTGGGGGAAGGATGGTCTATATCAGTGGTTCCCAATCTGTGGTCCGGGGACCCCTGGGAGTCCGCAGAGCCTACTCAGCAGTCCTGACTGCTTAGAAAATGTATTATTATTAACAGATTAGGTTCCCAGCTTTCAGTAGTGACTCATTGTGGGGTCTCTGGATTCCAATAATGTTTTAGTGGGGCTCCGCGGGTTGGGAACCACTGGTCTATATAATAAATACACTATAAAGTTCTTGATGTAAAAAATTCCCACTTGTTTTCTGTGCACACCAATATTTGGCTGAAAAATTACCCTTTGTAGAACTAAGAGGGACACATTGCAGTACTGCATATGGCCAAACAAAAAATTTGAGAGTTTCAGGTAGATACATAAAACCTGGCCAAAATAAACGTCAAGTGTTTGGGAGAAGGAGACACATTTCAAACATATGTATCTGCCAGCTTTTGTTCTTGACCAGAATCAGTCACTGATAATATGCAATAACCTGTTCTGGAACAATGGAATAACAAAACCCTGAAAAACAGCAGAAATTAGATTTTCAAAGAACCTGCTCTGTTCTCAAAAATACGTTTCTATTTAAAGCCACAAAATTGAAATCAGTACAACCTGAGCATTCCTTCTGAACGTGTGCAGATGTTTCTCAGATGTAATACAAAAAGCTCACATATTATTGCCGATATTTGAAAAGTGAACAAGCTAGAAGGAAATTAGTTCGCATGAAATGTTTTCCCGTTTTACTTAGGATCTAAATTAAGACGAAATCCATTAAAGCTAAATTCTAATATATATATATGTTATAGGAATTTAAGCTTTTGTTTCGGCTTTTTTTTTAATATCCTAAAATGTTGTAGTGGTATAACTGGTTATAAGAACACTTGAGACAGTTTATGTTTCCATGATGCTATGCTCCTTAGAACTCCTTTAAAGCATGCACTTATTAAATCAATGTAGCCAAGTGCAGGGTGCATGGAAAGTTCAAGGTTGCTTTATTCACCCTTGACGAGGTTGTCCTAGATAAAAAATGTACACATTTTCACGCACTGGTCTACTACCTTGCATGGGTGCAAATTTAGGATTTTCAGGAATTTACAAAACTTTCCAGGAGTCTGTCTGGAAAGTAGCCACAGTCACAAGTTTTCAGGCTTACCTTTGTGAATTCCTTTTTTCGTGATTGTGAAGGCATTTCCACAGGTATGATTGCACATGTGCATAATCACCTTTCTGTAATGGGATGATTATTTCCTAAATTTCTAAAGGAAAAAATGTTTATCCATGGAGGAATCCCTTGCAATACATTGCATTTAATTTTGATTGTTATCTTTTCCTTCTCACTCTGGAAATGAATTTACTCCTGCTCTTGACCGGTACCAGTGTGGGAAGCGGTAAGATAATGATTTGTAAATATCTAGGGTCTCATTTACAAGAATTTGACTCATCGGCCCTATGCGTCAGATTTCCTGAGCTGCCCTACAATCTCCTAACAACACCATGGATGTGCTGTATTTACAATACCGAGCTCCATGTCACACGGTGTCACAGATGCATCAGAAATTATGACGCATCTGTTGGTCACTAAACTCAAGCATTGCTGGACTGCTGTCAAAACATGATGCAACTCCAGCAATGCAAGGAGGCCCCCCATAGAGAAAAGCCCTGCGTCAAGTTTAAGCCTGCTCTGAGCAGGTGGTAAAATTCTGGTGCTGTGAAGTCACAGAATGAAACAGTGAAATACTGTAAATTTCAAAGCGTCAGTTCTGCATGGCTTTTCCCATGGGAACACCTACCCTGCATACATTATACCTGACACAGGTTTAATGTGACACAGGGGTTTACAAATTGACGCACTGGGCCCAATGCGTCAGTTTGTAAGCAGTGTAGAGCACTGCTAGCGCCAACACTGCATAAAACAAAATGATGCAGACCTTGTAACTGAGGCCCCTAGTTTGTTAGTAGTCACAAAGATTTGTGGCATTAAAGCTCTGTGATACCCACTCTAGGAGACGACTTATTCACATGGATTCCTACCATTAGTAATATCTTTTACGAGTTCTGAGATGAATAAGGGCATACCAAAATATCAGAGTTTGCAGGGGGAGTAACTGTGTCTGAAAATAGGATAGCAGTTCTATGTGCTGAAGTGGTGGCATTGTGTAATAATGAGGATTCTGGCCCAGGTAAAATAATATTTCTGCCCACACTGGCGCACGAAACACAACAGGTGAAATTTACTAAGACTACGCTGGATTTTTGTCACAAAAGTGACACAAAATGGGCACAAAATGGGACTTACTTTCCAATGTAAATCATGATTTATGGAAGGGGATTCAAGTTGCGCAGGATCACCACTCTCCTGATATCTTGTCCCCACACAAACCTGATCAGGAATAAACTAGTGAGCACTGCGCTGAGAAAACAGCCAAAAATTAAAGAACTAAGGGCCAGATGTATGAAAGCATTTTGCATTCGCAAATGGTGCGAATGCCCGTTTGCGTATGTAAAATGCCATTTCAGAATGTATGAAATACATTCTGAATGCAATTTTAAGGAATCGCAAAAATAGCGATTCCTTAAAATTCCAACCCTGTTTAGAGAGTCGCAAATTGCGACTCTCTAAATTAGAAATCGCAAATAAGGATTCCTTATTTGCAATTTCTTAGCACATGTATGAAGCAATTCCTAAATGTGATTTTGGCATTTAGGAATCGCTAATTACCACCAAGTTGAACTTGGTGGTAACCATGTGCAAAATTTAAAAATGCATTTTTTAATTGTACATGTAAAGCACACATGCCCTTTTGGCATGTGTGCACCTTACATGTCCCCCAAAACATGGTTCAGAAATCGCAATTTTGGAAATGCAAAGAATTCGCAAATATGGCCCAACATGCCCATAGCTGCGAATGGGGCCGGTATCGCAATTTGCGATTCGGTAATAGCATTTGCGATTTTTAAGAAATCGCTATTACCGATTCGCAAATGTGATACATGGCACTTTGCGAGTCGGAAATAGCGATTTCTTAAAAATCGCTATTTCCGAATCGCAAAGGGCCGTGATTATACATCCGGCCCAAAATGCACAACTGGTTTTGGAAAAACTGCATCCCTGGATTATTGCCTGTTCTTAGGGATCCAACGTTTATTGGTGTAATAGTACTGTTTCCAGGAATCACTGCACCCAGGGGTATTGGAATTCCTAATGTGGTATTAATGCACTGGGAACCCCACAAGTCCTGTAACAAAGGCATAAATAGATCCAACGTTAAAGTTCTCTCCTATACCGACAGAAAGGAAGGAATAGACAATTGGCCTACCAGTACCAAAATTGTAGCACTCTACACCTACCGCTCTGCTGAAATAATACCTGATCATCCTTGATCTGATCGTAGATAGGTGATCCATTCAATCCAGTGATTAACAACATATTGCACAATTTGCCTACTTCATCTTTATGCCATTCCAGCGACATACAGAAGAAATCTGAAAAGTTAAAACATTTCTAGAATCTCAACATCTGTGCAGCTACTTCGACTAACCTATGTTAGATGGACAGAATTGTGTAACGGCTTATAACCTAAGCGCAACACATCCAAAAGATAATAGCAGCTGGCATGGTTTTTATGGATCCATAAAATATTCTGGGCCACTAGGTCTAAGGCTTTTTATAAAGTTTAAAACATGTACAATAACATGCAGATGCTAGAAAACGGTGGTTTTACAGTTCAGCTCACTTCCTTCTTTAATGTAAAGGGCCATCTGTGGATATACCTCCCTCGCGCTGGTGAGTGACCAATTCACTCTAGAAGGGAAAAGGTTTTATTATCTTAGAAAAATTGTTCATTTCTGCCACGTCCTAATTCTGTGTAGTTTAGTTTTATTTTGGCTCTGTTTCGACTGAGAAGAGGGTAGGAGAGCCATAGAGTAGCTGCCTTTTCCCCAGAGATCCCTTCTCAGCCCCTACCCCATTAAAAAGAGTTCCCCTCAAGTTGCAGAGTTCAGTGCCTCTCGGTAAAACCTTATACTCGGCTTTCACCCTACTCCTATGAATGCTCCCTAAACCCTTTATACCCCATTGCACCTTCATCCTTTAATTTCCACGATAATGCCATAACCAGTAAATATCGATACTGAAGGGTGCAGTAGTTACCAGAAACTGTAATACCCCACCATTCCAACTTTTGCAACCTGGAGTCTGGCAAAGCAGGATACTTTCATGTGCTTTCTACCTCTTTTGAGGTCCAAAACTCAGATTCATGTAGTTTTCTTCTCACTAATTCCTCCAAACTTTACAAGGAAACCGTTAATGTGCACGGGCATGTAAGCATGTAAAAAAAAATGCTACATATGCAGCTTCCCACTCAAGCTGTGCTAAAGTATGCTGTTCAACAAGTAGCAAAACACGTGTTAGTACCACATCTGATGTGTTGTGTTTTAGCACACATTTTAACGCTGCGTGAATGGTGATCTGTACTGACAGTGTACTAATATTATGTTTTTCATGTTGACCTACAAAAATATCAATAGCAACCCCAGCATATCAAATATATATATATATATATATTTTGTTTGGTAGTGTACTGCCATTTGATAAAGTTTGTTTTGACCAATGACTTTGTGTTTCACCACTGCGCATATTAGTTGCTCAATGTTCACCAGTAGCACATGGTATGTTTTGTTCAGTTTAGCCGCCTATGGGCTTTGACATGGCATTAGCCATTACTTTCTGTATTCAGTTTAGCCGCCTATGGGCTTTGACATTGCATTAGCCATTACATTCTGTATTCTGCCTATTGGCTTTGACATGCTGTATCCAGTCTAGCCGCCTATTGGCTTTGACATTGCATTCCTATTGACTTTGACATGATGTATTCAGTTTAGCTGCCTATTGACTTTGACATGCTATTAGATATTCTGCCTATTGGCTTTGACATGATATCATATATTACATTCCGCTGCCTATTGGCTTTGACATTATATCATATATTACATTTTGTATTCAGCTTAACTGCCTATTGGCTTTGACATGATCTTATACATTGCATTTTGTATTCAGCTCAGCTGCCTATTGGCTTTGACATGATATTATACATTGCATTTTGTATTCAGCTCAGCTGCCTATGGGCTTTGACATGATATTATACATTGCATTTTGTATTCAGCTCAGCTGCCTATTGGCTTTGACATGACACTAGACATTGCATTTGATATTTAGGTTAGCTGCCTATTGCCTTTAACATGACATTGCATTTGATATTTAGGTTAGCTGCCCATTGCCTTTAACGTGGAGTTAGACATTGCAGTTGAGAATCCAAGCTGTATTTTTCCAAGCTGTGTTTTTGCACCAGATGAACCAAGATGTTTTGCTCTCACAGTAGACTAGACCTGATAAGAGAGGGTACATGGGTGTTGTTTTTCTCTCTGCTTGAGCTTGGGAACAGGAGTAGTCTTGGAGACCTGGCCAGTCTCCAAAAGGCTTGCTCAGTTTCCCAGGTCTGAGAGGAGGGGGCACACCTTTGTAACGAATGTAACAGGCTGCAGAGAGTCAGATTCGAATCTGCCGGACCTCGTGCTGGAGCTTGGCGCCAGCTGCCAGCATCCCGTGTGGGTAGATGAAACTCTTTCTCGCGGCTGACAGGGGTCATCAGCTTGCAGACCTTAGAAAGATGTAGCTGTAAATAGTTCCTACACGGTGAAGTATTTGTTTTGCTTTGCATTCAATATCTTATAAATATAACCTGCTGTGTATATTGCAAACTGATATATTTTGTTTGATTAACGCGGACTGGAAAGCTACTAATTCGTCATTCATATAACAACAATAAAAGTCTTCTTTGACCTCAGAAGTGCATTTCTGTTGTGTTATGTTAGTGCTTAGAAACTAAATAAGAGGAAAGCACTACAATTGGTACCTGGAGTCGTGGGGTCGGTCATTAAGAGGTGATTAAGAAGGGGTTTGACGAGTTAGTAGATTTCTAAGTGCACACTTTAAAAGTGTAATTGTTTTTGTTGTTTGGAGAATTACAGAAATTGTTTTTTGTTGTTTGGGGAATCACAGTAGCACAGCAGACCATGTCTGAGAATTCATGTGTTGATAAACTGCCTGATGGTGCTAAGAAAAACTGTGAATTGTTTTCTGTTTGGGGAATTACAGAAGAAAATGCATGTGTAGCTAAAAGGCCTGATAATGTTTTGAGAAATAATTCCTGTTGTATATATGTAGAAAACGTGTCTTTTGGAAGTAATGATGACAGAAAGGTCTGGATACCTTTATCTGCTTACAGAGAAATGCAGGAGAAATGTAGGAAGTTGGAACATGAAAATAGGAATTTACGTGAGCAAATTAGCCCGACTGAAAGTTATAAAAAGGCTGTTTTTGAAGAATCTTTCTTGTCCCATTCCAGTAATGAGGGGGTTAAGACAGCTCCGAGCTGCACTGAGTTTTCGTGTGAGCCAGGGTTTTTGGCAGACAAAATGCATTCCTTAACTGATAACACAGAGGAGAGAGACCAGAATGTGATTTACGAGTTACCGTTGCAAAATGCACAAGTAAAACGAAAGATTTTAGAGCAAGAGCCGACTTTCATTAGCTTGTTTGATTTTTGGAAAAAGAATAGCCCTCATTTGAGAGAAATCCTAACACTTTTGTACATGGTCACTGTGAAAAATTATATGCAGCTGCGCGCTTGTGATTTGGCAAATGAAATAATGCAGACTTCAGGTTTCTGCGCAGTGCAAGAAGGAAATACTTATGTACATGTAATTCAAGAACAAGGGAAGAAAATAGTGCCCCTAGCTAGAATCATACAATGGATCTGGTACTTGCAAGACAGGGCTAGAGTACCACAGGTAAAAGAATTACCAGTGAAATTGTGTGCACCATTTGAATTTGTGTCTACTGAAGATAAAAAGCATGTTTGTTTTACTAATGATTCATTGACTGAAATGTTGTTTTCTGGCACCGTAGAAGCGTTGTATAATGTGTGTCAGATTTTAAAGCAAGAGCTACGCGAGATGTGTCATTTTTATGCTGATTTTTGGTTCTTTGATAATGTTTTAGCCACATGGCTTGTACCTAACTGGTTCAATTACCTTGCAGATGTTAATGAGAAAAATTCAGAGAGAGAAGTGTACACCCAGAATTCTGCCTTAGTGGGGATGGCTAAGTGGGTGCCCCAGAAATGTGAACAGCTGAGAGAAAAAGCCACTTACAGGTGGGCAGAGATGAGAGAGATGCACATTCCCCTAGATTTGATAAAAACTGTGCAGCACGCACAAAAGCAATCTGTCATGCAAGCAGTCACAGAGCAGTTGGGGAGAGGAAAGTTACCAGGACAGAAATGGCAAATTGATCAGGTTTTAGGGAGAGTGATTGCTGCAAATTACCAAGGAAAAATCGAAATTATGCTGATACCTAGAAAAGAATCTGATTCATTCACACAAATTGGAGACAGAATGGCCCAAATTGACAAAAGTGCAGTGAATGGAGGTTTGGTAAAGAATAAGTCTGCCCCAGCCCTTCTGACAGTGCAAGAAAAGGGAAGCTGTGGCGCAGCAGATAAAAACCTCAGTGCTGATGTGTGGGCTGAAGCCCCAAGTGACCCTCCAGAACCTGCAGAAAATATAACAAAGGGCCCCAAAAACGTCCTGCTGATTATAAAACAGGGAAAGAAAGAGGAAGGGTGCAGTTTAAATGAAAAATGTTATTTGCAAGAAAAGTCATACTTGTTTCTTTTGCAGATCCTACCACGTTTCGCCACGGTCCCTGAGTGTGCTGTGTGGTCCCCCTTCCGGTGTGTGCGTGTGGGGTCGGGGAAGGGACCGAATCCCCAACCTGAACCTGGCTGAGTAAAGTGCCAGCACCATGGATCCATTTTGCGCAAACTGCGCCTTCAGTTCAAGTTCAACTTGTTTGATTGCATTCTTCCAATGGAGCTAAGCTGTGTTTTTTTTTTTTTTCCCTCTCGTATGGAACTCTGACTTTTGCTTACCTTCCAGAAAACCTTTCAAGTGGACCGTGCATCTTTTACATGAGTAGAACTCATGCCACATCAAATTGCTAACACTGTTGAATTAGAGACTCATTCAGAGTATAAAAATTGCCCAGTCTTTTCTATGTAGATGTATCTGATGTGAAAGGTTATGAGATCAATGTGTTAATCCACTTCTATTGCTTTACAGGGATTGCTTTGATCATAATGTTTTTTTTTTGTGCCGATGTTTTTTATTTTTGTTTGAAACAAGAGATATGTGAAACAGAAATTCATTGGTCAAAGGGCGGAATGTACTGCCATTTGATAAAGTTTGGTTTGACCAATGACTTTGTGTTTCACCACTGCGCATATTAGTTGCTCAATGTTCACCAGTAGCACATGGTATGTTTTGTTCAGTTTAGCCGCCTATGGGCTTTGACATGGCATTAGCCATTACTTTCTGTATTCAGTTTAGCCGCCTATGGGCTTTGACATTGCATTAGCCATTACATTCTGTATTCTGCCTATTGGCTTTGACATGCTGTATCCAGTCTAGCCGCCTATT
Organism: Pleurodeles waltl; assembly: GCF_031143425.1. Lineage (NCBI taxonomy): Eukaryota > Metazoa > Chordata > Amphibia > Caudata > Salamandridae > Pleurodeles > Pleurodeles waltl. The sequence continues at coordinate 883,962,213 of NC_090450.1, forward strand.
GGCTTTGACATTGCATTCCTATTGACTTTGACATGATGTATTCAGTTTAGCTGCCTATTGACTTTGACATGCTATTAGATATTCTGCCTATTGGCTTTGACATGATATCATATATTACATTCCGCTGCCTATTGGCTTTGACATGATATCATATATTACATTTTGTATTCAGCTTAACTGCCTATTGGCTTTGACATGATCTTATACATTGCATTTTGTATTCAGCTCAGCTGCCTATTGGCTTTGACATGATATTATACATTGCATTTTGTATTCAGCTCAGCTGCCTATGGGCTTTGACATGATATTATACATTGCATTTTGTATTCAGCTCAGCTGCCTATTGGCTTTGACATGACACTAGACATTGCATTTGATATTTAGGTTAGCTGCCTATTGCCTTTAACATGACATTGCATTTGATATTTAGGTTAGCTGCCCATTGCCTTTAACGTGGAGTTAGACATTGCAGTTGAGAATCCAAGCTGTATTTTTCCAAGCTGTGTTTTTGCACCAGATGAACCAAGATGTTTTGCTCTCACAGTAGACTAGACCTGATAAGAGAGGGTACATGGGTGTTGTTTTTCTCTCTGCTTGAGCTTGGGAACAGGAGTAGTCTTGGAGACCTGGCCAGTCTCCAAAAGGCTTGCTCAGTTTCCCAGGTCTGAGAGGAGGGGGCACACCTTTGTAACGAATGTAACAGGCTGCAGAGAGTCAGATTCGAATCTGCCGGACCTCGTGCTGGAGCTTGGCGCCAGCTGCCAGCATCCCGTGTGGGTAGATGAAACTCTTTCTCGCGGCTGACAGGGGTCATCAGCTTGCAGACCTTAGAAAGATGTAGCTGTAAATAGTTCCTACACGGTGAAGTATTTGTTTTGCTTTGCATTCAATATCTTATAAATATAACCTGCTGTGTATATTGCAAACTGATATATTTTGTTTGATTAACGCGGACTGGAAAGCTACTAATTCGTCATTCATATAACAACAATAAAAGTCTTCTTTGACCTCAGAAGTGCATTTCTGTTGTGTTATGTTAGTGCTTAGAAACTAAACAAGAGGAAAGCACTACAGGTAGTTATAGTTAGGTCTGCTTTTCCATAGACAGAGCGCTTTTAGGTTTGCTAACATCTTTGGTACCGTATGATGAATCTACATGAAACTTTCAAAGAAGAAAGTTCATCTACTTCTGCTCTTTCCTGGAAAATTCTGTGTTGATCTGTCAAGTAGGGGCTGAGAGAAAAAGGGGGGGCTCAAAAACAGAAAAAATCCTGAAGCAGGAAGCTAGATCTTGGTCCAGAAAGTGTGCCATTTTTTAATTGATGTAAGTCTGTTTGGTTGTTTTGGAGCTATTAAACTCTAAACATATTTGTATATCGATACGGTTAGGTTTGAGGGACTACCGCAAGATTCGCTTGAACTCACTGTTTCTCACATGCATCCCAAACCGCTCCACCATCTACCCCAGGGCTCCCTTCCTCCCCACAGTCCAACCAGCCCCTCCTCCCCCACCCACTTCTCCAAGCTATACTAAGGCAGTTGGACCACCCATGGCCCATAAATGGAAGTGTACCCACCCAAAATGTTGACGCACATTCGGCGCAAACCGTGCACCATATTTATACTATGACGCCTGAACCAGCGGACGTCCAAATTCCTCTGTGTGCGTAATTTTCTGGATTCGGGAAACTGCCTTGCGTTAATGACATGCAAGGTAGGCGTTCCCGCAGAAAAATGACTTTAAGGCCTGTGCGCCTTATTTATACCCCTGCGTCATTTTGACGCACAGGAGGGGACGGGCCTTAAAAAACGGTGCACAGCCTGATGTGCGCCGTTTTTTAAGACCTGGGTGAGGGCAGGCGGTAAGGTTCTCTGACCATGGAAGCAGTCTAGTGGTGCCCTTCCCTGTACCCAGGGATACCCCCTGCCACCCTTGCCCACCCCTGGAGGACACCCATGGATGGGGGGACCCATCCCAGGTAAGTACAGGTAAGTTCAGGTAAGTATTATTTATTTTTTTAAGTGGCATAGGGGGGCCTAATTTGCCCCCCCCTACATGCCACTGTGCCCAAAGGCCATGCCCAGGGGACAGAAGTCCCCTGGGCATGGCCACTGGGCAAGGGGGCATGACCCCTACCTTTGCTAAGACAGGAGTCATTTCAATGGGGGTTGTGCGTCAAAAAATGGAGCAAGTCCGGTTTGACCCATGATTTTTTACTCAAACCTGACTTGCACCCTTTTATGACGCACAGCCCCCATTTTCCCCTACACCGGCGCTGCCTGGTTTGGGTAATTTTTTTTTACTCTGACCAGCATGCAGCGCCAGCTAACGTCAGTCCTTAAATATGGCGCCCGCATAGCGCGTGGGAATGGCATTAGCCGGCGGTAAATGTTTCGATGCAAGCCAGCGCTATTCTGCGTCAAAAAGTATAAATGTGGGCCTAAGTTTTAGTGTATTTAAACAACGCCAAAACGGTATCTTTTTACAGGAACTGTATGATGGTCTCTCTAAGTACGAAGCTGATTTGGCTCAGCTAATCAGGCAAGGGCAGGATTGTGGAGAAATCACACAGAAAATTGTGGTAATCAAGGGTAGAATTAATGGTCAATATAACAAGGAGCTAGCAGTGGTAGATTGCTGGCACACCGCACCAGACAGAGGGAGGCAGAAAGAGGGGTGGAGGCTATCAGCAACAAGGAAGGGAGGAGGACCAAAATCCCTACAGATATTCTCGAAGTTTTTAGCAACTACTACTCAGAGTTACATGCAGAGGCATCTCTGCACAATCAAATTGCTGTCTTAATTTTCTTCATAAAGCTAAGGGGAGCTCATTAAATGAGGAGGAAAGGGCTTCCCTTGAACAACCAATTGCTTTTGAAGAGTTAGTGGCTGTGATAGGCTTCCTGGCTAGGGGGAAGGCTGCTGGGCCAGATAAAATTTGGAATTTTACAGGATATTCCTCCCTGAGCTCTTAGAGATCATGTGTCTCACTTTTATTTCCGCCCAGACAGAGTGGTGATACCGCCCTCATGGGAAGACACCAACATTGTGGTATTTAAGAAAAAGAGTAAACTCCCCTCCTAAATCCGGGGTCATATAGACCCATTTCATTGCTAAATGCAGATGCTAAAGTCTATGCAAAAATCTTAGCCCGCAGACTAGGGAAGATCATCACCAAGCTTGTCTCTTCTCACCAGCATGTTTATTCCGGGACGGGGTACTGTTGATCACGTCCACACGGTAATTACTCTACTGGTCATAGCTGAGGTAACTAAGGGCCATATGTATGAACATATTTTCCCATAGGCACAGAATGGGTAAACCCCTTTGATACATCTGGCCCTAAATCACCTATGGGACTGGTGTTGCTTGATGCAGAGAAAGCCTTTGACCAAGTCTCCTGGGGCTACCTCTGAGAGGTATTGACATGGAAGGGACTCCAGAAGTCACATCTTTTGGCCGTGCACAGCAGGAGGTGGTCACAGGGCTTGGCTTGCCACCAGGCCCAGCAGCCATTCCGCTAGTGAGCTGCCAATCCCACGTCACGATCAGCCTCTGGCTTACGCAGTGTAGGTTTGCCTTTGGGCCCCAGGGACCCTATACCCTGGGGCCAAAACATATATATTAGGGCAAAGGGGTGTACAGCTCCCTCCCCAACCCTTTATTGGCTCAGAGACCCCCAACTCCCAGTGCCAAATACAATTAAACATGGGAGGAGTGGTGCAGCCCCCTCCCCTCACCTTAACAGGCTAAGGGGACCACATACCCGGGAGCAAAATGCAATATAAAATGGGATGGGGGCCATGAGCCCCCTTCCAAGCCTTCATAGGCAAAATGGACCCCATACCTGGGGCCAAAATCTAAGTGAAGGAGGGTGTGCAGCCCCCCACTCCTTTAACCTTAATAGGCCCCCATAACCCCATTAGCCTGGATTCAAATATAACAAAAAAGAGAAGGGGCCATGTGGCCCTCTTCCCCAGCATTACTTGGCCCCCAGGACCCTATTCCCCAGGAACATTAATCATTTAAAAGTGGAAGGGGCTGCACAGCCTCCCTCCCTGAACCTTATCAGTCTCCTGGGACCCCATGCGCGGGGGCCAACTAAAAAGGGGAGGGGGTATGTGGCCCCCCATTACTAGCCTTTTTGGGTCCCAGGGACTCTAGCCAGGGGCTAAAACATTTTTTTTTAAAGAGGAGGAGGCTTGCTGTCCCCACTGCTATGATACTTGTTAGACTTCTGAGTTTATGCAGAGTCATCCGCAATCTTTTTGCCTCCTGCCTCCTATTTTCTCTGACCTGTTGCTGTTGGCTTTTGAACTCTGAGTACTTTACCACTGCCAACCAGTGCTAAAATGCATATGCTCTTTGTGTAAATTGTATGTAATTGGTTTATCCTTGATTGGCATATTTGATTTACTAGTAAGTCCCTAGTAAAGTGCACTAGAGGTGCCCAGGGCCTGTAAACCAAATGCTACTAGTGGGCCTTCAGCACTGGTTGTGCCACCCACATAAGTAGCTCTGTAATCATGTCCCAGACCTCCCACTGCAGTGTCTGTGTGTACAGTTTTAACTGTAAATTCGACTTGGCAAGTGTACCCACTTGCCAGGCCTAAACCTTCCCTTTTCTTACATGTAAGGCACCCCTACGGTAAGCCCTAGGTAGCCCCAAGGGCCGGGTGCAGTGTATGGTTAAGGTAGGACATATAGTAATGTGGTTTATATGTCCTGGACGTGAAATATTGCTAAATTCGTTTTTCACTGTTGCAAGGCCTGTCCCTCTCATAGGTTACCATGGGGACTACCTTTAAATCTGATTAAAGTGTAGATTCCATTTGGGAGCAGATACACATGTGGAGTATGGGGTCTCTGAGCTCACAATTTAAAAATACATCTTTTAGCAAAGTTGATTTTAAGATTGTGTGTTTGAAAATGCCAATTTTAGAAAGTGAGCATTTTCTTACTTATACCATTTCTGTGACTCTGCCTATTTATCGATTCCCTGTCTGGGTTAGTTTGACAGTTGGGCTGGTTGCACCTCTCACTAGACAGTGACACAAAGGGAGCTAGGGTGTAGTCTGCATTTCCTGATGAGCCATCTGTGCTAGGAGGGAGGAGAGGAGTGGTCACTCACACCTGAGAGGGCTGTGCCTGCCCTCACACAATGCAGTCTCCAACCCCCTGGTGAGTGTCTGGGGCCTGGCCTGGGCAAGACAGGATTTCACAATCATGAGAGACTTTGTTTTGAAGTAGGCTTACTTCAAAGGAGAAAATGGGTATAAGAAGGGCACCCAAAACCTTAGAACGCTTCTGGAAACCAAGAGGAACCTCTGCCTGGAGAAGAGCTGAAGAGGTGAGGAAGAAGAGCTGCCCTGCCCGTGACTGTGCTTTGTGGAGCTATCCTGCAGTTGCTGCTTCTGCCACAGTAAGAGGGCAAAGATTGGACTTTGTGTGCCTTCCATCTTGTGAAGATCTCCAAGGGCTTGATTTAGAGCCTGCCACCTGTTGTTTGAAGCCTCAGGGACAGCAAAGACTTCTCTCTGCCAGCACCTGGAGTCTCTGGAGAGACTCCTACTCTACCCTGTGGTGCCCATCCAGTTCCTGGGACCCTGAAAGGAGAAGCTGGCAGCCTAAGAGGAATAATTCCACGCACAGAACGCCGTGTGGGGAAAAGATCAACGCAACTCCAATCTGCGGCTGGAAAATCGACGCGCCGCCGCCTCGCGGCTGAAAATCGACGCTAGCCTGTAATGCGACCAAAGAATCGATGCACGGAGCTGGAGAAACGACTCCCAGCATCGCTGACGGAGGCTGGGATATCGCTGTGTGTTTTTAGATCATTGTGCGGCTGGATTGCCAACGCAAGTACCACTGGGCGTGTGAAAACAACGCAAGAACTGCCCGGACCTGAGAGTGCTGACCGGATCAACGCATCGCTCTCCTGTGGAGTAAATAAACAACGTGCCCCGACCCACTGAAAGGAGAAACGATGCAAGGTCTTGCTTGTGAGTGAAATCGACGCATCGCAAGCCCTTTTTGATGCACACTCGCCCGTGTGGGATTATCTTTGACGCACCCAAGGTACATTTTCACGCTAACAGTGTTAGTGTGTGTTTAAAACTAAATGAAGACTCTTTTTGCTTTTTAATTGATAACTTGACTTATGTATTGTGGATTTTTGTCGTTTTGGGTTTGTTTTGTTTAGATAAATATTCTATATTTTTCTAAACCTGTGTTGTGTCATTTTGTAGTGTTTTCATTAAGTTACTGTGTGTGTTGGTACAAATACTTTACACCTAGCACTCTGAAGTTAAGCCTACTGCTCGTGCCAAGCTACCAAGGGGAAAGTAGGGGTTAGCTGGGGGTGATTCTCTTTTACCCTGACTAGAGTGAGGGTCCTTGCTTGAACAGGGGGTAACCTGACTGCCAACCAACGGCCCCATTTCTAACAATCCTTATTAAGTTGAGTAATTAATAAATAGAGGGGGTGCGTGGTCCCCCTCCCTGATCCTAAATAGGTACTTGAGACCCCATCTCCCGGAGCTGAAATGTAAAAAAAATTGAAGTGGAGCCACACATTCCCCTTCCTCAAGCCTTCTCAGGCACCAGAGACCCCCTTTACCTGGGCTGTGGTTATTTTAAAGGGACCAACCATGCACGCATTGGGGGCTGCGGAGAGTGTCCCAGGGCCCCCACGGCCTCAGCCAGCTCCCAGCATTCTGTGGGAGCCAGCATTGTTCTGGCCTGGAGGGAGAAGCTATTTATGATTTAAGCTGCTCCCTTTGAGCAAAATAAATATTGTGTTCTCTACCCCTGTCCGAATCACTGCGGGTAGGGAAAAAGAACACAAGTCTCATCTCAGCAGACGGGAGCATTTTTACTTTGTGTTTTTTCCTATTTGGGGGAGATTCAAAAACACTGTTGGCAGACTGGAGCAAATACATTTCCCTGCCCATGCGGGCAGGGAGACCACTGTATCCCTGGTGTGGGCTCACTGGAACACAGTCAGTGAGCCAGGGCTCTTAAATGCTCGGGGCTGCATGGCCACCCTCTGTAAATAATACTTCGGGCCTGGGGGGAGGGGTACCCGAGGCTGAAAAGGGCTTGGAGAGATAGGGCACATGCCCTCCCTTACCTTAAAGACTTTTTTTTTTGTTTGGCCAGTGGGGGTTCCTCTGGGTCCTCCACATGGGGCCTATGGGGGCAGGGTATCCCTACCCTTCCCCCTTATATAGTTTTCATTTTTTGCATCTTCAGGACTGGGGACTAAGTCCCCGAGTCCTGTAACAGTTGACAGCAAAAAATTTCTTATTTTGCTAGCAGCCAATCAGAGCGCTCACTCCCACAGGAGTCTGACTCGCGCATCAGCCAGATGGTCCAAGGAAGAAAAGAGCTCCCTGGACCAATCAGATGTTCTATTTTTAATTTGGCACTCCTGTGAGACCCTTGCAAGCCTCTCGCTGACCCCACCGTCCAGATATGCAATTATTGTTGAACTTTAACTTCTCAAAAAGTACTGAACGGATTTACATGGGGATTTTGTGTTTTGGGACCCACTTTATTTTTGGCTCCCACTGGACGGATCACCCCAAAACATTCCATGCACAAACTAGTCAAACAGTAGCACCTTTTTGGTTAATTTTATGGAGATTCGTCAAACGGGGGCAAAGTTATCAGCAAACAAAAAAGGCATTTCCTATGGAAATGCTGACCTAAATATAACTGATCAGTGGCGACTGCCACTGGGTAAGAGAGAGAGTTATCCTTAACCACACTTCTATGCACCTTGCAGATATATATACACCACTTCACATCAAAAGACCTTGATGATATATATTATATATTATCAAGGAATGCAGATGTGAAGTAAAGAATGGCAAATCTATACTTACCCATAGCCATAAGTTGACAATGTAGTGTTAGTCAATATTTTTGTCGATACTTTTGTCAAACAATATTTGTGACCTAGATATTCTTTGGTACAACAGTACTGACACCCAAGAGATATTATGTCAGACAGCACATAGATCGTTGCCCTTATGCTTCTCAACAATGTCAGTGGTCACTGGATGCTTGTCTACAATTCTGACAAATATGAGTTCAATGCATGATCATATGCCAAAAAAATCTTTGTTTCGCCTAAAATCATCTATTGTACTCTCTCATGGCGCCTAAATTCTGAACTTTAGTGTAGGTTTCTAATGACAATCATGAACGTCCTCCTTTGACTGGAATTTCACATTTAAACATGAGATTTTGATCTAATCGGCCACAAAATAACATTTGTTGATGCCACCACACTGTGTGCACCTTGCTTCTTTTCACAAACTGTCCAGTTAACAGTAGTAGCTGATTGCAGCATTTCCTAATTGCTTCCATATGGTGAGCATTTCTGGAATCCCATTTGTGGCAGAGGGATACCATTGAATTGCAAAGAAAGCATTGAAGTGCTCTTTCCTGTTAGATATCCTTTCTGCAGATGCAATAAAAAAATTCAGCTGACCCTGCGCTCGCTGAGCAAACAGGTCTGTGCAGCTGTACCACAAGCAATGAAAACCGTGACCGCACCTGCAGTTGTCTGTTGCGACAAACTGCACAGTGCGAGCCGTGGTAGGACCCAGGCAGCACGAATAAAAACATGGGTTAAATGAGTCGTAGTCTGGGGATGCGATTCATCTTTTCAGCTTGGAGAACTCAAAAAAACGCAACCTTTGCAGAAATAAAATTGTACCTTTGAACTGAACTAAGTTGCCTAGTAGGAAGCTGAAAACAACCACTGAGACTGACAATAGATCTGGCTGTTTTGTGAGTGAAAGTGCTTCTTCATTGTTTGCAGTCTGTGTGTAGATGCGTGAATGGGTGAAGGTGAGAAGGAGACAATGGTTGAATGGATGAGTGGTTAAATACATGGGCAATTACTGAGTGTGTGGATGAATGGTTGAATAAGTGAGTGCATGCATGGGTGAATGCTTTATAAAATAAATGATATGCACAATATGAAGATATAAATGCAGGATGTTTTGAGAAAGTATGGTGAAATTACAAAGTGGAATTCCAAGAAAGGTGCCTCGTTAAAAAATGGTATAGCTGAAAGGTAGGGACTGAAATTCCTATGGGCTGCAGTATTCTCAATCAGTCTACAGACAAAAAGAGAAAAGGTGCCAACAGCTTGATGGGGTACAGCGGATTTCCAAGTGTAACCCCTCAAGTTAAACATATGGGCAGAAGGGACAAGCATTTGTATCTGTCCAGCAGGCCGACATCAGTATGATTAAATGTGATTCCCTGTCTTAAACAACACACTTGTGCATGACCATTGGACCATTGGAACTTCTTGTGACCATCCTCATGGCCACTTGTAAAAACCTCCATTGAAATGTGCGGGGTTTGCTATCGAGATATCATCATGGAACTGCTTGGTGCCATCTAAGTACAAGCACATCAGATTTTTGAAGAGCCACAGTGCAATGAACTATGAGCCCTCGTTGCAAAGGAGTGGACTTCACAGAGCGAGGAAGACTGGGTAGGGCACGTGGGAGAGTGCTCAAGCCCTCATGTGGCTACACTTTTGGGGGTAGCAGCAGCATGTGGCACCAAGCCCAGTCAAACTTTGCCACATGTTACCAGCAGCAGAGCTGGCCTTTTGGATCCTGATTCCATTAGAAATGTTTGAATGCTTTAATTGGAATGTGGAATGTAGGGAGCAGTGAGTAGGAGATGCCGGAATGTAGAATGGAATGTAAGGGGCACTGTGGGAGTTAATATGAATTGAAGCTAGAGCCTGTTACCAACTGCCTCCTGAGGTATCCTCTTAGTCATTCACTTCTGAACAAAGAAGAAGGAACTCAGTTGGATCTGAGTGATCTTTTCACCCCCGTTAGCCAATTACAGGCTGTGTGCATGAACGTCAATTCACCAAAATGCCAGGGGTAGCGGAAGTGACATCACACACCCTTTGACTTCCACTTTCACCCACACACACATACTTACACATACACTCAGATTCACATTTACATATCCTCTCTTTCACATAAATACACTTTACCAGCTAGCACGCACACAACATACACTTAAAAGCATACTCCAGCTTACTGTACCCCATTTTTATTACACTAATAGTAAATAATATATTATTTAGTATTAGTGTAATAAAAATTGACAGAAAACAAAGAGTGTGGAGCCCCAAATGATGTCCATAAGGACCAGCTGTCACTGTGTTCCTGGCAGTGAATTTGCCACCTTTGAGGCCGGGTCGCAAAGGCAGTGCCAGGGTTCACAAAGGGCACAGCTGCGACCCCTGGCGACCCCTAAAAGACGTCCATGGCTGTGTGTTGTGATAATATGCTGCACGGAGCACACATCTAGGATGCCTTCTTTATTCCAATAAAAACAGGCCCACGTGATTCCGATTAGGTTCAACCCAGCTTTGACCTCAACATCCAAGACCCAGATCTTTATTCCAAATACATTCCACAATACAATACAAGGATTCAAGCATTCTAATATACACTAGAATATAACATTTCTTTCCTTTACAAAAAAATGTAAATAAAGCATACAAATATTTTTAGGAAACAATTAAGTAATAAAAGATCCTTAGAAATGAATAGAATCAATACATCACAAAATCTGCAAATTTAGGAGGTAACACAATTCTCCTTCCACTGTGTTCTGAGCATTGCACAACAGTGTTGGATATATTCCACTGTTCAATACTACTTTCCACATCAGCGTCATTCCCAACATTTTCACCGTTGCTAATCAATTGAAGACCTGGGTTGCTCACATTTAACATTTGAAGAACCAGGGTGTTTATCCATAAATCGATTGTCAACTAGAATCTGTACCTTGTGTACTTGGTTTCACCTTTTTGTGTTTTAATATATTTTTTAATATGACCCAATCACCAACAACAACCTTCTTGGCTTTGCCCCTGTTAATTTGATCATGGTATATTTTATCTTTCATTTGTTTCTCCACAATTTTGTCTCTAACGTAACTTCTCATCATTAATGTCTTCCGTGTCTGAGAAATGCTGGTGTGAGGGTAGTGCAACCTAACCTGCCCCTAAGTAGATAAAATTGTGTGTATCCAGTTACAGTATGCGGAGTGTTACTGTAGGTAGAAACTTTTCTTTAAAATGTCTTTACACATAGGTTTGATACAATTGGAGGCAGGCCTTTACAAAGGAGTTTTCTGTTGTTTGTTTACCATATTTTCTCAGGAATTACATCATTTTTTGTGAGTCCAATTGTTGCCATTATTAGATAGCAAGATGTCTGGGAACCCTCCTTTTGAAAGGAGTCATCAGTAATAAGAGTCCATTAAACTGTTGCACACAAACTGATTATCTGTCATAAGTTTGTGTGCAACAGTTTAACGGACTCAATGTATCAATATATGATATATATTGATAACAACATGACATACAATTGCGATATCATCATGTTATTTGTAAGATTTAATTGCAGTTTATGTATAATTTTTGTTTATTAGGATTGAGGGCTGTTCAGTCAAACATCTATTTTTAGTCTGATGAGTGATGTAGTGACATGAGATAAGGATGGTATGGAGATATAGTATGATGTAGTTTGAGTGAATGTGTTAGTGTGATTGTAGCTTCTATTAATATTAGGAGGGAGGCTTTAACATATTATACATTATATAGGTCATTTTTAGATAAATCATTTTGTTTAATAAAATGATAATAATTTTGTTGTTAAAGATTTAAGATATTATTTAGGATTCTTTATAAAGAACCTTGTTTGGAGGTGCGGTTTGATTTTGTTATTCCCAATGGTGATGCTTCAATGATTTCACTTTTGAGTTTCATAAACGTAGTATCATGCTCACTGAACCAAACACATTTCACTCATTTTTTAACAAATTTCTTAAAGGTGCTGGGGTCATAGAAAAATTGCTTATAAATTAAGAATAAAACTTACACTATCCTAAAAAGGATCACAATGTTTCCTTATTGGCTGGTTTCCTGGCCTCTTGAATTGCATTGATTAAATCTTCTTGTGGAAAGTTTTTTTCTGATGATTTTGTGACCTACATACTCAACTCCAGTGGCCAAAACGTACATTTATCCAATTGAGGACTTAAACCCTTATCCTATAATGTGGAAAACACAATTTCTGAAATCACATTATGTTCATCCACCATATCAGAGTACACCAGGATATCATCCTGGAAAACCATTACCTTCTCAATATCTCCAAATAAAATATGCATGAGTTTTTGAAACACTGAGGCAGCAGAGGCCAACCTAAAGAGCATACTGGTGTACCTATAGGCTCCATCAGGTGTAGCGAATGCGGTAATGTGACATGATTCCTCAGTTAATTCGATCTGGTGACCTTACAAACCGTAGGTTGAGGGTACTAAATACGGTAGCACCATCTAACTTTGCCAATAAATCCTGAATATGAGGTCCAGGATAGCAGTCTACTACAATCTGTTTAAATATCTCAAAACCACACACAACCTCATTTTTCCAGATTTTTTTTAGCCAGAACAATGGAAGAAATCCTTTCTGCAGCATTCACAGGTTCAACTACAACAAATCAGAAATAATAGTATCTGCCATAACCTTTACATCCTTACCATCAATTAAAATTGTACAAGTGGGTTGTCTGAAATGTTCCCCATCAATTGTCAAAATAACATTAAACACAACTCCACATGAACTATCTTCCTCATGCATAACCACCCTTGTTTCACAGGCTGAATCTGGGCACTCAGACCCTTTCTAATACCACTCACTTCATCCTTTGTCATGTTATTTCCATTCACACCACTCTTCAATTGAACCATCAAAACATCCCTTGCATCTATATCATCTTAAGTTCCTTTTTCAAGTAAAAATACTCTCTTATTGCTCAAAAACCCTTTTACATACATGCATGCAATTGAGAAATGACCACATTTGACACATTTAAAACATTACTTACAAAGCAGGACATGTTTTCAATGTAGTGATATGGATTTTAGAGCCACAACTCGTACATTTACCCTAACTTTTATGCCCTTGCATCTCAAAGCTTTTTCCTTATCTTTAATTTTCCAATTTCTGTTTTTTTCAACACCATTGCTGGAAACTATTGCTTTTTCTGTAGTAGCAGAGTTCACATTTAGGGGCAGGTTTATGGAAAGTGACGCTACACGGAGTGAAGCGCCACTTTCTCTGCACCCCCCTACCGCCATAGCGTCATTCAATGTGATGCTATTGATGTACTCTGCAGGAGTAGCGCCAAAATGTTGGCGCTACACCTACAGAGTACATAGAGGCCCATTCTAAAAAATGGAAGCACCTTTTAACGCCTGCTCTGAACAGGCATCAAAAGTGCAGAAACAAATGGCCCAAGGAAATCTCATAGATGTCCTTGCGCTATTTTTACAGTCCCCCTAACGGGGGAACACCCCCTTTGCATACGTTAAGCCTGGCGCAGGATAACCACAATGATGAGCCATGTTGTCTGTGATACTTTTACTAATGCCACCAAACACAATGGTTCGAGAAATAATAAAAAGGAAAGCTTATAGTGAGAATGTAGCTTTACCCTGCACCAAAAGTTCCAGTGGAAATTCTAAAATGTGTTCCAACTGTGACAGATCACAACGCTTATAACCACGAATGTGGATTACCTATGAAATCTAGTACACAGCCTGCTCTAGCAAGTTGCCCTGTGACAAGATGGACACATGTTAGAAGGGAAAGCGCTAGGTGGTCTCTTCCTTACTTTTGCACTAAAGGAGCGTCACATAGACCAGCAGCAGTGCGTCGAGACTGTGCAAGTCAATGTAATACACGCGCACGTCCCAGTTTTGAGGGAAAAGGCAAGCAATGAGTTCCACGAAGCAAAAACTTACAAATGATACAATCTCCTTTAGAAAATGATAGCTGCCCTTCTGACAGTTGCAAGGCTTAAACACAATGCCCCACAGAAGAATACAAAGGCATTCAGGGCAGAAATAACAAGGGACAGAAGCAATACTTGTTGGAACAAACAACGGCAACTTCAACGAAGTGAATCTGTCCGATGGGCTCCGTGACTTGAAACTTCAAACAAAAGTAAAACAAGAAGCCTCACAGGTAAGCAAACCTCTTTATTGCGGGCCACAATGGTCGTGCAGACAGCAAAAGCACAACCCCAACAGTTCAAAACAGAACAGAGTCCTAACATTCTATTTATTACAAATAAAGAACACAGATAACGGCCCCTTGACGAGTCAGAACATTAAATAGCAACGCAACCTACCACACCCAGTCTGCTCTGACCAGTTTCCGGTGGCGACTCCTGGCCTGCATGGAGAAAGGGATTCTAGCAGCTGCTTTCAAGTACTACCTGAGTGGAGCATTGTGTGGACAGGGTCAGAAGACAAGTTCCAGGGTTCTATGTCAGCCCAGCCTGGTGAAAGCTCTCTACCAGATTGAGACTAGAGACTGAGTAACACCTCCTCAGGCAAGATAATATATCCACTAACATAGTCATCCTGGGGTGGCCATCTTGAATGAGTGAAACATCCCAAACAATTAATAGTGCACAGCGTGCTGAGAGTGGGGTGAAAGATGGAGGTTGTGTGCCAGAATATGGTCAAAAATGTTGATCTATAAAAATATCAAATCCAGAATGTTGACTACTTCCATAGTCACTGTACTTATATAGGTAAGTATAGATTTTTTATTTCAACTCCACATCTATGTAACTTGAATATATGTGCCCCACCAAGGTAACCAGATGTGGCTAGATGTGGTGTTTAGAATGGAAAATGTATACTTATCTATACATACTTACCTTGAAAATATAGTGGTCATCAATATTCTAGAGTCAATATTTTTGTAGGTTGACATTAAAAACTTGATATTCTGGTAGTACACCCAGCCCGGCGAAAGCTTTGTAGGACGGTCTGGCACACCTCTTGAATTATGGTCATGGCTTGCCACCAGTGGTCTCGCCTGGTTTCTAGGAATATTTCCTCCTGCATCAAGCTTTTACCCACTGCTGAGTCATTACATTTGATCACTGGTGCCATGTTAGGTGACAGCAAATCCTCTCAGCCAATAGGATTGCTCATTCAGTTGTAGGGAGATTTACCTTTAAAGCTGGGTGCTGGGCTTGTACTGGTGTTACTGCTTCGTGAAGCAGTAGGGAAAGTTTGATAACAATGTGGCTGCATTCAGTGCAATAAAAGCTCTGTCTGGCAGGATAATGTAATTGCTGGCCAATCATATGCTGAGATGCCATAAAGAAGATAATCAACACATTTTTCAGTATTCTCTTTGTTTTGCTATCACGCGAGTTCTAACATACACAAAGCTTCTCTTGCCAAAATAAAAGACTGTCTGGTAGCAGGAGATTGTTAACCAACTCTGCACATCTCTGTATTAAAGTTAGATTCCCGGACAACATGATAAAAATTATTTTCATAATGAATGCATAAACATTTGCACAAAGCTGAAAAAGCATTGCCTTGGGAATGTTTTATAATATGATAGAAGCCTCAAGACCAGGACGCAAAGGTATCCAACTCCAACAGGGCTGGAGGCAATACATATGGCAGCAGAATGCAACACAAATGTGCGTAATGTGACACATCCTACTCTATGTGAGCCAAATTCTGGAGACATTGTGGGCTCAGTTCTCGTAAGCGCTTTCAGCATACTAATGCCAATAGAGGGTAGACACCTCTAGTGAAAACTACCAAGCCCTTGTGTAAATGTCTGGCTAGGTATTGCCTTATGTAAAGGGTGGTAAGTGCCTTTGAGTGCTTCCTTTTGTTCAGTCATATTACATATTAGGCTGAATCAGTACACCTGCTTCACGGGCACAAGTGAGGAGGCATACAATTACTGTCCTGCAGGCCACCACATTCAACTCCACTGCCTAGGTACATGCCAACAAAGACATTGGAGTACCTCCAAAATAATCAAGATGGGCAGCTACTGGCCATGTTCAGTAGTGTGTGGTAGAGAATTACCAGGTCTGTATGCTGAAGCCCAGTAGATACTTGTCTGACAGGTGTATCAGGTTCCTTCTTGGACTCCCTCCTCTAGTGATAGACCTCATACTAGTGTTACCATGTAGCCAGTGGGTGCACAACAGAAACTGTATGTCTTCATCATATCCCAGCCATACAATGGGCTCCTTTACCCATACAGCACATCTCACCCCCTTAAGTCTTATCTCAGCCGTCAGATCAGATACTACACTTTCGGTAGATCAGTACATTAGAAATCATTGATAATAGTAAGAAGCCCTTGAAGTCTAACTTCACTCTAAATGGTCACTTAGACAAGTAACAGTAAAGGATGGAAATGCTTCAATCATTGTAATCCACTGTAAATATTCAGAGAGCATTCGATTCTACTACTCATTTGTGCCACAACAGGCATAAAACAACTGTATTCGTTTAGGTCTAGGTCCCATCTTAAAATGGACTGACCTTCTCACTTCTGAATAGAAACGTGAACAGCCCAGGAATCAACTCAGCCTCACTGGACCACTTCATTGAGGCTGAATTCCTGTTATATGGCACTGGTAGCTCAGACCCCACATGTTCGTATACCCATGCCATTCACGGCAACCCAAACAGACAGGACGAGTGCCACGGGTACAAATGCTTCCATAAATCTGAATCACTTGCAACCACTAAGGGTACATTGCATTTCTTCACTCTGTAGCTCGTCTTTGCCATTAAACACAAACAACTACAGATATTAAGAAAATCAGCCTTTATCTTTCCCAAAAGTGTGAGTTCAGCTCGAACTAGGAGGCCATGTTATCTCTAAATAGGCAAAGTAGCAATGCCAGATGATTTTTAACATTATTGGACTTCGCTGGTGAGGTGTAGCTTTAGTCCCAAAGGAAAAGCGAGGTTGGGACTCAATTCTGCCAGACCTAGTGATACTAGGTCTACTAGGGATGAAGGTTGAAGGGGAACTAAGAATGCAAAGACTGCATCTCGACATGTCTACGAATGGATGGAAAACTCCGTTGTAGGCTGAACATATCCTCCTAAGAATCATACCTCACTGCTCCCACAAACTACAGATTTCACTGCTTCATCCTCAACATTTCCATTTCTTCTGGTCTGTCAAAGGTTGGCCGGCTCATGGGACTTGCATATGGCGAACAGAGTCACAACATGTTACAAACATCCAAACCTACACACATTTATGCCTTGAGTTTTAGGAACTATGTTTGACTTCATTCGTAAAGGTTCCATGCTTTCAAAGGAAATAAGCGCTACACCCTATATATAAATCCCTGACTCACTGATTTCAATGCTAATTTTATGGATCCACCTAGTTTTAACTTCCATAGGTGCCAGTCGAAGTTCTCCGGTTCTTGATCCTGACCTCACTACCTGCTTGTTGCCATATATTTGGACTACTACTTCTGCTGTAACACCTTGTTATGCAGATGCCTTTCTGCTATCTAAGTCTGCCCTTTCTCAGAGCAACATTTTTGTATCACTGCTTCTCCTGTCAATCCTTATGGATATTTAATTATAAGTACTCTCTGTAGAGCTTTCTGTATTATTTCTTCTGGCTGCCTTGGGGACATGCACGGTAAACCTTACTACACACTGCGACTGGCATGTTCATATCGAGTGGGGTTTGGCTCCACTTGAATTACGGTTGAATTTTTGTAGCTAACTAGTAATTAACACTAATTTGACAGTATAGCTAATTCTACTAAGATTCACGATTGACAACGAGGAATTTATTTACATAGCAAACTACTGTCCCCATCTACAGTTCTATCAGTATATCGTTTTACACTGCACTGTATGCTGTTGATTGTTAACACCAATATCATTTATTAGAAGGGAACTTTTATTGTATGAAAGATATACAGATTTACTTTTGACTGTACTAACTACTTTTAAACCCCTGCTAGAAGCAATAGGCTGGATCGTGCTACTCCCCAAGGGGCCCCCCATACGAAGAGGGCGGGTAAGCACATCTTTTCTTCTGTTTGACATCACTTTATGCACCGATCCACATGGGGTGTGAAGGGTCATTTAACCGTGCTTCTAGATTTGTTTGTTTTTCTGTTTTCTATTTTTTCTAGGGCGACCTTTTTTTGTTTGAGACTCTTGACGGGACAGTTTACTCAAAATGTAAGTGACTGGTACCTATTGTTTTTCACACACATAATTGTTTAGTGATATCTTTTATAGATAGCCAGGAGAAGTCTAGTTTGATATAGGTCCTGATGAAGCGTTAGAGCATGGGTACTCACAAACTTTTTCTCGGGAGCCAAAATTGCAGTATGGTTTGCGGCCGAGGGCCGCACTGAAGTGACAGCGGGGGGCGGGGCTTAGAGGGGGCGGGGCTTAGAGGGGGAACAACCACCCCACCCCCTTTTTCAAAACAATGCCCCTACCCCAGTAACACACACAGCGCGCACACATACAGCGCCATCTGCTCTCACCCCTACCCCAGTAACACACACAGCGCGCACACATACAGCGCCATCTGCTCTCACCCCTACCCCAGTAACACACACAGCGCGCACACACACAGCGCCATCTGCTCTCACCCCTACCCCAGTAACACACACAGCGCCATCTGCTCCCACCCCTACCCCAGCAACACACACAGCGCCATCTGCTCTCACCCCTACCCCAGTAACACACACTGCGCCATCTGCACACAGCGCCATCTGCTCCCACCCCTACCCCAGTAACACACACAGCGCCATCTGCACACAGCGCCATCTGCTCTCACCCCTACCCCAGTAACACACACAGCGCCATCTGCTCTCACCCCTACCCCAGTAACACACACTGCACCATCTGCACACAGCGCCATCTGCTCCCACCCCTACCCCAGTAACACACACAGCGCCATCTGCACACAGCGCCATCTGCTCTCACCCCTACCCCAGTAACACACACAGCGCCATCTGCACACAGCGCCATCTGCTCTCACCCCTACCCCAGTAACACACACAGCGCGCACACACACAGCGCCATCTGCTCTCACCCCTACCCCAGTAACACACACAGCGCCATCTGCACACAGCGCCATCTGCTCTCACCCCTACCCCAGTAACACACACAGCGCGCACACACACAGCACCATCTGCTCTCACCCCACCCCAGTAACACACACACACAGCGCACACACACAGCGCAATCTGCTCACACGCCTACCCCAGTAACACACACTACATTAAAAACAAATAAATAAATAACCAAAGAGCCTTACCTGACTCAAAGCACTGTAAAGATGCCACAAATCTGGAACAGCAGGCAGGCAGGCGGGCAGCAGACGTGGAGCCGGTGACAGCAAGCAGACGACCAAAGCCCCGTAAAAGTTAGCTGCAAGCGCTGACTTTTATGGGGCTTTGGCTTCCACGATCGTCAGGGCAACGCAATAAACAATGGCCGCCGTATGTAAACATAGAGGAGGGCCGCGGGAGCATGCTCCCGCGGCCCTCCTCTATGTTTACATACGGCGGCCATTGTTTATTGCGTTTGGTGTGCGTCTCGCGGGCCGCCAAGTTAGGTCCGTGGGGCCGCTGGCGGCCCGCGGGCCTTACTTTGAGTACCGTTGCGTTAGAGGATCTTTCACGACCACATTTACGCGAAACATGTTGACCAGACCCTAGGGGTCAGGTGACAATTTCCCAGTACTCCAGGCTTTTCAAAGTGGTTGAGCATTATTCTCATTGTCCACTTAATTATGTTTTTTAATCTTGATCGTGACCCCCTTTGATTGCTAGTAAACAGATTAGTTTAGGGGTCTCTAATCAATCTTAATATATTTTTTCCACTCTCCTGCCATATTAAGTGCCTGACCTTTTGATTCTACGGCAGTCACCATATATAAAAAGATCTCCGGCAAAGAGCCCCCGAAAGGGGAGCCCGTCAGACATTGCACCAGCCGGTCTGACGAGGAGCTTCCCGATGATGAAGCATGACACCCTTTGGGTGTGTGAGGGCTCTAGCTCCTAAACTTTAATTGTTCACCCTAGAGTTAGGAACAGTGTACTTTTTGCATTTGTATTATTTCTTCTCCATGATTCCCGCTAACAGATTGCCCAATGGATACTGCACTCTATCTTACCAGACCACCTTTGGGATTCTCCTGTATTGCATTTTTCAGAACTTTTAAACTGAGCTTTCATTTCTTTTTTTTTGTGTTTAATAATGCTTTATTGAATAAGTTAGCATACACTGGTACAATAGAAGAAATACATTGTAACTAAAAGAAGAAAATAATCATAAAGATAATTATATCTATAAGAAACAATTTGTATACACATCCAGACTATAATATTGTACCGTTGAATAATAGCATTTTTTGTTATGTTTTAGTAAAGAAAGAAAGAGAAGAGAAAAAGGAAAGAAAAGAAAAATTAAAACAATGCAAATTAAAAATCACATAGTTACAATAAAGCAACCATTAAGTATTAACAGTAGTATGAAAGGTCTTGTGTTGCGAAAGGAAAGAGGTGAGAGGAAGCCAAAGCATGTCCCTTTTAATTAACAGTTGAGTAGTATTAGCATTTGCTCGATCCATTCTGTGATCATAACAGATCAGATTCCACCAAGTTACAACAGATATTTTCGTAGTATCTTTCCAATTAGAAGTTATAATTTGCGGTGCACTAGCAATGTGCAAATCAGACAATTTACCAAGCAGTGGTTGGGAATACCAAATAGATGAAGTACTACCCCAAAAAATATGTAATATATTGAAAGGTACATTGATGGAGAAAATCTGATTAACTTTATCCCAAACTTGTTCCCAAAAAGTATGAACTGCAGGGCACTCAAAAAACATGTGCATATAATGACTTTTTTCTGTAGAGAACGACCAACACTTGCAATCTGTAGTAAGTTTAAATTTATAAAGATCTACAGGAGTATAGTACAACCTATTATAAAAGTAAAATAACGTTTGGGTTGTAGATGCTGAACGGGATGTTGTATGGAGTTTTGACCATATTTTTTTCCAATTAGGTATAGGAATGTTTTGACTGAACTCCTGCTCCCATGCTAATTCTATTTTAGATTTTGGTCTCACAAGACTGGTATGTGTAAGGGTTCTGTATATAAAGGACGCTGGGACTTGTGAGGAAAAATTATAAGGTTGGGAATTAGGCTGTGTAGAAGAGGGAGCCTCCAAAGATTGAGACAACAAGTTATAGAGGATAGCAAAGAGAGTTTGATATTGCACAGCGTAATAAGTGGAGATATGAAATGTCCGTTGAATATCTTGAAATTCAAGAACAGCATTATCTAGAATTAAATGATCTAAAGTTATAATGCCTTTCTGCATCCACTCTTTCCATACTAAAATTCTATTATGAAATTTAAGATCATTATTGTACCATATAGGAGTTTGCCTAAGGTTCTCATATGAGGAGTGAGAGGCAAGAAGTAATGGCCTGGCAATAGAAATAGAATGAGTTATTATCGGAGAGAAAAGAGATTTAGGAGGTTTTGAAAGCTGCACTGCATCTCTAAATGTAAATGGTGTAATTTGTGAGTGTTCCAATTGACCCCATAGAGGGGTCCCTTTATGAAAAGTGGGAGAGAGGGACAACCATACTTGTTTTAAAACAAATGCAGAGTGATATCTTCTAAGGCATGGAAAATTTACACCTCCATTATCTCTTGGTTCCTGCAGTTTGATTAGAGATATACGAGATTTACGTTTGTTCCATAAAAATGTCATAAATAATGCATTTATAGTTTTTAAAAAACTAAAAGGAAGTTTAACTGGGACCATAGATAAATAAAAATGTAAAATGGGCAACAACATAATTTTAATTGTGGCCAGTCTTCCCCACCAAGTTAAATGAAGAGGATACCATCTGTCAAGTAATTTCAAAATCCTTGACTCTACCTCTTTGAGATTAGTTCGAATAGTGTCTTTAAGAGAGTTGGAATCGGATATGCCCAGGCATTTGATATGCTTCGAGTTCCACGTAAAACCAGTACCTTTAAACATGTCTGGTAGACAGTAAGCATTTAATGGCAAAACCTCTGATTTATCTACATTAAGCTTATAACCTGAGACACTTGAGTATTCTTGTAATAAGTTACAAAATTCCGGAATAGTCTTTTGAGGATTAGAGATAAAAAGTAAAATATCATAAGCATAAGCTGTGAATTTAATCTCAGTGTCTTTATGCTTAAAACCACAAAAATTAGATGACCTACGTATTTTCTCTAGAAGGGGCTCAAGTGCTAATATAAATAACAGAGGTGATAGAGGACAACCTTGTCTAGTACCTCTGTGCAGGGGGAAGTAATGGGATTGTTTACCATTAACTAAAATTGATGTAGAGGGTGAAGAGTATAAAAGTCTAATAAATTTAATAATATGAGTACTAAAACCATGCCATTTTAATGCTCCAAACATCTAGAGTTATGGCAGCTATACGATCCCTGGACTTAGAGGCAAGATGGATAATATTGAGTAAAGTTCTAGAATTATCCGATATGTATCGCCCCTAAAACAAAACCTGACTGATGAATGTCTATTAAGTCTGGGATAAAATGATTAATCCGTAAGGCTGGGACTTTTGCAAAGATTTTACAGTCGACATTAATGAGGGATATAGGTCTGTATTTACCGCATTTGGATAAATCCTTATCCTTTTTAGGAATCAGACACAACATAGCTTCAGAAAAAGTGCCCTTTGCTTGATCTTTTGATATGAAATATTGTATAAGTGTTAATAGCTTTGGAACTAAAATAGACGCAAAAGTTGAGTACAATTCTATTGAAAAGCCATTCGGCCCAGGAGCCTTATCTTTAGGAAGCTTGGTAATGGCATTTTTAATTTCTGTTTCAGATAGGTCAGAGTCTAATGGTGGCAATTCTACTTTTTGTTTTGAAGGAATAGAGTGGAAGAAGGTATCTACTTCAGTCATATTAGGAGTATTTTTGGGAGTATATAATGTGGTATAATAGTCGGTAAAGCATTCCAGGATTTTTGAATCTTTAGTGTGTCTGTTTCCAAATGTGTCTGTGATAACGGTAATTTTAGACTTTTGTTTTTTGATCTTTAAATAATTTGCCAATAGTTTACCCGCTTTACTTATCCCCCCGTAAAATGTAGAATTTATTTTGAGTAGAGTTCCACATGCATTTTCCAAGGAAGGCTTATTGTATTGTAATTTAGCATCAATCAACCTGGATAAGGTGTCTGGTTTGTTAGATGAGAAATATTCATGCTCAAGACATTTTATTTGCAGGAGCAGTTGAGAGGAAACTTTAGATTTTTCTTTCTTTTTAATGGCAACATAATCTATAATAAAGTCTTGAGCAGTAGCTTTAAATGCATCCCATATAAAGTTCATCTGAGTATCAGAAGGTAAATTGTGCCTAAAAAATTCTTTAGAAAACATTGTAAATTGTTCAATAAATAAATGATCTTGCAATAAAGTGTTATTAAACCTCCAGTGATTAGAAAAGGAGGAATTTCCTGGAAGGCTCATATAAATTATTACTGGGGCGTGATCTGATAAAAGAATAGACCCAATATCAGCAAGTGAAATTGTTTGTATAACACTTTGTGTAGCAAATATATAATCTATTCTAGAATATGAGCAATGTACTGGAGAATAAAACGTGAATTCTAATACATCTGGGTGAGCAATTCTCCATACATCACGTAAACCTCTGGAGGAGACTGCTTGATAAAATGTTTTTTGCATTTCATTAGGGATATAATGAGTCTGAGAGCGCCGATCTACAAATGGATCCATAAGTTGATTGCAATCACCTCCTACCACAAGATTTTCAGAGTTGCAAGATAATAATAAAGAAGAAAAGTTAACCCAAAATTGAGGCTCTACTCCAGTTAGACCATAAACATTGCAAATGGAAAACACCATACCATTAATCTTAGCTGTCAGTAAAATCCATCTTCCTATATCATCCTTAATCTCCTCCACAACTTGTATTTGTAAAGATCTATGAAACAATATTATTACCCCATTCTTATTATGAGCTGCAGAGGAACCAAAAACATGACCAACCCAATTTCTATTTAAACTTTTAAAGTCTGGCTGTTGAAGATGGGTTTCTTGTACAAGAGCAACTTGACAATTCAATTTAGAGAGATGTTGGAGCACTCTTTGTTTCATAACTGGAATACATAAACCCTTAACATTCCATAAGATAATACGAAAACTGGTCATTTAACTAGTAGAAGACATTTAGACAACAGAACCTTGCCAAAACCTAAGAGACAAACAACATGTGAATCAAAGAAGAAGGTGGAAGGGAAACTTATGAACATATATCTAAGTGAGGTTACATGTTGATGCCAATCTTGCATTGTAGGACATAAAAAATAATAAAGGAAGAAAGAAAAGTAGAAAGATAAAATACAAGAGAGAAAGAAAAAGAAAGGGGTAGCAAAAGCACCCCTTTGAAAAAGAAAGAAAAGATGACAAAAATCCAAGAAGCTTCAGTCATAATTGTCTTAAAGAAAAGAAAAATACTTTGCACGGGAGATGAGCTTTCATTTTTGCATTATCTTTTTATGATCATGCGAACCTTGACACTGGACTCCCACTAACTAAATTGATTACCATGTCTTTGTTGTAGTGGGCTCTGCAGGCCCACCTTTTATCACCCACACATACGCACACAAGCACACACACACACCCACAAACACATATTTCCTCTCTGTCTCTGCATTTTAGCAGGTATCTCTTTCTCTTTTGTTTCACTACTAATATCTTGCTTATTATGTCCATACATTTATACAGTGGAAGGAGTAACCTATTATCTTTCCTTCAGCTGTGGTGCTGTTCCATTCAGTGACACTGTCATCCATTCTCAGTGTCTTCATAGTTCTACTCTTCTGTGGTTTGGATGCTGGGCCCTCCCCACGTGAACACCTATAGTTTCTTATATGTTAGTGGAGCCCACACCTGCACAAATTTATAGACTTGGCCTTTTTAATGTACAAAAGATTAATAGCAATGCATTGGAAAGCCCCTAAGGCTCCTGATTTGAAATCCTGGTACTCTCTAATAATACGCTGGGCTCGCACTGAATACCAGGTACTAAAAAGAATGGTGCGCGAAGGGCGACAACACACAGGATGTTCCACTTGGGATGATTTGGTAACAAAATTGGAGGCCAAAAACGATGAGAAGCCTCCTTTAATCGGGGCACATGTATTCGCGATAATCACGACATAAATTCCCCTGCATCCCCCATTATGGAAACAAAATTCATAGGGCACCCAGGCATCATAACGCACACACATCATTTCCTCCCATCTCTCTAGTAATAATTGTCCATCAAATTTTCGTTACCAAAGTCCCAGCGACACGTGAGGAGCAGAAAACCAGGGTAGCTATCTGCATATACTAATCCGGATGGTGCCCTCCTCAGGCAGCCAGGGAACTCATGCATGCAAAACAAGGCCCACACTGGTCACGAGCGAATGCCTATATAAAGTAAACAATAAAGGATAAACCTATGGAATGATACTGTAAAACTAGAAGTGTTCCGTGAAGTGCATATTGGGGGGGTGTGTGATTGTTAAATGATCTAGATATTAGTTATTGTATTGGTTTATCCTGTGGTTGCAAATTGAACAATTTGTATTATTTTTTTAAATATAAAATCAATAAAAATATTTTAAAAAATATATATATATGTTAGTGGAGCCCACGCCCAATTTGAGCTCGTAGGCATGTTCTGGAGAAAACTTGGGGGAATGGATGGACTATAATTATGCTGACCCTGACAGAAGCAGAATGTCCTTCCAATGTAAATCTTATTTGTGAAATGTAACAATTAAGGTCTCAGTTTTATCCACCTCCAATTGATCCAGATGCAGAACCCAGGGCTCTGAACCCGATACCTATTGCTTCCATACCATTTCCTGCAAAACTTGCTTCATCTAAAATTGCTCAGTTTCATTTTGCCCACAGGAATGATTCTACAGAGACTTTAAACAATTCTGTACCTTCCTCGAGTCATGCCAGCTCAAGTGTTTCTCCACACATTTGGTATCTTCAGATGTGCCATTTAGAAGCTACTTTTGAACTGTCTTCCTTGGGGATAGATTAAAGGGAGAGGTAAATAAAAACAATAATTCACTATTTAATGACCTTGTCACAAAATGAGTGTGATTTCTTTGATGATACGCACACAAGCCACTGTTTTAGAGTAAATAGATTTAAGAGAGTGGGATAAACACCTGTCAACTTCTATAACTATTTTAATCAACTGGCTGCCACAACTCATTGGCCACAAGCTAAGAGTATTTACGTTGTTTAAATAGGACGAACAGAAGAATTAAAGGATGCTGCACGCAGGGCTTTAAGTGGGGCGGGTCCTGCCAGGTCTTAGCACCGACAGTAATTTAATAGGATGATTGAAACAGGTCCCTTTCGATCACATATTTAGCTCTTAACCCTGTGTTAAAAGTCCTATGTTAAAAAATAGTGCAAAGAATTAAAAGTAGAGAAATGCTGCCTGAGAAAGGACAGATCTGAGTGGTGATTACTCATCGATAATATATTATGTCAGTGAGCGCATGCAGTGATCCATCCTTCAACAGATGTGCCAAGATGGCACCAGGCACCTTGCAACTGTGATTGCTGACAGTTTGCAATCGAACACGAGGAAATGCCAGGAAAATTCCATTCCTACTCATTCAACTGACAATAAAATGTCTTCCTGGTCTTTCCACATAGATGATTTCCCCATCCATGGTTTTGATGCACGATAAACCAAATCAAAGCTATGTTTCTCACAGCCCCGTGGTCCAGCATCACTGAGTGTACTAAATACTTTCACATTTCATCGTCTATGAGACTTGTACAACGGCAATGGCCTTTTTCTCTCCACAGGGCAGCTATGTCTTGTTCTTGATTGTTTATCTAACCTCCGTTTTGTTTATGTATTTATAGAAGTATAATTGGTGTTTGGTTTTAATAGCGCTTGGTGTTCTAAGCAGCTCTTTTAGTGGGCTATACTGCACCGTGTTATTAATTATTTCGTTACCTTTACGGATGTGACACATCGAAGGCTGTTTAGAAGAAGTTTGTTAAATAAACTCTGATAGCATCAGAACCTTGATAAGTAAACTTACAAGGAGACATGCCTAGGTCGATAAACCTTTGGACCACGTTCGGGGACTTCCCAGTACAAGAAAGTTTTTTGGCATCACAAAATCAATAGATCAATAGCCCATTCAATATTCACAGTAACTAATCAACAAGTTAATCAATAACAGTTAATAAGAATCAATAAAGTGAACACACCATGGCCTTTCAGTCATGAATAACCACACCAATTTAGTTAAGTGTTAGGATATTTATTTCCCTAATTGTTACGATCTAAAGTAATTTCTGTTAATCTCATTAGCAATCAATCTCATTAAGAACTCATCTAATTAGCATTTAGAACGCAATTAAATCAAACATAGCAAATAGTCATTCAGAATATAGATACGTTGTTAATATGAAGCAACTTAGCAAAGTCTCAGTAATACATGATTCAACAAAGCAAGAACTCAGTCATTTGTCCATTTGCATAGGATATTTGTGAACACCTTAACTAACCTCCGATTAGCATTAGCATGTTGGGCTTCATGCAAAACAATTTAGCAAACACAAATTTGGAAAACATCTAACTATGGCCTCTATCAAAAGCGCAGTTGGTACCTAGAGAGAAAGGCAAACAGACAATTACAATTTTCATCAGATAGTTACCCATCCAACGAATCAGCAAACAGCATCAGTCTTCATCCTCAGGACATCAGATGATTCACCATCAGAAAAGATAGGATAGGGCAAAGTCTCAGTATGGCATAGCTAAGGGATAAGATCTTCCCTCATATGGAGGAGAAGTAAGTATCAGGTAAGGATGGATAGAGGATGGCTAAAGTATCAGGAAGAATAAACGGCAAAGTCTCAAAAAGAATGGCTTGGAGTGGAATGTCCGATTTCTCCTCAGAACATGCGGTTAAATCAATACTACCTAATTAGCTCCTAATTCCTCATTGGATAATAATTTGTGCATTGTTATCTCTGTCCAATACTTCTCCACGCAATTCACTAGAATTTTCCATAAACCACAGTCCTCATATCATTGATTGGCCCATGTTATTGACGTCTTCATCGGTTGGAATGTCAGGTAAGAAAAGTTACACTTTACGCTCCAGTCAGTAGCTCTATTGTTTTCTCCTACTCCAGGCAGCCTTGCACCTGTTACGAATTACACTGTTGCATTCAGCAAGAATGTCTCCTTGAGCAAGTTGGGTCCCATGAGAAAGAATTTACTACGGCTACACACACATCTAGCTTCTGGAAAAGTACAGTTTTGTGTCTTAAAGAAAACAGCACATTGCACGTTAGGAAAAACACAGTTTAATATGAGACCAGGCAGCTAGGCCCAGACCCTCGCTAAGCTAAGGCCTAGTGATTAATTTAACAAACTCCTAATACATGACTCTAATTATGATATGCTAATACAAATTCAAAACATTAGTACATAATTAATTCACCACTAATAAGTTTCATTAGTCTTCGTATACATTGGTAGCCACTCCCCATGGGCACATTTCAAACGTGTGCATTAGTTTCTATGTTAACACATTTTCTATGCAGCTTCATTACAGAATATATTGCAAGCTTCTCACGTTAATATTGCTTTTAAAAGACTCACTCCAACAATCCCTCCTCTGATGACTCTTGTTATCACACAAACTTTCCCCCAGAAATTTTACATATTAAAATTCTCTCAACCCAATCTCTTTCCTTTTTGGCTTCCCCTTTGATTTTGCCATGTACAATCTTTCCCTTTGTTTTTCTTCCCTCTCTTATTATTTTTCGCCATTTTCAATTTTATTCTTTTTCTAATTTTATATGCCACCCATAATCCAAATAACAATCAATATCCCCTGTACAATTTTTGACAATATCCCATGCCAAATGTTACTAAGCCAATTTCCCACTGAAGCAAATCCCTTTCCAACCTTTTCCCAAACACCTGGTTCCTTCAATTCCTTCAAATCCGTACTATCCTTAGTCAAGTTAGTAAGCATACTTCTAATCCTATTACTATTGTCTGGTATATAGGCACAACAATGACGCTCTTTAAGCATCTTACATACTCCGCCATTTTTCGCTAAAAGAATGTCTAAAGCAAGCCTGTTTTGAAGAGTCATAGCCCTCTCCGCAGCTAGTTCAGTATCCATCAGGAGTACAGCCCCTGAAAAATTTGTCAGCATGTTATTCACAATAGTAGACAACTTTCGAATCTTAATGGAGTTTAAGATAACTCCCACTGAAGGAATTATCGCCCCAAATATGTCTCCTACTACACCAGCAGCTGTTTCTCTCTTCTGTCTAGTACGATGTAATTCAGACAATTTCAGAAACCTTTTCAAATCTTCAAGTTGATATATTTTTGGGAAAACTATTCCCAAATAGCATGTCCCATACCATTCCTTTGGAAGACAGTAATAAGCATTAAGTCCACATATATAATAGATCCCTGGGATCACAGGATCCTGTCCATTTAACATGAACGTCCATTTACTCTGAAACAAAAACACATGCTTACATTCACTCATTTCCACAAACACATTGTCATAGTATGATTCCAGCCTAGGTGTGCAAAGCTTACCTACATGAAGTGCATCTAAAGCTAGTTCCCCTGTTCTCTAATTGCACTATAACCCTCACTACTAGCAAAAGCCTGTTGCTGTAATCCTTTTTCTAGTTTACCCTTCAATGCCCTTCTTCTATCTTCTGTGTGATCTAAAAAGCTTTTCTCTACAGGTGTAAGCAAACATGTCAAGTTACTGCGGTGTGCATAAGATGTACTAATTGTTAATGTTGCCTCAAAGAATCCTTTAACTAACTTTATACTTTAGTACTTAGCTACCCCACTCAAATCCTCTATGATAGGCACATAAGAAAACACAAGATCATAATTCGAGTAAAAATAATGGATCTCTTCCTGGTTATAGAACCTTGTTAGTAACAGACTACAACCTATCCCATATGTTAGGGGCAGACTGTGATATGTAACCCCCTCTTGTACCGAAACAGGAATCTGTGTGCACACAAAACAATCTTTCGCATCCATTGTGTCAACATGCTCACTCAGCAAGCAATAGAAAGCGTTAGTGGATAGTTCCTCTTTTGCGTCAGTTCCCTCGTGCAAGTATCTTGTATCCTGCTCGAACCTCTCCCAAGCTGCTAGTGCAGTGGTAGTCTCAGGAATTGTAGCATTGTTAGTCCCACTTTTATCCATTAGTGTCATACCCACAACCACAACCATAATGAATATCACACACACACGACCCAAACCAACACCCAAATATTTACAACGCCTACCCCCTCTATTATCCTCTCTAATGTTAGCCATGATCTGTAAAGAATCAGAAAATGAAGGATGGTTAATTCAAACAACAGAGGATAGTTAGAACATTTTCTTCTCTTTTTTTATTCCTCCCTTTTTTTCCGCAGCAAACAAGCAATTATTTACAGCTCTCAATTCCTCTCCCAGGATCCTTGTCAATTCAGGTTAGCAGCTTGTCAAAATCGGGCTTTAAAAGTCAATTCAGGTTATCAAAGTCTCATCCGGTAGGTTCTCAGTTTCTTTTCTCAAATTATTTTTCTCTCTATTTTAACTCAAACTTTATATCAATTCAGTCTCCTTCAGTCAGAATCAAGTGCCAAAGTTCTGACCTGGAATTTCTTGATCAAAGCAAAATGCCAAGAACTCTTGTTGCCATTCAGCTGTCGTTGCATATGCCCATTCAGGACCCGCATACCTTCTGTTTGCTACTCTCTTTCTTTTCAAATTGCGACACCTAGCAACTCTCCCTCACTTAGATCTTCTCTTCTTGTTGTATCGACCTCTTCCTCTATTGCATCTTCGACAACCACCTCTCCTTTCTTCACCTGCAATTCTGGCCACTTATCTCCTTTCAGTGTCTCTCTGGTCTTTGATCTCTCCAGTGGCAACCCTTTGCCCTCCTCTGGCTCTATGGTGTTTTCTCTTGATGGACCTGCAATTTGCTCAGGAAGAGTCCGGACACTCTGACTCTCCTCCGCCTCAACTCCTTCGCCTCTTGGGTCTGTCAGGGGCTCTAGCTCATTCCCATATTCGCCTACTTTTGGGAGAACCTCCCTCCGTTTTGGCTCTCCTGCTGCCTCAGTTGAGATAGGCTCACCTTCACCCCTCTGTGTCTCTTCTTCTTCATCTCTTACTGGAGTGACCAAGCCGTCCTCAACAAGCTCTCCTTCTGTTTCAGTTCCCCTTTGATCACTCTCCGGCCCTGAGACTTCCTTCTCTGTTGTTGGTTCTTTCAACAACTCAATTTCCTCATCAGTCGGAGACGTCACCTTTTTTGTGTGACTGGCATGGATCCAATTCGGAATTCCCGCACACTTCACAGCAGTAGTAGTCGTTAGTATTACTTGATATGGCCCCTTCTAACATGGCTCCAAACACAACTTCTTTACGTGTTTCTTGATGGCAACCCAGTCACCAGCTTTCAGGTTGTGTCCTGGATCTTTTATCGGTGACAGGGTGGTAGCTTCCACCTGGTGAGAAAAAGAGCGGACCACATCAGCCAGACCCTTGCAGTAGTCCAACACCATATCATCAGTGATATTCACAAGAGCATTCGCAGGCACTGCGGGCAGTCTCATAGCTCGGCCCATGAGAATCTCATGAGGGGACAGTCCTGTTTTCTTGTTAGGTGTATTTCTTATTGACATTAGCACCAAAGGCAATGCATCGGGCCATTTCAAATTCGTGGCTTCACACTTTTTTGCCATTCTCGACTTCAGGGTACCATTCATCTGCTCCACTAGTCCTGATGCTTCAGGGCGGTAACTACAATGCAACTTCTGCTCAATGTTCAATGCTGCACACAATAGCTTAACCACCTCGTTGTTGAAGTGACTTCCCCTATCTGATTCTAAGGAGATCAGAAACCCGAAACGCGGTATGAACTCCCTAAGCAGCAGCTTTGCTACTGTGAGACTGTCATTCCTATGTGTAGGATATGCTTTGATCCAGTGACTAAAGAAAAACACAATCACCAATACATATCTCAAACCTTCACACACAGGCATCTCAATGAAATCCAATTGCATTCTGGTAAATGGACCTCCTGCTCTCCCAATGTGGCTCAAATTCACCACTGTCCCTTTCCTCGCATTCATCTGTTGACAGATGATATACCTATGACAGATCACTTCTGCAGCTTGCCTGAACTTTGGGTTAAACCAGTCAATTTTGAAAAACCTGATCATGGCATCCCTCCCAATATGTGCTTGACCATGGTAAAACCTTGCAAATTGTGACAGGAGACTGTTTGGCAAAACCATTTTCCCTTCGTCTGAGACCCACAAGTCATCTGGCCTTCGTACGCATTGAATCCTAACCCAAGAACGCTTCTCATCTTTGCTGGCACGTCCCTGCAACAATCTCAATTCTTCTAACGCGTCAATCACCCTTAAAGTGTAACCTGTGCATGTCTCATTTTCTGTTTCAGGTAACAATTCCCACTTATCCTTAAATGATATACAGTTCAATGCGCAAAACCTTGCGACTTGATCCGCATATCCATTTCCCATTGAAACAAAGTCTTGTGATTTCAGGTGAACACTGCATTTCACCATGGCAATTTCATGAGGTAACTGAATCGCGGGCAACAACTCCTTAATTCTTTCACCATTTTTCACTGGCGAACCAGGAGAGGTCAAGAAACCCCTCTGTGACCATAATTGGCCAAAGTCATGGACAATTCCAAATCCATATCGGCTATCACTATAGATAGTCACTCTCAACTGGGCATGGCAAGCCCTAGTAAGAGCAACCAATTCAGCCACTTGAGCAGAATATACTCTCTCAAGCCAAGACACTTCCAGGATACCAGAGATCGTACATACAGCGTATCTGGCTCTCAGCACTCCTACTGAGTCTCTCAAATATGAGCTATCGACAAAGATAATTTGGTCATTTTCTTCCAATTGGGTATCTTTAATATCAGGCCTCGGTTTGGTGCACACTTCTGTTACCTCAAGGCAATCGTGTTCTACATCTACAGCATTTTCAACCTCTCTGTTTTCATTTGGAAGTAAAGTCTCCAGATTCAACACTGTACATCTCTTCAACGTTACATTTGGTGACCCCAATATAATCGTTTTATATTTTGTCAATCTTGCATTTGTCATGTGCTGCGTTTTAGTATGGGTCAACAGGATTTCAACTGAGTGAGGGGCCATGACTGTTAAAGGATGTCCCATCACTATGCCTTCACACTGTGTGAGGCCTTGACCAACTGCTGCTACTGCACGCAGACAACCCGGTAAGGCTGCTGCATCTGGGTCCAAAGTAGTTGAAAAATACGCTACTGGTCGGTTTACACCTCCATGGACCTGTGTCAGGACAGACAAAGAACATGCATCACGTTCACGACAAAACAGTACAAAAGGCTTTTGTGTAATCAGGTATACCTAAAGCTGGAGCCCTGCACATGCTCTCCCTTAACTCAGTAAACGCCTTCATTTCCTTCTCTTTCAGCACTATGACATCTGGCCCTTCCTTAACCGTCAGTCTCACCAATGGCTTGGAGATGACCGAGAAATGTGGGTTCTACTGACAACAGTAATCCACCATTCCTAGACACATCCTAACATCTCTCCGTGTCGTTGGGGGATTAATCTGTAACAGTGCAGTTACTCTTTCCCTGGATAACTTCCTCGACTCTTTCTCAATTTGATGACTCAAGTACTTCACCTCTTTCTGACAATATGTAAATTTCTTTGGGGACACCTTGTGTCCGTTCTTTCCCAGGTGATTCAGTAAGGCAATCGAATCATACTTGCACTCATCCCTTTTCTTGGATGCGATCAACAGATCATCAATGTACTGCACTACAGTAGAGTTGATTGAAAAGGAAATTCCAATGACTCCTAATCCTTCTTCAGTATTTGATTGAATATGGAAGGTGATTCCAAAAACCCTTGAGGAATTCAACACCAATTGTAAACCATGTCCAGGAATATGAAACTGAAAAGAAATTGGCTATCCTCATGAAGAGGCACAGAAAAGAACGCTTGGGACAAATCAATTACTGTGAACCACTCCGCATCACATGGAACCTGAAACATAATCACAGCTGGATTTGGCACTACTGGGCAGCACTTTATCACTATGTCATTAATCTTTCTCAAATCTTGGACAATCCGAACCTTCCCACAAGGCTTTCTCAATCCCATTATTGGTGAATTACATGGACTGCTCATCACTTCCTTCAAGACTCTCTGTTTAACAAAATCTGCACTTAATTGCGCAACCTTTCTAAGGACATCTTGCGCCATATGGTACTGCGGTACCTGGGGGAACACAGCATTTGGCTTCACACTGACTTTAACTGGTTCTACTCCTTTTATCAGTCCTACTTCTTTTCCTGTTAAGTCCCACACTTTCTCTTGGACTATTCCCTGCAAGTCTGTTGGGAGATCAGCCACTGTGAACATTAGGAAGAAGTTAACCAGAGGATATTCCTCATCTGTAGTCTCCGTTTCAGGCTCTGAAACCTGCTCATCTTCCCCTTCATCATCACTGTTTGTCTGAACCTCAATTCCCTCATTGGAACAGGTGATAGAACACCTTGTCTTGCACAGTAAGTCTCTTCCCAGTAGGGACACAGGACTCGAATCGCAGACCACAAACCTGTGCAATCCCTGAAAAGTGCCAAGCTCAACCTGAACCGGATCTGTGATCAGGTTTGTCAGGAGTTGGTTTGCCACACCCACTACCTTAACTGTACGTCCCGAAAGGGAAAGTTTCGGAACCTCTGCACTTCTGACTGTAGAGCATGTAGCTCCTGTGTCAACCAAGAATGAAACCTTGTGACCCATTACTTTCCCCTCAACATAGGGCCCTTTCTGTTCTACTGTAGGAGGCTGGACTGGCTTGTAGTGGGTAACAAGGGGTAATAACACCTTGCACCAGGCCCAGGTATCCCTTATTAGTGTAGAGGGGTGTCTAGCAGCTTAGGCTGATAGAAAAGGTAGCTTAGCAGAGCAGCTTAGGCTGAACTAGGAGACGAGTGAAGCTCCTACAGTACCACTAGTGTCATATGCACAATATCATAAGAAAACACATTACACAGATATACTAAAAATAAAGGTACTTTATTTTTATGACAATATGCCAAAAGTATCTCAGTGAGTACCCTCAGTATGAGGATAGCAACTATACACAAGATATATGTACACAATACCAAAATATGCAGTAATAGCAATAGAAAACAGTGCAAACAATGTATAGTCACAATAGAATGCAATGGGGGCACATAGGGATAGGGGCAACACATACCATATACTCTAGAAGTGGAATGCGAACCACGAATGGACCCCAAACCCATGTGTCCTTGTAGAGGGTCGCTGTGACTGTAAGAAAACAGTGAGGGTTAGAAAAATAGCCCACCCCAAGACCCTGAAAAGTGGGTGCAAAGTGCACCTAAGTTCCCCAAAGAGCACAGAAGTCGTGATAGGGGAATTCTGCCAGAAACAACGACCCCAGCAATGCAACAATAATGGATTTCCTGACGAGAGTACCTGTGGAACAAGGGGACCAAGTCCAAGAGTCACGATCAAGTCGGGAGTGGGCAGATGCCCAGGAAATGCCAGCTGTGGGTGCAAAGAAGCTGCTACTGGATGGTAGAAGCTCTGGATTCTGCAAGAACGACAAGGGCTAGAAGCTTCCCCTTTGGAGGATGGATGTCCCACATCGTGAAGAGTCGTGTAGAAGTGTATTCGTGCCGAAAGACGGCAAACAAGCCTTGCTAGCTGCAAGGGTCACGGTTACGGTTTTTGGATGCTGCTGTGGCCCAGGAGGGACCAGGATGTCACCAATTGCGTGAGGGGACAGAGGGGGCGTCCTGCAAGACAAAGAGCCCTCTCAGAAGCAAGCAGCACCCGCAGAAGTGCCAGAACAGGCACTACGAAGTGGAGTGACCCGGAGCTCAACCGAAGTTGCACAAGAGGGTCCCACCAAGCCGGAGGACAACTCAGGAGGTCGTGCAATGCAGGTTGGAGTGCCGGGGACCCAGGCTTGGCTGTGCACAAAGGAAATCCTTGAAGAGTGCACAGGAGCCGGAGTAGCTGCAAAACACGCGGTTCCCAGCAATGCAGCCTAGCGTGGGGAGGCAAGGACTTACCTCCACCAAACGTGGACTGAAGAGTCACTGGACTGTGGGAGTCACTTGGACAGAGTTGCTGAGTTCATGGGACCTCGCTCGTCATGCTGAGAGGAGACCCAGAGGACCGGTGATGCAGTTCTTTGGTGCCTGCGGTTGCAGGGGGAAGATTCCGTCGACCCACAGGAGATTTCTTCGGAGCTTCTAGTGCAGAGAGGAGGCAGACTACCCCCACAGCATGCACCACCAGGAAAACAGTCGAGAAGGCGGCAGGATCAGCGTTACAAGGTCGCAGTAGTCGTCTTTGCTACTTTGTTGCAGTTTTGCAGGCTTCCAGCGCGGTCAGCAGTCGATTCCTTGGCAGAAGGTGAAGAGTGAGATGCAGAGGAACTCTGATGAGCTCTTGCATTCGTTATCTAAGGAATTCCCCAAAGCAGAGACCCTAAATAGCCAGAAAAGGAGGTTTGGCTACTTAGGAGAAAGGATAGGCTAGCAACACCTGAAGGAGCCTATCAGAAGGAGTCTCTGACGTCACCTGCTGGCACTGGCCACTCAGAGCAGTCCAGTGTGCCAGCAGCACCTCTGTTTCCAAGATGGCAGAGGTCTGGAGCACACTGGAGGAGCTCTGGGCACCTCCCAAGGGAGGTGCAGGTCAGGGGAGTGGTCATTCCCCTTTCCTTTGTCCAGTTTCGCGCCAGAGCAGGGCTGAGGGATCCCTGAACCGGTGCAGACTGGCTTATGCAGAGATGGACACCATCTGTGCCCATCAAAGCATTTCCAGAGGCTGGGGGAGGCTACTCCTCCCCAGCCCTGACACCTTTTTCCAAGGGGAGAGGGTGTAACACCATCTCTCTGAGGAAGTCCTTTGTTCTGCCTTCCTGGGCCAAGCCTGGCTGGACCCCAGGAGGGCAGAAACCTGTCTGAGGGGTTGGCAGCAGCAGCAGCTGCAGTGAAACCCCGGGAAAAGTAGTTTGGCAGTACCCGGGTCTGAGCTAGAGACTCAGGGGATCATGGAATTGTCTCCCCAATGCCAGAATGGCATTGGGGTGACAATTCCATGATCCTAGACATGTTACATGGCCATGTTCGGAGTTACCATTGTGACGCTATACATATGTTGTGACATATGTATAGTGCACGCGTGTAATGGTGTCCCCGCACTCACAAAGTCTGGGGAATTTGCCCTGAACAATGTGGGAGCTCCTTGGCTAGTGCCAGGGTGCCCACACACTAAGTAACTTAGCACCCAACCTTTACCAGGTAAAGTTTAGACATATAGGTGACTTATAAGTTACTTAAGTGCTGTGGTAAATGGCTGTGAAATAACGTGGACGTTATTTCACTCAGGCTGCACTGGCAGGCCTGTGTAAGAATTGTCAGATCTCCCTATGGGTGGCACAAGAAATGCTGCAGCCCATAGGGGTCTCCTGGAACCCCAATACCCTGGGTACCTCAGTACCATATACTAGGGAATTATAAGGGTATTCCAGTATGCCAATGTAAATTGGTGAAATTGGTCACTAGCCTGTTAGTGACAATTTGGAAAGAAAATGAGAGAGCATAACCACTGAGGTTCTGGATAGCAGAGCCTCAGTGAGACAGTTAGTCATAACACAGGTAACACATACAGGGCACACTTATGAGCACTGGGGCCCTGGCTGGCAGGGTCCCAGTGACACATACAACTAAAACAACATATATACAGTGAAATATGGGGGTAACATGCCAGGCAAGATGGTACTTTTCTACACAACCCCCCCCCCCAAACGAAGGACAATAAGACTAGCCATGACCTGATGAGTCTTCATTGTCTAAGTGTGTGAGAAAACAGGGCTGGTTGCAGAGGCCCCATAACTTTTTGCCCCCATTTTCCACTTTTTGCTGGTGTTTTCCTGACTTTAAAGGTGCCCTGGGTACTGCTAACCAGTCCCAGGGCCTGTACTCTGTGTAAAATGGATATGCAAATTAGGCTAATTATAATTGGCTAAGTTAACCTACCTATAAGTCCCTAGTATATGGTAGGGCATGTAGGTTTAGGGACCACAGCATAGGTGGTGCACACCTAGGTGCACTGCTGAGGTGCCCATTGTCATTTTAAAAGCAAGCCTGCCTTGCTGGCTGCTTTTAAATTAAAGTTATATGCAAATTCGACTTTGGAATTAAAGGTACTTCCAAAGTCTTAAACTACCTTATTTTTACATATAAGTCACCCCTAAGGTGTGCCCTATGTGCCCCTAGGGCTGGGTGCCATGTAACTATAAGCAGGGACTTTATAAAAATAGATTTATAAGCCCTGGTGAGGTAAAAACAGCCAAATTCGTTTTTCCCTCATGGAAGTAAATGGCCTTCATAGGCTAGAATGGGCAGACTTTATTTTAAATTTTAAAGTCTCCTTAAATGTTGCATACCAAGAATTTGGTATCAAATTAATTGTTGTAATAAATCCTACAATTTCCAGTTGTTGGATTTAATATAACTAGTTCAGGTAAAAAGTTTAGACTTTACCTAAAAAGTTGCCAATTTCAGCTCTGCATTGTTTTTGCTGCTGTGCTCTGATTGGCCAGCCTGCAGCAGCTTCTGCCAGGCTGCCTTGATGAGGTGTGAAGTGGCCAGGCTTCACACAAAGGAATGTGCTTGGGGAGAGAATCTCCCCTCATCAGATGGTGAGGCAGGAAGGGGGAGGGCTGGCAAACTGGTCTT
Source organism: Pleurodeles waltl (assembly GCF_031143425.1). Taxonomy (NCBI): domain Eukaryota; kingdom Metazoa; phylum Chordata; class Amphibia; order Caudata; family Salamandridae; genus Pleurodeles; species Pleurodeles waltl. The sequence continues at coordinate 884,001,099 of NC_090450.1, forward strand.
CAAAGGCAGAGAAGGACATTTGGAGCACCCAGCAACACCCCCACATCCTGCAACCCCAGACAATTAGGTGCCCCCTTGATTAGATTAGGAGAGGGCAGGAGAGGGGTGTGTTTATGATTTTTAGCCACACCAGTGGGTGGGCTCAGCCAGATGTAACCTCCAAAAATCAGATTCATCCATGTTGGATTTTTAGAGACTGTTGCCTTCTGGGATGGATTTTTGCCACACTTCCCAGGAAGTGGTCATCACAGGGGGACGACCCTGTCCCTGATTGGAGAACCAGGGCCCCCCTGCTTTTCACCCAGGAGCAAGGATAAAACTGGCAGACCTGCACCCACGCCTCAGATCCCCACCAAATTTCAAGAAGAAAGAACTTAAGGAGAAGAAGGACTGCCCTGCTGGACCCCTGGCCTGCACCTGGACCCTGCACTCAGAAGGACTGCACCAGCTGCACACTTGGGCTTCACCACAAGAAGGACTTTGCCTGGCTTCAACTGGTTCAAGGAGGGACTCCCTGTTTGCTACAGGTGAAAAATTGCTAAACCAGAGTCCCCTGCACCAACTCCTGAAGAAAGCGACCAGCTGACCACTGTCCAGTGGCCAAAAAGGAGTTTGCGCCAGGTGCATTCTGGGAGTTGAAGTCCGCACCCCCCAAGGACCATCACAGAACTTCTGGACCCTTGGGGTGAGCTGTGGACCCCAAAAGAATCTTAAAAGAACATCTGGGTGAAGCCCCAGAAGTTTGGAAAAGATTTGAGAATTTTTGGAAAAAAGCTCCAGAGAAGGACCAACCCGCCGCGGAAATTCTAGCCGGCTTGCCTCAACCGCGACCCGGCCTGACTTCGTGGTTCGTCCCGGTAAAGAAAAGCATCCAAAAAAGAGACTAAGTCAGACCGTAAAAAGTTGACCGGGACCTCCCAGCCATCGTATCCGAGAAGGGCTCCATGGACGTCGGATCAAGATCCAGGTTTACCCCGGTCGAAGGATTTTCATCTCGAAAAAACGACTAAGTCCTAAGGTAAAAGTCTCCACCGAGGAAACCCACATCGCGTATCCGGACAAGGGCTCCAGGAGGTCGGATTCAACTGGCAGGTTCGTCCCGGTGAAGAAAAACTTCAAAATAAAGACTAAGTCAGAAGGTAACTTTTTAACCGAGGCCTCCCGCGACCTGTAGCCGAGCAGGGCTCCATCGCGGTCGGCCTGAAAGTTTGACTTTGCCCCGGTCGAGGTGCAACCAGATGACCCGATTGGCGCTTTTTGTTTCTAAGCGCTAGAAAAGTAATAATTCTTTAAAAATTCATATCTCCGGTTCCCCTGAACCGATTTTAATCGTTTTTGTGTCATTTTAAAGATAAAAATATAAACTATTTTTATGAATTGGTTTTGGATTTTTAAACTGTTTCCTGTGTTTTATTTAATTACTGTTTTGTGATATTTGAATGCTTTACACTTTGTCTCCTAAGTTAAGCCTTGACGCTCGTTGCCAAGCTACCAAGGGTTGAGCTGGGATTCATTTACTGAGACCTAACTGTACCTATGTGGAGGTTAGTGGCTTGTTGCTAGGTGTAGGTACCTACCTGCCCTACCAATAACCCATTTTCCAACAAAGTGGAAATATCTGGAGAGTCCATCTGCATTGGAGTGGGTACTCCCAGGTCTATGTTCCACTGTATAGTCCATTCCCTGTAGGGATATGGACCACCTCAACAATTTAGGATTTTCACCTTTCATTTGTTTTAGCCAAAGTAGAGGTTTGTGGTCTGTCTGAACAATAAATTGAGTGCCAAACAGGTATGGCCTCAACTTCTTCAGTGCCCAGACCACAGCAAAGGCCTCCCTCTCTATGGCAGACCAACGCTTTTCTCTAGGGGTCAACCTCCTGCTGATAAAAGCAACAGGTTGATCCTGGCCCTCAGAATTAAGTTGTGATAAGACTGCCCCTACCCCTAATTCAGATGCATCAGTTTGGACAATGAATGTTTGGGAGTAACAGGGGCTTTTCAGGACAGGTGCAGAGCACATGGCCTGCTTCAGCTCCTCAAAAGCTTTCTGACAGTTTGCTGTCCATAATACCTTTTTAGGCATTTTCTTAGATGTGAGGTCATTAAGAGGGGCTGGTATGGAGCCATAGTTCTTTATGAACTTCCTGTAGTACCCAGTGAGGCCTAAGACGGCTCTCACCTGAGTCTGAGTTGTAGGGGGAACCCAATCTATAATAGTTTGGATTTTCCCCTGAAGTGGTGCAATCTGTTCTCCACCTACCAGGTGTCCCAGATAAACCACTTTCCCCTGCCCTATCTGGCACTTTGAAGCCTTGATAGTGAGGCCTGCCTTTTGCAGGGCCTCCAAAACTTTCCATAGGTGGACCAGGTGATCATCCCAGCTGGAGCTAAAGACAGCTATATCATCTAGATATGCTGCACTAAAAGCTTCCAGCCCTTGCAGGACTGTATTCACCAACCTTTGAAAAGTGGCAGGTGCATTTTTCAATCTAAAAGGCATTACTGTGAATTGGTAATGGCCTCCAATGGTTGAAAATGCAGTTTTTGCTTTTGCATCCTCTGATAACTTGATCTGCCAATACCCTGCAGTCAAATCAAAGGTGCTTAGATACTTGGCAGATGCCAGTGTATCTATTAGCTCATCTGCCCTGGGTATAGGGTGAGCATCAGTTTTGGGTACCTGGTTGAGACCTCTGTAGTCAACACAAAATCTCATTTCCCTTTTACCATCTTTGGAATGAGGTTTTGGTACAAGTACCACAGGAGAGGCCCATGGACTTTCAGAGTGCTCAACCACTCCCAGTTCAAGCATTTTCTGCACTTCTTGCTTTATGCAGTCTCTGACATGGTCAGGCTGCCTAAAGATCTTACTTTTGACAGGCAAGCTGTCTCCAGTATCTATAGTGTGCTCACACGAAGAAGTGGTGCCTGGCACAGTAGAGAAGAGTTCAGAAAACTGACCCAGGAGATTTATGCAGTGGTCTTTCTGCTCAGCAGTAATACAGTCTGCCAGTACTACACCTTCCACTAGAGCATCTTGTTCTGTGGAAGAGAAGAGATCAGGGAGAGGGTCACTCTCTTCTTCCTTTCCCTCATCTGTTGCCATGAGCAGGGTAAGATCAGCCCTGTCATAGTAGGGTTTCAGGCGATTGACATGGAGCACCCTAAGGGGACTCCTGGCAGTGCCTAAGTCAACCAAGTAGGTGACTTCACCCTTCTTCTCAACAATAATGTGGGGTCCACTCCATTTGTCTTGGAGTGCTCTTGGGGCCACAGGCTCCAAGACCCACACTTTCTGCCCTGGTTGGTACTGAACCAAAACAGCCTTCTGGTCATGCCATTGCTTTTGGAGCTCTTGGCTGGCCTGAAGGTTTTTACTGGCCTTTTTCATGTACTCAGCCATCCTAGATCTTAGGCCAAGTACATAGTCCACTATGTCTTGCTTTGGAGCTTTTAAAGGTTGTTCCCAACCCTCCTTAACAAGTGTTAGAGGACCTCTTACAGGGTGTCCAAATAGGAGTTCAAAGGGGCTGAAGCCCACTCCTTTTTGGGGTACCTCCCTGTAAGCAAAAAGGAGGCAAGGTAACAGGATATCCCATCTCCTGCAGAGTTTTTCAGGGAGGCCCATTATCATACCTTTGAGAGTTTTGTTAAATCTCTCCACCAGTCCATTTGTTTGTGGATGATAGGGTGTGGTGAACTTGTATGTCACACCACATTCCTTCCACATGGCCTTTAAGTAAGCAGACATGAAATTGCTTCCCCTGTCTGAAACCACCTCTTTTGGGAAGCCCATCCTGGAAAAGATTCCCAGGAGGGCCTTTGCCACTGCAGGAGCTGTAGTGGTCCTTAGAGGAATTGCTTCAGGATATCTGGTGGCATGGTCCACTACCAGCAAGATAAACCTATTGCCTGAAGCAGTAGGAGGGTCAAGGGGGCCAACTATGTCAACCCCTAACCTTTCAAAGGGAACCCCAACCACAGGCAGTGGAATAAGGGGTGCCTTTGGAGTGCCACCTGTCTTGCCACTGGCTTGACAGGTTTCACAGGACTTACAAAATTCCTTTGTGTCTTCTGACATTCTAGGCCAATGAAACAAGGGAACAAGCCTGTCCCAAGTTTTCATTTGCCCCAATTGTCCAGCTAAGGGAATGTCGTGGGCTAGAGTTAGGAGGAACTTTCTGTATTCCTGAGGAATCCCCAATCTCCTGGCAGCTCCAGGTTTTGGATCCCTTGCTTCAGTATACAAAAGGTTATCCTCCCAGTAAACTCTGTGAGAGTCACTGACATCCCCATTTGCTTGTTTGACAGCTTGCTGCCTTAGACCCTCTAGTGTGGGACAGGTATGCTGTGCCACACTCAGCTCCTCCCTGGCAGGCCCCCCCTCACCCAAAAGCTCAGCAGTGTCTGCTTCCAGCTCCTCTGGTGTAGGTTCTGCACAGGGTGGAAATTCTTCTTCCTCAGAAGTAGAATCCAATGTAGAGGGAGGGATAGTAGGTAGTGTTTTACCTTTACTAACCCTAGCTTTAGGGAGCACTTGGTCCATTCTTCCAGGATCCAAGTTACCCTGTCCTTTTTGCTTTTTGGCCTGAGCCCTGGTTAAAGCAAAAATATGCCCTGGAATGCCCAGCATTGCTGCATGAGCCTCCAACTCCACTTCTGCCCAAGCTGATGTCTCTAAATCGTTCCCTAGTAGACAGTCTACAGGTAAATCTGAGGCAACCACAACTTTCTTTGGACCAGTAACCCCCCCCCCCCAGTTGAGATTCACAACAGCCATGGGGTGGCTAAGAGTGTTGTTATGAGCATCGGTTACTTGGTACTGGTGACCAAGTAGGTGTTGTTCAGGGTGGACCAGTTTCTCTATTACCATGGTAACACTGGCACCTGTGTCCCTGTAGGCCTGAACCTCAACTCCATTTATTAGGGGAAGTTGCTTGTACTTATCCATATTAAGGGGACAAGCAACCAAGGTGGCTAAATCAATAGCCCCTTCAGAGACTAACACAGCCTCTGTGGTCTCCCTAACAAGACCAACCCCAACTAAGTTACCAAAAGTGAGCCCAGCTACTCCCTTGGATTGGCTATTAGTAGGTTTGCTCCCACCACCACTGCTATTACTAGGGGCACTAGGTGTAGCAGCAGGGGTTGTAGTGGTAGGAGGCTTGGTGCTTTTCTTTGGACAACTGGGATCTGTTGTCCAATGGCCTTTCATTTTACATAAATAGCACCATGGTTTCTTTTCTTTGTTTTGATTTGAAGAGGATTTGGGCCCACCATCCCCACCAGAGTGTTTTTGTGGGCCTGATGAAGACTCATTTTTAGATTTGTCCCCACCCTTGTCTGAAGACCTACCATCCTTCTTCTTGCCATCCTTGTCACCCCCTGTATGAACTTTTCTGTTCACCCTTGTTCTGACCCATTTGTCTGCCTTCTTTCCCAATTCTTGGGGAGAGGTCAGATCAGAGTCTACCAGGTACTGGTGTAACAAATCAGACACACAATTATTAAGAATATGCTCTCTCAGGATTAAGTTATACAGGCTTTCATAGTCAGAAACTTTACTGCCATGTAACCACCCCTCCAAGGCCTTCACTGAATGGTCAACAAAGTCTACCCAGTCTTGTGAAGACTCCTTTTTGGTTTCTCTGAACTTCATCCTGTACTGTTCAGTGGTTAAGCCATAACCATCTAGAAGTGCATTATTAAGAACTGTAAAATTATTGCCATCATTTTCCTTAACAGTAAGGAACCTATCCCTACCTTTTCCACTGAAAGATAGCCATAGGATAGCAGCCTACTGCCTTTGAGGGCCCTCCTGTACAACACAGGCCCTCTCAAGTGCAGCAAACCACTTGTTAATGTCATCCCCCTCCTTGTAAGGGGGAACTATCTTGTGCAGATTCCTAGAATCATGCTCTTTTGCAGGATGACTATTTGGAATACTGCTGCTGCCACCATGGGGTCCTAACCCCAACCTCTGCCTTTCTTTTTCTAAATCAAAGGACTGCCTATCTAAATCCAGCCGTTGCTTCTTGAGCTTCAGCCTGGATTGTTCCACTCTCAATCTATTGAGCTCCCTTTCTAACATTCTGTTTTCAGGGAGGGTGGGTTGGGCATGCCTTGACACAGAAGAATGGTGAGAATGAACAGAGGGAGGCCTGGCCCTAACAGATGGCACACTAACATTCTGGCCTACAGAAGTAACGCTCCTACTGTGATGGGAAGCAACACTATAACTGTGATGTGAGTTCACATCAGTACCAGCTATGCTAGGTGTCCTGCTAAGGGGCAGGTTGGAAAGATTCCCTCCTAAATCTTTTGCTAGGGGTGCCCCAGGATCAGATTGGGAACCATCAGCTAATTTCTCACCAGAAGTGCCAACTAAGGTCTTATCTTGTTCAATGAGCATATTAACTAACAGTTGTCTTGAGGGATTCTTCCCTACCCCTAAACCTCTATCTATGCAGAGACTCCTTGCTTCCTTCCAGCTAAGGTTGTCATAAGCTATGCTGGACAGATCAAGAGTTTGGCCTGTACCAGACATGATAGACAAGAGTTTAAGGGACAGAAAAAGAAAGAAAAAGTTTCAGAACTTTTTAAAGAACAGAAAAAAAAACTTTTAAAACTTTTAAAGAACTTTTTGAAAGTTTTAGAGGTACTTTTCAGCACTTAGTAAAGAAGTGAGAGGAGAAAAGCAAAACTTTTTGGTTAGGTGTACATACACTGAACTTGTTTTGTATATTTTTCTCTTATGAAAAGTACACTATGACAAAGTGGTAAGTAGTTGCAAGTACTTATCCCACCGCTGCACAACCAATGTAGGAGGCTGGACTGGCTTGTAGTGGGTACCAAGGGGTACTTACACCTTGCACCAGGCCCAGGTATCCCTTATTAGTGTAGAGGGGTGTCTAGCAGCTTAGGCTGATAGAAAAGGTAGCTTAGCAGAGCAGCTTAGGCTGAACTAGGAGACGAGTGAAGCTCCTACAGTACCACTAGTGTCATATGCACAATATCATAAGAAAACACAATACACAGATATACTAAAAATAAAGGTTCTTTATTTTTATGACAATATGCCAAAAGTATCTCAGTGAGTACCCTCAGTATGAGGATAGCAACTATACACAAGATATATGTACACAATACCAAAATATGCAGTAATAGCAATAGAAAACAGTGCAAACAATGTATAGTCACAATAGAATGCAATGGGGGCACATAGGGATAGGGGCAACACAAACCATATACTCTAGAAGTGGAAAGCGAACCACGAATGGACCCCAAACCTATGTGACCTTGTAGAGGGTCGCTGGGACTGTAAGAAAACAGTGAGGGTTAGAAAAATAGCCCACCCCAAGACCCTGAAAAGTGGGTGCAAAGTGCACCTACGTTCCCCAAAGAGCACAGAAGTCGTGATAGGGGAATTCTGCCAGAAACAACAACACCAGCAATGCAACAACGATGGATTTCCTGACGAGAGTACCTGTGGAACAAGGGGACCAAGTCCAAGAGTCACGATCAAGTCGGGAGTGGGCAGATGCCCAGGAAATACCAGCTGTGGGTGCAAAGAAGCTGCTACCGGATGGTAGAAGCTCTGGATTCTGCAAGAACGACAAGGGCTAGAAACTTGCCCTTTGGAGGATGGATGTCCCACGTCATGAAGAGTCGTGCAGAAGTGTTTTCATGCAGAAAGACTGCAAACAAGCCTTGCTAGCTGCAAGGGTCGCAGTTAGGGTTTTTGGATGCTGCTGTGGCCCAGAAGGGACCAGGATGTCACCAATTGCGTGAGGGGACAGAATGGGTGTCCAGCAAGACAAAGAGCCCACTCAGAAGCAAGCAGCACCCACAGAAGTGCCGGAACAGGCACTACAAAGTGGAGTGAACCAGAGCTCACCCGAAGTTGCACAAGAGGGTCCCACGAAGCCGGAGGACAACTCAGGAGGTCGTGCAATGCAGGTTAGAGTGCCGGGGACGTAGGCTTGCCTGTGCACAAAGGAAATCCTCGAAGAGTGCACAGGAGCCGGAGTAGCTGCAAAACACGCGGTTCCCAGCAATGCAGCCTAGCGTGGGGAGGCAAGGACTTACCTCCACCAAACTTGGACTGAAGAGTCACTGGACTGTGGGAGTCACTTGGACAGAGTTGCTGAGTGCAAGGGACCTCGCTCGTCGTGCTGAGAGGAGACCCAGAGGACCGGTGATGCAGTTCTTTGGTGCCTGCGGTTGCAGGGGGAAGATTCCGTCGACCCACGGGTGATTTCTTCAGAGCTTCTAGTGCAGAGAGGAGGCACACTACCCCCACAGCATGCACCACCAGAAAAACAGTTGCAAAGGCGGGAGGATCATCGTTACAAGGTCGCAGTAGTCATCTTTGCTACTTTGTTGCAGTTTTGCAGGCTTCCAGCGCGGTCAGCAGTCGATTCCTTGGCAGAAGGTGAAGAGAGAGATGCAGAGGAACTCTGATGAGCTCTTGCATTCGTTATCTAAGGAATTCCCCAAAGCAGAGACCCTAAATAGCCAGAAAAGGAGGTTTGGCTACTTAGGAGAGAGGATAGGCTAGCAACACCTGAAGGAGCCTATCAGAAGGAGTCTCTGACGTCACCTGCTGGCACTGGCCACTCAGAGCAGTCCAGTGTGCCAGCAGCACCTCTGTTTCCAAGATGGCAGAGGTCTGGAGCACACTGGAGGAGCTCTGGGCACCTCCCAGGGGAGGTGCAGGTCAGGGGAGTGGTCACTCCCCTTTCCTTTGTCCAGTTTCATGCCAGAGCAGGGCTGAGGGATCCCTGAACCGGTGCAGACTGGCTTATGCAGAGATGGGCACCATCTGTGCCCATCAAAGCATTTCCAGAGGCTGGGGGAGGCTACTCCTCCCCAGCCCTGACACCTTTTTCCAAAGGTAGAGGGTGTAACACCCTTTCTCTGAGGAAGTCCTTTGTTCTGCCTTCCTGGGCCAAGCCTGGCTGGACCCCAGGAGGGCAGAAACCTGTCTGAGGGGTTGGCAGCAGCAGTAGCTGCAGTGAAACCCCGGGAAAGGTAGTTTGGCAGTACCCGGGTCTGAGCTAAAGACTCGGGGGATCATGGAATTGTCTCCCCAATGCCAGAATGGCATTGGGGTGACAATTCCATGATCCTAGACATGTTACATGGCCATGTTCGGAGTTACCATTGTGACACTATACATATGTCGTGACATATGTATAGTGCACGCGTGTAATGGTGTCCCCGCACTCACAAAGTCTGGGGAATTTGCCCTGAACAATGTGGGAGCACCTTGGCTAGTGCCAGGGTGCCCACACACTAAGTAACTTAGCACCCAACCTTTACCAGGTAAAGGTTAGACATATAGGTGACTTATAAGTTACTTAAGTGCAGTGGTAAATGGCTGTGAAATAACGTGGACGTTATTTCACTCAGGCTGCACTGGCAGGCCTGTGTAAGAATTGTCAGATCTCCCTATGGGTGGCACAAGAAATGCTGCAGCCCATAGGGGTCTCCTGGAACCCCAATACCCTGGGTACCTCAGTACCATATACTAGGGAATTATAAGGGTGTTCCAGTATGCCAATGTAAATTGGTGAAATTGGTCACTAGCATGTTAGTGACAATTTGGAAAGAAAATGAGAGAGCATAACCACTGAGGTTCTGGATAGCAGAGCCTCAGTGAGACAGTTAGTCATAACACAGGTAACACATACAGGGCACACTTATGAGCACTGGGGCCCTGGCTGGCAGGGTCCCAGTGACACATACAACTAAAACAACATATATACAGTGAAATATGGGGGTAACATGCCAGGCAAGATGGTACTTTCCTACATCTACCTCTAAGGACGCTGCAAGCCTACACTCCTCACTATCTGAACTCTCATCCGACCATTCATCGTTTATTCCACTCTCACCACGTAATGGGAACTGTTGCACTGTGTTATTTTGACCCATTCTTTGACCTGTGACCTGTTGAGGAAGCATCACCTGTTGCTGTTCCATTGGCGCTAAAGGCACTTGCATTTTCTGTCTAGGTACCATAGAAACCTTCTGTTGCATTTGTTGCATCTGCATCGATTGTATACGTGGCATCTGCACCTTCTGCATGGGGTGGAAACCCTGCATCTGATTCATATTATTTTGGAAGTTCGGATTAGGACCTCTTAGCCTCGGTCCCTTCACATTTTGAAATGCACCAACATCATTGCTTTGTTGAACAACACCCTCCTGCACCATCATCGGGCACTCCCGCTTCCAATTTCCAATGACCCCGCAAGCATGACAAGGTAGCATCTTCTTCATTCCTGGTACATCGTTTTGAACTACTACAGTGTTCAAATCCGGACTTCTGTTCACAAAATCTCCACGACCTCTGCCTCTCACTTGCACCTGAAACATCCTGTTTCCTTGTGGCTGTTGCACCAGCTGCTGTAAACCACCTCCCTGCATCCCTGACTGTGCTGCCTTAATTTGTATCACCATCGCTTTCTCCTTCAACTTTCTCTGCTTCAACTCAATCTTGTCACTACAGTACTTCGCATACTGCAACACCTCGTCAATCAGCTTTGCTTACCAACAAATCAAGTGACTCTTAATCATCTGACTAATCTCAAGTCTCAACCCTTCGACAAATCTAAACACAAGGTGATGCATGTCCTTCGCCTCAACAACCTCTGTACCACTGTAGTGTTGAACGCCTTCAACAACCTCTCATAATAAGCATGAATCGACTCCTTGGCTTCCTGAGCCGTCCGATCAATCTTTTGCGAATCAATATTCTTCAGCGAAACCCTCTGTTTCAGGAATTCAATCACCTTATAGAAGTACTTCATCACCTCAGGAGACGGTGCTCCTGTGACTCTATCCCTTGCCAGTTCTGCGGTTGGCCAATCCACACTTCTCTAGCACTCAATCCACAAATCAGCTGGAACTATGTTCTTGAAGAGAGTATTCAGGTCTTCCCAGAGACATTTTGCAAGCTTCACAAACCTGTCTGTCTGCTGATACCACTCTATTGACTTCTCCCTCAGCCTGGGAAAGTCATTTGTAAATGACAGAATATCACCTCTAGTCCACGGTACATGGACAAGAACCCCTCTTGCCGTCTCTCTCATTGGTAACATCTTTACCGTGCCGGTATCCGGTAAGGCCTTTGCTGGCTGCTCTACGCACTCACTCTTCCTCTTATCTCTTTTCTTCCGACATCTGCCTTCCCACTTCTCTAAGGCTCCCCAAACTTGTGCACTCTGCAATATTTCCTTGAGGTGTGCATTCATCCCAGTAGACCTTATGTGTTCAACATCCTTAGGCTCAAAGTCTAACCTGTAACTCCTCTTCAGATGTTTGGTATTTTCTAAGTCTATTCCATATTTGTCTGCCAAATTTGCCAACCTCTGGTGCACCCTGCTCACATCTTTAGTTATCTTTGGACACAAGTATCTCAATTCTGCTTCCGTGTATGACTCTAACCTGTTCACTCCCAAGCTCCCTTCAACAAGTTCATTTGCCTCCATGCCCAACCTTACAAAATTCAGGTAATTTTCTCCTTCCGTTCTCCCTGCTGCTGCAGGAGTAGTCTGTGGAGTATTAAGGTTGTCTAGCCAATCGTTCGGCTGTTGCGCAGTTAACCCTTGTAAGGAGATATTTCCAGCCTGCGCTAACGGTGTCTGCTGTATATTCACACTCGTAATCTGCTGAGTCAACAGTCTCAAACCTGACTGCCTCACACCCTCTGGAGGAGCCCCAATCGGACTGAAGTCTAACAAAGACCTAGATCCTTTGAATGTCGATTCCATTTGAGTCATCCCTTGAGAGCTCCCTACGAACCCTCCTCTTGTCATCTCTTGGGTCATTATCCCCTGATCGCACACACTGTGTTTCGCCTGCGCATACAATGGTACTGGTGGACCAACTGTAATGGGCAAAGATATGGCGGCTGGCGGCTGTCTGTTTCCCAAAACCTGTGGGATATTAACTCCCACGTTCTGGTTCATTATTGGTGCCATGGTTGACTGCGGTCCTGTGACCAAAGTGTAATTCGGAACCATTTGCTGCTGTTCCTAGGGCAGTAAGGGTGGAGTGGGATCAGTCTGAATCAACTTTAGTCTTGAATATGCCGGCTCTGTCGGCACCATCAGATTTGTGGTAGTCTCTAAGTTTGGGACGTCAGGGTAAAGCCTCTGAACCTGCGGTGGCTGCAGCTGAGATTGCATACCTGGAGCAGTAGACACACTAATACTACTCTGCACCGGAACTGGTGTGGAGACAGGACTAACCTGTACCGGATTTGTTGTCACCTTCTCTTGGGTCGAACCTGCAGGACATGTACTAGTACTCGGTCTATTGTCATCTATTGCATGTGGCGGTGGTCGGTCATTCAGTAACTGATTCAGGAACTCATCATCGTCTGAGTCATCTACCTCTGACCAGGGCTTCCTAGCCTCTTTGTCTTTGGAAGGACTTTTATCAGTCTTACAAGTAGCTTTCCCCCCTTTGTCTTCACCTTCTTGAGCTATTGCTGGAAACATCCTGACTCCGTCTATTGTTTCTCTCCTCCAAACTCTCTTTGCACTATCCCACCTAGCCTCCGCTAGTCTTTTCTGCTTTCCTCATTCTCCTCTCAAATTTCTGTTGCTATTGTCTTATTGCCATCAGTTCCGAAATTGCTAACACCTCAAACTGTGCTGGCCTAGGAGGTGGCTATAACTCATTTAGCACCCTCCGCAAATTCTCCAAAATCCCTATGTTGAACGTTCCGTGCCCTGGAAATGCCAAACACCCTTCTTTCTCTGTCGCTTTTCACCATTGCTTTAGCCAAAGACATGGCGCGACACAAGAACACAATCACTTCAGAACTTTGCAGAGATTTTGCTTAGCCTCGGCCGCTACTCTCCCCTTCTCAGATCCCGCATTCGCAAGCAAAATTTGACCCGCAAATTTTACTCTCGACTTGTCAATGGGATGTTCTAGTGCACTTTAGAACTCACCAAATCTCCATCGAAGTTTTCATTCACTCACTTTGACTCAAACTCAGCTTGTCGATTTCACCATCGACCTATTAAACCGAGCAAATTACAACATAAACCAAGTGTCTCATACACTTATCAATATACTCCGGAATCTTAGACCACGCAGGGTCCGTACTTCATCAACAACCATGTGGACGGTTTTTGAGCACAAAGCGCCACACTCACATGAATTTCGCCGACTTCCCTACTCTCATGCTGCGGAGTACGCACACCCCTACTAAAACATCATCATTTGGCCTAAAATCCTCACAGACTTCACAATTCATCATTGGTATGCATAAGCTGTGCAAGCGCAAACCCTACTTCACTCACACTATCACTAGAACGCCAAGAACATACTCAAACTCCCTTCAGCAAGCTCCGAGATTCCGAGAAAGTCATTTGGGACTCAGGGGCACATCATTTCTCCAATTAGCGTCATTGAAAAAGAACAATTTTTTCCCAAAACCCAATTTTCCGATACACCTTGCTTATTTCCAAACAACGCTCATCAATTTCTACCAGACCTTTTGAACCATCAATCCTTTCAAATAGTTGTCCCTCGTCCTGGGGCCCCAAAGGGCCAAACCGTCCGCACTGCTACAAAAACTGTTATCAAACTGTGATCTTTCGCACTGGGGCCCCAAAGGGCCAAACCATCACCTCTGCTACCAAAAACTGATAGCGCGTCAGAACCTTGATAAGTAAACTTACAAGGAGACATGCCTAGGTCGATGAACCTTTGGACCATGTTCGGGGACTTCCCAGTACGAGATATCTTTTTGGCATCACAAAATCAATAGATCAATAACCCAATCGTTCGTTCGTCAGCTTTATTTCGGTAAAAATAAATACCATAAAAGCACACCACAATTCACAGTTTTACAAAGTAGCAAGTTATAAACAGAAAATTTCGAACATAAGGAGTTGCACTACAGAAGAAGATGTTAAACATGAGAGTTTTCCTTCTGGAAGTTCGAGCCATATTATAAAATCATATGATGGTGCAAAGATTTGCATGTTGGGCATCAAGATTCAAATACAAGCCTAACCAAACATGTCACAAAAGGAAACATTTCTATTTAAGAATATAAGAGTATCCATACATTAAAAATGTTTTTAAATATTAAAAGTGTATATATTAACCATAAAAATTCTTCATTTAAAAATTTCAAACCACATTAAAAGATCATATAGGAATACAAGAATTTAGCATGATAAATATCGAAAATCAGATACAGGCTTGGCCGGTCATATTAAATATAATAAGAAATTTCTGCTTAAAAGAAAAAAATATATAAAAAAAGTCTAGGCATAAAAATACTTTAAGCAGTAAGAGGTAATGGGTGCCTGCATTAAAATTCACTGATGAGTTCATCAACAACCGCTCCCCACATCTATGGTCGAGTTTACCTCTATTTTTTTAAGCATGTTCAATCTACAGTGCCAAATGGATCTAAGTATTTTGCCAGGCAACAAACCACTAGAACGGATGGATCAGATTAAAAAATTCTCAAGGCCAGTGGACAGTTCTTAAAACCCATTTTCCTACACAGGGGGATGATCCAACGAGCTCTCTGGTTTTGGTATGCAGGACATTGAAAGAGAATGTGGGTAAAAGATTCTTCCCTGGCACAACCCATTGGGCACATCTTCGAAGTGCAGCTGGTGTTGGCCCATTTATGTGTTAAGATACGCAAAGGGAGAGAACCTACCCTAAATCTAATGTACAATGCACGTGCACGTGGGGAGAGAACTATGTCCATATATTGCGCAGCTTCATAATGGCATTTTATTTGTAAGAAATTGCCCGTCATGGATGATGGTGAGACAGCAGACAGTTGTGAAAGATGTACATGGAGCCAAAACGCATCCTTCAGTGTCTGTGTTGCATTTTTTGGGATGGATAGCGGATCCTTCCAGTAAGACCCCAAGCCAAGTAGTGTGAAAATCCCTTCTACATACACACACCACTTGATTTTTGGACTAGTATTATTGGCCATCAGGTTGACTAGCCCACATCTATAGGGGATAAGAGAGTCTAATGACCATAGACGGATCCAATACAACAAGGGCCTGAGCGCAGCAATCTGGCAAATGGGAGGCAAGTTTAGGTCCATTCGAATGGGGAGCATTGGAGTACTAGAAGGAACTCTTAGCAGGGACCTTAAAAAAGAGTTTTCCACTTTTATCAGATCATCTAGATTACAGTGGCCCCACAGCTCGGCTCCATAAAGGGCTCCCCCCTTGCTTGTAATTTGTAAATTTCAATTGCGGGTGTCACAGCAAAGCTGGGAGATTTAGCTGCAAATCTTATGATACCGCTCGTCCGTTGTTTCAAGCGGACATTTGCTTTCTGAAGATGAGAATGCCATTTGTGCGAATCTTCTAGTTTCAGGCCTAGATATTCAAAATCGCCAACTCTTTCCAATGCGGCGCCCTCTAAATAAATGGGGCGCCGCATCCTACCTTTTTTTATCCCCAAACACCATACACTTAGTTTTTGATCGGTTGATTTCCAGGCCGTGGTCATTACAAAAGGTCATAAATCTCGAAAGCAGGATTGTGAGACCTGTGGCTGTTTGGGATATCAACAAGGTGTCATCAGCAAATAGGAGGCAGGGGATCTTCTGCCCTCCTATTTTGGGGGCGTCATTGGAGCACTCCATAAGATACGGAATGCATGCGTTTATGAAAAGGAGGAATAAGGTAGGGGCGAGTACACAACCTTGCCTCACACCACGAACAGTGGGAAATTTTTCAGTTAGTTCGCCATGCTGGCCCCATCTGATTCTACCATAATTTCCAGTATAGAGATCTCTAATGATATTTAAAATAGGGCAAGGGACTCCCATTTTAGACAAGACCTCCCATAGTTTATTGCGAGGTACCAAATCGAAAGCTGATTTTAGGTCAACAAAAGCTACAAATAGGTGGCCTGAATTCACATCAACAACTTTCCATTTAATAGAGATAAAGCGAAATATCTGGTCTATTGTGCTGATTTTTTCTCTGAAGCCCGCTTGGAGGTGATTTAAAATTTGGTTGTCCTCTATCCATTTACTCAGCCTGCTCAACAATTGATGGCAAAATATTTTTGGGAGATTGTCAAGGAGGCTGATGGGTCTGTAGTTTCCCGGGGAATTCCTCTCTCCTTTCTAATAGATAGGCACGATAATAGCCTCTTTCCATGAGTCAGGGTAGGATCTGGTAATCAAAATGGCATTAGAGAGCCTGTTAATATACGGGCTCCAGGTATTCAGGTCCGCTTTAAACATATCAGAAGGAATCCCATCCGACCCAGGGGCCTTCGCTGCTTTTTGGGCTGTGATGGCCAGGGCGGTTTCGTTCAGTGTAAAGAGGGGCAAAGAGGACGCAGGTGAATGGGATGTTGTCAGCTGCCCCAGATTTGGGGCATTGAGGGCCAATGGAGAGCCTTACAGTTCTTTAAAATGGGAAAGCCAGGCATCAGGAGTAATATGAGACTCCAAATAAGGGGCTCGGTTCTGATCACTACGAGATACCAAAATCCAAAATCGTTTGGAGTCATGAGCTCTAGCTGCCTCAAGTAGGTCACTCCAGAGCTCCTCTTCATGCTCATGTTTGCTCTTATTGCATATAAAAGCATAATTACGTCTAGCATTAATGATACCTAGTCTGTCCTTTGTCCTTAAGACGCTAACCAGGGTATTTTTAGCCTCTCTACACCTCTTGTTGAACCATTTGGAGCAGGGTTGGGGGCAGGAGTTAGTCAGCGGCCTTGGGCGTCTAGAAAACAGCTCTTTCAGGATAGTGAAGAGGTCCAAATGGAGGGACGTAACTTCAATTGGAGAAAAAGTAAGACTATGGTCAAATAACTGGTGGGAAGAAGTTAGATCACACAATTTTCTTTGGAGCTTGTTCGATTTCTCAAAGGAATCCCATCTTACTGTGCGCCTATTGCTAGACAACTCCATAACAGCAGGTAAAACAGAAGGAAATACGACTCCTGCTAAAAGAGGTCTCTTGTACGTAATCTGTAGAGGGGCATGATCGCTAGTATATGGATTGCCCACTTCCACATCTAGTATGTAGTGTAAAATTCTTAAATCAAAAAAGATATAATCTAGTTTACTACTATAGGAACCCCTAAAAAAGGTTGGTCTTGCAGGGGTGTCAGCTGGGAAATGACCATTGCCAAGACGGAGACCATGTGATATCATAAGATCTATTACCTGCATTGCCCTAGCGCAAGGTTTGTATGAGTTTTGCTGAGTGGGATAGGGAGGAATGTTCCAAACACTATCTTCAGGTTGCATGACCTCTATAAGATCTAAATTAATTTCAAGCTGGACATTAAAGTCCCCTGCTATTATAATATGATATTTAAGACGAAAGTCTGAAATAAGAGTGTTTAATAGCTCAATAGTAGTAGAGCAATTATTGGAGGGTCCCGGGCTACTATAAATATTTATACAGAGAACGGGGGAGCCTGAGATTGGTTGGATAGCAATAGCCAAAATGTCATGGGAGCCCACGTATATCTCCTTTATTCCTCCCACCTCTGTCGATTTTACCCAAGTACATAAGCCCCCTACTGCCCTACCTGCTAAAGACGGCATAGCCGGTTTAAAAAAGGAACTAAACCCCTGTCTATATGTGCAATTTTTGGCCCATGTTTCCTGGAACATACATACATTAAAATTTTCAACAAATACTCCCCACTCAATGTCTGCAAGTTTGCCATTGATGCCAGCCACATTCCAGGACAAAAGTTTTGCTGGTGTCTGGGCAATAGAACAGCTTGGTTTCACGAGAGTGTCATCTGGAAGGTTGCTGTCAATAAACTTCTTCATACGCGGACTTGTAAATTGATTAATGTTAACGAGTCATGAACCCAGAGGGGAAGCAACACCTGGGCTAAGTGGATAGGGTGAAGAACCTATAGCCCGTCGGTCTAAGCTAGGAATGGGGACGCAGGAGTTAGTAGAGTATAGTCAATCGATGTCAGAGATGGCCCCCTGGAGATCGGAATCAGGTGCTAATTGGCCATTAGAAGTAGGGCCGGAGCTGGTGTTTGGGACAGGGTCAGATGGTACACCTTTTGGGGCCTGATGGACTAATGGCCTGAAATCTCGATGGTCTATAGAACGGCTCGAGACCCAGCTGGGTGTTCTAGGGAGGAGGTTCGGCTTCATATAACCATTGGCGGGTCGACTGGCGCTGAGAGAAATAGCAGATGGCTTCCTATTTATATTGCGTGCTTCCACATCTAGAAGACCTCTTACCAGATGAGAATTTTTTAAATTGAGTTTTATGAAGTCTCGACAACCTGGAAGGCCATTCGCTCGTTCGGCAGATAAAATGTCGTTGTGGATGACTGAGCCACAGCCTCTAACGTGTCTCAGCCAGTGTATGGCCTTATTGGCTAGAGAGGCTTGTCTTCTCGTGTATTTGGGGGCAGAGGTGGAACATTACACATATATATATAATTATTCTTCGTTGGGTCAAAGTTTTGACGGGAAGCTTTAGTAGTGTCCCATTTGAGAGGGACATTAAAGGAAAGAGGAGTGTTACGTTCAGAAGAGGACATATTCTGGCTGTAAGAGTGCTGCCCTTCCATAAAGGCTGCTGTGCTTGATGGCGGAGGCAGGGACTCAGGTGAAGAAACAATTTTTACATGTGAGTGGTTAGATGTTGTAGAGTTTGGTTTGGGCTCACCAATAGGGAGAAGAATTTTACCTTTGAGAAGAGTAGTAATTTCAAACAGTAAGGATTTCAACTCGCCTATTTCGCTCTTAAGACTAACCACCAATGCTGGCAAGTCATTTAGTGAAGGAACACTCTCCGTATGTGGCAAGGTCGTAGAAATTGATATAGGATTTTCCAGAACTTGGGGGGCCAGAGAGGAGAAACGGTTAGAACAAGGAATTAAGAAATGTGTAATGTTGTCATTTGGTACTTCAGGATCTAGATGAAATGCAGATGGGGAAGAAGAACTACCAATATTAGTAGGGCCCCAATCAATATTCACAGAAACTAATCAACAAGTTAATCAATAACAGTTAATAAGAATCAATAAAGTGAACACACCATGGCCTTTCAGTCATGAATAACCACACCAATTTAGTTCAGTGTTAGGATATTTATTTCCCTATTTGTTACGATCTAAAGTCATTTCTGTAAATCTCATTAGCTATCAATCTCATTAAAAACTCACCTAATTAGCAATTAGAACGCAATTTAATCAAACATAGCAAACAGTCATTCAGCATATAGACACGTTGTTAATATGAAGCTACTTATTAAAGTCTCAGTAATACATGATTCAACAAAGCAAGAACTCAGTAATTTGTCCATTTGTATAGGATATTTGTGAACACCTTAACTAACCTCCGATTAGCATTAGCATGTTGGGCTTCATGCAAAACAATTTAGCAAACACAAATTTTGAAAACATCTAACTATGGCCTCTATCAAAAGCGCAGTTGGTACCTAGAGAGAAAGGCAAACAGACAATTACAATTTTCATCAGATAGTTACCCATCCAACGAATCAGCAAACAGCATCAGTCTTCGTCCTCAGGACATCAGACAATTCACCATCAGCAAAGATAGGATAGGGCAAAGTCTCAGTATGGCATAGCTAAGGGATAAGATCTTCCCTCATATGAAGGAGAAGTAAGTATCAGGTAAGGATGGATAGAGGATGGCTAAAGTATCAGGAAGAATAAACGGCAAAGTCTCAAAAAGAATGGCTTGGAGTGGATTGTCCGATTTCTCCTCAGGTCATGCGGTTAAAACAATACTGCCTAATTTGCTCCTAATTCCTCATTGGATAATATTTTGTGCATTGTTAACTCTGTCCAATAATTCTCCACGCAATTCACTAGAATTTTCCATAAACCACAGTTCTCATATCATTGAGTGGCCCATGTTATTGACATCTTTATCGGTTGGAATGTCAGGTAAGAAAAGTTACACTTTACGCTCCAGTCAGTAGCTCTATTGTTTTCTCCTACTCCAGGCAGTCTTGCACCTGTTACGAATTACACTGTTGCATTCGGCAAGAATGTCTCCTTGAGCAAGTCAGGTCCCATGAGAAAGAATTTACTACTGCTACACACACATCTAGCTTCTGGAAAAGTACAGTTTTGTGTCCTTCAAGAAAACAGCACATTGCACGTTAGGAAAAACACAGTTTAATATGAGACCAGGCAGCTAGGCCCAGACCCTCGCTAAACTAAGGCCTAGTGATTAATTTAACAAACTCCTAATACATGACTCTAATTATGATATGCTAACACAAATTCAAAACATTAGTACATAATTAATTCATCACTAATAAGTTTTATTAGTCTTCGTATACATTGGTAGCCACTCCCCGTGGGCACATTTCAAACATGTGCATTATTTTCTACATTAACACATTTTCTATGCAGCTTCTTTACAGAATATATTGCAAGCTTTTCATGTTAATATTGCTTTTAAAAGACTCACTCCAACAACTCTAAACTTGAAACTTACTCTTTCTTACAGTGAGTCCTGATTAAAACCGTAGAAAGATCAAAGAGCTTCTAAAATCTTTATTTAATCAAACATTCCTCCACACTGGTTATCCCTGATTTAACAACAAAGTAGGTTGTGTAGCAAACACACTATGGGAACAGTGCTAGGAGACCAGTAATCGTGTTTTATTATCTATATAAATACCCTCACTAACTGCCGCTCACTTAAAGAAATGCGGTGGATCAAAAACTCACAGACGTCCCCGTGACTAAACACGTCCAACTTTTAAGGTGTAATAAACTCAATACAGACGGTGCTCGGCGCCCTTGAAAATACGCGTTCGGTCCACTTTTCCGCGGAGAAATGTCTAAAAAATGACCTGCACATTTATTTTCAATTGAGAGACAAATTACGGGAACATAATCTTTTTGCAAGCACACCCAAATATATATTTTTTCATTTTGAAATAATGTTTCCATTTTCTTGTTTACACAAAAGAACAATAACACCTACTGAGGCACCAGAATGACTAGAAGGCACTTTGCAGGTTCTAAAGACAGACAGCCAGTACAACAGCACACCAAGCTGTTCTGGGAAATCCTTTCCCCCGTGCCTAGTCATTTATAATTATTTACATATGGCATTCTCAGCACAGGCAAGCCGCATGCACAGACTCCAGGCTTTAATTTGCAGTGGAACAGAGAAAATAACATCAAAGCAGAAAATTCACAGAACTGCAGCATGCATTAGAATCAAGATGAAAATATACAGAATGGATTGTTTTATCACGATCATGTTTCCATACACTGCACTCTATACATGACTCGGCTGGCTTTCTTCTGGAAGGGAACATGGTCAGTTTTCCAAATTATGTTGTAATTCCTAAATAATTTGAATGCCAAATGCAGGAAGTAACAAACGAATTACAATACCGTATGTTCTGGTATAGATCAATATTTCAGCAACTGTTACAGGTTATAAAATAAAGTGCAATATCTTCGAAAATTAACTTGTGGGAAAGTATGCAAACACATTTTGCCCGTTAAAAAAATAAGATATTAATTTTAAGCTCATGTTATATATAATGGCTTATTTTATTTCTGTTTAATTTAATTTCTAAAATATTTATAACACACTACATTTATGCCACTGTTTTTGCTAGGAAAAACAGCCCCTCCAAGTCGTACAGGCCAGTTATTAGGCTGGCATGAACCGATTCTAGCAATCTCCACATGTCTTATTTTCTGTGATGGGTGTCTGCCAAACATTACGAATTTTAGGGCATTTGAGGACAGATTTGTGACATCTGGAGCATGCATGGGAATTCGAATAAAAAGATAAAGCACTTTAACAGTTAATTCCTGCAACTATTCAAGGAAATGAACGGGTTTCAGAAGAGGAAGCGGTTGTAAAACAACCCTTGCAAGATGCAGACAATAAATTTAAACACATACAATTCTTCAACTGGAAAAAATAATGCTGGTAATGAGTGCAGGGATGGCCTGGCTTGACAGTTCGGGCTGGACTGTTCCTATAGCAGCAGGGTCAAGATTGATGTGCATATGGCTGGGCCCAAACTGAGGTGGCATGGTGTGCAAAATAAACTGGGATGCGCCCAAGTGATTACCAGTGGCTGAGATTAATTCAAGCATTGCACCCATTCCTTTTTGTATACTTCACTGTAATGAGTACAGGGCTTTGCCAATCGCATAGGCTAGTCTTCCACCCGATATTGCTATTAGCTACTTTTAGTCAATGAATTAACGAATGCCTTACACAGTGCAAACTCCATCGCAATGCTGCACAGAGTGGAGGTTTGCAATGGTATTGTGTGCAGACAAACTTGGTACAGCAAGCAAAGGCAGAGAAGAACATGCGGGTCAAGCTGAACAGTATAAAACATAAAAGTGCAACAAAGACATAGGTGCATTTATACGTTCTTGCCAATAAAAAACAAGCATTAGCAATGCAAACAGGTCACGGTTATGAATGCACTGTCAAGCCAGACCTAAATATCCATGTACCCTAATATCTGCTTCCTCCCATCTGTGCTGCTGCTAGAGAAAAATGCTATATATTTTCTAGTTATCCAAGACACTTAAAAGCATTGTAGTTGCATGTGTATGACCCTGAAAGTTCAAGCTCAGGCAGATTAACAAATAAACAAAATGATCGCGACCATGTAGAGGGCAAGCATTTTTTAAAGAAAACGTACAACTTCTGTTCAATCAGACATACTCCTGGCTCCCAACATATGGTTGGAGCTAAAACCTCGATCCTGGTGGTTCTCATACATTTCTGGTGACAGCTGCACTGTCAAGCCAGACCATAAAAAGGGGATCTGAGTGTAAAACACTCAGAGTAAAAAATAAAAAAAACATTTTGACAACAGTATCATCATTAAGCCATATGTCGCTGTAAGTAACCGAAACTGCAGTCAGTTTTAAAGGAGCAAACACTGCCATGACAGCACAAAGAACAAGCGTGTAGTATTTCTAAGAAGCATAGTGAACAAAAGCAGAAAAATCAATCATTAAAGGCACTAGGCAGCAAGACAAGTATGTCTTGACAGTGGCATTATAGAATGCACAGCCAGAAAAGTAAAGTGCGTGAAAAATGAGTCTAAGTCAGCAGACGAAGTGAGGGGCAGGTGATGGAAAGTGCAATCAAGAGGATCTTGGCATGCCTAACTCTCTAATTAGGAGTACGACATTTTTCTTTTCACAAAAAAATAAAACATTAAATAAAAGGGAGATGCAGCACAACGAGCTTTATTGTAATAGTATGCATGACTAGTTAGAGTGAGTAGCAAGATTTGGATACTTCACAAGTAGCTGATTCTTTAGGAGGGATTTAAAAATGTAAAACAGGGATAATTTTTGACATGAAGAGGGAAAACATTTTATATTCTAGGAGCAGTCACAGAGAATGATATGCCGATCCTGGTCATAAAAACAGGAGTATAGAAAGTACTTCTACCTTTGCAATATAAGGTACGAAATCCTCTAGACAGAGGCAGTTTCTGGGAGAGATAGCTGGGAGTTTAGCAGTTTAAAGATTTGCACATGAAACAAGAAGCTCTCATGGAGCAACTCACCTCAGTCAAGAGAAAATTAAAGTAGGCAAGAATAGGGGTAAAATTCCATGTGTTTAGTGTTGGTGAGAAACCTGATAACTGCATGAAGAGTACTGCCCAGTGAGGCAAGAATATTTTCCCAAAGCCTAGTGGAGTTACAGTAGTCACGGTCTACTCAAGGGATCACCATAGCCTCAACTTCCCGTTTCAGATCCTGAGGGGATTAAATGTGTCTAATTTCTTGAGTTTGAGAAGATGGAATCCGGAAGACTTAGCCGTAGCATGAACGTGTCCTTTCAAGTTTAGATTGTTGTCAAGAATAGCACCAGTATCCAGTGCAGGGGTGATGTCTGAGATCTTTAAGATTTCAGGTCAGTGTGGTTTGGTTACTGGGTCGCATTGCGGGGTCTTTAAGGCTTTGCATTGTAGGTGTTTTGTATTTTCCATTTGTGAACGCAGTTCAAAGAACATATCATCTTGGCAACAGCTTCAGGGTAGTCCAATTTAAGACAAAGTTGGGTATCATTGGCGTATTGGTGAAGCAATATGCGAAGATCATTGAGAAGCTCATCCTATGTTTCAACATACTAGTTGAAACGGATATGTACTATGATAGTGCCCTAAAGGACGCTGCAAAATATGGGCCTGGGCCTGGAAGTGAATTTCTGTTTTTCACCTGTTTAGAGGAATCTCAGACATTAGAATGAAACCATTAGATTGGGGTTCCTCCATGCCCAACCTACTTTTGAAAAGAGTCCAGGAGAATATGGTGATCCACAGTGCCGAATGCTGCAGTTAAAGCAAATAAGGTGGAGAAATAAGAGTCTTCATATATTACATAAATATGATAATGGGAGAGCCCAGATAACAGGACATGGATGCACAAAAGATGAAACAACTTTAATTTGGCTTCAAGAAGGGGCACCACCATTCCTATAACTGAAGAGGTGAACAGCAGATTGTTCGGGAGAACCCCACAAATACAGTGCTTCTGATTGCCCTACCTAGATCTTGGTTGCAAAGGACCTCTAGGCCCGTAGTCAGATTAGATGTTTTGCAGGCCATGGGGTCACGGATAACATAAATGGGGCCTTGTGTTGGAAAGGAGTGTGGTTTTCCCCTCGACAAATATCTTTTAAAAATCTAAAAATTTGGAGAGATTGTAAAGAAAGCACTATATTTTGTAGTATTCGTTAATGCATTAATATCATTCTACATTACTACTATTTGTGATAGTAGGTAATTGTGCCCTTTAAACACATTGACCCAGGACCACTGGGAATTTTCAGGAAAAAGTGTCAAATGACGTCAAAAGCGTCAAATGACGTTTTGAAAGCTCCTTCAGCTAGTAAAATTGCTGAAAATTCAAAGCAACAGAAATGTAATTATTCATGGGGTTGTGTGTTGTTCCTCAGAGGAAAAAAGCAGAAATGAAAGGGAATACCCAAGATTAAGACAAAGTTAGAGAAAATATGAAATGTTGGAAGAAAGATAAATGAGGTGGAATCAAAACTAGGGAGCCATGGCAATTGGCAACACTGGCATTACCCAGTGACGGCAGCAGTCTCCTAAGAAAAACTTTGTTTTGCTTTACTGCGTAGACCCCAACTCACTGAAACGAAGCAGAGGTTAAACCTTTTGAATCTAGGCCTTCATTATGTACTGGTCTCTTTCCGTCTCAGTGGGTGCCTCCATAGTGCTTCCCAAGTGGCTGGGAAATTGGCTAGTAGAGCAATGTATTTGATGAAGAAGGCTCAACCAAGGAGGGAAAGAATAGTCCCTCTTCTCTTACACATGCAGCAGGCATAGTCTGATTAACACCCCCCCCCCCACCACCACCACCACCTTTGCTGCATTTTGACAGTGAAAAGCGTGTTCCTTCTCCCAATGATGGAAACTGAAAGGGCGTATTGAGGGAACACAGAGCAGCTGAAGCAGTGGTTAGGTTAATTTGGACAGGGCAGTGCGTATGTCATTGTGTGGGTAAGCTGAAGGCTGCGTATCTCAAGAATAGAATTTAGGCAGTATTACAAATGAGTAGCATTTCCCAACATTTTACCCTCAGTCCTGAGTTAGTTTTAAAAAATTGTTTAGTTGGCACCACAGACATGGTTATTTTTATGGCCATGGTCTCCTGGGGTCTGTTGCATAGACTTGGTCCTCGGCTTAGTCTGTGTGTCCATGTATTAGTGTCCCTGGGCCCGTTTGTCCCAGTGACATTGTATATGAGAGTTCCTGTGTCATTGACCCGGTCTCCCAGTATCCTCATCTCCAAGTGTCAACATCACAATGTCAGTCTCCTTATATCAATGTCAGTCACAATGCCCATCTGCTATGTAGTCCCCATATCAATCTACAAATGGCAATGCCCCTGTTCCAGTGTTGGTGTCTATATGTGCACATGTGTGCTTTTGCACTGTCAGTTTCCCTGTGTCAGTCCTCCAGTGTCAGTATACTATCCCAATGTCAGACTCATTGCCAACATTCCAATGTCAGTGTCTCCATGAAATGTACCCGTCCCAGCGTCCGTGTTTCCTTGTTTCTATGTAACTCGTAGCAGTAATAGACTGTCTGTGGCAGTGTTCCAGTGTCCATATTAGTACCACTATGTTTCTGTGTCAATGTATTCATATCAGTGAGTTTTCATCAGTGTTCCTGTGTCACTGTCCCTGTGGCAATGTCCCTCTGTCAGTATTATTGTGAAAGGGTTGGTGCCTCCATGTCTGTTACACAGCAGTTTACATTTGTCAGTATTAGTCATTAAGTTCCAGTGACCCATTATTAGTCCCTTCATGCAGGTGCCCTTGTGGTTTGTCACTTCTTAGTGTTAGTGTCAGTATCCATGGGTTGTAGTATTCCCTCTGCAAGTGTCCCAGTGTTGATGCCTTAGTGTCAGTTTGTCATCACCAGAGCTTGAGGACTTTTCAGTGTTGCTGGAATAGTGCCCCCAGTCAGTGCAGGTGTAAATGTGCCAGTGGTGCTGTGTTTGTTTCTCACTGTCAGGATTCCAATGTCCATGTCAGTGTCCCAATTTCCCCATCTTCCTGTGTCAGTGCCCTAGTGTTAATGTCCAAGTGGTAATGTCCCCAATGTGGGTTCCTCTGTGTCAATATCCATATGCCAATATCAGCATCTTAATACCATGACCTCTTGTCCATTGTCACTCTTCCGGTGTTGATGTCAGTGCCTCTTTTCCCTTATTTACCTTTGTTCCATAGTCAGTGCCCTAGTGTCAGTGTCACCGTGTCATCGTGCCAATGTCCCCGTGTTAGCTTTATAGTCTCTGTATCAGTGTCCTCTTATTTCAGTGTCTGTGTACCCAGGCAGGGTTGCTGTGGCAGTAACCATGAGCAGTGCTGCAGTGCCCAATGTCCATGGTAGGGTCCCAGTGTCAGTGTTAATGGCTGTGTGCCTGCGTCAGTAGGCCCCCAGCCCCTGCCCTTGTATTAGTGTTCTTGTGGTGCATCACTGCCCTGTTGTGTCAGGTATCTTACTTTCAGTATCCTAGTGTCCCTGTGTCAGTATCCCATTGCCACCGCTCCATGTCATTATCCAGCCAACAATGTCTGTGCGGTCTGTCGGCTTTCCATTGTCAGTGTCTCCAAGCCAATATATCCCCATATCAGTGTTAGCACTCCTGGGTCAGTGTTCCAGTATCTATGTCGCGCTGGCAGCATCCCACTGGCAGTGCCCTGGTGTCAGAGTGGCTGTCATTGCTGGTGCTTTTGTGTCAGTGTCCTGGTGTCAGTGTTGGTGCCCCTGTGTCAGTGTCCTAGTATAAATATTTGTGAGCCATGTCAACATTCCCTTGTCACCAACCCCACGTCAACATCCCCATTTAAGTGTGGGTGCCCCTATATCCGCGTTCGGGTGCCCCTGTTCCAGTGTCCATGTCCCAGAGTCAGTGTCTCGATGTCAGTGTCCTTGTGTGAGTGTCCACATGTCATCAGTGTTGTGTAACCCTATTCAGTGTCCCTGCGTTAGTGTTCCCATGTTGGGTCACTGTTCTGATATTGAGCCCTGGTACTACTTGCATATTGCCAGCACTCCTCACGTCCTATTCTCCTTGTGAATTGCCCCAGGCCAGTGTTGCAGCATTAGTTTCTATGTCTTCGGTCGGCATTCCAGCGTCAGTATTGAAATGTCAGTGTGGATGCTCTTGTTTCAGTGTCCTTTGCATCAGGATTGCAGTATCAGTGGTAATTTGCCAGTGTCAATATCCTAGTGACAGGGTCCCTTTGCCCGTGATGCTTTGCCAGTGTCCCACAGTGCTATTGACGGCGCCTCTTTACCACTGTGTCTATGTTAAAGTGCCCATGTCAGCCCTGGTGCTCATGCAGTGTTAATGCCAGTGTAAGTCTGCCTGCGGCATTGTTGGTATCCCTGTGTAATTTTTCATGTGTCAGTGTGGACCCTTCTGTGCCGGGCCGGCATGATGTTATTGCTTCTAAACTACTTATGCCATCCTAAAATCACTTTGAAGCCCAAAGGAGAAGGAAGGGCCGTGGTGGCAGTAAGTAAAACTGACCGAGAGGACTGCTGATCTAATACATGGATTATGGGTTAACACTTGTTGTCCAAGGGTAACCTGAAAAAAGTTATGAAATAATGTTTTTGTTTGAGAGAGAGAGAGAGACCGAGATCAACTTCTGTGCCACTGCAGATAGAGATGTAACCCAAGTAAATTAGCCTTTTCCTATTGAAATAGTAACACATCTGATTTGTATATGGTTAGTCCTTGCCTGTTGTAGCACTGTGAGCAAAAACTGATGCACTGGAATGTGCCTAAAGGCAATTATCAATGGCTATTATTAATCAAAACATTTCACTCATGGTTTATTTTTTTCAAACAAATGTGTACATATGCACTTCTCAATGTTGTACAAAGCGGAAGTGCTTGCCGTACACATATGAACACAGTGAGCAATACCTGTTTGTCCCTGTTGAGCTATTAAGGCTGTTACTCACTTCGTCATTCATTCTGTCATGCATACCAGCATCATGTGGCATGTGACTGACACAAATGAAACCTCCTGTGCCTGCTTGCTGCTTTGATACATTCCCAAAAGGCAACCAGAAACCAGTCTTCCTGGCAGTTGTGTATAGCGCTGCGAAGCCTGTCCTGTGTTTCCCATTGCCAGTGGAGACTGCACTGAACTTTTTAATCGTATCACTCCCTATGACAGCCTGTCCATATATGAAATAGGTAGTCTCCTCGGTCGGGGGGGTGTTGGTGGGTGGGGGTTAATTGCGGTGCCCGTTTCGAGGAAAAATATACCATTTTTAAAATGTAAAATAAAACAAATGGTGGTACAGATTTCATGGTCCGCCTGGGACGACAGTTTTTTTCTGCTTGTCTAGGGCAGTCCCTGATCATTCCATATTCTGAGTAGCTTTCAGTATTTTCATAAAATATGTTTTTCTGGGCTTCTCAAGGTGCAAAGTAGCTCATTGCAAATTTCTCTCTTAAGTACAATTGCAAACTCAGTGAAGCTCTGTACGTATGT
Source organism: Pleurodeles waltl (assembly GCF_031143425.1). NCBI lineage: Eukaryota > Metazoa > Chordata > Amphibia > Caudata > Salamandridae > Pleurodeles > Pleurodeles waltl. The sequence goes on from NC_090450.1 coordinate 884,030,163, forward strand.
AATGTAGAATTGTGCCCTCAAGCTAATAATATTTTTATTGACCGAAGTCTGGGCACCCTGCAGTGTTAGCCACAAGTAGTAGAAGAACAAGTGATACATAGATACAGTGATGGAAACCGAGTTTGGGAATATAGTACAGGTCTTCACAGTCCTAGGAAGAAATAAACAAGGTAGGAAGAGGACGTTTATATCAAAGGAATAGTGTTCTTAAAACCAGTAGGGATGTATTGTGGACGATACATGTTTAAGAAGATTCAGGAGATCATAGCACATAAAAAGGAAAGACCTGCCCCTTGTGCTGTGTTGTTGGGGAGAAACTGGAATTATAAGAATGAGGAAATAACAAAATGTAATACAGTATCAATTAATGGAGGATCCAAAAGGTTGTATCTTTGTCTCTTTTCTTTTTACACTTTAAATTAATAATTTTGACAGATTCTTAAGGCTGAGGCATGGTCCTGCAGAGCTCAGGCCTGATTTCCATACTCTTATGTGCTGATGATGCAGTTTTAATGGTCAGAACAGCAAGTGGTCTACAGAGGTTTCTGGATGCTTTTGCAAATTTTATGATGTACCTAGACCTAAAAATAAATCTGGCAAGAATCATACGTAATGATCTGTGGTCCCTACTCCACAATAACATGTTCACTTTTTGTGAATAACGCACTCGTTCAGGAAGTTGGTCGTTTCCGGCACTTGGGGGTACACTTTGATGCTGGCTTTAAATGTGATTATCTTCAAAGAGTCTCCTCACAACAATTTGTAAAATCAATTAAGCACGTGTTTAGATTTTCCCAAAACTGGGCTCAAAGCCTCTCGAATAGAAGTCCAATATTTAGGATTTTTTAACTAGCTTTTACTGAGATTTTTCAATATGTACCAACATTTCAAGGCCCCAAACCAGACAAGGATTCTACAGCGATCAGTGTATTTTCATAGCGGCGCTAGCAGATACATGTTCATTTACATCTAAACTCTGCCAGCGGAAGTCCTTCTCTCGTCTACGGAATACAGTCACAGGTCATGGGCGTCGAACAACTATGCAAACTAAGGATTTAACCAGCCGTCTTCCCTATTAATATGGGTTCTAAGTCTCAGGTTCAGGGCATTGTGTATGTCTGAATCTATGGAAACAAGTATGGTTGCAGTGCTTGGTTGGGGGGGACAATGCATTCTAACTCAATCATCCATCAGCGTGGTGGCTCTAGCTCGGACGTGCTGTGTGGCCATCCCTGGTGTGGGGATCAATCATCGTCTGCTACTCCGGTGGTGGTGTAGTGGCCTCTCCCTCTCCTTCTTGTTCAAATGCAATCATTGTCTTCAACCAGCCACCCGCCAGTGCCACTTCTAGTTGCAAGGGAGTGCCCTCTGCCGTCACCCAGGTCACAACCTCTGCCCACCATCTGTAGTGTGGTGGACCCTCTGGCATCTTCCATTGGCGAGCTATGTCTGTGCGAGCCACACCCAGTGTAAAATCCAGAACCCTATTCCCCGCTCTCTGCCTGAGGTGAAACATACCTTACAGACACAATTCTGCTGTCCTCAAATCCCTCCTACCCTTCAACAAAGGGTATGTTCCAAGTCTGCTATTACTCCCTCTCAAATTGTAGCGATGTGCAGGCACGGCCACACCATGTGGGCAAAGTCTGCATCCAGTAGATGACACCTGGGGAGTTTCTGGGTCTGGGTATGTAGCATCACTTAGATTCTGTGCGGGGCGAAGTATGTTGTGTCAGTAATTGAATTGCAAGTATCTAAATCTTGTGTTCCTCTTTAATGTATAATACTGCTCCAATGACTACGCCCATTCCTTATCTCTCAGGTGTCTGCCCAGTGATCCCTCCCAGTGCTCTCGGATGCATGGCAAACCATCAACATGCGATGCCAGTAGCATCTTGTACAGCCAAGAGATTAGCGTGCAGCCATCTCCAAATGTGAGCAATGTTTGTAGCGTGTCGTCCCTGCAAGGTTCTAGATCTATGTCCCCAAAACAGGTTTCGCATTGATCTCTTAATTACTCCATAAGTCAGGAACTGCACCCCAGGGAGCCCATGCCTACCATCAAGAAATCCATATTCCTGAGATTTCCCTCCTCATAGAGGGTCACCAGAGTGGTGAGGCCCACTTCTGTACACTCTTCTAGCCTCAGTGCTGAGGTGGGGATTCCCATTACTGGCAGGGCAGGTGCATAGGGGAGGCCTCCTGCTGCCCTGCGGACTGCCCACTTCCAGCAGGGAAGCCCCATAGCCAGAAGCATGGGCTCGTGTATCCGCCCTAGTTTAGCTCCCAGTGTGAGAGCCACTAAGTCCCCCTCTCTCCTCCACTCTCCGAACTTGCCCAGCTCCTGCATATTCCTGCCGGCAAGTCATCAGGCCAGCCTTTGGAGCTGTGCCACCACTGGATTTCTCACAGTTGGGTACCCCAGGCCATCCTGCGGAGTTGGTCATTGCAACAACTGGAGCGCCACTCTGTGAGTCTGTCCCTGTACCAGATCAGCTTCCATAGCAGGGAGCTGAAAGAGCAGAACCATTTTTGTGGGACCCATTTGGGCAGGTTGGCAAAGTAATACAGCACCCAGGGCAGCATGATCACTCTAGTAAGTGCAGTTGCTGCTATCACAGCATTTGTAAGTGTGCAAGAATGTCATACTGCAGAGGCCTCTGAGCATCCCCCTAGGTTGCCCTCTAGCATGCCCACGTCGGAATGGTATATGTTGAGCCCCATGTACTGGGAAACCCTTGGCTTCCATCTAATCCATGCCGCTTGTGCCAATTAGTGCACAGCCCTGAGACCCCATCCAGCTCTGTCAGATAAGCCATGCTCAACAGCACGCCGTCAATGGGATCCCGGAGGTAGAGCAACATGTCATCTGCATAGAGGGAGATCCTGTGCCTCTCCCTCTCTTAATGGCATCTCACTCCTGAGGGCCTTTGTCCAGAGTATTGCTGTAAAGAGCTCCATCAACAGGGCAAACAGCAGCAGAGGCAGTAGGAAACCCTGCCTCATGCCCCAGTGCACGTTAAACTCCTCTGAGATGACCCCAACACATGGACCCATGCCTGCGTGTCCAAATGTTCAATATTCATGATGCTCAAGGTATACCAAATGTGACATATGGAGCAGCTCAATAAGGCTTTGTAGATCTTAAGGAAATTCAAGTTAGAGAGAACATTTTCTGTAGAAGGCTATTTGCTGTCCCAAACTGTGCCCTTGCACACATCTGCCATTTAGAACTGAGAATCCTTCCTGTAGAAGATTATATTATGTTACACCCATTGGCCCTTTGATGTTCTTTGTGGACATAAAGGGTTTAATTGGTCACTTATAAAGGACTTGGTGGTCTTAGAAGCAGGGTAGAAGATTCCTAGGCTAAAAGATTTTAAAACCTGGATGGAGCAATTAGGGATGCCAGAACTATTCCATAACCCAGAAGGTATAAACCCAATGTCACTTAATTAGCTGAAAACTATTTTCTATGCAAGACGTTTAGACGAAAGGAGTTTAAATGCACTCAAAAAGCCATCTATCATTTTTTTGTTCATTCTATGTCATTACAAAGTGGGCTATTGAGCCATATTTATTACCTGTAAGTAGTATCAGTCAAAGGTTTCTTTTAGCACATTTTAGTTGAAATGTTGTTTACTGATCATTTCTGAAGAAGGGTCTGTGGAATCACAATATACCTTTACGTCAATGTGATAACCATTCCAAGCAGTCCACAGATCACTTAATGTTATTTTGTCATTTTTATATGTCACCTAGGAAACTCTTGCTAATTCTCCTACTGCGAACAGTAAAGGTAAGACACTATAATATCTGTCATTCTGTACTAAATTGCCTACTAATAATGTTTGGTTTGTGGTAACAAGTTTTTTACAGCTGCATCTGAAAATAAGGAACCTGTTTTTGGGAGCAGAACTAATGAAATCTGCAGTTCTGTTACTAAAGCTAAACAATTTTTATTGACTTGTTTTTAGAATGTTTCAGATTTTATTGCCGTTTTGTGTGTCTTTAAGGTTTTATACTGAATAAAGATTTTGATCTGCATGAAAGCTCCTAGAGGAGAGTGGGCATCAAAACTAGACTTCAGGGTTCATCATATAATCTTTCATCTTGATTTCAATTCTGGGAGAAGTGATTTCAAAAAAGTGCAACGGCTCCCTTCAATGACTTGCCACCATTTATCCAGGATTGTGATCCAGGATAGTCAACATGGGGTCCACAGGGGACAATGGAAGTGATTCCGCTCATGAAATAGAAACAGATTGGGCAGGTAGCTGGGTGAGCTTCTTTAGTCCATGCTCAAGCCAAGCTGGTTCCTTGCATGAGCAAACTGGCTGAGAATGCACAGACCACATTTGAACCTAATGTGAAGCACCTAATCATAGAGTATCACAAATGTCAGAGCACTGTGGCTTGTACAAAATTCCAGTACAATCTGAGTTAACTAGAAAACACATTTTTGTGGCAGTGGGGTCATGCGGGGACCAAGGTATGGATGCCATTAAAGAGCAAAGAAAATTTGACTCTCCAAAAATAGGCTTCTTTAACCCCTTTGCTGCCAGGCCTTTTCCCCCTCAGGTGCCAGGCCTTTTTTTGGCTATTTGTAGCAGTTCGCGCTTAGGCCCTCATAACATTTTGTCCACATAAGCTACCCACGCCAGTTAGACAAGCTCTCATGGCCCAAATGTAAAACCAAAACCCAAAATAATCAAATGTCCTCTTGCTTGCAGTGGGATAAGATGCTTTAGTTTGATGGGGAAGAGCTGAAAGACTGTTACCCCATTCAGTTAGGGTGGGAGCATAACCATGCCCATACTGGTTGGTAGCTACCACCCCACTATTTTTCATTTTTTAAAAATTCCCTGGCATCTAATAGGCTTTCCACCCGGGAGTGGTTCGGGGATAATTGCCCCATCTACCCACCGGTGGGCAGAACAACTTTGGCCCCATTTATTTGGGGTGGGGTTATGGCCATACCCCTCCCTCTTTTTTTGAAAAAAAAAACCTTCCCTGGTCTCTGGTGGGCTTTCTGCCCCCATTTGGGGCCTTCTAAAAATAGGCCAACAGTAATGGAACAGGGGAAGTGACCCTTGCCAAAGGGGCTGCCCACCCAAACAAAACACACATACACACACACACCACTCCCTGGTGCCTAAGTGGTTTCTGCCCCACCAGGGGGCAGATCGGCCTAATAGAAATAGGCCGATCTGCCCCCAAGGGGGGGGCAGGAATGGCCTAAAATAAATTTGCCCTCCCAGGGGGGCGACCCTTCTATGAGGGGTCGCTCCCTTTGCATGAAATTGACGCAAAAAAATAAAAATCCCTGGTGTCTAGTAGTTTCTGCCCCCCTTGAGGGCAGATTGGCCTATTAAAAATAGGCCGATCTGCCCCGAAGGGGGGCAGAAATGGCCTAAAAATATTTTCCCGCCAGGGGAGCGACCCTTGCCTAAGGGGTCGCTCCCCACATCTAAAAGGCCTAAAAATAATTTTGTCCCCCTGGGGAGGTGCCCTTGCCCAAGAGGTTGCTCCCCTAATGCAATAAACAAAAAAAAAACTCCCTGGTGTCTAGTGGGCATTTCAGCTGCCAGAATGCATTGTGATCGGGCATCAGAAATGCAGAGAGAGGCATCAAAGGAAAGGCCTTTCCTTTCCTTTGATGCCTCTCTCGCCCTCTCCATGTGATTGGAGGAGAAATGCTTTTGCATTTCTCCTCCGATCTGCGCTGGAAGCGGGGGCAGCCTCTGATGAGGTCAGCGCGCGATCGCGCATTGACGTCATCAGATGCCACGGGGAGGTCCGGGGGACGGGGGTAGAAGGGGAAGTGATTCCCTTCCATCCCTGCCCAGGGGAGGGGGTTGCTTGGCCATCGGAGGGAGCGCTAGCACTCCCACCGAGGGCCCATAGCAGGACATAACGGTTACGTCCTCGGCACCCGAGCAGTGCAATCGTGGACATAACCGTTACGTCCTGGGCACCCAAGGAGTTAAATATGTCTCCTGTTTTATGTGGCAGGCTTAGTCTCCAGGTGCTTGGGAACAAGAGTTAAGATCTGACTCCAAGCATAGAACTATCTGTTATGCCATGTTTTCAGGACTGTCTGTCGCCACAGATTAGTCTGCCATTGTGTGCACTCAGAACAGTCTTCAGGCCCGTGATCTGAGAGCAAGCTGCTACTATAATCCTGTCTGACTCACTGTGATTCAGATCTAATTCTGTAGATGATTATCATGTTGCCAGAAGAGGAGCAGTGAATGCTAGAGATAGATGAAGATATAGGGAGTATAGTGAATTCCTTTCCATTGTCTTGTGATCAGCTGAGAACCAACCCAAGGAGTTTTCCTAAATTGTATTCTTGTCCTTTGTGGAGAAGAACTGTTGGTTGCATAGAGTGAAGTTGTTGTCTACTGGTTCTGAGGTGCTGATTTCCTAAGCTGTTAACTGAGAAGAAAACAGATGTTTGAGAGTAAGAACATCCAGGTGGTGGTTGTCTTCTTTTTCTGCATGTGTTTGAGGGGCTACCTTGTTTCTGATGTTTCTTGAAAGGTAAGTATAGAAGGAAGGGGATCCGTTCTGTTAGATCATTACTGGAGCTATATGATTGTACAATGATGTTAGTGATGGGAGAGCGCTAATGAGATCTCTTGATGGGTGTGGATTTTTGGCTGTCTTGGAGTCCATATTTTTGAGGAAAATTTCTAGCATGGTTATTTTTGGGACAAAACTTTTGATTGAGGGTAAGTTGAGGTCATGCTAGAAGCAATACATCATTGGATGACATTAGCAGGTTGATCGAGTATTCAGTGAGACTTTCACTGAAGGAGATAGTATTAGTATTACCCAGAGGAAGATATAGGTAACTGATGATACGGTTATTAGCCGTGGTGTATGTAATGTTTACTGTAATGCATTCCAATGATGCCTAATGGGCAAGTTGTATTTTATTGCATTAGGTGGTTTCTGTAAAAATTACCCACACCTCACAATCTTTTAGTGTACCTGTCCTGTCTAAGTACCTTTTAGCCTGTATGAAGAAACATGTCTATATGACCAAGGGAGGACTGGGAGAGGCTGTTGTGGGCTTCTTCATGCTATTGGTTGAATGTTTAGAATATGAATGTGTAATAAAGATTCTGGTTATGCAGGGATTCTACACCAGTCAGTTCATCAGTTTATCCTTTAAGCTGCCCTGGACAGTTGGAGGAATAAATAACTTCAACCAGCAAGTTGTGTACAAGCCTTCTTCACAACACCGGTGGCAAGCTGCCTGGGAGGACACAGGCACTTCCACCAACATCTCCTTAAATGATATCCATGTGCCTTTGAAAAAGTTACATTTCTGCTGCACTGCGATCAAGAGGGGAACTGTATCTGTACATTAACACTCGGGAAGGAATGCGATGACTGGACAGCTTGAGAAAAAAATGAACTTACTTAGAAAGTTTAAAAAATTGCTTATTCCCCAGCTCAAGCTCCTTCATCATGTATCCAGTATGTGATTCCTTCAGCTCGAGCCCACTCCCCTCACTGGGTGCTTAGAAGCCTCAGATTCACGGCAGTGTTGAACGTTGTCTGCTCCAATACACCCTTGTCATCACTGAGTCATCGGGCACACCGCAGTGACGTCATCAAGCAATGTCAATCATCAGTTAGCCATTTTGGGTGAGGAAAGGAGCAAGCAAAAGGGCCAAATGCTGCAATGCCATTAAGGAGATATCAAGCGTACCCTATCATAATGCGACGTCAGTCTGCCATTTTTATTTGGGCATGCAAGAGGGATGAATACCACAGTGTTGAAGAATTTTGAATTTTGAATTTTGAATTTTGAATTTTGAATTTTGAATTTTGAATTTTGAATTTTGAATTTTGAATTTTTGAATTTAAATTTTGATTGCTGCATTGGACGCATAGTCATAGCTTATTTTAAATGACTTTGAAGTTGAGCCCCAATGAGTGCAACCATTCTGGTGTGCTTCAAACAATTTTACCTATTTCAATTTGACAACAGTTCTCCAAAACACCAAGGTACATTAGCAAGCAGGAACTTTGCTACCATGATGTTTATGAGTAAAACGCCATTATCGTAAAAAAAGGCAAAATTAATGCTAGTAGAAACATTTATCAAGGAACTTTTCGTTTTAATGCATCCCTTCTTTTACAAACGACAAGGTGTGCAGCAAGTGATGAGTACTGTCTCATTGAATTAGCTCTTATACTTTTGAGACTTACATAACCAGAGCAGCAGTCTTCATTTCAGTGTATATCACAACTGCACTAAAATGGCGTATTTAAAAAATGGCAGCAGGCAGCATGCTTCTGATCAGAAAAGGGAGAACCAATTTTTCCTTGTAAATGGCAGAATAAACGTTTAAGTTCTTAACTGTTGGCAATTGATGGTGAGAATTTTTCAGCAGCTGAGAAACAGAGTCTTACTACCCAATCCGGGTTTGGAAAGAAGAAACATTTATGACAAATTGGAACCCATACATATTGGTGATGCAGATGGAGAACCAAGAGACATACGTGAAATGTCTGTCACCATGTTAGCTGAACCTTTCGATTCTAGAGTGAATGTGGTCCTGGAAAGACACAATGGGCCTAATTACAAGGCTGACGGCCATGAGACCGCCAGCCTCGCCGTTGCCGGTCATTCTGCCGAGGACCCAGCGGTAAGGACTGCCACATCACTAGTTGTGGGGCTTGGCAGGCGCAAAGCCTCCACAATGCTGCCTGGCCCGCTAGTGTGTTCGCAGCGCTGCAGCTGCACCTCCAACCCGGCAGCAGGCCTCAGCCTGTCGGCTGGATTACAAGGTTGCAAACCGCCAGGCTTTCCGTGGCGGTCACCCCGCCATAAAAACCCTGGCTGTCACGCACCCAGCGACAGGAATCTCCATTCCTTTCACCGGCACACACATGCACATGTGTCCTCACACATGCACACATCTCCCGCCACCCATCCACACACCCACAAACACCCCCCAGCCTTTCACGCACGCGTGCATTCACAAAACCACCCCTCAGCATATGCATACATCCACACAGAAACCCCCACTCACTCACAAACATGCACTCAGACACCCTCACTCACTCGCAAACATGCACTCAGACACCACCATACACATGCACATACAAGAACACACACATTCACCCGCATACATGCACTCATTCACCACCCCCACCCCCCTCCGCAGACATGCACACAGGCACCCACACACCCAGACACCCTCCCCCCTCCTTTCAGACTTACCTTCAGACTTACCTTCTCTGTGGAGGAGGACATCTGGGAGGGGATGGGTCCTGGTGGTCTTGTACCATCATCACCACCATGCCAGTAGGACTCCGCCATGCTGTATTACGGCTTGTAATACGGCAGGCGGATTCCTGCTGAGGTGGCGGTGCTGGCGATACAACCGCCACTTCGGAGTTGGATTTATGCCCAGAAATAGGCGGAAGTCCTCCAAGGACTCCTAATATGGCGGGCAACAGAATGCCAGTCTGTTGGCTTCAGCGCCGAAGTCGTAATGAGGCCCAAATTTTTTGCAGGAGCCCAAGACAAAACAGCAAGTGTTGGGGGCTATATTGCATGTTTCCATACAGTTGTGTGTACATGAGACTTTGATAATCTTACTGATTCTTTGATTATGGATCAATTAGTGCATTGCAACAACAACAGATGTATACATGAAAAACGTTAAGCAAAAAACCCTGATTTAAGAGAGGCTGTTACCATTGTGGCGAGCATGGAGAGTAGCAGCAATTGGATACGGGAAATGAGTGACAGTAGTTCACAGTTCAGATACAGAGGCCATGGAACGAGTGAATCAGTGTGAAGCTGTACATAAGATGAATGTGGAAAGCAAAACACCTGTGACTGTGAGAGACAAAGATCTGAAGAATTCTAAAATGAAGTGATATTTTTTGTGGCAACCCTGGGCATTCTTTAAATAGTCATAACTGTCATGCTAGAAATTCTACGTGCAGAAAATGTGGAAAAAAGTTCCACTATGCAAGTGTTTGCAAGGGTGATAACTTTCATGCTGTGGAAGCTGTGTCCTAGGGGATGGGCGAAATGGTTTTCAATGTCAGTTCTAACAGTTGTAATGTCAAATACCCTGCATGTGTGATTGACGAAGGTCCTATCTAAATGTCTGAGTGCCCCATGGAACTGGACAGTAGAGCTATTAAAGTCTTAACAGACTCAGGTTCTCCACACACATTGGTTGGAGATAAGAACTGGGAGATGGAGTTTGAAGAAACTGGTATTTCTCTATTACCACCTGATATCATTCCAGTGAGTTATGGTGGTACTAATATTGTTGTTCTTGGATACAAGGTCATGAGCACACACTTTCAGGGCCAAGTGACATTTGGAAAGGTTTAGGTTACCAAGCCTGGAGACAATTGTTTGGGCTGGAGCCATCAACGTTATATGAGTATCATGGTGAACCCCAATTCGCTGCACCAAGTCATGATTGTGAACAACAATTCCGAACAGCAGGATATTTATGATGAATTTCCCATTGTTTTTAGTAGCATCCCGAGAGAGGTATTGAGTAGGTTGGCTTAATCTGGGTTTACGTTAAAAAAGCAAAAGTGTAAATTTAGAGTCACCTCAGTCTCCTAACTAGCACATACCATCTCGGGAGAGGGCATTAAACCCAAGCTAGAATTGGTTGACTCTATAGTAAAAGCACCGGAACCAAGGGATAAGGGCCAAGTCATGTCATTTATTTTTTAAGTACTTATGTTCAGTGCAACCCTTATGGTCCTTGCTAAAAAGGGGTGTAAATTCTGATTGGACAAGCCAATCTGCATCTGCATTTTCCTCCATCTAGAAGAGCATTAGTAGCATTCCCACTCTTTTTCATTTTTATGTTTTCATTAAGACATTGTTAACTACTGATGCAAGTCTTAATGGGGTGGGGGCAGTTCTTTCAAGTTGTGGATGGTGAAGAGAGAGAAATTATATTTGCCTCTTGCTCCTTCAAAGGTGCTGAGGAGAATTATTCTGTCATCAAGAGGGAGGCCTTGATTGTGCAGGGGCGATCAAGCATTTTAAGTTTTATTTATGAGGTCTACCTTTTGTAGTGAAATGTGGTCATAGGACTCTCATCCAAATCTTTTCTACTAAGAAATGTGATGAGATAACCCCTGAAATCAAGAGATGGGTGGAACCTGGTATCAGGAACAAAGTAGTAGATTTTCTGTCACACTCACCCATTGAAGGAGATGACGTAGCACCTGATGTAAACTTAATTGGTTGGGTGCCGGAGAAGATAATTTCTTAAGAGAAGTGGAAGGCAGCAAGAGAGGAAGATGTTAAAAGGAAGACCCTTGCGGAATATGTAGTGAAAGGGTGGCCTGAGTATAGGTTTGTCTCTAATTCCTTTAAGTGGTTCTGGCCTGTAAGAGAGGATTTGTATTTGATGGGAGAGAACTCTTGAGGAAAGTGAGGTTGATACCATCTGTGAATTTGAGAGAGAAGGTAGTTAGCACATGAAGGTCATCTTGACAGGAATGCCACTTAGCCCAGGCTAAAGGAGACATTCTGGTAGCCTGGATAAGAACGAGATGTGGAGTGTGTGGTCAAGGATTGTTTCCTTAGTGCTCAAAACAATAAGAGGGAAAAAGTGGCGAAGGAGTCTCTGTCACCAACTGAAATTCCTGAGAAACCATGAAAGAAGTTGGGACTGGAATTTATGGGACCATTACCACTTGTGCCTGCCAGAAAGCTTTATGTGATGTTATTGATAGATTACACATCCAAGTGGACTGTGACGAAGTGTGTGGGGTCGCTGGATGCCAAAGTAGTAATGAAATTCATAAAGAAGAATTCTCAAGCTTCTTATACCCAATCATCTGGTCAATGATAATGGTGTCCAACTTATAGCACAAGAAATGCCAAAATTTCTGAAGTCACTTGCCATTATTCACATGAAAACAGCATTATACTTACTTCATGCAAATTGTCTTGATGAACACATGAATAGGATGGGTAAAGCATGTATTCAAAGGGCATTTGAGACTAGAACACTTTCCTGATGTGCTTAGAGAAATGTGGTGGGCACATCACAATATCCCAAATTCTATAACATCTGTGTCTCCCTTTTTTTGTTTAAGGGGAAGATTTGATTGCACAAAAGTGAATCCAGCATGGATGGATGTGGTTATACCTTGGGAAAAACTGGGGAAGGACTGAATAAACTTCCTGAGTTACAGATAGCTTTCCAAGAAAATTACAAGTTGAGATATGATGGCAAGAACAGTGTTTCAAATCCTTGTAGGGGCGTTGGTGACAGAGTGTTTATAAAAAGACCTGGTCTTGGAAGGAAATGGAAGTATGCATTTATGGGTCCTTTCCAAATTTAGGTGTTCAAGACAAATATTGTTATTTTGGATAATGGTGATATATAGAGCACGTCGAGAGTGGTGAAGTGGGAGGAGCCAACCAATTCTGGCAAAGCCAAGTGTATGGTACCAGCGAAAGAGGACCAGGAAGGGTCTCACCCTTTAGGGGAGACAAAGGATGCAGTCAGCGGTGCAACCCTAGATGGTGTAAGTATTAAGTATCTCAGTTATTGCAGAATGGTCGTACCACCTTGTGGGTAGTTTTGCTTTATTATTCTTTCATTTTTTTTTTATTCAACCATCTCTATGGTTATTTTTTGTTATTTTGTTTTCGGTTTCATCAGATTTGTTCTTATGTGTTTACCTTATTGTTATTTAATGCAAAGTATCTAAAAATATTTTGGGAAGTGGGTGTGTTATTGGGTTCTTCTACTCTGTTGGTTAAATGTTTGGAATGTGTTTGTGTAGTATAGAAGTTGGTCATGTAGGGGTTCTACACTGATCAGTTGATCAGTGTTAGACCTGGCATCTTTGGTGTTGGTTCCCCTAACTTGTTTGTCTTCAGACCTCCTGTTTTGCTGAACTCATTTTTGCTGACTTTGGGACTCTGGGCACTTTACCACTGATACCCAATGCTAAAGTGCATGTGTTCTCTGCTTCAGACATGGTAACATTAGCTTATCCACAATTGGCATATTTATTTTACTATAAGTCTCTAATAAATTGCACTACCTGTGCCCAGGGCCTGTAAATTAACTACTAATAATGGGCCTGTAGCACGATCATGCCGCACACTTCAGTAGCCATTCAAACATGACTCAGGCCTGCTACTGCAAAGCTTGTGAGTACAGTTTCAAACTGCAATGTCAGCCTTGCAAGGCCCAAACCTTCTTTTTGAATACAAATAAGTCACCCCTATGGTAGGCCCTAGCCTCCCACAGGGCACGGTGTGGTGTATTAAAAAAGTAGGACATGTACTTTTAAGCTTACATGTCATAGTAGTGAAAAACTCTTTAAATCATTTTTCACTACTGCAAGGCCTATCACTCCAATAGGATAACATTGGGATTACCTTGTTACATTTTATAAGTATAATTTCCCACTGGGAAGAGATAGGACCCTCGTGTTTGGTGTCTCTGGAACTACAATTTAAAATCACAAGTGATGGTGAAGTTGGCTTTTAAGTTGTAATTCTAAAAATGCTACTTTTAGTAAAGTGACAATTTCTTCTTTTAACCATCTGAGGCCTTCCTGTCTATCCCAAATACACATCTGGGGCGGAGTGACAGCTGGACTTGTTCATTCCCTCCAGACAGCCACACACAAAGGGAGCTTAGGTGTGACTGATGGGCCACTAACATCCTAATTGGCCATCATGGGCAGGATGGGGGGAGGAATTGGCACACTTAAATGGGCTATGCCTGTCTCCACACAAAGATTTGCATACCTCCCTGCAATGAGTCTGTAGCCAGTTCTGGAAGGGCTGGGACTCTGTGCACTTTAAAGACCCGCTTTAAAGTCTCCGCCACTTCGAAGGCACCACTGGGTATAAAAATTGGAAAGCAAACACCACTGACTCAGTAATTTTCTGGATACGCTTCCACTCAATTGTATGGATTTCTTCTCATATTTGTGGGGCCAGGACTAAAAGCTCCTCATAACTTTGGAACATTTAACTTCCTGGGCAACAGAAGATGTTTGTGGCTGAACACTCTTTGCATCACATATGACAATATACATTTGAATTACTTACTGATAAGGGCACATGCATGCTATTTCAACCACTGTCACACTCCTTTTTAGGTGGAGCCCACTATACCGTGTGTGCACTGTCTGTTGGAAGGTATATTGCGGTTTACCCAGAACATAAAGTGGCTTAAATCCTGCCCATGGCTTATCACTGGTTGGCATTTCTGTCACTCTCATTTGTCTGCTTCTTATTTGTGTCACAGCTTGACAATCTTGGGCTTGTCTCCTCCCACCCATGGAGTATTGTCTCTCTACCATCTTTTTGAATGGCTGGCATTGCTTCTTCCACTCTTTGCTTTTCAAGCATTTCTTTTTTTTGTGCTAAGCACTCCATGACAGTGCATGTGTTTACAACCATCTTCCTCGTGTACTTCTGCACTTGTGTTGCTCTGTCACCCAAGTGCTTCTCCCTGGGCCTCTCCCTGTTGTGCTCACATGTGTGCTTCTCCCCATTGCCTTCCTGTGCCCTCTGTGTTGCTTCTTCCCACTCCTGCCCTTTTTCTCTCCCTGTTGTTTCTTTCCCTCACTGCCGCTCGTCATATTCCTTTCCTCCAACCCTGTGTTGCTTTCCCAGGCATCCTTCCCTCCCTGTGAACTTTTGCTCCCACCTCCTGTGTTGCTTATGCATTCCTCTCACCCTTCCTGTGTTGCTTACACATTCCCCATCCTCCTTCGTATTGCTTCTGTCCCCCGTTGCTATAGCCCCCTGTACACTATCTTCTTTTTAGTTACCAATCCAACTTGGAACAGTAACTAAAGAGGAAAAAATAGCACCTGCGTCATTATGCAGGTGCGTGCTGCAGGGTGCATGCCTACAAAACGATGTGAGCGGCTGCGTCAAATATATACATATATATATATATATATATATATATATATATATATGTATATATATATATATATATATACATCTATATATATATATATATACATATATATATATATATATATATGTATATATTATTTTTTGTTTTTTTGTTTTTTTGTTAATGTAACGCTGCACATTATCCTAGATGCTGTGCATTGTGGCTAAAAACCATTTGCAAAGCAAATAGGTCACAAAGGCGAGACCTCTTGAGATTCAGTGACCCAGGTAGAGCCATCTACCCAGCCAACCACAGCGACGTGCTTTCCAGCAAGCAAACATATTGAGCGAAGCAGCTGTATTCATTACTCAGGCGTTTTGGCTGATGAAGAAAGGCACAGCAACCCTGAGAATGTAATTGTGCTTCAGATTGTTTACGAAAGGCATTTATTTAAACATGTGCTCTGTAAACAAAAGGAGGCAGAGCACGTTCATGAATATCTAGCACTAACATTTTTTCATCAGGTTTACAGCTAACACTGCCATTCATGGAAGACCCCGTTTGCTCTGAAGGCTGTTTAGACTTGTAACGGGAGAACATGTTGCTGAGTGCAGCCAATAGTGAGTTTAGAATTAGGGCACATGTATGCCTCTGAACCCTAAGCGTACATCTCCTTTAGACTAAGCCCTACTCTTCTTCATCAAAGCTATTACATTATATCAGGGGAAAAGGAACCACTGCTGCTTTTTAAACTTTGCAAAACATTTCAGACATCACCATGGAGGCCTATTTGCAATAATGAAATATTATAGTCTTAGTAGAAGACAAATTCCCAATATACACACGAAAGTACGGGGTTCTCTAAAAGAGGACGTCGCGGATATTAGCGTAGCCCTAGGTTGTATGTATTCCTATTTGGAAGGGTAAAGTCAGTGGAATGTCAGTTGGAAATTGCCGAGTGCATATTCGGAGAGGAACAACGGGGGGTGGGAAAAAAGGGGATTTCCTTTTACGGACTAGGTGGTCTCACACACTATATAGTGTCATGCTTCATCATTTGACCACCTAGACCCACCCAGGTAGGACAGTGCCACCTGGGCGGACTCAACCTCACTGTTAAAGGAACAGGAGGGAGTGCGTAAATAAACTTGTTTCTGGAAAGATCGGGATCCAGCTAATCTACTGAAAAAACTAAAAACACCTAAGCAGACACCTATGAAGAGCAACAAATTTAATGATGGTGTCTGACTGGTGTAGTTAAAAGGGGGGTTGGGACACCTCTGTGAGGACAAGGACTCACAGGGTCACCTAACTAATTACTAGCAAACATGTTTCTGCCCTCAGGAGTGAGCCAATGAAGGTCTCGGGGCATTCGTCAGGGCCTAGGATCCCTACGTCTCACGTTGGAGGAAAATACTCTATGGGGAAATCAAAGAGTGAAAAAATGGAAAATGAATGATCTACCTTACCCAAGGAGTTACCTTGAGGCGGCCTATGGGGGGAAAAACCAATAATTAGCACACTGGTGGCACACAGCACTGCAAAACCAACCAATTACACACGTGTCAAGGGGATGCATTCATGCACGAAACACATATGTTCAAAAAGGTAAAATACATGCGTGGACTGACTGAGTGGCTATATCTACACAAGTGGACAGTCCTATCACTGCAGGGAATTATAGTTCTTACCCTTTTCTTAGAGGCTGTTAGCCTCTGGTATCCAGGAGGGGGAGTGTCCCCTTATAGTCACACACTAAGGGAAAGAGATGAACATACAGACGAAGTGAGGAGAGGAACAGAAGTAGGCAGAATAGATACAGAGGGAGCATTAGGGGGGGGAGCAAGTTCCCACTATTGCTGGTAGAAAAATACTGGTTAAGAGAAACCGAAGTGGCTATAGACAATAAACATGAAAAGTAAGATTAAAAGCAATAAGGGCTTATCTGTGCTGCCTGTGGTCCGGTATGCCACTCACTACATCAAAGGGGACGCTCGCCGTGCGCCTATTTCGTCCTCTCCTTGGACCGCTTGAGACAAGTGGCTGAGGGAGAACGGTCTATTTATGGCGGTGAGATATTCCAGGTGCGCCTTGTTAGCGCGTTAATTGGAGTTCAATTGAAGTTAATCACCGCCGCGGGCCTCGTTGCGTTGCTAGCCTCGATATGATTGCCGTAATGGCGGGCGCATCGGCAAAGCCGGGGCGCCGGCATGAATGTGATCGAGTGCTGGGGCGGGCCTCTTAACGTTGATGGCCTCGATGTGCTTAACCACACCCGCGGGCGCCCCAGCTGAGCCGGGGCGCCGGCATGAATGCGAGCGAGTGCAAGGGTGGAGCCCGAGCCGGAAGATTCCTGCCCGAGCGCCACCAGCGGAAGCCTCGCGTTTCCAGTGGTCGCTGGGAAATGTAGTTCCCAGCGGTCCCGTGGCCCAAAGGGCCAAGAAAGAAAAAAAGAAAAAAGAAGAAGGAAAGGATGAAGAAAAGGAAGGAGGGGGGGGGGGAAAGGAAAAAAAAGGGGGGGACGGAAGAAAGGGAGGAGGGAGAAGAGGGAACAAAACGGACAGGGGGGGGGGAAGGTAGTGAGGGGGATAGAAACAAAGTAGGGGGTAAGAGAACAGAGTGGTCCCGGGGCAAAGTCCCGTAAAGAATCAGGGTAGGGGGTGGGGACAGTACAAAGGGGAGGGAGGGGGAAAAGAAAAAGATAGAGCAGAAGCGGACGGAAGGGAGGACTCATAAATAAGTAAGAGAAATCATTTATTGAGTGTGAACCAGGGGATCTCATCATTAAGACCATTGGTGTCCGTGTGTAATCTCCAGACCCAACGTTGTTCAGTCTGGAGCAATCTCTGTGTCATATTGGAGGACGATGGAGGTAGTAATCCTTGGTTTGCAGCTTACTAACCAATTTCTCAGCGTGTTTGCGGTAGTCTGTGAGGGTGGAACAATTCCGTTGCAGACGTAAAAATTGACCAACAGGGAGATTCTCCCTCAGGGACCTTGGGTGGAAGCTTTGGAATTGGAGGAGGTTATTTCGATCTGTGGGTTTATAATAGACCTCTGTGGCTAGAGCCCCATTGCTTTCATAGATTGATAGATCAAGAAATGCTAGTTGATTTTCACCTATGGTCATGGTGAAGTTCAGGAAAGGGTTAGCTGTATTTAACCAATTTACAAAATTCATCGCCTCATCTCTAGTTCCTGTCCAGACCAATAGAATGTCATCTATATATCGTTTCCAGAGTTTTATCTGCTGGAAAAACGGGTTGTCATCGTGGTTGACTACCTGTCTCTCAAAGTGATCAACATAGAGACATGCCAAGCTAGGTGCGAAAGTGCTGCCCATAGATGTACCCTGTATTTGCAAGAAAAAGTTATCCTCAAACTTGAAATAGTTCCTTGTGAGAGCCAAATGTGCCAAGTCAAGTATGAAGTCAGGGGGTGTACGTGACTCTCTTCTATTGGCTTCCAAAAGGTCGCTAATGACCTGCAGAGTGGCCTCCTGGGGAATGTTGGTGTACAGGGATTCTACATCCAGGGTGATCAACAGTTCTCTAGTTGTGTCAAAAGCCACAGAGTCTAATAAGACTAACACATCCGTCGTGTCTTTTATGTACGTAGGAATTCTTCTGACCAATGGCTGAAGGAAGAAATCCACAAATTGAGACAGGGGTTCTAGAACCGATCCGATCCCGGATACAATAGGTCTCCCTGGTGGGGGAATTTTCCCTTTATGCATTTTTGGGAGAATATAAAAATAGGGAATCCTAGGGTTAGCCTGTATCAGGAAGTCTGCCTCATGTCGAGTAATCCAGTCGTTCTCCATGCCTTTCATCACGAAAAAGGAAATTTCGTCTTGAATATCAGGTGTGGGGTCTCGAGATAAGCGTTTATAATGGTGGGTATTACCCAACAGACGTTCGCACTCATCTCTATACATTTTAAGTGGAGAAATTACCGTTGCCCCCCCTTTGTCTGCTGGTTTAATGATTATCATGGGGTCAGATGTTAGGCCTTTCAGAGCAGAGAGATTGGCATATCCTGATCATAAAAACAGCGACAAGGTTATCCGAGGCACTTCTAATTCAGATAAAAACGAGTGAAAATAACCCAAAATCAGGGATGAGCATTCTCTCCTTTAAAAAGAAACTAGAGGAGGTAAACAAAAATATGAACGAGCATAAGGAATATCTCACTCAGCGAAAGATTTCTAAATTCCAAAAAGATCTCGATCGGTTCTCCCACGAGAAGATATACCCTTACACCAAATCGGATTATGTAGCGAAAACTAACAACATATCCGACACTTCATCTGGTGGTAACACCAGTTCAGATAATGATAGTTCATCATCAGATAATATGCGGCAACGTCGTGGACGACGTGGGCAACGCCGGGGAAGGTGGAATCACCCACCTATGTTACCCCCCTGCCCACCATACCATAATCAACAATGGGGTTGGCCTTCCCAATATGGACTCCCACCTCAATACCAGGCGCCCTTTTTCCAACATCCTGCACAATGGTCTTTTCCTGAGCAGCCTTTTTTAGACAGAGGCAACGGGAGGGGAAAAGGAAAAAGGAAAGAGGTACATTGGAGGCCAAGAGAGGACACCCCAGAGAATATTGCACAAAGGGAACCCCTCCCAGGGACAAGCAAAACACTATAACGAGCCTGACGGATAATCAAACAGATAATATTATCAATCTGAGTAACCGGGTTCTGAGTGAAATTGAAACTAAGGCACTAAACAAGGGCTTAAACTTTGTGCCCACGCCCAAAATTGACTTATTTAAAACCCGAACAGAACTAGCGGGTTTGTTCCGAAAAATACGCTTGAAAACGTTCTTTTTGGGTAAACATTACGAGGCTTCAGAAAAAAACACTGGCCTACGCCCCAAGTCCACTTTCTGCCCAACCACGGGACAGATGCCCCCGAGGTCCTGGCTTTTGAGAAATCAGTATCCCTAAAGGTCAACGCACTTACTGGGACCACCACAAAAACATACCATAATATGAGTACGGCCGAGCTTTCAGCTCTGAAAGGCCTAACATCTGACCCCATGATAATCATTAAACCAGCAGACAAAGGGGGAGCAACGGTAATTTCTCCACTTAAAATGTATAGAGATGAGTGCGAACGTCTGTTGGGTAATACACACCATTATAAACGCTTATCTCGAGACCCCACACCTGATATTCAAGACGAAATTTCCTTTTTCGTGATGAAAGGCATGGAGAACGACTGGATTACTCGACATGAGGCAGACTTCCTGATACAGGCTAACCCTAGGATTCCCTATTTTTATATTCTCCCAAAAATGCATAAAGGGAAAATTCCCCCACCAGGGAGACCTATTGTATCCGGGATCGGATCGGTTCTAGAACCCCTGTCTCAATTTGTGGATTTCTTCCTTCAGCCATTGGTCAGAAGAATTCCTACGTACATAAAAGACACGACGGATGTGTTAGTCTTATTAGACTCTGTGGCTTTTGACACAACTAGAGAACTGTTGATCACCCTGGATGTAGAATCCCTGTACACCAACATTCCCCAGGAGGCCACTCTGCAGGTCATTAGCGACCTTTTGGAAGCCAATAGAGGAGAGTCACGTACACCCCCTGACTTCATACTTGACTTGGCACATTTGGCTCTCACAAGGAACTATTTCAAGTTTGAGGATAACTTTTTCTTGCAAATACAGGGTACATCTATGGGCAGCACTTTCGCACCTAGCTTGGCATGTCTCTATGTTGATCACTTTGAGAGACAGGTAGTCAACCACGATGACAACCCGTTTTTCCAGCAGATAAAACTCTGGAAACGATATATAGATGACATTCTATTGGTCTGGACAGGAACTAGAGATGAGGCGATGAATTTTGTAAATTGGTTAAATACAGCTAACCCTTTCCTGAACTTCACCATGACCATAGGTGAAAATCAACTAGCATTTCTTGATCTATCAATCTATGAAAGCAATGGGGCTCTAGCCACAGAGGTCTATTATAAACCCACAGATCGAAATAACCTGCTCCAATTCCAAAGCTTCCACCCAAGGTCCCTGAGGGAGAATCTCCCTGTTGGTCAATTTTTACGTCTGCGACGGAATTGTTCCACCCTCACAGACTACCGCAAACACGCTGAGAAATTGGTTAGTAAGCTGCAAACCAAGGATTATCCCACACATCTGGTGAAGAGAGCATACAAAAGAGCGGGGAATAATAATAGGGATCAACTACTACAACCACGCACTAGGACGTCTGACACTGAACAAATTGTGTGTGTGACTACTTTTAACCCACTATCCAATAAGATTCAGAAAATCATCAAAGATGAGTGGAAAATCCTTATATCTGGGGGTTTACCTTTTCAGCAGCCACTACATGCGTTTAAAAGAGCCACAAACATACGGGACATGGTTGTCCACACAAGACCCAAAGAAAAAAACAATTCCCTAACGACACAAACCACACTATGGGGCCTCCCACCACCAAGAGGACACTACCCATGTGGTAACTGCAGTGTCTGCTGTTTCACTAAAAAATCAACCACAATAGACCTAGACCTTAAGACTCCATGGGCTCAAAGATCCCTAACCAACTGTAACAGCAAAAACGTGATATATTTGATTAGATGCCCCTGTAACCTTAAATACGTGGGAATGACATCTAGAAAGGTCGCCACAAGAATCTGCGAACATAAGAGTACGATCCGTTGTAAATGAGAGGCTACTAAATTGACTAACCACTTCCTTCTGGAAAAACATTCGGCAGATGACTTAAACTGGACGGTAATTGAGCAACTACCTCCATCGTCCTCCAATATGACACAGAGATTGCTCCAGACCGAACAACGTTGGGTCTGGAGATTACACACGGACACCAATGGTCTTAATGATGAGATCCCCCGGTTCACACTCAATAAATGATTTCTCTTACTAATTTATGAGTCCTCCCTTCCGTCCGCTTCTGCTCTATCTTTTTCTTTTCCCCCTCCCTCCCCTTTGTACTGTCCCCACCCCCTACCCTGATTCTTTACGGGACTTTGCCCCGGGACCACTCTGTTCTCTTACCCCCTACTTTGTTTCTATCCCCCTCACTACCTTCCCCCCCCCTGTCCGTTTTGTTCCCTCTTCTCCCTCCTCCCTTTCTTCCGTCCCCCCCTTTTTTTTCCTTTCCCCCCCCCCCCCTCCTTCCTTTTCTTCATCCTTTCCTTCTTCTTTTTTCTTTTTTTCTTTCTTGGCCCTTTGGGCCACGGGACCGCTGGGAACTACATTTCCCAGCGACCACTGGAAACGCAAGGCTTCCGCTGGTGGCGCTCGGGCAGGAATCTTCCGGCTCGGGCTCCACCCTTGCACTCGCTCGCATTCATGCCGGCGCCCCGGCTCAGCTGGGGCGCCCGCGGGTGCGGTTAAGCACATCGAGGCCATCAACGTTAAGAGGCCCGCCCCAGCACTCGATCACATTCATGCCGGCGCCCCGGCTTTGCCGGTGCGCCCGCCATTACGGCAATCATATCGAGGCTAGCAACGCAACGAGGCCCGCGGCGGTGATTAACTTCAATTGAACTCCAATTAACGCGCTAACAAGGCGCACCTGGAATATCTTACCCCCATAAATAGACCGTTCTCCCTCAGCCACTTGTCTCAAGCGGTCCAAGGAGAGGACGAAATAGGCGCACGGCGAGCGTCCCCTTTGATGTAGTGAGTGGCATACCGGATCACAGGCAGCACAGATAAGCCCTTATTGCTTTTAATCTTACTTTTCATGTTTATTGTCTATAGCCACTTCGGTTTCTCTTAACCAGTATTTTTCTACCAGCAATAGTGGGAACTTGCTCCCCCCCCTAATGCTCCCTCTGTATCTATTCTGCCTACTTCTGTTCCTCTCCTCACTTCGTCTGTATGTTCATCTCTTTCCCTTAGTGTGTGACTATAAGGGGACACTCCCCCTCCTGGATACCAGAGGCTAACAGCCTCTAAGAAAAGGGTAAGAACTATAATTCCCTGCAGTGATAGGACTGTCCACTTGTGTAGATATACCCACTCAGTCACTCCACGCATGTATTTTACCTTTTTGAACATATGTGTTTCGTGCATGAATGCATCCCCTTGACACGTGTGTAATTGGTTGGTTTTGCAGTGCTGTGTGCCACCAGTGTGCTAATTATTGGTTTTTCCCCCCATAGGCCGCCTCAAGGTAACTCCTTGGGTAAGGTAGATCATTCATTTTCCATTTTTTCACTCTTTGATTTCCCCATAGAGTATTTTCCTCCAACGTGAGACGTAGGGATCCTAGGCCCTGACGAATGCCCCGAGACCTTCATTGGCTCACTCCTGAGGGCAGAAACATGTTGGCTAGTAATTAGTTAGGTGACCCTGTGAGTCCTTGTCCTCACAGAGGTGTCCCAACCCCCCTTTTAACTACACCAGTCAGACACCATCATTAAATTTGTTGCTCTTCATAGGTGTCTGCTTAGGTGTTTTTAGTTTTTTCAGTAGATTAGCTGGATCCCGATCTTTCCAGAAACAAGTTTATTTACGCACTCCCTCCTGTTCCTTTAACAGTGAGGTTGAGTCCGCCCAGGTGGCACTGTCCTACCTGGGTGGGTCTAGGTGGTCAAATGATGAAGCATGACACTATATAGTGTGTGAGACCACCTAGTCCGTAAAAGGAAATCCCCTTTTTTCCCACCCCCGTTGTTCCTCTCCGAATATGCACTCGGCAATTTCCAACTGACATTCCACTGACTTTACCCTTCCAAATAGGAATACATACAACCCAGGGCTACGCTAATATCCGCGACGTCCTCTTTTAAAGAACCCCGTACTTTCGTGTGTATTTTGAATTATAGGGAGCTAAGTACGAAGTGTTCCTCCATATTTATCCCCCCTCCTCCCTCTTCCTCTCTCCATGTGTAATGATAGTTGAGCAGCGGCTAGCTGCGAGAGTCCCCCCTCTAGTGAGTAATTATTGCTCCTTTGTCCAGGACCACACACCAACACTAAGGTTGTTTGTTTTCTTCCCTTTTTTTCCCCTCTCTCCCTACTGCCTCATACTGGTGTTCTTTCTTCCCCAGTATGGCAGAAGGACTCTCCTTCAGTGATGAGGATCTGACAGCCATTCTGTCGGCCCCCTCACTTCTTGGTGATACTACCCTCTCCAAGAGTCTATCCCAGTTGGGCGACTGGGACACACTAGTAGAACTAAAACGATCTCATGTCAAAACTGTTCTCCACGGGGCCGTTCTGACTGAATACCTCCGGAGCAATACAGCACCAAACGGATTGTTGGTCACCAATGCCCCACGTATATTCCTTGAAGATCTAGAATTCAGAAAGGATTGGGCTTTGATAGCATGGAAGTGTACCAGAGATTGGCTCATCCTGATCAAAAAAACAGCGACAAGGTTATCCGAGGCACTTCTAATTCAGATAAAAACGAGTGAAAATAACCTAAAATCAGGGATGAGCATTCTCTCCTTTAAAAAGAAACTAGAGGAGGTAAACAAAAATATGAACGAGCATAAGGAATATCTCACTCAGCGAAAGATTTCTAAATTCCAAAAAGATCTCGATCGGTTCTCCCACGAGAAGATATACCCTTACACCAAATCGGATTATGTAGCGAAAACTAACAACATATCCGACACTTCATCTGGTGGTAACACCAGTTCAGATAATGATAGTTCATCATCAGATAATATGCGGCAACGTCGTGGACGACGTGGGCAACGCCGGGGAAGGTGGAATCACCCACCTATGTTACCCCCCTTCCCACCATACCATAATCAACAATGGGGTTGGCCTTCCCAATATGGACTCCCACCTCAATACCAGGCGCCCTTTTTCCAACACCCTGCACAATGGTCTTTTCCTGAGCCACCGCAGCCTTTTTTAGACAGAGGCAACGGGAGGGGAAAAGGAAAAAGGAAAGAGGTACATTGGAGGCCAAGAGAGGACACCCCAGAGAATATTGCACAAAGGGAACCCCTCCCAGGGACAAGCAAAACACTATAACGAGCCTGACGGATAATCAAACAGATAATATTATCAATCTGAGTAACCGGGTTCTGAGTGAAATTGAAACTAAGGCACTAAACAAGGGCTTAAACTTTGTGCCCACGCCCAAAATTGACTTATTTAAAACCCGAACAGAACTAGCGGGTTTGTTCCGAAAAATACGCTTGAAAACGTTCTTTTTGGGTAAACATTACGAGGCTTCAGAAAAAAACACTGGCCTACGCCCCAAGTCCACTTTCTGCCCAACCACGGGACAGATGCCCCCCGAGGTCCTGGCTTTTGAGAAATCAGTATCCCTAAAGGTCAACGCACTTACTGGGACCACCACAAAAACATACCATAATATGAGTACGGCCGAGCTTTCAGCTCTGAAAGGCCTAACATCTGACCCCATGATAATCATTAAACCAGCAGACAAAGGGGGAGCAACGGTAATTTCTCCACTTAAAATGTATAGAGATGAGTGCGAACGTCTGTTGGGTAATACCCACCATTATAAACGCTTATCTCGAGACCCCACACCTGATATTCAAGACGAAATTTCCTTTTTCGTGATGAAAGGCATGGAGAACGACTGGATTACTCGACATGAGGCAGACTTCCTGATACAGGCTAACCCTAGGATTCCCTATTTTTATATTCTCCCAAAAATGCATAAAGGGAAAATTCCCCCACCAGGGAGACCTATTGTATCCGGGATCGGATCGGTTCTAGAACCCCTGTCTCAATTTGTGGATTTCTTCCTTCAGCCATTGGTCAGAAGAATTCCTACGTACATAAAAGACACGACGGATGTGTTAGTCTTATTAGACTCTGTGGCTTTTGACACAACTAGAGAACTGTTGATCACCCTGGATGTAGAATCCCTGTACACCAACATTCCCCAGGAGGCCACTCTGCAGGTCATTAGCGACCTTTTGGAAGCCAATAGAGGAGAGTCACGTACACCCCCTGACTTCATACTTGACTTGGCACATTTGGCTCTCACAAGGAACTATTTCAAGTTTGAGGATAACTTTTTCTTGCAAATACAGGGTACATCTATGGGCAGCACTTTCGCACCTAGCTTGGCATGTCTCTATGTTGATCACTTTGAGAGACAGGTAGTCAACCACGATGACAACCCGTTTTTCCAGCAGATAAAACTCTGGAAACGATATATAGATGACATTCTATTGGTCTGGACAGGAACTAGAGATGAGGCGATGAATTTTGTAAATTGGTTAAATACAGCTAACCCTTTCCTGAACTTCACCATGACCATAGGTGAAAATCAACTAGCATTTCTTGATCTATCAATCTATGAAAGCAATGGGGCTCTAGCCACAGAGGTCTATTATAAACCCACAGATCGAAATAACCTGCTCCAATTCCAAAGCTTCCACCCAAGGTCCCTGAGGGAGAATCTCCCTGTTGGTCAATTTTTACGTCTGCGACGGAATTGTTCCACCCTCACAGACTACCGCAAACACGCTGAGAAATTGGTTAGTAAGCTGCAAACCAAGGATTATCCCACACATCTGGTGAAGAGAGCATACAAAAGAGCGGGGAATAATAATAGGGATCAACTACTACAACCACGCACTAGGACGTCTGACACTGAACAAATTGTGTGTGTGACTACCTTTAACCCACTATCCAATAAGATTCAGAAAATCATCAAAGATGAGTGGAAAATCCTTATATCTGGGGGTTTACCTTTTCAGCAGCCACTACATGCGTTTAAAAGAGCCACAAACATACGGGACATGGTTGTCCACACAAGACCCAAAGAAAAAAACAATTCCCTAACGACACAAACCACACTATGGGGCCTCCCACCACCAAGAGGACACTACCCATGTGGTAACTGCAGTGTCTGCTGTTTCACTAAAAAATCAACCACAATAGACCTAGACCTTAAGACTCCATGGGCTCAAAGATCCCTAACCAACTGTAACAGCAAAAACGTGATATATTTGATTAGATGCCCCTGTAACCTTAAATACGTGGGAATGACATCTAGAAAGGTCGCCACAAGAATCTGCGAACATAGGAGTACGATCCGTTGTAAACGAGAGGCTACTAAATTGACTAACCACTTCCTTCTGGAAAAACATTCGGCAGATGACTTAAACTGGACGGTAATTGAGCAACTACCTCCATCGTCCTCCAATATGACACAGAGATTGCTCCAGACCGAACAACGTTGGGTCTGGAGATTACACACGGACACCAATGGTCTTAATGATGAGATCCCCTGGTTCACACTCAATAAATGATTTCTCTTACTAATTTATGAGTCCTCCCTTCCGTCCGCTTCTGCTCTATCTTTTTCTTTTCCCCCTCCCTCCCCTTTGTACTGTCCCCACCCCCTACCCTGATTCTTTACGGGACTTTGCCCCGGGACCACTCTGTTCTCTTACCCCCTACTTTGTTTCTATCCCCCTCACTACCTTCCCCCCCCCCCTGTCCGTTTTGTTCCCTCTTCTCCCTCCTCCCTTTCCTCCGTCCCCCCCTTTTTTTCCTTTTCCCCCCCCCCTCCTTCCTTTTCTTCATCCTTTCCTTCTTCTTTTTTCTTTTTTTCTTTCTTGGCCCTTTGGGCCACGGGACCGCTGGGAACTACATTTCCCAGCGACCACTGGAAACGCGAGGCTTCCGCTGGTGGTGCTCGGGCAGGAATCTTCCGGCTCGGGCTCCACCCTTGCACTCGCTCGCATTCATGCCGGCGCCCCGGCTCAGCTGGGGCGCCCGCGGGTGCGGTTAAGCACATCGAGGCCATCAACGTTAAGAGGCCCGCCCCAGCACTCGATCACATTCATGCCGGCGCCCCGGCTTTGCCGGTGCGCCCGCCATTACGGCAATCATATCGAGGCTAGCAACGCAACGAGGCCCGCGGCGGTGATTAACTTCAATTGAACTCCAATTAACGCGCTAACAAGGCGCATCTGGAATATCTTACCGCCATAAATAGACCGTTCTCCCTCAGCCACTTGTCTCAAGCGGTCCAAGGAGAGGACGAAATAGGCGCACGGCGAGCGTCCCCTTTGATGTAGTTAGTGGCATACCGGATCACAGGCAGCACAGATAAGCCCTTATTGCTTTTAATCTTACTTTTCATGTTTATTGTCTATAGCCACTTCGGTTTCTCTTAACCAGTATTTTTCTACCAGCAATAGTGGGAACTTGCTCCCCCCCCTAATGCTCCCTCTGTATCTATTCTGCCTACTTCTGTTCCTCTCCTCACTTCGTCTGTATGTTCATCTCTTTCCCTTAGTGTGTGACTATAAGGGGACACTCCCCCTCCTGGATACCAGAGGCTAACAGCCTCTAAGAAAAGGGTAAGAACTATAATTCCCTGCAGTGATAGGACTGTCCACTTGTGTAGATATACCCACTCAGTCACTCCACGCATGTATTTTACCTTTTTGAACATATGTATTTCGTGCATGAATGCATCCCCTTGACACGTGTGTAATTGGTTGGTTTTGCAGTGCTGTGTGCCACCAGTGTGCTAATTATTGATTTTTCCCCCCATAGGCCGCCTCAAGGTAACTCCTTGGGTAAGGTAGATCATTCATTTTCCATTTTTTCACTCTTTGATTTCCCCATAGAGTATTTTCCTCCAACGTGAGACGTAGGGATCCTAGGCCCTGACGAATGCCCCGAGACCTTCATTGGCTCACTCCTGAGGGCAGAAACATGTTGGCTAGTAATTAGTTAGGTGACCCTGTGAGTCCTTGTCCTCACAGAGGTGTCCCAACCCCCCTTTTAACTACACCAGTCAGACACCATCATTAAATTTGTTGCTCTTCATAGGTGTCTGCTTAGGTGTTTTTAGTTTTTTCAGTAGATTAGCTGGATCCCGATCTTTCCAGAAACAAGTTTATTTACGCACTCCCTCCTGTTCCTTTAACAGTGAGGTTGAGTCCGCCCAGGTGGCACTGTCCTACCTGGGTGGGTCTAGGTGGTCAAATGATGAAGCATGACACTATATAGTGTGTGAGACCACCTAGTCCGTAAAAGGAAATCCCCTTTTTTCCCACCCCCCGTTGTTCCTCTCCGAATATGCACTCGGCAATTTCCAACTGACATTCCACTGACTTTACCCTTCCAAATAGGAATACATACAACCCAGGGCTACGCTAATATCCGCGACGTCCTCTTTTAGAGAACCCCGTACTTTCGTGTGTATTTTGAATTATAGGGAGCTAAGTACGAAGTGTTCCTCCATATTTATCCCCCCTCCTCCCTCTTCCTCTCTCCATGTGTAATGGAAGACAAATTCCCCACACAAGGGTATAATGTGGGGAACCTAGTTCTGTGATGAGGAAAAGTATGATAGAGTGTCATGAAGGTTACAGTTCATTCTCTTTAGGATGTTCACCCAGTTTTTTCGCTTTCTGGATATTTGATTTAAGAGCCTCTTGTGGGCTGATGTCTGCTGGTCAAGCCTTAACCACCTGTGCTCTGTGCACAATCTATTCACTTTTACTTGCCAGTTCAGACACTGGTGACACGAGGTTGAGCTTCCACTTTATATGTGATAAGAGTATCACTTAGAGGCGTCAGGTTTTAAAAAGCAGTGCATTATTTGTTACCTGTAACAGTAGGTCATCCTGTCCAGCTCTAAACGCGTTGTGCTCTGTTGTGATGATGTAGGATCATTTTTAGTCAAAGCTCAACACTCTTATGCCATGTGACACGTGCACTGAAAGCTGGCAGGCACTGTTTGAAGGTACATTTCTCCTAAATAACATGTTATGTAAGTTATATAACTTTGCTACAAATTTAATGTTTGGTGGGTTTATGGAATTCGGATTGAAACCCTCTGATCAGAAATCTGAATTCAGCTATCTCTCACCAAGATATGAGATATGAATTCATGGGTATTTTTTAGAGTTCAGTGAATGAATGTCTAATTACTCTTTATTAGCAATCACCTTACGTACACGCCCTTGGGGTGGCTATATGTTCACTGCCAGCTCCAAAAAAAGATTGAGACATGTTTCATGGGCTGTGCTAAACGTGGTAGTTCAAGTCACCTCTCTCTGTTCAACCGTGTCCCTATTTAATTCCCTGTCTTGCTTCCTGCTGAGAAACTCAGTCTGTGGTGTTCCTGGAGGGCGTTTGATTAACTTTTATAAGGAGAGGGTCTGAATAGGTAACCAAGGAGGCGCATTAGGGCTTGGGAAGCTCTCTGTCTTGCTAAGAAAGTCTTCCCTCAACTTGGGTTTTGATTGTAGGGGAATCCGGATAATGTTACTTTCCCTGCTGGAGGAAAACAGGGAGAGATTGAGCCCTACTCCACAGACACAATCCAATAACCCAATCTGCTGATTTGAATTGACCTTCAAGCAACCCTTACACAAAAGTTCAATTGCGTATTCAATGTACCTAAACTTGCAATTAGTGTCTCTTTCTTTCCACTCAGAGCTTGTCACAACATGTGCCTGCTTGTGGTAAACCAAAACCTCTCTCTCCCCGAATCCAATGTCGGGAAGCTTTACTTGAAATCAGTCATCAGCATCCTTCCAAGAAGTTAATTTTTGCTGTATACGTTCCTGTACGTATGAATAAAGCAAACTTGACTGTGCCAAGACTCCTTTTCAGGTCCTACAAACAGTCATCATTGGTCAGCTCAGCAGTATTCTGAGGCCCTAGTAAGACTTCCATGGTGGGTCTTTGACATTTTCTTCACTTACTCATAGGCTAACTTTGAATGTTTTTGACATGTTAGTGCCCAGTGGTCTGGGTACTTGCTTATTCTAACTGAATTGAAGTTTATCTAACATCAGGTCCATTGCCACTCTGTCATTTCCACACAGTACATTGAATGCCCCTATATTTTGCGTAGCACACCTTACTCTATTAATGTGCATTTCAGTATCCGGTTTACATTGGTCAAAATCATTTTAGAAAAAGTGTTACTGGAAAAGGAGTATGAAAAAACTAATTACTGGTACATTTACTAGTCATGTTCCAAGAAGGCAAAACAGTAGGTTAAGACTATTTTCAAGTAGCATTGAGCACTCAACTGTGTCAAAAAAACCTTTTATAACATCATCAAGTCCAAAATGTTTTTTTTTTTTACAAATCCATATGCCAGTCTTTTATTAAATTCACAGGCTACTTTTGGTCCTTGAGACAAAACCTGTGTACAAATCACGTTCTCTTGATATCAGTACTGCAAGTATTCTCGACATCAACACAGCCAACATGTGTTTGGTCTTTACAGCGAATATGTCTCCGACTTCATCAGGGATATGAACAAATATATTACAAACCATATGTTACAATATGTGACCAAATTAAATGAAATCTATTAGTCAACTGAAACTCTCAATTGCTAATAGTTGGAGGTTTTTTTAATATGGTAATTTATATTTTATACCCTTCAATCCTCTGGTGGGTGGTGACATCTGTATTTATTTATGTAACATATAGTTTGTAATATATTTGTTCATAGCCTTGATGAAGTTGAAGGCAAATTTGCCGTAAAAACTAAACACGTTGGCTGTGCTGATGTCAAGAATATGTGCTGCATTGATGTTGAGAGAACGTGATTTGTACAGACGTTTTGGCACAGGACCACAAGAAGCCTATGGATTTAATAAAAGACTGACATATGGATTTGTAAAAAAAAACATGTTGCAAATGATGATGTTATAAAAAGTTTTTCTTTGACACATTTGAGTGCTCAGGTCAACTTGAAATTGTGGATTTCAGTATTTATACACTCTCACTCTTAGAATGTCCCTCAACCCATTCGCTGCCTTGCCTTTTCCCCCTCAGGTCCCAGGCCTTTTTTGGCTATTTGGTGCAGTTCGTGCTTAGGCCCTCATAACATTTTGTCCACATAAGCTACCCACGCCAAATCTGTGTCATTTATTTCCAACATCCTAGGGGTTCTAGAGCTACCTAAAGTTTGTGGGTTCCCCTGGAGGAGACCAAGAAATTAGCCAAAATACAGCAAAGATTTAGTTTTTGAAAATAAAATGGGAAAAAGGGCTGCAGAACAAAGCTTGTGGTTTTTCTCTGAAAATGGCATAAGCAAAGGGGTTTGCAGTGCTAAAATCACAATCTTCCCAGCTTTCAGGAGCAGGCAGACTTGAATTAAGAAAACACATTTTTTCAACACAATTTAGGCATTTTACTGGGACATACCCCATTTTTACTATTTTTGGTAATTTTAGCCTCCTTCCAGTCAGTGACAGTAATGGGTGTGAAACCAATGCTGGATCCTGGACAGCTAAACATTTCTAAAAGTTAGACAAAATTCTGAATTCAGTGAGGGGGTCATTTGTATAGATCCTACAAGGTTTTCCTACGAAAAATAACAGCTGAAAGAAAACAATATTGAAATTGAGGTGAAAAAAACAGCATTTTTTCTCAACGTTTTACTCTGTAACTTTTTCCCACAATGTCTGATTTTCAAAAGCAATATACCGTTACATCTGCTGGACTTCTATGGTTCCAGGGATATATAGGGCTTGTAGGTTCATCAAGAACCCTAGGTACCCAGAGCCAATAATGGAGCTGTACCTTGCAATGGGTTTTCATTGTATACCGGGTATACATCAATTCATTTGGTGAAATATAAAGAATGAGAAATAGGTATCAAGGAAACCTTTGTATTTCCAAAATAGGCACAAGATAAGGTGTTGAGAAGCAGTGATTATTTGCACATCTCTGAATTCCGGGGCACCCAAACTAGCATGTGAATTTCAGGACATTTCTCAAATAGACATCTTTTTTATACACTGTCTTACATTTAGAAGGAAAAATGTAGAGAAAGACAAGGGACAATAACACTTGTTCTGCTAGTCTGTGTTCCCCCAAGTCCCCCGATAAAAATGGTACCTCACTTGTGTGGGTAGGCCTAATGCCCGCAACAGGAAACGTAACATGGACATATCACATTTTCCCAAAGAAAACTGACCTGTTTTTTGCTAAGTGCCTAGCTGTGGATTTTGGCCTCTAGCTCAGCCGGCACCTAGGGAAGCCTAGCAAATCTATACATTTTTGAAAACTAGACACCTAGAGGAACCCAGGATGGGGTGACTTGTGGGGCTTTCACCAGGTTCTGTTACCCAGAATCCTTAGCAAACCTCAAAATAAAAATAAACACTTTTTCCACACATTTCGGTGATGCAAAGTTCTGGAATCTGAGGGGAGCCACAAACTTCCTTCTACCCAGCCTTCCCCCAGGTCTCCCGATAAAAATGGTACCTCACTTGTGTGGGTAGTCGTAGTGCCCATGACAGGAAATGCCCCAAAACACTACCTGGACACATCAAAATTATCAAATACAAAACTACCTATTTTTGCAGGGGTGCGGGGAGACACCTGCATTTTTGGTCCTGGGCTCAGCAGCCATCTAGGGAAACCTACCAAACCCAGACATTTCTGAAAACTAGACACCTGAGGGAGTCCAGGGAGGTGTGACTTGCGTGGCTCCCCCAGTGTTCTCTTACCCCGAATCCTCAGTAGACCTCAAATTTAGCTAACAAATCAAATTATTCCCATATTTTAGTGTGAGATCACTGCATCAGCACAAATTTCCTACCACCCAATGTTCCCTTCAGTCTCCCGATAAAAATGATATCTCACTTGTGTAGGTGGGCCAAGTGCCTGTGACAGGGAAGAGCCAAAAACATGTCAAAATTGAGGGGGAACCAAAGCGAGTTCAAAAGGGCAGTTTGGAAAAAAACGTTTTTAGGCTAATGTTGCTTATGTTATTTGTACTGCTCCACAGGTTATACCAAGGTGAGATATGCATTATTTCATATAAATGCAGACACATCCTACCATCAAGGGAATGAGGGCCTCTCTATTTCAAAACAACTCATTCTTCCTTTCCGACTTAAAGCAGACTGACTGCATAGCCCTATTCCTGTCACAGTAACCACTGCACCACTGTGTATTCTCTCCTGGTCTAGGCGATAGAATCAAGTGGCATATGG
The DNA here is from genome assembly GCF_031143425.1 of Pleurodeles waltl. Classification (NCBI taxonomy): domain Eukaryota; kingdom Metazoa; phylum Chordata; class Amphibia; order Caudata; family Salamandridae; genus Pleurodeles; species Pleurodeles waltl. The sequence goes on from NC_090450.1 coordinate 884,064,032, forward strand.
TTATGGAGGCCAGCCACACAGAAACTGGGGATTTGGTCAGTGACAGATAGTGGAGGTCTTTGCACAATATTATGCTATACTCTACTCTCCAGGGGTCACTGCCACAGAGGGTGACTCAGTGGCTCTGCTGGCAGATGTCCCCCTCCTGACCCTGTCCTCAGAAGATAGGGAATCTCTGAAGCGGGTGATTTCTGAGGAGGAGAAAATTGGAGAGCTCAAGGAGTTGAAGTTGCCCAAAGCACTAGGGCCAAACAGGATCCTGGTGGAATTATACAAATTAATAGCCACAAAACTAGCCCTCCACTTCAAAAAGATGTACATAGAAAGTAAACAACACGGGGCACTCCCATCAGATCTACTCCTAGCCTCAATAGTGGTCATTCACAAAGAAGGAAAGCCTAAAGGCGATCTCAGTTCCTACCCCCCATCTCTCTCATCAATACTGAGTTGAAAATATTAGAAAAGTCTCTGGCCTTCCACCTTATCGCAGTAATCGATAATCTAATTCACTTGGACCAATCGGCTTCATGCCTGGTGGTAACATGGCACTTAATCTCCATAGATTACACAGAGTCCTAGGACACATCGACACGATTCGTGAAGATGCATTCATTCTCTCGCTTGATGTCTGTATGGCATTCGACACATTAGAATGACCATACTTTCTTTCGATATTGAACATTATGGGCTTTGGTCCACAATTAATAGCCTGGGTGCACTTCCGATACACATCTCCACTAGCTCAAGTTGTTTTAAACGATGCCAGATCCTGACCGTTCACCCTCCATAGGGTCACTTGACAGGGATGCCCACTCCCCCCTGCTGTTTGCTCTGGTCTTGGAACCGCTGGCAACCTAGGTGAGACACGATCCCGTGATCCAGGGCCTTCCTTGGACACCACATTAGAAGATAAAATCCCACTGTATCCTGATGATATCCTACTATACTTGGTGGATCCCCCTGTACCCTAGACAGGAAAATGCATTTGGTAACCCTATCTGGACAATATTCAGGGTACACCATAAACCGGGCAAAATCCATCATCTGTGTTCTTGGAGGGGAAGCGTCTCGATTGCCACAAGACTCTGTAGCAAAAATAGTATTAGACAGTTTTAAATACCTAGGCATATTCATAACTACCAGACCATCTCGCTTCAACTCTCGGAATCTGTTCCCTCTTTTGTCCTGACTTAAACAAGACGTCCAACATTGGAGGTCTCTATTGTTGTCATTATTAGGGAGAGCTGCTCTCTTCAAAATGATGGCCCTTCCCCGCTATACATACGTTCTGCAGAACCCACCTTTCCCTGTCACCCCAAGCTTCTACCAAGCCATAGAAAGAGAGGTTATGCTGCTATTGTAGGAGGGGGGATCAGCGAGAATAGCACTGGCCAAGCTTACTAGGGCTTGGTATATTGGAGGCATTGCCCTGCCAGATATCCGGAGTTAGCACTGGGCAGCACAACTCACAACCATAAATTATTGGATGCACCCCCATCACCCTCCCCGGGGAACCGGCCTATTGCATGGATAGAGGTCAAATGCATCAGGGACTGTTTGAGGGTTATTTATGGGGTGCTCTGAATGAAGCATGTATGAGGAGCCACAGCAGTGAGGCTTAATGTCTGGCACACCATACATCGAGCACTTGGGTGGGAAAATAAGATACCTAAAGTCACTCCTCTCTGGGATTCCGCAGTCCTGGGCACCCTGGGGAATCTGCCCAGATTTGTTCAATGGGAGCTCATCGGCATCCCGAGGGTTGGGGGACCTTTGGTCGCAGGGTCATGTCCTCTCATTTCTGGAGTTACAAAAAGAGATTGCACTGACTCCCTCTGAATATTCCTACTACCTCCAGGTGCGCCATGGTTTGCGGTTTCTCATTCCCAGGGGGGCAGACTTGCCTGAATCCTTACCCCTGGAATGCAGACTTCTGAAGAAACACTTACACAAAAAAGTGATTTCACTAACCTATCAGAAACTAATCAACATCTCCCCAGACCTGTTTAAACATCTGAAAGTACAATGGGAAAGGGATCTAGGTACTCTCAACAATGATGAGTGGGGTGAAGCCCTAGCCTCCCCACGAGAAGTGGGAATCAGATCCAGATTTCGGTTAATCAACTGAGGATTCTCCACCGATCATATCTAGCATGCACAGTCAAGGGCTAAGATGGGTGGGTCTTCTGATGTGCGCTGCCTTAGGGGAAGCGGGTTGGAGGGCACCTTTCTGCATATGATATGGGACTGCCTGGCAATATAGGCTTTTTGGAACTCTATAGTGACATGTATGAGTAAGGTATGCGGCGGGGCAAGGGAGACCTCAGCAAAATGTTGTCTGCTGAATTTATGGGATGATTCAGATCTCAGAAGATAGAGGAACTGTGGATGACCCTAGGAATGATAGTGGCCAAAAGAAACATAGTAAGGCTGTGGGGTGTCTCACAACCACCCCTATTCCAAGATTCGGAGAGAGATATGGATTGGTGCATGCTGACAGAGAAGGTGATGTATGAGGGTTGAGGATACCCACAAATATTGATGAAAATTTGGGGGGGATTGGATTAACTATAGGGGCACATTTTGCAATAGTCCCTCTCTTGTGCAGCATGAGTGATCTAAGCAGTACCCTCCTTTTTGCAATCACGCCGGGGGAGAGGAAGATGGTGGAAGATGTGTAATTTCACACGCAACTGTTTGCCATAAATGCTTTGACTTATGTATGGATGTGAAGATTCTCACTTAATATGCATTGATGTATGCTTTGTGCACTTGCCTTGCTATTAGTAAAAAGTGTTTTAAAAAATAAATGGCTGCTGGTGCATCACTATGCATGTGTGCACATGGGTGCCCATTGTGGAATGCTTTTGTCTTTATGATAAAAAAACATTATAAGATGGCCACCCATACATGGGCATGAGCATGCCTGGGCACACATACACAGACATCTTGGAATGATATTTCTTATAAATTAAAAGCATTCCAAGATGGACATCCATGCATGCATAGTGTTGCAGACTGATGCAACAGTGGCCATTTTGGAATTCTTTTTTTTACTTTAATTTACTGTTCCAAGATGGGCATCGACCATTTCAGAATGTTAAAATAGAGAATAGAGTTTGTGTAGGATGCTGCACAAACCAAACAACCCTAGCAGCATGGTAGCTCTGTGGCACAGCGCAGCTGTTTGCCCGCCCCCCTCAAAATTGCTAAAAATATAACAGGGGGGTAAGACGGAAAAGGGTGCATGAGCAGTGAATGAGTGGGAGGGTGATTTGATAGGTAAGAAGTGAGCTGACCAGTAGCAGTTTGCAGCTACCAGTCCATCACAAAAGTACTGTGAAAACAAGTTAATAAAAAGGAATCAATGAGGTGAGGGATGGGAAGGGAATGTTGAGAGGGGATCTAACGAGGAGGGTGTGGTCATGAGCAGGTGCAAAATAGTAGAAAGGGAAAGAGAGAGGAAATTCACTTGCTCGCATGGGGAGCTAAAAACATTTTTAAAATTGTTCCCTCATGTCAGTACCGGAAGGATACAATTCATCCAATCAATAGGATGGTTTAACAGAAATGCTCGAGGTGTGGCACAAACACGAGAATAGGGAGGAAACCAGTGCTTAATTTCTGCTTGTTGTTTCCGGTGCTGAGCATCGGCACTTATTTTTGAGGGCCAGTGCTTATTCTTCTGCCTCAAGCATTTGCTGCAAGCAAAAGACACATTTGGGAAAGACGGAGAAAGAGAAAAATGAAAAATCGTCACAATGGGAGAGAGCAGAAAGCTACACGAGTGAGCTGAAGGGGCAGGGAGTGGCTGTAAATGGATTGAAGAGGCCCGAGATGGCTTCAGGATTATGCTGCCTCAGTATTCCGTTCTTGCACATTTAATTGCAGCAGCTTCATGTCTCAGAGGAGAGCTCCGGCACGTTTGTATTTACAAATTAAGCAATCGAGGAAACCCATTATATCAAGAGCAGGCAAGAAAGACGTTGGCCACTCTGTATATTGTATTCTTCTATTCTTTACAATAAGTCTTCAACAGACACCTAAAACTGTCTGTAGGTGAGACCTAAAAAATCAAAGAGATTTGACTCCTAATCCAAGGCCCAGATTTACTGAGGCTCTGCACTGGTGCTAGTGCAATACAAAGTGAAGCAAAGTTATGCAAAGAGGTGCAAATAGGCACATGTTATTTACTATCCAGCGCAACAAAAGGTGTTTTGTATTGGAAAAATGCAATTGTAGTAGACATGGCTCTGAACTCTATTGTTGCCCTTGTGCGATGCAACACAGCAAATTTGGATGTGTTGCATGAAATATGAGTAATTCTCGGCCCACATGTTCCGTCAAACAGATTGCACAATAGAGGTAAGACTTATTGAACTGTGTTAGTGTTAGCCATGTGTTAAGAGTGATTGTAGAAAATGAAGGTACAGAGAGGAGGGTGCAGAACGATGCATGGATCTACTTCAGAAAACTGTTCAATAAAAGTGCCTCTTTGCAAACTGCAGACCCAGAACAAAAGGCCCTCCGGTAGCTGAATCTACAAACTCAAATCCTTAGCACTCCAACTTGCACAAAAAGCAGCCACCAGCCTCAGAAATGAATAGTTCATGTGCAATAACATGAACATTCACAGTCTCAAAACCACAATAGCGCATTTGATAAAAAAAGACCCTTAAGTGTAATCTTGTCTGTTTTAAATACAAAAATTAAGAATCAGTGAGCTGATTTGTAAAATGCTAACAGCTGCCCACAAGGGCGTCCCTGCGCTAAGCATATATCATCCAGTGTAATGAAACCAAAAAAATTACAGATAAGTGAACATCCTCATCTTCCAGAGATTCCTAAAGTGGTCCTCTGGCTCCATAGAATGAATGGCCACAGGAAGATTATTTCAAGCTTTAGCAGCCAACACAGAAACAGTCCTTCCACCCCTTCTTAGTCACTTGAATTGGAACCTGCAGTAGCAGTTCCTTGCTGGATCTCATCAACCTGCATGGCGAATATGGGGAAAGTCTCACTTTGAGATAGATGGGGCCCTTGAACTGAATGCTCTTCGCTGTTGGTAGCCAATACTGTTGTTTAAGATAATGTGATATAGAGTAGCATCAGGGAAGGGACAGAACAAGACGTGCTGCTGTGTTCTGGGTCATCTGCAGGCAATTTAACAAGACTTTAGAGGCTGTTGACATAGTCAAGCCTAGCTGTGATCAGGGCATAAACTAATAATTTACACACCTGCAGTGGAAGAATGTCCAGGAACTTTTTAAGGCTTTCATAATAGAAAAGCATGAGCGAAGAACTTCCAGAACTTAGGGCCAAAAAGAAATTTTAAACTTAGGTTTCTAGCAATAGATACTGTAACAGGTGGAGACAGCAGGTCTTCAGGACACCAGTCAGGCCACCAGTCGGCTACTGTGAAATTAACGCAGCTCTCCCCATTGCTAAAAAATAGAATCTGTTTCATTGGGGTTGCACTTAAGCGTGTTGTTATTCATCCACGCTACAACTTTAGATGAACATAATTTGAGGGGAACCACCAAGCCATTCAAGGAATTGCCCAGTGAAAAAATCAACTGGGTATTGTCAGCATATGAAATCACCTTGATTCAATATGACTCAATCAGTGCGGTGAGAGATGACGTAAACATTAAACAAAGTAGGGCTCAATGGATACCCCTGAGGAGTGCCGCAGATGAGACGTTTATTGCTTGAGGAGAAATTACATAAACTATCCAGGAGGAAAGAGTGACACCATCTTAGCACCAGGCCTCAAATGCCCAGTTCAGCTAAATGCTGCAGAACTAAAGAATGGGAGACCGTGTCAAAAGCAAACAACAAATCAAGAGAATGAGGGCTGCCCTCGCCCCCTTTTAATGTGTTTGGACACTTCCAGCAGGGCCAATTCAGTGCTTTGAAGCGGCCTGAAGACTGACTGTGATGCACGCAGAAGATCTTCTCATTACAGATAGTCTGTTAGTTGGGAATTAAACATTTTTTCTAGGGACCTGGCCAAACCAGGAAGCAAGGAAATGAGACAATAGTTGGACAGGATCTCAGAGTTGGGTGAAGGCTTTTCCAGGAGAGGCATAACCCTGGCTTGTTTCAACATGGTTGGGACAGAGGCGGTTTCCAATGAGGTGTAAATTTATCATTAGGATTAATTACATCAATTGCCTTTGCCAACACACTTGCAGTACTGGGGTTCAATGGAGAGCCTGATTTGCAATTAATTAGCACCAATTTAGATTGCTGGAGAGTAATGGGGCCAAAGTCATGAAATGAGGAGTTACACAGCAATAACGAAACCAAAGGGAGAATATCAGATGGGAATCCAGCACATTGGGGCTGAATTCAGCTTGGATGTTTCTGATCTTATTGTGAAAGAAAGCTGACAGCCTATTGCACATTTCAGCTGAGGGGTTATTACTAAATTGGAGACTTTAGGTTGAAAAAAAAGATTGGCAAAAACAATCTCCTGTGCCTTATTACCTTCTCAATCTATTTATAAGGTGAAAAAAATAAATTGCACCATTTTTCGAGACTTCTAGAACCTGTTCATAAATGTCTTTGCCATTGGGCAAATAGTTCTAGGTAAGTACATCAATCAAATGTTTTTGGCAAGGACTGGGGTGATAGAGCTTAAAATTTAGTGATGCCCCTCATGTCACGAAAGTCATCAGAACGTGACAAAGCTTTACGACAGACAAAATGTTAAAAGCTTGTATGTAGAGGCTGCACTGACATGCATTGTATTTTAGGGTTTAACTTGGGTAGTAGTTGAATTAAATTACATGCATATTTTAGGCTTTAGACGAACTGTGCATATAAAAACAATGTAAAGTTTTTAACGATTTATGAATGATTAATACGTATAAAAACATGCAAAACTGAGAGAAATGCAGTTCTCTGTTGTACTTAATGAAATGCAGTAACAAGGCTTTTTCATTTGAAATGAAATGTATTGCTCATATAATGAAATATTATCAATGCTGAATTCACGAGTTGCATATTATATGTGTTTTATTAAGATGTATTAATTAAATGCAGTATTATAATTCCCTCGCGTTAGCATGAGTGAGGCCTGTTGAAGCTTGTAATTCAAGATTGCATTAGAAATGCTGATTAACAAGAACTTTTTTTACGTTATGTTCTTATGAGAAGCTTAGCAAGTTAGTAATAGTTTCTATTGCTTAACGCATAGAAGGAATGTAGCGTAGTGTCCTTGACAGAAGAACATTGTGGAACATGAACTGGTATTGTATAAAATTGATTCAAATGTGTGTGGAGTCACACAGATGGAAGATGTCCCCATGATAGACTTGGGAAAGAACTGGACTGTTGCAATTTGGTGTATGATGATCGATCACCATTGGATGATGCCCTGTCAACATGGTATTAACTGATGTCTTTGACAAATCAGAATGCTCTGTGAATTCCAAAATATTGATGAACATCTGAACTTTGGTCAGTCCTGGGCAGTCACTGACAGGTCTTGGTCAGTCCCAAGCCAACCCTTGCAGTTTGTAGAGATCCCAGGTGCTGCCCTGATGCTTGCTGATTCTGATGCTTTGCCGATGAAGAATTCTGTATCCATTGGAGAGGTATTTTCCACTCTGTCATTGCTCCTTGAAATGGCCCATTAGACTCAGAAATTATTTTATTTTCTCCCCAGAAGACTCTTGGTTGAGCTTCTGAGATGCTGACGCTTTCCCTTTTCATTGACCTTTTTGCTTATTTTAGTTAGTGACCTGCAGGCCAAGATTATTTTTTTTCTAAATTATTGTTGTCTTTTTGTCTTTTTCTCACATGTGTTTCTCCCCACACATGCATTTCCCTGGTTTAGTTAGTTGAACAGTTGACCCATATACAGCCAAAGATTATTGACTTTGCTAATTTGAATTTACTGATGATTGTTAATTCTGAGCAGCGATTTATCACTGTAACCCAGATATTCTTGTTGATGGTATGTCTTATTCTTCTTCAATGCTCAGTTTTATTAATGTTAGTTTGCTGGAACTTATTTCACTGCCTTTGGCAACTTTTGACAATTATGTATTTTTATAATTTGGTTTTGTGCATTGTCTTCATGATTTTGAGCTTGTTTTCCTAATAAATCCTTTAAATGTATTCCTGATTAGAGTTTTCTTCCATCTCCGATTGGTCATGTTGCTAAATTTCTGGGTATGTATTGAAATATTTTAAGAGTTGTGCCTTACTCTGTTGCTGGGTCAAAAGTCAGTCGACCTCAGTAAGCATTTGATTTCTGCAAAGGATGAAAAATTGTACGGCAGAGATGTGGAAGAGGGCAATGGCGGCCCGTCCTTTAGGGCGGAGGGGCCACGCCCCCCCATCTTTTGCCCCCCATGAAGAGTGTCTGTCAGGCTGAACAAAGGTCAGCCTGACAGACACTCTCCATGTTCAGCTCAGGCAGCCAGGAGCAGACATGTGCGATTTGCGCAGACTCCTGGCTGCCTGAGCTGAACTTTGCTGGGCTGTGGAGATCACAGCTCCTATGGGCGTGACCTCCTCGGCTCAGCAAAGGTGCCTCGAGGCCCTCCCCTGGGTGACGAGGAAAGCGTCACCAATTGACACTCTCCCTGGGCGCTTCAGTTTAAGCCCTGAAGTGCCCAGGGCGAGTGTCAATCAGTGACACTTCATCACAGAGTGGGGTGGGGTCAGCAGTCTCACTGACCCCATCCCACTCTGTGACGAGGTTGGGACTGGTGCCTTCCCTCATAGGCTGACCTGAGGTCAGCCAATGAGGGAAGGTAGCAGTCCGAACCCTCCTGGGACCTGGAGGCCTAAGGTAAGTTTGTGTGTGTGTGTATGTGTGTGATGTTTCAAATTGAATGTTTGGTGCATGCGTGCATGTTTGAATGGTATGAATGTTGTTAATGGATGTGCGTGCGTGCGTGCGTGTGTGAAAGAATGAGTGTGTGTTATGTTTTAAAATGAATGTTTGGTGCGTGCGTGCATGTTTGAATGGTATGAGTTGTTGTTAATGGATGTGCGTGCGTGCGTGTCTGTGTGTGAAAGAATGAGTGTGTGTGTGTGTGTGTGTGTGCGCCCCGCACGCCCCCCTCCCTCCTAAAGCTGCCGGCCACCACTGGAAGAGGGGTGCTGATGCTAATATCAATATGCATTACAACGGTATCGTTATCTACCAAGACTTAATTTATGGGGCCCAATAAAGTGGAATGGGTAATTTGGGATATTTAGAAATTATTTCTATGAATCTAAATTTCGCTGTGCACAGAACTGACAACATTGTACATGATCGAGCTATAACATTTGATGAGTTTTTCATAGCAATATTGTTCATTTGCAAAAAATGAGTCCCACCACCAATCCAAGTAGGTGAAAAGGGATGCAGCATTCTGTCTCCTTCCGAGCTCTGTCTTTATTGTACCAAACATTTCACATCATTTGCCCAATTCACAATCTTTTTTTCTATATGTAGCCGTTTCTTGGAACGCTAAGAAGGAACCAGCAGCAAGTCAAGAGTAAGTCGTACCTACATCCAGAAAAATCCAGAATTCCCAGACATGGACCGTAGCCCTCTCCCTGGAGCACAGCATGTACTTTCACACAAACCTCACACCCCACATCTCCGCCTGGAAACCCCACAGCCTGTGCTGCATCGCTGGGCTGTGGGTTAAACAGGAAATTGCAAACATACTTTAAGCAGAAGGGGAAAAACTGACACAGCCTGGCTAATCGATTTTAAATATTTTCTATGTGTTCCTTACACCCAACCATTAAATCACTGGTAGGTTTCAGTGATGTACGGGGCTATAATTACACACTCCAGCTGGCTACATCTCCATGCAATTTCAGTGGAGTGTGTTTGCAAGCAATCTGATAAACTAGTGGCCAACCATCACAATTATTTGTTATACACACACGAATTACACTTGAAAGGTTTGTGTTGGAAAGACGATCAGTAGTTCAATGTGCAAGGACTAATGGGCACATTCTCATTGCATGAGGAACATCGAACCCCATTACCAAAGCTCAATGCACCTGTAAGTGGTTCTGAATCAAGTGATAGCCTTTTTCGAGGTCAAAACCGCGTTTTGAATTCATAGAAGTTGTTTAGCACTCATACTAATAATCGCACAAAGGTTTTCGGGTAAATCAATTCCCATGGGTCGTTATTTGGCTGGAAAACCCTCTTATTGTGTGTGCACGCCCATTGACGATCTACAGGTTTAAAATAATGTGAGGCATCATGGCACCAAATTCACCACATGTGCGCCATCTTTTCCCCTACCTGCCCCCCTCACCACCGCCTCCTCCCTCAGTGCTTCACTTCTCCCCCATGTCCAGGAGCAGGAATGGAAGGACTTCCTTCCTGCTCAGTGAAACGGGATTCCAACCAATCCTGGAGCTGCTCTCTTGCTGTTTTCAGCATGAGAGCAACTCCAGGATTGGTAGAAGCAAGCTAAACCAGAGCTCTTTCTGAGTCTGGTGGCCTGTGCCAGCAAACTCCCGTCTGAGAGCCCTGGGATTGCTTGGTCTACAGTGTGCGTGACTAGCTGGCCATAGCTAGACAGCCTGCCAACCCGGCATGCGCACTGAAAGGGGCAGCAGTCATCCTGCCCCATACACAGCGCGAGCATGTGGGCACAATAAAATGACATCATTATGCAATTTTATTTATTTGTGTTCGCCTGATGTACTCACAGCAGGAGCTCCTCCGTCCCTGTGCACATCCACAACCACGTTCCTGTGGGTGTTCAGAAGTTACGTTCTGATCAATGCCCAACCTAAAAACGGCCAGGAGCCTCCTCCTGATAAAGGTAGTAGTAGTAGGTAGTAGTAAATTCCTTTCACAGTTTCAAGAAAAAAGCGAACTCCTGAAAACTGATGGGGGTTGAAAGAAAGGGACTTGTCCAAATGTAAAAATATTTTTCTCATGAAGAGAAACAGATGTGGCATTCTATGCCCATGTGAGGTCATAAACCTCATGTGTAGATTACATACCTTTTTTTGTAATCCGGGCCAGTTCTTCAGTTGAGGAGAATGTGGATGGTGTATTCTGGGGATCTTACATTTGGTAAATCTCTTTACCATATTCCCAGACCTATTAAACAAGTTCCTTATTTATTTATTTATCACTGGCCCTAGCCTCATGTGTAAAAGGGTACTTTGCATAAAACAAGATTGATAAATCATATAATAGACATCAATATCAATTATTGGTCATAAACCCTGTAGTTCTCACAGGTAGGTTGTGCAAGGCAAGTTCTGAAGAGATGAGTTGTGAGATTTTGGCAGAATGTCATGCGGTTGGGCATTATTTTTATGTCTTCAAGGATTTGGGACCAGAGTTCGAGTGCAAGCCATGACAAAGCCTTTTGGCGGTTTTCATTTTCATTTCATTTGCTTTGAGCATAGTTTTCCTTTGGGTAGCCTGGGAATTCTCAATGTACCGTTTTGTGAGCTATGCATACAATCTTTAAAATTATACGAGCCAGTGAAGTTGTTTTACAATTGGCGTAATGGTCAGTTTTTCTGGCCTTTCCATAGCGTCTTCCCTCTGCTGCAAGATGCTGTGAATTGGGGAGACTGCAGTGCTTCATTTGTGCTTGTTGTTTCCGGTGCTGAGCACCGGCAAATATTTGTGAGGGCCGGGGCTTATTCTTATGCCTCAAGCATTTGCTGCGAGCAAAAGACACATATGTGGAAGACGGAAGAAGGAAAAACTAAAAAGCGTCATAAAGGGAGAAAGTAAAAAGTTGCAGGATAAACTGAAGGGACAGGGGTGGCCGTAAATGGATTGGAAAGGCCCGAGATGGCTTCAGGATCACGCTGCCTCAGTATTCAGTGCTGGCAGATTTAATTACAACAGCCTCATGTTTAAGAGGAGGGCTTTGAGCACCGGCACCTCTTAATTCACAAATTAAGCACTGGGAGACTGTTGCTATACAGAGGCCTGCTAGCTTGGCATTGCTACTGCCTAAATCGTGAGAGAACCAGCACTTGCACCCAAAATCTGAAGTGCATTGTGGGAAGGGATGCAGTGTTGTTTTCAGCAGGTGTAATCGGTATGTACCAGTTTTTGAGAGGTTGTTCGTCTGATCTGAGAAGGATAAGGGGCTGTTGACTGAGAATCCAAGAGATTTCGTTTACACATAGAAAGGTCTTCTATTATGTGTGCTATTCATACATTTCTGGTAAGCATCAGTTTTTCTTAGTCATACATGCAAGGAGTCTCAGATTGCAAAGAATTTGGATTTGGAGAGTTAGAGTTAGAGAATTAGAGACATTTAAACCATGTTGCTTTCTCCTTTACAGGGAGGGGAATATTTTCCCTTGAAAATGCTTTGCTTTCTGCACACATACTGCAAAAATGGGGTAAATTGTTTAATTTCCCACATTTACTGCCCCGGTACACCTGAAATTTCAGGATCAAGTTGGAGGCACAGACAACTACGGGAGAGGCACTGAATATGTTTTTGAGTACCCACAAGCTACAGTGTTGAGTAGGTTCAACTCATTTGCAGGTTATTTTCCTGACCAGACACTACTACATGCCCACAACTACTCACGTAGGTAAAGGGGTGATTATTTAGGTGTAACTAGTTTTCCGAATTTCATAGGAGGCTATTCCACCTGCAAAACTGACTTTGTGAACCACCTATCAGTTTTAGCTGCAGAATTTATTAGTGCCTAAGTCTGACACTTTGCTTACCAGTGGTTGATGGTATGTGCCTCCAGCACTTATTTCTGGGGACAGGTCTCTTGCAGTTACACCATGTGCGTAGTTCTTAAGTTCAAATACCAATTTTGCTTGTCCTTGAAATCATTGCATCATGTTGCAATTTCATGCCATAGTGACATGCAACATCATAATGTTTCATAAACCATAATTATTGCCAATAGCTAAACAGTTCTGAGACTGAACTATCAATCGCAGTGATGGATAGATTTTGTCATTAGTGTGGCGGTGTACACCACAGCCATGCACTGTAGTACCCACACATGAACTAATGTCAAGTACTGCTGAAGGTATCACTGATTTCCTCTGCCAGCAGCTTCCTTGGCCATATCCATTTGTCTGCCCTTCCCCATCCCTACTCAGTGTACTGGTGCCTCTGTGGCTTGACTGTGCATGTTGCCTACCACTGAGACACATGGCCACATCTGCCCCGGCGGCTGCACTGTTTCAGGAAGCGGCTATCAACTCTGACAGGGACTCAAACTATCTCACCAGTGTGCAGTACTTTGATCACCACCACTGAGCTTATTGTATGGGAAAACTCCTTATTAGGCAGTACCAAACCTGACCAGGACCTGCTGTGACCGACCCAGTGTTCCCCAGTTAAAAAGTGCACAGCACGGCAGGCTGTGGGCTGAGTAAATGCTGAAGCATGAAATGGTGAACTTCGACTGTTGTGTCTTGTAGCAGCCTGGGTCACCGGCCTGCCCAATTGGTCAGGCCTCCATCTCTGTAACAAGAGTTATGCTGTTGCAATGATGGTGTCTACGGCTTGTGTTGGTCAGAAGATGACACATGAAGGACTGGGTCTGGAGCCTGGGAAGAGCAGCAGGAAGCAAAGGCCAAGGCCATAGAGACGGATGGTACCTGTGATCTGACCATGGCTGCCTTGGGCCGTGCTTAGGTAGCACTGCAAGGATAATGATCTCCTCACATAATTATGGGCCTGGCATAACGGTGCTGGGCAGACCCACTCAGAAGACTGAAATGTAGCAGCGGCCTTGGTTAGCTGATTTAGCATCAGGCTGAAAAGTAAATGGTCAACTCTGATAAGCTATATTCAGGTTGAAGGGTCAACGCGTAATGTTTTTCAGATTGTAGGTGTGGGTACGTGGATTATTATTTGGGGAAAACAAATGTCCACATCAGAGGATAAAGTCACCATCTGCTAGACATTATACAAATTAAATAAAATAAGCCTGTGCTCAATCCCTGTTTACATGACTCACAGCAGTCCAACTTAAATCAAAGGCGATGTACAAAGTATTTAAGCGGTGCATACACAGTATAAAACGTCATACAAAACACAATAAAACTTCAAAAACAATTTTAAAATAAAAAATAAGACCAAAGTGGCAAAAATTAGTAAAGATTTTTTAAGATTTAAGGTGAAAAAAGTGGCAAGAAAAAAAAAGTGCCTAATACACATCAATGTACAATTTCAGGCTATCTGCTTTGGATCCCAAATCGTATACACTAATACGAATGGTCCTGGTGAAAGTCTGGAAGCCAAGAAGTCAAAACAGTTTCTAAGTTCCAATACAGAAAGGGATTTTGTCACTTTTTTTTAGAAGAAAAATCCAGTCTGAGCTGGTTGCTGCTGAAACTGTAGCTGCTGCCATGGAATGCAGAATGCAACTTTCGCAGAGAGCCTCTAACAGAACAAAGCTGAAATTCAGTCTGATACCGCGAACTGACAGTCAGATACTTTTTCCAACAGATCCTGCTCAGATTCTAGAGCTTTGGTGGACAGTTTCCAAACTTTCTTCTGGTGCCCAAATAATCACAAAAGTACACTTCTAAGGCCCCCGGGAGCTCAGGGAAAGCACAGCAAAGTCTAGTCCAGGTCCAGTTGCTGCTGGCCAGCTGGGCATTTCCAGGAAAAGGACTATGTCAGCTTGCTCTGTCTCTATAGCCACACAGGAGGCGAGCCAACTGACCCTTGAAGTTGACTTATTCGTCCTGGATGCAAAAGGGAGCAGGTACAGTCCTTCAGGGCTCATCTCAGGTCATGTGCAGCAGATCCAGTATTCTTTTGATCTTCCGCGGGTCCAGCAAGTGTTCTGAGGAAGGCTGGTTGAAGGTACAGCTTTGTAGAGTTCACCTACCTGTAGGTGGAGGGCACCCTTCAGGCACTACTAGTCCCGTTCCGACTACTGGAGTAAATGATCCCAGACCCTAGCCTATCCAAGTTTTCAGTACTTTCTGCTTGTCTTACTGAAAACAGGTCCAAAATGCCATGTACCATGACAATGACAAGAAGGCTAAAGTCTTCAGCCACACTAAACTTATGCTCTGAGGGCTTGGGGTGTGTAACGGAGTGTCATGGGAAAATCATCAGTGTACTCCCATAACTAACGCTTTAACCCAGTTTGAAGCAGGCTCTCGATCCGTGCCAAAGGGGGTCGAAGTCTAGTAAATTAAAGCAGGATCCCTCAGTGACCAGACAGGAGCTATCCAATAATTGTTTTCTGGCACTCCTTGATCCATTTCAAGAGCGCAAACGTTCCAAGTGTGCCTCACACAGACCTGTCAAGCAAGATTTGACAATGTTGTGCCAACAGGATGACGACAGCCCTCACCTTAAACATTCTGCTGAGTCAGATGAGCCATCCCTACCCATCAAGTTGATGTGTCAATCAAACTGATCTACTGTATTGTGTTGCTCCTGGGAGGACATTCACACCTCAGACACACATCATTCAGTCCAAGTAAAGGCTAACCAGCTGTCAGAGGCTATTGCTATTAGCTTCCTGAAGGCTTGGGCGTAGAAGGTAACTTTCTAAAGGTTGATTTCCTCTAATATTCATTGTAAATCTCCATTCACCATGGAATTGGAATACCTGTTAAAAATAGTGGCTTAAATATTTTTTTGGCTGGTCCTAATTTCAAGATAGCACTATCAATATTTAAATCTGCACTCTAGTTTTCTATATAAGACAGCTAGGTCTGCCAAAGTGAAAATGGCTTTTGGGGCCTTGTTAGTGTAGGAACATGGTAACATTAATGATCTATAAGTACCACTTTTAAACACCATGCATCCTGCCTTGTGGGCTACAAGGCCTACTCAGGGGTGACTTACTGATATTTAAAAGGGAGGTATTTTCCTGTCTGAAAGGGTTATTTGACAGGCTGCGCTGCAGGTTTTACACTGCAGAATTCAGGCTACACAATGTAAGCCTGCAGCAAAGATTTCAGTGCCATTACAGTGGGTGACTCAATAGACAGTGCAGTCCATTAGGTGCATTTAACGTGTATCCCATGGGTGTATTTCTGCACCATGTACTATGGCCTTAGAGGGCAGTTAAATGTGCCACTCAGCTTTTAAGTCACTGTTTACATGTTTTAGCAGTCAGAGCACATACATTAGTCACTGGATAGCAGTATCCAGTGTTAGCATTCACGTTTACCAGCGAGTCCAAAATGAATGAAAAACTGGAGGTGACCACCAAACAAAGGGTCACTTTGCAACACTAGAGTTACTACTGTATAAGTCTGATAAGATATTCTCATGGTGAAAAAAAATATACTGCCTTAGTCGAGTTTGCACAGAACTCATCATTCATAACCTATTCTAAAGTTGTACTACTGCAGAATTGGTGGATAAGTTGATTATTTCTTGGAACAAGGTTAGTGTCAGAATTCTAATGAACTACCTTGAGGGTGAGCAATTAGGATAGAACTTCTAATAGCTTATTGGTGAGGTAAACTGGGTGAGGAGGTGATAAAGAACATACTCTGACTATGCATGTTACAAATATTGTGGGAGAAAACTGAAATTATGCTTACCCAATTCCCATCATTGTTCAACCAACTCAAGCACAGCTGTTGGAAACCAAGTTGGGAGTCTCTCGGGGTAGAGATTGGAGGAGCTATGGCCGGGCTCTCACAAAGCCCAAAGACACAACCTTAGGAGTAAGTAGGTTCTGTTAGGTATGGTGGATTTACACGTGGTAACGTGTTACAACCAGCAAAGCCTTTATAAGAAACAAAATTACCATTTTAGTTGATAAGAACATAATTGAATCATAAACATGTCAGAATAAGTAAGTAAATTTGAGGTAGGCAATAGATGGCTCCTGTTTCTGAAATGTGATCGAATTTCTTTTTCTCTGTTTTCGCTTTCTGCAGAAATCATTAGTTATAAGGACTGATTGATCCAGCCCCATCACACAAGCAACAACAACAATGTAAACAAGTTTTTGCTTAGTTTGTTTGCACCCGTCCAAGCTTTCCTCGCTGTGGCTCAATTCCTTGCAACACTCTACAGAGATACAGCGAAATGACCTCTCACCCGGAGTTCGTTCAAGCCGCAGTTCAGCTCTGAATGATGGAAGCACCGTAGACACTGCACTTCTAAATGGGATAAAGCTGTGACAATGCAGAACCTGGATACACACACACCTTATTGATTTATGGAACACAAGGATGACTAATGTTCAAATAAGAAACCAGGAAACTCTGAAACCAAGAAGAAAGCCTGAGACTGGAGACCTAGGCTAGACATTCAGCCACAGCTTCCTGTGTACCCAGGTTAGCCGAATATTTTGTTACCGGAACAGTCATTCTTTTGAAATTTTGCGACGCGATCCAGATCTTTTAATAATCCCATGGCTGGTACTTGATATCCATAAAAGGTTTAAAAGGCAGGAAATGTGGGAAAGAAAGCCTGACCTCTGCAGCTCTCTGAATACTGGGCTTTAGGAAACTGCACTCTGGGGCAGCTGACAGGGCGAGGCAACCTGAGGAGTCAGAAAAATAAAAGGAGGAGGAAGAGGATGGCGAATTAACACCCCCTGCTGGTAAGCAATGCAGCCACCACAAAATGTAATGCCATGCTTACGGGTAATGCTGCATCGGAAGGAGGGGGGTGGCCTTTACTGCACCCGGTAAATACCATTTATCCCATGGTGAGCTATTTACCTCTTGTCGTAAATATATTTCTTATTCTGAGTTTGCTGTGGCAGAGCCAGTCATCACAGGCATACTGAGTGCTTACCACAACAATTTCAAGGTTTCGCCTTGTTCCTGTGTGTTTTCCCTCATTGATTTCACAGCTTTATTCACGATAAAATCATGAATATGGGAAAATTGTGCGGGCTGCGGTAATTACAACATGTGGTATGTGTCCAACCCTGGTGTATATACACCATGCAGTAATAACCGCACAAATCGTAATTTTGATCCTGGTGAGAACTGTTGCTACAACCGAGATCAGAATTTTCCTCACTACTCAGAACCTCACCTGGTTTTCTTCTTTTTAGTAAACTTTTTTTGCATTATTTTTCTTGCAATACATGGTCCATCTACTAATTGTTTTCTTTTATTTGGGGATCTATTCCAAGAACGAAAACTTACAACAAAGAATGCAATTGGACATTTCTTTTGGAGGATGTGCATTGTTTGGAAGAAAAATCTCAGAATACGAAAATCTTGCATTAACAATATGTTATACATCATTGAAGGTAAGACAGGGCCAGGTAATTTGTAGAGTTAGGTCAGAGATCTTCATTCTTTTTTTGCTGTGAGTCCCTCCTAAGCAAAATGCTTCAAAGTCGGCCCCCTCCAAAACTTTATGGCACGGATTAGGGAAGGTGGACAAACAGGGCTGAATGTAGGGGCCGGGGTTTATGAGATCATTTCAGGGATGCTTTTCCATAGTTTACAATACACACCTAATGTGAAATTCATAAAACAGCAAATGCACCAAACAAAACCAGTAATTGACTTAAGAATACTGCTCCCCATAATTGAGGAGTTGTGAGCCCCACACTCCTAAGCTCCAAGGTGAATACGCCTGCTGTGCTAATGATAACTGAGCCCTGAGTAGCAGGCTGTCACCTCTGCCCTTTTCACTCCTTTCCCAACATGCCTGACCATCACTCCAAAGTTGAAACAGAGTCTCTGTCCTTAAAAGAATGTAAGTGAGCTCCAACATGTTGTCCCCTTTTTTCGGCAAGGGTGGCTTGACCCTAATGCTAGAAAGGTGAATGGCCTTTTTTAAAGTGAGACAGTCATACTTGTGATGCAGTGGTTCCCTCAGACTCCTGGGCTCCAGTGCTGCTGCACCTGCTGCACTAATGATAGCTACTGCCTTGCAAAGTGGCTGTCTCCTCTGCCCTTGGTCGAAAACAGGGCTCCCCTATTGCTACACTCCCTCACTGCCATCTGTCTGAGGCCAAACTAAGGGGTTCCCTCTGCTTCAATTTTCCCCTCCCTTGAGGCATTACGTTGAGGCCCAAAGCAACACTGGCATAGCAAGTATGCACTGGGCCCTAACGCAAGCAAGGAAAAATAGTGTAACAACCGTGACTGAGGTACATCTGGGCCCTGATGCCACTGTACCTGCAACATCAATGATACTTTCTGCGTCTTAGTGTTAAAAAAAACAGCACGGGTGACCTGGGCTGTTATTTGACATGCAGTTACCAGAAGGTGAAAAAACAAACTACATACAGAATATTTATTGTGCTCCTGTTAGCCACCTCTTTGACCCTGCAACCTCACTTACTGACCCTGTCTCCAACACACTCTGGGTCACAGTTCCCATACTCCTTTTATGCATCTCGAGGTTCGCTTATTAATGAAGACAGCTTGGAGACGCGCCAAATAAACAAGGTCGTGTTTCCAGACCATCTTCATTTATAAGTACTTGCAAAGGCATTTGCACCTCCCTGTAAATGCAGCCATGGAACCCCAGGGGGGCACGCCCCAGAGTTTGAATACCCCTGGGTTAGATTAAAGCTGTGAAAAAGAGTGAGCATTAGGGAAAGTTGTAGGATTAGGGTGCGTTATAGAAATAGCAAAATGTCTGAGTGTAGGGTTACCTTATGGAACAGCATAAGGGATAGATTTAAAATAAGGTTGGCAATTAGGCATGACATTATGCGTAGGGTAAAGAAAAGGGGAGAATTCAGGGTTCGAATTAAGGATAGGCTTAGCAATAGGGTTAGCCTAAACCTTATGCGTACGGTCAGAAGGAGGGCAAGGGATAGAATTAAAAAAGAGTAAACAGAAGAAAAAGGATATAGGGAAAGGTAAGATTTAGGGCTAGAGGACTTATGGGTGTCTGCGTCCATACACTGTAATTAATCCTCAGATACGCTAAGTGCTGATAGCAGTATACCGCCAAGGCCATGCATAGTGTGTGTGTGTATTGCACATATAGTATGCACCCTGTGACTACAGCCCATTTTAACAGTACGATTCACCAAACATGGTGTAGACTTCATGGGTGTGGTCGGTGCTCAGTGCATGAGCAGGAGGAACCAGTGAATGGCTCATAGATGTCCCTTTGTGTACGATTTACATACAACTGTAAATCTGCAGTCCAGTGACCCATGTTTAGAGCATGTGCTGGGTGCAACTGTGCACGGAGGGTGAATGTGCACGGTGTAACCCAGTCTGAAACACCAAATACAGCTTGCAGCTTTGGTCTGTGAACACTGTACAATACTAGTGTAGAGAACTGCCAGTCCGCCTGTGAACACCCACCTGCAGCAAAAGCAGAAGGCAAATACAGAGCTATTGGTTCCCTTAAAGTAGGGTGTCAGGCTTTTAAAGGACCGAGAGGGAAGAGGGCTATCAGGGTCCATAAGAGGTGCCTAAATGTGGGAGGATGCAACCAGTGACCAGGTGGGCAAGAATGGTGCTACCTTGGACCTTTGAAAGAAGGAAAAAAGCTTAGCAGCTGGGACCTTATACAAGAGAGAGTGGCCTATAGGGGACACAATGGGGATTGGAAGAGCTACTGGGATTAAGATGATAGGACTACTGAGAAATATAATGGGGATAAAAGGAGCTATTGAGAAGGAAGGAGCTTCAAGGAAAACTGATGATGTGGTTAGGATTTTCAGGACACAGGCTGGGCAGATGGTGGCAACAAGAAACCTGATCAGACATTCGGGCACTTTGCAGATGGAAGAGCAGAGGTACAAGGACTTGTTGGGGGACAGTGTTTTTGCAATGAGTGGCGCACATCACATACGCACATCACATACGCAGTCATGTAAAAATGTCCTGAAACGACAAAACGTTCAAACTTTCACAACTTGAAGAAACATTGGTCGAAGGTGCAAGCTCCAGAAAAGGCCCAAAGATTTCTTCTACTTACCAAGGTATTTGGGTTGGTTCATGCTTACCCTCCCCATCAGACCAAAGCTGTCTCCATCTCTGTCCAAGTGACTTGAGCCGTACTTGGGGAAGGCACAGAATGGCATTTAGGGAAACTATAAGATTTTCCTACAAGCCATAAATAAAGGCTGGAAGGCCAGAGGCTGGGTCATTTTGCATGTCAGTAGACATGGGACTAACTCTACCTCAGTCTTTCTTTCCTTCTAAGGTACTGAGGCGCAGTCCTGGAAAAGGTTTGTAAATTTGTTTGCATGGGAGAATATACACATGTACATTCTCACAAACAAAAAAAACCAAGAAAACAAAGATGTGCAACTGTATCTCTTTAGCTTTTTTTGTTTTTTCACCACAGGGAAAAACACTTTACTCCATAGGGAAATACCTTTTCCTACGCATGCACAGTTATTTTTTTGCGGGGGCATTCTCCTTCACCTGTCCACCTCGGAAACAGATTTGCATCTACAGTGGCATCTGGGCTTCTTTTTCCAAAGTTTACATCATCCAATCAGAATCCAGCTTGGTCAAATTCAAAAGCATTTGTTGCCTTGATCAGGACTAATACATATATCCACAGCAAACTACTGTGTGAAAAGTCATCAAACCGGCAAATAGCACAGAATAACATATCTATATTTGTAATTTAGTGAACTTTAACTAAGTGTTTATAGGTATGACCTAGAGACAATTTTATCCATCTCTCCAACCTCATCTATTCTGAAAAACAATATATATATATATATATATATATATATATATATATATATATATATATATATATATATGTATATATATAGAGAGAGAGAGAGAGAGACACACAAAACATAACCACACTCTCTCTCTTTCTCTCTGTTTCTTTCTCTCTCTCTCTCTCTTACTTTCTGCTAGCTTTCTTTAGCCATTAGTCTGGGTAAGTGTGATTCACCTTTTGATTTCACCCACCAAAGCCTACAGCATGACTCAATGGGTCAGTGGGTCAGTCTTCTTTAGTTTGGCTCTCTTCACTGTGAGTGAACGCATTTTGCTCTTGCACATGTGCACATCTGCCTAGAAAATAGTCAACTCCGGAGCCAAGGCTGGTGGGTCAATATTCACTTTTATTTCTTACTTACTTTTCTTTCTACAAACACATACATGCCATCTGTAGGCAACATTTTTACTTCATATTACTATAATGTCCATCGCATATGTTTGTGCAAAATACAATTATAAAAAACACAGTTGTGGCAAGGCCAAACATATTGTCTTTGCCCATAGTCGTTGTGCTATGTGTAAAGGAAAATCCCTCCAACCTCGCTCCTTGACCTTGCTTTTTCAATCCTGTTAAACAAGTCAGAAGTTCCCAAATCAAACTTTTAGCCACATTTGTTGAACTTTACTAAAGGTGGGTTACAGCCATACAATACCAAAAAGGCCTCTGCTGACGAAGGGGAACAAGGTGATATGCTTTAGGTGCAAAGTTGCTGACCTTGAGTGCCAACGTTGACTTTGGTACTAAGCCAAAAAGCATGCAGAACAATCACTTTATATCGCTGTGTGTCAAATTGTAAATATGTGTAAATATGTCCTGCCTTGCAACACTCTACGTATGTTTATCCCTCCCCATATCCTCTTTGTTTCTATAATCAGGTCTCATCTTCACCATAGACATCAATTAGGGTATGAACGAGTTACTCTTTGAAATCTCTAGCACACCTTTCCCCACTAGGAGGAAGGAACATAGGGCCACATCTACAAAAATCTAGAACTGTAATTTTCTAATTACGCTTCTTACTGAATTGCAATTAGAAAACCACAATTCCGGATGTAAGAAAACTTGCATCTTTCAAATAGTGATTCCAGATGGGTCGCAAATCGACCTACCTCATGAACATTAATGAGTTAGCTCACAGTTTGCGACCCATTAGGAATGACATCAATCATAGGGATGGTGGCTTGCTGTGGTCAGCAGACCACCATGTCTGTGATTGCTGTTAAATAAAGCTTTTTTTTTACATGCAGACTGTTTTCCTTAAATGAAGACCTGTGCTTTAAATAAGAAAGAAATTAAACTTTGACGTTTCATTTTTCAAGAGTGAGCAGTGGTCGGTGCGCCAGCTCCTACAAAATATTTTTGCCATTCTTAAAGTGGAAGGTGTCCCATTGTGACCCAATCTCATTTGGAAATTTGGTACCACTTTTTTCCAGGAGTCTGTAAAGTATTAACATTTTTCAACCAGAATTTGCTTCTAAAATGTTGACACCTCCCGGTCAGATTCGGTATTTGGGAGGGACAACCAAAACACGCCCCTTCCAAATTCCGAATCACAAAGACATTGTGATTTGGTAATGTGCTATTTTTTCTTTGAACATATATGAAAGCATGGGATGTTTCCAATCACATAAATGCTTTGTACATATGGCCCAGAAAGTCAACAGGCTTCTCTAAGCCTGAATATTGGTGCCCTGGTGCGATCAACAGTATTTACCGCACCCAGTAACATCAGACACCCCAAAGTTCAGATTTTATTAGAGGGATAAATACCACCTGCTCCTGATAGTTTCGCCCTATTGTGGAATAACATGCAGATTTTAGTGCTTACTGCACCTGAATCGGCATGTCCTGGCAAATGCCAGGCCTTTTTCACCCACTAAAGTCTGCCGGGTCTAACTTAACCTGGTCTGCAAAAATTTTATAGCACACAGAAAATACTTAGGGCCTCATGTATAAAACCATTATATGGTCTGTGGGGCTCTGTAACGGAAAATCAGGGCTATTCTGACTGCAAAATGTCTTTTTTATTTAGCCAAACTCAAATTGTGATTTGGTATTATGATGCCAAAACTTACAGAATCACTAATTGGGTAATTGATTTGGTATTTGGAAAGGGCACATTAAGGGCGTCCCAGCTATGTTTTATTGTTTTGTAGCCGAAATTCAATCACACAACATTAATATTTTACCACCTCCTCAAAGGAGTTGGCAAGCCATTAGAAAGTGGGAAGGGGTCCCCATGGGACCCTATCCTTTTTGTGAATGTTGACAAAAATGTTTTTATGTGCAGAGAAGTGGTCCTGGAGACCACTGCCTCCTCATAAAAAATATTTCTCTCATTTTTGTTTTAAACAGACCTTGTTTTCCTTTAAGGAAAACGGGCTACATTTAAACAAAATATTGCTTGAACTAAAAGCAATCATACACATTGTGGTCTGTTGACCCCAGCAGGTCCCCATGCCTGTCATTGTAGCCAGTCTTAGTGGGTCTCAATATACCTCTTACCTTATGCATATTGATGAGGTAGATCAAATATTGGCCCACTAAAATCAGTATTTTGAGAACCAATCTTTTAATATAAGGTTGGTTATCAAAATGCCAATGGATTAGTTGGAAGTCAGTGTGCAAATTGCACACACTTCTTACACATTAATTTTTGTACAATCCATTTAGGGAATTGCAAATTGCAGGTCGTTATTTGTTGCAATTTACTATTCCTTAAATGGAATCTTCGCACATGAGGGCTCAGGTGAAGTAAACATTACACCACTTATATTTGCGATCCCTGCTCAGACTTCTTCTAATTTAACAAGCAATCAGACTGTCAGAGCCTTATAGTTGTCTGTATTTACAACTCCTTGTCCTTTGGGAAGAATGACACCACCACAACACCTCTTTGTGTGTAAAAGGCCACTTTAGTGGGAACAGGCACACTTACAATGCAAAAACCCTTGGCCTATGGCCTCACAAAACTAAAAACCTCACTATACATTAATTTAACCTGTTTAACTCTCCCCCTCCCCTGCCCTTCCCCTTTACTTTTTCCTAAACCTTGTAGTCTCCTAATACACTCTTCCTTTTGTAATGATTTCTTCGCTGAATCATAATCTCCTGCTGCCCCCTACCCCCAAAATGATTTGAGTCTGAGTTGTCCTGCTGCTGTCCACGACTTTCGAATGTGAAGGTGTCTTCTCAGATCTGCCGTCCCTCCCTGTTATAGTTGTCATGTGAAACTGCCTCAGTCTCCGCCTGCACCTGTTCCCCAGCGACAATGTTCAACCATGCCCCTGTTGTGCACCCATTCTCTAACAAAGCCCCTGAGCCCCTATCTGACCCCTAAAACCCATCACCCATTACCAAACTCTAGAGAGGGAGGGAGGGAAGAAAACCTTTGGGCTGCCCCACCGGCCACAGTGTCGCTTTTCTCAACATGGTGGCTCTGCCCCAAAATGGCACCTTAATATAACCCCCCTCCCATAGCCCAAAAAGCACCCAAACGGCACCCGTGGACTGTGCCACTTCCTCAAACCTTCCGGGGGGGAGACCTCTCGTTGTTCCGTTGATCACCCCCAGGACCTTCTTGGGTGAAGAATGACACCACCACGACACCTCTTTGTGTGTAAAAGGCCGTGTTATTGGGAACAGGTGCCCTTACAATGCAAAACCCTTGGCCTATGGCCTCACAAAACTAAAAACCTCACTAAACATTAAGTTAACCAGTAAAATCTTTCAACCCTCCCCTACCCTTCCTTTATCCTAAACCTTGTAGTCTCCTAATATACTCTTCTTTTCATAATGATTTCTTCGCTGAATCCGTTTTGTCACCTTAATAATCTCCTGCTGCCCCCTACCCCCAAAATGATTTGAGCAGGAGTTGTCCTGCTGCTGTCCACGACCTTCAAATGTGAAGGTGTCTTGTCAGATCTGCCGTCCCTCCCTGTTATAATTGTCATGTAAAACTGTCTCAGTCTCCGCCACCAGAAAAAGGACCTTCCTTTTTCTGCCCCCCTTGTCACACTCCTACCCCTCTTAACTCATCCCCATCGTCACTCCTTACTGGAAGAGTCCCCCAATAGTGACATAAGAACATCCTTCATTTGGAGCAGGTGCAACTCCATGCCCATGAAGGACAGGTGTACTCGGTTTCCCCTAAAGAGTTCTCGCTCCTCAAAACGAAGGTCATCATGTTCCAGATACGTAATATTGTGCTCCCCACAAATTTTTTTCATTCCTTTATTGATTCTTCTTCGAGCTCTTTCAATAACCCCTGGCTTCCTTGCCCCTCTCCATATCCTGCAAGGGACGAAAGCTGTCCAAACCACGTAGCACCCGTACCACTGCCACTGAATTACCTGCAAGTTTCCTTTCATACCCTTAAAAATATCCAATCCAGTCCTCTGTACTACGTCATTTTCCCCCAAATGAATCAATAACACATCCGGGCACGCACCCTTTCCTCTGATCATCTGCAACGTCGTCAACAACTCCTGCTACAGCATACCTCCTTTCCCCACCTAACGCACCCTAGATCTTCCTTGATCCAGACCCATGTTTTACCCAATAGCCATTCCTCGTGCTTGCTTTTGAGCCCACTCGATGAAGGAATGACCGATGACCCATATCGACAGGAAATGCACCTCCGGTCCTGATACAGAACCTGCAGCAGGAGAAATGTATGTTAGACACACACCACTGACTCCCTTCCAACCCTTGCCTTACATAACTTCTGTAAGCCTCTGATTTCCACCTCCCAAGCTTCATTAACTGACATCTAGTCCGACCCCTGGACCCTGCCTCTGTCGCCATGCCTATTCAAAAGGAATGTGTACCAAAATGAGAAGCAATCTGCCCTATGCACCGCAAATATAGCCCTCAAAACCGCTAAAAGCTGATGCGCTGAAACCCCCTTCCCACCCCCATGCCTAAAAGCCTCCCCAGAACATCCCCAACCTTGCGCCTTAAGTTGTTTACCCAATGAAACTGGCCATATCCCCTCCACAGGGAATGCCAAAAGTACCACCTGTGCCCATCTACCTTGTTGGTCCGTTTTAGAACACCCAATGTGCAATATCACACTATGGCTCCTGAAGGTAACGTCACTCCACATCAAACCCCTCTTACAACCTGACCCCACCAACTCTGAAAGCCGAAACGCACCGAAAAACATCCAAGACATTAACGTCTTGAATAAAAGGCATTCAGCCGCATCATAACATACTCGCTGCAGCACTGGCAAAACCTCTTTCAGTAATGCCAATGATATAGGCTGCCGTTCCCTGGGTTTTTTGTATTGTTCCTTTGACCACACCTCGAGGATCCGACGACCCAGCTCCCCTGTTGACGGTGAATAAGCCCACAACAGTTTTCCCATGAATGCAATACCCGCCAGGTTTCCTGATATGGTGATCCTGGATTGCCGTCTCTCCACCAACTACATAATAAAACGCAAGACGTCCTCCATTCTATGTTTACTATCTTCCCTCCTGACTGCTCCCGACCGCCAAAAATCCTGCCACGCCCAGACATACGCTTGCTGTGTAGATTGAGCTAAGGAGTTCACCACCAGGCGCAGCATCCTGAGTTGCCTATGGTCAACAGAGCAGCCGGCATTGGAATCTTGCACAAGGTCTTGTCCAAGACTAACCCATGGAATCTCTCCCACTGTGAACGAGACAAAGCGTCCGCAACGTCATTGTTCACACCAGGCACATGCTTAGCCCTAAAATGAATGTTGCAGTGCAAGCATGATAGCACGAAAACTCGCAGCAGCTGCAGCACCTGTCCATCACGCGCTGATTGCCTATTTACCACTTGCACGACTGCCAAATTGTCCACCCGAAATAGCACTTTTTTGTGTTCCAGTAGGTGACCCCAAATGTACACTGCGACCACCAATGGGAATAATTCCAGGAATGCGATGGTCCTTCCTCCCCTCCAAGACACTGGCCACTCCTCCGCACAATAACGACCCTGCCAGTACAAGCTGAAGCGCGACGCACCCGTGGGCTGAGAAAATATTTGCACATCCCACTCACACACCCGCCACTTCTGCATGGGAATCCCGTTAAATTGTTCAAGAAAAACAAATCACATCCTCACATCCTCACATCCTCAAGTCCTCTTTTACTCCTGTGCTGGGATGCACATGGTGATGCGAAAGCTGATGCCCCGACAATGCTATACCCAAACGCCTACAGAAAGTCCTTCCAACTGGAACCACTCTGTAAGCAAAGTTAAGATGGCCCAGCAAAACTTGTATGTCTTTAACCGTCACCTTATTCCATTGCACCATGCTCCATATTGTCTCAATCATACCGATCCGCTTGTCTTCCAGCACCCTAGCCACCATCGTAACTGTGCTCAATACTCAAGTAACACAGGGCCGTGCTGGGCCCCACCATGTTTTCGGGAGCCAGGGGCACACTCATGTCCCCCATGATGTCCTGAAACCAATGGAGCGCGACCGCACATTGGTCCGAGCCCGCAGACGCTGCAAAGAAAAAGTCGTCCAAGTAATGCGTCACCGCCTTGTGCCCAGTTATGGACAAAAATACCCATTGTAAACAGGTGCTGAAACACTCAAACAAGTAACA
This sequence comes from Pleurodeles waltl, assembly GCF_031143425.1. Taxonomy (NCBI): domain Eukaryota; kingdom Metazoa; phylum Chordata; class Amphibia; order Caudata; family Salamandridae; genus Pleurodeles; species Pleurodeles waltl. The sequence continues at coordinate 884,092,236 of NC_090450.1, forward strand.
GGAAATTGAACATCCCATGGGAAGGGCTTTGTCCACGTACCACTTTCCTTGGAATTGTATACCTAGAAGCTCAAAATCATCGGGGCTGACTGGCAGTAGCCGAAATGCTGATTTTATATCCGTCTTGGCCATCAAGGCTCCATACCCAAAACCTTCCACCATATCAATGGCTATGTTGCATAAACCACCTTCGTCCTCTCCTCTGGAATGAAATTATTCACTGATGAACCCTCTGGCCAAGACAAATGATGTATCAACCGTCATTGCCCAGGTTCTTTCTTGGGAACCACCCCAATTGGGGACACTATGAGATTCTCCAAGGGCCAGTCCGTAAAAGGACCTTCCATGCGTCCTTCCGCCACTTCCTTGTCCAGCTTTTGCTGCACAACGTCTTCATTCCCCCTGACCGACTTTAGGTTATCAGCCCAGCGGCGCTGCCGGGGCTCTGTGTAAGCCAATTCAAAAACCTCAGAAAAAGCAAATAGCAATAACTGTGCTGCCCGTCGATCATCGTAACAGTCCAGCCAAAGACTGAGCTTATCAACTCTAACCGGAGTACGAGCTTTTTCCCAAATGACCCTGCCCACCCCTGGGTTTGCTGGTGCCCTTCCCCCCCTTGGTTGCTCGCATAAAATGGCTGACCTTGGCCTGCCGCCTGGCTTCCTTGGGTTCCTGATGCTGAACAATACAACACTGTATGCCTTCCAAAGCAACGGGAACATTCATGTCTAAACTTACAGTACTCTCGGGTGCAAAGACCCTTGTTGTAATCCCAGCATGCACATGACTTGGGTGACGCAATTTCCATGGATCCTGCTCCCCTCTTTGCATTTGAACCCGCCCCACACTGGGTGGGGCGTTCTCGAAAGGGCCGATACGTTATAGGTAAACCACTCGCCATGAAAACCGTTTTCCCAAATTTGGACGGACTCATGGTATCCTGCCACAGGTCCGCGTCGATCTCCCCCCATTGTACCTCCGGATCGGCTGCCATCCTTGCCCAAAATTCCTCATCGTAATGTACCCAAGCATAGCCACCATAATTCAACTGTGCCTTACGAATGACGTCCATATATTTGAAAAGCGCCACTGCCCTTTTGGGAAAGCGCTTGCAATACACACTTGCAAAGATTAAGAAAGCCGCTGTCCAGTACTCAGTGGTGACTGGAACCCTTGGCCTCTTGTCCAACTCGTACTCCTCTTCTTTAGAACCCTTCTTAGACCTGACCTCCCTATGCAGGAGCTTGAGCATCTCTAAATACTCACCTTTCCAAATATTCTCCTTTGTTGCTAACATGAGGTGTGCCCCTAAGGGCTTCGCGGTGCCCATGTAAGGCAATTTCTTAACCATTTCCGGGACTTTCTCCTTATCCAACTGTGTCTTAGCCTCCACACCCTCACGTGTCTCCCCGCTACACTCTGCCCCGTTGCCGTTCTCCGGTCCTACTACGTCTGTGACATAAACCCCTTTGCGTAGGCGCTCTTTCGCACTATCTGCCTTCGCTTCAACTGCCACAGACACCGCAACCTGGTGTGCAGCAACCTTCGCTTTACCTGGTGCCAATAGCAGGGTCTGCTCCTGAGCCTTCCACCTCGCCAGCTGTCCTCGTCTGCTGTTCTCTGTCACCTGAAACGACTGAGGCACAGGATTAGACACCCCCCTTTGAGCCCCACCATTCATTCTCTTCCTCATCCCTCAGCTCTCCTTCCTCAATGCTTCCTTCCTCATAATCCAAGTCGTCTTCTCCTGACAGTTCACCATACTCACCGAGAAGAGCCACCCTGCCCATTTTATCCTGTGCTTAGTCCAACCTGGTATCTCCCGCACATGAGTAGTCTCGCTGCGGGGTGCTTCTGCCCCGTCCATCCTGCGACATTACTGGCCGCTGGTCGCCCGCAGGTCCGTTGCCGGTGGGCGCAAAACCCATCCAATGATGGGGCCCTTGGGAACCAACCTTGCACCGTGGCTCTTTACTGCATAGATCTGTCTGCGACGTGTGCCTGCTGGCTGCTCTAGGCCCTGCCTGCGCTTCTTTCTGAGGTCGCCGGGCCGCCACAGACCCGCCCAGGTCCTGCTTTGCCATCTTGCCAGCCTGCCAAGAAATGCCCAATGTGCCGGTGAGCCCAAAAACTGCACTCAAGGCACCCCCCTACTGCAACCCATCTCCGGGGCATCCCCATCCCTCCGCTCACCCCCGCCAGGGTCTCCCCCTCCCGAAGCACTCTGCCACCTGACACCCACTCAGCATCTCCCATCTGCCCCTCTTACCATATGTTCTTGTCAGAGGCCGTACCTTCAAGGTGATGCCATCATCCTCGACCGCCAATACCTCATCACCCTCATCGTCGCTCAACTCCAACAATGTCTCCCACTGTTTCACTGGCAAACTCCCCCCATACCCACTTGCCTTGTAGGGCGCTTCGCCTAAACCCTTCAAACCCCCACCCTCCCCCACACATCACTGTCCTCCTCAGAATCATGACCCTGTCTCCCCCCCACCTCCCCTCCCTCTCCCAGGCCCTCCCCCCACTCAGGGTAAGAGTCCCCTTTTCCTCCTGTGGCCTTTTTTAGTTTAAGGGCCCCACTCCCACCCACTCTTTCCTCACTCTCGACCCTTCTCTCAGGTAGCACGTGTTCGCGCCTTCAAACGCCTTCCTGAGGGCAGGGACGAGATATGCCCCGCCCCGCCCTCCCGTACTGCACAAATTATCCCCAGCCCACCCCTTCCCTCCCCCACCTGCCCTTACCGCTGTTGTCGTCGTCGAGCGGCACGGGGGCGAGCAGGCCAAAATGTCCACCGCCAGCCCACCCGCCGCGCGCTGTGCCGGGCGCCGGTGTCCGCCCCACCATCCTTCAACAAATCGAGGCACCCGACCTCCTGAAGCAGCTGCCTTAATGCGGTCGTCAGACATCACTCCGTCCAGGGCTACACAGCAGCACCACCGGTGAGCACCTAAGCTGCACGACCCTAACTAACAATATCAAAAAACTACACCCCCCAACAATGCACACTAACTCCACTATCTACTTCCACTCCGCGATAATAATGCAACTTGAAAGAACACTTTGGGTTGCAACCAAACCAGAAAACCTTTGGGCTAAGAAAAACTTTGGGCTAACCCACCAGCCACTGTGTCGCTTTTCTCCACATGCTGGCTCTAGCCCCAAAATGGCACCTTAATATAACCTCCCTCCCATAGCCCAAAAAGCGCACAAATGGCGCCCGTGACTGCGCCATATCCCCAAACCTCCCGGGAGGGAGACCTCTCATTGTTCGGGCGATCCCCCCCCGGGACTCCTTTACCTAGCCATTTCACAGTAACAAGATGCAGTTGGGGAGCTAAAGATGGGCCAATAGGAAAACCCTGTGATATCATCAGAGGGCCTGTGGATGTGTGACGTCACTTTTGCCATCCCTGCTACCTCGGTGAATTGACCTCCACGGACGCTCACAACCCATTCTTCTTTATGCACAACCTCATAATTTTGAGGTGCTTCTGCTTTTGATCCCTAGAAGCGCTTTGCTGATCCGAGGAGCTAGGGTTGCACTTGAAATAAAAAAGATGAATTACAAAATAGAACTTGAGTAAGTATCCTTACTTAGCGAGTCCTGAATGCTGAACCTCTTTCATTTACCCGCAGCAGGGCACTATTTGTTGGAGAAACCTTTAAAGGTGTTGAAGGACTAACATGAGTCAGGATTTTCGAATATTGTTTTATTTACATGGTTTATATATACATTCCCGGGGCACTGCATTTATATTTAAAATCAATATTTTAATGCTTTTAAATATTAATAGACGCATTAACTTTTTTAGTGCAACAAATAAGCTAAATGAGTACACGCAAGCAGGATCAAAAGAGAGAGAAAAAAGTGCCTTGCTGGCATTTGGAGTCTTACCAAGTAGCACACATGGTGTTCCGCTTTGATTTCCATTTGACGATTTTTGCCTGGTATGCTTTACTCTGCGGCTATTTTGATCTTTTCATATATTTTTGTATGATTGCATCAGCTTATCTTTCATTCCCTACAGACAGTGTCATGGGTTAGGTAAATCAGTGCACTGGCCATAACGCTGTGTAAAGCTTTTTCTCAAATTTTAAATTCTAAACTGCAGCAAAGTACAAGACAGGCTTTTGTATAGAGGTGGCATTCAGTTAGGTACGGTTCAACTAAAGCTATGCAAGCTAGTAACAATAAACGAAGGAACCACAACTCCATCAAAATGATAATGTTTTAAGGGGAATGTTTGTAGAGCAGCCATCTAGCAGGCCAGCATTGGGGGACAAATCAGATAATTCATCAGAAAGAAGCATGACCAACTCGGAAAACTTGTGTTGCTGAAAGACGGCTTACCACAATTTATTTCACCTTGGATTTAGCACTTTTTCTGGATAATAAGTTTATTATCCTTAGATGTCTCTAGTGTATCAATCCTCCACAAATTAAGTAAATGTTACTTGATATGGCAACTCTGGTTCTCTTAACCTAAAGGTCACGCTCAACAACATTAATGGATCCTGATTTCTGTGGGCTAAACCAGAAATTGCATGTATAACTTTGTAATATTTGGGGGAATGAGGCCACGCACGCCCACCCTTCCAAAAATGGCTTGTCCTGTGAGTTCCAACAAAGTAGATTGTTAGTGATAGAAGTAACCTAACATGAAAATGCAAAGCCCCATGATTCAATGGGAAAAGCTTACAGACCATTAAAAATTGAGTTTCAAAGGTAAGTGATATCATGCAATCTGGCTCTTTAACATCCACAACTCATGGAAACAGATTTAAGTGTTTGAAAGTTGTGGAGAGTGCAAACCTACAACAATTTTCGGTCAAAGAAGTTGCAAAGAAGAGATTAAAGACTACACCAGGAATGGCAGCATGGCTTCTGCACAATTCATCCTCACAAGGACATATCAAAAGTAGAACTGAAATGTTGCTGCATTGCTGGTGGAATAGCATGAGCTTATGCATGGAGGGATAAACCCTAAATCGTGTGTCGCTGGGAGATGCAAGAGAGAGTCCAATGAAAGACGGAATCCCCATAGATGTATGTTCTGGAGTCATTCCAAAGAGAGGTGTTAAAAAACACCGCTGGAATGTCAAGTTTCAAGTTTATTTATTTCATGAATTGGAACTCCTAAGAGGTCCACATACTTAACCAATACTTAAAATAAAATAAAACAGCATAAAAACATTTGTTATAAGATTTCAAGGGAAAATAAAGAAATATCAATTAGACAGTCACAATACTAACAGAATATATTGCAGAAGCGATCTAAAGTTGTTCAAATTAGCTTCTTAAGTGAAAAACATTAAAATTAAAAAAAGAAAAAAGCATAAAGTGCCTCAAACAGTGCAACACGGTACCCAAAATGAAACCTCTCATATTAAAAACCCTAGTATGCAGTGATATTTTCTTCGATAAAACAGTTGTGTGGCGTGGACTTCCAGTCGAATAAAAGGTAATCAATAAAATCCAGGACAATCAACCCGTAGCATCACGAGGAAGCATTATACAGCACCAAAAGATTTTATCATAATTCTCAAAACTTCCCTGAGTAATTCACTATCAATCATCTTGATTATCACCAATACAGGAAGACTCAGAAGAGGTTTAAAAAGGACTGAAAACATTTAAAACTCCTAAAACAAAACAATTTGTTAGGAGGATTAAGTACAGCTTCCAAGGCTTCTCCAGCAGAACGAATATTAAAATACAAATAGAGGGGTTTCAGCCATTTTTTCCTGGCCATGGCTAGAGCCGGACAAACAAATAATACATGCTTACAATTCTGTACACCCAATTGAAGAAGATGACAATTATTATCAGATCCATCCCACTTGGAGGTTAGATCTCTAAGAGGCAGTCTATCTAATCTCAACAAAATGTACAGACGCCTTATCCCATGAGGACGATTCCAGGCAAGATAAGGCTGAGATTGTTTAAAAGTTACTGATTCAGTTAACCTGTCCAGTCTCCTTTTACTACTGCAGAACTGTAAGTCTGAAGAGAAGCTTTTCGACCAAAATACTTCTTTTAAAAGAATTTTAAAAGTGGTAGACGGAAACGATCGAATCAAGTCTTGATTTAGCTCAAACAATTGTAAAGCTAGATTTAAAAAAAATTTAAACTTAGATTTTTCTTTTAGTCCACTAAAAATTTCTATATAAGCTAAATTTCTTAGTGTAAATGCCTTACTATGGGTTAAACTATAAGTCCTCCTAACCACAGCCACTAGCCCCATTACAAAATCTTTCTTAATACCAAATTCGAGCCTTAAGGCTGCCACTGGGGCTGAGTTATTACAGAAGGCTAGGCGTCTTAATATCTGTCCTTCCGTCCTATCCAGAAAATTCCATTTAGAGATCTCTGTACCCTCTAAAGCATACAAGAGAGTGGCCGGGATCTTTATTTGATAAGCCGTTAATAAATTATGGAAATGGCGCCGGACAACTGTTGTAAAAAAGGCAACTAAACCTTGGAATGTCAACTTGGTGCTGTGTAAATCTGATACAAAATTATTTCTGAGGAATACATAAGTATAAAGGACCAACAGTCCTTCCTAGAGACCTAAGGTGATTGGACACAGTGTAACCCTGGATATTACTTCACTTGTCAGGCTTAACTAAGGGCCTTATTTAGAGTTTGGCGGTTGGGATACTCCTTCAAAAAGTACTGATATCCTGCCCACCATATTACAAGTGCAGCAGGTGATAATGCACTGTAATGCAGCATACAGCACATCTACCATGTTTAACAAGCACTCAGTAGTAGTAGTACAGGTATCGCACCTCCTGGCAAAAAATACAATTATTTCTAAATATAATAAACAACAAAATTAGAATTGGTGCTTATACTGTATCACGCACCCTACTACCAGGGGTACAAACGACAAAAGGGTGACTGTATATAATAGACTCAGATGAAGATACCCTAGCACTCAAATCTAGAAGTCCAAAAAGTAAAGGTCCATCACATTGAATTCCGTATTCAATAATTCCAAAACATTAAGGGGGTCATTATGAGTTGGCAGTCTCGGGACAACCATGTTGGTGGCGGCGGTCGTATCGCCAACGGCCTGGCTGTGAAGTACAGTGTCTCCCCAACAGAATACAGCCAATACACTGCCAGTACCACCAGTGCGGTCTGACCGCTGCAGACGGCGGTAGGCACCTTCAGACTGACAGGGACAATGTTTCCGCCGGACAAATTGCAAGGCTGCACATCGCCAGAGTTTCCGCCACGGTCGCACCGCCACCAAAATCCTGGTGGAAACAAATGACATAAAAGGAAACACTCACCTTCAGGAAAACAGAACTGATCAGAGCCGCCATGGAACCAGAATTCGAAGTCATCCCACTGCTCCTGCTTGTACAACAACTCCAGATCCAGCAACGGCGACAAAGATAACAACCGCAAGTTCACAAACATAGCACATACTGGAGGGAAAGACATTAGTCCACACCCACACACAACACACACAGCCGGGACGCCTTGCGACGGGCACACAAACACATACCTGCACACCCATACAAACACACACACCTCGACATACACACATGCACACACGGACTACACACACCACGGCCAACACACACATGACATATACACACCAATCCCTACACACACAATACCACCACTGTCAAACACATTCATACACAACACCACTGTAGGAAGTTGGCTCTGTATGTGCTATTTCAAAGTAAGGAATAGCATGCACAGAGTCCAAGGGTTCCCCTTAGAGGTAAAATAGTGGTAAAAATAGATAATACTAATGCTCTATTTTGTGGTAGTGTGGTCGAGCAGTAGGCTTATCCAAGGAGTAGTGTTAAGCATTTGTTGTACATACACATAGACAATAAATGAGGTACACACACTCAGAGACAAATCCAGCCAATAGGTTTTGTTATAGAAAAAATATCTTTTCTTAGTTTATTTTAAGAACCACAGGTTCAAATTTAACATGTAATATCTTGTTTGAAAGGTATTGCAGGTAAGTACATTAGGAACTTTGAATCATTTCAATTGCATGTATACTTTTCAAGTTATTCACAAATAGCTATTTCAAAAGTGGACACAGTGCAATTTTCACAGTTCCTGGGGGAGGTAAGTTTTTGTTAGTTTTACCAGGTAAGTAAGACACTTACAGGGTTCAGTTCTTGGTCCAAGGTAGCCCACCGTTGGGGGTTCAGAGCAACCCCAAAGTTACCACACCAGCAGCTCAGGGCCGGTCAGGTGCAGAGTTCAAAGTGGTGCCCAAAACGCATAGGCTATAATGGAGAGAAGGGGGTGCCCCGGTTCCGGTCTGCTTGCAGGTAAGTACCCGCGTCTTCGGAGGGCAGACCAGGGGGGTTTTGTAGGGCACCGGGGGGGACACAAGCCCACACAGAAATTTCACCCTCAGCGGCGCGGGGGCAGCCGGGTGCAGTGTTAGAACAAGCGTCGGGTTCGCAATGTAAGTCAATGAGAGATCAAGGGATCTCTTCAGCGCTGCAGGCAGGCAAGGGGGGGCTTCCTCGGGGAAACCTCCACTTGGGCAAGGGAGAGGGACTCCTGGGGGTCACTTCTGCAGTGAAAGTCCGGTCCTTCAGGTCCTGGGGGCTGCGGGTGCAGGGTCTTTTCCAGGCGTCGGGACTTAGGTTTCAGAGAGTCGCGGTCAGGGGAAGCCTCGGGATTCCCTCTGCAGGCGGCGCTGTGGGGGCTCAGGGGGGACAGGTTTTGGTACTCACAGTCGTAGAGTAGTCCGGGGGTCCTCCCTGAGGTGTTGGTTCTCCACCAGCCGAGTCGGGGTCGCCGGGTGCAGTGTTGCAAGTCTCACGCTTCTTGCGGGGAGTTGCAGGGTTCTTTAAAGCTGCTTCTTGAAACAAAGTTGCAGTCTTTTTGGAGCAGGTCCGCTGTCCTCGGGAGTTTCTTGTCGTCGTCGAAGCAGGGCAGTCCTCAGAGGATTCAGAGGTCGCTGGTCCCTTTGGAAGGCGTCGCTGGAGCAGAGTTCTTTGGAAGGCAGGAGACAGGCCGGTGAGTTTCTGGAGCCAAGGCAGTTGTTGTCTTCTGGTCTTCCTCTGCAGGGGTTTTCAGCTGGGCAGTCCTTCTTCTTGTTGTTGCAGGAATCTCAATTCTTAGGTTCAGGGAAGCCCTTAAATACTAAATTTAAGGGCGTGTTTAGGTCTGGGGGGTTAGTAGCCAATGGCTACTAGCCCTGAGGGTGGGTACACCCTCTTTGTGCCTCCTCCCAAGGGGAGGGGGTCACAATCCTAACCCTATTGGGGGAATCCTCCATCTGCAAGATGGAGGATTTCTAAAAGTTAGAGTCACTTCAGCTCAGGACACCTTAGGGGCTGTCCTGACTGGCCAGTGACTCCTCCTTGTTGCTTTCTTTGTTCCCTCCAGCCTTGCTGCCAAAAGTGGGGGCCGTGGCCGGAGGGGGCGGGCAACTCCACTAAGCTGGAGTGCCCTGCTGGGCTGTGACAAAGGGGTGAGCCTTTGAGGCTCACCGCCAGGTGTCACAGCTCCTGCCTGGGGGAGGTGTTAGCATCTCCACCCAGTGCAGGCTTTGTTACTGGCCTCAGAGTGACAAAGGCACTCTCCCCATGGGGCCAGCAACATGTCTCTAGTGTGGCAGGCTGCTGGAACTAGTCAGCCTACACAGACAGTCGGTTAAGTTTCAGGGGGCACCTCTAAGGTGCCCTCTGGGGTGTATTTTGCAATAAAATGTACACTGGCATCAGTGTGCATTTATTGTGCTGAGAAGTTTGATACCAAACTTCTCAGTTTTCAGTGTAGCCATTATGGTGCTGTGGAGTTCGTGTAAAACAGACTCCCAGACCATATACTCTTATGGCTACCCTGCACTTACAATGTCTAAGGTTTTGCTTAGACACTGTAGGGGCACAGTGCTCATGCACTGGTACCCTCACCTATGGTATAGTGCACCCTGCCTTAGGGCTGTAAGGCCTGCTAGAGGGGTGTCTTACCTATACTGCATAGGCAGTGAGAGGCTGGCATGGCACCCTGAGGGGAGTGCCATGTCGACTTACTCATTTTGTTCTCACTAGCACACACAAGCTGGTAAGCAGTGGGTCTGTGCTGAGTGAGGGGTCTCTAGGGTGCAATAATACATGCTGCAGCCCTTAGAGACCTTCCCTGGCATCAGGGCCCTTGGTACCAGAGGTACCAGTTACAAGGGACTTATCTGGATGCCAGGGTGTGCCAATTGTGGGATCAATGGTACATTTTAGGTGAAAGAACACTGGTGCTGGGGCCTGGTTAGCAGGGTCCCAGCACACTTCTCAGTCAAGTCAGCATCAGTATCAGGCAAAAAGTGGGGGGTAACTGCAACAGGGAGCCATTTCTTTACACAAGCCCCCCCCTGCCCACAGGCCAGGAGACTCAGCCAAAGCTGGGAGAGTCTTCCTAGTCTGTCAGGCGAGGAAGAGAAGAGGAAATAGGCTGGTTTGTTGCAGGGCCTACTCTGCCTTACATCCTCCTGTTCAGGTCATTCCCTCTGGGGAACTGACCTACTTCCACAGTGATAGGACCTAGTCTGAACTGCCTCTTGTCTGTGCTTTTTATGTCTTCACCCATTCTCTCTATTTTGGGTTTAGAGGTATCCACCTCTGCTACTCTTATCTTAGCCAGGGTCACCCATAGCTTACCCAAAGAGGTTACCCAGAGCTGGAGTAACCCCACCATGACCAACAGGGTCAGGGGGCCTAACTTGCTATTTGGCATGGGGTCTGACCACCATGCCAAGGATAGTGCAGCCATAAAGGCTAACACCCAGCAGAGGCCACTGACAGCTGTCAGTGCCCAGAACCACACCTTTAGCTCTTCACCTACAAGGGAAGGGGCTAAGTTACAGGCTTCTTTGGGTTCAGGGTGCCTGTCTGCTGTATTAGAGTGGGGGGTTACCACATCTTGTAGTAAACACCCTTCTTCCACTCTTTCTTCTGTTAGCTGAGGAGCCACCCACTCAGACTTAACAGTTGCCTGACTAGCCAGGACTTCTTGTGGGTCAGGTGGGACTTTATCAGAGCCACTTTTGGAGTTCTCCTCTACTGGAGCAGAATCTCCTTGGCTTGCTGGAACCTTGGCTAAAGGTTGCCCACCTTTCCTACTCTGTTTCCTTTTCTTTTTCTTCTGGGGCCTACTGGCATTTACTGCAGAGGCAGGCACTCCAGAATCCTTGGGAGAGGACTGGCCCTGGACCAGTTCTTCTCTTAGGCTCTGACTAACCTCTGGGTAGTCATTTCCAAGGAGACAATCAAGGGGGAGGTCTGTACTGACTACCACCCTTCTCCAGCTAAAAGTTCCACCCACTTCTATGGGCACAAGAGCCACAGGCCTATTAGTGACCCTGTCTGGGCTAACTCTTACTCTGGCCATCTCACCTGGGATGTACTGGTTTGAGAGCACCAGCCTGTCATGCACAATAGTGTGACTGGCACAAGTGTCTCTCAGGGCAGTGGCTGGGATTCCATTCACCTGTAGGTGGTGGAAGTGTCTACTTCCCTCTGGAATCTCCAACTCACCTGTTGGGCCCTTTTTCCAGTTGAAGGCTATGAAGACCTCCTCATCTGAGGAGTCATCCCCAATGGCTACACTGGTCACCCCTGGGATTTTGCTAGGGGGTTTGTTTTTGGGACAAGAAGTGTCCTTGGTGTGGTGCCCTGTCTGTTTACAGTTATGGCACCATGCCTTAGTGGCATCCCAGCTCTTACCCTGGTACCCACCTTTGTTTTGGGTTGTGTCTCTGGGCCCACCCACCTGGTCTGGTTTTTGGGGGCCTACAGGGGACTCTTTTTCTTTGTTTCTAGTGTCACCCACTTTCTCCTGGGGAGGCTTTGTAACCCCTTTCTTTTGGTCACCCCCAGTGGAAGTTTTGGTTACCCTAGTCTTGACCCAGTGGTCTGCCTTCTTTCCCAATTCTTGGGGAGAAATTGGACCTAGGTCTACCAGATACTGATGCAACTTTTCATTGAAGCAGTTACTTAAAATGTGTTCTTTCATAAACAAATTATAAAGCCCAACATAGTCATACACTTCATTTCCAGTTACCCAACCATCCAGTGTTTTCACTGAGTAGTCAACATAATCAACCCAGGTCTGGCTCGAGGATTTTTGAGCCCCCCTGAATCTAATTCTATACTCCTCAGTGGAGAATCCAAAGCCCTCAATCAGGGTACCCTTCATGAGGTCATAAGATTCTGCATCTTTTCCAGAGAGTGTGAGGAGTCTATCCCTACACTTTCCTGTGAACATTTCCCAAAGGAGAGCACCCCAGTGAGATTTGTTCACTTTTCTGGTTACACAAGCCCTCTCAAAAGCTGTGAACCATTTGGTGATGTCATCACCATCTTCATATTTTGTTACAATCCCTTTGGGGATTTTCAACATGTCAGGAGAATCTCTGACCCTATTTATGTTGCTGCCACCATTGATGGGTCCTAGGCCCATCTCTTTTCTTTCCCTTTCTATGGCTAGGATCTGTCTTTCCAAAGCCAATCTTTTGGCCATCCTGGCTAACTGGATGTCCTCTTCACTGGAGTTATCCTCAGTGATTTCAGAGTTGTTGGTTCCTCCTGTGAGGGAACCAGCATCTCTGACTATTATTTGTGGAGTCAGGGCTTGAGAGGCCCTGCTCTCCCTAAATAGGACTGGTAGGGGGGAATTTTCCTCCAAGTCACTATCTTCATCCTCTGTGTTGCCATCCTCAGAGGGGTTGGCCTTAGCAAACTCTGCCAACAGCTCCTGGAGCTGTAGTTTGGAAGGTCTGGGGCCCATTGTTATTTTCTTTATTTTACAGAGTGACCTTAGCTCCCTCATCTTAAGATGGAGGTAAGGTGTGGTGTCGAGTTCCACCACATTCATATCTGTGCTAGACATTATGCTTCTAAAAGTTGGAATACTTTTTAAGAAACTAAAACTGGTTCTAGAATCTAATTCAAACTTTTAACAAACTTTTAAACTCTAAAAGAAATGCTAACAGGGACTAACACAAGGCCCTAGCAGGACTTTAAAGAATTTAGAAAACTTTTAAAATTGCAAAAATCAATTTCTAATGACAATTTTGGAATTTGTCGTGTGATCAGGTATTGGCTGAGTAGTCCAGCAAATGCAAAGTCTTGTACCCCACCGCTGATCCACCAATGTAGGAAGTTGGCTCTGTATGTGCTATTTCAAAGTAAGGAATAGCATGCACAGAGTCCAAGGGTTCCCCTTAGAGGTAAAATAGTGGTAAAAATAGATAATACTAATGCTCTATTTTGTGGTAGTGTGGTCGAGCAGTAGGCTTATCCAAGGAGTAGTGTTAAGCATTTGTTGTACATACACATAGACAATAAATGAGGTACACACACTCAGAGACAAATCCAGCCAATAGGTTTTGTTATAGAAAAAATATATTTTCTTAGTTTATTTTAGGAACCACAGGTTCAAATTTAACATGTAATATCTTGTTTGAAAGGTATTGCAGGTAAGTACATTAGGAACTTTGAATCATTTCAATTGCATGTATACTTTTCAAGTTATTCACAAATAGCTATTTCAAAAGTGGACACAGTGCAATTTTCACAGTTCCTGGGGGAGGTAAGTTTTTGTTAGTTTTACCAGGTAAGTAAGACACTTACAGGGTTCAGTTCTTGGTCCAAGGTAGCCCACCGTTGGGCGTTCAGAGCAACCCCAAAGTTACCACACCAGCAGCTCAGGGCCGGTCAGGTGCAGAGTTCAAAGTGGTGCCCAAAACGCATAGGCTATAATGGAGAGAAGGGGGTGCCCCGGTTCCGGTCTGCTTGCAGGTAAGTACCCGCGTCTTCGGAGGGCAGACCAGGGGGGTTTTGTAGGGCACCGGGGGGGACACAAGCCCACACAGAAATTTCACCCTCAGCGGCGCAGGGGCGGCCGGGTGCAGTGTTAGAACAAGCGTCGGGTTCGCAATGTAAGTCAATGAGAGATCAAGGGATCTCTTCAGCGCTGCAGGCAGGCAAGGGGGGGCTTCCTCGGGGAAACCTCCACTTGGGCAAGGGAGAGGGACTCCTGGGGGTCACTTCTGCAGTGAAAGTCCGGTCCTTCAGGTCCTGGGGGCTGCGGGTGCAGGGTCTTTTCCAGGCGTCGGGACTTAGGTTTCAGAGAGTCGCGGTCAGGGGAAGCCTCGGGATTCCCTCTGCAGGCGGCGCTGTGGGGGCTCAGGGGGGACAGGTTTTGGTACTCACAGTCGTAGAGTAGTCCGGGGGTCCTCCCTGAGGTGTTGGTTCTCCACCAGCCGAGTCGGGGTCGCCGGGTGCAGTGTTGCAAGTCTCACGCTTCTTGCGGGGAGTTGCAGGGTTCTTTAAAGCTGCTTCTTGAAACAAAGTTGCAGTCTTTTTGGAGCAGGTCCGCTGTCCTCGGGAGTTTCTTGTCGTCGTCGAAGCAGGGCAGTCCTCAGAGGATTCAGAGGTCGCTGGTCCCTTTGGAAGGCGTCGCTGGAGCAGAGTTCTTTGGAAGGCAGGAGACAGGCCGGTGAGTTTCTGGAGCCAAGGCAGTTGTTGTCTTCTGGTCTTCCTCTGCAGGGGTTTTCAGCTGGGCAGTCCTTCTTCTTGTTGTTGCAGGAATCTCAATTCTTAGGTTCAGGGAAGCCCTTAAATACTAAATTTAAGGGCGTGTTTAGGTCTGGGGGGTTAGTAGCCAATGGCTACTAGCCCTGAGGGTGGGTACACCCTCTTTGTGCCTCCTCCCAAGGGGAGGGGGTCACAATCCTAACCCTATTGGGGGAATCCTCCATCTGCAAGATGGAGGATTTCTAAAAGTTAGAGTCACTTCAGCTCAGGACACCTTAGGGGCTGTCCTGACTGGCCAGTGACTCCTCCTTGTTGCTTTCTTTGTTCCCTCCAGCCTTGCCGCCAAAAGTGGGGGCCGTGGCCGGAGGGGGCGGGCAACTCCACTAAGCTGGAGTGCCCTGCTGGGCTGTGACAAAGGGGTGAGCCTTTGAGGCTCACCGCCAGGTGTCACAGCTCCTGCCTGGGGGAGGTGTTAGCATCTCCACCCAGTGCAGGCTTTGTTACTGGCCTCAGAGTGACAAAGGCACTCTCCCCATGGGGCCAGCAACATGTCTCTAGTGTGGCAGGCTGCTGGAACTAGTCAGCCTACACAGACAGTCGGTTAAGTTTCAGGGGGCACCTCTAAGGTGCCCTCTGGGGTGTATTTTGCAATAAAATGTACACTGGCATCCGTGTGCATTTATTGTGCTGAGAAGTTTGATACCAAACTTCTCAGTTTTCAGTGTAGCCATTATGGTGCTGTGGAGTTCGTGTAAAACAGACTCCCAGACCATATACTCTTATGGCTACCCTGCACTTACAATGTCTAAGGTTTTGCTTAGACACTGTAGGGGCACAGTGCTCATGCACTGGTACCCTCACCTATGGTATAGTGCACCCTGCCTTAGGGCTGTAAGGCCTGCTAGAGGGGTGTCTTACCTATACTGCATAGGCAGTGAGAGGCTGGCATGGCACCCTGAGGGGAGTGCCATGTCGACTTACTCATTTTGTTCTCACTAGCACACACAAGCTGGTAAGCAGTGGGTCTGTGCTGAGTGAGGGGTCTCTAGGGTGCAATAATACATGCTGCAGCCCTTAGAGACCTTCCCTGGCATCAGGGCCCTTGGTACCAGAGGTACCAGTTACAAGGGACTTATCTGGATGCCAGGGTGTGCCAATTGTGGGATCAATGGTACATTTTAGGTGAAAGAACACTGGTGCTGGGGCCTGGTTAGCAGGGTCCCAGCACACTTCTCAGTCAAGTCAGCATCAGTATCAGGCAAAAAGTGGGGGGTAACTGCAACAGGGAGCCATTTCTTTACAACCACTGACTCACACAACCACATCACAACCGCAACTATACAGATGCATCACCAACCACTTTCAATGCACACATCCATATAACAAAATACATACACACAACTCTCAACAAGACCACACAACAAACACTGACACACACCCATACAACGACTGTGTTGTCACACCACACCCAAACCACACACAATGCATAGGACATAGCCAACACAACACAGACGAGCGCACACACAACAGCCACACAATGGAACACAACACCAACATAACACATCGCACCACGAACAATGCACAAAATAGCTACACACATCCATGTGACTGCACAACCATATCATACACACAACACACACCTGTCACAGCAGGACTGATGGAAAGGGCCTCACACATGCATGCAGGCCATGCACAACAGCACCCACAGCCGTGTTGGCACATGTCACACACACATACTAAGGATCACAAACACAAATTCGACATGGATAAAGAAAGGTAGGAAAAGCAGTGTTTGATGGATGCCAACACCTAGTTGGCCCAGATGTATTAAGTAAACAATATAAATATAGAACTATGTATATTATAGCCCACAGGCAAGTCCAATGTTCAAGGTGCCTAAGAAACATTAGGCACCTCACTGTGCCCCAGCTTGACTCCTGGCAGCAAAATGACCTCCACATGGTAGGGGCATCAAGGGGGCAGGCAGGCACCTCAGTGGCGAAGGGGGTTGATGGTGGGGATTTGTGCTTGTGTGGTGGGTCTTTGGGTTTGGGCTTGGGATGGGGGGTTCTTGGGTTTGGGTTTTAGTATGGGTGGGAGGTCCTTGGGTCTGACCTTGGGAGGGGGCGCCTTGGCCTTGGGCCGGTTTGACTTTTTTGCAGGGGGAGGGGCTGGGGAAATAGCAGGGGTGGTAGAGGAGGACTTAGAGGTGGAAGGGCTGGACTTGGGGAGGGACACAGAGGGCTCAGATGTCTCATGGGGTGGGAGAGGAATAGGGAACAGTGAAACTCATACAGGAAACATTTCTTAGGCACACAGGGGCGGTCATGGGGAAAGGCTTTGGGAGTGGAGGCAGAGGGAATGGTTGTAAGATGTGTTTCTGTGGTTATCTTGGATGCAGGTGCATGCGTGGAATGCTTGTATGTGCTGGGTGTCTGTTGGGTGGGTGTGTGCAGGCGTTTAGGTGTCTTGGGTGGAGGAGGTGCTGGGAGATGCCAGGCTGAATGGGTGACTGTTGGTATGGTGTCTGCAGGTATGGTACATGTGCTGCATGTGGGGGTGTTGGTGGTTGTGGTGAGTGCGGATGTGGTGTCTGGGGTGGATGTTTGAAGGTCTGATATTGTGGTGAATGTGGGTAAGATGGGACTGATGGCTGGATCTGCCAATGATGATGTGCTGCCTGCAGGAGTGTCAAGTGTAGTGTCTGTGAAGTAGGGGGTGGGGGAGGCTGTGCAGGGAGGGAATGTTGTTGTGTCTGCATGTGTGTGTTGTCTGTGTGCATGCCGGTGGTGGATCCTGTGGTGCATGTGTTTGTCAGTACCAACCGTGTCTGTTGAGGTGGATGCATGCCTGGATGGATGTGGGGAGGGGGGTTGGGGATTGGGAAGAGGTAGGTGGAGGGGGGACGGAAGACAAAGGGACACTGGCTGCCGTCATTGAAGTGGCCAGAGCCTGAAAGGATTTCTGGAGGCCAGCCATGGCACAGTGAATGCCTTCCAGGAACGCATTGCTCTGTTGTACTTGAGCTGCCAGTCCCTGGATAGCATTCACAATGGTTGACTGACCCACAGAGATGAACCTCAGGAGGTCAAAGCCTCCTCACTGAGGGCAGCAAGGCTGACTGGGGAAGGGGCAGCGGTGCCTGCGGCAAATGAGACACCCACCCTCCTGAGTGATCGGTTATGGGCAATTGGTTGGGGAGCAGCTGGAAGGGCGGTGCTAGAAGGGGGGTGGCAGAAAGAGATGGTGCTGGGGTGAGCCCTGATGGGTCCGCCAGCGCCAGGAAGTGTCCACAGGAGGAGGATTCCGAAGATGATGTGTTGGATCTGCCTTTCCCCCGTGCCACTCCCCTTGCCCTCCGTCCCACTGGTTCCCTCGGTGTCAGTGGTGACACCTTCCTGGGTCCCATGGGCTGCTGCTTCCCCACTTGTCTGTGCCCCTTCTCCTCCACCAGACGATGCTGATGCTTACAATGAGAGAGAAAGAGGGAAAGAGGGAGAGAGAGAGATTGGGGCAAAATGGTTAACATATACCTCCTATTGACACAGCTAATCATGTACGTCTGTCACTAAACATATCATGGCAGTGGTAATCTAATTTGCAAGAACACATTACCTACATCATGTCATGACATGGCACTACTTTTCATGCCTGCCTGGCAAACCTCACACCTACAGCAAGACCTAAGTAGGACAGCACTACACTAGTCATCCCCATGATGCCAACCTATGCCCTCTTAAGCTGGGACAGCATGCTCTGGATGCACTATCAATACCATGCCTGATTACACATGACCATGCCTGCCTCATCATGCCCCTATCACCCATTGGTTGTGCAGATTACACAACAATACACTGCAGTCCCTTACAGTGACAACACCTGACTAGTCCATGTTCACTGTCAAATGTCCATTACAGTGAAGACAACTCCAAACACTGAGCACACAGCACTTATCTGTCCTTACACATGGCCGCCCACTCAATATAGTGAAGCCATCATGGAGGACAACTCAGATTTGGCCAATTCCAGTCAGACACCTAGACACTTCACATCAGATGTGCCATGCAAAACGCAAACCACTCCCAATCTGCCACAACCTAATAGCCAAGCCAAGCTGTAAGAGTCACAGGCCATCGGACGTGCCCCTAACTATCCATGTTGACATGATGTAGGCAGTCAGCCAGCAATGCAGCAGAGGACAGGCTAGGGCTTTGTTATACATGCCATATACATACCATGGTGACACATCTGGGATCTCCCAGGGCACTTACCACCACAAGTACCAACTTATACTTTGAAAGGACACACCCTCACAAGTATAGTCCCCAAGAATGCACTGTGCAATCAGACCTCATCAAATCTACATGTATCAGTGTCCCAGGTTGCCTAGCTACACATACCCTACAGTCAGCACATCATCTATATATGCCTAGTTAGCTGTCAGGCCACTACTCATCCCATGAAGGGCAGTGCAGTGGTGGAACTGTAATGCCACCCCCACAATCTATCTATACCAGTTACAGTACATGATCTACATAGTCCAAGGGATGGAATGAGAGTTGCACAGTCTCATATACAGTTTGGCTACAGAGATGGGAGTGGACTGACACCTCAGAGCCACTGATGCAGATGGCTGGAGCTGGTCATACACAATGCTTAGAGTACTACTGACACTCCCATCCATCGTACGGCCAGGATGGAGTCACACATGTGCCCATGTCATTTGTGCATCTACACATTACAGACTTTGTGAGGTATGTGACAGGGAGGTGAAAATCCACTGATAGTATAGCATGGGGACACAACTACTAAAGATACTCAGCAAGGGTGCCTATTTCCCATTTCGCAATTGTTGATGCACATGTCACATTAAAGGCAATGTCACTTTGGCAGCACTTAGGTACCCAATCCCAATAATGGCCATCAAAGTCCCAGTATACCCTCAGTACTCACCCCCTTGTGGCTGCTGTGCTGCCCTCAAACGCCCATTGCATTACAAAACGAAAAAATTAAACGTTTTCGTTTCATTTTTTCAGAGCAGGCAGTGGTCCTATGGACCACTGCCTGCTCTGAAAAAATGTTTTCCATGTCATTCACAAAGGGGAAGGGGTTCCATGGGGACCCCTTCCCTTTTGCGAATGAGTTACCACCAGTGTGACACTGGTGGTAACTGCGATTGCTTTGTGACCACTTTCGCGGTCACAAAGCAATGCAGCATCGCGCCGCGACTCGCAATTAGGAAGGAGAACACCCCTTCCTAATTGCGACTCGCAGTCCCGTTTTGCGAGTCAGTAACCTGGTTACCGACTCGCAAAACGGGGATTGGGCATTGTGATGTGCTTTTTGCACGTCGCAAACAGCAAAATTCGCTGCATGCAACACCAATGCATGGACATCACTCACAGCCCTGCATGGACACCCATCACTAAGGCATGTACATTAGAGAGACTCATCTCTAATGTACATGATTCTCTGGAGTTTGCGTGTGAGTTTGAGTGTGGTGCCGGCGTAGAGGGCGTTACCATAGTCTAGTGTGCTGATGATGAGTGCATGGGTGACTGTCTTCCTGGTCTCTGGGGGAATCCATTTGAAGGATTTTTTTAGAGTGCGGAGTGTGAGGAAGAAGGAGGAGGTAAGAGCATTGATTTGCTGTGTCATGGAGAGGGAGGGGTCCAGGATGATGCTGAGGTTGCGTGTGTGGTTTGCGGGGGTGGGTGCGGATCCTAGGGCGGTGGGCCACCAGGAGTCGTACCATATGGTTTTGTTGGGGCAGAAGATGATGATCTCGGTTTTGTTGGACTTAAGCTTGAGGTGGTCATCCAGTTGGCGGTGTCGAGGAGAGCTGCGTGTAGGTTGGTTTTGGCGGTGGTGGGGTTGCGGGTGAGGGAGAGGATGAGTTGGGTGTCATCTGCGTAGGAGAGGATAGTGATTCCGTGAGGTCGGAGGATGTTGGCTAGGGGGATCATGTAAATGTTGAAGAGTATGGGGCTGAGAGAGGACCCTTGGGGGACTCCGCAGATGATCTTGGTGGTGGTGGAGTGGAAAGGTGGGAGGCGGAATCTCTGGATCCGGTCAGTGAGGAAGGAGGTGAGCCAGTCTAAGGCTTTGTGGCGAATTCCTATGTTGTGGAGGCGTGTGCGGAGTGTGTGGTGGCAGACAGTGTCAAAGGCTGCAGAGAGGTCTAGAAGGATGAGTGCGACGGTCTCGCCTTTGTCGACTTTGGTCCTAATGTCGTCAGTGCATGCGATGAGGGCGGTTTCCGTGCTGTGGTTCTTGCGGAACCCGGATTGTGAGGGGTCAAGAGTGTTGTTTTCTTTGAGGTAGTGTGATAGGCAGGTGTTGACTAGTTTCTCGGCGACCTTGGCGGGGAAGGGGAGGAGGGAGATGGGGCGAGAGTTGGAGAGGATCTCTGGGTCGGCTTTGTTTTTTTTAGGAGATCAGTGATTTCCGCGTGTTTCCAAGGGTCTGGGTAGGTGGCGGCATCGAAGGAGGAGTTGATTATGTCACGGAGTATGGGGGCGATGGTTGGGCTAGCTTTGTTGTAGATGCGAAGTGGGCAAGGGTCGGAGGGGGATCCGGAGCGGATGGAGTTCATGTTTTTTTCGGTTTCTTCGTGTGTGGTGGGGGCCCAGGTGGTGAGTGTGGTGGGGGGATCATGAGTGGGGGATGAGTTGGGTGAGTGAGGGGTGTGTGTGGTGGGTGTGTGTGGTATGAAGCTGTTGTGGATGACCAGGATTTTGTGGTGGAAGTGGTTGGAGAGGGCATTGCATAGGCGCTTTGTGTGTGAAGGGTCTGCGTTGCTGGCTTTGGGTTTGGCTAGTTCATTAATGATGGTGAAGAGTTCTTTGCTGTTTTGAGTGTTGTTGTCAAGGCGTGTCTTGTAGTGGTCTCTTTTGGCGGTGCGTATTAGTTGGTGATGGGTGCGAATGGTGGCTTTGAGGGTGGAGAAGTTGGTTGTGGAGGGTTCTTGTCGCCATATTTTCACCGCTTGGCAACATTTTAGAGTCTTGGAGTTTGTGGGTGAACCATGGGGCGTTCTTGATGTTGCGGGTGGCGATCTGTTTTCTGAGGGGGGCTAGTGTGTCTGCGCAGGCGGTGATCCATTTTGAGAGGTTGTGGGCTCCTGCATTGGGGTCGTTGGTGTGGAGGGGGGGTTGTGAGCCAGTTGGGAGTTCAGGTGTTCTGTGGGGATCTTGTCCCACATGCGGTAGGGTGTGGTGTGTTGATGGTGGTGTGTGGGGGGTTTGGCGAAGGAGAAGTGTGTGTTGCGTTGGGGGTGTTGTGTGTGTTGTCGGGGGTCACTGTGGCTGGTGTGTGGTGTGAGGGAGGAGAAGCAGGAAAAATGACAGATGTGGCAAGTGAAGGGGCCATGAGTGTGTGTGGGGCTGGAAAGGGTGCAGGTGGGGCGAGGGCCTGGGTTGAGTGAGTGGAAAAATGAGGGGGGAGTAGGCTTGTCTGCGAGTGCCAGGGGGACTGGCGCTGGACGTGGTCTTGGCACAGACGGGAGCAGACGGGCTTGCCTTTGGCGCGTCTGCACCGCGGCATCCATAAATGGGGGGAGGGAGGGAGTGGCAGCTGGGAGGAGGGAGGACTGGATGAATGGGAAGGCTGGGGGGGTGGGGCCGCAGGGGATGGCAGCTGCGGGAAAAAAGAAAGAAGCGAAGGTGAGGGGGAGGCAGGAGGAGCCGCAGGGGACGCAGCGGCTGGTGAAGCTGGAACGGAGCAAGCAGAGACAAAGGGAATGGAACGGTGAGGTGGAGGGGGGAGGCGGGAGGGTCAGCAGGGGACGCAGCAGCTGGGGAAGCTGGAACGGAGCAAGCAGAGATGAAGGGAACGGAACGGTGAGGTGGAGGAGGGAGGCGGGAGGGGCCGCAGGGGACGCAGCAGCTGGGGAAGCTGGAACGGAGCAAGGAGAGACAAAGGGAACGGAATGGTGAGGTGGTGGCACTGGGCGGCGGAGCGGGTAGCGACATGCCTGCTAATGCAGGTGCCAGAGTGGGGCACAGATATCTGAAAACAGAAATGCCAAAAGGTACAGTAAGTGGCCATGGAATTTGGAGAATCTGCCTGTCATGTACAATGTCAAATACAAAACTGTCAATGCAAAGTGAAGTTAGTGTCTTACCTGTGTGTCACTGGAAGTACTGTCGTATAATAGCTGTTCTGTTGTCCTCACCCTCATCCTCTGCCTCCTCATCTTCACTGTCCACAGGGTCCACTACTGCCACACGCCCATCTTCAGCCTCATCCTCCTGCAGAAAAGGCACCTGGCGTCTCAAGGCAAGGTTATGCAACATGCAGCATGCCACGATTATCTGGCAGACCTTCTTGGGTGAGTAGTACAGGGATCTACTAGTTAGATGGAGGCAACGAAACCTGGCCTTCAGGAGGCCGAATGTCCTCTCTATTATTCTTCTTGTGCGCACATGTGCCTCATTGTAACGTTCCTCTGCCCTTGTCCTGGGATTCCTCACAGGGGTCAGCAGCCATGAGAGGTTGGAGTAACCAGAGTCAACTGCAAGTATTGAGGGATACCTGTTAGCCAAACACTAACCCTTATGGCCAACACCATACCCATACACCAACATATACTGGGTGGGAACCATTGGCTCACCAATTAGCCACACCTGGTGCCTCTGGAGTTGAGCCATCACATAAGGGATGCTGCTATTCCTCAGGATATAGGCATCATGCACAGACCCAGGATACTTTGCATTGACATGGAAGATGTACTGGTCCGCCAGGCACACTATCTGCACATTCATTGAGTGAAAGCTCTTTCGATTTCTGAACACCTGTTCATTTCTCCAGGGGAGGGGGGGAAACAATTGCACTATATGTACCATCAATAGCCCCAATAATGTTGGGGATATGTCCCATTGCACAGAAGTCAGCTTTCACTATGGCCGAATCCTCCACCTGGGGAAAACAATGTAGCTGCGCATGTGTTTAATCAGGGCAGACAACACTCTGGTTAGCACTATTGAGAACATTGGCTGAGTCATTCCTGCTGCCAAGCCCACTGTCACTTGTAAGGAGCCACTTGCCAAGAAATGGAGCACTGATAGGACTTGCACCAGAGGAGGGATCCCAGTGGGGTGACGGATAGCAGATATCAGGTCAGGCTCCAATTGGGCACACAGCTCTGTGATTGTGGCCCTGTCCAGTTTACAGGTGAGGATAATGTGCCTGTCCTCCATTGTTGTCAAGTCCACCAGGAGTCTGTACACAGGGGGATGTCTCCATCTCCTATTCATCTGCAGCGGTTGTAATCTAGGGGGCAAAACGGTGACCAGCTGGTCAGTATTCCACATTTCCAAACGCTACACGGCACTGCATGTTCTGACTGTAACAGTATGTTGTTGGATAGGTCCATATGGTTCCTATGTGTACTATGATGCAGTTAGGTGCCATGGCCTGGCCCCCCTGAAATGGCATCCGCCTGTCCTGTGTGGATGGACATGTGGAAATGAGGTAATGCCGCTGATGTTGTGCGCCGTTGCGGGAGGCAGTCCAGTACCGCTGTGCAACTCCTCATTGGTTGTCATTGGTCCCTATGTGTTACAGTGGCCAATGGTGATGTACACCGGTGGTGACGGTACACAGAGCTTCAGACGTGACTGCCATTTTCTATCTGTTCACTCACTTGCTACCTGACCTTCAACAGGAGAGGACCTACACTACAAGTGCTGCTGTGACCTGTGTCTGGAACCGACCATGGCTTGTGTCACTGGGGACAGGGCCCCTGCCTTCACCGCTGCGGAGTTGGAGAGACTGGTGGATGGGGTCCTATCCCAGTACCAAATGCTGTATGGGCCTCAAGAGCAGCAGGTGAGTATACTGTAAGCATGATGCATGGGGCATGAATGCATGGAGTGCCGTGTGTGAGAGCCACGTGTAGGGGGGTTGGTGGAAGTGTTCTGGGCAGCATGATGCATGTATGGTGGGCAATGTCTGTGCAAAAGGGGATGTGAGGGCTATGGTGGGCCATGAGTGTAACAGGCCGGACGGTATGACTGATACCTTTTTCTATGTTTCTTTTTCTGCAGGTCAGCGCCCATCAGAAAAAGGGTATATGGCCTGCCACCGCCAAGGATGTGCGGACCCTGGGGGTCTTATGCAGGCTGAGCACCCACTGTCACAAATGGTGGGAGGACCTGAGCCACTGGGCAAGGAAGACAGCGGAGGCCCAGCTGGGGATGGCCTCCCAACGAGGAAGGGGCACTCGTCGAACCCTGACCCCCCTGTTGGCCCACATACTGGCGGTGGCTTATCCGGAGCTAGATGGGTTCTTGAGGGCATCACAACAGCCACAAGAGGGTGAGTACAGTTTCCCAATATACTACTTGCACGTGATGGTTTGGTCACCGGGTAAGGTATGTGGACCTGTGGGTGCCCCTAGGCCAGGCCGGACATTGCAGGGTAGGTCCCATGTTGTGCAGGGTTCTGATGTAAAATACCTCCAACCAAGCTAGTAGGCATCCACTACTGGGCAGGGGTCTGTGGGTCTCAGGTATGCTGTTATTGGCGTTAGGTATTCCTGTCCATGGGCTGGTGACTAGCATTGTGACTGTTATTGCATTGCCTAGTGCGTAGGGCTGTTCCCTCTGTGTGTGTGTCGTGTACGCCAACGGTGGTGTTGTTGCTGCCATTAACCAAGTGTATCCTTTGTCTCTTCCTCCCTCTTTTTGTTTTGTCACCCTGTCCTTATGTGCATTAGCATCATATGGCGGAGGAGCAGAGGCACCAAAGACAGAGGGAGCTGCATCCCACAGGGCCCAGGAGGCCGAATCCACTGACGGTGAGGGCACCAGTGGGACTGAGGGCAAGGGGAGAACCTCGGCAGAGACAGGTGGGAACAGTTCGGACAGTGATACCTCCTCCGATGGAAGCTCACTGCTGGTGGCGGACACCTCTACGCCTACCCCAAATACAGGTACAGCCGCCACCCCCCATACCAGCACCGCCCTCCCAGCAGCCACCTCAGCGAGTTTACCATGCCTGCTCATCCAGGAGGGTGGGCATCTCCTTCACCCCAGGCACCTTAGGCCCTGCCCCAGTTAGCCCTGCTGCCCTGAGTGAGGAGGCTATTGACCTCCTGCGATCCATCTCTGTTGGGCAGTCAACCATAGTGAATGCCATCCAGGGGCTGGCAGGCCATTTGCAACAAACAAATGCATTCCTGGAGGGCATTCTCTCTGGCATGGTGGCCGAACAGAGATCAATCCAGGCTCTGCCCTTCTTCCTGATGGCAGCCATTGTCCCAGTCTCTAGCCTCCCCCCCCTCCAACTTCCTCTACCCAGTCCCATTCCCCTCAACCCCAACCTATCCCAAGCACACATTCAGACCAGCATGCACCCAAGACAACACACAGGAGTGGCTCAGGCAAACACAAGCACCACACATCATCCCACAGGCACTCACACAAACACCATCCAGATGGAGACATAACAACATCCACTGACTCCACTGTGTCCCCCTCCTCCTCATCCTCCACCACCCTCCCAGTAGCGTCTCCACTCACACCTGCCTGCACTACATCCTCATCCACTACCCCCATCAAGCCTATCACTACACACCCCTCACTGGCAGTCACCACCCCCACATCCATGCACAGGTCCACTGTGTCCTCTCCCACTGTGTCTGTGCCCCCTCCAGCGCCAAAGTACACAAACGCAAGCACTCAGACACCCAACAGCCATCCAACTCACACCAGTATCAAGCCCATGCACCTTCATCCAAACACAGCAGACAGACATCTCCTACAACCACTCCCTCTTCCTCCACTACAAGAACCTTCACCCTCTTCCCGTCCCAGTGTCCCTAAGAAGCTTTTCCTGTCCGCCGTTGACCTCTTCCCTCCCCCTCCCTCCCCATCCTTCACGTTGGGCCAGGGTGGTCAGAACCCAGGCAAGCACATCAGCCACCCAGTCCACGGCCACAGTAGTGTCGGCAGCTACTGCAGGTTGGAGAGGCTCCAGGGAACCAACCATCAGCACTGACAGTGTGCCTGCACCAGCTGCCAAAGGGAAGGGCAAGGACGCACCACCAGCTGCCAAAGGAAAGGGCAAGGAGGCACCACCAGCTGCCAGGGGGAAGGGCAAGGAGGCACCACCAGCTGCCAAGGGGAATGGCAAGAAGGCACCACTAGCTGCGAAAGGGAAGGGAAAGGGGTCTGCACCTGCAGGCAGGACAGACAGGAGGCCTGGTGCAGGTGCTCATTCTGAGCCCCCACCACCAACCATGGCGGTTCAGCTGTCCAAGGCTGCAGGGGAAGGGCTGGAGCATCCCCCCACCACGGCCTGCACCGCCAGCAGCACCACTGCCAGCAGCAGCAGCCCCAGTGGGAAGCCGTCCGAGGCTGCAGGGGAAGTGCTGGAGTCTCCCCCCACCGCCACCAGCACCGCCAGCAGCACCACTGCCAGCAGCAGCAGCCCCAGTGGGCAGCCGTTCCTCCAGAACCAGTGGAAGAAGCCATCCACTCACCCCCTCCTTGCCAGGAGGAAGCACACTGAGCACAAGGCCCCCTCAACAACCAGTGGGCAAACCACCCACTTGAGAGACTGTGGCTTTGCACTCCCCAGGACCAAGCAGTGGGCAAACCACCCACTTGAGAGACTGTGGCTTTGCACTCACCAGGACCAAGCAGTGGGCAAACCACCCACTTGAGAGACTGTGGCTTTGTACTCCCCAGGACATTGCTCAGGGCATGTGGCCACCTCCAGGACAAGTGGTGTTGTACCATCTTCCTGCTGAGGTGCCCCCCGTTCCATGTCCCCTTGAGGTGCCTGTGTATTTTCGACCTGATGCCTCTGCAGTGTTCTCTCCATGTTGTTGCAGGAGTCAAGTGGGGCCTTGGCCTATGTGTAGTGGCCCTGTGGCCCACGGACATTGATGACTGGGCAGGATCCCTCCATTTGTATATATGTATATACTGTTTTGATTTTGAAGCACGAATTTCTACTATTTTATCTTATTACACTCACTTTAATCTATTTCTTTTGTCCTTCCATTATTCCTGAGGGGTACGGGGTAGATATGTGATGTTATTGCATCTGTTTCTGTGTATGGTGTTGGGGGTGGGGGTGGGGCTGTTGCGTGTTGCATGTGTGGGTCACTCTCTTTTTCCTCCCCCCTCCCTTGTGTGCCAGGCGGCAGTACTCACCGTGGTCGCCTTCGCCGACATTGCTGTTCGCAATGCATGAAGAGGTATACAATCATGGGGAAGATGTGCAACTCGGGCTCCATGGCGTAGTGGTTGTTCCCTGAGTCTCCAGAAGTTTGCCTTCTGTGTACTGTTTCCGCTGTGCTTTTGATGTCATTGGTACCGCCCCGGAAAAGGTGGTGGATAGGCCTCTTGTAATACTGTGGGCGGTACATTGTCTTCCGCCTGGCTGTTGGAGGTTACCGCTGCGGTGCTTGTTGGTGACCGTGGCGGTCAGTGTGTTAAAGTGGCTGTCTGTGTGGGCGGTTTCCACCGTGGTCATAATTCAATTTTTTTTTTACTGCCATCCTGTTCGCGGTATTACCGCCGCTTTATCACTGAGCGCCAGGGTTGTAATGAGGGCCTATGTCTGCCTGAGATTTCTGAACGCATTCTTTACTGGGGCAGATATATAGACAACATATTTGTCATTTGGACTGTCAGCCTATCCAAACTTTCTACCTTGGTTGAGGCTGTTAACCACAATACTTATAACATTTGCTTTACCCAAAATGCCAGCTCCAGTCAAATAGAGTATTCGGATGTTATCTTATATGTTATCTTATACACGATGGTACTAAGGTAGACTTCAGACTAGATAGGAAGCATATAGCCTGCAATTCGATCTGACATGCACAAAGCTCACATCCCAGATCACAAATCAAAGTAATTCCTCTGAGTGAAATGACACATCTTAGAAATATATGCAGCGATTACCAGATTTTTTACAAGAACTCATGTTGTTAGATGACCATTTTAGACAGAGAGGCTACACAAAAAAAAACATTTTATAGAAAGCTAGAAGCAGAATCATAATTACGGAACGTAATTCAGTTCTCACACACAACAAACATAAGAAAGACAAAGATAAACAAAAGAAAGTCACAACATTTGCAAGATTTTGAGAAAACACTGGCATTACTCAAATTGGACACCACTCTGGCTGATATTTATCGGACAATGTTTGCATTACACACAGTAGAGGGGTGACTCTGAGGAACGTTTTATGTACAAACTGCCTAAACCACAAATAGAACTCAGATGTTGGCTACGAGAAAGCCCCAAAGGTTTAATCAATTTAATGAAGGCAAGCTGATCTGTTTCTAAAATAATACAAAGTTCAAATGCAACATTCACCATCTCATGAATTGCAATACCAGGTTTGTAATTTATTGTAGTGTGTGCCAGTGTCAACACATCTATATGGGCAGTACTATACAGCCACTAAAAGAGAGGATACAAGAACATATTAGGGCTATTAAAAATAACAATACTAACTACCCATTGGCTGTACATTAGAATTCCAACCATGCAGGGTAGCAAATTATTAAAATTGCATTCCATAGTTTTCCTTTGGTTGAACCCAACCCCAGAGAGGGGCAATAGATTTATGGCCATAGGAAAATGCTGTCAAGAATAAGGCCATGCGCAGTCCGGGTCCCGCCCGAAACTCCGCTGCGCGGCTCTAAGGCAATTTATGCACACCACTTGTCATCCCCTCTTGTTCCGAAGGTGGCCATCAGCGTTGTCTGCCCTGTGGCAAAGCTCATAGAGCTGCAGGTTCAGGACATTGGTGGACAAGATGCACTTATCAGTGCTATTCCAAGAAGGGACTACAATTCCCATGTTTTTAGAGGCAGAAGCCATCTTGGGGTGTGGCAGGCCTATAAAGCCCATCCACATCCAAGCACGTTGATCACTATTTTGAAGACTTTGAAGCAGTCAGACCTCGTTGGGGTTTCTCTGAAGAAGAGCAGAGTTCCTGCATGGCAGAGTGACATCCAAATGAAGTATCCTTGTTTCCATGGTGAATTAAAAAACGAGTAGGTCATACTCGTAGCGGTAAGGCCTTGATTAATCCAATTTTGGAGGAAGTCGTTACTTCCAGAAGTAAAGCGCCCCTTAGCACAACGAGCAAAGCGTTTTCAGTTTCCAGTGTACAGCGGCCTTGGCACGACGATCAAAGGCGTTTTAGAGCACAGGTGTAAAGCGCTCTTTGCACTGCAATTCAAGTGCTTCAGTTCACTGATGTAAAGCGCTCTAGGCACGGCAATTCAATCGCTTCAGTTCACAGATGAAAAGCGATCTAGGCACGGCAATTTAAGCACTTCAGTCCACAGATGTAAAGCGCTCTTGACACGGCAAATCAAGAGCTTCAATCCAAAGGTGTAAAGCACTTTTGGCACGGCAATTCGCGCGCTTCAGTCCACAGGTATAAAGAGCTCTTGGCACGGCAATTCAAGCGCTTCAGTCCACAGATGTAAAATGCTCTTGACACGGCAATTCAAGTGCTTCAGTCCACAGGTGTAAAGCGCTCTAGACACGGCAATTTAAGCGCTTCAGTCCACAGATGTAAAGCACTCTTGGCACGGCAATCAAAGCGCTTCAATCCAAAAAGGCTCTTGGCACAACAATCAAAGTGATTCAGGCCACATGAGTATAACGAGCGTAGCGCTTCAGGCAAGACAAGTAAAAGCACTTCCTGGTATTATAAGTAAAGCGCTTCAAGTTCAATGAGTAAAAACTTTTTGGCCTTTATAGTTGTGAATGTGGAAGTATCTTTGGAGATAAGCAAATCATAGTTTTCATTGTTTTTTGGAAAGCATAATATATGAAAAGCATATTTAATTCTTTAAGATTTTCTAGGTCATGATCAAATGTTTATGTTATGAATGCATAGATGTTACAGGATTGATATTCTGAGTATGGTCATAGTCCAAAGCTCTTGTCATCTCTTGGTTCTGAGGTCGTAGTTTATTCTTGTTCCATGATTCAAAGAAGGGGCTTTGCCCTCATTTCAAAAGGGGTCTCCATCTGATATCTCGGAGACGCATTTAGTCAAGAGTCTATTGGTGAGTTATATTTCTATCAATGAGTAAGTGCATATTTGTTCTAACCATTTCTTTTCAGATCTCTCTCCCTGCTGTTCCCCACCCTAATTCCCTTCTCCCCGACTGGCTTAATCATAACTCTGTGCTATAATAGCTTTCTGAGTTGGTGACGCCGGAAGATGGGCCTTTTGCTCAGCAACATGCAGATCCAGAGGAAAAGGACACTGTGACAAATGGAAACTAAGTGGCTAATAAAACTGTGATCTGTGGACAGAGGACTCAATCTTAAAGATAACTCTATGTTTTCTTAAGAATTAAGTAGTAATTGGGCTATCCCTATCCACACTATGGCATACAAACTGTTTTATTGTCTTTATTTCACATATGTTTCTTTTACTGAGTGCCCAAATGTGAATATTTGTACCCTATGTTTGGAGATCACGCCAAGTTGATGCAGTGATTTGCTGACTGGTCTTGCATATTTATACTTATATTATGGAATAATGTTATGATACCCCTTTGTAAACATTATCTATTCTCACTATATCAGTGATTGCTATATACATACATATACATATATATGTAACTCCGTGGCACTCCAGGAGAGTTATTCGCTTTATTCTTGTTCAGTACAACACCAAAACCACCATGGTTGGGAATACCCTGAGCCCCAAGCCTTGGTCCAGGGGGTTCCCATATGATCCAGCCAAGGATAAAAGGTTTTTTTTTTTTAATCTCTGAAATATCTGTGGACAGAGCTGTTGATTTTTCTGAGATTTTTTTTTTAAAACATGGGCCATGTTTTGGGGGCATTAGGTCCTACAAATAGGAGCAGGAAACAATGGCCCACCTCCTAGGGCTTTTAGAAGCCTCGCGGAACACCACCTCCCCGGTGCTATGCTTATTAACTATGACCCCCTGCACCCCAGGGACCACCACTTCCCGGGGACTGCAAGTAAAATGATATAATAGGGGGGTCCTGCAGACAATCCCACCCCCAGGGACAACATATTGCAAAATTGGACCTCCACCTCCCCAAGGCTATGTGTAGAAAGTATGCAGGGGCTTGAGGCCCCCCTTTCTCCCAGGAACCACAACCTCCCTGGGGCAACATATTTAAAAAATAACAGGATGGCCCTCCAGGTCGCCCCAGCTCCCCCCGGGCCCTGGGACCACCACCTTCCTGGGGCTACAAAATGATTTAAAGAGAGGTTCAGCGCGCACACCCGGCCCCTGGGGCCCCTACCACCAACATCCCAGGGCAAAATAGAAAAGATGGCAGAGGGCTCCCTCTTCGAGCCATATATGGCCCTGGGGATCACCACCCCCCATAGCCGGCTCCTGCTACCTCCTGAGGTGCCCACCCTCCGGAGGTAGCTGTTTGCTTTTGCATGATGGGAGGTGACAGCTTCCGCAAACCAAAAGCAACCACTCTGCATTCAGCAAGAAAAATGCTCCTGCTTACGGAAAGTGGAGTTTTCATCTCTTTCCCTGCCCACTAACATGCTGAGGGGGTGGCACGAAAGGTCATTGCGTCCCCCCATATATTTTTTTTATGTTGTCATGGAGAAGTGGTGGTCCCCAGGACCCTGGGGATCTACACTGCTGCCCCTAAGTTTTTTTATTATGTAGCATGAGGAAGGAAGTGGTCCCCAGGAACTGGGGGGGGGGTCCATGCATCCCCCATATATTTTTTTAATGTTGCCCAGAGATGTGGTGGTCCCTGGGCCAGACGGGGCTTTGCGTAGCCCCCCCAAAAAAAATTGATTAGGCAACCTTGGGAAGGAGGTTGTCCTCAGGGCCTGGGGGCCCATGAGAGGCCCCCTAAATATATAGTTAATGTTGCCTCCTTTAAGCTCCAAACCTTTCCGGCTATGCATGGCGTGGCATTTGGAGCTTAAAGTGGCCTGTCTGAAGGGTGTGCCTGGTGTGGGGTTGGTGTGGTTATGGGTGCTTGGCTGTGGGCCATGCATCAAACCCCGCCACACAAGGCCAAAGGCTGGGCATTGTGCTGGTTGGGTGGTTTGGCCAACCTCTGCCCCATACAGCCAAAGGCTGTGTGTGGTGCGGGGTTTATGTGGTTAAAGGGGGTTGAGTGCAGGGCCTGGGCCATGTGCAGTGGTGTTTGGATTAGCGTATGTAATTAAAATAACTTTATATTAAAAAAACATAGGAATTCAAAGAAAGAAACAAAGATAATAGGGACGTTATAGTTAAGAAATACAATTTTTTTAAAAATCATAGAAATTCACTTAAAAAAACAATGTTACAGGGATGTTACAGTCAGGCTCACATTTTATACATACAAAACCATAGAAATTCAGCTGTTAGAGTTAATTCAAGTAACTATACCTTGTGCCCGTAAGTAACTATAACTCGTGCCCTTGCCATGTACAGTTTTCTCCATCAATAATTTTACTGCAAATGTTACAGTGCTATATGATTTTATTTCTCCAACGCCATTTAAGTCATCTTCTTGTAGTTTCAATGATGCCCCTTTCCTCCCCCTAAATCACAATCGCACTAAAACATGTTTTTCACATTTATATTTGGAGAACATTGTGGGCTGCATTTCATTTTAGTTAAATCCTCCGCCCTTCACCTAATATCCCCGCTTTAGATTATTACCAGTTACTGCACAATACATTGCCTTTCTCAGTAAACAAGTCCTAAAAATGTTATCCAGTATACTGCACAACTACTCACCAAGCTAAAACTTACAACAAAAAATATCTTATTATTAATCAAAGAGGCAAATCCTACTGCATTTACCAATGCTTGTTTAATTCCGTGTCATAACTACAGTGTACCTGTAACCTTTGTTTTTTGCAATGAATTCCTAGAGTTTTCAATGTTAAGTAATATTTAATTACCTCATGTTAATCCAATCCCTGCCGCGCATGGCCTTCGGCTGTGCACAGCGGGGGGTTGACTACAGGGCCTGGCCTGTGGCTAGGCCCTGCAACCAACATTCACAGGCACCCAGTCCCGTACCAGGCAAGGCCTTCGGCCCAGTTACCCCTCTCCCAGTTTTGAAAATCGGCCAGGTCCTCGGGGACTAGGTTATAAAAGTTGCCAGACATATTGTAATATGTGGGGTAATTAGCAGTGCATGGCAAGGGTGCATGTTTTTGTTACCTTAGGGCACGAGTTATAGTGAATTTCTACATTTTTTGAATGTAAAGTAATTTCAATTTCTTCATGTTAATCAAACAACTGTCACACACAGCCTTTGGATGTGCATGGTGGGGGTCGGCTGCATGGTCTCCGGCCAACACCTTATAACTACCCAATCCTACGCCACTCACTGCCTACCCCACAGCACTCATGAAGTGCTTCTTTGTTTTGTGGAAATGTGACCATATTCCTATGCATCAACAACATGTCTCCAAAACCAGCGGGAAACGTGTTTGAGGCGTCCTTTTAGTAA
Organism: Pleurodeles waltl; assembly: GCF_031143425.1. NCBI lineage: Eukaryota > Metazoa > Chordata > Amphibia > Caudata > Salamandridae > Pleurodeles > Pleurodeles waltl. Next base: position 884,126,241 of record NC_090450.1, read on the forward strand.
GCTCTCCATCTTCCTGGGAAAATGGGGGGAAGAAGGAGGTACATATCGTTAATGTATTTGGGGCAGGGCCAAAAGCGCAAGACCTGTAGGCATACTTGTAGTTTTTAAAAGAGGTAGCAGCAGATGACAAGAAATTATCCATTTGTGACAGTCACTACATCAGATATAGTGCTCGAAAAAAGAAAGGATGCAAAAACCTCCATCAAGGATTACAGATAACTTTTCATGGTGGAAATGCAAAGAAAACACACTTACTTTGCCTTGACAATGAGCAAGAAATTAGGATGATTAGTACTTTACAGAACTGAAGCTTCAACTTGGGCACCTGCTTTCTTTATATCTGTAAGTGCTTCCCATTGAGGTTTAATTTCTGTGAAATTGTGAAATGAGCATTGTGCCACAATGACTCTGGCCCTGTTTATTTATTTAAGGAAGGATTTGTTTTTTTTTTTATAGACATTGGTGACTGCTGGAGAAGCCTCACGGCCCCCACAGTTCCAGCTGGCTCCCCACATCCTGCAGGAGCTGTCATTGCTCCCACACACAGGGAGCTGCTGGAAATACAGCTCACTGCATGAAAGAGCAATACTTTCATCTCTTTCCCTGTCTGCATGTTTGCGGGCAGGAAAAGAGATTCAATCTCTGTTTCCAGCAAGCAGGAGAATTTTGACAGCTCCTGCTTCCTGGAAGCGGAGTGTGCTTTTGCAAAAGTGGACACCTTGGGAGATAGCAGGAGCTGGCCCTGTGAGGGTGACAGTCCCCAGGGTCATATGGCTCCAGTGTGGGAGGCCACACGGCCCCCTCCATTATTCTGCACGGGCTGGCCCTGGAGAGGTGGTGGTCCCAGGGGCCATATATGGCCCTGGAGTGGGGGCTACATCTGAGCCCCATAATGGCTGCCAGCCCTTCCTGGTTGAAGTGTTGGCAGCCAATCAGATCTCTACACAAGATTAGAACTATTTGCGAATTATTCACGCTTCTAGATATACAAATTTAGATTTCTTTTAATATCTCAAAAACAACAGAACAGATTTACACCTAATAACAAAAAGTGTACTTTCTGGACCAAAAGCTACTTTCTGCCAAATTTGGTGTAATTACGTCCAGCAGTTGGGCTGTAAGTGTGTTCAAAATCTCTACCGGAATTAATATGGGAAACAAATATTTTTTTACCCCTCTTTTTTATCAACTCTGAAACTTTCCATGCACAACACAACCAAACTTGACACTTTTTTAAAAAAAGTTCATGAAGATTTGTCAAACAGTACCAAATATATAGCCAAGTCAAGAAACACTTTTGGAATGAAAACTAGGTCCTAACTATAACTACCACTAACAAAAAAAGTTATAGGGACGTTATGGGTAAATTCAGATTTTACATGCACAAAACCATATAAATTCAGCAGTTATAGTTATACTTATGTTAAAAAGCCAAAAATTGTCACCTGAGGTTACTTCAAGGCACGAGCTATAGTTTCTTCAGATAAGTATAACTATGACTGCTGAATTTCTATGGTTTTGTGCCTGCAAAATCTGAACATAACTATAACATCCCTGTAATCTTTGTTTTTTTAGTCAATTTCTATGTTTTTTTGAGGTTTTGGTTGTACAATCTATTGTTAATATCGATCTTAAAAGGGGTTTACATCCCGCCCCCTTGCTTTTCATTGGTTCTTACTTTTCCTCAGTTTCTATTGGCTGTAGACTATTATTTCCTGTTCTTTCATGTGTGTTTGCTCTTATCAGTGTGCCAGTCCCAAGTACTTCTTTTCATCAGCCAAACTTCTTTATGAGGCTGCTCTCTTGATATTGACAAAGTTCAGCATTCTAGTGTTCTTCCTCTCCAATGTGCACCTCACCTGCACAATACCTCTTGTTTGTTCAGCCCACCAAATCTCCCTGTCGCTGCATTAGATTAAAAGTAACAGTGAAATCAGGAGCTGCAATCTCCGATCGCAACAGCATTTACCAGTCGCCCCAGGTAGGGTGACCAGATCTTGAGAACAAAAAAACGGGACATTTTGCAAAAATAGAAGAAGGACTACAATTTTACGTCAACGGAGCACCCCTGAATGACAGCTCTCATCAACTTAAGAACACAGATGAGGCACTAGGAAAAGAAGTAAGTAATTTTGAAAAACCAGCATCATTCCTGTTAATTACATTGCTTACTTATATCATCTACTAACTAACACATCTTTAGAACATCATAAAAGTGCCTTTCACTGTTTTCAGTCGCCCCCCTCTAAAAACCAGGACATAAGCCAAATTTGCCAAAATCTGCCGGGACAGTAAGTGAAACCCCGGGACTGGCCCGGCAAATCCGGGACGCATGGTCACCCTAGCCCAAGGGCAATGTTCACACGCCAGTACCCCTGGGGCGAAGCAGAGACCCACTATGGTGCCAAAGCCGCATCAGAATCCGAGGTCGGCGCTAGTTTACTTTTGGGTTCTAGCACTCCATTTGAGTGCATCCGCGGGCCATCTGCTCTGCTCCTCTGCACTCTTCACACATCGTTTCGAGTTTCCCCACTCGCTATTGTCCTCATTATTAGTCCCTTCCTATTCATTGCGTTCCCATTCCCTTCCTGCCTTGCTGCGTGACCCATCTCCCCACGAATTATTTCCAATGCTGCTTGTAACATGTAAATATTTGTTTATGCCATTTGATAGTTGCTCAGAATTAAATGTACATGTGCAAGCACTGGCAGGCCATACCCCCACACGACACGAACATTATTGTCTCGATACACCCTTCATTTCCTGCCAGAACCCGAGTTTAAGAGTGCACACCTCGCCACTAATTGATCGCCATGTAGAACAGTGACCCGCACCAAGATCACACACCTCTGGGCACATTCGGAAGAACAGGCGCCAAGCAGAAGAAAGGAGCCTTAGAACTGTTTATTACTGCGGGGAAAGCGGAAGCAATAAATAACATGCAATTATTTTACATGCTGTTTGATAGTTGCTCAGTTTACGCATATAGTGAATAAAAATGCACATATGGGAGTACTTCCAGGCCATGCCCCCTGCACGTATTGAAAATTATCGCCTCAATCCTCCCTTCAATCCTAACCAGAATCCGAGTTATAGAGTGCACACCTCGCTACTAATTATCGATGTTTAAAGTAGTGACCCGTCCCGCGATCACATATCTCTGGGCACACTCGGGAAAACAGGTGCCAGGCAAGACGTGCAGAGTAAAGAAGCCTCTCATTGTTTATTGCTGTAGGGAAAGCAGTACCAATAAAAATGCCACCTTTTGACTTTACAGAAGCCTTCTGCCTCAGTTTACTCCATGCACCCAACAGGAATTACTTTGTATGAAGCACGCTGAGTTGACTACAGTTCCACTAATGTGCAGTGTAACACAAGGAACTGAAGTGAAATGGATGCTCTCCCTTGCACACAAAGAAATTATCAATGATGTTGGAACCTTTTGCTGCATGCCTCAGTCTTGCAATATATGCCAGATGTTTATCCTAAAAAGTACTACAAAACAAAACTGTTGAGGCTCACATCACATGGCCGTTGAAAATGAACATGCACAATCGTGTTTCAGAGGGGAAGTTTATGAATGTCTTCAGCTGCTAGTGAAGCTATGCGAGTGGTGTGTATGAAGAAAACAAAATGGAAAAATAAATTGTTTGGGATTATCCTAAAACACTCTTTCGGACTGCTGGTCTATCATCCAGTAATTGACGTTAGTTAGGAATGTCATAGTACAAATACTTTTCAGTGAGGACGAACCCCCTGTGAATATTCCCATACTTGGCCCTCGATGCATTCTTGTCAACTAAAGCCTTGTAAAGACTGCATCCGCAAACAACTCATGAGAACTCACTCAGGAACAACAATTAAAAGCAAAAGGGAAGAACAATCAACATATCTGATCTTCAATGCTTCCACAATGGAAGGGTATGCTTTACTTTACCTGACCTCCTAACAGACACTGAATGATATTCTAAGAACTTAACTTGACACATGACGTATACGAAAGTTTTCAAGAAATGGGAACAACAGTGGACATGCACTGGCAAAGCCAATAGGCTTTGCCTATGCACTATCTATTGGTTTTTGTCAATGTATTTATAAAACGTTGCACAGAGGCGCTAGCTGCTGTGCAATATCGCTTAAAGCTTAAAAAAAACAATATGATGCAGACTGCGTTGACCACGTTATGGTGCTTTTTAAACTTTAAGCCATGCTGCAGAGATGCTAATTTGTTGTGTTGGTGATAGCACTTAAAATGTATAAGTTCCTGCCGCACTGAGGACAAATCCGCCATGTCTTAAAGAACTATGTAATCAGGACTGGAAATGATTGGCATGTTTTTTGGCTGCATTTTTTGGTTTGTCCAACGCTTTTAATTTAATCTCCTTGTGTCAGCACTCATTTCAAGTGTACTTGTGAGCTGTATGACTTTTTTCTCCGACACCTTTTAAGTCATGTTCTCATACTTTCAACAATGCTCCTTTCCGCTCCCTAATTCACAAACATACTAAAAAAACACGTTTCTCACATATTTATTTGGAGAACATTGTGGGCTGCATTTCATTTTAGTTAAATCCTCTTCCCTTCACCTAATATCTCCCCTTTATATTACCACCAGTTACTGCACAATATATTGCTTTTCTCAGTAAACAAGTCCTAAAACTTTTACGCAGTTTCAGTAACTTATACTGCACAACTATTCACCAAGCTAAAACTTACAACAAAAAATAACTTATTGTTAATCAAAGTGACGAAACCTGTTGTATTTACCAATGTTTGTTTAATTCTATGTCCTAACTATAGCGTAGATGTAACCTTTGTTTTTTTTGTAGTGAACTTCTAGAGTTTTAAATATTAAGCAATATTTAATTACCTCATGTTAATCCAACCCCTGCCATGCATGGCCTTCAGCTGTGATCGGCGGGGGTTGACTGCAGGGCCTGGCCTGTGGCTAGGCCCTGCAACCAACATTCACAGGCAACCAATTCTGTACCGCCCAAGGTCTTCAGACTACCTACGCCCCTCCCAGTTTTAAAAAACGGCTTGGTCCTCGAGGAGGTTCCCGGGGACCCATGTTGGCCTCGGGAGGGGAGCCATGCATACAACCCTACCCAATTATATTAATCAATAGACCCCCCAGGACCTGGCCCACCCTGGGGGCATATAGAAAACAAGCATGGCAGCCCACACTTGTGTTTTATTTTGTTTTATTTTACAGTCGATTCACAGATTCATTGTGAACTTGCAGAAACATTGGTTAAAATAAAAATTGGCCCCATGAGACCCCACCACCAGGTCTAGAGGGTCAGTATATCTCTACCCTGCCCCCTTGTCTGTTTTTAATATTTTTTCTTGGGGCTAAGCTGAGTCTGAGTCCAAAGATAGCTGCCAACCCAATGTGATTGAAGTGCTGACAGCCAATCAGATCTCAACATGAAATCTGTTGGCTTGGTTGAAAGTCCCAGGTGCCATAGCAGCCAGACTACACTGCCTTCTAAACAAGAATAGACGGTCAAGCCATTCTGAGACAGAACACCAGGAGAGGAAGTCAACATTACCCTGCAGCTTCCCAGGAACATGGAACGCCTGAAATGAAAAAGAAGAACCAGCGGGGCACCTTAGGTTTTGAGTCTTTATGAAATGCCAACCAGGTGAAAGAGGCATGATCAGTCAAGAGAATACATGTACGCCTCATGAGATAATACTGCAGAGCCCCCATGGCCCACTTATCTATGGTGACCAGATGTACCTCTCGGAAAATAGTTTGTGGCTCTGATACAGTACGGGGTGAAACTCGCCCAGCTGATCGGGCTATGACAGAACGGCCCACAGGCCTCTACCAGAGGCATTGGTCTGTAGCACAAATGTCTTATCAAAGTCAAGACACGACTGGAGCTCGACACAAGGCCTTCTTCGAATGCTGGAAGGGAGAAAATCCTGTTGACCTCTGCTTGAGTACAGATGGTGAAAAAGACCAATGGTAGCTTCCTGTCCCAATCCTCCCGGTCTTGTGTATTATTTTCCTCAACATCATCTTGATAGCCCTATTGTAGCACTCCTCTAATCAGTCTGTCTGTGGGTGATATTTTGCTATCCAGATCTGCTGATACCTAGTAACTTGCAGGTCTGACCCATCAACCGGGACATAAAGGGGGTGCCTTGATCAGTCAACAGCTCATGTGTGAAGCCTAGCCGGGAAAATAAGGAGACTATGGACTGAGCAACGGCCATGCTGCTCAAGGGGATCACCTCCGGATAACGGATTCGGTAACCCACTAAGACCAGTATGTTCTGGTGTCCCCGAGTGAAGGGAGTCAGAAGGCCTACCGGTTCCGTCCCAACCCGCAGAAATGGTAGCTCTATTATGGGGAGTGGGCTTAAGGGGGCTCTTGCCACCCCTAGGGGATTCACCCGCTGGCATTTGGGACAGGCTGCACAGTACTTGGCTACTTCTTAGGACACACTTGGCCACCTGGCCTCTCAAGCAGATACTTTAGAGTATGTTCCTGCCTGCTTTGTCCACCCCCAGTTTGGCTACGAGCGAGATGCATGACCAGTTTGTCTTTATTCTGAGAAACCCTGTATAACAGTGCCCTTTCAATGCAAAAGAAAGGGCCTACCTGATCAGGTTCGTTCTCCTTCACTTGTTCCCATGCATGCATCATGGTGCTATCATCCTTCTGCACTGTCCAGAAGCTCCTTGAAGGAGCCTGGAATCCCTCTGAAGAGGGAAAAACACAAGCAGTGGAGGCTTGGGATCTCATTTAGTACTTTGTTCGTTCCCTTCTTTTCTCCCTTTGTTTTTTACCTCTTTTCCAACCGGGGTCCTTATTTTCATCTCACAGAAGGGCTCCTCCCTGAGCCATCCTATTGCAGTTTTCTGGGGTGTCAAGGAGGCGGATAGTCATCAAAACGGTGTGAATCCTTTCCCAGGAGTACCTTTTCAGCTATAAAGAGGACAGCTCCTACCTTACCTATTTGAGGATTGCCATCTTACTCCAGTAATACCTTAGCCAGGGGGTAGGATTTCTAGTCCCCATGTACACGTTGCCTGCACGTATTCCCTTGGTCTGATGTGGGTTGCAGCGATTAACTCCCTATTGACCACTGTGTACTGACATTCCGTGTCCAGCAGGGTGATTATTGGTCTTCCATTCAGATGTATCTTTTTCTCGTAGCCCCAGGTTCTTCACCAGTAATCAGGACCTGACCCCGGGCATAACCCAACTTCTAGGGGTTCGCTGGTGGATGTCTTAAGGGGGCAAGGATGTGCTTTGTGTCCCCATTCAGCACAGTGGGAGTACTGAGGTCCTTGGTGCTGTCCTGAACACCCCCACCCCACCATAGGTGGCTTTACTGGAAGCATAAGCGTGACAGGAGCCTTGTATTCCCCTAGTGGATCCCTACCCCAAATAGGTGCTTTAGGAGGAACCAAGGGTAATCAAGGTGCATGTATTCTGAGCTCCAGGGAACAGTAGTAGGCACAGGCCAGTTCAACAGCTGTCTGGACTGTGAAAGTGGGATGTTGCTTCACCCATGATCAGGTATTTGAGGGCAAAGCCTCTAGAGACTGCTCCAGATACACCCTCTTGGTTATGTCTTCTTTAGCTACAGTATGGGGTTGAAGCCAACAGTTTCCCAGATCCCTAATTCTGTAGCACAAGGATCTAGAGTTGTCCTCAGCAGACCACCTCTGCCCCTATAGTATTCAAGATAGCAGCCCAGTAGTTCCAAAATGGCCAGTTTGATGTCATATGCTGTAACCCCAGGGGGTATGCAGCCTGCAATTTGCCATATACCAAAGGAACTATGTACCAGCCCTGCCTTTTCCCGAGCTCATCATGCTGTAGTGGCAACCCTCTCGAAGTTCACAAAAAAATACTCTGTGTCAATCCCCTCTTGGAACTTTTGCAGAACCGACCCAGGAATGTTGGGATGCACCTGTGCATTAGATATTGTGTCTATGAGATGCAGGATGACTGTGTCTTGGACCTGCTGGTTAGTTGTTAACAAAGCTGCCTGGTCTTTTGTGGCAGTCTGGAAGACCTCCCGTTCTTTATGAGCAGTTTGCAACTTTAGCTCCAAAACCAATTGTAGATGGTGTTGCCCTTCTGCTAGATGAGTGACTATTGCTTCAATGGTTATGAGTTGTGCTATTTTGAGGGACACAAAGTTATCCCACTTCTGACATCACTGTGGTCAACCCCAGTCCTGTGGATAGATACGCCCACTTGTGGATCAGGTTATTCCTCTTTATTAATACCGTTCCAAGCAATTATTTTCACTGCTGCTTCCTTAGCGTCCCAAGGACTACACAGATTCCCTATATTGTTTCCTTTTTCTCTGTCTGTATTGCTGGAAATCCCAGCAGGATTTGGCTCCCTTTTCGGCTCATCCCCATCCTCTCCTGGTCCAGAGATGAGGAGTACTGTAGCCCTCAAAATAAACAGATCGCAATAGTAATAATGCCTGGCTTTCTTTGTATACAGATCAGTGGCCCGTGCCTTTACCATGTCCGTAGAATATGTAGGGCTCGTCACCCCCCACACGTGATTTCCTGTAACCAAGTGACTATTAAGGTGCTTCCCGCAGTCACATTATGAGCTTTTAACCAAGTACTTCCCCGGTGTTATCTGCAGACCAGCCCTCCACCTTCGTAACTTTAGAACACTAAAGACATGGACTTGCCTGAGGCCACGGACCTCCAGGGTTGTGGCATCTGGGGTCACAGTGCTCACCTGCTCTCTGGAACCACTGGACTTAGGGCTAGTATTGGTGTATCAATTTTCTTGCTTCCCATGCTGGCCGTGCTCTACCACTGGTCCTCCTGATCCCATGTCCTCACTGCAGTCGTCCACAAAATCTCCTTACTCGTGCACCTCCCGAAAATCTCCGTCCTTTGATGCGTTTCGCTTTCTACCGCTGACAAAACGCTCTGTTCCCTGTAAGTCATTGGTTCTGCCCTTATGATCCCGACATCATCTTGGTGCCATGTGACATCTACTCGAGCTGATGGAGTGCTGGTACTCTCGTCTATTCGACCAACAGTGTCAGCCATGTTGAAAGTCCTGGGGACCGTAGCCCCCTGGACTACAGGGACCCCACTTTTTTTCAGCCCCCACTTGATGATTCACTCAGAAACTTTCAAGACAACAGCCGAAGTGTGTGCCAAACTAGTTTTGAAAATTTTGTGAAGATTCAAATGGCACCAAAGTTATGAACAAAACAAAAACGCTCTGTCCTAACTAGAACTACCTACTGGCAACCACCAGTAGATATCATATATTTATATATACTTTAAATTAAAGAAATTAATTTATTTTAACAATTTTTCATATTGGTTTGAGTTTAAGTCCCTGTCTCCATTATTATCTATAAGATAGTGTTGCGGTACCAGTGGTTGGTCGTCTGTGGTGCATAACTTATTTCAGGTCTGAGCTGGAGTACATTTACAATTGTTTTTGGTCCTTTGTTGTTGCAGTAACTTTAGAAATACCATTTGTAAATAATGATGAGCGTTCTCATTTGTAGGTGTCTGTTCCTCCTTAAACCCCATGTTAGCCATCCAAAATCCTTCCTTAACTCTCCTCAAACCCTTCTCCATTAAGTAGCCATTCCCCCATTTTCGACTACTCTCCATAGTGCCTCCTACATTCACTACTAGGTAGTAAATGTGCATGTGCAGATATCTGCCGACAGAAAACATAGTAGACGTAGAGATGAAGAGTTCCATCCGTAGGTTTGTGAATTGCATTTTGTACTAAATAAGTGGTATTATTGTAATACTACTTTACGTGCTAAAAAATGCAGTTGGGAATCGAGCTGTATCTGTATATTTTGAGGTAGAAGAACAAGTTACTTACCATCAGTAATGCCTTTTCTGGTGGATACCTCACCTAAAGAATTTTCCCCCAGTGCGCCAGCATCCAACGGAAATTTTTCTTTTCGCTCTGCACGTCGACGATGACGTCACAATTGACGGACTCCCACGCGACTCCATATGATGTAATCCACGCAATAAGAGGTCCTCGTCGGCGTGCAGACATCAGTTATCACAATTTTTTACATGCCCTTGAGGCGAACAGGTGAACATTGATACTACGTATTTGACATGAACACATCAATCAAAACTTATATACCGTCATTTAATTCAACCAATAGAAAATAACGAGTACAAATAAACATTCCACTGTATACAGTTCTACAAAATCAATACATCTAAATATCCACATATATATATATATATATATATATATATATATATATATATATATATATATATATATATATAAACAATTATATACACATATATAAATAATTGCATCAGTATATACATACTGATGCAACAACATACAGATGTTCACCCAAGGAAATCTTGGTAAGACCAACCAGGCAACGTGGAGGAGGGTGGGACCGTGAAGAATCCACAGGTAGCTAGGGTATCCACCAGAAAAGGCGTTACCGAAGGTAAGTAACTTGTTCTTCTGATGGATTACTCACCTAAAGAATAGAGTCGCAAAGCAGTACCGCACTCGGTGGTGGGTGCCTGAATGGTCAAACCAAAAATCCTGCAGCACTGACTGTGCAAAATGGCCATCCCTCCGGACTTCAGAATCCAAACAATAATGTTTAGCAAACTTGTAGAGGGATGCCCAAGTTGTGGCCTTACAGATGTCAACCAAAGGAACACCTCTAGCTAAGGCCGAGGAGGCCGCCTTAGCCCTGGTGGAATGGGCTCTCAACCCAACAAGAAGTTCCTTCTTTGCTAAAGAATAACACAGTTTGATGCAAAGAATGACCCACCTGGAAAGCGTTCTCTTGTGGACAGCCTTGCCTTTCCTCTTCCCCACGTAACCGACGAAGAGCTGATCCTCCTGTCTGAACTCTTTTGTCCTGTCGACGAAGAAGCTCAATGCTCTTCTTGGATCTTGTCGGTGTAGCCTCTCTTCCTCCTTTGATGGATGAGGTGGAGGATAGAAGGAGGAAAGTGTGATGGACTGCCCTAAATGAAAGGGTGTTACAACCTTCGGTAAGAAAGCCGCCTTGGTCCTTACCACCACTTTGTCCCTATAAAAGGAAGTATATGGGTGTTATGTTGATATTGGGGCATGCCATAAAGAGAGGGGTGTTTAGTTACTGCTATGACTATAATAGCGGGAAACCCTCTGCTACATTTGCATAGGTGGTTTCGTCCTGACGTCAGAGGACGAGGTGATAAAGAGGCTGGCAGGTTTAGCGCCTGCAGGCATTAAACGTACGCAAGTGTTGTAAGAGTCAGTTATTGATCGCCGCCCCGTGTTTTAGGCCTTTGGCGCAGGTGCAATTATAAGCAAAGAAACCCAACAAATTGGCGACGAGGCGGAAAGCCAAACATCACCCGGATCGAAGCCAGAAACGGAGGAGGAGAAGACCGGCTGCGTGGAGCGGACGCTCGACACAGGTGTATGCTGTACGAAGAGCGTCGGGCGCGCACAGCGTAGCGGCCCCGTAGTACTCCTGTGGCCCGAGGATAACAGCGGCGGCATCAGCGGTGTTGCCGGTGGAGGTGGTGCGCGAGAAAGAAAACCCTCCGACCGGCATGAAAAAAAAAAAAAGAAGAAGAACCCTTACCGGAACCGTGAGCGCGGCAGCGCATGGACGGAGCGAACAGGAGGGGAGTGGCTGAAAGAAACCTTTCAGCATATTGCCATTTGGAAGCGTGTGGTGCCCATTTATTCTGTGGAAAGTGGCACACGTCCAACAAAGTAAGAGCCACGGAAACACAAAGAAGGCTGCTGCCCTGCCCCCTAGAGGCTGTGATCTGTTCAGCAGTGCTGGCTGCGGAACTGAAATAAGAAGAGAACATGCAGCTAAAGGCAAATTAAGGGGTGAGAGCACAACATACGTGTCATTTTCAAATATTGTGCTAGTTGTTTTTTTGAATTAAAATGAATTAAAACAAAAAAAAGAGCCAGGTGAAACAGAGTACAAAAAAAAAAAAATGGAAAAGGAAAAAATAATAAAAGCATAAAAGAACACACAAGAAGTACGACGCAATGGCCACATTCCCAGCAATAGAGCCCTTTGTAATGGAAGGACCTCCATCAGCTCAAGCAACAAAATGGAAGTCACGGATAGAGCGCCTAGAGAACTATTTTGCAGCTATGGCGCTAGACCTGGATAGGCAGCGACCATTGCTCCTGCACATGGGTGGAGCAATGATACACAGGATTAGCAAAACAGTAGCAGAGGAGGTACCTCCATTTACTTACCGAACTCTCAAAAGGGCTATCACAGCATATTTTGAACCAATGGCAAACCCAGACTATGAGCGATTTCTTCTTCGACAAGCCAGGCAACAACCCGAGGAGTCTGTAGACACATACTACGCAAGGCTCAGAGAATTGGACAGCACACGTACATTACCAGATCCGGAGGATGAAATAAGAGCCCAATTCATCCAAGGATATCACTCCACAAAACTAAGGGAGCACATCTTACAAATCCCTGGCATGGCGATGGCAGACATGCTGACAATGGGCAGATCAAAAGAACTCTCCAAAGTAAGGGCGGAACACATGGAATCGGCACTCACACATGCCATCAAAACAGAACCGGTAAATGCTATCAATTCAGGGACCATAACAAAAAGAAAAGACAAGCAAAAATCGACAAATACTCAACGATCCTGTTACATGTGCGGAGGAATCTTCCCGCATCAAGGGAAATGTCCTGCCCTAGGGAAACAATGCACGAACTGTCAAAGACTAAATCACTTTGCCAAGGTGTGTCGCTCCACACCAAAGCCCAAAGGAGAGAAGCAGAGAAGGAACCAGGCTGCAAAGGCCATTCAAAAACCTGACATCATTCCTGACATGGATGATGATGACAAACCGAAAGGGACAGTATACGTCATACATGCTACAGAACCAGGCAGCCAGAACGGGAAGAAGATTCCCAAATGCAAAGTAAAGGTGGCAGGCCATCAAGTGACTGCACTGGTTGATACTGGGGCGTCAATCAATATCCTGGCCCAAACGGCATTTAACCAACTAACACATCCACCACCACTTCGACACACCGCAGTGCAAGTGTTTGCATTTGGATCCACAACACCGCATAGTCAGGCAGATATCAATCATGAAGGTACAAATGTACAAGCCAAGGTATACGTCGCAAAAGTAGGAACTGGCATGCTACTCAGCTGCCGCACTGCTGAAAAACTAAAGTTGGTAACATTCGCATTCAGCATCCACCTAGGGACGTTGGAAAATCTGCAGGAAGAGTTTGTGGATCTATTCAAAGGGACTGGCTGCCTAAAAGACAGTCAGGTGAAGCTGCACATCGATAAGTCCATAGAGCCGGTGGCTCTTAAACACAGAAGCATAGCTTTTCACCTCAGACCGCGGGTGGAGGCTGAGCTAAGGAAGCTAGAGGAAGCTGACATTATCGAAAAAGTGGAAGGACCAACACCATGGGTGTCACCAATTGTAGTCACCAGAAAACCAAAACAGCCAGGAGAGGTGCGCATATGCGTGGACATGCGCCTTCCCAACGTAGCCATCAGGAGAGAACGCCATCTCACACCCACAGTGGAATATATAGTGGCTGAGGTCAGTGGCTCGAAGTGGTTCTCCAAAATGGACTTACGTGCAGGGTATCATCAACTAATGCTAGCCCCGGAGTATCGAGCAATAACGACATTCTCTACCCATGAAGGGCTGAGGAGATATAAACGCCTGAGCTTCGGGATTGCCAGCGCGCCAGAAGTATTTCAGGACACGATACGAGGAGTACTGGCTGGATTGGAAGGAGTCATCAATGTGAGTGATGATATTTTGGTGCATGCTCCCACCGTAGAAATACATCTAAAAAGAATCAGGGCTCTTTTCTAACGACTACACTCAAATGGGCTGACCCTAAACCGAGAAAAGTGTGAATTTTTGAGACAAGACATTGCATTTTTTGGCTATCACTTTTCTGAACAGGGTGTTCGGCCGGATCCGGAGAAGGTGGCGGACATAAAATCTGCGCCCGCCCCCACATCCGTCACCAGTGTTAGATGTTTTTTGGGATTGGTGACCTACTGTGGGAGATTTATCCCAAACCTGACTTCACTGACAGCCCCATTGCGAGAACTCACAAAGGCCAACTCTCCATGGGAATGGGATCAGACACAGGAAGCGGCATTTCAAGCATCTAAACGAGCACTGTCTGCAGAGACCACTCTAGTATATTTCGACCCTGCGAGAGACAGAGAACTATCGGTGGATGCAAGCCCAGTTGGTCTCGGGCTGTGCTGTCCCAAAGAGGAAAAGATGGTGAGTGGGCACCCGTAGCGTATGCCAGCAGAGCATTGACCTTGACGGAACAAAGATATTACCACATTGAAAAAGAGGAGTTAGCAGTAAACTGGGGATGTCACCACTACCACTTATACCTCTATGGTCATCCGTTCACTATATACACTGATCACAAACCACACATATCATTATTCAACAAAGCAGCGTCACAGCCTCCTCCGAGAATTGAGAAATGGATTCTTCAGCTACAAGGATACCAGTTGTCAGTGGTATATCACCCGGGCACACAGAATCCAGCCGATTACCTCTCACGCCATGCCCGCCCGGTTTCTGCAAAAGAGGAAGGTAAAGTAGAAGAGATTGAAGAGTATGTTAGACTAGTGGTGGAGAGGTCGAGGCCACTGCCCATGTCACTGAGAGAGATACGGGAGGCTACCCAGAAGGATGGAGTTCTACAGCTAGCGATGTCATGTGTTCAAGATGGGAAGTGGCATCATCTGAAACAGAATCTAGCTCTTAGAACGACAGAGGCAAGCACAGTATTGCAAGCCCTATTCCGCGTTCAACAAGAGCTGTCAGTCTCCTCAGAAGACTGGCTTCTTCGAGGCAGTCGTCTCGTCATTCCAGAAAGCTTGAGACAAAGAACAATTGATCTAGCTCATACCGCACACCATGGTATGGTGGTCCCCCATTCTCAAGCCATGAATTTTCTTCTTATTTGGCGTCGCATTCTATCCATCACCGCAAGATCACTCCCCGTTGGCCTCAAGCTAACGGGGAAGTGGAAAGGTTCATGAGGACTCTCAACAAGGTGTTGCGCATTGCAGTAGCGCAAGGAAGGAATCTGGACTGTGCAATTTTTTTAATTCCTGAGAGAATATCGTTTGACACCCCATAGCACGACTGGAGTGTGCCCAAGTTCAGTCTGCATGAGGAGGGACGTAAGAGAGACAATTCCTCAAGTCGTTGTCCCCACGCCAATCCAAGATCAAGTGGAAATGTGACTAAGGAGCAGACAAATCCACAATGACCGGATGTCGAAGAAAAGGCGAGCACGGGTAAGAGATCTGCTAGTTGGAGATCTGGTGCTCATAAAGAATCGACGTCCTGGAGGGAACTTCAAGACAACATTTGAGCCAAACCCATGGACGGTTGCTGGAGTGAAGGGGACCTTAGTGACCGTCAAGAGAAACGACGAGACAGTCACCAGGGACTTTTCATGTTTCAAACAATACCACTATGATAGACAAGCACCTGAAGTGAGTCGTACCAAGGAAAGTGGTCAGAGAGAGAGAGATGAGGTCAGTATGCCTTCCTTGGGCGGAGAGTTGTGTTCCCCTGCGAGTCCTCGTCAGATCAGAGATGCGCGGGATGTCCTGGAGACTGCCAGGAATGATGAGTGTGATAGGAGGGGCGGAGAAGGGTGCCCTGAAAAGTTATCTGAGGTCTTGGTGCCTGACGTTACCCCGAGAAAAGGTGGGGACAGATATGATTTGCGACCCCGAATCTCAGCACCTATGAAGCTAAAAGATTATGGGCAGATGTAGGAACCGGTTTGCATGTCGCAAACTGCGAAAAACGCAGTTTGCAACATGCAAAACGGCCATCGCGATGCTGATTCACATTTTGCGAGTCGGTACCGACTCGCAAAATGTGAATCCGACTCGCAGATAGGAAGGGGTGTTCCCTTCCTATTTGCGACTCACACCGCGATGTAGAATTGCTTTCGGACCGCGAAAGCGGTCGCAAAGCAATTCGCAGTTAACACCCACTTGAAGTGGGACGTAACTTATTCGCAAACGGGAAGGGGTCCCGACCCCTTTGTGAATGTCGCTGAAAAAATCTTTTCAGAGCAGGCAGTGGTCCAATGGACCACTGCCTACTCTGAAAAAATGAAACCAAATGGTTTCATTATTTTTTTGAATTGCAACTCGTTTTCCTTTAAGGAAAACGGGCTGCAATTAAAAAAAAAAAACCTGCTTTATTAAAAAAGCAGTCACAGACATGGAGATCTGCTGTCTCCAGCAGGCCACCATCCCTGTGAGTGCAGGGACTCACTATGGGGTCGCAAATTGCGACCCACCTCATTAATATTCATGAGATGGGTCTTTGCTACCCCATAGCGAGTCGCAGAAAGTGTCTGAGACACCTTTCTGCATACAATTTTGTGAGTTGCAAATTGCGAGTCGGTATGACTCGCAATTTGCAACTCGCAAACTTTTCTGTCCCTACATCTGGCCCTATGTGTGTTCATAGCTGAACATGTTGGGGTGAAGAAGTACAGATTTCGGGACATGGGGTGATATAATGATCTCGGGTGTCTTCAGAGTAGAAATCTAATGTGTTTTCGTTATGATGTTTTTGGTTCTCTCATTCTGTACACAATTTTATTTTTTAGTTCAAGTTGAGGAGGAATGTTATGTTGATATTGGGGCATGCCATAAACAGAGGGGTGTTTAGTTACTGCTATGACTATAATAGCGGGAAACCCTCTGCTACATTTGCATAGGTGGTTTTGTCCTGACGTCAGAGGATGAGGTAATAAAGAGGCTGGCAGGTTTAGCGCCTGCAGGCATTAAACGTACGCAAGTGTTGTAAGAGTCAGTTATTGATCGCCGTCCCCGTGTTTTAGGCTTTGGCGCAGGTGCAAATATAAGCAAAGAAACCCAACATGTGAGGATGCCACACTAAGAGCCTGGAGCTCACTCACCCTCCTAGCTGACGTAATGGCCACCAGGAAAACAGTTTTTAAAACTAAAAACCTCAAGGAACAACCACCCATCAATAAAGCTAACACTTAGTTGAAATCCCACTGCGGCATAACGAATGGAGTGGGTGGAAATTTGTTAGTGAGACCTTTAATGAACCTCAAAACTATTGGGGACTTAAACAAGGAGGGTTGGTCTGGAAGGCACAGAAAGGCTGACAGCCCAGACAAATAACCCTTAACAGTCGCAACTGCACAATCCCTCTGCGCAAAGGATAACGCAAATGACAAAATGTCAGATAAGTGGGCATGTACGGGATCAATCTGATTCTCTCCACACCAAGTCACAAACTTAGCCCACCTGATCGCATAGATAGATTTGGTGGAGTGTCACCTGGCTGATAATATAACGTCCGCCACTTCAGGTGGGAGAGAAAAAGTACTCAGGTTGCCCCATTCAATCTCCAGGCATGTAGGTGCAGGCTCTGGAGGGGGGTGTAGAACCTGCCCCTGCGACTGCGAGAGGTGGTCTGCCCTATGAGGGAGACGGAGGGCACAGAGAGAGTTGGAGAAGGTCTGAATACCAGACCCTTCTTGGCCAATCTGGATCTATTAAGATGACTTGGGCCCAGTCTTTACGGATCTTCCACAGAACCCGAGGAATCAAGGGTATGGGGGGAAATGCGTAAAGCAACTGACCGTTCCAGGACATCTGAAACGCGTCCCCCAACGCTCCTTGCACCGGATACTGGAGGCTGCAGAACGACAGGCAGTGCGCGTTCTCCCGAGTGGCAAACAAATCTACCTGAGGAAACCCCCACATCCAGAAGATGCAAAGGACCAGGCCTGGATGAAGACACCACTCATGATCGGTCGAGATGTGCGACTTAGACTGTCCGCACGTACGTTCAAAACTCCGGCCAAATGGTTTGCTACCAAGCAAATCCGATGGTCCTGTGCCCAGGACCAGAGTCACAGAGCTTCTCTGCAGAGAAGGTACGACCCCACTCCTCCCTGTTTGTTCATATACCACATTGCGGTAGCGTTGTCCGTCAGGACTTGAACCGACCGACCGCGAAGGGAAGGGAGGAAGGCCTTGAGAGACAGACATATCGCCCGCAATTCCAACAGATTGATGTGAAACCTCTGTTCCACTGGAGACCAATGACCTTTGACCTCCAGGTCCCCCAGATGAGCTCCCCACCCTAGAGTGGAGGCATCCGTTATCACTGTGGCCACTGGAGGTGGCAGCGAGAACGGCTTTCCTTGAGAAAGGTTGCCGACTGCAGCCCACCATCAAAGATCCGCTGCAACATCTCTGGAGATCCTTATTGATTCCTCGAGACCCCCTTTGTGTTGAAACCACTGCCTGCGGAGGCACCAATGAAGAGCCCTCATGGGCCAGCCTGCAAGAAGCAAACAGACCGAGCAGACGAAGGACCTTGAGGACTGGAACGACCGCTCCATTCTGGAACATTGGAATCAGCGCCTGAATGTCCTGATTCCGCTGCGGCAGAGAAAAGGACCGATTCAATGTTGTGTCTAGTACTGCCCCTATGAACAGGAGGCGTTGAGAGGGCTCCAGGTGAGATTTGGGCATGTTCACCGAAAAGCCCAGATCGAACAACAACTGGGTTGTCGACTGCAGGTGACGCCGCAGGAGCTCCGGAGACTATGCTTTGATCAACCAATCGTCCAGATAAAGGAATACTGCTATCCCCCACCCTCTGAGCTTTGCTGCAACCACTGCAATCACCTTCGTAAAGACTTGAGGTGCTGAAGTAAGACCAAACGGAAGGACCGCAAACTTATAGTGTTGCGACCCCACCACAAACCGGAGATACTTCCTGTGCGACTTGAGGATCAGGATATGAAAGTAAGCATCCTGCAAGTCGACAGACACCATCCAATCCCCTTCGTTCAACACCAAAAGAACCTGTGATAGGGTCAGCATTTTGAACTTTTCCTGCTTGAGGAACCAATTCAAAATCCTCAGGTCCAGGATTGGCCTCAACCGACCATCCTTTTTGGGGATCAGGAAATATCTTGAATAGCAGCCCTGACCCCTCTCCTGCTCTGGAACCAACTCTACTGCACCTTTCGACTAAAGGACTAGAACTTCCTGTTGTAAAAAAAGAAGATGGTCTTCCGAACAGAAGGATGGATGGTGAGGGGTAGGAGGGGGAAACTCCCAAAAGGGAAGAGTATAACCTTTCCCCACAATATCGGTGACCCAGGAGTCCAATGTTATTGACTCCCACATGTGGGGAAACTGAGACAATCTCCCCCCTACAGGAGATGCATGCAAAGGGAGTGATGGAGGACTAAGGCTGCTTTCCCTGCTGCACCCCTCCGGAGGAAGAGGAAGAGGCAGAGTGCTGCTGGGTGGCCCCTCTGGTACGAACCCTACCCCTTCCCCTATGTGATCTATAGGGGTGAGCTGTAGTAGGTTGCTGTCCTGCTGACTGGAATCTCCCCCGAAAGGAAGAGCCACGCCCAAACCCCCTGAACCTCCTAAATGATCTCAAAGAAGTAGAGGTTGAAGCTTGCAAGCCCAAGGATCTTGCCGTGGCCCTACTCTCCTTGAACCGCTCCAAGGCAGAGTGAGCTTTTGTCCCAAAAAGTTTATCTCCATCAAAGGGTAAATCAAGTAGGGTTGACTGCACATAGGGAGAGAATCCTGAAGATCGTAGCCAGGCATGCCGTCTTGTTGCTATGGAAGTGCCCATAGCTCTGGCCACGGAGTCAGATGTGTCAAGTCCAGATTGGATAACCTGGGTCGCAGCTGCCTGAGCGTCCGCCAAAAGGTTCAGAACCTCCTGAGGCAATCCAGAGTGTGTCTTAGTCTCGTCCATCAGGGCATAGATGTACCTGCCCAAGATACAGGTAGCATTTGCTGACTTAAGGGACATGCTGCATGAAGAGAACGCCTTTTTTGCAGATTGGTCCATTCTCTTGGATTACTTGTCCAAAGGAACCCCTGGAAAAGATCCTGGAGCATGAGGCCTGCACCACCAAGCTCTCTGGAGTAGGATGTCTTGACAAGAAAGCTAGATCTCCAGGAACCACCCGATACCTCCTTGCAACAGACCTATTTACTGCTGTCGAAGTCACAGGCTTCTTCCCCACCTCCATTATCGGGTCTACGAGGGCCTCATTAAATGGAAGAAGTGGCTCCACCACTGCTGAAGAAGGGTGCAACACTTCCGTAAGAATGTTAGTCTTTATGTCAGCAGCTGGAAGAGGAAGGTCCAGAAAATCCGCCGCCTTCCTCACCACCAAATGGAAAGAAGCAGCTTCTTCGGTGTATTCCCCCGGGGATGCTAAGTCCCACTCCGGGGAACTGTCCAACCCACTGGCAATGCCCAAGCCCTGCAGGTCTCCCACGGGCTCTACAATCTCACCCTCTTCCAAGAGCTGTTTCTCATATTCCTGCTCCTCAAGCAGCCTCAGAGCCAATCTCCTGGAGCAGAGCCTGGCCTCTATTCTGAGCGTGGATAAGGCGTCTGTCGACGCCGAAGACCTTGGACGGCGTTGACCCTCAGATTCATCCGACACCGGATCCATCGGCGCCGTGGGCTTCTTCAGCGTCGATGGAGGTTGTGGCGAACTCATCAGCGTCACAGGCCTTCTAGGGGATGCCATTGGTATAGGCACCGAACCAGCACCTCCTGTAGGAAGGAAAGGCATGAAGGGCGTCGGCCTGTACGGAGCCGGAACACCCATGTCATACGCCAAAGGACCTGAAGGTCCAGACTGGCCACCTCCCGGAGCCATGGTGGCGAAGATGTTAAATATTGCATTAAGAAATGCAGCAGGGTCTGTGCCTGGTGCCGGGAACGCCGGATATCCCTACGGAGTCGGCGCCTGAGGCGATGCCGGTGTCGGTTCGGGCATCTCTGTCTGCACCGGTGAGACCGCTGGATCCTGATCAGGATCGACCTCAAAGACAGACAGCGGAGACGTCGGAGAAGTAGGAGTCGTCCGAGGCGGAGGTGTTACCATTGGACTAACCTCCCATGTCTTTCAGCGTCGAGCTGATGGCGACCTTGAGTGGGATCTGTCCTTACTCGAAAGACGTTGTGATCCATGCCGGCGCCGGAAGTCTCAATGACGCCTGTGCGATTTCGAAGATTTAGAAGAAGACCTACGATGGTGATGTCTTTCCTTCTTCTTCGATTTCGACAAGAATAACTTGGCCTCCCGCTCCTAGAGTGCTTTCGGATTCATGCGCTGGCATGAACCGCACGCCTCGACTTCATGGTCAGAGCTCAGACACCACAAACAATTTTCGTGTGGGTCTGTCACCGACATTCAGCCACCACACTCCCTACAGGGTTTAAAACCTGATTTTCGTGGCTGACACATTGTAACACTCGAAGTGAAACAGTAGCTCCCTGGTAGCCTCGAAGAAAAAAACGTTACTCGAAGGCAAGGAAAAAAGGGAACTCACGTCTGCACCCCTACGAGGACCTCTTATTGCCTGGATGATGTCATACGGCGTCGCGTGGGAGTCGAGCAATTGTGACATCATCGTTGATGTGCAGAACTAGAAGAAAAAATTCCGTCGGATGCTGGCGCATAGGGGAAAATTCTTTAGGTGAGGAATCCACAGGTAGTTGAATCCATCAGAAACAATTTCTTAGGTATTACTGTTAGCAGTTGTGTGCACCAAACAGGTGTTGGATGTGTCTAAGCACTCTTCTCATGAGACTTGTGGGATACCTACCACATGGTTGCATGAGACAGGGGGTGCACATGATGGTATATTTGTAAGAAACATTGTGAGAAACATCTAGGGGCCAGTGTAGTGTACCGGGCAATGCAGTTCAACAGTTTCAAACATAATGGACCACAATTACCAGACTGTCGCCCATGACACCGAAAGAAGGACAAGACCAATCGAGACAATGGCAGCTTGTTAAGGTCCTCCAATTGTGATAAAACAGGTGAATGAGCCACAGCATGTTTTGTGTACAGTTTCCCATAAAGAGACAGCATATGACGTGCACAAAGAGGATAGAGTGGTGGTAAGTCCGAGTATATACAGAGGACATGGGGAGAGGTGAGGTACACAAGAGGACGGAACTGTGAAACATTAGTAGTGTTTGAGTGGGGCTAACATTACTTGCACACCACAACAGGATGCACTGTTGTGACAGTCCTAGTTGAGCCCTTGCCACAATTGAATGTCAAAATATCGTTAGTAAAATTATTGTCTTACAGAAATATTGTGTCCAAAATATCGTTTGCAAAAATATTGTCCCATTGGATGCATAATTTCTATTATTACCAAAAGATTCTATTTTGTAAATAATACTTAGCAAACAATATTTCTGATACTTGAGTTTCAATTCTCGTCACATACCCATTTCCACTAAGATATGTGTCAGTGCTGTGCCTTTGTACGCTTCAAGCCAGAGATAATAAGACAATAGCCCTGAGAAGACAAATAAGAAATACTGGTGGCATCATCTGTAGGTACCTCTGTGTGCACGTGACTTCACCTAAACGTTTGGAGAAGCTTTTCTTTTAACATGTCTGTTGTGTTGTATGTGTGGCATTGTGCTCTGTGCGAATGACTGCCATGCTTGCACGCGTTAGTTGTAGGAACATTGCCAGGATCATACATATGTTAGTATATGAATTTCTTAACCCCTGGCCTGCTAACTGCTGATTCCGGTTCATTCAGGCCACTAACTGGTGGGGACATGCTTCTACCGGAGGAAGAGCTTCAGACATCTTTGGGGTGCACTACCAAAGAGCACATCTTCCACCTGTATCCTGGCAAGCTCATCCGTCACATGATTCCTCCCATTCCGCTTATCTCACCCTCATAACATTCACCCTATAGGAGATGTCCTGGATTGCTTCTCTAATGGTGTGTGGGGGGAGGGCATGATGTTCTCCATGGCAGTCTACCACAAAGTATGCCGCTATGTGTGACTTTTCAGTGAAGTTCCTCTCCCTCTTGAGTAAGGTGGTCTGCTTCTTCACAAGTAATCCAGAAGACTGAATGAATCAACACTGGCGTGAGCCAGAGAAGAGGACAGGGCTCCGTGAGGTTCCTATATTTATGTGCTTCATGTTGTTATTCCGCCTGGAGTGTTAGATTGTAGTCTGGTGTAGGTAGCTTTCCATTCCACTCCATTAAAAAAAAAAAGTTTGGAATATATTTCCACTCCCCAGATCTCCTTCAGTCCGCGCTCACAACGTTGTATGCATTCACAACAACCACGAACAGCGATACATATGTACTACTCAGGGCCGGCCCTAGGGTGGTGCGACCGGTGCCACCGCACCGGGTGCAGACTTTAAGAGGGTGCGCCCTGTTTGCACGTATATCATAGTTTTAAAAGCACCTGCTGCAGCGTTCCTTGCCTCCAGCGATTTTCAGGCAGTAATAAAAATGTCAAGATAACTCTGGAGATTCATATTCTGCCTGGAGAAAGTTTTCTCTAGTGGAAGTTTTAAGATAGTGCAGGAGGTTGTACTATGCAGTTCATACAGTGTATATAACGTAAATAGGTCAGTGGGTTACTGCTTTTGTCAGAGAGGTCCTTTTGTTACTTGCAGTTTATGAGTTAAAATCCTAATATAGAATAGTAAACTATTAACTGTCATCAAAGACCTAACTGCATGCATACTGCGAGGCATAGATTATAGCGTTATTATTTTTCCCAACTCTTTTATTGTGCCAATGTTGTATAAAGAGTTCAATTGGGTAGAAATCAATTCTTATTATTAAGGAGAATTCCTAACCATGGCTCAACCAGAGCTTGGTCTGAGTGTCTTCCTCTCAGACCAAGCACTCAAACTATACAGCCTACCAGTATGGATGACATGTGACTCCTATACCTTACAGTCCTCGGTCTTATGAACGATTTCCTATACACTGATTTCCATACGTATGATGATTGTCTCAGTGTAATGTGTGTTCAATGTAAAGTGCTCTGATGAGTGGCGCTACAAAACTAATTAGAGGCATCTGAGAGAGAGTGGTTATGGAGACTGGAGAGGCACTGTTAAAGTGAGGTGGTGATAAAACCTGTGACGGAAGTGGTCATTGGGGGGTGCCTAAAAACTCTGTTGCACACGGCCCTGTAGTAACTATAGATTCATACTTCCACGCATATACCAATGCACGCATTATTTGGACATGTGTACGAAGTGTGGCCGTATGCACACACTCACTGACGGTTGCAAACGTATTTTTGTGAGTAGCAAAAAGTGAGGATATTTTGTGTCCATAGAACGACCTCGTTGCACATGCAATATCCCTTTCAGATTTTTTCCCTTTGTTGACAAGTCCTATTTTTTGTAAAATTAATCAATCATCATGTACTGCGATCAGATTCGGTTAAGGGTGCCCTCCGAACAGATCCCAGAATCAAGTTTTGTGTTCTGTCTATTAGCCTCCACTGCCCCCTCGTGGATTGCAACCGAACAGTAGTTTTCATACTGATTTGAAACTACCCTCTCGGTTACACATTTATCCGACGCGTCAGACATCTTTTTATCAAACGTATTAATGATAAATATCTGAAACTATAATTCTTATTTACATACGTTTATAGTACCCGGGGCACATAAATGTTAGGGTATGGTACTGTACATTTAAAAAGCAGTTCATATCTGAAGATAGTAATTTCTAGGTATGTGCGAAATTCGCCTAATTTCCTTTCGTAATCACACAAAATTATGGAAAAATTATGTGAAATTACACAAAATGCAAGCCTGGCTTTCAGCGTTATAGTTTAGTGTGAAATGCATCCTTTTTAGACGCGAGAAAAACACAAATACCATGAACGACAACACACTTAAAATTATGTGGCGCGGTTTAATGATGTAATTTGGGGAATTTTGCATAACAAGTGTAACATGAATGCGTGAAATTACGCAAATGTAACAAAACTTTCTCCAGGGTTTTGTAATTTGTAGTAGGTTCAAGATTAAACAGCATGAATACCTGTAAATAACATTGGTATAGTCTCAGGGTTACCATCACAAATTTCTCTCTCTCGTATTCCCCAATTAGAAAAAATACACACATAGAACTTTGTTAAGGGGACGAAGGATAACGTTGTTACCCTGGTTAGCATGAATGTTACCGTGGTTAGCATGAACAGCTCATTACCTCACAAATAGCATCACATACGACAGAATAAATGATACCATCAATGATGACTGGTGAGATCACAAAAATCATTAATATACCCTTATTTTCATTTAAGCCATTATGTGCTATTTAAAAAGTTACAGCTCTACAGACAACGAACAGATTCCTTGTCATAATTACATGACGTTCAAAGGGTGCGGCTCCCTTAACAGCTAACAGAAGTCCACATAGACATTAAACAGTGTAGTTAGGCCATAAGATGTCTTGCATTACATGCATCTCTCTTGTAAATGCCTTCTTATTCTGGTATGCCACGGATGTCTTGTGATCTGCCCATCATTTTTGTGAGGACGTCTGTAGACTCTCAGATGAACTGCAAACTTTCTCTACCATGTCTCTATCTCATCACGTGATTGCACATCAGTGATATAATCCACGTTTTACACTTGTAATGTTTTATGGCATACCACCAGTGATGCCGTTGATGACGACATTTGTGATGCCATGCATAATGTTATGTGAGATCATGATCCTGCATCGGGGGCTTCCTGTTTGCATACCTAAAAATAACGTGAGAGTTTCAGTATGGCATGCTATATCATAATATGTAAAATTCAAATGTCTACCCTGCACCAAAGGCTTCGGATGTTTGTAAGTAGTTTGGGCTGATCTAGTTCTCCCTTGATCATTAGTGGATAGTGTAGGGCGTCTATTTATAAACAGCGAGGCCAGCATTTGCATTGGCACTCGTCTTTTATGAACAAGATCATACATATTGTCTGATGGATCAGGTTGAGCACAACCATCTCTAAGTGACTTCAGCGGCCCTAAACTCTGGAGGATGGGAATTCGAAAATATGGTGGCATGGACTGAGAAAGTAGTGCTATCCAAGGTGTTATTCCCATAATCCAGAATTAATAGATGTGGTGCCAGTCTGAAACATAAATTCATAAATTGGAAGTGTTTGGTAATTTTTGACTGAATGAACTGTGTTCCTTTGCTATGTACTGGTTTGTGAGTACTGCATAGTACTGGCAGTGGTGATGGTGGTCATAGTCGTGTGGAAGTGGTTGTGATAATGGTTTTGGTAATTATAGTGGTGGTAATGGTAGTGGTGGAGGTAGTAAAGTAGGTGCCAAAATCCACTCTATGTATATTGTAAAGAACTGGTAACAACACGTCTCGCTGGTAGCTGCAATGTCAATCCAGACCTAAAATTCAATAAACATTTCATAAGCAAAAGGACACACAAATAATTAATATCAGATACGGGGAACTATATACAGTATATATGTGTGTGTGCATATATATATATATATATATATATATATATATATATATAGATATAGATAGATGTTAGGGTCTGATGTACTAGTTCTGGTCACAAACAACTACTAGAAATGTATGTTGTGAACCAGCCTACACATACAAGTAGGTCGGTACACAAATTAACGAATTGCAGTGGGTCGACCGACTTAGCTCTAACATCCATTAGGCAGGTCACAAATTGCAAGTAGAATTTTAACAAGTGAGAAGGAACTTTGAATTCTTTTTCTACCACTTCCTCAGACTAAATTCAGAAAATCAATTTTTATTCACAACCGGGACTGTCCGTGGGAAATATAGTTTGCTCTACACATCAAAATATGTTTGTCAACTGTTCACTGTGGGAATACTTTTCCCTAATATTTACTATGTCACAGTTTTATTCACGAAGCATCTCGCTTGCAAGGCCTAATTAGGGTTGACAAAACTAAGGTATAAAGGTAGGCCCGTGACATGGCAAAACACTCTTCTTTGGCACATATCACTTCAGTGGTTTTAAACTGCAGCTAGCCCATGTATAGTGGTGTTCTCTGGAACCATACACTTTAGTCACACGTGGATGATGTAAATACACACTGAGCTCACATATGACATTTAACTTCCACATCACTGGTGGATTTTCTGCATCAACTTATCATGGCCTTAGTGGAAAGTTAAATAAGCCAAACGGATATAAACAACATAAAAGCACATATCAAAGGTAAAAGCATCCACACTGAAACAGTGATTTCCGTAGCCTTTTTTAAAGTTTGCATAGATCTTTCCTCCTCATAATTTTCTAAAAGCCGCTGTGTATGTCATACAGACATATTTTGTTAGAGTTCATCCTTTGATTCCCCATAATCGTACTCCTTGAAGAGCCCTAAACCGACTACATGTCGCTTGGCGGCCTTACTTTTTCCAATTGTGTTGCTGAGACATGGTAGAAAGGCTAACCTCAGATTAATTTCTGATCGCTTACAATTCAGGAACACTATGAAAACGTTCTTGTTCCCTGCATTCCCTGAATGGCCTGCTGTCCTCCATCATGTCAGTAGCGCCAGGACACCTTCTGTTAAATTACTGTGTGGTCTATTAAACTACAAAATAAAATAAATCATAGCCTGAGGTCAGCACAAAGTAATTTTGCATTGTATGATATTGAGATTGGAAAGATGCAGTAACTTTGTCACCCTGAAACAGAAGCACATTCACTTGATGCATTAATCAGTGAGTGGCCACTATTCTTTTTTTTGGGTTCAGTACCACATTGTTAAATGATGTTGATAGAATGATTACTACACCGCAACCCCTGTGCAACTATTCATAAGCATCAACAGAAGTTAGTCATCATGTGTCCACCAAAACTCAAAACTGAACATGCTTCATTGTGAGAGACCCTTCTTCTGTTAACCCCTTAGCTGCTGGGCCTCAGCATCCCCCACCCAGTGCTAAGCCCTTTCTTTGCTATTTGGGGTAGTTCAGGCTTAGGCCTTCATAACGTTTGTCCACTTAAGCTATCCACGCCAAATTTGCGTCCTATTTTTGCAAAATCATGTGGATTCTAAATTTACCCAGAGTTTGTGGTTTCCTCTGGAGGAGACCAAGAAATTAGCCAAAATACAGCTACAATTTTGATTTACTTTTCAGAAAAAAGGGCTGCAGAAGAAAGCATGTGTTTTTCCCCTGAAAATGGCATCAATAAAGGGTTTGCAGTGCAAAAATCACCATCTTTAAGGAACAGGTAGACCTGAATCAGAAAACCACATTTTTCAACACAATTTTGGCATTTTACTGGGACATACCCCATTTTTACTATTTTTTTGTGCTTTCAGCCTCCTTCCAGTTAGTGACAGAAATGGGTGTGAAACCAATGCTGGATCCCGGACAGCTAAACATTTCTGAAAAGTAGACAACATTCTGAATTTATCCAGGGGTCATTTGTGTAGACCCTTCAAGGTTTTCCTACAAAAAAAAAAAATTGAAATTGAGATACAAAAAAAATATATTTATTTTTATTTCTGTCCACGTTTTCTGCTATAACTTTTTCCAGCTATGGCATATTTTTTTAAAGCAATATACCGTTACAGCTGCTGGACTCTTCTGGTTGTGGGGATATATAGGGATTGTAGGTTCAGTAAGAACCCTAGGTACCCAGAGCCAAAAAAATGAGCTGCACCTTGCAATGTGTTTTCATCGTATACCGGGGATACAGCAATTCATTTGGTGAAATATAAAGAGTAAAAAAATAGATATCAAGGAAATCTTTGTATTTCCAAAATGAGCTCAAGAGAAGGTGTTGAGAAGCAGTGGTTGTTTGCACATCTTTGAAATCCAGGGTCCCCAAACTAGCATGTGAATTACAGGTCATTTCTCAAATAGACTTCTTTTTTACACACTGTCTTACATTTGGAAGGAAAAAATGTTGCGAAAGACAAGGGGCAATAGCACTTGTTCTTCTATTCTGTGTTTCCCCAAGTCTCCTGATAAAAATTATACCTCAACTGTGTGGATGGGCCTAATGCCTGCAACAGGAAATACAACATGGACACATCACATTTTTACATTGAAATCCAAGGTGTTTTTTGGAAAGTGCCTTGCTATGGATTTTGGCCTCTAGCTCAGCCGGCACACAGGAAAACCTACAAAAACCTGTGCATTTTTTAAAACTAGACACCTAGGGGAATCCAGGATAGGGTGACCTATGAGGCTCTCACCAGGTTCTGTTACCCAGAATCCTTTGCAAACCTCAAAATTTTGCAAAAAAAACACTTTTCCCTCACATTTCGGTGCTGGGAAGTTCTGGAATCTGAGAGGAGCCAAAAATGTCCTTCCACCCAGCTCCCCTCCCTCGTCTCCGGTTAAAAATGGTACCTCACTTGTGTTGGTAGGCCTAGTGCCTGCGAAAACACAACATGGACAAATCTCAGAATACAGACCTGTTTTTTGCAAGGTGCCTAGCTGTGGATTTTGGCCTCTAGCTCAGACAGCACATATGAAAACCTAGCAAACCTGGGCATTTCTGAAAACTAGACACCTAGAGGAACCCATGATGGGTTAACTGCTCTAACCAGGATCTGTTACCCAGAATCCTTTGCAAACCTCAATATTTGGCCAGCAAAACAAACACTTTTTCCTCATATTTCGGTGATAGAAAGTTCTGGAATCTGAGAGGAGCCACACATTTCCTTCCGCCCAGCATTCCCCCAAGTCTCCCGATAAAAATGGTACCTCACTTGTGTGGGTAGGCCTAGTGCTCGTGTCAGGAATAGATCACACAACGGTCAATGTTAGTCCTTATGTGAGGGCAAGTGTTGACCCTGGGGTGATCCATTCCTGACACAGGCACTAGGTATAGGCACTCAAGTGGGTTAGTGTTTTTATCAGCACAGGTGGGGAAACACTGGGTTGTAGGAATTTTGTAGTTTGTGTGACAGAAATGCAAGAAAAAAATAAAGTTTTTATTCAACATTTCACCTTTGCATGGTATTCTGGGTAAGAAACTTTGCGGAATCCACACAAGCCACACTTCTGTGGACCCCCCGGGTGTCTAGTTTCCAGAAATGTCTGGGTTTGGTAGGTTTCCCTATATGGCCATGCAGCCCAGGACCAAAAACGCAGCTGCCCGCCTTACAAAACCAGGTTGTTCTGTGATAGATCATTTTGATGTCTCCACAATACAACTTGGGCGGTGGAATTTGGGGCTGAACTAAATTGGGAAGCTCCTAAGAGAGGACTCTCTCTGTGCTTGCCGCATGCACCTGCTGTCTGGGTTGGGCTAACCCGCTACTGTCCCGCTGTACAGACTGTGCTTGCGAAGGGACAGCAGGACTGTCCTCATCACCTCCCTCAGAATCTCTGGAAGAGGAGTTATCGGGTGGGATGACTCAGACTGAAAAATTACTCCCAGAGTCTGCGTCATTGTCCTATCCCTCAGATGCTGTCTCAGTATCTGCTGTCTCGGTCTCTGATCCTACGTCAGAGCTGTCCTTTATACCAGAGTTAGGGCTTGAGCAGCAGTCATCCAACGAGATGCCATCTCTGCTACTGGCTAAACTGTCACTCTAAAACACTAGCCTACGTAGACAGTCACCAAATTGCTGGTGTGTGTGTGTGATGCGTGCAACAGTAAAGGTCACCTTACCCTCGCTTCTTCCCTCATTCAGCATGTTCTCTCAAGACACTCAAAAATAACAAAAAAGACACACTATTACTTCACCTTGTCACATGCCAATCGTCACAGTGTTTAGCGCCTTTGGCTCCAAGTCCAAGTCCTAGTCATTATTGGTGCTCCCACTCCCATGACCTCCTCCTCAGATTCCATCACTAGCATCCAGTAAAAGTGCCCTTCATCTCTCCATATCCCCCCCTCGCACATACATTTCATTTGTATTATAGCGCAGGAAATGGCTGACTTTACTAATCCACTCAGCTATTCACATATAATACAGTTTTGATCTTTGCAGCAGGCATATAAACCTTCTGTGCTACTTTATGGCATCAAAACTGCTACTAGACAAAAGTCAGATCCTTTTCTAGCAGAAAACATAATCACGAGTTACTTGACTTTTTTATTGCTGCCTAAAAGCTACAGTTGAAACGTGACAGTTGAAGTATGTGCATTGCTTTGAAGACGCAAGCTGCAAGAGAACTGGTTACGAATATATATATATAAAGAGATGACTTTTATATGTGGATTTCGTAGGGGCCTATTGCAGACCCCATATTGGCCCCCAGGGAAACCATACAGCTATTAAAAAAAATTCCCCCACAGGGGGACTGCACACACCCTTTTTTTTTTTTTTTAATATGTATTTTTTAATTATTTTTTTAACCCCTAGGGGGGAGTGATCGTGAACCCCAAAAAGGTAAAATGCATTAGTACATCCCACCAGTGGCACAAAATGGACATCATCAGGTTGGCGAGACAGATAGTGTGGTGGGTTGTTCTGCTTGGCCACTATTGAACCTCAATACAATACAAGTTGCAACTGCAGTGCAAACTTCTCAGTTCTGGTGAGTGAGTCAAACAGTGCCATGAAACAATGGAATAAAATGTTTTTGGTCTTTTAGCTCATGGAAAGGGTGACCAAAGAGATTCAGGAGAAAGCTCAGGCACCCTCATTTTATTGGTTCGATTTCTAGTATTTTATTTACGCGTCCATGACTGCCTTGTTTGCAAAAGCAATTGCTGCCTATTCATTTTGGTGTTGTTCTGAAAGAAACACAGCTGCTAGTACATAGGTATTTGCATGAAATATCAGTTTGCTGTTTGTGTGAGGGTCGAAATACTGCATTGTGGTTCCATACAATAATGCATTGCATGTTTTGCCTTCAGAAAAGCCTAGTCATGTTTCTTAGTGCAGGCCCACTGCTTATTAGCCTTGGTCAACTCTGTCAAAGGCTTTGTGACAGGGCTATATTCCTGCTAAAATGGAATGTTGCCATTCCCAACAATCTGTGTACAGGCTTGACATTCCAGAGACACTTTGCAGCTTTGTTGGCCAGTACTTTTCTCAGATCGACTCGCACCCAGTCTCCTGAGAATATGAATCAAAGAATTCTAGTTTGTCTCTCGCAAGTTGTGATAACCGTGCTTAATTTGAGCCTATGGTTTCCAGTGCTCGGCACTTAATTATAAACACTACCACCTACGACAGTCTAACACGTGGTATCGCTGGTTGTCTTAATTAGAAATGAGCACATCAACAGTTGTTTATTAATCCAATATACATTAAAAAATGACTAAAACCTGCCACCCAAGCCATTCTTATAGCTTTGTTAACGTAGAATAGTCTGAATTGTTACACTTCTAGAAGTGTGATGGGTTAGTAGCTATGTTTGTATTGTCATTGGCAGCACAGGCAGGGACAATAGGAGCTGCGAGCTAAAGTGGCTTCCTGACGAGGGCACTGCACTTTTTATTTTTTTTATTTTTATTTTTTTACAAATTAAGCACTGAATATACTGTGAGCACCACACCCTTTTAGTCTTTTAAATGCTATAAAACATCTCTCGTGATATTTTTGTATGGTAGCTGCATAGTTCAAAATGTCACTGACAGTCAAGATATCTCACAAGCAGCTTGTTGGAATCTCTTTGCAGCCAAGGAATCACCAACTCTCAGCTGCTTAAATATTCTGATGAGTTGAGAATTTGGTAATGTATCAACTGCGTTCGCCTATCTCACATTGATGCTATCCTGCATTTATGTCATTAAAAAAAACAAGAAAATTGCACCCAGAGATAAGCTGCAGTGTCTACCTATTGTGGATGTTGTTCTCTTTTTATGGCTTTGGGTCCCATGCAAATGCATGCCTACCTTGACTGTTTAGGTTTTGTCATCACCGCTATTGGCAAGACCCAAAAGGCCAGAAAGTGACATTAAATTCTTCTAGACTCATAGGTTCCACCTCCATCTGACTGCATATGAGAAACTGAATCTTCTGATGACTAAGGGCCAGATGTACGAAATCATCTGTTTGAGATTTTCTAAAGGCAGAATTTAGCAATTAGGAAATCGCAAACTGCGATGTACAACAGTGTTTGACACTTAGTGATTCACAGTGGGTCGCAAATGCACCTACCTTGTCAATATTCATGCAGCAGGTGGCAATTTGTAATCCATTGTGAATGGCTGCAATCACAGGGATGGTGGCCTGCTGAGCTCAGCAGACCACCATGTCTGTGATTGCTTTTTCTATAAAGCAATTTGTTTTTGGTAATGCAGTCCGTTTTCCTTAAAGGA
Organism: Pleurodeles waltl; assembly: GCF_031143425.1. Lineage (NCBI taxonomy): Eukaryota > Metazoa > Chordata > Amphibia > Caudata > Salamandridae > Pleurodeles > Pleurodeles waltl. The sequence continues at coordinate 884,159,400 of NC_090450.1, forward strand.
AAACAAGATGCATCACAAAAAGAAAAATGAAATGTATTTTCATTTTTAAGAGTAGGCAGTGGTTCGTGGGACCAGTCTGCTTTTAAAAAAAAATGTTTGCCTCCTTATTCGCAAAGAGGAAGGGGTCCCTTCCTGTTTGCAAATGGCTTATCACCAACTTGAAGTTGGTGGTTATTGCAAATGTTTTGCTATTGTAGTCCTGTTTGCAAAACATTCCTACAAACCAGTGAGGCTTGCTATTAAGAAGGGATGCCAATGGCAGGCCCTTCCTAATACTGAATCACTACCCATTTTGAGATTCAGTGTAGATTACCAAATCGCAAAATAGGGTTTTGTAAATTCAAAAATGCGTTTTTTTGTTCACAAAACAGCCAGAGTTTGCGAATCGGGCTGTTTGAGAACAGAAAAAAGCTTTCTACATCTGGCCCCAAGAGCTACCAGCTTGATGGCTGCCAATATGCAGCATAACATTCTTTGTGCATAGCTTTTCTGGGCTAGCAAACTGAAGTTCAAATTCTTTTGGTAGATCTTGTTCGCACTTGCGCACATTTAATCCATCTGACAGCTAATGAGAGTGCCTTTGCTGCACTTGGTGACAAAGAATTTCATCATCATGGTATCAATTGTTTAGAGGGTTCTGCAAGCAGCAGCCATTCCAGGACTCTCTCTGCATGTAATCTGGCCCAGTGACTGAGAGTCTGGAAAATGGCTCTAACTGTGAGATCTGTTCTGATCCAAGATGTTGACCGATGCTCTTGTGTCAACCAGATCAATGTCCACTCGCTCAGTGGTATTTTACATTTCAGTTGGTTTTGACAATCGCTTGAGAAATAAAATGAGAATTTATTTCGACAGTCGCCCTTTGCCCTGCTGTGGTCTGCTGTTTCCAGCACAAGTATGAAAAATGGCTGATAAGTCCACATGACACGTTTTACCACATGCTGGGCATGGCCCATTGGTGTGTATTTAATGACCTCAACTTCCACAATGCCCTTTTTGGACTGCTCCATGCCCCCACATGCATACTCCTACATCTTGCAGGGGTCAGTGAGCGATCCTTTGAATCTTTTCTGCCATCTCACTCCCAGCATCAGCAGGTCCTTGCCTGATATCATGTGAGCCATCGTAGATTCTATTTTGGATTTTGATGCAAGGAGAAGGTAATCAGATGGACCCAATGTCAGTGATTCACATAATATATGCTGCTGTTGGATGGATGATTTGCATCCTTTGCTAAACAGCACGTGTGCCTCAAATGTTTAACTATCGCTGTTGTAGGTACTTGCTAGTTCTCTTAACCATGTATGAAAATTATCAAACAAGTCAGCCTGCTTTTGTCCTGGCTACCTTAAAGATAAACCTTTCAAAAGAGTTCATTTGTGGGTTAAAACGAGTTTCTAAAACTACAACAGGTGTCCTGCAGATTATGTATTTCGTCCGACGTCCCTTTAACTCCACTGTATGCTTCCCTTCATGATTAACCTCTTAGCTGCTGGGCCTTTTCCCCCCCGGTGCTGAGCCCTTTTTTGGCTATTTGGGGTAGTTCGCGCTTAGGGCTTCATAACTTTTTGTCCACATAAGCTAACCACGCCAAATTTGCGTCCTTTTTTTCCAACATCCTAGGGATTCTAATGGTACCCAGAGTTTGTGGTTTCCCCTGGAGGAGACCAAGAAAATAGCCAAAATACAGTGAAAATTTAGTTTTTTCCAAAAAAATGGGAAAAAAGGGCCGCCGAAGAAGGCTTGTGGTTTTTTCCCTGAAAATGCCATCAACAAAGGGTTTCTGGTGCTGAAATCACTATCTTCCCACCTTTCAGGAACGGGCAGACTTGAATCGGAAAACCACATTTTCCAACACAAATTTGGCATTTTACTGGGACATACCCCATTTTTACTATTTTTGGTGCTTTCAACCTCCTTCCAGTTAGTGACAGGAATGGGTGTGAAACCAATGCTGGATCCCGGAAAGCTAAACATTTCTGAAAACTAGACAAAATTCTGAATTCAGCAAGGGGTCATTTGTGTAGATCCTACAAGGTTTTCCTACAGAAAATAACAGCTGAAATAAAAAAATATTGAAATTGAGCTGAAAACAACAGCCATTTTTCTTTATGTTTTACTCTGTAACTTTTTCCTGCGATGTCAGATTTCTGAAAGCAATATACCGTTTTGTCTGCTGGACTCTTCTGGTTGCGGGGATATAAAGGGCTTATAGGTTCATCAAGAACCCTAGGTACCCAGAGCCAATAAATGAGGTGCACCCTGCAGTTGGTTTTCATTCTATACTGGGTATACAGCAATTCATTTGCTGAAATATGAGGAGTGAAAAAGAGGTATCAAGAAAACCTTTGCATTTCCAAAATGGGATCAAGATAAGGTTTTGAGGAGCAGTGGTTATTTGCACATCTTTGAATTCCGAGGTGCCCATACTAGCATGTGAATTGCAGGGCATTTCTCAAATAGACGTCTTTTTTACACACGCTCTTATATTTGGAAGGAAAAAATGTAGAGAAAGATAAGGGGCAATAACACTTGTTTTGCTATTCTATGTTCCCCCAAGTCTCCCGATAAAAATGATACCTCACTTGTGTGGGTAGGCCTAGCGCCCGCGACAGGAAATGCCCCAAAACACAACGTGGACACATCCCATTTTTTCACAAAATACAGAGCTGTTTTTTTGCAAAGTGCCTACCTGTAGATTATGGCCTCTAGCTCAGCCGGCACCTAGGGAAACCTACCAAACCTGTACATTTTTGAAAACTAGAGACCTAGGGGAATCCAAGATGGGGTGACTCGCGGGGCTCTGACCAGGTTCTGTTACCCAGAATCCTTTGCAAACCTCAAAAAGTGGCTAAAAAAACAAGTTTTCCTCACATTTCGGTGACAGAAAGTTCTGGAATCGGAGAGGAGCCTCAAATTTCCTTCCACCCAGCGTCCCCCCCAAGTCTCCCGATAAAAATGATACCTCACTTGTGTGGGTAGGCCTAGAGCCCGCGACAGGAAATGCCCCAAAACACAACCTGGACACATCACAGAAAACAGAGCTGTTTTTTGCAAAGTGCCTACCTGTAGATTTTGGCCTCTAGCTCAGCCGGCACCTAGGGAAACCTACCAAACCTGTGCATTTCTGAAAACTAGAGACCTAGGGGAATCCAAGGAGGGGTGACTTGCGGGGCTCGGACCAGGTTCTGTTACCCAGAATCCTTTGCAAACCTCAAAAAGTGGCTAAAAAAACAAGTTTTCCTCACATTTCGGTGACAGAAAGTTCTGGAATCTGAGAGGAGCCACAAATTTCCTTCCACCCAGCGTTCCCCCAAGCCTCCCGATAAAAATGATACCTCACTTGTGTGGTTAGGCCTGGTGCCTGCGACAGGAATAGATCACACAACGGTCAATGTTGGTCCTTACGTGAGGCAGCTGTTGACCCTGGGGTGATCCATTCCTGACACAGACACTAGGTGTAGGCACTCAAGTGGGGTAGTGTTTTTATCAGGACAGGTGAGGAGTCACTGGGTGGTAGGAATATTGTGGATCCCAGCATATTCCTGTAGTTTGTGTGACAGAAATGCGAGAAAAATTGAGTTTTCTTTCAACATTTCAGCTTTGCAGGGTATTCTGGGTAAGAAAACTTTGGGGAAGCCACACAAGTCACACCTCTGTGGACTCCCCCGAATGTCTAGTTTCCAGAAGTGTTTGGGTTTAGTGTGTTTCTCTATATGGCCGCCGAATCCAGGACCAAAAACACAGGTGCCTGCCTTAAAAAACCAGTTTGTTTTGCCATGGATAATTTTGATGTCTCCACAATATGATTTGGGTGGTGGAATTTGGGGCTGAACTAAATTGGGGAGCTCCCAAGAGAGCACTCTCTCTCTGCTTGCCGCCGCATTCACCTGCTCTCTGGGTTGGCCTAACCCACTATTACCCAGTTGCACAAACAGCTTGCGAAGGGACAGCAGGACTGTCCTCATCACCTCCCTCATAATGTACTGGAAGAGGAGTTATCGAATGGGACTCCTCTGACTGAAAAATCACTCCCAGAGTCTGCGCCATTGTCCTATCCCTCAGATGCTGTCTCAGTATCTGATGTCTCAGTCTCTGATCCTATGTCAGAGCGGTCCTCTATAACCCGAGTGCAGGCAGCAGTCATCCATCAAGATGCCATCTCTGCTATTGGCTAAACTGTTGCTCTAAAACACTAGCCTACGTAGACAGTCACAAAATCGATGGTGTGTGAGATACGTGCAACAGTAGAGGCCACCTTACCTGCGCTTCTTCCCTCAATCAGCACGTACTTTCAAGACACTCAAAAAACACCTTGTCACATACCATTCGTCACAGTCTTTAGCACCTCCTGCGCCCAGTCCAACAATCATTATTGGTGCTCCCACTCCCTCCTCGGATTCCCTCATTACCACCCAGCAAAAATGCCCTTCATCTCTCCATAGACTTTGCTAATGTACTCAGCTATTTACATAAAATACAGATTTGCTCTTTGCAGTAGGCATATAAACCTTCTGCGCTTCTTTATGGCACTAAAACTGCCACTAGACAAGTCGGACCCTTTTCCCCCCAGGGAAACCACACACATATTGACAAAAGTGATATATATATGACAGCCAATCACCTGAAACTCAACTCAAGCAAAACCGAAATAATCCTCTTTGGCCCACACAAAAACACCTGGGACCCCTCATGGTGGCCCACCACGCTAGGCCCTGCACCCACCCCCGCCAACCACGCACGCAACCTCAGCATCATCCTAGACTCCTCCGTCTCGATGACCCAACAAATCAACGCTCTCACCTCCTCATGCTTCAACACACTCCGTATACTGAAAAACATTCAAATGGATCCCTACAGAGACCAGAAAAGCCGTCACTCACGCACACATCAGCAGCAGGCTTGATTACGGAAACGCCCTCTATGCCGGCACCACTCTAAAACTCAAGCGCAAACTACACGCATCTAGAACTCAGCAGCATGACTCATCCTCGACCTCCGCCGACACGAACACATCTCTCCACACCTCAAATCCCTCCACTGGCTCCCCATTGACAAAAGGATCACCTTCAAGATCCTCATCCTCGCACACAAATCACTCCACAACACAGGCCCTGCCTACCTCAACGAGAGTCACCTTCCACACCCCCACACGAAACGTCCGCTCAGCTGACCTCTCTCTCGCCTCTGTCCCCCGCATCAAACACACCACCACCGGGGGCAGATCCTTCTCCTACCTTGCACCCAAAACCTAGAACGCCCTCACAACCCACCTTCGCAAGACCCAAAACCTACTTCTTTTCAGGAAGGGCCTCAAAACCTGGCTTTTCGAACAGTGAACCTCCCAGCCCCTTTCCCTCCCCCCACCCTCCCCCCCAAGCGCCTTGAGACCCTCACAGGTGAGTAGCACACTTTATAAATCTCTTTGGTATATATAGATCTACCTCTATATATATATATCTATGTACATATCAAATGCTATCTACATAGATATATAAATATAGATCTATATATAGATCTATTTTTTTTAGTTGTTGTATGGTTTCCTTGGGGGCCAAAATGGCCCCCAGGGAAACCCTACAACATCTAAAAAAAAAAAATTGCCCCCACAGGGGGTCACCCTGCCCACGGGCGACCCCCTGTCATTTTTTTTTTATTTTTTTTTTTTAAACAATCCCCTTGGGGGGGGGGGGGGCGCAATCGCACCCCCCCCCCCCCCCCCAGGGGGCACCTACCTTTTTTAAAAAAATTAATTATGCCCCCGGGGGGGGGCAGCCCGTTTTCCGAGGGGGCCGCCCCCCCAAAGTGAAATCCCTGGCGTCTAGTGGTGTTTCCTGGCCCCCGATCGCAGCTGTGCTGCGATCGGGGGCCAGGAAACACTTTGAGAAGGCCTCGTAAGAAAGGGGAGAAAGGGGCGGGTGGGGGGAGACACAGAAGTTTCCGTGTCTCCCGGGGGGGGTTTAAAAAAAATAATAAATCCTCCGGTGCGACGCACCCGAGGATTTATTGATACCCTTCCTGGTGTCGGCCACTGGTCGTGACCCGCACCAGGGAGGGTGTGTGGGCGTCGGCCAGTGGCCGACGCCCGCATTCAACGGGTTAAAGATATTGCTGAACCTTCCGCTCCATGGTTTCCATCTCAGCACGGCTGTGGCCAATTTTGCCACTTCAGTAAATGTTGGGATTGTATAGCTGAGCAGACCCTACCAATGGCTCCCCAAAGCCATGGCATCACCAGTGGCTTGCTCACCCATGGTTTACACTGTGACGGAGCATACAGCAGTTTACCAGCATCCCGTTTGGCCTTGCGAAAGAACACTGGAAACAAATCTGGCTCATCAGATGAAGTTACCATTCTGGTCCCCTAACTTTTGCACAGGCAGCTCACTCTTCAACACTAGCATCTTACCTATCTGGGACAGTGGTTTCAAAGCATACCATATCGTCCCGTTTTCACGACACCTGTCTCTTGGGGTAAGTGCAGGCATGTTGACCCCAGATATCTGAAAGAACAGGGATAAAAAATAGCAATGGGACTTTGAGAATCATACCCTACTATGAGATACCTTCATTGTATTAACCCCAAACACAATGATTCGGTCTCTCTAATTATTTACTTTTAGGCAATTACTATATGAATATACATCAAATTGGAAAAGGAAAAAAAAAAAAAACCAGTAGAGACAATGCTCGCTTTCTGTCTGACTCTTTGGTGTTCCACAGTTTTTAGAGTCGAGTACGCACAGCGCTGTGTCCCTGGTGTAATCTCTCTATGGGCTTTTAACCACACCCATAAGTTTGGTTGGTTCGTGGGCTTGCCTTTTAAAATTCGCTTGATTTCAATAGTGAAAGGCATGCAACTGTCATGCCTTTTCCAGTGTTTAGCCCTCCTCGAGCGCACCGGCCAACTACTGAAAACATACAAGGCTTCATGTTTTCTGGACTACTTTTTCTTTTCATTTAGTAGGCAAGGCGATCTCGCTGGGTGGTCATCGAGCTCTTTGAATGACATCGACTCTGTTACATGGATAATTGCAGTTTTGCCAGTTACATGGATAATTGCACCTTTGCCGATACGTTTCACTGTGAGCAAACTTCTCTTTCCTTTTGTGTGTCTTCTTCGACCTCATGGTGCAGTCGGCTCGCTTACGTTAAAATGTTTTACTTTTTAGTTTATGTGGCAAGAAAAGTCCAGTTAGTAGTTTTAAACGCTAATAGCTCTAACTTGAGCAAACGCGAGACCCATTGCTTTGTAAATGCTTGTTTTTATTGCCTTGGTGAAAAGACCCCTCTGGGATTTGAGGTCAGAAAAGTAACTTTTGGAATACCTTCCTTGAGCAATCTGTAGGAAACTTGTCATGATAGCCCAAAATTGACAGATTTATTTTTTTAGAAAGTTTTATATGGAATCATCAAATGATTCAAAAAACGGCATTCTAAAAAACTAAAAACAACAAAAAAAAGTAAGCATGTTACATAGCCTTTTACTGTGTACTACACCAAGCAAAATAACGGTTTTTAATCACTAATACATTTTCTGTATTAGGGAATCTACAGGAACTTATGTGAAAAAAACATTCGTCCTACCAAAACTGGTCTGCAGATGTGTGCAGATTGATCAACGGTAATACAATTATGGGGATCCCCAAAGTGATGGAAATCTGGATTGTTAAACAAAATGTGGTTTAAAAAAAAGATTTTCCATTGTTAATTAAGCATAACTACTGTAGATGTCCAACAGTACAAGTACTATGTGGACGTTTGACTCAAATAGCGAGGAATTATGTTATAGAGAGGCAAGCCTCGTGATTCAAACCATTATTAAAATTACAAGATGTTTCTACTGTGGGTTTGATCTTTGCAGCTGGAAGTTCAGAGAACCCCATAATTGCTTACTAATGACAGTCAGGTAGGAGTTTAGTGGGTGGATCTTCTGGTATAGCATATCCACACCCAGTATGAATGGTCAGCCAGTTCTCCAGTGCCAGTATTATTTCGGGGGCAGTTGTCATGGGTGGGTTAAGCAGGTTTAGGTCAACATTTTAAGGTTAATGTTCGCTGTAGCATCGCGCCCAAACGCCTTGGATTTTAATAAGGACTTACAGAACTGTTTCTAGTTCTGCTTGGGTCATTCGAAAAAGGACACATTTTAGTACATGTAAACATTGAAGGTCCAGAGTTGTGTGATTGCAATGCGAAGAGGTATCCCCAGGTGCCCAATGCCAATCAGCTCTGAGCCACTCGATCAATAGTGTGTAAGTACAGACCAGTGCACGAGCATTACTCTGCAATAGCGTCCAGTCAGCCCAGTGTTTCTCCCACCTAAGTAACAAAGCTGGAGAAACTACCACCTGATCGCTTTCCAACCTCTCCCTCTAACACTAGCCACCTGCAGGCAACCTTGTGCTCAGGAAATGGAATTTGTGCACACTTCCCAAAGTGCACTGACTAAATTATTGTAAATGAATGCTTTGATTAGTATTTATAAACCACTGTGGTAAAAGATTCATTGATAATTCCACTTGTAATTCATTAAACAGCTGGCAGGTGTTCCACTCTGGCCATTTCACTGTAGAGCTTTAGCAAGGCCATCAGTTAAACAATATTCTTTTATGCTGCTATGTTATGCATCAAACATAATCGTGGAAGACACGTCATTGTTGCTTTCGCGAATACGTCACATTCGAGATACAGTCACTGACACACTGATTCACTTAGTGTAAAAGGCCATTTATTTAGGACAGGATTGCATGTTAAACAAACATTGTATATACTGAACTTCAAACTCCTAACTTTAAAACCCCCCCACCCTTTGAACTTCTCCCCATTCCTCTTTTCCCTTCATTCTTTCACTTTGCCTCCGTTCACTCATCTTCCACTTCAATTCACCTACACATTCCCCCTTTTCCTTTCATCCCCTGCTTGGTTCGGGCATCCTCCACGCTATCATCCTTCACCTGCTTCTTTCTTTCCCCTGGAAGGGTGGCCAGGCCCACATCTGACTCTCCACTCTCCTCCATCTACTGCCACTCAGCACAAACCAGTTAGGCTTTTTGCTGCCCCATCAGCGAAATAAACTGCAACATTGGAACCTTATACCACTTCTTTGAGCCACATCCTTTCACCCAACAAATCCGCCCGATCAAGCGAAGCTCCGTCAGATAATATGCATTACCCAATTCCGACAGATGTACACCATCGGCCCAAAACAGGCCTGCTTCCCCTTCTGTAATGTCTTCATGTTTCAAAACTTTAATACAGTGTGCCCAGCAAAAAACCCTCATTGCCCTGTTGAGCTTCCTCCGAGCCCTTTCAATAGCCCCATGCTTTACAGCCCCTCTCCACTACCGACTGGGCACAAACTCAAGCCAGACTATGAAAGTACCGTGCATCTTTTGGCAAAGCAACTCCAGATCCTGTTGCATATGTTGCAGTAAGGTGAGCCCGGAAAGCCATACCAGATCATTTTCCCCCAGGTGCAATATCAATAGATCCGGGCAACCCCAGTTTGGCATCATGGATGTTAAAAAAGGAAGCAGGTTACCCCATCTCATGCCGCTTTTTCCCCACCATACAACTTTGTGCCGCCAACTTGGCAGTCCCAAAGATCATCCATAGTTCTGCCGTTCGGTATACTTCGCTGCCCAATGTTTCAATGAATGGCCCACCATCCAAGTGACCATTTTTCTACTCCTGGGGCCCTCTATGCAACCTTCAAGAAGAATAAATGTCAACAAGTTTGCCAGACAAGCACTTGAAATACATCATCGTTCCCTTACCCCAACCCTCCAAGCCCCCCACCAACTAAGGTTGCACATATTGCTCACAGCAGCTAGATCTCCACCTACCAATCCGTTTTATCTGAGCCTAATACCATTCCAACTGTGCTGCTGCGGTAGCTGCACCTATTCTGAAAGAATGTGTCCCATAGCACTGTGCCCTTCTCTGTTTGCGTCTCAGTGCAGTCCGCAACACTGCCAACAATTGAAAAGTCGTTCCCTTCGTGCCATTGGCATGCTTAAAAACTCCATATTCACTAGTATGCACCTGTGCCTGAAAAGCACACCGCTCCATTACTGGACAAGCCACTGCATTACCCACTTTCTCCAACCAAACCCACTTCCCCAGTCTCATTTAATCCGTCTTATACTTCCGCAGCCATATGTCTAAACGTTCTCCACTCAAGCAAACATCAGCCGCTCTCACTCCTACCTTTTTCCTCACTCCCAAAAGCTCCAACACATGAAAAGCCCCAGAAAACATCCATACCATGCACGAACGAAACAAAGCCAGCTCACGCGCATCCAAACAACAAAGCGGCAACACATGCAACAGCTCCAGCAACAGTTCAAAAGTGATGGGTTCCCCCACTTCCTTCCCCAAACTCCCCCTACTCCTACCCCCCCTTTCAACATTCTCCCCAGAATATCATCTTTAGCTGGGTCCCAACCAAAAAACAGTTGTCCATAAAAAGAAACAGTTGTCCATAAAAAGAAACACCTGCCAACTTGCCCCCAATCGTGGCGGGCAACAAACATTTCTTGATTAAGAACAACACAAAACGCAGAGTAATAGACTGCAGCACTGACTCATTCTGTACCCAAAAATTCCCTTCAAAATTCTGGAATTCCAACGATGCAAGGAGGTAATTTTTCCGAGTGGATTCCACTAGAAACATCTCTACTAGCTCAATGATCATCACACCCCCCATCTCCCAAATTTCGTCCGGGACCGCTGTCATGGGCCGCACTGCTTCTGTTGCCAAGCTGCGAAAACGGTGCCACTGTGAACAAGACAGGGAATCTGCAATAGCATTTTTTACCCTCGGAATGTGCACTGCTTAAAGATATCATTCAGCGACAAACATCTAAGCATGAAACATCTCAATAAGCGCAACACCCTCACATCCCTCTCCCTCCCCCCAAAAAACCGACAAAGCCTCAACAGCGGAAAAAACTCCACAAAAGCAATACTCCTACCTTGTTGCAACCAACGTGCCGGCCACTGTTCTGCACACCACCTCCCATCCCAAAAGACCGAAATCAGCAGCCTCCGCAGCATCCGAAAATATTTGTACCTGCCAGACCGTATCCTTCTCATGAAACATCATGGAGACCCCAATGAACGGAGTCAAAAAAAGTTTCCCACACTCGGACATCTTCTTGGAAACCCACTGACACTCGAATCCTGTGATGCGGAAGGGAAGCACCTGACATGGCAAGCCGAAGTTGCCTGCAAAAAGCCCTACCCCCTTTTACGACCCTGCATGCAAAATTAAGGAAACCCAACAGCTGCTGTGCCCTGTGCAATTCAATCTTATGTAAGGATCGAACCAGTCTCAAAAATTCCAAAATCTCTGCAACCTTCCCGTGTGGCACACGGGCTACAAGGCTAACCGTGTCCAGCTCAATTCCCAAAAAAGTCAATACGCAACTGGGACCCTCCGTCTTCTCGGGAGTCAATGGAACACCCATTTCCCCCACCAGTCTCTCAAAACCTGCCAACGCCTGTCCACAAGAGTAAGAACCAGCCTTACCCACAAACAAAAAATCATCCAGATAATGAGTCACCTCCCGATGATCACATGCTTTCACAAAAACCCACTCTAAGAATGTGCTGAACGTCTCAAAAAGTGCACATGAGATGGCGCAAGCCATCGGGAGGACTCTGTCCACAAAAATCGCCTATCCATCTGCATCACCAATAAGCTGAAATCCTCCGGATGAATAGGTAAAAGCCTGAAAGCTGCCTTGATGTCGCATTTTGTTAACTGAGACCCCTTATCACACCCCCGAACAAGACGAATGGCGTCATCAACAGATGCATAAACCACCAGTGTGTCTTCCGGTGAAATAAAATCATCCACTGATGCGCCCTCTGGCCACGACAAATGATGGAGGAGCCGAAACTCCCCTGCTGCTTTTTTGGGGACCACACCCAAAGGTGAGATCATCAAGTCAGCCGTAGGCCACTCGAAAAAGGGACCCGCAATTCTTCCTTCAGCAACTTCTTTTCAATTTGTCTGCTACCACTTGAGGTATGTCTTGGACAGACCACAAATTGTCTGCCCATCTCCTTTCTCTTGGCCCCTGGTAACCTATTCGAAACCCTTCTTGAAAACCCCATTCAAACTTGTTAGCCATGTCCCTATCTGGGTACATGCGCAGCCATGGCAGCAATACCGCAAGTCTAACTGGCGTAGGCACCATTTGGCACAGGAGCGCCTTGCATCCCTCTACCCCTGGCCGCTCTCCACTGTTCCGCTGGGCTATTGAGTGAGAAACATTGGGTGACCGCGTGCTTACCCCCACATTTAGACCACTCATGTTTGAACTTACACTGATGTCTGGAGCAGAAACCCTTATTGAAGTTCCAACATGCCTCCGACGTAGAAATCTGGGGACGCTGTCCCATCCCCGCGGAACGGGACTGAAAAGGCTCATAGATTACTGGGACACCACTAGCGGTATTATGTTGAGGCTGCCAAATGCGAGGAAGCCATCCACTGCATCCAAAGCTCGGAATCTACGTCCCCCCCAAGGTTTATCCAGATTCGCACTCACCCTAAACTCCTCATCATAGCTGAGCCAGGCAAAGCCCCCAAAATGCATTTGTGCTTTCCTTATGATGTCCATATATTTAAAAAGCACAATGGCCCTGTCAGGAAACTTCTCACAATGCATACTAGCATATATCAGGAAAGCAGACGTCCAATTATCCATGGTAAATGGCACCGTTCCGTCTAGCTAACTCCCATTCCTCCTCTTTCGAACCTTCTTTCGCTTGTATGTCCTTATGCAACAATTTAAAAACATTGACATACTCATGGTTCCAAGTCCTTGCTTACATTTTTGTTCGCAACGTGCGAACCCAAAAGGCATCACCAAACCCATGTACAGAAGCCTCTTCCTATGCCCATCGCCAGCCTTGTCCTCCCCCTTTGTCCTTCGGCGCCGCGTTCACGCTTTCCCCAGTCCCAGCAGCGTCCTGTATTGTCAGCAGCTTACCGACCCCTACCCGTGTTGCGTGCTTCGTGAATGAAATGATCACCTACCCTAATGGACTTGTGCGTTTCTGACACAGCCGTACCATGACCACTACCCCATACGGAGCTCCATTCACCCTTACCTTGAACTCTGGGCACTGCCCTGTGTGCCAACGGCACCTGCCGACCTCACTCCTCTTTGCATGTCACCGCCTGCGATGCTCCCTTATCTGTTGTCGCTGTCAGACAGAAATGGAAGAGGGGGTTGCGCCACTCATGCGCCCTTTTCCCTCCCTTTTTCCCTGCTCACCTCCTCGAATCTCACCTCTTCCCATTCATTAGATTCCTCCTCGTAATCCAGTTCCACAACTACCTCCTCGTCCATTGCACACTCTTTGTCGGCACCTCTCTCATCCATTACCTCACTCCATTCATCCTGCTCACGCCCTGTGTGGCACCTACCACCTTTTCAGCCGACATGTTCCTGTGTTGTAGAGAAGGCAGCCGAAGACCCCTCTAGTGCTTCCGACCAACGTCCGGAGGCCATGTTGGGCCCCGTTGGTGTCACCTTCCTGCTGCCAGCCTCTTTCGCTGGCTTGTACTCTCTGCGCCTCTCATGGGCGTGTAAACCACTCGTGTCCATTACACTGGTGGACCCCTCGGCCGCATGAGCCTCTTGCCTACCCCGTTTTGCTTGGGACCCAGACCCTTGGACCCTCCCGAGGTGATGTGCTAGCTGCAGTCCCTTGTCTGCCCACCTTTCTCTTTGGCTTCCGCCCCATCTCCAAGACCACTTCCCTGTCCCTGGGCCCACCCCTCTCCAGTCTCCGCCACAGCCTTCCCTTGTTCTCAAATCCTTGCCTCAATATCTACAGAGGAACAATCAGGATGCGTTTCTGGGCCTGCCGCAGCCCCAGGATACTGATTGGGCCCCCAGGGGCCCAGTCCACCCCAGATCCCCCTTTCCAGGCACCCCACCTAACTCTGTGTCTGGTAGTACCCTATGGGGCCTGCCTGCCCCTTCCAGTCCCCTTCTTTTTAGCAGGGAACCCACTTGCCCCCCCCTGTGTGGGGCCACCTGACAATGCCCCGCAGTCTGCAGGTGGGAGGCTACCCACACCACTAGGGCCAGCCCCCAAGCCTGCCTCACACACAGGAGCCTGCCCTTGCTCCTGTTCGGCAGGCTCGAAACCAGCTGTAACGGAATCCCCAAATGGAGCCACCCCTCCCCCCTCAACACATGTTGATAGAGGCCCCGCGGGGCCCAACGGTAGCAGTACTCGCCGGGGGGTGGGCGTGTGGATGCTCCACATCCTCTGCCCACAGCAAAAACTTGCACAGCAGACACAGGCTGGTGCAGAAGAGGCTGGTCCCTCCCTTCCCCACCCTATATAACCCCTCCTGTTATCACCCCCACCACGCACCCTTCCACTAACCTGTCCATGTTTTGTCATTTCCACCTCCGAAATGATCCTGCGGAGAGACTAGACTGTGTCCGCTCTCCAAGGGACCCTCCAAAGGCTTTCAGTCTTCCTATTGGCCTGTCATAGGCATTTGTTTTTCGAAGTTCCCTGACACCAATCAGCCCTGAAATACAGGCAGCCCCGCTGGGATGTCAATGCACATCCTTCACCTTCAGGCCTTCAGGCTTTAGGGGTTGCTTCAACTTGTAATCTCATTCCAACTTGATTTGTGATCTTGTTACCTTACCTACCCCCGTTCTACAATTACCACTGACCACCCATGGTGAAAACTGGAATTCAGTTTTGGTGGATGGAGATGGAAAGGATGGGACTTTGGAATGACAAAGTCAGACAGCGCTCTGCTCGGAGGTCAGGCACGCGCAATGGGAAAGCAGGGTCTGAACATGGAAAGGTTTATCTGGAAGGGATTTATCAATAAGGTAGTTGTACCAGTAGGTTTCTATTGCTTTGCGAAAACCCTTTTGCTCTGTGACTGCCTCTAGGTACCTTCACAACATGACAACTCGGAGGCATACCAAGCATAGCAAGCAGAAGTACCACAGGCACCCGTGGTCCCCGAGACAGTACTCCTGCTACAGGTCCAGGGTGACACTGTTGTTCTTCATGGTGAGACAGCTCTTCTCCATCTACTGGTGTCTCTACATCAACCCCCACCTGCTGGGAAATGAAGGGTTCCAGAATACCCGCCCTTTATCATATAATTTTTTTTTTTTTTCTTTAAACGAGTCTTCTTTTCTCAGATGATCGAGTGTTTGCAGATATAAAACGTACTTGATGAATGCACGTGGAAGGTGGAGGGGGTGGGGGTGGGATGTGTCTAAGGACAGTGTACTGCTGTTTGCTATCATGAAACCACTCCTTTAGAGGATTGAGAATTGCATGAGTTCTACCAGTAGTGCCCGTCTTCTGCACAGGCAGTCAAGACCATGACAGCAGGCTCTTCAACAACCCAACATAGCTCAACAGACAACAGCGAAAGCCCACACTGGCCTTGAGTAATACATGGAAATAGAACCTAAAACACAAACGTGCCTTTTTTTTTTTTTTTTTTACACAATGTTTGCACACATCCATCCACCAAAATTCCATGCATCCCACCAGCCATTGTACTCTGTCCAAGCATCCATCCAACTTCTCAAACATCTCTACATATTAATTCATCCTCCCCTTCACAAGGATCAATCCAGCCAGACACACAGATGCATCGGACGCAAATCCACATTCAGTACGACAAAGATGAGCACTAAGTCAGACCTAGTGGAATTGACAGTGCGGAAGCACACACAAAGATTTAAGGTGGGTGCTCTTTTTTTGTGCTTGGAGGTAGTTCTAGCCTTAGCTACAGCAAACTTAGGTTGAATTAGAGACCTCTGAAATAAAAGCTTTGCAACCTGAATTGAACTGTGAGATGGAGGTACTTCTAATTCTTGCTATTCAAAACAAGCATTTGGAATGTAATGGGTCTCGCGTTTGGGCGAGTTAGAGCTATTAGCATTGTAAATTCCTAATGAGACTTTTCTTGCAACTTGAATTGAAAACGAAAAATAAAACATTTGACATAAGCGAGCCGATTCAAAGCGCTACAGCAGGCATGAGCGAGAAGGAGACACAATAAAGGAAAAAGAAATTTGCTTGCAGTCAAACATCTGCAATCCTGCAATTATCCGTGTAACAGGGTCGAAAGCCAAGGCAAT
The DNA here is from genome assembly GCF_031143425.1 of Pleurodeles waltl. NCBI lineage: Eukaryota > Metazoa > Chordata > Amphibia > Caudata > Salamandridae > Pleurodeles > Pleurodeles waltl. The sequence goes on from NC_090450.1 coordinate 884,175,563, forward strand.
AACAAAACTGCCCCAAGGAGGGACAAACGTAAAGCATTTACCAATGATAAAGGATTTTTGAATGGCAGGCCCATGAACGAGTGAAAGTGATGGGCATGAGGTGGGCGTAGTTAAAAGCCCACATAGATACTAACATGTCAGAAAAGCAGCGCTTGCGCACTGCTACGCTCAACCTAAAGACTGCCACTCTTGACATGAAGGCCTTTCACTCCAGACTGCAAATAAAAGATTATTTTGGGATGCTGATGATGAAAACCATAATACAGAAGCTGCAACATTTAGTGATGTACTTCACTGTAGGCGTCAACTGTCAAAACAAACATGAAATACACCAAAAGAGACATCACACATTCACTTTGTTTCTTTTATTCTTAATATAGATTAAATATACATCAAACCAGTTATCTTAACAAAATATAAACACAACAATAAGGCCAGATACAAATATATTTGTCACGATATCCTTTACAAGAAGACATCTGAGCGTAGTTTCTTCGCATTAGCCCTTTCCTTACCAAACCCAGTATTTCCCTGGCGTCACAAGGGTGCTTCTTCAGCGTTATTTAAAAGAGAGCATTTTCGATTTTTAACGTAAGAAATCTCAAGACTTAAGCCCAGCTAGTGAAGTTCAACATCACCAAGCTTGCTTTAGCCCAGCAGAACAGCTATGCTGCTATATTGTGCGTATGACAGCTTTTTATTGTCTAGTACTACAGGGACATATGTCCTTATGCGAACAGAAAATGAACACTAACATGCATAGAGTGGAATGGGAGCATGTTTTAAATGCTTAAATTCAGCGTGTTCAGACATTTGCTGCAGCCTTCTCCTGGTCCTGTTTTATTCTGTAATCTGCCAATGCAGCTCTTATTGCATCTTCAGCCAACACTGCGAAAAAAACAAGACACATTATAAGACTGGTGAACAATCCAATAGGGCTAGATTGAAATACCATGCAAACTAAAGCCACATCTAGGATTCCTGCCAATACTCATTTGCTCAGAGCAACCTCGTGTGTTAAGAAATCAAAAACGTGTGATGTAAATCGGGGCGAGTGAAATGCAATATTTTCCAATTTCATTTGCCATACTACAGTTGTGAATGTTTTATGTAGCTATTTTTTGATTAATACAATAACATATGTCTTCTGGCATTACACTAAATATTGAGCCTTGTTTAGAGCATACCAGTTAAAGCTTAAAAAAAGTAGCGTTTTTAATTTCCTAAATTCTAGGTAGTTTGTTATAACTATCAACTCGCAAAGCAGGTAATTCCATACTGGCACTTCCTGATAGGCGAAGAACCTGCTACCTTGATACGACTTACCATTTTCTGTACGTTCAAGAAGGGAGCAGTGGAGTGAAGGAGTAAATCAAGAAAACAGGTCCAGATTAAAAAAAGGTGTGTTTCTTTTGAAGGGCTTTAAAGCAAATGCAGAGGCCTTTAAATAAACCCGTTTGCGCCAAAGCAGCTAGTACAAAGCCCGCAGGAGTTCAGAAATAGAAGTGATGAGCTTCCAGGTTTGGACTAATACGTGAATACCGAAAGGTTTTCTTCTTCACAATCTATCTCCACAACTTTAACACTCGAATCACCCCTATTTATGTAGAAACGTTTTACCCCCTAAGGCAGCAGCATAGTGCAATTTTAATCGACAATCACGGACCTGAGCTTTTTATGCAAGTTGTGAAACCGCCATAGACCAGGATTTTCTGGGACTGTTACAAAACGGTGTGCTTGGTGCAAACCAAATAGATGCATCATGAAACATTTAAGTGTTTCTTTGGTCCTAGTCCGTACTGCTGAATTGTAGTGAAATAAACGATACCGTTTTCAGTTTTTTAAACGTTCAATTACGGCCAAAGTTAAAATAAACAAGTGAGTATTATGTTCTATGCTCCATATTCTAATACAAGACAGCATTAAAGTCTAAAAAACTGAAAACTGTTTCGCCTCATTTACCAAAAATAAACAATACACATAATCACGAAATCCCTTCGGTTTTCTAGCACAACTACTTTCACTGTACTGCCACATAAAATGCACTTCTTAAAACTAATATAGTGAAGATCATTGAGAAGTAAAGCGACTCTCCTCTACGCTAGTGCCCACGGGAGTGAAAACATATGTCTACCCTATACAGACTTTGCCATAATGTTTTGAAGCTGCAATGCCACACCTTCCCTGGGATGCGATGGATGGGTATGTTCTGGCCGATTGTGGTATAGATTTCCAGGTAACGCTACTCCTTGTTTACTGAATGGTTTGAATTTACTATATATTGTGACAGAAATCATTCCATACAGTATGGCACCGCTCTCATCTCCACTGTCACCCTCTGGCCATGAATGTATGGATAACGGCATCGCTTCTACGCACAAGGGCATACTGCATTACAATAAACATATCAGACTGAAATACATGGCTTTTAGATTGTGAACTACTCCTGGAAAGATGTTCATCCGATAATTTTGTGCGCGATTTCGACCCCTGTGCCTTCAGTTTCCACGCATAGGACACATGAATGCAATATGGGAAAGGGGACCTTGACGCTTTTATTGCCTAATTTTGTTAATTACTAATTGCTTTTAGTCTTGCTGACAGATCAAGGTTGTAACGCTCATAACATCATTTGTTGAATGTTATAATGATCGTGAAAATAAAAACTGCGTAAAAAAAAGTCCTATTTCTAAATCAGGAGAGTTAAAGTTTTATTGATGAAGCAGACATGGGTAGGAACAGAAAAACGTTTCAGTATGTTCGATGTGCAAGTGGTTGCATCAAGAATATCTGGAATTCTAGTATGGAAAGTGAAAAGCATTGTGTAGGAAAGTAGCCTCTTTCTAGCATGGCTACCCCCACTCTTTGGCCTGTTTGTCAGTGTGTTTGACTGTGTACACTGGGATCCTGCTAATCAGGACCCCAGTGATTATGCTCTCTCCCTTCTAACTTGGTAACTGTACCTTTTTCTTCCCACAATTGGCATACTGCCCACCCCCCTATGTAAGTCTCTAGTTTATGGTAACTAGGTACCCAGGGGCACTGGGGTTCCAGGGGATCCCTATGGCCTGCAGCAGTTATTTTGTCACCCAGAGGGAATCCATGCAAAGGGTTCTGTAGGCCTGCCATTGCAGCCTACGTGAAACTGGTGCATGCACCCGTTTTCACTACACCAGGTCACTGTAAGTCACCCTTACGGTAGGCCCTCTCAGCCCCGAGGGCAGGGTGCAGGTACCAGTGTGTGAGGGCACCCGCCTAGCAGATGTGCCCCCACAAACTCCAGATCCATTTCTCCTGGACTTAGTGAGTGCAAGGATGCCATTTTACACAGGTACTGGACATAAGTCTCTACCTATGTCCAGCTACATAATGATAACTCCGAACCCGGGCATGTTTGGTATCAAACATGTCAAAATCATACACCCAATACTGTTGCAAGTATTGAAAGTATGATTCCATGCACTCTGGAGGCTCTATAGAGGACCCCAGAATTGCTACCATCAGTCTAACAGTGTTTTCCAGGCAGCCCAGCTGCTGCCACCCCTCAGACAGGTTTCTGGCCTCCTGCTGCTTGATTTCATCAAGACCAAGAAGGCAGAACAAAGGATTTCCTTTGGGAGAGGGTGGTAACACCCTCTCTCTTTGGAAATAGGTGTGACTGGCTTGAGAGGGGTAGCCTCCCCAAACCACTAGTTTGCTTTGAAGGGCACATTTGGTGCCCTCCATGCATAAACCAGTCCACACGGGTTCAGGGTCCCCCACAGTCCATCCTCTGGCGCAAAACTGGACCATGGAAAGGGGAGTGACCACACCTGTCCATCACCACCCCAGGGGTGGTGCCCAGAGCTCCTCCGGAGGATCCCTGGGTTCTGCCATCTTGATTCCAAAGTTGGCAGGGAACTCTGGGAGCATATGAGTGGCCACGCCAGGCAGGTAACGTCAGAGGCCCCTCCTGATAGGTGCTTACCTGGTTAGGTGACCAATCCCCCTTTCAAGACTATATAGGGTCTTCCTCTGAGGTGGGTCCTTAGATTTGGCTTGCAAGATTCCAGCAGGATTCCTCTGCTTCTATTTATGGTCACTGGAACCGTGACTGGACCCTCCAGGAACTGACAATGCTGCAACAGCGAAGACTCTTTCGCAACTTTGTTTCCACGTCTCCTGACAGTTTTGCAACATTTCCCTGTCTAAGAAGACAGCAACTCTAAAGCCTGCACAAGAAGAAAAAATCTCCCTTTGAGTAAATGAGCCACTCCCCTGCAGCAACAGGCAAATACAGCAAGCGATGACCAGCTGCGTGGATCCTGCATCACGGGTGGTGGTCCAGAGTAGTCCTCTTGGTCCTCTCTGCCGGCTGTCCAACTTTAGTGGAGGTAAGCCCTTGCTTCCCCATGCAGGACAGTACCCCCGTGCACTGCATCTCTTGCAGCTGCCAAGGCCTGTTTGCATCTTCTCCAAGGGATCTTTAGGCGACGTGTAGCTCCAGCCCCCAGCACTCCATCCTGCAAAGCACAGCCTCCTGAGTGGTTCTCTGGCAGCGTGGGATCATCTTCCGTAGTACTGTGTGGGCCTTTTCTGTGACTCCTGTATCCCCATCCTGTGGGTGCTGCCTCTGCTGCTGTGGACTCTCTGCAATGTGGAGGGTCCCCTGTGACTCTTCCTCTTGGGGGGGTAAGTCCTCCCAGGCCTTGCTGGTCCCCGGCAGCACCACTTTTCCACTAACTGCAACTTTGCCTTTGCTAAGGCTTGTTTGTGGAATTACCGCACCAAAACCAGTCTGCAATCATCCTTCCAGCGTGGGACATCTTCTCTGGCTTCAGGGCTGCAGTGCTGACCTGTTCTTCATCATATTCGACCAACTTCGGCAAGTGCAGCTGGGTGGGTCATAGCTCCTACTCCTCCTGGACCCCACTGTGACTCTTGGCTTGGCCCCTCTCTCCACAGGTCTTCTTTCTTCAGCAGGAATCCACCACTGCTTTTCTGGAAGTCTTCTCTGGGTGTTTTCTTTTTTTTCCTCCTTTGGGGTGGTTTGGGGAAAATCTGTTGATTTACTCCAGCATTCCGAAACCAGGGGGGGGTAGAGGGGGGGGTTGTACTGTCTTACTTACCTCTGTAGTTTTCCAGTACTCCCAGCTCCCCTCTACACATTTTACTTACCTAGGTGGGGGTACCTTATTCGCATTCCATATTTTTTAGTATATGGTTTGTGCTCCCCCTAGGGTCACTATTGGTTATTGGTATTTGCACTGTTTTCTAACATTTTCTATGCCTATTTCTGATGACTAGTGTATATATTTAGGGTTTTACTTACCTCCTAATGGTGGGTTACCCTTCTAGTATTTTGTGGCAATTTGTTCCAAAAATAAAGTACCTTTATTTTTGTACAACTGCGTGTTTTCTTTCATGTGTGTAAGTGCTGCCTGACTTCAGTGGTATTGCATGTCTCCTAGATAAGCCTTGGCTGATCATCCACAGCTACCTCTAGGAGGGGATACCTGGACCTGGTATAAGGTCCAAATACCATAGGTACCCACTGCACACCGGGCCAGCTTCCTACACATTGTAAGCAAGCACATTTACAGTTTTTGCCTCTCATTACACAAAAAAAACTTTCAGGTCACACATCCTGTAAAAAGAAGAAGAAGGGAAACTAATCAAGTTAGGCAGTATGTAGTGTGACATCGTGGCTTATGACATTGCGGCGCACAACATCACATGTGGCATCACAGAAATGGCATCACAACCAATAACCTCACAGGAAGTGATATCACAAGAAGTGACATCAGCTCTTAACACCTGAGGCATATGTTTAGCAGTTCTCTCACAGGTACTTCTGAGTGAGATTTTGCATCAGGATTATGACAAAAAGTGACGCAACCCTGGAACAAAATCTGGGCCTCAATTTGCACATTTACATTTTTTTAAACTCAGCCACAAAGAAATTGGCAGCAAGGAGAAATGTGGCAGTAAATCTGTTCTGCTTAACCGTAAGCAAGTTTGCATTTTACTTTATTTTATGGGGCTAAGGAACCTGCTGCCGATATCTTTGTGTGCCTAATACATCTCAGAGAATAGTAAGAATGGTAAGACACCTCTGGAGGTTAATGCATTTGCTGGAGAGATGTGTTTTGTCTAGCCCCAGTTTTGTATCAAATTAGCATTGAATATTGATCTGTCTCCTGCAAGCACATCACGTATCATGCAGATTTTTATTTTATGCACCCAGGTGAGTTACTGCTTTCGACGGATAGATCATTTTGTTACTTGCAGTTCATAAATTGCTAATCCTAATATAGCACATTAAGCTACGAAGGGCATGTGATTCTTAATATAGCACAGTGAGCTATGAAGGACAGCTGTAGCCCCAACTGTCTTACATAACACATCCAGCACACTGATTGATAAACACATGATGTATTGTCAATATACATGAGGTAAAGCGCTCTGACATCCTGCATTAGGATAATTAGAGCTATAAAAGAAATAAAACAAAATAGTATTTAAAAATTGTTACTGGTTGTAAATACTGGGGCAGACCAACAATTGACATTTTTACAATTCATACATATCTCATATATATCTCATATATATACAGGAACTAAAAGTCAGAAACATGCCTCTGAAGTACATGTGAACTGGCACACTGTGCGCCTTGGTTTCCCCTCCATTGCATTTAGGTGTAAGGCTTCAGATAGCTCCCAGTTAGGATACAAAAACAAAGAGGCCTGATGGCCCCTTAACTTCAGCCTCTGTTTTGGGCTAGATAGAATTCTAAATAAGAAAGCCTCTGTTCCTGTCTGCATGTTCCTGCTCAGAAAGCAAACAACGTGCAGGCACTACTGAAAGTGTCCTGGGACGAATCAGCACATTTTTATGGGCCAAACTTCTTGGCTGGGTGGACAGCGTCCTCCCTGTGAAAATAGTGGGTGGGCGCATTAAACACGCGTGGACACCAGACTTGTGACCTGCCTGCTTTTCATTTTCTAACACAGGATGTTGTTCGCCCCTTCCTCACTACCTTAAACAAGCTTAACTGCGGTCATGGCTTGCTCACTGCTACAGAAGACAATGAGAAAAAGTTGAACCAAAAAACACTGGCAAGGTCAATAGCTTGTTTTTATTTTATTTTCAATTAAAAGCATGTCACATTAATATAAAACAGGAAAAAAAGTAAAACATGCTGTTGTCTAAATGTGGCGGCCACATGCATATTTTTTTTTTTTTTTTTAACTGCTATTAAAATATAATTTTAACAGAAGAGTACAGAGTGCTTGGCAAATGTACTTGGAACAAGTACAATAATCCTTTACAGCTTTAATGCACATCACAGAAAAATAGGATTAGGATTCAAATATAACAAGAAAAGGTTATACTGGGTTTGTATTAACGTACTGTTTAGAGAAACACTCAAGGGTGTTAGAAAAGAAAAGGACCAGGTGGCGGGCGGAAGGACACCAAAGAAAATTATTGCGTCACCTGTCTTGGCTCCGAAATGCACTTCTTTTTAAGCTGATGTGCACGTGATCAGGCAAGATTAACTCACTCAAAGGGCAAGAGAGAAAGTGAGTGGCTGGAGTGGGCTGACCCGTTGCATCTTGCTCTATGCTGTGGTTTATGGAAGCAAAATGTGAATGACTGATGACAAAAACCAATGGTTCAGGAGCTGACCCAACGCCCTTTTATGCTAGTGTATATGTATTTTTTATTTATGAATTCGTTTGACTAATGAGGCTGAGAAAACATGTATTGTCTCTACATCACACCTAAAAATTGAAGAGAGAGCTTCCTCACCCACGAAGATTTACTTTGTCAGAAGCAGGGCTGAGGAATTCAGCTCAGAGTAGCTGCAGGAGGGAAGAAGGCAAACTACACTCGTCCATCATACCTGTAAGAGTCTAGGGAACTAAAACGGGATTCTAAAATTCCTACTCCTCTAGTCCATGGCCTAACCTCTCTGCTTTGACCCAGGCCTTTCAACTCTGCCCTTATATTAACTCTCCCCTTTGCTCTCTGAACCATCTGGCCCCTGCCTCGATGTGTTTGCTCCTTTGGTCTTCAAATGACTGTCCTGCGTAGCCACCCCAGTTGTCCTTTCCCCAAGAGCGATGCTATTGCTTTCACACCTGCCGATCAGGAGGCATTTGTCCACAAAAGGGACTTTAAAGTCTGCTGCGTGGGTGCACTCAGGCCCCTGCTCTTCCTTAACACTCTTCTACTGTATTACTTTAAATGATTCGGGCTTTAGTTATAGTGCTGAAGTGCGTGGCGGAAATTATCGTTTGTTTATAAGGCGATTGGGAGGGAGCCGCTGCTGTACGATAAATCGCTCTAAAACTCTTCTGGAATCACACTGTGGCCATAAACTAGCAGGAGGACAAAGCCTGCAACGCAGCTTCTGAGTTTAGATTAAGTCTATGCTAAATTCGGACAGCCGAGTTGGAATATGCTGTCAAATGATTTTCACCTTTCACTTTAAAAGTGTGCCTTCTGCTGCTGAGCTGCCCTGGTGCTGCAACTGTTTAAACCGATGAAAGCTCCACTGGTTCGCAATTTTTTTCACTTTCTGTAAAAACGAGGCTCTCAGAACAAGGTGCTCAATTCTGGAAAACTTCTCCAGAATTGAGCACCTTGTTCTGAGAGCCTCGTTTTTACAGAAAGTGAAAAAAATTGCGAACCAGTGGAGCTTTCATCGGTTTGAACAGTTGCAGCACCATGGCAGCTCACCTCTTTGCTCCAGTCAATAAAGGGTTAAGCATGCGGTAAGTAAATCTTTCACTGTTGGCGGATTTTAGGCTCGTCCGGATGCATGAATGACTTTTCCCATTTTGCAGTCCGTGAGCACTAGCCTGTCAGCAAATCGCATAATTTGTAAGCCACGCGATCTCCAGCTACTTTGGTTTAAAAAAAGCGCCAGGAATTGGCCAGAGCAAACTGTAATACATCAAAGTAGGCTTGGGGGAAATCTCCCTCACAAAAGTGCACAAACTGTGCAAAGGTATCTCTAAGGGGCTGTGAGTTTAACGGCACATGGGAGGAAGAAGCTGAAGAACAAAAGCTTTGCTGCTCAATACCTTTAGAGATGCTAAAAAGGAGAAATGCAAACACCTAGAGTATAGCAACCCTTCACCAGCAAGGTGTCAACTATCAGCCAGCAGAAAACCTACACAAAGTACTTGAGTGAAGCCCGACCTTTTCAGCATTAGCTGGGCTGAGTTAATGGTCAGTCAACACTGGTAGAGGGACCCTTTCTCATGTCCATTTACTTTATTTGCTGGAGTGCGTTGATATGTGATGTATGGTTATGTGTCTACAGTATGGTTATGCAATAGTACAGTGGGGTTGTGTGAAAGGAAATGTTTGCTGGGGGTGCGTCTTTGCAGCTGGTTATGTTCCTCTGAGAAGCTGGGTTGTGTGCCCCTGAGCAGTTGGGTTGTGTGACCCTCTATCAATCAATCAATCAGTTTTTATAAAGCGCACCTACTCACCTGTGAGGGTCTCAAGGTGCTGGTGTAGGGTCTTCCGCCTCATTCGACAAGCCATGTCTTGAGGTTCTTCCTGAAGATGGTGAGTGATGGGCTTTGTCTGAGGTGCTTGGGTAGGTTGTTCCAGCTCTTGGCTGCGAAGTAGGTGAAAGATCTTCCTTCGACAGTGGTTTTCCAGATGCGTGGAATGGTGGCTAGTGCCTTCTGGGTAGTTCAAAGGGGTCTAACAGGGTTATGGAAAGAGATGCGATGATTCAGGTAGGCCGGTCCGATTTTGTGAAGGGCCTTGTAGGCGTGGGTGAGTAGTTTGACGTTGATTCACTTGTCCGCCAGGAGCCAATGGAGGAGTCTCAGGTGTTGGAAGATGTGTTCCTGCGGGAGTTCAGGACGAGTCTGGCGGCGGCATGCTGGATGAGTTGTAGTTTCCTGATGTTCTTTGTCGTGGTGCCGGCATAGAGTGCGTTGCCGTAGTTGAGCTGGATTGTGCCTAGGGCATGGGTGACTATCTTATGGCAGTCGTCCGGGATCCACTTGAAGATTTTGCTAAGTTGGCGGAGGGTGTGCCAGCAGGAAGAGGTGACCCCATTTGCCTGTCGGGTCATTGTTAGGAAGGAGTTGAGGATGATTCCCAGGTTGCGTCAGTCGGAGTAGGTGGGACGCTGAGCTATGTGGGTCACCAGATGTCATTCCTGAAGTGGAGTTTCCGAAGAGGATGAGCTCGGTCTGGTCTGAGTTGAGCTTGAGGTAGCTCTCCCTCATCCAGACAGCGACGGCTTTCATTCCGGTGTTAAAGTTCCTCTTGGCTTTGTCCGGGTCTTCAGTGAGGAAAACAATGAGTTGTGTCATCGGCATATGACACAATGTTAATTCCGTGGCCTCAGATGATGGCTGCAAGCGTGCTATGTAGATGTTGAAGAGCATTGCCTCAGGGAGGATCCCTGAGAGACTCCACAGCTGACTTCTGTTGGTTTGGATATGAAGGGTTGGGAGCTTGACTGTGTTCTTCGGGTGAAGAAGGAGTGAATCTATTGCAAGGCTTTTACGGGGATTCCTACGTCGTAGAGTCTGGTGCATAAGGTGCTGTGGGAGACTGTGTTGAAGGCAGCTGAGAGCTCAAGGAGTAGGAGTGCTGCGGTGTGTCCTCGGTAGAGGAGCCTGTGGATGTCATCGCTGGCTGCAAGAAGAGCTGTCTCCATGCTGCGGAAGCCAGACTGGGAGCTATCCAGAGAGTTGTTGTCTGAGGAATTGTCGTAGCTTTGAGTTTATGGCTTTTTCCAGGACTTTGGCCGGGTAGGGTAGTAGCGATATGGGCTTGAAATTCTTTAGCTCTGATGGGTCAGCTGTGGGCCTCTTCAGGAGAGGATGGACTTTGGCATGTTTCAATCACAGGGGAAGGTTGTTGTTTTGATAGAGCAGTTCAGTGTCTTGCATAGTTCAGGAGCGATGGATGCACTGGCTCTGTTGTAAATGTGGTGAGGAGAGGGGTCTGTGGGAGCTCCAGAGTGAATGCTGTTCATGATGATTTCAGTCTTCTGTGTTAAGAGTGGACCAGCTGTGAACAGTTTGGGTGGGTTCTGGGGGACTGGGTCTGTCATAGGTTCTGATGCTGGGCGGGTTCTGCGGGAGTTGTAGGAAGTTGGCTCTGTATGTGCTATTTCAAAGTAAGGAATAGCATGCACAGAGTCCAAGGGTTCCCCTTAGAGGTAAAATAGTGGTAAAAAGAGATAATACTAATGCTCTATTTTGTGGTAGTGTGGTCGAGCAGTAGGCTTATCCAAGGAGTAGTGTTAAGCATTTGTTGTACATACACATAGACAATAAATGAGGTACACACACTCAGAGACAAATCCAGCCAATAGGTTTTGTTATAGAAAAATATATTTTCTTAGTTTATTTTAAGAACCACAGGTTCAAATTTAACATGTAATATCTTGTTTGAAAGGTATTGCAGGTAAGTACATTAGGAACTTTGAATCATTTCAATTGCATGTATACTTTTTAAGTTATTCACAAATAGCTATTTCAAAAGTGGACACTTAGTGCAATTTTTACAGTTCCTGGGGGAGATAAGTTTTTGTTAGTTTTACCAGGTAAGTAAGACACTTACAGGGTTCAGTTCTTGGTCCAAGGTAGCCCACCGTTGGGGGTTCAGAGCAACCCCAAAGTTACCACACCAGCAGCTCAGGGCCGGTCAGGTGCAGAGTTCAAAGTGGTGCCCAAAACGCATAGGCTTCAATGGAGAGAAGGGGGTGCCCCGGTTCCAGTCTGCCAGCAGGAAAGTACCCGCGTCTTCGGAGGGCAGACCAGGGGGGTTTTGTAGGGCACCGGGGGGGGACACAAGCCCACACAGAAATTTCACCCTCAGCGGCGCGGGGGCGGCCGGGTGCAGTGTTAGAACAAGCGTCGGGTTCGCAATGGAAGTCAATGAGAGATCAAGGGATCTCTTCAGCGCTGCAGGCAGGCAAGGGGGGGCTTCCTCGGGGAAACCTCCACTTGGGCAAGGGAGAGGGACTCCTGGGGGTCACTTCTGCAGTGAAAGTCCGGTCCTTCAGGTCCTGGGGGCTGCTGGTGCAGGGTCTTTTCCAGGCGTCGGGACTTAGGTTTCAGAGAGTCGCGGTCAGGGGAAGCCTCGGGATTCCCTCTGCAGGCGGCGCTGTGGGGGCTCAGGGGGGACAGATTTTGGTACTCACAGTCGTAGAGTAGTCCGGGGGTCCTCCCTGAGGTGTTGGTTCTCCACCAGCCGAGTCGGGGTCGCCGGGTGCAGTGTTGCAAGTCTCACGCTTCTTGCGGGGAGATTGCAGGGTTCTTTAAAGCTGCTCCTTTGGATAAAGTTGCAGTCTTTTTGGAGCAGGTCCGCTGTCCTCGGGAGTTTCTTGTCGTCGTCGAAGCAGGGCAGTCCTCAGAGGATTCAGAGGTCGGTGGTCCCTTTGGAAGGCGTCGCTGGAGCAGAGTTCTTTGGAAGGCAGGAGACAGGCCGGTGAGTTTCTGGAGCCAAGGCAGTTGTTGTCTTCTGGTCTTCCTCTGCAGGGGTTTTCAGCTAGGCAGTCCTTCTTGTTGTTGCAGGAATCTAATTTTCTAGGGTTCAGGGTAGCCCTTAAATACTAAATTTAAGGGCGTGTTTAGGTCTGGGGGGTTAGTAGCCAATGGCTACTAGCCCTGAGGGTGGGTACACCCTCTTTGTGCCTCCTCCCAAGGGGAGGGGGTCACAATCCTAACCCTACTGGGGGAATCCTCCATCTGCAAGATGGAGGATTTCTAAAAGTTAGAGTCACCTCAGCTCAGGACACCTTAGGGGCTGTCCTGACTGGCCAGTGACGACTCCTTGTTATTCTCATTATTTTCTCCGGCCTTGCCGCCAAAAGTGGGGGCCGGGGCCGGAGGGGGCGGGCAACTCCACTAAGCTGGAGTGTCCTGCGGTGCTGTGACAAAGGGGTGAGTCTTTGAGGCTCACCGCCAGGTGTTACAGCTCCTGCCTGGGGGAGGTGTTAGCATCTCCACCCAGTGCAGGCTTTGTTACTGGCCTCAGAGTGACAAAGGCACTCTCCCCATGGGGCCAGCAACATGTCTCTAGTGTGGCAGGCTGCTGGAACTAGTCAGCCTACACACAGTCGGTTAAGTTTCAGGGGGCACCTCTAAGGTGCCCTCTGGGGTGTATTTTGCAATAAAATGTACACTGGCATCAGTGTGCATTTATTGTGCTGAGAAGTTTGATACCAAACTTCCCAGTTTTCAGTGTAGCCATTATGGTGCTGTGGAGTTCGTGTTTGACAAACTCCCAGACCATATACTCTTATGGCTACCCTGCACTTACAATGTCTAAGGTTTTGTTTAGACACTGTAGGGGTACCATGCTCATGCACTGGTACCCTCACCTATGGTATAGTGCACCCTGCCTTAGGGCTGTAAGGCCTGCTAGAGGGGTGGCTGACCTATACTTGCATAGGCAGTGAGAGGCTGGCATGGCACCCTGAGGGGAGTGCCATGTCGACTTACTCGTTTTGTTCTCACTAGCACACACAAGCTGGCAAGCAGTGTGTCTGTGCTGAGTGAGAGGTCTCCAGGGTGGCATAAGACATGCTGCAGCCCTTAGAGACATTCCTTGGCATCAGGGCCCTTGGTACTAGAAGTACCAGTTACAAGGGACTTATCTGGATGCCAGGGTCTGCCAATTGTGGATACAAAAGTACAGGTTAGGGAAAGAACACTGGTGCTGGGGCCTGGTTAGCAGGCCTCAGCACACTTTCAATTGTAAACATAGCATCAGCAAAGGCAAAAAGTCAGGGGGCAACCATGCCAAGGAGGCATTTCCTTACACAACCCCCCCCCCCCCAAACGAAAGAGGATGAGACTAACCTTTCCCAAGAGAGTCTTCATTTTCTAAGTGGAAGAACCTGGAAAGGCCATCTGCATTGGCATGGGCAGTCCCAGGTCTGTGTTCCACTATAAAGTCCATTCCCTGTAGGGAGATGGACCACCTCAACAGTTTTGGATTTTCACCTTTCATTTGCATCAGCCATTTGAGAGGTCTGTGGTCAGTTTGAACTAGGAAGTGAGTCCCAAAGAGGTATGGTCTCAGCTTCTTCAGGGACCAAACCACAGCAAAGGCCTCCCTCTCAATGGCACTCCAACGCTGCTCCCTGGGGAGTAACCTCCTGCTAATGAAAGCAACAGGCTGGTCAAGGCCATCATCATTTGTTTGGGACAAAACTGCCCCTATCCCATGTTCAGAGGCATCTGTCTGCACAATGAACTGCTTAGAATAATCTGGAGCTTTTAGAACTGGTGCTGAGCACATTGCTTGTTTCAGGGTGTCAAAGGCCTGTTGGCATTCTACAGTCCAGTTCACTTTCTTGGGCATTTTCTTGGAGGTGAGTTCAGTGAGGGCTGTCACAATGGATCCATATCCCTTCACAAACCTCCTGTAATACCCAGTCAAGCCAAGGAATGCCCTGACTTGAGTCTGGGTTTTTGGAGCTACCCAGTCCAGAATAGTCTGGATCTTGGGTTGGAGTGGCTGAACTTGGCCTCCACCTACAAGATGGCCCAAGTAAACCACAGTTCCCTGCCCTATCTGGCATTTGGATGCCTTGATAGAGAGGCCTGCAGATTGCAGAGCCTTCAAAACCTTCTTCAGGTGGACCAGGTGATCCTGCCAGGTGGAGCTAAAGACAGCAATATCATCAAGATAAGCTGTGCTAAAGGACTCCAAACCAGCAAGGACTTGATTCACCAACCTTTGGAAGGTGGCAGGGGCATTCTTTAAACCAAAGGGCATAACAGTAAACTGATAATGCCCATCAGGTGTGGAGAATGCCGTTTTCTCTTTTGCTCCAGGTGCCATTTTTATTTGCCAGTACCCTGCTGTCAAGTCAAAGGTACTTAAGAATTTGGCAGCACCTAATTTGTCTATGAGCTCATCAGCTCTAGGAATTGGATGGGCGTCTGTCTTGGTGACAGAGTTGAGCCCTCTGTAGTCCACACAAAACCTCATCTCTTTCTTTCCATCTTTGGTGTGAGGTTTGGGGACTAAGACCACTGGGCTAGCCCAGGGGCTGTCAGAGCGCTCAATTACTCCCAATTCCAGCATCTTGTGGACTTCCACCTTGATGCTTTCCTTAACATGGTCAGACTGTCTAAAAATTTTGTTTTTGACAGGCATGCTGTCTCCTGTGTCCACATCATGGGTACACAGGTGTGTCTGACCAGGGGTTAGGGAGAAGAGTTCAGGAAACTGTTGTAGGACTCTCCTACAATCAGCTTGCTGTTGGCCAGAGAGGGTGTCTGAGTAGATCACTCCATCTACTGAGCCATCTTTTGGGTCTGATGACAGAAGATCAGGGAGAGGTTCACTCTCTGCCTCCTGATCCTCATCTGTTACCATCAACAGATTTACATCAGCCCTGTCATGGAAGAGCTTAAGGCGGTTCACATGGATCACCCTCTTGGGGCTCCTGCTTGTGCCCAGGTCCACCAGGTAGGTGACCTGACTCTTCCTTTCTAGCACTGGGTAAGGGCCACTCCATTTGTCCTGAAGTGCCCTGGGAGCCACAGGCTCCAGAACCCAGACTTGCTGCCCTGGTTGGAACTCAACCATTGCAGCCTTTTGGTCATACCAAAACTTCTGGAGCTGTTGGCTGGCCTCAAGGTTTTTGCTTGCCTTTTCCATGTACTCTGCCATTCTTGACCGAAGGCCAAGTACATAGTCCACTATGTCTTGTTTATGCTCATGAAGAGGTCTCTCCCAGCCTTCTTTAACAAGAGCAAGTGGTCCCCTTACAGGGTGACCAAACAGAAGTTCAAAGGGTGAGAATCCTACTCCCTTCTGTGGCACCTCTCTGTAAGCGAAAAGCAGACATGGCAAGAGGACATCCCATCTCCTTTTGAGCTTTTCTGGGAGCCCCATGATCATGCCTTTTAATGTCTTGTTGAATCTCTCAACTAAGCCATTAGTTTGTGGATGGTATGGTGTAGTGAATTTGTAAGTCACCCCACACTCATTCCACATGTGTTTTAGGTATGCTGACATGAAGTTGGTACCTCTGTCAGACACCACCTCCTTAGGGAAACCCACTCTGGTAAAGATACCAATGAGGGCCTTGGCTACTGCAGGGGCAGTAGTTGACCTAAGGGGAATAGCTTCAGGATACCTAGTAGCATGATCCACTACTACTAGGATATACATATTTCCTGAGGCTGTGGGAGGTTCTAGTGGACCAACTATGTCCACACCCACTCTTTCAAAGGGGACCCCCACCACTGGAAGTGGAATGAGGGGGGCCTTTGGATGCCCACCTGTCTTACCACTGGCTTGACAGGTGGGGCAGGAGAGGCAAAACTCCTTAACCTTGTGGGACATATTAGGCCAGTAGAAGTGGTTGACTAACCTCTCCCACGTCTTGGTTTGTCCCAAATGCCCAGCAAGGGGAATATCATGGGCTAAGGTCAGAATAAACTCTCTGAACGACTGAGGCACTACCACTCTCCTAGTGGCACCAGGTTTGGGGTCTCTGGCCTCAGTGTACAGGAGTCCATCTTCCCAATAGACCCTATGTGTTCCATTTTTCTTGCCCTTGGACTCTTCAGCAGCTTACTGCCTAAGGCCTTCAAGAGAGGGACAGGTTTCTTGTCCCTTACACAGCTCCTCCCTTGAGGGTCCCCCTGGGCCTAAGAGCTCAACCTGATAAGGTTCAAGCTCCAAAGGCTCAGTTCCCTCAGAGGGCAGCACTTCTTCCTGAGAAGAGAGGTTATCTTTTTCTGACTGTGTTGCAGTTGGTTTCCCAACTGACTTTCCTTTTCTCTTGGTAGGCTGGGCCTTTCTTCCAAACTCCAGCTCTACTTTTTCACCCTGTGCCTTGCATTGTGCTCTTGTTTTTACACACACCAGTTCAGGGATACCCAGCATGGCTGCATGGGTTTTTAGTTCTACCTCAGCCCATGCTGAGGACTCCAGGTCATTTCCAAGCAGACAGTCTACTGGGATGTTTGAGGAGACCACCACCTGTTTCAGGCCATTGACCCCTCCCCATTCTAAAGTTACCATTGCCATGGGATGTGCTTTAGTCTGATTGTCAGCGTGGGTGACTGTATAGGTTTTTCCAGTCAGGTATTGGCCAGGGGAAACCAGTTTCTCTGTCACCATGGTGACACTGGCACCTGTATCCCTCAGGCCCTCTACACTTGTCCCATTAATAAAGAGCTGCTGCCTGTATTTTTGCATGTTAGGCGGCCAGGCAGCTAGTGTGGCTAAATCCACCCCACCCTCAGAGACTAGAGTAGCTTCAGTGTGGACCCTGATTTGCTCTGGGCACACTGTTGATCCCACTTGGAGACTAGCCATTCCAGTGTTACCTGGATTGGAGTTTGGAGAGAAACCTTTCTTGGGACAGGCCTTGTCTCCAGTTTGGTGTCCAGGCTGATTACAGCTACGACACCAGGCCTTTTTGGGATCAAAGTTTTTACCCTTGTACCCAGGATTGTTTTGTGAAGAGGCTCTCGGCCCACCCTCCTGTGCAGGTTTTTGGGGGCCTGTAGAAGACTCTTTACTATTTTTATTTTTGGCTGTCTCACCACCTTTCCCCTGGGGAGGTTTTGTGACCCCTTTCTTTTGGTCACCCCCTGTGGAAGTTTTGGACACCCTAGTCTTGACCCAATGGTCCGCCTTCTTTCCCAATTCTTGGGGAGAAATTGGTCCTAGGTCTACCAGATGCTGATGCAGTTTATCATTGAAACAATTACTTAACAGGTGTTCTTTCACAAATAAATTGTACAGCCCATCATAATTACTTACACCACTGCCTTGAATCCAACCATCTAGTGTTTTTACTGAGTAGTCTACAAAGTCAACCCAGGTCTGGCTCGAGGATTTTTGAGCCCCCCTGAATCTAATCCTATACTCCTCAGTGGAGAATCCAAAGCCCTCAATCAGGGTACCCTTCATGAGGTCATAAGATTCTGCATCTTTTCCAGAGAGTGTGAGGAGTCTATCCCTACACTTTCCTGTGAACATTTCCCAAAGGAGAGCACCCCAGTGAGATCTGTTCACTTTTCTGGTTACACAAGCCCTCTCAAAAGCTGTGAACCATTTGGTGATGTCATCACCATCTTCATATTTAGTTACAATCCCTTTAGGGATTTTCAACATGTCAGGAGAATCTCTGACCCTATTTATGTTGCTGCCACCATTGATGGGTCCTAGGCCCATCTCTTGCCTTTCCCTTTCTATGGCTAGGATCTGTCTTTCCAAAGCCAATCTTTTGGCCATCCTGGCTAGCTGGATGTCCTCTTCACTGGAGTTATCCTCAGTGATCTCAGAGTTGTTGGCCCCTCCTGTGAGGGAACCAGCATCTCTGACTATTATTTGTGGAGTCAGGGCTTGAGAGGCCCTGTTCTCCCTAAATAGGACTGGTAGGGGGGAATTTTCCTCCAAGTCACTATCTTCATCCTCTGTGTTGCCATCCTCAGAGGGGTTGGCCTTTTCAAACTCTGCCAACAGCTCCTGGAGCTGTAGTTTGGAAGGTCTGGGGCCCATTACTATTTTCTTAATTTTACAGAGTGACCTTAGCTCCCTCATCTTAAGATGGAGGGTAAGGTGTGGTGTCGAGTTCCACCACATTCATCTCTGCACTAGACATTATGCTTCTAAAAGTTGGAATACTTTTTAAGAAACTAAAACTGGTTCTAGAATCCAATTCAAACTTTTAACAAACTTTTAAACTCTAAAAGAAATGCTAACAGGGACTAACACAAGGCCCTAGCAGGACTTTAAAGAATTTAGAAAACTTTTCAAATTGCAAAAAATCAATTTCTAATGACAATTTTGGAATTTGTCGTGTGATCAGGTATTGGCTGAGTAGTCCAGCAAATGCAAAGTCTTGTACCCCACCGCTGATCCACCAATGTAGGAAGTTGGCTCTGTATGTGCTATTTCAAAGTAAGGAATAGCATGCACAGAGTCCAAGGGTTCCCCTTAGAGGTAAAATAGTGGTAAAAAGAGATAATACTAATGCTCTATTTTGTGGTAGTGTGGTCGAGCAGTAGGCTTATCCAAGGAGTAGTGTTAAGCATTTGTTGTACATACACATAGACAATAAATGAGGTACACACACTCGGAGACAAATCCAGCCAATAGGTTTTTTATAGAAAAATATCTTTTCTTAGTTTATTTTAAGAACCACAGGTTCAAATTTAACATGTATTATCTTGTTTGAAAGGTATTGCAGGTAAGTACATTAGGAACTTTGAATCATTTCAATTGCATGTATACTTTTTAAGTTATTCACAAATAGCTATTTCAAAAGTGGACACAGTGCAATTTTTACAGTTCCTGGGGGAGGTAAGTTTTTGTTAGTTTTACCAGGTAAGTAAGACACTTACAGGGTTCAGTTCTTGGTCCAAGGTAGCCCACCGTTGGGGGTTCAGAGCAACCCCAAAGTTACCACACCAGCAGCTCAGGGCCGGTCAGGTGCAGAGTTCAAAGTGGTGCCCAAAACGCATAGGCTTCAATGGAGAGAAGGGGGTGCCCCGGTTCCAGTCTGCCAGCAGGTAAGTACCCGCGTCTTCGGAGGGCAGACCAGGGGGGTTTTGTAGGGCACTGGGGGGGGACACAAGCCCACACAGAAATTTCACCCTCAGCGGCGCGGGGGCGGCCGGGTGCAGTGTTAGAACAAGCGTCGGGTTCGCAATGGAAGTCAATGAGAGATCAAGGGATCTCTTCAGCGCTGCAGGCAGGCAAGGGGGGGCTTCCTCGGGGAAACCTCCACTTGGGCAAGGGAGAGGGACTCCTGGGGGTCACTTCTGCAGTGAAAGTCCGGTCCTTCAGGTCCTGGGGGCTGCGGGTGCAGGGTCTTTTCCAGGCGTCGGGACTTAGGTTTCAGAGAGTCGCAGTCAGGGGAAGCCTCGGGATTCCCTCTGCAGGCGGCGCTGTGGGGGCTCAGGTTTTGGTACTCACAGTCGTAGAGTAGTCCGGGGGTCCTCCCTGAGGTGTTGGTTCTCCACCAGCCGAGTCGGGGTCGCCGGGTGCAGTGTTGCAAGTCTCACGCTTCTTGCGGGGAGATTGCAGGGTTCTTTAAAGCTGCTCCTTTGGATAAAGTTGCAGTCTTTTTGGAGCAGGTCCGCTGTCCTCGGGAGTTTCTTGTCGTCGTCGAAGCAGGGCAGTCCTCAGAGGATTCAGAGGTCGGTGGTCCCTTTGGAAGGCGTCGCTGGAGCAGAGTTCTTTGGAAGGCAGGAGACAGGCCGGTGAGTTTCTGGAGCCAAGGCAGTTGTTGTCTTCTGGTCTTCCTCTGCAGGGGTTTTCAGCTAGGCAGTCCTTCTTCTTGTTGTTGCAGGAATCTAATTTTCTAGGGTTCAGGGTAGCCCTTAAATACTAAATTTAAGGGCGTGTTTAGGTCTGGGGGGTTAGTAGCCAATGGCTACTAGCCCTGAGGGTGGGTACACCCTCTTTGTGCCTCCTCCCAAGGGGAGGGGGTCACAATCCTAACCCTATTGGGGGAATCCTCCATCTGCAAGATGGAGGATTTCTAAAAGTTAGAGTCACCTCAGCTCAGTACACCTTAGGGGCTGTCCTGACTGGCCAGTGACTCCTCCTTGTTATTCTCATTATTTTCTCCGGCCTTGCCGCCAAAAGTGGGGGCTGGGGCCGGAGGGGGCGGGCAACTCCACTAGCTGGAGTGTCCTGCGGTGCTGTGACAAAGGGGTGAGCCTTTGAGGCTCACCGCCAGGTGTTACAGCTCCTGCCTGGGGGAGGTGTTAGCATCTCCACCCAGTGCAGGCTTTGTTACTGGCCTCAGAGTGACAAAGGCACTCTCCCCATGGGGCCAGCAACATGTCTCTAGTGTGGCAGGCTGCTGGAACTAGTCAGCCTACACAGACAGTCGGTTAAGTTTCAGGGGGCACCTCTAAGGTGCCCTCTGGGGTGTATTTTGCAATAAAATGTACACTGGCATCAGTGTGCATTTATTGTGCTGAGAAGTTTGATACCAAACTTCCCAGTTTTCAGTGTAGCCATTATGGTGCTGTGGAGTTCGTGTTTGACAAACTCCCAGACCATATACTCTTATGGCTACCCTGCACTTACAATGTCTAAGGTTTTGTTTAGACACTGTAGGGGTACCATGCTCATGCACTGGTACCCTCACCTATGGTATAGTGCACCCTGCCTTAGGGCTGTAAGGCCTGCTAGAGGGGTGGCTGACCTATACTTGCATAGGCAGTGAGAGGCTGGCATGGCACCCTGAGGGGAGTGCCATGTCGACTTACTCGTTTTGTTCTCACTAGCACACACAAGCTGGCAAGCAGTGTGTCTGTGCTGAGTGAGAGGTCTCCAGGGTGGCATAAGACATGCTGCAGCCCTTAGAGACATTCCTTGGCATCAGGGCCCTTGGTACTAGAAGTACCAGTTACAAGGGACTTATCTGGATGCCAGGGTCTGCCAATTGTGGATACAAAAGTACAGGTTAGGGAAAGAACACTGGTGCTGGGGCCTGGTTAGCAGGCCTCAGCACACTTTCAATTGTAAACATAGCATCAGCAAAGGCAAAAAGTCAGGGGGCAACCATGCCAAGGAGGCATTTCCTTACAGGAGTAAACTGTCATAGTTGTCCTTAATCTTGCGGTGGAAGAAGGTGGCCAGTTTGTCACAGAGGTCTTGCGATGGGGGGGGGGGGGGGGGGGGGGGGGGGGGGGGGGGAGTTGGGGGCTTCCGAGGGAGGATTGGTGAATTCATTGATTACCATGAAGAGTTCTTTTGTGTTGTGCGGGGAGGTGTTGATGCGTTTCCAGACTATGGCTTATTTTGCGTTCTTCAGGAGTCGGTGATGGGTGGCAGTGTCGGCTGTGAAGGAGGCAAGGTCTTCACTGGTTTTGCTGTTTCTCCATTTCATCTCTAGGCACCTGCAAGTGTGCTTGGATTAGGTGGTGAACCAGCTGGCTCCATTTGAGATGTGCTTGACAGAAGTTGATCGGAGGGGGGCTAAGGAGTTGGTGCATTTGGTGATCCAGGCGTTGAGGTTGCGTGCTGTAGTGTTGGCGTCGTCAGTGGGGGGTGGGGGTGATTTGGCAAGGGTCATGATGAGTTGCCCGTCTGTAATTTCGTTCCGTTTCCTGTAAGGGGCTCTGGGGACATAGAGGCGGCTGTTGGATGCGGTGATGGCAAAGTGTAGGCAGTGATGGTCGGTCCAGTCCAGGATGGGGATATTCTTGATGGTAATCCAGTTGCTTGAGGTGAAAATGGGGTCTAGTGTGTGTCCTGCGGCATTCATGGGTACGGTGATTAGTTGTTGGGAGTCCGAGGGTGGCAAGAATGTCGAGTAGGGAAATGGTGTTTTGGTTGCTGCAGTCCTCGAGGTGGAAATTAAAGTTGCTGAGGAGGAGGCAGTTGGTGGGCACCAGGGCGTGAGGGTGGCTATGCCTACAATGGCGTCGAAGGCTGGGCAGGGGCCGGGCAGTCTGTAGACCAGGGTGCCGTAGAGGAAAGAGTTTTGAGTGGTGTGGATCAGAAAGTGTAGGTGTTCCATTGTGGTGCAGTGTTCTTCCGTGTTGACCATGATGCGGAGTGAGGACTTGTGCACGATGGCCAGTCCTCCGCTCGGACGTGAGGGCTGGTCCTTCCTAAGGATGTTGTATCCATCTGGAATAGCGAAGGCGATGTCTGGTCCGCAGATAGGGTTGGTCCAGGTCTCGGTTATGAATGTGATGTCCA
The DNA here is from genome assembly GCF_031143425.1 of Pleurodeles waltl. Classification (NCBI taxonomy): domain Eukaryota; kingdom Metazoa; phylum Chordata; class Amphibia; order Caudata; family Salamandridae; genus Pleurodeles; species Pleurodeles waltl. Next base: position 884,198,240 of record NC_090450.1, read on the forward strand.
TACGGGTGGGGTCGATCAGGTCCTAAAGTTCTGTGGTGTGGTTATGGAGGGAGCGTATATTTAGAAGAAAGCAGTTAATGCGTTCGTGACAGGCGTCAGTGGTTTCAGGTTTGGGGTGTTCCGGTTGTTTGTTGTGGCTGAGCCTGAGGAAGGAACAGAAACAATAGAAAAAGAAAAAAGAAAAAACGAATTGGAAAATAGGCAGAAGTATAAAGCAGGAGTAAAGGAGAAACAGAGAGAGATATTTGTACGTGGCCACTAGGCCACCAGGGATGAGGCGCAGGCAGGAGCATGCAGGGGGAGAAGGGCCTCAAACAGAGTCAGGCAGACTCAGTTTGTTCCCAAGGCAAGGCAGAGGCAGCAGCAGCCAGAGGTGCTGGGGAGGGCAACAGACGCTGACCAGGCGGTCAGTGGAGTTGCCCTCTCACAGCGTGGGGTGGAGGGCACAGGGGCAGCAGCGGCGCAGGAGGGAGAGGGTCAAGGAAGAGATAGAAAATGGAGAAACAAAAGAAAAAGTAAAAAGAACAAAGTGAAAAAAGGCAGAAGTATAAAAGCAGGAGTAAAGGAGAGATACAGAGATACTTGTAGATGACCACTAGGCTACCAGGGATAAGGTGCAGGCAGGAGCCTGCAGGGGGAGAAGGGCACCGAACTGAGAGTCAGGCAGGTTCTCAGTTCATTCCCAAGGCAGCAGCAACCAGAGGAGCTGGGGAGGGCAACAGTTTCTGTGCTGATGGGCAGGTTAAAGGGAAGATGAATGGGAAAGAATAATCTGGGATGGAAGCAGGAATTAAAAAGTTAGAGGTCTGAGCTGGTAAGACATTAGAATCAACATTTCGACAGTTAGACTAACAACTGGTGAAAGAGGAAACTAATATTGATGCCAGAGGCAACATACCTGTAGACACAACAAGCCCAACAGCAGATTTCAAGTCACTGTAAATACAACAGGAACAATAACAGATTTGAAGCCAAAGTAGTCTGCCAGATAAAAATCATCTATCAGGTTAGTGAAGCTGGTGAATCGTAGATCAAATTGCAGTAACTACTCCAAAAGCACCTATTAAAAAGAAGCAGTAATACTTCTGCTGCTCTATTTCCGAACTGACGTGACAGGCGCAAGATGACAAAATACATCTGGTGGCTGCTTCTTTCAGGCAGCCGACAAGTTGCTTGAGGAAAAATGTGCGTGGAAATTTGAGTTCCTCATGCCAAATTCATGTGTGCTTTAACACACTGCCCAGAACGATCACCATGTAGTGCTAGAGTTTCAGGTTTGCCCTGTTCAAAAACACATTGCCACACCAGTTTTTCAACATGCCCAAACAACTGATCTTTGTGTGTTCCACTGTGTCACACTGTTGGGAACTACTGTTTTTATCACTCTGGGTAATGTGTTTGTTAACCTGAACATATGTGAATTCTGCACAGCAGTACTTAACAGGCAAATATCAAAGTCCAGCAACACATGATTATTTGGAGACAACAGCGGGCACAGAACTTTGAAATATCAAGAAGTACTCCTGTTGAGTTACTACAGGAGTGCCCTTGGCAAGATAAAACGCTGTGCGCAACACTAACATTAGCATGAACTCTGGGCTATACAAATATTTCATACTGGCAATAGTCAAACAGAGAAGTACATTATGGCACCTCCTGACAGGAAGCACTTCTCCATTTTACAGAATTTGAATAGGTTTGAAAAAATGAATAGCTGCAATATAACCCAATCCTTCCACAGTTTTTTCAATTACTTTGTGTTCTAGAAAAATGAGAACTATTTTTGTCTGCATAATTAAAGGACAGCCTACTTGTACGCTGACCTCGATAGCTTTGACACTCTCCAACATCATTAGGTTTGCCCCATTTATTTTAAAATTTGCTTCTTCAAAAGCATCAGCATTCTTAGCGAAAGGGAGAAATGTGTCCTCTTTGAGAACACCAGGATGTTTCCCTGAACAAAACCAATGCCTCCCTTGATGTTGCTCTACTCATTCAGTTGTTTAGTTCATTCAGTTCCCCTAAGAAACTGAATGAACTTGAAGCCATAACCTCCTGTACCAAGAGCATCAACTAAGAAAAGCTGGCGCCCAGCCTGCCATACGCGCTGTGAATGAACTCCGAAGATCCCTATGTTGGGATTCTGCTCTCATCTAGAGCAGGTAGGGGATAAGTCCCGGATAGAAAAAAATATATACGGACTCATTTTCATTTCATTGAGCTAGTTGCTAGTAATAATTCTGGAAAAAAAACTCCTGTCTCGCAGCAGATAAATCGCAAAGATTAAGCATTCCATTGTGCTGAACTTGCCCACACAGAGAATGATCCTCTGTGTCAAGACAATATAAGGCAAAAGAACCTGGAAGGAGGAAAGGCAAAAAAGGCATGCTGCTGAGATATGAAGAGGCTGCACCTACGGAGGAGGAGAAAAAAAAATTGTCCTTTCTCAGCACCTTCAAGGGGGAGAATATCTCCAAGGTCTACAACCATTCCTAAAAGGTCAAGGCTTGTCAGACCAATACTGCTGGACAAGGCAAAGCTTCAACTGCTTCTACCCAATCGTCCTGGCCCTCATTTTCAAGCGATGTCTCAAGGTCAAAATGCTATGGTGAGCCAGCATATAGTACAGTTATCTACAATGGCCCATCCATACCATACTCTTTGTTATTACAGTACTACAGTGCTTGAACAAGCCCTTGATTCTCAAACGAAGGCTAGGAGATTGGTGCTAAACATATACAAATCCTAAAGTAGACAGTGGGACGGGTGGTGAGGTGGAGATGGGGGGAGAAGCAAAGGGCAATGGCAGGAAGTATAACTCTGAAAAATAAAAACACGAAAAGTATTATTGGGTTAACATACAAATTGATTGCCTGAGCGATGCTCCACACATGATGCTAAGTAGGTCCACTCTATTAAAAATAAAATAAAAAACAAAGCGAAGGTTCCCATTCAGCAGGCTTAATTTTGTGTTGTTTCTAGGTGATCACATTTTTAGAAAACTGTTAAAAATGTGAAAAAATACACGTTATGCATGGGGAGACTTCACTGGAGAAGAAATAAAAATGTTATATTTATGCATTATTTCAACATCAAGAACTTACTAGAGCAGTGGAGTTTAACAGGAGGCAGGCTGAGTTCTTTGGCAATATCTGTGTTCTTGATGGTCATGGCCTCGTCAACCTAGATATTTCAAAATGTGGCATATTAATAAAAAAAAATGTTTGTTGGCTCAGCTTTAGTATAGAAATTAAAGATGGTAAGAAAACATGTATTTTCTCAAACTTGGAGCAGAAATGCACACAAAATTCTATCAAGTACTTTAATTACCTATTATGTTTTCTACAAAATAAACAGAACGGCTTTCATTAAGATGATACAACTATAAGATTTTCATGTGGATAGGAAATAAAAGGGGCCAAAAACCGACTGTGAAGTTTTCTTCTACAGTAACAAAACAGCAAACAATTGTGACATATGTGCGACCATTAAAAAAAACAATTAGGTGGAAACATACTGTGCGCAACGCAGTCTTAATGAAGAACCCTACTAAAATGTAAGTAGTTTTTCAATGTATATACAATCTCTATTACAACTGGAGCTCACCACAAAGCCAGTTAGACTGAGGAAAACTTAACGCAGAGTAACAACAGTTTTGAGCTTGAGGATACTCTAGTATCACACGCATTTTCCTGGGCTCAGAAAAACACATTGAGGAGGTTGATCTAAAAACCACAATGCAGACATCGTTTTAGATTGCAGTTTGCCTGTCCTTGTGTAAGATGTTTAAGTCAGAATGCAGAGTCCCATTTGTAATGGTTGTCGGTACGTGCAAGTTGTAGCAAGCCACACCAATAGAGGAGCAAGTTAAAGCCTCGCCGATGTCCTCAAGACATGCAATGAAAACTACAGATGCTGCTTTCTTTCTAGCAGAATGTGTCCTTAGTCTAGTGAGTAGAGATTGCAACACGTAAGTGTACTACACACTCCTATCTGCCATAGGAGATGTGTTAACAGGTTGTCTATACTTTGTGCCACATGCAGGACCAAAAGCTATTCAATCTCCATGTCTCGTGTCCTGTCTTGATAACATCTCTTTGCACATAATGGGTAGGCCACTCTTTCTTCGCCGAACTTTTTAGGGCCTAGTGAAAAAAAAGCAAACCAATAGCTTGCACAGCATAATAAAAACAAGCTTTTGCAATTCAAAAGGTCTCACATTTGCTTGAGTTAGAGCTATTAGCGTTGCAAATGCATAACTGGACTTTTCTTGCCACATAAATTGGTCAACCCTGCCACATTATCTGGACCTCTCTGCCACATAATTCCAGCGGCCCTGTATATAACTAAAACACCTCTATTTACCTTCTTCCTCTACATGCAGCAAAAAATGAAAATATTGCCATTATTTATTATATTTATATTATTATTTTGGGGTCCTCCCCAACCTGGCGTTGGGATCCAGAGGTGACCTGGACAGAAAGAGCATGTTGTGCTTAACGTTTTGACGGTGTGACCACCACACAGTGAGTTATGGACAAAAATGTCTTGTAAAAGGAATGCCTCGCAAAACATTATGGGCAAGTTTCAGAGTGAATACTGTATCTGGACTGTAATGCTCAGGACAGCCCCTAGAGGGGCACAACAATTAAAAGACATTTTTTTATTTTAAGAAATGAGTCAGGTAACCATATAGTCAGCCCCTAGAGAGCATAACCACATGAAAACAGAATGGCGGAACGTAATGCAGTTTAACCATACTTTACCCCCTAGAGGGCGTAGTGCATTACACATTTCCAGGCATAGCAGGCCTACAAGAATAATATCACAAACAAGGCCCTTAAAACACAAACTACTCCCAGCTGTAAAACAAAAGCTCCAGCCATGAGAAAACTTAAAAAGACACAAAAGGGTGGGAGGGGTTATTATTTTGGGGTCTCCACAACTTAGTGGGGGGGCCCAGAGATGACCTAGACAGAAGAAGTGCATCGTACTGAACATTTTGATTGGGACCCTATTGTCCTAGGGTCACTACATGGTGAGATATGGTGAAAATGTTTTGTAAGAGGAATGCCCCACAAAGCATTATGCCCTGCATAGCATTATGGGGAGAGTTTCCGAGTGCAGCGAATATTGTAGTATCTTGACTGTACTGCTCAGAACAACCCTTCAAGCACACTACAATAAAAATAGCATTTCTAAGAAACAAGGTCATGTAACGATATATTCAGCCCCTAGGGGGCAGAAAGTAATGCAGCATAACATTTAGCCCCTAGAGGGCGTAGTGCCTTACACATTTTCAAGCTTAGCAGACCTACTGCAATAATATTAAAAACAAGGCCCTTAAAAACTCCCATTCATAAAAGAAAAGTTCCAGTCATGAGAGAGCCTAAAAAGACACAATGGTGGGAGAGGTTACTATTTTGACCCCCCCCCCCCCAACCTCCTGCCCCCACCTAATTCCCCCCCTCCCATGAGAGAGCTTAAAAAGACACTGAATGGTGGGAGGGGTTATTATTTTGCCCCCCACCCCCAATCTAGTGTGGTGATCCAGAGATGGCCTAGACAGAAACAGCATGCCATGCTGAACATTTTGGTGGCGGTCTCATTGTCATAGGACCACCACAGGCTGAGTTATGGGCAAAAGTGGTTTGTACAAGAAATGTCCCGCAAAGCATTATGGGGCGTGTATGCACAAGGGCAGTAGCTATTGTAATCTCGCCTCACCCACTGTGCCGGGACAGCCCCGTTGAGGATTTCTGTTTAAAATGTGACAATTTGTATATTTTTCAACTGCTAAACTTGTACTTTAAGTGGTACTCATTTAAAGAGCTCCTCCAATCGAGTTTGTGCTATATGAAACTAAAAAAAAAAAAAGTAACCAAATAATAAAAAATTAAAAAAAAGAACACCTCCAGCTTGCACCCTTTGGGCGCAGATACCACAAAGAAACAGCGGCATGTCCAAAAACAAAGAAGAGGAAGAAGCAACATACGGCCACGGAGCGCCAAGTTTTGAGGCAAAAGAAAAAAGTAGTGCGCCACACTAGGGTATATGGCCGATCATGCAATAATCCATGCAACAGGGTCAATCTCTAAAGCGGTAACAAAACAGCCTCAAGGCAGGGCAAACGTAAACCATTTACCTAGGATATCAAGGGAATTTTGAAAGGCCAAGGAATGAATGAAAGTGACTGGTGTATGGTGGGCTTGGTGAAAGCCCAAAGAAGTAGATAGCATGTTGAGAGAGATCACATGCACGCTTCCTAGGCTCAACCTAAAAAGGAACACCTTTGGAGTACAGATTGTTTGAGTGCACGATAAGAACTATGTTCCTGTACATCATCAGCAATGGCAACGCACTGAAAGCCAAGTCAAGAGCTTAGAAGAGGAAGAAGCCTAAGAAAAATGGTCTACCAGTATTAACCTCTTCAAGAATTAACAGCCCATTTGCCACATACAAATGCATTATTTTACAGGAATTGGAACTAGCCATTAAGAGCTTTATATCTGGGTTCCCTTTGGATACTTGGTGACAGCATTCCTGGATAAATCTGCTCAGATAATTAATCCTATTTTTAAGTTACATTTTAACTCTTCCCTGACTAGGGCTTGGATCCCGGAAATATGGAAGCAGGCTACAGTAAAGTCATTGTTGAAGAAATCTTTCACTGATTCTAAGAACCTAGCTAATTTTAGACCTATTTCTTTACTTTCTTTAATCTTACAAAGAATTAGTGAAAGTACAACTTATGGCATATCTTGATCAGTTCAGCCTTTTCAACGCCTCGAAGTCAGGCTTCAGACCTAGGTGCTACACGGAGTCAGCCCATCTGGAAGTTTCTGAATATATTCAAATAATGTTAGGCAAGAGTTTGAATGCTGTCGTGATCTTGCTGGTCCGGATAGTGGCGTCTGAGACGGTGTCCCACAAGCCGGTGCATACAGTGCAGAGCTGGGAATTTACGGCCGCATTCTATGATGTTTCCAATCTTTCCTCTCTAGTAGGAAGCATCCATTCACTCTTAGACACTTCAGGAGAAGGAATACTTAAATGTGTTCCCTCGGGGCTCTTCTCGGAGCCTTACCTTGTTCAATATTTATGTGACCCTGTTGGTGTCCCTTATTGAATTTTTCGGGATCACAGTCATTTCTTACACAGATGGCACCCAGTTGATATTATCCTTAGAGAAAAATTCTCTATGGTTGGAACTAAATTTCAAAACGTTTCTCACAAAAATCATTGCCTAGATGAAAACCAAACACTTAAAATGCAACATTGATAAAATGGATTTTTTTCTGTTAAGCAAAAACATCTTTTCTGCTGTAGACTGGTAGTTTGATGGACTTACTAAACCTCTTGTGCCCCCACCTCTCTAGCAAGGAATTTAGTTGTCATTTCGACTAAGACATCATCTTCTTTCCTCAAATCCTGGCAGTGGTGGGTATCAGTGTCTCCCTTATAAACTCACTGAAGAAATGCTTGGATTTTTTATTTTATTTTGGCTTTGGAGACTTGTAAGAAAGTGGCCCATGCACTAATACATTCTAGGCTGAATTACGAAAACAGTCTTTATTTCAGGTTACCAAAATACCTAATTAAGCTGCAGGTAGTGCAAAATGCAGCAGTAAGACTGGTGATTAAGTTATCGGGTAGTGACCCTCTCTGACCACCTGAGACAACTGCACTGATTGCTTGTGCAGAAATATTTTGGTTAAATCCCTGGTTACAGCACTTAGAGCCGTCCATCATACTGACCCCAAATATCTCTCGGACACAGTTACCCACTATGCCACTCAGATAGAACCCTAAGATCCACTAATACCAACTTGCTGCATGTGCCCATGCTTGGAAAAGATTAGCCTCTTCTAGTAGCCAGTCTTTTGTAGCGATCTCTGACTTCTATTTCCCTTTCCATCTGGTGCTTTAATGTCCGAGTTAGGGTTCTGTACAGTCTTTTTTTTTTTTTTTTTTTGGCCAATGTCAGGACACCCTTCGGGGTAGCAGTACACTTAAGATCTATTTTATTTCATTTCAAAACGCATTGGCTCAAATGGAGGTGCAATCAAGCTAGTACTTAAGCTATTAAAATGAGGTCTGAACATCTCCAGAAAAGGATGTACGACTAGCATCCTTAAGAGACTGCATTCCATGGCCTTCAGCTGATAAAGCCAAGCCGGAATACACTGGTAAATAAGTTGCATTGATCAGGTGTAACACTTTTTTTTTTTTTTTTTTTTTTAAGTGCTTTACATGGGCTGTGGAATGTCCTGTCTGCCTTTGAAGATATCGGGCAACTAAACTTTTTATCCTTGCCAAATTGTAATGTGTTGTTAGCGACCTCACCATTCATGCAACTTTGAGAAAGTTAACAATACACAAAGCTTAAGACTTCATAATCCATACTGTTTAAATGGAGTGTCTTATTGTGCACCTTGTTCCTGGCTTGTATTTTCTGTAGAGAGAGAGACACACACGGAGAGGAACATGTTTATAAAAGTGTGAGGAACACAGTGACTTATTCTAATCTCACCAGTTTGAAAGGAGTATCACGTGGAGCATGTGCACTTCCAGGTTACGCAAATTTCTCTGACTGGGGGAAGCCGCTTGCATAACGGCCTTTACCATCTAATCCACTGTGAATAACCTCTTGACCACTGCTGCAGTATTGAGTTGTTTGAGGACTTTTGAACGTAACAATGAGTCATATAAAAGCAACAATAGTTCACTGAGACAACATATATCAAGAAGATAAAATTTGCATTATATTCCTGTCACATACTTCTGACAGATACTGCTACTTCCAGATTCCTCACCTGTAGAAGAATAACAGGACTCAGACTGGATACAAAAACGTCACAGCTCTCAAGTCGCCAGTAGGGGCACTGGTGTCGAGAATTACATCGGATAACATCACCAAAGCCACACAGCTTCCACCTCAGTTCTGTTTTTTCCACGTGGATCCAGTGTTTGCTCTCTCCTGAGGATCGTGAGTTTTCCTCCCAGAAATTTCTGTTCAGTGCAGTACAAATGCCCAACCCCCCCCAAAAGCACTCAAGCCATGTAGGGACTGCAAAAGTCAGATGTCAATTGCTAATACCCATTACATCTTCCTTTTGGAGTCAAGGTTCAGACCATGACTCCTGTTGCAGATAATCCTGCCTCAGCATGCATATGAAAGCCATCCAGGCAAGTGCGGCCAACATATTCGTGGCCTGGACTCACAATGACATGCGCAGCTGTTGTCGTTGCAGGCCACACTCCAGGTCTCCATCCTCATATTCATCAAGCAAGCAGAGTAAGCACAAAACACAAGAGGCACGGTAAAGTTTGGTCTCCCAAAGGCCCTCAGTCTCCCACAAGATCTTCATCCTCAGAATAAAAGTTAGTTGTTTAGGAGCCGGTAGACCCTCCTTTGAGCAGTCTGTGCCTCAAAAGGACTCAGCCCCAGAGCCACCTCGATTGCTCTCTACACCGCCACTAGTGTTCCTTAGTCCTCCAGCACCAGTTTCATTATTCCCAGAATTCCTGGCACTGGCAACTTCCTACCCAGAGTTCCTGGTGCCAGGCTCAGACCCAGCACCATTCCTGAATGCCATGTATAACATCTTTGCTTGAGCCAAAGCAGCCTCTGACACGCCCATGGTGCCTTACGACCTTTGTATGATTATGTATTGATCACCCAACACCGATGCCATGCAGCTATGTTCCTATCAAAACAGTGCTGGTTCCTCTATCCCCCACATAACACCACAGCCATCCACATTGTTGCTGGCGCCACCCCGACCCCACCAGTGACACCAAACAACCCACGGTCACCTCTCCAGCACTGGACACTGATTCATCCGTGCCGCCTCTCCTCCTTTCCCAGAATCAGTACCCCATAATCGGTCAGCAAGAGAGGCCCAGAGGCTCAGAAGAAGAATACAGGCAGGAAATACCTGACCTTTTTGGATCGGGCTCTGATCCTCTGTATCTTTATGCCTACAGTGATGATGGTGGAGGAGAACAATCTTATGAGCTGGGAGGACTATCAACAATTTTATGAGCTTGCAGGTCTGTCATCGGCCAGTGGATTGGGCACCTCCTCACTTTTCAACAGGGTATCCTACCACTGAAGTGATGTCCTTCCATTCAGTGGTTAAAAAAAAAAAAAATCTCCTGTGGTGCTGGAGCTGCAACTTCCAAAGATGGACATAAAGACAAATGCCCTCACCGAAGTAGTCTTCCCATCCACATGTACGTCAGAACCCTTTTTTGCCCTTCAACAAGGCTTTGCTGTATCATGGCAGCCTGAGAGCCCACGTCAGCTCCAGCGCTTAAAAGGCTGGTGGCAAGGCGCGACTGCAATGCACCAGATCCTCTGTTTCTTTCTGCACACCAGTTGCCAGAAAGCCTGGTCATGTACGCATCCTGCTCCACTGGACAATTGACCTGCACCTTCTCTTTTGTTCCTTCAGACAGGGAGTCACAATGTCTAGCAGCGGGCAGCATGGTGCTCAAGTCCCTCAAGGCAACTTCTCTCCTAGACAAATATACCCAGGTCTTATGGGACATGGCTCAGCTGGTCATCCTCTGCTCCCTGGAGAGCATGAGAGCCCATTTTCAGGAAGCTGTGAGAGCCAGACAAAATACATCCACTCACATAATAAATTCTGGCTTGGACATTGCCACGATTTAGAGGGCATGGAATAGGAATTTTCGGTTTTCTTACTTACATTGCAGTAGGTTTTCCTGAACCAAGATGTCTTTAAGGTAGTATTAAAAGGGTTCATCTGATCTATCTTGAGCAACAAGGATATGGGTGTTATCTGTATAGTTTGTGACACTGCAATCCTATGTTCAGTTGGTGAAAGAAAATGGCATGTATGTAGCTACTGTAGCAATACATCAAGAGGGTGTGGACATAAAGTATGAAGGGCAGCAAAAGAGAGGGGCCTATTTTAATGACTGTGCATCAATTAGTCAAAAATCATTTAAACAACTTTATTTCATTGGCTTCTTATTCTGCTGCGTAAACCTAGCCAGCACAACAAGGTGGTTGAATATGTCAAATGCTACAGGCAAGAATGCCTACGTGTCCTTGGTCTGTAATTTGCTGGATGTTGTTTGTAAAGTTCAGTAAAGAGGTCAACACACAGTTTGAGTCAGTGTATTATTACAGCGGTGATGCAACCTTTTTCACAGTGAGTTTTCCCACAAGTATGAATACAAAGATCGTTCTATAGCTGCTTGGCTTCAAGGTGCACAAATAGGAATTTTAAGTAGGGACGGTGTAGTCGCATGATCGAAAGAGCATTGCAGTGCACCTTGGTGTAATAATTCATTGGTAAGGCTGGTTATAAAAGAGTTGGGGGGGGTTAGTCAGAAGTATCCATCAAGGTGCAGGATCTAATTATCTGAAAGCTTTACTTAAAGCTAGTTTCTTCCTACTTCTGGTTGCCATCACTTTAGGAGTGTGGCGGAATTTATAATTTGCCAGATGCAGCCTTCACTTTCTTCCTCTACATATCATGCTACAGGTTACACAAAGGTTGGCTGGTCTTTTAAGTAGACCGTGGCAAAGTTTGGGAATTCCTCAATTTCACAAGATGTAAAATTTGTGAAATTTATTGAAGTCATACACTGTAATTTCACATAACTTTACTCAAATGTGCATCTCATGCTATAAAGATACAAGAGGAAGACCGGTTCATCCACACAATCTCTAACCAGAGACATCTACTCCAGAATTAGTCACCCTTTGGTATTTTTCACGCAAGGCGCGTGTAAAATGTTAAAAAAGGTGGACATTCTAATTACATTTTACACAAATGTAAAATGTAATACAATTCTCAGGGAATTTCAAAAATTTAAAAATGTGGTGAGAAAAATTTTATGCGATTTCACCCAGTCATACTTATAAACGTGGCCACTTTTAGAGTTTCATACACATGGGATTTGATGTATGTGGAATCCTATAGAGCACAAACAAACCTCCTCTGCACTGTGCTTGGGTTTGTAATAATTTTGTAGCTAGCTGCAGCATTAGAGGGGGCTCTTGCAACAAGCATTGGCAAAGCCAATAGGTCGCAACTTTAAGTAAGTATAGGATTTGCCAATGTTTTTTAAGCCCTGCTGTATAGCACCATGGCAGTTGGGCATCATGGCTATTAAATTAAATTACGAAAAAAAAAACAACAAAAAAAAAACAACAACTCTAACACGGCTGCCATGACATTTGTAGGCATGCATACGCATTCAATATGCACACCTACAAAAGGATTTGCTAGCTATTTTTTTCTTAATGAAATCAGTGGGTTGCGGGGTGAAGGGGTGATGCAACCTGGGGGACGGAGCAGTGAAGCAATAAAAGGAGGAGAAACACATGAATGAGAGAGGGCACAAGTTAGCCACTTTACTTTGACAGCTAAAGGTGTCATGTTCGGATGATACCATCAAGTGAAAGGCCCAATGTTTGTCTTTTGCAGGAACTGCAATGCAAGCCTTAAACAGTCACGGTGGCTCGGAAAACACATTACACCTTTGTGTTAATATACTCCTTGGTAAAGACAGCAAGAGTCGAGACAAAAAAAAAAAAAAGGGAGGGCCTTTTTTAACAAGTCCCCCATCTTAAAAAAAAAAAAAAAACTATATACTGGTTAAGTATGGAGTACTTACACAACCACGAGTTTCAACCTCCATACCACAGGTTGCTAAAAAACACAGGTTAGCTGCTTGTTAACACCCCAGCATCTGGTTTACAAGCTTTGAGTGCACAGCAATCAATGTACAAATCACATGCTTGAACACGTTAAATCTTGAAATCGGCCTTTGTTACCAAAGATAAGACTCACAGACCTACAACGTTTTAGAGGTTCACAGACAAAATGTTTTCTTCGAAAGGAGGTAAAACCAACCATACCGTTTTTCCTTTCACCCACTCTGTAGCCAATGAGCTTGAAGCAATTGCAGATCCACACCCAAACGTTTTAAACTTGGCATCAACAATTTTCCCATCGTTGTTCACTTCAATCTAAATGGGTAGAAGCACCACAAAAGGAAACAAAACAGGTTTATTAGCTATGGATGCACCTGATGACCAACTTACTCTAGGCACATTTTAAATTATGCAGAACAGTGAATACCGATGTATCCCAAGTATTAATTGTGATGTAAAATGTGCTTAACACTGAATCACTGGTGTGTAGTGCTCTCATTTATTAGTTTGGAGCACTGTCCAACTCCACACACAATTGAAAATGTATTCACACATTCGTGGGACGCCCATTTCTTTTAATATGTATCAGGAGGTAGTAAATTTCAAAATACCAATCACTCGCACAATTTAAGTTTGCTAGTTCAAGCGAGGTAATACATCCGTCCATGTAAATATTATGTATCCTCCCACAAAATGCTTGAAAACGTGAAATGGTAATTCCCCCTGCTTATACAGTAAACTGGCATTACCAAGAGAGATTTTCCATCTTTGAGTACAGATTATAATCATGACTAAGATGAATTACGTTAAAATGTATTTTATGATATGAAAGTGAATAAACTATGAAAGACCTAGTTGAAGTATGTAGTGCCTTTGTTTATAAACTAAATGGTATGATATTTGCCCCGAGAAACCAATTTCAAATTCTGTGAAATGCGTTTCCAAGGCCAAACGTAAATATTAAACACTTTGAATTATCAAATAAAAAAAATCTGATTAAACTCAAACTGTGTGACAGACTGATATTACTGGTATTTTGAAGTTTGATCCACTCTGTGAGTCTATGAAAACGTATTTTTGCAATCAAGTGGCTTTATCACTTTATAGCTGGCTAATGTTGTGCACATCCTTGATTGGTGCAGCACAAACTTCCAGGTTTAAACAAAGATAAACTACTCTAAAGGAGGTAGAGCTGCCTGTCTGGTGAAGTAGGAAAACTGAGCTACCTCCACACTTACAGATTTAAAAAAAAAAAAGGTTCCCAGTGGATGACTCAATAAAGAGTTAGGCCCTCATTACAACTTCGGCAGATGGAAACGCCCGTACACCGAAGCCATGCGGTCAGAAAACCACCAGTGCAATGACCTGCCAAGGGCTATTAAGAGTTTCCTGCTGGGTGAGAGGGCACAAACAGAGTTCCACTAACCTCCAGTTAGGTCTCAGTAAATTAAACCTAGCTCAACCCTTGGTAGCTTGGCAACGAGCAACAAGGCTTAACTTAGGAGACAAAGTGTAAAGCATTCAAATATCACAAAACAGTAATTAAATAAAACACAGGAATCAATTGAAAAATCCAAAATCAATTTATAAAAATAGATTATATTTTTATCTTTCAAATGACATCAAAACGAATAAAATCGGATAAGGGGAACCGGAGATATGAATTTCTAAAGAATTGATGCTTTCTAGCGCATAGAAGCAACTAGCGCTCAAAGGGTTAAAAAAGGTCACACTGGAAAGGAACAAAGTCCAGAGTTCAGGCCACCCGCGAGGTAACACTGTCACACTTACTTTCAGAAGTGTTTGATTCAGGAAAGTGGTCCACAGCACCAGCCAAGGGTTCGGAGGCTTTGGTGTGCCTCTTGGGGTCTGGGACTACAACTCCCACAATGCACCTCTTCAACTTATGGAGTTGCTCCAAACTTCTGGATCTTCTTCCAGAGGTCCTTTTTGTGTCCTTGAAGTGTCCACAACTTAATCCAAGGGTCCAGAAGCTCCGAGTTGCTCCTTGGGGCTAAAATTCCCAGAATGCACCTGGTCAGAATCCTCAAATGGCCACTGGTCAGCTGGGCTCTGCTTGCAGGACTTGATGCAGGGGACTCTGGGCAGCTCCTTTGTACCTGTAGCAAACAGGGAGTCCCTTCTTGAAGCAGTAGAAGACGGGTAAAGTCCTTTTAGTGGTGAAGCCCAAGTGTGCAGCTGGTACAGTCCTCCAGAGTGCAGTGTCCAGGTGCAGTGTCCAGGTGCAGGTCAGGGGTCCAGCAGGGCAGTCCTCCTCCTCCTGTAGTTCTTCCTTATTGGAATCCGATAGGGATCTGAGGTGTGGGTGCAGGTCTGCCAGTTTTATCACTGCTCCTGGTTGAAAAACCGGGTGGGTCCTGGTTCTCCAATCAGGTGCAGGGTCCTTTCCCCTGTGATGACCACTTCTTGGGAAGTGTGGCAAAAATCAATCCCAGGGAGCAACATTCCTCAAAAATCCATCATGGCTGAAAGTGATTTTTGGAGGTTACATCTGGCATAGCCCCCAAAAGTCCAGCTAAGGGAATGTCGTGGGCTAGAGTTAGGAGGAACTTTCTGTACTCCTGAGGAATCACCAATCTCCTGGCAGCTCCAGGTTTTGGATCCCTTGCTTCAGTGTACAAGAGGTTGTCCTCCCAGTAAACTCTGTGAGAGTCACTGACATCCCCATTTGCTTGTTTGACAGCTTGCTGCCTTAGACCCTCTAGTGTGGGACAGGTATGCTGTGCCACACTCAGCTCCTCCCTGGCAGGCCCCCCTTCACCCAAAAGCTCAGCAGTGCCTGCTTCCAGCTCCTCTGGTGTAGGTTCTGCACAGGGTGGAAATTCTTCTTCCTCAGAAGTAGAATCTACTGTAGAGGGAGGGATAGTAGGTAGTGATTTACTTCTACTAACCCTAGCTTTAGGGAGCACTTGGTCCATTCTTCCAGGATCCAATTCACCCTGTCCTTTTTGCTTTTTGGCCTGAGCCCTGGTTAAAGCAAAAATATGCCCTGGAATGCCCAGCATTGCTGCATGAGCCTCCAACTACACATCTGACCAAGCTGATGTCTCTAAATAATTTCCTAGTAGACAGTCTACAGGTAAATCTGAGGCAACCACAACTTTCTTTGGACTAGTAACCCCCCCACCCCCCCTTAGTTGAGATTTACAACAGCCATGGTGTGGCTAAGTGTGTTGTTATGAGCATCGGTTAATTGGTACTGGTGACCAAGTAGGTGTTGTTCAGGGTGGACCAGCTTCTCTATTACCATGGTAACACTGGCACCTGTGTCCCTGTAGGCCTGAACCTCAACACCATTTATTAGGGGTAGTTGCTTGTACTTATCCATGTTAAGGGGACAAGCAACCAAGGTGGCTAAATCAATAGCCCCCTCAGAGACTAACACAACCTCGGTGGTCTCCCTAACAAGACCAACCCAAACTAAGTTACCAAAAGTGAGCCCAGCTACTCCCTTGGATTGGCTATTTGTAGGTTTGCTCGCACCACCACTGCTATTACTAGGGGCACTAGGTGTAGCAGCAGGGGTTGCAGTGGTAGGAGGCTTGGTGCTTTTCTTTGGACAACTGGGATCTGTTGTCCAATGGCCTTTTATTTTACATAAATAGCACCATGGTTTCTTTTCTTTGTTTTGATTTGATTTGAAGAGGATTTGGACCCACCACCCCCACCAGAGTGTTTTTGTGGGCCTGATGAAGACTCATTTTTAGATTTGTCCCCACCCTTGTCAGAAGACTTACCATCCTTCTTCTTGCCATCTTTGTCACCCCCTGTATGAACTTTTCTGTTCACCCTTGTTCTGACCCATTTGTCTGCCTTCTTTCCCAATTCTTGGGGAGAGGTCAGATCAGAGTCTACCAGGTACTGGTGTAACATATCAGACACACAATTATTAAGTATATGCTCTCTCAGGATTAAGTTATACAGGCTTTCATAGTCAGAAACTTTACTGCCATGTAACCACCCCTCCAAGGCCTTCACTGAATGGTCTACAAAGTCTACCCAGTCTTGTGAAGACTCCTTTTTTGTTTCTCTGAACTTCATCCTGTACTGTTCAGTGGTTAAGCCATAACCATCTAGGAGTGCATTCTTAAGAACTTTGAAATCATTGGCCTCCCTTTCTTTTACAGTAAGGAGCCTATCCCTACCCTTTCCACTGAAAGATAGCCATAGGATAGCAGCCCACTGCCTTTGAGGGACATCCTGTACAACACAGGCCCTCTCAAGTGCAGCAAACCACTTGTTAATGTCATCCCCCTCCTTGTAAGGGGGAACTATCTTGTGCAGATTCCTAGAATCATGCTCTTTTGCAGGATGACTTTTTGGAATACTGCTGCTGCCACCATGGGTTTCTAAACCCAATTTCTGTCTTTCTCTTTCTATCTCTAAGGACTGCCTATCTAAATCCAGCTGTTGCTTCTTGAGCTTCAGCCTGGATTGTTCCACTCTCAATCTATTGAGCTCCCTTTCTAACACTCTGTCACCAGGGTGGGGGGGGTGGGGCATGTCTTGAAACAGAAGAATGGTGAGAATGAACAGAAGGAGACCTGGCCCTAACAGATGTCACACTAACATTCTGGCCTACAGAAGTGATACTTCTACTGTGATGAGAAACAACACTCTTACTGTGATGTGAATTCACATCAGTACCAGCCATGCTAGGTGGCTTGCTAAGGGGCAGGTTGGAAAGATTCCCTCCCATCTCTTTTGCTAGGGGTGCCCCAGAATCGGAGTGGGAACCATCAGCTAATTTCTCACCAGAAGTACCAACAAAAGTCTTGTCTTGTTCAACTAGCATGTTAACTAATAGTTCTCTAGAGGGATTCTTCCCTACCCCTAATCCTCTTTCTACACAGAGACTCCTTGCTGCCTTCCAGCTAAGGTGACCATAAGCAGTCTTGGACAGATCAACAGTTTGGCCTGTGCCAGACATTATAGAAAGTCTTTAAGGGATAGAAAAAGAAAGAAAACGTTTTTTAGAACTTTTTAAAGAACAGGAAAAAAACTTTTTAAACTTTAAGAACTTTTTGAAAGTTTAGAGGTACTTTTCAGCACTTAGTAAAGAAGTGAGAGAAGAAAAGCAAAACTTTTTGGTTAGGTGTACATACACTGAACTTGTTTTTGTATATTTTTCTCGTATGAAAAGTGCAATGACAAAAGTGGTAAGTAGTTGCAAAGTACTAATCCCACCGCTGCACAACCAATGTAGGAGGCTGGACTGGCTTGTAGTGAGTACCAAGGGGTACTTACACCTTGCACCAGGCCCAGGTATCCCTTATTAGTGTAGAGGGGTGTCTAGCAGCTTAGGCTGATAGAAAAGGTAGCTTAGCAGAGCAGCTTAGGCTGAACTAGGAGACGAGTGAAGCTCCTACAGTACCACTAGTATCATATGCACAATATCATAAGAAAACACAATACACAGATATACTAAAAATAAAGGTACTTTCTTTTTATGACAATATGCCAAAGTATCTCAGTGAGTACCCTCAGTATGAGGATAGCAAATATACACAAGATATATGTACACAATACCAAAATATGCAGTAATAGCAATAGAAAACAGTGCAAACAATGTATAGTCACAATAGAATGCAATGGGGGCACATAGGGATAGGGGCAACACAAACCATATACTCTAGTAGTGGAATGCGAACCACGAATGGACCCCAAACCTATGTGACCTTGTAGAGGGTCGCTGGGACTGTAAGAAAACAGTGAGGGTTAGAAAAATAGCCCACCCCAAGACCCTGAAAAGTGGGTGCAAAGTGCACCTAAGTTCCCCAAAGAGCACAGAAGTCGTGATAGGGGAATTCTGCAGGAAAGACCAACACCAGCAATGCAACAACGATGGATTTCCAGACGAGAGTACCTGTGGAACAAGGGGACCAAGTCCAAAAGTCACGATCAAGTCGAGAGTGGGCAAATGCCCAGGAAATGCCAGCTGTGGGTGCAAAGAAGCTGCCACCGGATGGTAGAAGCAGAGGATTCTGCACGAACGACAAGGGCTAGAAAGTTCCACTTTGGAGGATGGATGTCCCACGTCGTGAAGAGTCGTGCAGAAGTGTTTTCCCGCAGAAAGACCGCAAACAAGCCTTGCTAGCGGCAAGGGTCGCGGTTAGGGTTTTTGGATGCTGCTGTGGCCCAGGAGGGACCAGGATGTCGCCAACTGCGTGAGGAGACAGAGGGGGCGCCCAGCAAGAGAAGGAGCCCACTCAGAAGCAAGCAGCACCCGCAGAAGTGCCGGAACAGGCACTACGAAGTGGAGTGAATCGGTGCTCACCCGAAGTTGCACAAGAGAGTCCCACGCCACCGGAGGACAACTCAGGAGGTCGTGCAATGCAGGTTAGAGTGCCGGGGACCCAGGCTTGGCTGTGCACAAAGGAAATCCTCGGTGAGTGCACAGGAGCCGGAGTAGCTGCAAAAGACGCGGTTCTCAGCAATGCAGTCTGGCGTGGGGAGGCAAGGACTTACCTCCACCAAACTTGGACTGAAGAGTCACTGGACTGTGGGAGTCACTTGGACAGAGTTGCTGAGTTCAAGGGACCTCGCTCGTCGTGCTGAGAGGAGACCCAGAGGACTGGTGATGCAGTTCTTTGGTGACTTCGGTTGCAGGGGGAAGATTCCGTCGACCCACAGGAGATTTCTTCGGAGCTTCTAGTGTAGAGAGGAGGCAGACTACCCCCACAGCATGCACCACCAGGAAAACAGTCGAGAAGGCGGCAGGATCAGCGTTACAAGGTCGCAGTAGTCGTCGTTGCTACTTTGTTGCAGTTTTGCAGGCTTCCAGCACGGTCAGCAGTCGATTCCTTGGCAGAAGGTGAAGAGAGAGATGCAGAGGAACTCTGATGAGCTCTTGCATTCGTTATCTAAGGAATTCCCCAAAGCAGAGACCCTAAATAGCCAGAAAAGGAGGTTTGGCTACTTAGGAGAGAGGATAGGCTAGCAACACCTGAAGGAGCCTATCAGAAGGAGTCTCTGACGTCACCTGCTGGCACTGGCCACTCAGAGCAGTCCAGTGTGCCAGCAGCACCTCTGTTTCCAAGATGGCAGAGGTCTGGAGCACACTGGAGGAGCTCTGGGCACCTCCCAGGGGAGGTACAGGTCAGGGGAGTGGTCACTCCCCTTTCCTTTGTCCAGTTTCGCGCCAGAGCAGGGCTGAGGGATCCCTGAACCGGTGTAGACTGGCTTATGCAGAGATGGGCACCATCTGTGCCCATCAAAGCATTTCCAGAGGCTGGGGGAGGCTAC
Source organism: Pleurodeles waltl (assembly GCF_031143425.1). Lineage (NCBI taxonomy): Eukaryota > Metazoa > Chordata > Amphibia > Caudata > Salamandridae > Pleurodeles > Pleurodeles waltl. Next base: position 884,218,206 of record NC_090450.1, read on the forward strand.
TCCTCCCCAACCATGACACCTTATTCCAAAGGAAGAGGGTGTAACACCCGCTCTCTGAGGAAGTCCTTTGTTCTGCCTTCCTGGGCCAAGCCTGGCTGGACCCCAGGAGGACAGAAACCTGTCTGAGGGGTTGGCAGCAGCAGCAGCTGCAGTGAAACCCCGGGAAAAGCAGTTTTGGCAGTACCTGGGTCTGTGCTAGAGACCCGGGGAATCATGGGATTGTCTCCCCAATACCAGGATGGCATTGGTGGGGCAATTCCATGATCTTAGACATGTTACATGGCCATATTCGGAGTTACCATTGTGTAGCTACACATAGGTAGTGACCTATGTGTAGTGCACGCGTGTAATGGTGTCCCCGCACTCACTAAGTCCGGGGAATTGGCCCTGAACAATGTGGGGGCACCTTGGCTAGTGCCAGGGTGCCCACACACTAAGTAACTTAGCACCCAACCTTTACCAGGTAAAGGTTAGACATATAGGTGACTTATAAGTTACTTAAGTGCAGTGTAAAATGGCTGTGAAATAACGTGGACGTTATTTCACTCAGGCTGCAGTGGCAGGCCTGTGTAAGAATTGTCAGAGCTACCTATGGGTGGCAAAAGAAATGCTGCATCCCATAGGGATCTCCTGGAACCCCAATACCCTGGGTACCTCAGTACCATATACTAGGGAATTATAAGGGTGTTCTAGTATGCCAATGTAAATTGGTAAAATTGGTCACTAGCCTGTTAGTGACAATTTGGAAAGATATGAGAGAGCTGAGAACTGAGGTTCTGATTAGCAGAGCCTCAGTGAGACAGTTAGTCATAACACAGGTAACACATACAGGGCACACTTATGAGCACTGGGGCCCTGGCTGGCAGGGTCCCAGTGACACATACAACTAAAACAACATATATACAGTGAAATATGGGGGTAACATGCCAGGCAAGATGGTACTTTCCTACACCTGGGTTTGCAGGATTTGAGGGTTTTGCTGGGTAGCTTCAAATGTCCTTCCCTGCCTTTGAAGGCCAGTTTGGCAGCCCTCCCTATTCCTGCTTCACAATCTGCTGAGGGGAGATCTCCTCCCCCAGGCACATCTCTGTGTGGGGCCAGGCCACTTCACACCTTGTCAAGGCAGCCTGGCCAGGCTGCCAGAGGCTGGCCAATCAGAGCACAGCAGCAAAAACATTGCAAGGCTGAAGTTGGCAACTTTTCAGATAAAGTTTAAAACTCTTTAACTGAACAAGTTATATTAAATCCAACAACTGGTTGTGGAATTTATTATAACAATTAATTTGATACCAAACTTGTGGTATCTGTTACTTAAGGGGACTTTTAAAATTAAAATAAAGTCTCCCCATTCTAGCCTATAGAGGTAATTCACTACAATGAGGGGAAAAACAAATGTGGCTGTTTTACCTCACCAGGGCTTATAAAACTATTTTTATAAGGTCCCTGCTTATAGTTAAGGTAGTTTAAGACTTTGGAACTACTTTTAATTCCAAAGTCAAATTTGCATGTAACTTTAATTTAAAATCAGCCAGCAAGGCAGGCCTGCCTTTAAAATGACACTGGGCACCTTAGCAGTGCACCTATGGGTAGGTTGACTTAGCCAATTATAATTAGCCTAATTTGCATACTGAGTTTACACAGAGCACAGGTCCTGGGACTGGTTAGCAGTACCCAGGGCACCATCAGAGTCAGGAAAACACCAGCAAAAAGTGGAAAATGGGGGCAAAAAGTTAGGGGGCCTCTGCAATCAGCCCTGTTCTCTCAGATTAAGCAAAAACCCATACGAATACTTAAGGACTTACCCATAAGGGCAACAGGATGTTTGGATTCAGTGCAGGTCTAGTTGCCACTTGGCAGCTGGGCAGTTGCAGGAAAAGGCCTCTTGTACCTGCTTGTGTCCCTGTGGCCTTAACAGGAGGTTAGTCTTATGATCACCAGAGTCCACTTTTGGTCCTGGGTGCAAGAGGAAGAGCAGGTCCACTCTTCCAGGCTCTCATCTGGCCTCAGACAGGAGGTTCAGTTCTCTTCTTAACTTCCACAGGTCCATGAATGATTTCAAGTGAGTGCCTGGAGATGCCACATTTATGCATGGCACGTTCTAGTGGGTGAGAATGACCCCAGGGATTGTCCTGACCATTGGGGTAAGGTTTCCCAGGGCTAACCCTACCCACTTTGGGCAATTTCAAGAGGGTCAACTTCTTCAGCCACGCTAAATTTGAGCTCGGACGGCTGGGGATGTGTGTGGAGGCTATACTATGATAATCCTAGTGTCCTCCCACATCTAAAACAAAAAATCCAGTTTTAGACAAACCCTGTATTTCCAACAAACTCAGAGGCAAAAGTCTAGTAAAATTAAAGATTAACTTTTAACAAACAAACAGTGGATATATACAAAGTAATTTTGGCATTTGGTTTCCCTCCATTGGAGTGTGTCCCAAATGTTATATGTAAAAACTCAGCAAGATGTTACACTTAAGCATGATTTAAAACTCTAATGTCAAAGACAACGCTCACAGCCCCACCTTGGTGGTCACTCTAAATCAGTTCCGAGGCAACTCTCCCTCTCACTGGGGTTGGTGCATGGATGACTAGAAGGACAAAAGGGGATGGAGGCTCAGATGTGAGCTACATCTGCATGAGACAGGGGAGGCTCCTTTGAAATGCACCAAAGGTTTGGGCACATCCCCCAGGCCATACTGCCAAAGGGAGGCCAACACCTCCCCACATCACAAGCCCGTTGTACCTGTCTTGAAAGCACTTGAACCCTCACCACAAGGAAGCCATGAAGCTTCTAGGTGGTGACAGTTGAATACTTACAGAAAGGTTTCCAGAGGCTTTAGGGAGGCAAAGATAAGTGTTCTAAAGCAGACAACATTTTACATTATACTGGATTTTAGCTATTAAGAAAAGAAAAAGAAAAACTTGAAATATTCTCTAGCTGTTGCCAATCTGAAATTAGTATTATATGGTATATTATGTACTCCAGCATTTCCCTATGGAAGCAGCCACCCGTGTACAGTAAAAATAGCTATTTCACTGTAAGGACATATGGAATATTAAACTTTTACATTTTGCACTTTAAAATACCATACACCCTCTCTGCAGGCAATGGAGTTAACTTTAGGGGAGAGTTATTATTTAAAAGGAAAGTTTAGGCCAGTCATAAAAGTTTATATTTTGACAGGTAGCATTTGCGGTTAGCTATGCTACATCATTAGACCTACAGGCATACTTTATTCTGTCACTGTAGTGGCAGATATAAGGTGTGCTGCAGTCCATTGGTGACATCTGACTTACAAAGTTGCGGTACAATGTGGGTCCCATAAGTTTAGGGCTTATAGGTACGTAAAATGTGCCAACCAGGAGGCTACTAATTTTACCAGGTTAAAAGGAGAATCACAAGTACTTCACTACTAGTTTCAGGGGTCATGTGCACACAGTTCTATATCCAGCAAAGACAGATTTCCGCAAAAAAGGCCAAAACAATTGGGGTGATCCTGCAGAAAGGGCAGATTTCGAACAAGTAAAAGACTTTGTAAATATGAAGGAACTTGAAATTAAAAGACAAAAAATTAAGTTTGTGTCTTTATCTTGATTTGTGAGAGAAACACAAGTACAGCAAAAGGAATCTAGTATGGATGATTGATGGCCTCAACTAAAGTTCTTGTATGTGCCTCAAAATGAGAGTGCATAAAAAGCAAAGAAGGTAAAGTGGTACGCTCAGTCTTTTAGAACTGCTTAGGCGGGTGTCCCGGTTTCCAGCAGTGATTCAGAAGGGGGACATAAAAGTCAAAGGTTAAGAACAAATGACAGACTACTCTTGTAAAGAGCACAGCAAACTGGCAACAATGACTAACAAGGGAAAACAAAGCCGACTGCCTGTTTAAGAAACAGACTTCAGTCTGATGCATACAAAAATCGCCATTATACATTCCTTCATAAAACTGAAGCCAAAACACAAGGTCAAAAGGGTGAGTACTTTAGTTTTTGACATTATTGTGTACTGTATGTATTATGAGCATTTCATTAGTAAACACAATGGAACTAATTCCAGGGAGTGAGATATACTAAGACAAACCTATGAAGAAAAAAAAAAAAGAATTAACAAAGCTTTGGCTTTTCAAACAAAACAAAAAAAGGTGCCGCTGCTGTTTGAAAAACATTTCTGTTTTCATTAGATTCAAATATGATCCTAGGAGAACTAAAGGAGAAGCTAAGCAACATTTGTACATGCAGATTCAACATGTGGATACGGAATGTGAATGATAAGCTATATTTTTCCCTGGGGCAAATTACTTCATCTGAGGAGACAACCCTTACAACACTCCCATTGAACAAGAGGAATACTCTCTCTCATTCTTTCCAGCCATAAAATACGCTTACTCCTCTCCCTAGCCTTCAAATGTAGTTAACACTTGTCCTTGACAAAATTAAACTGGTGAATTTTTTACCGAGTAGGACTCAACCTCCAAGAGGCACAAGAACACTCACAAGGTTGTGAGCTTCTAGATGATCACTTATTTCTAGCAAAGGTATTGGAAACGTATCTCTTACGTTTACATTAGCAATTAAACTATACTGCCCGTCAGGTAGTTTGGCTTCTTTACTATTTTAAATGGCAAATAAAAATTACTTTTTCTTATGACACAGTATTTACGTACACACTCAATTCACACATTCCTTACAACACAACAAAATATAAACTGAATGTTCACGTGAGATTTTGAACAAATGTTCATTAGACCTATGAAAAATAAGCTACCTTGTGTTTCATCGCCTTTCGAGAAGGACATTCAAGGTTTGAAAAGACACTTAAGAACGCAAACAAAGGAGAAGACTGGCAAGCTAGTTTGGTTTATAGGAATTTGAAAATGGAGTTATATACAAGAGAAAATAAAGAAAGAAATAATTGTAAATTCAAACGAGAAACATTATTTCCTTATGTAGTGCACAAGGCTTGTCAAAGAACAGAGCAATAACAGAGCAGTGGCACACCCAGCACTAATTCAATGCCATCAATGTCGATAACTACATGTTACTTTTTTTTCTTTTTTTTTAGGGGAAGACCACAAAAACAAAGAAAATTAAAAAGCAGCACAAGATATTAAAAAAAACTGTGCTCAGGAGTCTAGTGAAGAAAATCCAAATTTTGCTGATGACAGAAAATCTGATCCTACAGAAAGAGCTGCCATTTGTTCCACTTCACCCTGCATATGTAGACAGACTATAGGCCAAGATCCACCTTCATTGCTTCTAAATCACAAAAAGATTACCTTGTCTGAAACTGTAGTTCTTAATGAGATTATGTGCAGATATTATTTTAAAACGAACTTAACAAGATTAAGCAAGTTAATCATACATTCAAGATACTAGCGATTTATTACGCAAGTTGGAATAAAATAATTCCAATAGGAAGTTATTTTAGGCACACTCAATGCATCTGCCTTACGTGCTTTGATTTACCATTCTGAAGACAGTTCTGTAGGAGAATGGCTGATTTTAAAATCAGAATTTAAAGATGTGAATTCAGTGTTCCTACTTGAATTACTACTCCTTACAGCATAATTATTTTAAATGCTTTTGTTATTTTTATTTACAAAATTCTAGGACCACCATGATTTCTCTGGCAGCGCCATGTAGGCAAAAACAGTTATGGCGAAATTCTAACAGATCCCAGACTGAACATCAAGCAACTGCAGCAAGGTTGGCGATAATATATATTTGTTTAATAATGATGATTTATTCATTGTGTAGAGAGCACTTGAAAAGGAATTGATACACAACACAGGTCGACTTAATGAAGTTGTAGAGCATATAAAATATTTCCACAAGCTTACAGACATGACAACTAATTTTTGGAATGTTGGAGCTACCCAGGATAATGTAATACAAGAGACTAACATTTACAAAACAATACAAGGATTTCAACAACTTAATACATTATAATGGCTTTCACAATGATAATTTACTTTTGTCACAATTTAAAAGACTAAAACATGTTAAATCCCAACCGGAAAAATATATTTATATTAGTCAGTCATGGCTTATTACACAGGAGAATTTCATGTGCTTGGACTTTGAATCTTAACTACAAGGTCCCAGAAGCACATTAGTCTGACTGAAAGTGTCATTATGAGCAAAAGGGTAGAAGACCATAGTGACATTAGGATCAATTCTAAAAGGTGTCATTATGAGCAAAAGGGTAGAAGACCATAGTGACATTAGGATCAATTCTAAAAGACGGGCAGACTTGAGTCAGGGTCAACTGTCAAAAGAATCCCTGAAAGGTTGGTAAGATTGAGGAATAGTCAATCATATACCAGAATCACATGTAAAGGGCAACTAGGGCAGAGCAAGAGACATTCACACAATAGATCAGCTACTTAAAAGCTGGTACAGCTGGCTTGGAATCACTCAATTGTCAGTCCTGTGACAAACAGTAGGGTGGGCACAGTTATTCATACATCAGTATCACTTCTGGAAGACTGGCTAGGCTACAGTAGAACCAGAAATAGGTAAGTCTTGGATCAAAAAGGGTGATAGGGATATAGCAGAATCATTCCAATCAACCTAACATTTCAAACTGCCAGAGGACTGCTGCAGTGCAGGTTGGAAATTATGTAGGAATAATTTTTATATTCCATGTTATGATTTACACGTGGAAAGTGGGTATTTTACACAACCAAACAACTTCAACATCTGACAATATTTCTGCTTCATAACAATAAGTTGGACAAATGTCTTAACAAACAGTACAAAAAGAGGCTTTCCCAGAAAATGTGTGGCCCCATAACATTAATTGTCCAGTTTTGTAGTTGAATATTCTTTCCTAAATAAGCTAGACCCTTCCAACTAACGCACCTTAAAAAAGCAACAGTTGGCTCACCTACTAAAATTCCTTCTAAAAAAAATAAAGAAAAAAGGTCCCAGTGCACAAACATTAATTGCAGTCAAAAACACCAAATGCAGCCAACTCTAGACTGAGAGAATTCTGATCAGGTAACAACATTAAAAAGAACAAAACCTTTTGGTCTAATAAACACTCACCTGTAATTTCATGACATCACCACATGCTGGAGCTCCAACTAAACCGGTCCCAACGTTCTTTGCATTCTTATCCAAAGAGCCAACATTCCTCGGGTTCTCATAATGATCCACCACCTAAAAATGAAAGACCTAATTAAACATTCACGTTCTTGCAGTGGATACAAAATGCATGCATAATAATTTGAAAGAATGTGAGTGTTATGGTCAAATATCTGCACAGTATCGGCCATTTTCCTTAAAGACGTAGTATGTAGGGCAGGGTATGTTAGACCATTAAAATCAGGCAATAGTCTTGTTACTACTGTATAAAAATGATTCACTGGTAAAATACATAATCATATATGTAGACAGTTGTAAGAACATTCACTAATCAGTCTAGAATTTTCAAGTAGGACACAAAATATTTTAGTTCTAAGTTGCTAAGCTGAATCTCTAATAATGTGGCAAAGATGGATTCCAAAAGTAGACACGCATTTTGAAAAGGTTGGGCCTGTGTTTCCAAGAACCAAAAAATATTCTACCCATTCAAATCCAGAGCAGGCAACTTGAAATCGAGTAAACCAGCTAAGAAATCAACTTCTCAAAATCTACATGGCTTGATGCTTTGCTAACAACATATAATCAGCAGAGTTACAACACTTATATCTCTTCATAGAACAGACTTTATTGCAAAATATTGTAGAAGTGGTAAGTCTGAGAACATTCCCCGAACAAATCAGATGTTATGCTACATTTTAGCTTGGAACCATTATGGCTCCACATTGTTCTGCCTACGACATAAGATATATTTGAATTGTTCCCCACTAAACTGGCTGCTTCCCCTCTCACAGAATACCTGTAAACCTGTTGGCTCATGAATAAGAGTGAAGTATGATATTTAAAAGGCAAGCCCATTAAAGAGACAGAATGATAAACCATTAAGAAGGGTAATGCAGGGTTGCAAAGAGATTGACCCTCTGATGACATGTTGCCTTTAAGGAGGGCAAATATGAAAAGGAGGAGGCACCCTGCAACTGAGTGAGCTGCCAGGCATATAAAGACAACATATTTTTCAACAGTTTTGCTACAACAAAGTCATCCACTGAAGGCTTTAAATTAAATATCACTATCTAAAAACCCTCTCTTCTTTAATCTGATCCTTGCGGATTGGCACGCCTCCTTCACTGTAGCTTTCAGTCTGATTATTGCACGATTGCTGATATACTTCAGCGTGGAAGAACTATTTCTTTTGTCACTCCCCTTTGTGCTGCATGGCGGCCATGGCGCTCACAGCGCGAACATGACACAGCAGCATGAACTCAATCTGCGGTACTGGAGCGCTAGTCACATTGTCCACACGGTTACCTAATCAGAGTAATTTCTTGTGGATCTCCTCTTAAAACATGTGAAATTGGTGAATGCTTCAGGTAAAATAGAAATCCTCAAAAAAGCGTCTCTCCCGACACAGCGGGAGAGCAGATACCACAATATTCACTGCACTCAGGAAACTCGACCCAGAATGTTTTGCAAGCATTCGTTTTCAAAACATGTTTGCTTGTAACTCAGCCTGTGGTCGTTCTAGGACAATTGGACCACCACCAAAACATTCACAACAACGTGCTCGGTCTACATCTATGGGTTCCCAAACTAGGTTAGTGGGGACCCCAAAATAATAACCCTTCTGTTTAACCTCTCTCATAGCTGGAACTTTTGTTTCACAGCTGAGAGTAGGTTTTCTTTTAAAGACCTTCTTTGTGATATCATTGCTAACAGTCTGTTAGTCCGGAATATGTGTAATGCACTATTTCTGCTATTTTTTGTGTGGTTATGCTCTCTAGGGGTGAACTATACAGTTACCTGCCCATGTTTCTTACAAATGCTATTTTCATTGTGGGGCCCTCTAGGGGCTGTTCCACGCATTACAGTCATATCACATATTTTTAAAAAATCAAGACATGGAAACATGTCCCATAATGCTTTGCAGGGCATTACTTTTACAAAACACATCTGCTCATAACTCAGCCTGTGGTGGTACCAAGACAATAGGACCACCTCCTAAACATTGACCACAATGTGCTTTTTCTGCCTAAATCATCTCTGGGTCCCCACACTATGTTAGTGGGGACTACAAAATAATAACCCCTACCACCATACATTATCTCTTGGCTATAACTGTTTTACAGCTGAGAGAAGTTATGTTTTACGGGCCTGGTTTGTAATATCTTTGTAACAGTTCTGCTAGCCTTGAAAATAAAACATTTTTGCTCATAACTCAAACGTTGGTGGTCCTAGGCCAATGGCACCACCTTCAAAACACTTTTTGTATACATAATCTCTGGGTCCTCGCACTAGGTTAGTGGGGACCCCAAAATAACAGCCCCTCCCACCATTCACTGTCTTAAGCTTTCTTATGGCTTCCACTTCAAAAACTGCCCTCCAAGAGCTAAGTATGTAGTTACACTGCATTTCTTTCTCCTGTATATTTTCATGGGGTTAGCCCCTCTTGGGGCAAAGAATATGGTTACATGACCATGTTTCTTACAAATGTTATTTTTGTTATGGTGCCCTCTAGGGGCTGTTTTGGAGCATTACAGACTAATGCCAAATGTTTTTTCTGAAAAAGTATGATAATTGTATATGTTTTCATAATTCCTCTTTATTACAATTATGACCATAATTCAGGCCAACTTAACATCCTTATTACACTATGACTATTGGAACACTCTTGATATGCTTGGGTGACCCTTCTAGCTTATTTCTCTTGTTACTCTTAAGTGGCTGTCTTGTGTCTTTTTTGGGGGACTTGTGTTAGCCAGCCAGCAGCTCTGGTGGTGGGCGGTGAAAGTGGTATTCTATTGGAATTGGCATGGCAGATTTAAATTAGGATGCTAAATGGCAACATTTTCACTTTTTGCTGTAGGCAGAGGAAAAAGGTAAACTGAAGTGCTTTAGTTAAATACAAAGCCACTCGAATTATATAGAATGAAAAGACAAAATTATGAGGCAGGGTTGGCCAATTAATGTGGCAAGAAAAGTCCAGTTATGAATTTACAATGCCAATAACTAACTCAAGCAAATGCGACACCTATTGCATTGCAAATGCTTGTTGTTTCTATGTGCTTTATAAAATACCACCTGAAAAAGGTTAGCAATCACTCCATTTGTATTGTTGCCACAGTGGGACATAAGCTGTTCAGTCAAGGCAGAACGGGGCAACCCTGAAGAGCCACATGTGAATTCCTCATGAAGCTTGTCAGACTTTATATGCTTTGATGAGAACAGCAAAATAAAAAATAAAAAAAGACTTGGCTAGGATTCAAGTCTGCAATACTACTTAAACAATGTAATAAAAATGAATCTGTTCTGCGGGTTTTGTTAGGCCAGTAGAAAGGGCAAGCTGGTAAGCCAGTTAAGAGCTTAATTTGATGCCGCACATTAAGTTTGTAATATCTTTTATATTTTTGTTGGCCCTATAATTATTTTCCTTGAATACATGAATGCCTGACTCATCTTCCTAAACCCTGTTTTAACTTGGGGTTTTCATTCTGGCAACCCCATGCTTATTTTAATTTTATTTTTTCCTGATTTGTGTTTTAGTTTTGTTCGCCTCCTTTCTTTCACAATGGGTGCAGCAATGGGGAAGACTTATTTTCTTTTACCACTTTTAAAGTCCCCCCCCCCCAATCCCAAGCTTATCTTCAGTTAGGTATTGCCTCTATGAGTAGCTGTATGGCAATGACCACCCCTGCAGTCTTCCTTTTAAGTTCAACTGTCTACTCAAGACATTTGGGGGCATGGCTGCACACAATAACGCAATTCTGTCTGGATCCACCTGTGCATTGTCCAAGCATACCATGCTGTCCAAGCAACACCATTTTTCCACTCCACTGCATCTGCTACTCTGAGCTCATGGCTAATCATTATGGTAAGTTACCTCACAGTAGGTATTTAGACTTTCCTGCTTATACTACTATCTCACCTTCCTCACAAATTCAAAAGCACTCCTCCAGTCTGTCAAAAACTACTTTTAGATGTGGTCTTTTGAACAATCTTAAACACAAAAACCTCTCAACTTATTCTATAACAAGCATCAGATGTCCCGGCCATAGGATGCCACTGTTGCTAATGCGCTAGCACAAATCCTGAAGGATATACAACATCTTCACAGTGGATCAAGCCTCTGCCAAGGAGGAGCTGCTATGTTTAGAAATACTCATCTATTTGCTTCTCTGCTTCTCATGCTGCAAATTGGCTGGCTCTGATAAATCCTTCTGAACAATTCATTTTAGTCTATTTTATCATCCTCCTAGTTTTCTATTAATTTTGGCTTTGCGTGAATAGAGTTTGTGTCTTTTGTTCTGAAAGCCTCTTATTTATTCTGCTCAGGAATCTAACACTTCAGCAGGCTTCTCCGGGAAACTTCTAACCTGCTCAAAACCTTTGCCCAACTCAAGGTACATCAGCGGATATCTCGCACACAGCTAAATAAAATGTCTTGATTTTGTATGTTAGCCTTTTAGTTTCCCTTGATGGTAGTCTGCAGAGTAGCCACCTTGTATGGCTCTATCGTTAAACTGAAATAGAAGAAGTTAAAGTTAGCTTTCAATCAGCCTCCTACAACATACCTTAAGAGTGCAGACCCATCCTCTATTTGAGTTTCGTCTGCATTGTATATCATTCTTTTGTGCAAAGTTACTTCAGTAAAAATGTGTCCCCGTCTTGAATGATTCAACTCAGACTTACAGCAGAGTTAAAATGCAGGCAAGCAGAAGGACTAAAGAATCTAGCCCCATTTGAAGGCATATTTACATTTAAACGCATAACACCAATAAAACTAACATTTTTAAACAGTGTTCTGAATTCCTTTAAAATCACATTCTTTCTGCTTCCACTGGAGAAGTACTGAAGCTAGTAAAGGAACTCTCAAGCCTGCTTATTTCCAAACCTATACCTCCAGGACTTGACGTAAACAAAATTGGCATTTTTTTCCTTCACTGAATTCATCAAAGTTTGATTTTATAAACAATGATTTTTTAATCCCTCCAATGTGTGTCTTTACGGATCACTTCCACCATGTCCAGTACAGAAACCTTGTCACACCCTTTACTTAGGGAGTAGGTCTCCTATTTAAAACTTCATTCAAGCTTAGAAGACTCCCCTTTAGCTCACTGTCCAAAAACATTCCCAAATCTGGTCAGTGACAGCATCATTCCTCTCAGTGAGGGTCTTCAATTCCTGAAAAAGACTTTGGTCCAGCCTAAAAACTACTGACCAATCTTTTTGCTTATCTCCAAAATCCGACTCTGCCGTTAGAACACAACTGTCGTCTTTGTGTGTTTTTTTTTTTTTTTTTTTAAATCGGAGTTGCTCCTCAAGCCATTTGAAGCCAGTTGTTGTTTTGGTCTTGGGACAGAATCTGTAATAACTGCTCTGCAGAAATATCTGTCCCTTTTTGTTCAGATTCGGGAAGCGAGTCTGCTCTGATCCTCCTTGATCTCTCAGCAGATTTTCCTGCCATCTCTCGCCATATTCTTCTAGCTCGCTTAAATGGAATTGGGCAACGAGGCAGTGCAGGAATGGATCCTGTCTTATTGATCAAGAACACTTTCTGCCTGTCCCCACTGTTCACTCATCCTTCCATCCAGTTAGGGCTGAAGTCTCCAATCTCTTTAATATCTATTTGAGCCCGTTAATTAATCTTATTAGACTTCACAGCTTGTGCTTTTCTTACTGTACAGATAATACCCAACAAGTTCTATGCTGGCAACCCCCTAATGAACCAGAACGTAAAAGAGCATTTCCAAATTTCTCCAATGATATCTCTGTATCAATGCATGATAACCATGTGGAGCTTAACATCATAATTATGGAAATACTGACCGGGGATTCATCTTCGAAGAGTCAGTTTAATCCTGAAAGATGACAAAGTGCCTCAGCTATGCCAAACCCCCTCCTCAGTATAGAGCTGTGGTTTAGCAGCGGACCATAAGGTAAACAGTACTTAAGTGACCAGGATCCCATTTTACTGCCTCTGAGGAAACGAGAACTTCATTCAATTGTGACATAAGAGGTGCACACAGAACAGAAAAAAAGTGGAAATCACTAACAAAAAAAGGCAATATGTCTATGGAAAATACAAGTGTGCCTGCAACCAATTGCTGGAGTATAAGAGAAATGTGATGATCATGTGAAATAAATGGAGAGTTAAGGGTGCTTCCAAACGGGGAGGTGAATAAAACGCCCTGGAGGAGAAGCAAAATTAGAATGGACTTTGACAGAAACTAGACAGATGTCAAACATTTGCTAAGATATTAAAGTGCATTGACCGTGAATTGGTAACTGCTGAAGTAAATTCTGAGGTGACAAAAGATGCATGTAAACGCACACCAGGATCTGTTTGTTCTTTAGGGTTGGAATGGAAGGTGTTAAATCACAATATGAAAGAGTGTTCACAACTTTTGTAACAGAGGCAGCTTTGTTTAATAGATTTAGACAGTGCGTGAAACTCAAACAAAACCAATATATACCAACAGTAACTTACCTTATGTTACAATTTAGAAACAAAGAAAAACACTAGCAGGGTGCTTTAAGAAGAAAACGTAAAACGTAAAAATATGAATAAATATTTATGGTAAATTATGAAAACACCCTGTTGATGAAGGATTGATAGCATAGGTAACAGTGATGAAAAAAGAATATAAAAATATGTTTTTGCGGCAAAACAGCAGTACCATGAGAAGCACTCCGAATGTTGGTTTGTTCCACTGAGGACTCCTGCGGGCGTGAGAGGGGTGCCTTGCTCTCAGCTGTTCGTACAAAGCAGCTGCTAAGGTCTGCTTCCGAGAGCTTTCTGCTGCTCTTAGGCGCTAGGATGGGGACGTATCACCTTGGTTAGACTTCTAGGGAAAAGACCACCACACGTCTCTACCTTGTGTATAAGCACCAGGACTGTGTAAGCCACAGTGTGTCAAAATGCAAGTAAACCACCCGTCAAGACGCCGGTGAACCAGCACACCCACAGAAGAGCAGCCGTCCCAGCAACTCTCTTCCACTTCACCAAATCACCAAACCTAACTAGGCCCGGTGGGTCCTGTTTAAAATTTAAAATGAAGCGTTAATTAGGGTCAGTGCTCGGTGTCCTGGTGCTGCTGCTACCCCTGCTGCACGGCTTGAAATTACCCCCATGGGAGTGCAGCTGCAGAGAGTCAGGGCGAAGCGAGAGAGGTCTAATGAGGGCTACAGGAAAGCACTGATGGGGGGTGGGGTGGAATTGTTGAAAACGTTTGCATAGGTTTGAGGTGATCACTCACGGAGGCACAACAAATTTTAAGAAGCGAAATCGCGCTAGTAAATTAGAGAAAAAAAGTAGTCCAGGAGCCGGACAGAAAACAGCGAGCCTCGCATGTTTTCTGTACTTGGTCGATGCGCTCGAGGAGGGCTAGCCACCGGAAAAGGCATGACTTATGCATGCCTTCGACTAATGAAAGCAAGCAGATTTTATTAGGCAAGCCCACAAACCAATTAAAAACACTGACTTGACGTCGACAGGGCTCCGAGCCCTTTTCTAAACACTAAAGCGTCTCGCTGCGATACGCATGCAACGCAGGCTCGACCCTAAAAATAAGACAGACGGCAACAAAGAAAGAAGACAGAAAAAGGCATTGAAGAAAGAAGATGGCAGCAAAGTAAAAAGATGGCATGCTGGAAGAAAAAAGAAGTAACTTCTGCATCAGAGCCAGAGGAAGGACACTCACAGTGTCCAATAGGAAGTGACCGGAAGGAGTACTTGGTCTACAGGCAACTCCACGGCAAGAAGATGAAAGGATGTGATGTGAAGACAACATGCTGGCCAACCCAAAGCAGGTAAATAGGAGCGACGCTGGAGTAAGACAATGGTAAGTTCAAGTAAGTAAAGGGCTGGTTCCAAGCTCCTTTTAAGTTTTTTCACTAACAAAAGATTTTGCAAGCATGCGCGTAAGCAGGCGAAACATAAAAAAAAAAAAACATTTTGTGATTGATTGGCTAAGTGGTTGGAATATTTCAGTGCTTGTTATTTAGAACAATACTTTTACTTCCAAGTTCTATTGAATATTGTCATTTCCGATTAGAATTTAGACCACTTTGTCAACTAATGACCACAAGACCCAGGTCTTTAAATTTTGCTTTAGAGCAAGACCATTCCCTAGTTATCACATGTCTAGTATGGAAAACAATCCAGGATTCGATCAGTCAGGATTGTCCAAACATATAGGGGTCCCATTTAGCTAACTTGCTAAAATCTCTGGACTTGCAGAATATTAGGCTAAATGGGAAAAACCATCCAGTGTTCAAATTTACTGTCAAGCAACATTTACGAGCACTGTCACATTCCCATGGCATTCTTTTTGAAAATCAATATTATTCTACACCTTAGAAAGTGCACCTTAGAAGACTGAGTTGATCTGTTTGTAAATCTAGGAATTATTTATTAGCTCCTCTTCTAAAACTTAAAATGTTTTGCATCAGCATTTTGTTTATACCTCTACTTGAATTTAGTTACAAAACTCGGTGGCCAACTGCCATACGTGCAAAGGCCCCAAAGATGACTTGTCATATTTTCTTTCTTTGTGTCCAACTTTTTTAACGTAAAGACGCATCTTGCTTAGAGTTAATTGCTGAAAGCTAAATGTGTGGCTTTGGTGGTCCACACAATATCATTAGAAGTAAACGTCTGTCTGAATACTCCCTCTCCACAACAAGAGCAGTGAAATACTTTAAGACAGTTATTAAACTGGTTAAGATAACAGATGATTCGGTCAACAGATAATGTTACATATGTCACTCTTAGCGCTGCCTATTAATTATTCCAGTTTCTTGGACGTTAATGTATGCTGTAATGTACCAGTATAACCTTTTACTTTCTATATCAGTTACCGAAGTTGTAACTGTTTGCCTTGCATATAGTCAGTTTTGATTGAACAATAATCATCGTTTAACTTTTATTTAAAAAAAAGTGTATCATTGTCACAATACCGCAAACAGTATCCTATGTAAAGCCAGTAGCTAAGCAAATCTTCTCTGGGCTGCTCAAGTTATAACCTTTGTATCAGTAAACTGCTGGCTAGGGATTAAAAAAAAAGTAGGGAATGCTGAAAGTATATATAGGAGTTCATAAAAAAAAAAGTGGGGAAAAAAACAATAACTTAAGATGTTCTTGGTTTATAAGTAAGAGGAGGGGGGACGCTTGCACAGGCTTCGGTACGTACTGCTTTTGGTTTTACTGGTGGTTAAGGATTCGACTGACAAACCTCAGTTTAGGCAGTGGCAATCCTTGTTTTGTGGTATCACACACCATCACGTTAACGGTCTGTCAAACTTACAGAACACAACGACAGATACTTTGCAGTCACAGGAGAGTGGATAAAACATGGCACAGATGGATAAAGAACAAATATTTCAGTGACTTCCTGTTGGCCAAACATGGGAAGTTCAAGAAACTAACATTCTGAATCATAACTCACACTCAGAGCAGAACCGCTAATGTTTGCTGCCGAGACAGTTCAGCCTTAAGTTAATAGATACAGACTCGGCTGGCCAATGAAATGGAACAATTTACGTGCCCAAAGTGTAATTTTGTAAAATGTCTTAAAGTATGCTTTTTGTGAAACGAATATCATACCGCGACGAACCAAAAAACGACTACAAAACTATGATATATAGCAAGCAAAGGCTTAAGTGGGCGACCCCGAGAAGAAGCTCTACGATATAACCGACAGCGTCGGGCCTCGTAGTAAGTAACTTTTAAACGCCCGGCATACGCACTTTACATCTACGGGTCCTGCAGGCTGCAACGTAAGCTACTCAGCTCACAGACAACGAGCAGACAGGTGGCGAATCGGAATGCTATCCGTTTGTTGGCCATTGGGAGTCAGCGCCGATGTGTTGTAACTTTACACGCATCCTGCGCCACAGATGGGAGTTTCCAGAGCTGGACCTGCGCCACAGCCTACTGTCAAGGGCAACGTGAGACTGAGAAACTAACTCCCCTTTACGTTTCCCTAGACAATGTAAATCCACCCCAGCAATACCTTCTTGTGGTAAGCCGCGGTCGGCACCCAGACGTCTGGAGCTGAGAGCCTCCGTAAAAACCCACGAGAGATACCAGCAGCTAGGGACGCAGACATCTTGCTTCTGGAGTTTGCAGCAACGGGGATAATCACGTGATCACAGACGCACAAACACAACAAGCAACGACGCAGCGCGTCACTTCCGCTTTCGCCTAAAACATAAATGGGTCTGGCCATACCTAAGCGTGTGGTTTCAGCTTCGGAAGCCCTGCGTTAGATGGAAACACGTTAAAGTAGCGTTGCTGCTCACGTGCAAAGTTCAACGCAAAATGCTTCGGTTTCATTTTTTTGTTTTAGCCGTTTCACAAGCTGCTGAATACCCGCGCCGCTCTTCTTACACAAGTATCATTACACTCAGCAAGGACGACGCCAGTCCGTAAGCATTCTCACATGATGAGATATCTTCGATTATACGATTTGGCGCCGTACAATCGTGTATGACCCCTATACAAATGCAAATATTATTCTTACTCATCGGGGATTTTTCAAGGGTCTGCGTAAAACAAAACGTGGAAACGGAGCGGCAGTGTAGGATCTACTCTGTCTTTTAGTATTTCATTTTCCATTTCTATTTTATAGAATGTTACGTGCCTCTGTGATGTTTGCATTGTTCGCATGTAGAATCCTGGTTGCCAGGTAAAGGCAGTTAGTTCCTGCACTTCGCCTGGTAAACAGCGATTCTCCGTGGCTCCTGAATTCTCAGAAAATAAACTCCTCAAAAGAAGTTTCTTCTCTGCGCCCGTCCGTCTTTCATCAGATCTTACAGGCAGTGAGGTATTACAGACAATTGTATCACCAGGTAGCGTTTGTTTCAACTGGAAGTGTATGTCGGCTGACCACCTGCTATGAAGGCAAATTCTGGGCAGTGGGTGTAAAAATTCAGGACAAAGAGTCAAAATTCAGGACAAAAATTGAGGAAAATGGGTCAGTTTTATGCACACAAGTCACACAATATTATATTAAGTAAGGAAATAGACGTGTAACATGACTACAGTTCAAAATAGGTTATGTTATTTGGTATGTATAATACATTAACAGTATTGAATACACGTTGATATGTTACTGGACTTATTTGAAAATTAAAACACTGGGAAACACTAATCAAGATTTGAACACTGGTATGAGTCGTTTTCATAGAAACCTGCCACTTTAGCATGAATGTTGGTACCAGAAACCACACTTTTGTTGAATAGGGACTTCTGGGCAGTGTCTCATTCTCTATTATCTAGGGTGGAAGTAACGTGAATGATAAACAACAGACCATTGGCTAATAAGTATTGGGTCAAAGGCTTGTTTAAGTATTATATACATCCTATACAGTATACTTTCCCTTTCCCCAGATAGAGGTTGGCAACAACTGCATAATAGGAAACTTTCAGTCTAGCTACACTGCATTGTTGGGTGTGTATTAAAAGTGATAATGCTGATCGTCAATAATTCCCAGGGGGGCTTTCCCGCTACTGCCCACGATACACTCACTAGTATTTAATTCATTGTCAATAGGAACTGGTATTTGCTGACAGACATGAGAGTAGAAGCAGCCAGGTAGCTCATAATATGCAAATAGGTACAGTGTGATGTATCTTATTCGTACTTCCTTCATACAAGTGTGGTTGTGACTGGTTCATCCCTTCCTAGTAACAGTTGGGGCGGAGGGATGTACATTGGTGTATTATGTGTAAGTTGTAGCTAATGGCCCATGTGTGCTGTTAGCCTCATGCCCTGTGGCTTCACAATGGGTGGGGTACCTAGTGATGACTTTGGAACCTACCTGTGTTTCTATACTGACGTATGTTGTCCAGGTTGCAGGTCACTGTATACTGACGAAGGTGAGTGAAACCATACAGTTATGGGATCTATATTAGTGTATTGGTTTAATACTGTGTTCCTCAGTTATGTTCTTTGTGTGTTCCTTGGGCTAAGTGCATATTTAGCTGTGGTATGGTAATGTGAATATCCTGTACCTGGCGATGTATAGTTCCTATCAGGGGGATCCTGCTTGGTAAATAGTCAACCATGGCCATTACTTTTTTTTTTTACCTGTAAGTGTGCTTTGTATGCCACCATGCTTTCCATCCTGATGGTACTCTCTGTCATGCTCTATTTGCAGATGGGAATGCTTACTATACCGCGGTGTTAACGTTGGATTTCACACTCGCTTACATGTGACATTTCAGTAGTACTGAGTGTCCTGCTGAGTGTGTCTCCTTCTGATGTCCATTACACTGGCTGTTTGATGCAGGGGCCCAGGCCCAGTCCACAGTTTGCAAGCATGACAATTGGTGATGTATTAAACACACATATACAGTATCTGTGTTCAATGGTGATTTATTGTGCATATAATAATAGTGATAGTCAAATTAGCGGTGCATAGATTCACAAAAAGGTGATGAATGGGGTCCTGGTAGGTGGATTCATATTAGTAGATGCTACAGCAGTTGGTTGCACAGGTCCAGTGTCCATGGAAAAATGGAGTAATGAGTCAGAAGAGTCAACAGGGTGTATCAGTGGCACACAAGGGAGAAAAATCAGGAGAGGTTCAATTCCTGGCAGTGGGTTTGGTCCTGGCATCTGCCTCATCCGGATGTCTGGATGGATGGCCACGTTTGAAGGGGGGTTCTTCAGAGGGAGGGGTGTCTGAGGGCTGTGGTTCCCCTGGCAGGGCCTTCATGCCACTAGCTGCCGCAGACTTAGATGAGCCAGATGTTAGGGTGCTAGTGGTATGGGCATGATGCTGCCTGGAGATACCAATGAGGGTGGTGTTGATGTCCCTCAGCACCCCTGCAATGGAAGCCATGGGGGCATTATGTGCCTGCCACTGCTGCATGACTCCTTGGTGGTAGTCCCTCTGCAGGCTTTGATTTCCCCCCAGCATGGTAATTATTTGGTCCATTCCTGTCCTGGGAAGATTGGTATGCTCCAAGGACTTGGGAGATGGTTTCCTGGTCAGTGGAGTCCCTTTGAGGCCCCATCCTCTGTCCCACTGCTTCTGTCCCATGCACCCTACCCCTAGGTGCCTGTGCCCCTTGCACGGTGTGCCCACTGCCAGTGGTAGCAGGACCATCATTGTCTTGGGTGTCAAGGTTTGAATCAGGTCCCTGTACTACAATTGATTGAGTAGTCCTTGTGACACAGGTTTGGGGGCGATTGGTTGGCTGGGATGTGGATCTGCATTTATACAACTGATTAGACGGCAAAGTCTGCCAAGAACGGGCAACAACACTGTTGTAAACCAGTACTGACTCAAATATACACTCAGCAGTGGAATCATCATATATAAAAAGTCCTACCTCCTGGCTTTCCAGGGTAAAATCACCTTGTGGAACAAGATGGTCTTTCTATAGTTAGCATGCCTAAAATAGGGCAAACCTACATACCAAAAGAGCCTAACTGATTAAATCTAATAAAAGCTGCACATTAAGAAATAGGCTTGGCGCATGCTGGGGTGTCTTTAAAGCTACGCCTCCTACAGAAATGTCACTGTTGGCCATTAATGCCAAAATAAATTAAACAATACATATTACAGTGTGAATCAAAATACAATATTGTATAATTATTAGTTCCCTGCAATTTTCAGCAGGTCATTCCTTCCGAATAGTCTACATAGACCATGCCGGTCCATTCAAGCCAATAGATAAATACAAATTTTATTAAGGATCTATAGACTCGTGCATTCAATTTATGTGGGTGTGGCCCCTGCGCCAGATCATAGATAGCACATAAAATAATTCTTAGGCTTAATAGCAGTGGGTGGAGTTCATACATTTCTATCTGACCAACGGCTATCCTTTTCCTCATATGCATTTGCAGAAACCCTTGATAAAATGGTGGTAAGTCTTCAAGTCTCATACTCTTTAGGCCCAGTTTAAATAGAGTCATTGAGAGAGCAAACTCCATGCTAAAACAAACCTTGATTGCAAGGGTCCTAGATAATGTCAAGCCTGGTTTCAAAACCTGCTTAGTGCACAGAGAGGTTCAAACAACATGCCAAGATGCTTACTATCTAAGTGTTCTCTGTTTAAGATGTACTTCAGAGTCAAAATGTTTGTACCAGACCTTCCAGGATGGCGAAATCAGAGTGATCAATCATGCTTCACTTTCTTGCAGCAAGTTGCAGCATGCCCAGGATGGTCCACGCCAGACTACAACTTCAATGCCATATCCAGTGACTGGTTGGTGACCAAAGTTTGGGGAGCTCTTCGTAGAAGTATTAGGATTGAAGGAAGAGTTTAATCCTCCCTATTAATATGCTGTACTGGGATGAAAGGAACAAGAACAGTGATACTGCTACTCTTACCGAAAGGAAGAGGATGAAATTGGTTTCAGTAAACACAGCGAAATCATATCTCGTGGTCCATCCTGTACAGCAGCCCAGTGCAAAAAACTACTGCTGACAGAGCCACTGACCCCTCTGTTGCAGCATGTGTTCCAATCTGATTTCCCTCACAGCAATAGCGAGCAATCAATTCAAAGCACAGATCAGCAATTGGAAAGCCCCAAGAAACTGCTGATAATATATAATATTATCAACTACACTACCCCTCCAATTTGAAAGTGAGTCAGATGAAAATTCTGAATTCCAGTGTTCGTCTCTTCCACAGTTAAAAAAGAGATTTGTTGTAATTTGAAATGTTTCCATTAAATATTTTGATACTGCATAGTCTCTCTAGTCAGAGACAACAAGTCAATAAGGAAAATCCTTTGCGAAGGAAATGGAAGGAAGTTATAGATAGTATGAAAGAGTATATTAAACAACCTTGGACTTATGACTGGCTCACATTAACATTAATTTTACTGACCATTTGCCTCATAATATTGGTAGTCCTTGTAAGAATGATGCATGGATAATATGTTCAAGAGATAGAAAATCCAGTGTCAACACTTAAAAAGTTAAATAAGCAAAATTAAATGTATGGAGGTACTAGAGAAATGTCTTGAGAGAAAATAGCAGCCACCCCACAGTAAGATGGATTCTACTGACACGAATTAGAAAATAAAACCCCAGGGCCAACAGAGAATGTACAAGTGCCACACACTTTTCGACTTGATTTATATGATATCATGCTTCCAAAAGCTCATACAGGTGAATGGGGCAGAACTACTGGGAAGAATTTGCTCATACAATTACAAGTCTATTCTTCAGTGTACAAGACTGACTCTCATTTCACCGCAGGAAACCACGAACAAACATTGTCCTACAACCTGTATACAGACTTGTATCTACATATATCAGATGCGTCTCGAACAGTAAATAGACATCAACAGGGAAACACTGGCCAGTTTCAAGAACTGCAAAAAATGCAACATTTGAAACTAAATTCCCTTATTTCAAGTCTCCATTGAAATATGAACATGATGCAGAAGCATAGTCTTATAACCAGAATGCAATAAACCTCAGTTGTGTGTTTATTTCCAGGCAAAAAGTGTTCTGTTAATGTGATTTTTTTAGATGACTATGCTAAAAAGGTTATGCAATATAGAATAAGACCATACTAGTAAAATTGGAACTGAACATTTACATCTTGTTATTTGTTTTACTAAAAAACAATTTTTATTTGGTAGCAAAAACACAACCCAAAACACCCATGGCTGCACAAAGTATCTCGCAGGATAGCATATCACATTTTTCAATTGCTTTCCCTGCATTGACCCTTCCAAACCTGAGCCCCTCCTACCAGCAAGGCACTTGTCATACATGAACCCTTTCCCTAGTGGGATACTATTCCTGTCCCAATGGTCCATCCAAAAGGTCCCAATAGGAACCCCTAAGACTCCATACTTTCTCCCACTTGCTGGGGCACCCTCAAACTTCATAGACATGTTGCTCTGCCGCCCTGCACCAATCCATGTCAGATTTCCACCCCTCAACGCTTGGTGGATCAGAGCCCTCCTCCCCCCACATGCGAACAATATTTTGCTTAGCCACTACACATCCAAGGATGGTCAGTAACCTGGGGTACTTGCCAGGATTCCCCGCTCCCCAGATATTCAAGAGGGTCATTTTGTGTGAGATCTCAGCCTATAGGCAGGCTCCCTCCTTAAATCTCTCCCAGACTCACTGCTTGTGATTTTTAACAATATTTTGAATTTATTAGTGATACAATTCAGCAAATAAAGTGTGCCCATTTTGTTAATGAAGTGCTAATACATTTAGTACTGAAATAGAATTATTCTAACCTTTCTAGATGGAAATTGAAGAAAGTGTTGAGTAATAATGAAATGCAATGTAGATTTTCCTAGTCTATGACGGAAAGTCTTAATTTTTTAAAGACACGAAGGTGAGTATTATGCGTTTCTTTTCTTACTTTATTCGATAGCAGCAGTCAAGAAAAACTACAAATCCCATGAGGCTAACCATGAACAGCCAATGGGATTCAAAACGTAGTTCCAAACATAACAACCAATAGGGTTACACATGTAGCATTATGATGTCACTTGACTGCGAGCAGCCCTCTTTTCTTGCGAAATAAGTCAATCAGAAGTAAATAAAGGGAATGAGGAACAAAGAATAAACAGAGCCATAACAAAGGCTAACACATTAGAACAGTAGTCCAAAAATCCATTGAGGTAAGTATGCTCCGAAAATCCAGATGATGATATTCCAGAACTTGAAGGGATCGAAGAGTTCAGCTGAAATATAGCGTTGGAGCAGGACGGACAGCTAGGAAGCCGGTTGATTGGTGGAAACTGGCGCTGGAAGAAAGGGAGGGAGAAAAAAATATTTATACCAGATGTGGGATAATACTCACCTCTGTGTCTTTAATAAAATTAAGACTTTCCGTCATAGACTAGGAAAATCTACATTTTATGTCAAGACCGGAGGCTCCTATTATGCGAGTTTAAAGCATATTAATTACCTTGACTGAAACACTATCAACAGGTTTGCAATAAAAAACTTTAAATATATTATCATTAGACCAATCTGCAGATTTCAGAATATCCTCCAGGCGGGAACCAGCCCAAAAGGCTTTGGAAGCCATAGATCCTCTGGAAGAATGAGCTCCAAACATGGAAGTGTCAATACCCGCTAAGGACATAATCCATCTAACCCAGCGGGCTAAAGTAGTGGCAGAAACAGGGTTATAGGGTTTCCTAAAGGAGATAAGGAGTTGGGAAACAGAGGATGTTCTCAAATCTGCAGTCTTTTGTTCATAAACCTTAAAACATTGACCCACACATAATTTTGGATGTTGTGGAAAATAGGGATAGAAAACTGACGTTAGGTTAGTCTTAGTTCGTCGTACCACAGAAAATAACACTCCCGAAGGAGTGAATTGACGGTTGGAGATGTCTAAAGCTTTGACGTCAGACAGTCGTTTGATGGAGATCAGGCATAATAACATTGTTAATTTAGCAGATAACACTTTGAAGGATAGAACAGAATTATCAGGTAATGACACCAGGAACTTCAAAACAACATTAACGTCCCACAACTGACTGTATTTAGGTAAAGGAGGTTTGGAAAATTTTACTCCCTTCAAAAGTCGGCAGACTAACGGATGTTCTCCTACCAGTTTCCCATTGACATGGATATGATTAGAGGATATGGATGACCTGTAAAGGTTGATAGTTCAGAAGGCCTTACCTTTACTGGCTTCTGCGGTGAGAAAATTAACTATAAATATCATGTCTGCTGAAAAGGGATCGATATGTTTTCCCAAACACCAGCTGTGCCATAAAGACCAGGCTGATTTGTAAGCCTTCTTGGTGCCAGGGGCCCAGGAATTTGAGATGTATTGTGAAGCTTCTGATGAAATGAGAGGGGCGGGTTGTGAAGTCCTGAGATTTTCCAGGTGGATAGGTTGAGAAGGTTGTCCATAATAAGGGGGTGGGGACGTTGAAGAGGGTCCAACAATAGATCTGGGAAGGACGGAAGGAGCAGGGGAAAGTCCACAGAAGGTTCCAAGAGAGTAGGGAACCAGATTTGGGACTGCCAAAAGGGGGCTATCAGAATTATAGTGGCAAGTTGGCGTCTGAGCTGTGCTAGAACCCTGCTGATCATGATGAAAGGAGGAAAGGCGTAATTGAGGGAAAGAGACCAATCCTGTAAGAAGGCATCTGATGCCAAGGCTAAGGGATCTGGGCGCCAACTGTAAAATTGAGCAAGTTGAGAGTTTAGACGGGATGCAAACAGGTCTATAGAAAGAGGACCCCATAAAGACAGAATTTTCTGAAAAATTGATGGATGGAGCTTCCAATCGCTGGCATCTCGAAGATGACGGGAATGCCAATCCGCTACTGAATTGAGAGCACTTGGCAGATATTCTGCATGAACCGAAAGATGGTTTGAAAGGCAAAATTCCCAGAAGCTCTTGGCTAAATCCGCTAGGGGTTTGGATTTTGTGCCCCCAAGGTGATTTATATACCTGACCGCTGAGATATTGTCCATCCTGAGAAGGATCACACAGTGAACTTTGTGTTTTGCCAAGCTTCTGTTTGCAAAGGAGCCGGCAAGCATCTCTAAACAATTGATGTGCAATCTGATGACCAAGTACCTCCAGTCGAGATGGTACCACAACGGGCCCCCCAGCCCAGACGACTTGCATCTGATTCTAACACAAGATCTGGGGCTGATGCAAAGATACTTTTTCCGTTCCAAGCATCTAAATGGTCTATCCACCATTGAAGCTCTGTACGAGACTGAAGATCTAGAGGGATGGTATCTGAATACGACAGCCCCTTTCTCAAGTGTTGAATCTTCAGTCTTTGAAGAGAACGATAATGAAGGGGACCTGGAAAAATTGCTTAGATAGAGGAGGATAGAAGACCTACTATTCAAGCTAATGACCTGAGAGATATGAGGGAGCTGCGTAGGATTTGGAGAATTTCTGACTTTATGGATTTGATCTTTGCAGCTGGGAGGAGAAGAGTAGCCGAAAGAGAATTGATTTGGAATCCTAAGAATTCTATGAGTTGAGTGGGAATTAGAAGGGATTTTTCTCTGTTTACTATGAAACTTAAGTCTGCTAAAAGAGAACAGGTAATCTTTAAATGTGTGAGAAGACTCTGAGAAGACTGACTTAAGATGAGGATATCGTCTAGGTAAATTAGAAGTCTTATCCCTTGCGCTCTCATGTAAGCTACTACTGGTTTCATGAGCTTGGTGAAGCACCAAGGAGCTGATGATAGTCCGAAGAGAAGAGAGGTAAAGTGAAATATTTGGTCCAACCATCAAAACTGAAGAAATTTTCTGAAATTTGGATGGATTGGGACCACTAAATATGCATCTTGGAGATCCAGACCGACCATCCAGTCGCCTTGGAGAAGGGTATCCCTGAGGTGAAGGATGGTCTCCATTTTGAAATGGCAGTACACCACAAACCGATTGAAGTGTTTGAGATTGATAACTGGTTTCATCTTTTTGTTTTTCTTTTGTACTAAGAAAATTGGACTGGTAAAGCCTAACGGATGAGGATGGGTAAGCGATATCGCTTGTTTTTGAATGAGAGAGTTTACTTTGGGAGAAATGAGCTGGATAATTTCTGAGGAAAAGTGAGGGGAAGGAAGAGTATCTACTTGGACAGGGGTTGAGTAGAGGTCTATTCTGTAGCCCTGAACAGTGTCTAGAACCCAAGGATCCGAGGTAATTGCTAACCAATTTGAAAGAAAATGGCAAATATGACCTTCTATCGGAAAGGATCCGACATGAGGGCTTACCTGTTGGATTGGAGGTTCTTGAATTTCTGAAGGACCTGGAGCGGGTGCCTCTACCCCGCTGGGGATAAAATTGTGGTCTGAATTCCTGGTAGGAAGCGTTGTAGTATCCCCGGAGCCTTGACTAACGAATCCGCGGCCGGTAAAGTGGTCCCTGCCTCTACTGGCCCTGGCAAAAACACGTTAGCTAAACATTTTCTTCATGGACTGCTGAGCCTTGTCCAAGGAAGTGAATGAGGCAACATATTTACTTAAGTCCTTACTAAAAGAATCACCAAAAAGTAGTTTTTGTATGAGGGTGAATGGTTGCCAGGTTGATTAACTTCGGGTCGAGTTTGAGAAGGAGACCTTTCCTTCGCTCATGAATGAGAGCAGAATTAGAATTCCCCAAGAGGCAAAAACAGCGTTGGACCCACAATGACAATTCTTCCGGGTCGATAAAAGTACCCTCTAACCTGGCCGACTCGACCAGGTTAAAAATCCGCTTGAGCAGACCAATGACATCCAAAAGTTTGTCCTGACAGGACGACCAAGCCTTATCAACCCCCTTATGAGGGTCTTTGCCCAGTTTAGTGAAAAAAGTCCACAAAGGCTGATCACTGGAGGGAGTGATGGTAGCCTTATGAGGAAGAGCCGGGCACATATCGACCCACATGGTCTGCGGGGACCATTCAGTTGAGTTGGTATGAAGAATATGTCCAGGATCAAACATGGGAAAACCATCCACATCAAAAAGGGGGGAAACAACAAAGGAAACTTTGGGTTTCTTTACAGGTGGGACAGATAACAAATCACCATCATCCTTGTCCGAAAAATAACAATCTGAGTCCACATCAGGCATGTCGTCATCCGTATCAGGGATGGAAGAGACTGCGACAGGCGGAATGACATTATGTGACTTGGACTTACGCTTTAAAGATGGCTTGGAAGAACTCATATTATTATACTCCTTGGCAGAAGCCTTATGAGGAACCGCGTCCTCTGTCATGTGTGAGGCAAGCTCACTATCCTTTTGCGCCAAATTAAGGGACTTTTTGGGTGATAGGCGCTGACTGCATTGCCCCGCAGTTTGGGCCGAAGATCTGGATATAAGATTTGAAAAAGATGTTTCTAGGTTTTTTGATATCTTTTGAATAGAAGAAGACACGGCTTGATGCACAGAACTCCTAATAAATGTGCAAAGCTCATGTCTGATATCTTCCAAATCACTAGGAACACCCTGTTCCATTGAAGAGGCGTCTGTCTCCATAATTATAGATGAAAAAACAAAGCTATAAGCTTTGTAACCTGAAAACCAGGCAACAAAGGGTTAAAACCCTGAGGGGAAGGACAGAGTACCAAAACTCCTCCCCTGGGCGGAGATTTAATGAGAAGCACCGTGCTGGCACAAAGAAAGGAGCCGGCCAAGCGTCGTCATCGAGTGAGGCACAAAAGACGAGGAAATGAAGAATTTACGGTGAGCGCGTTCTCCTTGGTGATTCCCTTGCCTCAGACGCAACGCAAATGACGGTTGCTGTCTGAGGCGTGGGAAAAAATGAACGTTGTAGCACAGCGCGCGAGGGAGAGCGCTGGTATTTTAAGAATGCAGCAACTTGCCGACTGATAATAAACGGAAAAACGAGCACTGTATAAAGTGAGTATGGGCTGAAAACACGCTAATATCAAGCTGTATATGACCATAACAATAACATAATCAATAAAATGTGAAGAGAAACGTTATATAGGTATTTATCTTGACTGCAGCAGCAAGAAAAGAAGGCTGCTCGCCGTCAAGTGACATCATAATGCTACATGTGTACCCCTATTGGTTGTTATGTTTGGAACTATGTTTTGAATCCCATTGGCTGTTCATGGTTAGCCTCATGGGATTTCTAGTTTTTCTTGACTGCTTCTATAAAATAAAGTAAGAAAAGAAACGCATAATAGGAGCCTCCGGTCTTGACATAAAATTACATTTGGCTAATGGTACTTTAAAAATAGGTCTTATAAATCTGGGAGAACATGTGTTTGGAGTTCTCAAACAAAATAGTGTTAGAAGAGATTTGGTAAAGGAATAGCAGGGGCACTGGCAAATAGAGCAACCCCTAGATAACACAGTGCATATCCACACTTACAGTATAGGCAATCTCTATCAAGGCTGGGTAAATACTTTTTCATTAGAGACTGCATGACAAAGCAAATATTTATGCTCTTCTTAAAGGTCTAAAACAATAGAAAAGAATGACATGACCTGATTGCACTTCATGTTATGGCAATGACACATAACACTTCTATAGAAGGACTTAACAAAATTAGAGAAATAGATGCAGAAAATATTCAAGGAACATTTCAAATAGTGTCAAGCATCATTCATAGCTCACTGAATATTAAATGACGCTGTACAGCTGACCTGCAACCAAAGGTGATTTTGGCTTTCACATCATTGATGGAGTCATCACCCATATACTTTCTGGAGAGTTCTCTCAGTCTTTCATAGGAGTTGTTGATTGTTTGGCTTTTTTTGATTTACCTGTCTTAGTATAAACCATCCATGGACCATTTGAGCTGCAAGTTAAAATAGGCATCAGGCGCTTACCTCATACAACACAGGGTAGTTGGTCAGTCTGTTTCAGCCTGAAGGATTTTTACCTAAACTTGTGCACCTAAAAAGAATTGCAGTTCAGTGCTAGGGAAGTTGGGGCAATTCTGTCCTTTGCTACTGCTTTTCTCTTTCTATTCTTTAAGGTTTTTGTCTTTCTTGTATTGTTAAGCTATATTTTCATGTTGCAGTAATTCGCAGTCAATAGCAGCATTTTGGTGCCAATAAGAATCATATTTTCCTGTAATGTGGAGTAGAACTAAAAGGGTTTCTCTGCCTGTTCTAGGTACTTCTATTTGCTAGGAAGGCCCTGTAGTGTTACTTAAAATTGTAGGCAAAAGTTAATAAAAAAAACAAATACATTTGTATTGCGACACATGGCTATGTTCAGGCATGTTTGTTTTCTCGCTTATGGTTTGTTTTTGAGGCATATGCTTGCAATAAAAATTAATAGTAACCATTGCTTTAGCTTGCTAAGCCCAGAACTATTGCCTTTACCAATGCCTTGTTCTAAACAAATGTAGGCGCATTCACATACTTTTGTGTTTTCTTACATGCCACTTACTACCAAAGTACTGCAGTTCTGTAGCAATGGTAGCAATATTGAAAAGTACGTACCATTACGTAGTTGAGTTGTGCTTATTTTATACACCTATGAAGACCGAAAAAACAGAGTTGCCTACAGAAAAATTCAAATCTGTAACATTCTTGTTGCCAGCACTGGCTGGTGATTTTTCAAAGCAGTGTCCTGAACTCTACCGTGTCTGATTTCCTGCAGGGGGCCCAAGGTGGAAGAAGGGGAGAGTGGTCTGGCTGATAAAAAATATATTGAAAAGATAGAAATAAACTGAACTATGGTGCTAAAAAGGACATTCAAATATTCTTCAACCATTTGCACCTCTAAGGAGAGCGACAGCAAGAGCCTTTGGCAGACAAGCCTATTGAAATCGATTGGACGAGAACAAGGAGTAAGCCATCCTCAAAATAATGTGGTTTGAGGGGTATTCATTTACAGGACTATTTTCACATACATTTGCAAAAAGATCATAGTATTTGAAGGGGTTCTGACAAAATATATTCCATGACTGTGTGTCAGGGGAAAAAAGATTCTCCTTAAAAAATATGACATTTCACCAGCCTGAAGAACACATTGTGAAAAGGGTGGCATTTGGGCATTTTCCAGCAGTGTTCACCCACCCATCCCCAAAATGTCAAAATATTTGTAAGTGATTCACGTATTTCAGAAAGTGCTATTTCACACAGTCTATCATTCTCATAACATCTGTCTTCACTTCATTTTTATTTTCTTTAATTTTTCCAATCTTTTGCAAACCTTCGAAGTAGATTTTTCAGTCCTATTATCACTGAGAAACACATACGAAGAGCAGAGTAGAAAAATCGCAAACCTAAGGCCATTTGAAACAAAACTATACATATTTTACATGCTCACACATCAGTGTTTTTGATAAGGTTATGCAGATTTAAAGGTTTGGAGAGCATACAGATTATACCAATCATACATCCCTGGGTCTCAGATAATAACACTGCTTAGCTCTCAAATATTAGTTTTAGATGTATATTTGTAAATGCAATTGTTTTGTCCTCATACCATCCGCTTTTTAGTGCATAAAACTGCAAAAACTTTACTATAAAAGATTTTTTTGGTTTACAACTGTTATATGAATTTGCAAAAACAAAGATTATCATTTTGCAGCACAATATACCAAATATTGCCAGCCTTACTCTATGAGCAGTTTATGAAATATTGGCAGTGAGTGCCTCACCCTCACAGAAACAACCCACACAAATTACATATTTGTAGGCAAACGCACACACACTGTGCATCCAAGATTTTCTTTTATACTACCATCTTGGCCGGCTCCCAAGATGTAGCTGTCCGCTCCCATTCATTAGCAGGCCCTGCACCACACTTGCAGTGTGATTGAACACACAGGACTTGATTGGAATAACTGCGCTGTTAATGACACAGTAAATGGGATCCGGGGCTTGCCATTGGTTACCGAGCACTTTGTATAGTACTGTGCAGGAGAGCTGTAGGCCTTATGTTTAGGTCTCACCACTCTTAAAAAGCATTGTGGACTAGAGCTAGATTACCTACTGTATCTGCTGCCCAAATTTATCTGCTGGAAAAGTGGCTTTTAGGATTAAGGGACATGCTGTAGCGATAGAGATGTAGCCTGGAATCTGTATATTGCTCTGTATGCTGTGCGCTTAGTACTCACATCTGCATTTAATCACAAAAGTGATAGTATAAATCTTTTGAGGGATAACTCACACATTTAGGCCCTCATTACGAGTCTGGCGGTCCTAGCACTGCCAGACTCGCGGTGGCGGTCGGACTGCCACCAATGCGGCGGTCCAACAGCCACATTATGACCGTGGCGAAAGTGCCATGGCCCAACCACCGGCACTGCCACATTTTTGATGGCTGGCAGTCTTAATCCCCTGGGGATTACAACTCCCATGTCTGCCAGCTTTTGCATGGCGGTTCCACCACCATGCAAAGGCTGGCAAAGACAGGGTGCTGGGGCCCCAGGGGCCCCATGAGCAGCCCTGTTGCGCTTTTCACTGCCTGAATTACAGGCAATGAAAGGCGCAACATTGCCATCAGCTCAATTACGAGCCGGCATAAAGTTTATGGGTAGTTTCCCGCTGGGCCAGCGGGAAACTTATAATAGGGGCAGCGGGTGGGAAACCAAACTGGCAGTCTTCCGAACTAATGAGTTTGGCGGGGGCAGAGGCCACCCGCCAAACTCGTAATGAGGCCCTTAATCTTATGAGGTCAATAACATGACTTAGGCGGTCATTACAACATTGGCGGTAAAAGCCGCTTACCGCCGTGCAGAAGACCGCCAACACACCACCGCGGAATTCCGCCACAGCTATTACGACCCACAGTTCGGAATCTGCCAAAATTCAGACACCCACACAAGTCCGCCACACCAAAGGTCAGTGATAAACTGGCGAAAACAAAACCTCCACCGTTACGCCAACAGAAATACGCCCACACTATCACGACACACTAATCCACGCGGCGGTCTTTCAACCGCGGTATTCCATTGGCGGTACAAACCGCCACGCTCAAAATACACACACATTTACAAAACACTACCACATTGGAGAATTCCAAATACACACACCTGATACACACACCACTCCCACACACCCAATACAATATAAAACACACACCCACAACACCCACAAACCCCCAAGACAAAAAATTCCAAAAGAAGGCCAGAGAGAGAGCACCAGCAAGAACAACAGCAACCACAGGCACACAACACCATCACCCACAGAACTTCCACGCACCTCACACAACACACCACTACATATCAGCACACATATCCCCACACACTCCACCCCACACATCACCTACACCACCCCATGGCACGGCAAAGACACCCCAGGTTCTCAGAGGAGGCGCTCAGGGTCATGGTGGAGGAAATCATCCGGGTAGAGCCACAGCTATTCGGATCACAGGTGCAGCACACCTCCATTGCAAGGAAGATGGAGCTATGGCGAAGAATAGTGGACAGGGTCAACGCAGTGGGACAGCACCCAAGAAATCGGGAGGACATCAGGAAGAGGTGGAACGACCTACGGGGGAAGGTGCGTTCTGTGGTCTCAAGACAACACCTGGCGGTTCAGCGGACTGGCGGCGGACCCTCACCTCCTCCCCCACAACTAACAACATGGGAGGAGAAGGTCTTGGAGATTCTGCATCCTGAGGGCCTTTCAGGAGTAGGTGGAGGAATGGACTCTGGTAAGTCAAATCTTAACTATTAAAAACCCCTACCCTACCTGCATGCTATCACATACCCCCACCCTCACCCTCACCCCCAGCACCCCAGCTCCTCACATATGTCCCAATATCACAAACCACCCATCCCAACACCAAGCCCTGCATGCAACAACAAAGCATTGTCACCCATCACTAAAGCATGGTGTTGGAAATGGCCCTTCTGCAGGGTTATCCCCAGACTTTTTGCCTTCCTCCTTCTCTTTTTCTGACCTCATTTTTGCTGGTTTTTAGACTCTACGCACTTTACCACCGCTAACCAGTGCTAAAGTGCACATGCTCTCTCCCTTTAAACATGGTAACATTGGATCATACCCAATTGGACTATTTAATTTACCTTTAAGTCCCTAGTAATGTGCACTGTATGTGCCTAGGGCCTGTAGATTAAATGCTACTAGTGGGCCTGCAGCACTGGTTGTGCCACCCACTTAAGTAGCCCCTTAACCTTGTCTTAGGCGTGCCATTGCAAGGCCTGTGTGTGCAGTTTCACTGCCACCTCGACTTGGCATTTAAAAGTACTTGCCAAGCCTAAAACTCCCCTTTTTCTACATATAAGTCACCCCTAATGTGTGCCCTAGGTAACCCCTAGAGCAGGGTGCTGTGTGGGTAAAAGGCAGGACATGTACCTGTGTAGTTTATATGTCCTGTTAGTGTAAAACTCCTAAATTCGTTTTTACACTACTGTGAGGCCTGCTCCCTTCATAGGCTAACTTTGGGGCTGCCCTCATACATTGTTGAAGTGGCAGCTGCTGATATGAAAGGAGCAGCAAGGTCATATTTAGTATGGCCAGAATGGTAATACAAAATCCTGCTGACTGGTGAAGTAGGATTTAATATTACTATTCTAGAAATGCCACTTTTAGAAAGTGAGCATTTCTTTGCACTTAAATCTTTCTGTGCCTGACAATCCATGTCTGGCTAGGTTTAGTTGACAGCTCCTTGTGCATTCACTCAGACACACCCCAAACACAGGGTACTCAACCTCACTTGCATACATCTGCATTTTGAATGGGTCTTCCTGGGCTGGGAGGGTGGAGGGCCTGCTCTCACACAAAGGACTGCCACATCCCCTACTGGGACCCTGGCAGATAGGATTGTACTGAAAGGGGACCTGGTGCACTTCTAAGCAACTCTTTGAAGTCTCCCCCACGTCAAAGGCACATTTGGGTATAAAACAGGGCCTCTGCCCTACCACCTCATACACTTGCCTCAAGAAGAAACCTGAACCAGAACTTGCATCCTGCCAAGAAGAAGTGCCTGGCTGCCTAAAGGACTCACCTGACTGCTTTCTACAAAGGACTGCTGCCTTGCTGTTGCCCTGCTGCCTTGCTGAACTCTTGTCTGGCTGTAAAAGTGCTCTCCAAGGGCTTGGATAGAGCTTACCTCCTGTTCCCTGAAGTCTCAGGACCAAAAATACTTCTCTTTTTCATTTGGTCTCTTCGTGCGCCGAAACGTTTGACGCACAGTTTGCTCTGTGGCGAGAAAATCACTGCACACCGACGCTGATCGACGTGACACCTTCGGGGCGATCGGAACTTCGACGTACAGCCTCGCAAGGACAACGCCGCCCGACTTCCAGAGGGGAAATCGCCGCGACGCCTGCTGTGAGAACGAGAATTCCACGCACAGCCTCCCGGAACGATGCGCAGCCGGAAAACAAGCCGAAGAATCCACGCACAGACCCCGGGACATCTGGTAATCCCGCGAACCACAGAAAGTGACTGTCCGCGCGCCGGAAAACGACGCACGACTTCCCCGCGTGAACACTAACGACGCAAGTCCGTGTGTGCAGGGGAGAAATCGACACACACACCATTTTTCCACGTATCTCTTCTTCTGCGGCCCTTTGTGGAGATTTTCCACTTTAAACCAGGTACTTTGTGCTTAAAAGAGACTTTGTTTGCTTTTTAAAGACTTAAGAAACTTTATATCACTTTTCAGTGATATCTCTACAATTTCACATTGCATCTTTATTCATTTTGACCTGCAATTATCCAGATAAATATTACATATTTTTCTAAACGCTGTGTGGTGTATTTTTGTGGTGCTATATTGTGTTATTGTATGATTTATTGCACAAATACTTTACACATTGCATTCTAAGTTAAGCCTGACTGCTCGTGCCAAGCTACCAGAGGGTGGGCACAGGATAATTTTGGATTGTGTGTGACTTACCCTGACTAGAGTGAGGGTTCTTGCTTGGACAGAGGGTAACCTGACTGCCAACCAAAAACCCCATTTCTAACACATGGCCACTGCACATACCCATACAACCCCCTAAACCATCCTCACACAAGGTCTCACACAGGAATGCAAGCACTAGGGTACACGGTCACCCACCCATTGCACACCATGACACACACAGAGGTAATAACCATCATTTTATACCCCTGCAGGACCCCTACCCAACGTCACCGGACAGGAGGGTCCACACATGTCCACACCACCAACAGAAGAGGCCCACAGTGATGACAGCACCCCTGTCCAACTGGATCTAGATGACCATCCCAGCCCATCATGGACCTTGGGACAGTCGGTTCCCATCACCCAGTCACAGGCCACTACAGACCTTCCACCCTCTGGAAACACCAGCACAGCACCAGCCCAGCTGCCCAGGAGGCCACCGCCAGCACAAGCCCAGCTGCCCAGGAAGCCACCGCCAGCACCAGCTCAGCTGCCCAGGAGGCCACTGCCAGCACAAGCCCAGCTGCCCAGGAGGCCACCGCCAGCACAAGCCCAGCTGGGCCATGAAGGACCGCCAGCAAAAGGCCCACTGGGCCATGAAGGACCGCCAGCAAAAGGCCTGTTGGGCCATGAAGGACCGCCAGCAGCTGAGATCCTGCAATGGAGACAGCCATCTGAAGCACCGCTGAACAGGGCACCACCATCTCAAGCACCGCTGAACAGGGCACTGCCATCTGAAGCACCGCTGAAGAGGGCACTGCCATCTGAAGCACCGCTAGCCCATGAGCGGCAGGGGCACTGACGCAACTGAGTCCGTCACGGGGTGAATGATGCACTCTGGGCACCATGCCCCCTCCAGAACCAGTGGAGACTGTCATCCACTACCTCTGTCCTTAACAGGATGAAGCACTCTGGGCAACATGGCCCCTCCAGAACCAGTGGAGACTGACATCCACTACCTCTGTCCTTAACAGGATGAAGCACTCTGGGCACCATGCCCCCTCCAGAACCAGTGGAGACTGACACCCACTTGAGAGACTGTGGCTTTGCACTCCCCAGGATTGAACAGTGGGCAGACCACCCACTGTAGAGACTTGAGAGACTATGGCTTTGCACTCCCCAGGATTGAACAGTGGGCAGACCACCCACTGTAGAGACTTGAGAGACTGTGGCTTTGCACTCCCCAGGATGTAACAGTGGGCATGTGGCCCCCTCGTGGATTTAGCGTCGTGCACTCAAGCGGCTGAGGTGCCTCCCCTTTCCCTCCCCCTGAGGTGCCTGTTTTCTTGGTATCTGATGCCCCTGCAGTGTTCTCTCCGTCATCGTCGGGGATCTTCTGTGGGCCTTGCCCATACCGTGTGGTCCCAGTGTTCCACAGACTATCTTAGTGCACTACCTGGACTACTATGCTTGGTATTTATTTTGTACATGGTGTATATATATATATATTTCTGCCTACTTGTTTTTAATATATTACAATGGTTACAATAATTTTCTATTGTCTTTGCATTCTTCCGGGGGGTTTTACTGTGATGTATTGATATGCATTTGTGTGTGTTGTAGTGGGTGAGGGTGGGGGTGTTGCGTGTGTGCGTCCCTGTTTTTTCCCTCCCCCCTCCCCTGTGTCGTAGGTGCAGTACTCACCGTGGTCTTCGCCGCCGGCGTTCGTGCTCCTGGTAGAGGAGCAGGAAGACTATCGCAGGGAGAATATGGAGTTCCGGGTCCATGGAGTCCTCGTTCCTCGTGGGGTGTGTAGAGGTGAGCGTTTTCCCTTCGAAATTCCTGTTTCCGCCGTGTTTTTATCCGCGGTGAATCCACCCCGGAAAAGGTGGCGGATTGGCCTGTCATAATAGTGTGGGCGGTACATTGTCTCCCGCCTGTCTGTTGGAGGTGACCGCCGCACTGTTTGTTTGTACCGCCGTGGCGATCGGAGTGTTAAAGTGGCTGTCTTTGTTGGCGGTTTCCGCCACGGTCGTAATTGCACTATTTTTACCGCCGGCCTGTTGGCGGTTTTACCGCCGCTTTAACACCGTTTGCCAGGGTTGTATTGACCACCTTAATACATTAAACTGGGTAGTTATTAATATGAATGAAGTACCAACAATAATTTCATACATATTGTGAACTATATAAATGATAATTGTTAGCATAACTACACACAAATACCTGCATATACATGACATACAGAGCTATACATATCTTGTGCGTTGAACATGTTCTTTTCCATACTTTTATTGAAAACAAGATGCAACCTATTTTGCAGCAAACAGTTGTTGCTCTCTATCCTCCTTCTGATATAATTAAACACATCTTCTTTAAAAATAATTGGACCCTTTTATTGGGAACTTCTGGGCAGTGTGTATCTTTGTTTCCCTTGACAGCTTGTTAAGTTGGAGCACATTGTGACATAGTTGGAGGTGATGACATCTATCACCTATTTAAGGACCCAGCTCTTAAAAAAAACATTCTGACTGCCTTTCAAGATGAAGCAGTCTGTGGCCTTTTTTAGGTTTCGTTTGCGACAGAACAAGACTATTGTGTACAATGAAGGGGGTTGCAGCCTGCCCATTGATTCCCATTTGTTGGCTCCTTTGTCACTCTTCTTTGGTGTCTCCTAATCGGCCAGCACAAGGCAAGCGTTACTTCTTTTCCCTTTTGCGGTGAATGGACCAAGCACAGATTAAGTCATCCTAATTAGTGGCTGCCCACTGTTCACGCTATGATTGAGGTACTATTTTGTCTTCCTCTTCTAGCTCCCCTTCCTTTCCCATTCCTTGTTTGTCAGTATTTGCACCTCTACACACACCCTCCCTTCCTCTCTGTTACCCTGGTCATCCTGCCAGCAATAAACAAGCATTTGCAATGCAATGGGTCTCACGTTTGCTTGAGTTAGCACTGTTAGCGTTGTAAACTCCTAGCCAACGGCCCCCATGAGCACGAAGCAGACACACAAAGGGAAACAGAAGTTTGCCTGCAGTGAAACTGTGAAGGGCTGGCCATATTTCGCCCGCACATGAGCCTGACTTCTGCTGACACTGCCGGGGCTGCACCGGAACAGCCCAGCCTTACCACCAATGAGCGACTGGCTTTCAACGCATCGCGGGAAGGAGGACAGTTAAAGGGGTCGGCGTCGGAAGACGGTGCAAGAGAAGACTGGTGGAACGAAGTACGAGAAGGCGAACGGACGGAGGAGGAGGAGACCCATCGAGACAAGAGAAGTTGGATTCCGGGAGAGCGGTTCCTTCCCAACCGACGGGAAGTGATCAACCCTGCGGCTGATGGAGGTCCAACACCGCAGTAGACCGGGAAGACGGAATGCTGAATCCCGCCACGCTTCTGGAGAAGCGTGGCATTTCCAGGTGTTTTGGGGAAACGGCCCTGAGGGTCGGGAGGACGGGAGGGAGCAAGACTACATAAAAGGGGAGGCACGATATTATCACGGGGAGAGGTGGGATGGCATAAGGAAAAGAGCACTTATTTGCACAATAACAAGGCACTGCATAAGGAAAAGCACTCATTACCCAAAAGAAGTAATAAGGCACCGCGTAAGGAAAGAGCCTATATTGTAAAAGGGAAGTGACAAGGTCACGAGCAAAACAATAGGGAAAACACACCCTTAGAGGATATAGCGCAGAAGCAAAAGAGAGAAAAGAAAGAGTAAAGACAGGAAAGGACTAAGACAAGACTCGCTGGCAGAAAAGGAAGAAAAGAGAAAACCCTGCAATCCAAGGAAAACATAGGAAAAGAAAGGAAAAGACAGCAGGAAAGAAAAGAACGAAACAAGAA
This sequence comes from Pleurodeles waltl, assembly GCF_031143425.1. NCBI lineage: Eukaryota > Metazoa > Chordata > Amphibia > Caudata > Salamandridae > Pleurodeles > Pleurodeles waltl. Next base: position 884,257,360 of record NC_090450.1, read on the forward strand.
GAAGGAAAGTCAGGAGGAGATAGAAAAGGGAAATAAAAAAACGAGTGAATTAAAAATCACTTACCAATATCTCTCTGTTTCTCTACACATGTGCTTCCTGGGAAACCTATAAGACGGAGGGAACAAGAAGATGAGTGAGGTCCAGGAACCTGCATAACACCAACAAATAAAATCCAGAAGAAACAAAGAGGAGAACACACTAACCACAAGAGCATATTTACCATTTATAACCAATAAATACCACTTATATACCTGACGACCGACTCCTGCATGCTTTTTATAACCAATAAATACCACTTATATACCTGACGACCGACTCCTGCGTGCTTAATGCCCTTCAGTATCGCTACAAGTGGTGTCAGAAGTGGGATCTAGAGGAACACGCCAAAACAATGGAGAGACCAACCATGGTAGATATAATAGCCCAGTTGGCTGAGGGGCAGCATCACCTACAACTTGTATGGGAGCAACAGATGAAAGAAGCCACAGAAGAACGTGAGGTTTTACAGACAGCACTTAAAAGTCAGGCGACAATCATAGCAAATAACCAGCTGGTGCACGAGACAGCCCTGGGGAAGCTTCCAGACACCATCGCACATACAAAGGTTCATCCAAATGTACTAAGTAGTGTACTACAGCGATATCAGGAACAAGAAGATCCGGACTCTTTCTTCACGAATTTTGAAAGAGTTGCCAGCACAGCCAATTGGCCAGAGGATAAGTGGGGCCAGTATATAGCGCCACTACTCACAGGGCATTTACAGGCCACTTATCAAGCTATCAACCCCAGTAGCACTCTACCTTACAGAGATATAAAGAAAACCATCTTGGAACATGTCGGGCTGGACAGTGAAAGCTACCGCACTAGATTCCGCCAAGTTAAGTGGCAGCATCAGGAGAACCCTTGCACCTTATACTACAGAGTCCAGCATGCAGCAGGGAGATGGCTACACCCGACAAAAAAAAAACAGGGAAGAAATGTTTGATACTATAGTCCTTGAACAGTATCTGAATGCCTTGCCTTCCACAACACGCAACTGGGTCCGACAACATCCAGGCCTGACGAGACAGCCGTAGACCTTGCATGTGCATATCGTAGAGGCCCAGACATCCGTACTACAGCTAGCAGACCTCCACTTCCCTCCCCTGTCAGACCTACCATAGCAAAAAGCACCACCCATTGACCTATGCTGATACATGGCCCAGAACGTACCCAACCGGCAGCAACGGCGACTCCCAGCTATCCGGTCACAGGTCCCCAGTGCTACCACTGCTCGGAATGGGGTTATATCGCTAGACACTGCCCACAAAAAAGGGATACTGAGGAACCCATGGAGATTGGGTTGACAAGAGGGCGGGTGTTCTGGTCCGGAGGGGAGAAACTAAAGTACACCCTGTCTGTCTTAATCAATGATGTGGAAAGAACAGCCTTAATAGACTCAGGGTGTAGTCAGAGTGTAATCAGACAGACGCTAGTATTACCAGGTCAAGAGGACCCAAAGGCCCAGGTCTTAATAGCATGCGTACATGGAGACCAAAGGTATTATCCAGTGTCCACCATACGATTAAATTGGAGAAATAAGAATGAGTCCATACGGGTGGGTATACTTTCCCATTTGGGCGAGGATATCATCCTCGGAACGGACTATGAAGATTTCCCCTCTCTCTTAACCAAAGCAGGACAGGAACATATCCTTAGAACCTGGTGGGAGGAGGAACCTATTGAAGCTGGTGTGGAGGAGTATAAAGAACCCAGTGTTATCCTCAGTAGAAAACAGAAAAGGGAACAGCGTCACAATCATATACAGAAAGCCCTGAAACATGGTATTCCCGAAACAGCCAGTAGTGTTTGTATCATTACAGGAGATTTTCAGCAGAATCAATGCGAAGATCCCTCCTTCAAACATGCATGGCAGCAGGCATTATCTCCGGATGATCAGGTGGTAGGTCCCAGGTTCCTAATACAAAACAACCTACTGTATAGGAGGCCCACTACCACGGGAGGGAAAGACTTACAAATAGTTGTGCCCAGATGCCATTGACAACAGGTGTTACACCTGGCTCATGGGGATAACAGGGAAGGGCATCTAGGCAGGGAGAAGACGGAAGAAGCAGTACTACGACGCTTCTACTGGCCGGGAGTGTTTGGGGAGATCCGTAAGCATTGCTCAGAGTGTCCAAAATGCCAGCTCTATAACCCATCTCCACACCGACCAGTTCCCCTTCAGCCCCTTCCTATCATAGACATCCCTTTTTTCTGGGTGGGGATGGATATTATCGGGCCCTCACACCTTCCATCAGGTGAAGAATATGTGTTGGTATTTGTGGACTATGCCACCGGTATCCAGAAGCTATCCCCATTCCCAGCATGCACACGAAAGCCATTGCACAAGCGACAATAGAATTCTTCTCCAGGGTAGGGTTTCCTAAAGAAATACTTACCGACCAAGGGACCCCCTTCATATCCAGACTCATGACAGAGGAGAGCAGAACACTCGGGGTGAAACAAATCAGAACATCTGTTTATCACCCTCAAACAGATGGGTTAGTGCAGAGGTACAATAGGACAGTTAAGCCCCTCCTCAGAAAAAGCATTTCCGAGGCGGGAAAAGATTGGGAAAAAAACTACCTCTTGTATTATACGCCATTCGTACCCATGTTCAGACCTCCCTGGGACATACTCCCTTTGAGTTGTTGTTTGGTAGACAGCCCCGTACCCTGCTCGAAATGTTGGCTGAACAGTCGGAAGAAACAGAAGAAGTAAAAGACCTCTTAACGTATACACGTGACTTAAGAGAAAGCCTCCATACGGTGTGGGAAGAAGCCCACACCACGTTACGAGATACCCAGACAAAACAGAAACAGGTGTACTACGCTCAAAGTGTGTTTCGTAGTTTAAAGGTAGGAGACGAGGCGTTAGTCCTACTCCCTAATAGCGAAAACAAAATGTTGGCCAGGTGGCAGGGGCCTTATGAGGTGATTGAACAAATCAACCCCACTACCTATAAACTAGCAATCCCACAAGGAACCGGAAGGGAGCAGATCTACCATATTAATCTCCTTAAGAAATGGCAAGAGCCCTCGTGTGAACAACCCGTCAGGTACATTACGCACGATACCACAGAGGAGATCCCCTATCCCTCCTTCCCCTCCAGAAACACCTAAGGTACTCAGGCCCCATGGATAAACCCCATACTCACAGAATCCTGTTGTAGCCAACTCACACAACTGATAGATAAGAACGCAGACGTCTTCTCTAAGTGTCCAGGTAGAACAGTCCTAGTGCAACACCCCATTTGGCTTAAGACAGATAAAGTATCCCGGCAGCGACTTTATCGTATCCCAGAAGCCAAGAAGGTGATAATAGAACAGGAAGTCCAGTCCATGTTAGAGGCCGGCATTATTGAGCCGTCAACTAGTCCCTGGTGTTCCCCAGTTGTACTAGTACCCAAGCCGGACGGAAGCACCCGTTTCTGTGTAGATTACAGACGGGTTAACGAATTGAACCACTTTGATGCATACCCCATGCCAGGTATTGATGAACTGATTGAGAAACTAGGCCAAGCCCAGTATTTGTCCACCCTTGACCTAACAAAAGGGTATTGGCAAATGCCCATGGAACCAGAAGACAAAGAAAAAACTGCCTTTGCAACCCCTTCAGGACTCTACCAATTCACTGTCCTTCCCTTTGGGCTTCATGGGGCACCAGCCACTTTCCAAAGACTTATGGATAGAATCCTACGACCATATCATCAATATGCTGCAGCATATCATGATGACATTGTCATTTACAGTAGGACATGGGGAGACCATATGAAACATTTAAACAACGTTTTACAGGCATTGAGAACAGTTCAGTTAACTGCTAATCCGGAGAAATGTTGGTTGGGACAAACCAGTATCAAATATTTGGGCTATGTCTTGGGAGAAGGCCAGGTCAGACCACAAGTAGAGAAAATAGAGGCCATCATGAACATACCTTTTCCCAGGAAAAAAAAAGACTTTAGAGCCTTCTTGGGTTTGGTAGGCTATTACAGACGTTTCATTCCCTAGTTTTCCACTTTAGCGGAACCTCTTACTAACTTGTTACAGAAGTCGTGTCCCAACACTCTCGCCCCTCCTACTGATTCATAACAACAAAGCTTTGACCAACTGAAAGCCACCCTAACTTCGGGCCAGTATTATGTTGCACAGATTTTCAGAAGCCCTTCATTCTGCAAACAGACGCCTCCGATGTGGGTCTTGGGGCGGTACTCTCCCAGACACAAGGTGATGGATCACAACATCCCATCCTCTATATCAGCAGGAAGCTCCTACCGAGGGAAAAACACTATCCCACAATTGAGAAAGAATGCTTGGCGATAAAATGGGCTGTAGAATCACTCCGCTACTATCTCTCCGGCAGGTCCTTCACTCTGGTTACCGATCATGCTCCCCTCACCTGGCTCGCTCACAACAAGGACACCAATTCTCGTATCCTGCGGTGGTTCCTTTTCTTACAAACTTTCTCCTTTCAGATTCAACACTCCCCGGGTTCCCGTATGACGAACACAGATTTCCTGTCAGAATATCCAGCGACCGAGCATCTCGAACAGCCGCTCTCCAGGGGAAGTGTATGTGACGGGCTGGCCATATCTAGCCCGCACATGAGCCTGACTTGTGCTAACACTGCCGGGGCTGCACCGGAACAGCCCGGCCTTACCACCAATGAGCGACCGGCTTTCGACGCACCGCGGGAAGGAGGACGGTTGAAGGGGTCAGCGTCAGCAGAGGCAGAGAGAGAGGAAGACGGCGCAAGAGAAGACTGGTGGAATGAAGTACGAGAAGGCGAACGGACGGAGGAGGAGGAGACCCATCGAGACAAGAGACGTTGGATTCCGGGAGAGTGGTTCCTTCCCAACCGACGGGAAGTGATCAACCCTGCGGCTGACGGAGGTCCAACACCGCGGTAGACCGGGAAGACGGAATGATGAATCCCGCCACGCTTCTGAAGAAGCGTGGCATTTCCAGGTGTGTGGGGAAACGGCCCTGAGGGTCGGGAGGACGGGGGGAGCAAGACTACATAAAAGGGGAGGCACGATATCATCACGGGGAGAGGTGGGATGGCATAAGGGAAAGAGCACTTATTTGCACAATAACAAGGCACTGCGTAAGGAAAAGCACTCATTACCCAAAAGAAGTAACAAGGCACCGCATAAGGAAATAGCCTATATTGTAAAAGAGAAGTGACAAGGTCACGAGTAAAACAATAGGGAAAGCACACCCTTAGAGGATATAGCGCAGAAGCAAATGAGAGAAAAGAAAGAGTAAAGACAGGAAAGGACTAAGACGAGACTCGCTGGCAGAAAAGGAAGAAAAGAGAAAACCCTGCAGTCCAAGGAAAACATAGGAAAAGAAAGGAAAAGACAGCAGGAAAGAAAAGAACGAAACAAGAAGAAGGAAAGTCAGGAGGAGATAGAAAAGGGAAATAAAAAAACGAGTGAATTAAAAATCACTTACTGATATCTCTCTGTTTCTCTCCACATGTGCTTCCCGGGAAACCTATGAGACGGAGGGAACAAGAAGAAGAGTGAGGTCCAGGAACCTGCATAACACCAACAAATAAAATCCAGAAGAAACAAAGAGGAGAACACACTAACCACAAGAGCATACTTACCATTTATAACCAATAAATACCACTTTTATACCTGATGACCGACTCCTGCGTCCTTAATGCCCTCCAGTATCGCTACAGAAACGTATCAGCAAAAGCGCAATTATCCATGTAACAGAGTCAATGTCATGCAAAGCGCTCGACTACTGCCCAGCGAGATCGTGCTGCCTACCATATAAAGAGAAAAAGTAGTCCAGAAACCATACGGAAAACATGGAGCCTTGTATGTTTTCAGTAATTGGCCGGTGCGCTCAAGGCGGCCTAAACACCAGAAAAGCCATGATGTACGCATGCCTTTCACTAATTAAAACAAGCAAATTTTAAAAGGCAAGCCCACAAACCGACCAAACTGATGGGCATGACATGGGTGTGGTTAAAAGCCCACAGAGAGATTACACCAGGAACAGAGAACTTTGCGTGGTTGACCCTAACAAAAGTGCTGTGATGCGAGCAGCGATGGGTGCGTCATATTGCTTTTTTTTCCCCAAAGTTTCAGCCATGCATCAGGAGCAGTAGGCTTTCATGCACTTGTGGAGCTTTAGGGATAACCTGTTTTAGAACTAAGAGGTTATGTCAAAGGTAATAGTTGCATTCAGTATTAAGCACCATCAGCAGCTGTCGATGGTGAATGAACTCTATGGCACACCACTCCACTAAGCGCCTTCGTGCTTTCCTTGGAACCTCTAGGATCACTTTAATTTGCAATCTGAAAGGCTTGCATTCTATCTGGGCAACAGATAAGGTCTTGTAAATGCTCCTGAAACCTAAACGTTGCTGTGCACATGCTGTTTTGTAGTGAATGCCTTGACACAAAGTCCTTTTTAATTTTTAAAAAATGTTATTAGAAAAATAAAAGCAGTTATAATATAGCTAGACATTATACATTGAAAATACAAATGTTTAATGTATTTAATGTATTGCTCTATTGCTATTATTGATTCAACACTGTAGCTCAAAATTAACGTAACATGAGTGGAATAAAAAAAAAACGAAATATCGACAAAGCCAATAGGTATCGCCTAAGAGAGATCTATTGGCTTTCTCAATGTTTTTTTTAGCCATGCAGCACAACAGCGCCACCACTGTGAAACATGCTGAAATTAAAGAAAATAAAAGAGTTATGACGAGATCTAGCTGCCTGAGTCATAGTGAGTTGTTTAACTTTCAGGCATGTTGTACAGCAACTGCTTTGCAACATGATTGAAAGTTAAAAAACACTCTGACATGGAGTGCGGATGAATCATAGTGCTTTTTCAAAATAGCTTTGAGACATGGTGCACAGCAGCTGCAGTACAATATAGCTGTAAGTAAAAAGAAAAGCACTATAATGCGGCCAGTGTTTACTGTGTCATAGCTCTTATTTCTTTACTTTCAGCCATATAGCACAGTGGCTGAGCCAATGAAAGAATGTCGATGAATTTGATACCTCATCGTGGAAGGTAATATATGCAATTATAAATATAGTAGCCCAAGTGGGCTATGCCAGAGTCACATATAAGTAAAAGCAAGGATATACTCTATGGGCCTGATTCCCAATGGTAAACTTACACTTTTGTGTAAGTTTACTCTCTTTCAGTATTCACAAACTATGATTTGATAGTAACTTTATGACAGCAGATACTCAGCAGTCGGGGCAGAGAACTCTGCACATAAAAAGACAGACCTGTCCTATCGTTTGATGTGTGGAGTTCTTCGCCCTGTCTGTAGAATCTTTGTAGTTGTAAGTTACTAATAAATCGTAGTTTGTGAATACCAAAAAAGAGTAATCCTACACAAAAGTGGACATTTACTTTTGTGAATCAAGCCCTCTAAGTCTTATTACAACAACTATGTTTCAGGAGGCCGTTGAATTCATAGAACAGATTCAGATATTCTAGAACAACGATAGACACACTAACTAATTGACGTAAACATACACTCAATACACAGAATGACAGAACTGATTCATGTGAAAGGTCATCACCATCTAGTCAGTTCATCCAAAGATGTGTCACATTGTGAATTTTTACAATATTGGGAAACTCCTAAATAACAGGGCCCATTCTACTAGCATTACTATGACTCTATGGGGCTGATTATGAGTTCAACGTCCTCCGAACTTCTGACAGGGAGGTTGCCGCCATAGTGGCTACCTCCGCGCCGGCCCCATTAAGAGTTTCCCGCTAGGTCAGCGTGCGGAAACCTGAGTTTCCGTCCGCTGGCCTAGTGGGAAACAGCCTACAGCATTTTCTCCACGTCGTAATCGAGCAGGCGGCAATGCTGGAGAGTGCAGGGTGCACCAGCACCCTCGCAATGTTTATTGTCTGCAAAGCAGACAGTGAGCATTGCGAGGGTGCTGGCTAGAGGGGGCCCTGCACTGCCCATGCATGGGCACTTCAGGGGCCCTCGTGGGGCCCCCTGCACCTGTTCTTCACCAGTATATCGGCAGTGGTACCGACATGAAACTGCTGGCGGAGAAGGGGGTCGTAAATCCCAGGCCAGCGCTGCTTGCAGCACTGCACTGGTGGATTAGGACCACTGATGCCGCCAGACCGCTCCAATCCTGCCAGAGCTGGCGGGTCCCTGGAAGCCCGACCGCCAGTCTTGTAATGTAGCGGTCGGACAGTCACATTGGCTGCAGTCTGACTGACATCCATGAGTCTGGCGGTCCAGTGACTTCCAGACTCGTAATGAGGCCCTATGTGTCTGATTGAAACAACTATGTTTTATGAGGCCAAGTCATTAATGAAACAGATTCAACTATTTTAGAACGGTGATGGGCACACATAATAAATTATGCTAACATATATATACATGTGTGACAGAATTCATTTGTGTGAAAGGACATCACCATCTAGTCACATCTTCCTAAATGTACTCTTGGCTCCTAATTCTTATTCCTTTTGAACTCAGTCATTACATAAAACAAATGGATCCTTGAAGCAACTCAAGTATTACTGGATTATGGAACAAAATGAGATGCACATATTATTTAAGCAGACATATATAACAAATGACAGAGTTTAGTGACATGACTTACCCAGCGCATCAGTTCATCCTACATGCACTTCTAGCTCTTCATCCTTATTGAGGCAAGTTGGATGTTTGGTCTGTAAGTAAACAATGAACTTTGACTCCAGTTGTTGCATTGTTCTTAATCAGCTACCACCCCATATGTTCTTCCAGACTCTGTCAATTTGAAAGAATATTAGTTTAGAAATATCCCTCTGATGTTTGAATTTTTTTATTTTGAATTTGGTATATTTATAAAGCGCATTCAGACCATAGGCATTGAAGTGCTAGAAGTGGTGTAAGTAGAGGGCGGAAGACAATACAGCAAGCTACTGTGAAAAAGACAAGTTTTAAGTTGCTTACAGAAAGGTACAGAAGCGTCCAGACCACTAATGTATCCTGGGAGTGCATTCCAAAGCTTTGCCGCAGCCACTGAGATGGCGGTCGCCCCATCTAGTTTTCTTGCAACGGGATACCAACACCCTCCGGAGGCATGCAGATTTTAAATTGCGGCTAGGAGTATACCACTTAATCGTAGCTTAAAGGTATCCTGAGAGCAAAATGTCTATCCACAGGATAAGTAAACACTGCATGTGTGAGGGCTCCTAAGTGCTACTAACTACATTTTTTGATCAGGAAGATGGGGCAATCCACGTATTTAAGTTCACAAGGAATAAGGATGACATAGGTACAATAGTCTGTAATACAGGTAAGAAATGTATCAATAACCCTATTTCTACCTGTAGGTAAAGTATATTCCTTTACATTGGTGGGATGTTTACATGCCTTGAATCTCCCACATTTGTTGAAGCCCTTTAACATGGTGAGGCGGTTCTGATTGAGTTGATTGAAAAGTAAATGTGCATCAGAATGTATTCTAATAAACTCCACTTCCTATATGCTATAGGTGGTTTAATCCCTACAATATTATTCTTTCTAATAATATTTCAAAGTTTGTCCAATAGAGATCTGATCTTCGGAGATTCTTTTTTGAAAGTAGTAATTAGCCTTATGCCATTATTCTATCTGGTCCCATTACTGTCATTCATTCTTTGGTTGAGGAACAGTAAGAGATTCCTGACTACTGTGGCTGCTTTCAAACTTGCCACCTTGAGAACTTTGTTGAAATGGCCTATCCTTTTCAATCTTCACACAGTGTGTGACCTTGCCTTGTCATGTATAGCAGTAGTGTTGCAAATGGGTTTGGCCCATAACATTGCTCCATAAGAGGTGCTGTTAATCAGATTCCTAAGGTGGTGGCTGCTTAAGTGTAACATGCTATTGCCTGCCATCTCCTTTCAGTGGAGACTAGTGACCGCAGTGCTCCTCTCAATCATAATCCTCACATCAGAAACTCAATTTGTGCTGAACTAATCTTTGAGAAAAATCTCAGATTATATTGATTATGATTGATGATTTTAATAAAAAATGTGACCTTTTCTATGTGCCCATCCCAAATCAGAACCAAATCCTCAAAATATCTGGCCCAGGTGATAATGTGCTTGGTGTATTCCTCATTGCAATATGCCCAGACCACCTGCTCCTCCTACCAGCCCATTAACAAATTTACAAAAGGGGGGGTGAAGCATTTGCCCATCACAGTCCTGGTCAGCTATCTATCTCAGACGTGGTCAATTAAGAATGTATTCTCAGTCAGAAAATACCTAACCATAGATAACAACATCTTATAATGAACTTGTAGCAATATGTATAGAGGAATATGTATGGGATAAAGTACCCCTGCTGCATATTGCAAGGATATTGTAAGTCAAGGCTGAAGCATGAGTTCTTTGATAAAGTCATGGAACGTATAGGTTACTTGCAATAGCTGTTGAAGCTATTGTATTCTTTACAACACATGGTCATGCTATCACCCTCACAAACCACTTAAAGCCTTGGTGTCTTTTTCACATGAAAGAGACAGCATGGCTGCAGACATGAAGAATAAAAGCAGAATATGTTGTGGAAAATTAAGCACTGCAGAAAGCATTTAGAAGTTTGTTGCAAAAAAGAAATTAAATTCAGTTAAATGTAAGTCAGATCTAAAAAAAAATGGAGTTGTTCAGAATGTGTAGAAACATGCAGAGCGATTCTTCCTTTCCTGTAATGACCTGTAGAAATATATAAACATGTTGCCATAAATATTGCCTTTGTGTTTATAACTGTTCATTTGAGGAAAACAAGTCAGACGAATGAAGAGCAAGTTCTCATTTTCTTGGCTTAGTCTGCAGCTATGGTTATCCTCCGAGACCTGCGTTTCAGCTTGGCTGCTGGCTCTGGTATCATGAATTATGATGTCATAACTCAACAGTAATAACTTATTACAAGTTGAGCAGCTACATAATTTCTTTATTAAAGGTCACAAGAGATTTTACAACACAACTATAAAAAATACATTATAGATGGGATTTTAGACAGGGATTGTAGTCTTCAATATATTACATGGAGCATTAAAGCACACATTGTAAACTGGACTGAAATACCTCTAAGTGTTTCCACATTGTGACATCAAGATTATTGATTAACATGTGCCAAATCTTGTTTGGTCTCTTTAAAGGCTGGAACAGGTGGAGAGTCAGATGGCTTACCTCTCGCACCTCAAATACATTACAGTAATAAGTGAAAGAGCTAATAAAATCACAGGAAAAGCAGAGCTGAACCAGGAATCTGGCTTGGCTCTAAGAGGTGAAGTACAAGCATTTATATATAATTTTTAGTGCATCACTTAGAAACAGTTATTAAACTTCAGAATTTCTAAAGACAAACCTAGAAACATTGAATGCAGAATGACCTGATAATGTTTACAAGAATGATCTAGAGACAATTCTAGTTTTAGCGTGCACTATCTAAATGATCCCTAATATTCTTACATATGGAGCCACATATGGTGTATTAGATCAGGTTTGTACTACATAGCACACTGAAGTGGAGAACCTCCGGATGTTCCCAAATTTTGCAGTTAAGGAAAATCAGTCAAAGTGAGATAAAATGGCTTGCCTGGGAGCACATGGGATTTGTGTCAGCCAAGTGGAAACCCTAATTCAGGCACAGATATTATCACATTATTTCTGTAGTTTTATAGGATAAACCACTAATTTGTATATAATTGTTTTGCAAGAGGTAAATTATTACTGTTCAATAATGCTGACTTGCAATATTTGCAAATCACATGGCAGAACTGTCTGATTTTACAGGAGAATACACATTAGGCAAAATAGGTGTGATCCAACCACAAAACAGACAAGAACACAAAAACATTTATCTATCATTTATTATAACGTTAACTACATACATCCAAAAATCAAAGAAACACACCATGTTGTTCTTTTTGTGAAGAGTTCAAATTAAGATAGAACAGCACTCAATAAATATCCCTGTATCAGTGGCATAATGAAATCTCAGGTCCCCGTTATACTTTTAATGTACCATACAACCTGCCCTACACTTTCCACAGTCGTTTAATGTCCAGCTTCCATGAAAGCCAAAATAATTTGAAAACCATAACCTCACAAATTGTCTGTAAGTAGTAAAAGAAAATTCTGGTTAGTCGCTCAACACAAAAAGCTCTCTTATTTTCACCCCTAAAGACCACATTTTAGCAAACTTACTGCTTTAATAATCTGTTTATCGATAGAGACAAGACAGGTATAAAGCACTCATAGCCTTGAGCGCTTCAAGCTTTGTTATTTCTTTCTTTATGTTAAAATCCACAGTGCACAAAACTCTTCAACTTGGAACCTTTTTTCCTTTCTGTTGTCACAGTGGTTCCATTTTGAGGCATGGAATGTTGGAAGGCAGAGGTTTCTTGTCGTTGTCAGAATTAAACAAGTTAAAAAAAGTTGTTTGGGCATGAAATAATGATAATAATTCATTAATTAGGTCTCACCAACAGACAGCTTTTAGCACTCCTTTTGTTGAAGTTGTCATATTAATGACAATACAAAAAAGTAGAGTGGGCTTTGGGTCAGCACATTGCTTTTCACTGCTTGTCTTTCTTGTCAATCTCATTTCCCTGTTTTGCATTCAATTGCTTTCCTTCCTCTTCTAGTGTTTGTTCACCACAGAGCATATCTTCTTTAGCATCCTTTTGATTGGATGACTTGTAGCCTTTCACAGCTCACATCAGGGAGCTACTTTTTTGTTTTTCTCTTGGCACTCCATGGGAGTCCATGTGTTTTCACTCCCCCATGTGCAGGCTCACCCTTCAGATCCCTGCACCTGTGCCCACTTTGTGATCCACACCCAGCTTGTCTGTAAAAGCAGAGTGTAAGAAATTGGATTATTAATTTGCTTGGTTCAAAATATAAATAGTGAACTAAGGAAGGTCATCTGGGATGGGGGTAGCTCACGCATCTCCCTGACTAAATTCCAGAAGGGAGTATTTGAGGGGGAACTGGCGGTCCCAGACATATGTACATACTACTGGGTGGCAAAATTGTGCATTTTCAATGACAGGGTGTTTGGGGCAGGAGAGGACCCGGAATTTAGGTTGTACAGAGAGGCAATGGGACCCCAGGGCGTTCAGATGGTTCTCTATGGGGGCGGGCGGTTGGGTCGTCTCCCTGTCCATACGCAATCGGTGGTTAGAGCTTGGAGAGCGGCCAATAGATTTTGGGGTTGGGAAGGGAAACTCACCAACAGAACCCCACTATGTTCCACTGCACTGCTGCAGGAGGTGGGGAAACCCTAGGGATTTCGGAAATGGCATTATGGGAGACGAGGGGTGGTCCAGACACTTGAAGATTTAGTTACAATTGGCAGCTGGCGTGGCTAAGTGAAATATTCCATGAGGATGGGGCGCGAGGGACCCTCCGCCGCTCGAAGAGTGGGAGAGGGACTTAAATTGGTGCAAAAGGGCGGAACAAGTAATATACAAAAGTAGGGGATGCGAGAAGAAATCTGAACAAAATATGGTCAAAATGGGTTATATGCAGAGACACAACAGAATAGCCTGGAAGGAGTGGTTATCACTTGGACCCCCATTAGGGGAGGCAGGAGTGGTAGGGCAGGGAATAAGAGATGGTCTAGGTACAGTGGTTGTGTAATGTTGGTTGATTGCCGGATAATATTGTGTACCTTGTCTGAGCTACTATTACTATGTAATTGATACGGGTTCCACGTGTATGCTGAGCTCTGTTTGCAATAAAAAGATTTTTTTTTTAAATAATAATTTGCTTGGTGACTACCCACCTTAAGGAATAATCACAACCCTTGTCAATCCCCTGGTAGTTATGGCGTACAACAGACAAGCTTAACTAAGGCAATGTGTAAAGTATTTATGCATCACCAAAACAATAATAACATTGAAATTCAAAACAATAAAACTCCCAAAAAATAGGGTAAAATTTAATAAACACATTACACCAAAATTACAAAAATCCAATAAACTGGAGACATGAATTTTTAAAGTTTTGAGTAGGAGTAGTGCCAAAAAGCTTAAAGTGCAACTGGTAGTTAATGGTCACTGTAGACTGGGACCTAGGTGCAATTTGACGCTGACCATGATGGAGCATGGTCAGATACACCAACCAGATTCATCTTGGTCAAAGATTTTACATTCTGACTATAGTCCTCTAAGTTGAGATCCACCACAGGAGTACACTTCTCACAGGAGTACACTTCTAGAACCTCCCAGGATCTTAGGAGAGGCACTTACAGACTCATAGTCTCAGGAAAAGGCCAAATAATAGGGCTAGTTGGTCCTGGTCAGCTAGATAGTTGCAGGAAAAGGTCTCTTGTAGCTTGTTGTGCCCTAGTAGTTTTAACTGAAGGTCAGTCTTACCCTTTGAGTCCATTTCTTTGTCCTGGGTACATGAGAGAGAAGGTCCAGTTCTTTCAGTTCTCTTCTCGGGTCACAGACAGCAGGCCCAGTCCTTGCCTGATCTTCCTCGGGTGCAGGAAAGTTCTTAAATGTGTGCCTGGTAATGCCACATTTATGCTCTTAGGAGGCAATTCTCATCTTTTTCACGTCTATTCAAATACTAATTGCTGTCTGGCAGAAGTTGAGGAGCAAATGCAAACTAGCTTCCAGGAACCTCAGGTACGGAAAATTTAACTTTCTAAAAGTTTATTTTCCTTACTGCTTTTTAAAAACCTGGCTTCACCACTGAATTGGCTTTTTAATAACTAATACAAATAGTTGTTTAATTATTTTTCTAGCTAGTCCTAGTCCCGAGATACAGTATTAGGATTTTAATCTATACTCTGGTTTTCTGCATAGGACAGCTAAGCCTGCTACAGTGAAAAACAGCTTATGGATGCTAGATGCTGTAAGGACTAAGTAAAGTTTTGAATGTCTATATGTCTTCTATTAAATAGCAAGCACCCTGCCTTGTGGGTCATAAGGCATACAGAGAGGTGACTTATTAATGTGTAAAAGGGAGGTTTGTTAGCTATCCATAATGGTTTCTTATGGCAGGTTGAATTGCAGTTTTTACACTGCTACTGCACCAGGCTACACAAGAGAGGCCTCAGGCCATATTTGCACTAGGTGCTGCAGTCCACTGTTGGCATTTAAATTCCAGGCTCTGGGTGTACTTTCTACCATATATTAGGAACCTATAAGCAAGTTAGATATGCCAATTAGGAATATACCAATTCAACCATGTTGAAAGGGGGAGAACGGGGACTTTGTTACTGGAGTGACTAGGCAGAAAAGGCAGATTTCCTACATTATTGATTCAAAACTATTCTTTCAGTCCCACAAACGCACCCACAAATGCAAATACCAGTGAACCAAAAATGTATCTTTGATATGGAACCTAGATGGCATTTAAGCTACAGACATTGTAGCTGTGTAAAAGCTTAAAGAACTGGTGCAAGAAAAGATTAAGGGCCTGATTACGACTTTGATGGTCTGTGGACCCCCATGGTGGCGCGGCGGTTGGACCACTGTATTACAATGCATGGGGTTCCATAGACCAAAGACCGCTGCTGTCCTGCTGGCACCGCCAGGCAGGGCAGACCACCGTGGTGGCCGAATAGCACAATGCGCATGTTGGAGGATGCATATCTACTATTCCCCGTTGGTCAGATTACGATGATGCTTTCCGCTTATGTGTCTGTGGTTGTCCAACCACCACATCCCAGCCCCATGTCTCAGCCCCCGGGAAGGGAGGGATATGAAGGCGGATTCCACCCATAGGCAGCTTCGCACATCCTGTGCCGCCATGAAGCCGATCATTCATGTCCTGCTGCTGTTCTTGGTTATCAATGGTGCCCAAAATCCATGCTGCTGTGGATACAACCAGCGGTAAGACAACATACCTACCTGTCACCACAAACTCCACAGAAATTTGCCGGTCCATCATTCATAAGCTCTGGGGACTGTGCTCCATGGACCAAGTATATCATGTGTGTCGTGGCTCGGATGTGTACACAACGTATGACACAATTCCAGCCCTATCCCGCCCCCTATGACACAATCCCAGCCCCATACCGACCCCTTTGGTCACATCACTCAAACTGCACCAGCACCTTTGTCAAAACCAGACATGTCTGCACATCCCAGTTGCAGGGACAGTGATGGGTACATAACATTCTCTCACACAACAGCAAATTCACATCACAAATACAAAAAAAAGTGGCACCCGCACAGTCATCACATGGCATGGCCTCTTGTGATAATGAAGATATGTATGTATGGATGTGTCATTAAACCCAAACACCTCGTTCTCTGAAACATACCTCTAATGGAGTCACACGTATCACACACATTGCAGGAGTATCTTAACTAAATAAATTGCACAATCTTTGGTGAGACCAATATCCAAAACACACAATTTGGTGAAGACATGCAGAATAAAGATGGTGGCACCAGGGGAAACCCAGGAAGGATGCTGCCCTGAGATACATGTCACTATGCACATGACTCATAAACACTATTTGCACTGGTACTGGAGCCTAATGTATCTCAGGGATAACCAATAGTACTAACAAATGCCATGTCCATCTGCCAAATGTGGAAGTGCAAGTCAAGAAAGCAAATATAACAGCAACAGCATGGGTGGGGGGGGGTTAGAATGGAGAGGGATAGTCTTCTCTTTAGGAGGAGTGGGCTTCTTCTTGGGTATGGGTGGGGCATGGCTGAGTTCAGGGGTGGTGGAGGCAGGAATGACGGAAAGGCTTGGAGGTGGTAGGGATAGCTTGGGATTTGTGTGGGGTGTTCTTTGTCTTAGGAGGAGGTGGTTTTTGCAGGGGGTAAGGGCAAGGGAAAACAGCAAACTCTCTCTTCGGGAAAATGGGTAGGGACATCAGCAGGAGGTAGAGGTTGTTGAGGTTGAGAGAGTGGCTGTGTCTGGGTCTGTTGATGGTGCTGGTGTGTGGATGTCCGATGTATGTTTGAGTTTGGGGGATGTCTGCTGGGTGTGTGATTGTGTGCGTTTGTGTTTCTTGGGGGGGGTAGTGAAGTTGAGGGGATGGGATGGTGTCTGTGGTGGATGTGTCTGTTGGGGTGGTATCTGGGGGTATGGGTTGTGTTTGGGGGTCTGCATCAGTGCGGGTGGTGTTTGGTGGAATGTTGGGTGTGGCTGTTGAATGCTTGCATGCTGGTGTGTTCTGTGGTATTTGTGTTTGTAGGTGCTTGTTGTGTTTGTTGAGGTGGGTGCACGCAGATGTGTCTGTGTGCTTGGAAAGAACTATGGGAACAGGTAAATTAGAAAGGGAAGAGGGAGGTAGTTGGGGGTAGGTAGGTGGCGGGTGGAAGGCTGCCATAAGTGTGGAGGCCAGAGCCTGAAGAGATCTCTGTAGGCCAGACATGGCACTACGAATGCCTTCCAGATACACAACCATCTGTTGAAGTTGGTTGCTCTGCACCTGGATGCCATTCAGCATGACAGTGTGACCCACAGAGATACTTCTCAGGAGGTTAATAGCCTCCTCACTGAGGGCAGCAGGGGTAAAGTGGGCACGACCAACTGTGTGGGGAGCAACAGAGAGGGTGAAGATGGACTTGGGGGTGGCAGGCAAGCATGGTACAGCTGCAGGTCCTGACTCTTCCACCGCCAGTAGGGAGTGGCTACTGGAGAGCGAATCTGAAGATGGAGAGGTAGATCCTGTCTCCTCCGTGGTACTCCCCTCTCCCTCTGGGCCACTGGGTCCCTCCATGTGGGATGTATCTTGATGAAGGTACCGTGGCCAGATGCTTCCCTACTGGTCTCTGCCCTATCTCCTCTCTTGGCTGTGATGATGCTGAAATTACAAATAAGGTCAGTCCATGTGCCTGATCACACTTGAACAACAGCTGTGGTCAACAACCAGTACTTTAATTTAAAGTACCTTCCAGCCACAAGCTCCACCACAGTGGCAACATTTTCAACACCAATGCATGCATGCTAAATGAACTATAAACTGTTGCCAAAGGAGAATCAGAATCACAGACATCTAAAATGTTATGAGTGTAGCTGCCCAATCACCAAATCCATGGATCAAGTAGGATACCTTGTCACCCTGAATGGCTTGGCTCTTGTTGCACCTCTCAGTAACCCGTTGTCATCAAATAGTATGGCAATGCCAAGTTCATTTTCACACATCCCAAACCAGGTCATGCACCCAGTAAAACTTCATATCCCCAAAACCACATTGTGATGAGTTGATGGACAAATATGAAGGTGGCATAGATACATCCATGTCACACTGTCAAAACATCACAATGGAAACTACTAAACATGACCATTGTCTAAATAGTCTCATGGAAGTTGTACCAAAGTTGCTCTGAAAGATAACACTGCTTGTACAGAGAAGTACACTGGAGACCAGTATTGCAAAATGTATTGTAGACTTATTGACAAATATCCATAGCACAATGAATCTGCTAGCCCCAGGGAAATCACCTGTCCTGGTTCGTACTGCTGAGAACACCCTTCCAACATTGCATGAGTAAAAGCCAGTAGTCCATAGAGGCTCAAGGAATCTCCATTACCTGTAGAAGGCATGTTGCCTAATGGGAAAGTACATCACTGTCCCTTTTAGGTCAAGCATACGCGTACGACCTCTTGTATACTTTAGTATACATCTTCTGTTGGCTTAAAGCCATTTCATTTGTTTGTTTCAGTGTCATTTAAAAATCCTTGCTTGCTAGTGTTCAGTCATGCATCTTTGTTCCTCCTTTTTCTCTTTGGGAGCAGAGAATAACTACTGTATATGTATGCTTTGTCATGTTATCTGTTCGTTGGGGGACTTTTCTTTTCTTGGTTTCCTGCTTGGGTTCGGCGAAGCTTCCCTTTTCTTGTGCAGAGCATTCTTGCTCCCAGCTTAGCTTTGCTGCAATGCTGTTTCAGTAAACAGGTCTGTAAATCAGGCTATACTAAACGCCCTCATCACTGCTCCCACTTCAGTTTCTGTAAACAGGGCTAAACGTTTTATCTCCTCACATTTGCTGTGCATTCAAAGCTACAGTATTCAAAGCTGTTCTCCATTCCCCCCAGAGAGCCTGATTACTTTTATTTAGGTAACTTCAAAGTGAGAGTACCACTCCTACCACACATACGTGATGGAATCAGACATCATCACGTGAAGACAGGTAGACCATGTAGGAAGCAGCAGTATACATTATATGACAAACGTGAAAAAGACACCTACTAACATGTGGGCCCACGAAATGAGGGCAACAGTGTCTGTACCAAAATCAGATCACTTATGATGATTTAAATGTGGTGAAAAGTTGAACCAACAGGCTTTTTCTTTTAAGCGTATATTCTTAAGAGTTATCTTTGGAATGGTTTGAGGGATAATTTCTTATTCTTTACTGTAAGCACACAAGCACTTAAATCTTTTACACTGGTTTTCTCTCTCTTTTTATGATAGGATGGGGGGCTATGTATTGTATTTAAATGATGATATTTATGTATTGAATTTAAATAAATTGTTGTTTGAGATAATTGAAGGGTAATGATGTGTATGTTGAAGAGGTTTATAGTAGTTTCTCTGCCGAAGGGTGTTGTTTTTTTTTGTCTTTTTTTTGTAATTAGATAGACCCAAACCCCTTCGGGATAATTAGGGTTACCCTCTGTGGTTGGTAAAAATACAGGATAGTATGTTGGCTGTGGACTGTAATCTGGTGTGTCCCAGGTCACTGGGTGTATTGCTACATACACTACGTGCATGCGGCAGCACTACGAAATGTATTGCTACATACACTACGTGCATGCGGCAGCACTACGTGCAAGGTAAACAGTGGTGCAGAGTGTGGACCATTGGCCTCTGCTTTCATTGGCCTTCGCTTCCATTTTGGTTCACGACTCCATTTTGTCGAGTCTGGTTCGGTGCGTAAGGCACTGTTCTGTGTTTTTCCACAAGCTTCGGCAAGCTGAAGGGTGGGGTGTTTTTCTGCTCAACTTCGCTCCATCTGCCTGGTACGAAGGGCGCTATTTACATTCCACGAGCTATCAGTTAGAACAACAGGGGGATGCGCCTGTACACAAGGAGGAATGCAAGCTTCACCTTGGAGTCCTCTCCTGGGAACTTGGCCCGTTCTGAGGAGACGTCTCGAAGGGTGAACAAGGTACCGCCGATTGCACAATTTGTAAAGGAGGGGGTCTTTTTCTAGAAAAGACTCCTGGGCGTTAGTAAATACTATAAAAGTTGGGGGCCTGGATGGGCTGGTTTAGGAACTCTCTTCTGGGTTGGACGCAACGCCAGGAGGACTGATTGTCCCGAACAGAGGCTCCCTGTGTCAGCTGATTTGGGTTCCCCAGCTTTGTGTACGGCAGAGGGATGCAGACGCTCTTTTCGGTGAAGCTTTTCAATTTATTAAGTGTATTGTGTGTGCGCGCATAATGTGTAGTTATTCTTGCAGTCATTTTCATGCTATTGAGCATTGAAGTATATTGTGTGTGCGCGCGTAATATGCACTTATTCTTGCAGTTATTTTCATGCTATTGAGCATTGAGGTATATTGTGTGTGCTTGTATTATATGCACTTACTCTTGCAATTATTCACAGAGTGCTTATATCTTTATCATTATTCTCATGTTATTCTCCTGATGTATATATATATATATTAGTGTGGTTTAGTTTTGCTAGCTGAGAACTTGCCCCTTAAATAAACTTGATTATTCTACTTACGAAGGTGTTTGAGAGTGATTGCTTTACATTGTGCCTTAAAATATCCTGAAGTGCATAGTTTTGATATTCTGAAGAGTAAAGCAGCACAAATTGGCGTAGTCGGCAGGATTCGAAAAAAAAAAACAAAAGGGAAAATGCTTAATAAGATCAAAGCGAGCTCAAAAGCAGGTTCTCATGTAGCAAATCCAGACATAGAGATACCGGGGTGGGAAACCGCCCCATATAAACTTTTAGCTCAGGAATGGTCACGTTGTGCTGGTTTGTGTGAAAAATGGAATGCGTGTATGTTAAATGTGGAACCTGAAGATCTTCTTATTTGTTTACGGAAAGTTTCAATTGACAAGGGAAGGGAGGTTTGTGCGTTGGGGAGGCGAGGCTGGATCTTGCTTTCTGCGTACCGAAAGTTGTATGAAAAATGTTTACAGTTACAAAAAGACCACGAGCAGCTGGAGAAGGAGTTAGTGGAAGCCCGAAATTCCTCTACCATGCTAGCTTGTCAAAATAAATTATTAAGTGATAAGTTGGAAATGTACCAACTGGTTGCAGAGAGAACGGCTGTTAGCGTAGCTAAATATAAACACAAGAAACGAAGAGGGAAAGTTAATAAAAAGAAGGTGCATTTAGCTATCTCTCAGGCAGGATTAGCCTTTGACCCTGAATTTTGGGATGGAAACATCTGGGATACATCTGATTTTTCAGATGGGTCCGGGGGCGATGACTGCCAAGATGTTAGACAGGAGAAGACAGAGCGCAGGAATGTTGTCCGTGCGCAGCCCATATATCGGCGAAAGTTACAGCATAGCCCAGCTAATCCTGGAGGGGTGATGTTGGATGCCCTGGAGGATTATACACAGCAAGAACTAAGTGATGTGATAGACAGATTTCGACAGAGGTCTGGGGAAACATTGCTTACGTGGTTGGTGCGGGTGCACGATATGGGGGGCCAGGGGGTCCAATTGGATCACGGCGACGCCCCGAGGCTTTGTATGTTAAGTACAGACCCGGTTATTCAAAATGAGTTTAGAACCTATCCAGGGAATGGTCCCATGACCAATTTGTTAGAGCTAGCTGCGCAAGGGTGTGCTCAGAAGTATCCGACAGAGTCAGACTGGCCGCCTAATGATAAACCTTGGTATACTTTGAGAGATGCAGTACAGAGATTGAAGGAAGAAGGGATGAAAACAGCTATCTTTATGGGTAATGCCCATGATTTGATGAATGGAATTTTAAGTGTGTCTGTGCGAAACCGGCTGATTAGGGCCGCTCCTCCTGCATATAAGCATGTCATCATGACTTTGTTAATTAATCAGACAGGTAACCCATTGTCTCAGGTGGTAGAAGCGGTGCGTGAGTTAAGTGATTTAGGAGAATGGGCTAAGCCAGAGAGGAATTCACGGTCTGAGAATCGTACTGATAACAACAGGGTGACAAGGCGAGACATGTTTCAGGCCTTGATGCGAGATGGGGTGACCAGGAATGAAATTGATGGGATAAGCACCAAGGACATGTGGGAAATGTACCGCAAACGCGGTTTGGATAAAAAGGAGGGTAGTAGGAAAGGGAACAAGAAGGATAACAAAGTGGTGAACCAGAGAAAGGCAGGAGGGGAGGAGCGTGAGAGTGAAAAGGGGGAGAGAGGGAGAAAACCCCATAGTAGAGAGAGATCCCCAGAGGACGGAAATTGGGAGGAAGAGCACCGAAGCGCAGAGGGAACCCGGAGCAGAGAGAGAGACCGGGAACTGACAGGGTCTGGGAAAACTCGAGGAAGAGAGTGGGAGAGGGAGCTGGTAAGCTCAGAGAGGTTGCGAAGCAGAGACAGGGAGGAGGAGTTCCCTGAGAATTACCACAAACTGTATCCAGATTTAACTTGGGCAGACTCTGATGTGCGCAGAGTGAAAATAGATTAGGAAAAAGGCCAAACTCCGGTGCAGGGATGGGCTCGCAAAGATAACAGACCTCATGTCAAAGTAGAAATTTATTGGAAACGTGGAAATGTTCAAAAAGTTCGAGCCCTCGTTGACACCGGAGCGGAGGCCACTTTGATTTATGGCAATCCAAGAAAATTCAGGGGACAGTACTTCACCATTACGGGATTGGGCGGAAAAGAAACCCCGGCAGTGCAGATAGTGGTTCCCATGAAAATAGGGGCACTTCCAAAGAAAGAATACACTGTCCTGATTGTGCCCATTCCCGAATACATTATTGGAATTGACATTTTAAAAGGGATGACCCTACATTTGGAAGATGGATGTTATCAATTTGGTTCCAAAAGATTTATATCAATAGCCGCCGCAAGGGTGGGGCTGTCGAAGATTCCTCCGGTAACACTTCCCCAAGCTACTAAGGTGATTCAAATGAAACAGTACAGAATACCGGGAGGACATGAGGAGATTAGCCAGACTATACATGATTTACTAGAGGCCGGGGTAATAGTTCCCATCACCACTGCGTGGAATAATGCCCTCTGGCCTGTTCGTAAAAGTGATAACAGTTGGAGGATTTGCATTGATTATCGCCAATTGAATAAACATACACCTCCTCTGACTGCAGCGGTCCCAGACACCATTACCTTGATTGAGAACATACAGAAACACAGTGGGACTTGGTAAGCAACCATTGACATTGCCAATGCCTTCTTTACGATACCAATAGCTACTGAGAGCCAGCCTCAGCTGGCATTCCAATGGGCGGGGCGTCAGTACACCTTCTGTAGATTACCCATGGGGTATTTACATAGCCCCACTATCTGCCACCGGCTGGTGGCAGAGCATTTGGATGAAGTACCAGTGGTTCCTGGAGTGCAAATTTCCCACTATATAGATGACGTGATGATGCAGGGAGAGACGCAAGAACAGGTGCAAATTCAGCTAGACAGGGTGGTGGAACATTTGCAGAATCAAGGGTGGGAGATTAACCCCGAGAAAGTGCAGGGACCGTCTCAGAGCGTGACATTTTTGGGCATTCAGTGGAATCAGGGACACAGAGAAGTGTTGCCAAAAGTGAAACAAAAGATTAAGGAATTCGCAGTACCGCGAAATCGGAAGGAAGCCCAGAGTTTTATTGGACTATTCGGGTATTGGAGACAACATATACCCCATTTGTCTCAGATTTTGGCCCCATTGTACAAAGTTACACGAAAGAAAAATGCGTTTGAATGGGGAGAGCAGGAGCAGCGCGCGTTTAAATTGGCGAAAGACGCCATACAGCATGCTTTGGATTTGTGGCCGATTCGAGAGGGAGACATTGAGTTGAATGTGACAGTCCAGGGGCAGTATGCCAATTGGAGTTTATGGCAAAAACAAGGAAGAAAGAGGGTGCCCCTGGGATTTTGGACAAAGAAGTTACCTGAGGCAGGAGAGCGGTATACTCCCTTTGAGAAGCAGCTGCTGGCCTGCTATTGGGCCCTGGTTGATACTGAGCAAATTACACTGGGACACAATGTGATTTTAAGGCCTGAAATTCCCATCATGCAGTGGGTGATGAGTTCCCCAAAAACTCATAGAATTGGACATGCGCAAGAAGCCAGCATTATAAAATGGAAATGGTATGTCCAGGACAGGGCACGAGCGGGTCCAAAAGGGACCGCCGTTTTGCATGAGCAGGTAGCGCAGGCTCCAGTGGAGAATTCCGAAATGTTGCATGATGTACCTTCAGTGTGTGAATCCCCAGTAGGGTGGGGCCAGCCGTTCGCAGACTTGTTTGCAGACGACAAAAAACATGTGTGGTTCACAGATGGTTCAGCAAAATATGTTGGAGCGAAAAGGCACTGGAAGGCAGTGTCCTATAATCCTGTTACCAAGAAGCTTTTGACAACTACAGGACAGGGAAAAAGTAGCCAGTATGCAGAGCTTTATGCCGTGTATCAGGCTTTAAAACAGGAGCTACCCGGAAAATGTCACATTTATACAGATTCCTGGTCTACCGCCAATGGGTTAGCTACTTGGCTTCTCACGTGGCATGCACATCAGTACAAAATCCATAACAAAGAGGTATGGGGGAAGGAGTTATGGCAGGAGATCTGGGAAATGTTACCTCAAAGCACCGTGACTGTCTATCATGTGGACGCTCACTGTCCAACTGATTCATTAGACCGATGGTTCAATTGTCTTGCAGACGATCGAGCCAAGATTCAAGAGGCTGAAGTGGAGGCGCAGAGTTCTGATTTGGTGGGAATGGCTAAATGGGCACACCAGAAATGCGGACATCTTGGAGAAAAGGCTACTCACAGGTGGGCTGAGATTAGAGGGATGCATCTTCCCCTAGATTTGATTAAAACAGCGATCATTGAATGTCCCATTTGTCAGCATGCACAGCACAGACCGGTCCCACAGGTGGTGAGAGGCCAGCTAGGTAGAGGTAAATTGCCAGGACAGATTTGGCAGATTGATTACATTGGACCAATGCCAGTGAGCAGAGGGTGTCAGTATGCCTGCACTGTGGTAGACACTTACTCTGGTTATCTCATAGCCTTTCCCTGCAAGCGCGCAACTCAGCAGAGCACCCTGAAAACACTAGATCTGTTGATTCTGTACTATGGAGTGCCACTCCAGATTCAAAGTGATAACGCCAGCCACTTCAAGGGCAGACTAGTGCAGGACTATTGTGCACAACGCAATATTGAGTGGATTTTTCACATACCTTACTACCCACAAGCAGCGGGACTGATTGAGAGAATGAATGGGTTGCTGAAAGAACAATTGCGTAAACTGAATGATGGGACACTGAAGGGGTGGAGAGATAATTTGTATGATGCTTTGCAAATTTTGAACAACCGACCCCTTACAAATGCTGAGACACCTCTCATGAGAATGCTCACACCCGCTTTACAGATTAATCCGTTTACAACGAGCAATACCATTGTGTATTGGGAAACAGCTCCAGGAGCTTTGGCCCCATATCGAGCTACACCAGAATCTGCAGGACTTGACTTACATGCTTTACACATGCATCGATTGAAACCTATAGACATCACTCTGATTGAAACTGGGGTGGGAATTCAGATTCCCCCTGAGCATTACGGTCTGATCGCCCCTCGATCTGGGCTTGCCTTGAGGGGCATCCAAGTTTTAGGAGGCGTGATAGATGCAGACTACCAAGGCGAGTTGAAAGTCATTCTCTTGAACAGTGGTGACACAGACCTAGTGGTGCAACCTGGTGATCGCGTTGCCCAAATTGTCATCATGCCGGTTTATGGAGGTGTTGTTAAGAAGGGGAGCGCCCCAGCTCTTCTCACTGTGAGAGGCAAAGGAGGGTTCGGATCTACTGACAAGAACCCAGGGGCCAAAGTGTGGATTGAATCCCCAAATAACCCTCCTCAACCCGCTGATGTCATCGCCACTGGACCAGACAATGTCCTGGTAGTTATGCGACCTGGTCAAGACAAATGGGAACATGTTCCCGCTGACAAATGCTATCTGCGAGAATGATAATACGTGTTTTGTCCTTTGTTCTTTTCAGATCATCCTGTGGAGTGCCTGTGCCATGAGTGTGGTGTATGGAGCCCGTTCGGGAGACTCCACCGGGGAGCGGGAGGGGATCATAGCCCAACAATTCAACCGTCAGCCGCAGATGCCAACGCTGCTGCATCAACCGAACAATGTTTGGATTCATCTAGCGCAGGAAGTGCTGAATATATCTCACTTCTGTATGAGTAACATGCAAAGCGTTCAAGATTTGATTACCACTTGTCTAGTGGCAGTGCCCACTCCTGCTGCTGTATTATTACACATCTTTAACAATACAAACCAGGATGGAATGGTGGATGTGAGTGACGTTCGCTCCCATCTGTCACTCTATGAGTACTGCCGTCATTGCCCGGAGGTGGGCAGGCGGTTGTGGAGGAACATGACATCTATACTCACTTTTAACATCTCAAGTGGGGATGTGTGCTATTCATTGACCTGTGATCCTATGAAAATAGGTAAATGTGCTCAGCTCAAATTGGAGAAAAGAGACAAAAACTTAACTGCTGCACAACGGACGTTGTGCCACTCACGGACTGACCTAACCTGTTTGAATGTAAATAATTCAATGTTTTGCCAACATGTGGTGCCTGCTGCCAGCCACATTCAAAATGTTAAGTTGCCTAAAGGTTGGCTCTTTTCTTGTGGTAATCTTTCTTTTACTTATATTCCAGCCAATCTAACCGGAGGGCCTTGTGCCTGGTCACGTTTAGGCTTTCTCATGTTTCCTATGGATACTGCTCTACACCCTCGCTATACCAGAGACACTATTCAATTACCTACGGACTGTGATTCTGAAATTTCATTGCTGTCCAAAACAGAATATGTTAGTTTAGCTAGTTCTATCGTAGGGGTGCCAGGACTTGCAGTATATAATACCAGAGTTATTAATAAACTTGCATGTTTAGTAGTCAAGAATATTAACTATACATCAGCTGCCTTAGCTGAGCTGTTATTAGATGTACAGGGAATTAGAAGAGCTGCTTTGCAGAATCGCGCTGCTATTGATTATTTACTGCTTAAACACAACCATGGCTGCAGTGATTTTGAAGGATTATGTTGCTTCAATTTATCCGACCACTCCATATCAATCAACTCCCACATAGAGGCCCTGCATAAGTTGGTGAAGGGGGTGCAGCAGGATGTTGACAAGGGGTGGTGGGATTGGGCTTTTGGATGGCTGCCTAATTTAGGCCAACTGCGTTATATCTTTGGTGTAATCATTATCATAACAGTTATTTTAATTTCATTATGTTGTTGTATTCAGTGTGTGCCTAACCTTCTATCTCAGTTTCGCCCAAGAGCATTGCCATTTCAGCTTATAGGATATACTTAGTTGTAAGTTGGCCAAATGGTCCAAGGGTGGAAATGTATTGCTACATACACTACGTGCATGCGGCAGCACTACGAAATGTATTGCTACATACACTACGTGCATGCGGCAGCACTACGTGCAAGGTAAACAGTGGTGCAGAGTGTGGACCATTGGCCTCTGCTTTCATTGGCCTTCGCTTCCATTTTGGTTCACGACTCCATTTTGTCGAGTCTGGTTCGGTGCGTAAGGCACTGTTCTGTGTTTTTCCACAAGCTTCGGCAAGCTGAAGGGTGGGGTGTTTTTCTGCTCAACTTCGCTCCATCTGCCTGGTACGAAGGGCGCTATTTACATTCCACGAGCTATCAGTTAGAACAACAGGGGGATGCGCCTGTACACAAGGAGGAATGCAAGCTTCACCTTGGAGTCCTCTCCTGGGAACTTGGCCCGTTCTGAGGAGACGTCTCGAAGGGTGAACAAGGTACCGCCGATTGCACAATTTGTAAAGGAGGGGGTCTTTTTCTAGAAAAGACTCCTGGGCGTTAGTAAATACTATAAAAGTTGGGGGCCTGGATGGGCTGGTTTAGGAACTCTCTTCTGGGTTGGACGCAACGCCAGGAGGACTGATTGTCCCGAACAGAGGCTCCCTGTGTCAGCTGATTTGGGTTCCCCAGCTTTGTGTACGGCGGTGAGATGCAGACGCTCTTTTCGGTGAAGCTTTTCAATTTATTAAGTGTATTGTGTGTGCGCGCGTAATGTGTACTTATTCTTGCAGTCATTTTCATGCTATTGAGCATTGAAGTATATTGTGTGTGCGCGCGTAATATGCACTTATTCTTGCAGTTATTTTCATGCTATTGAGCATTGAGGTATATTGTGTGTGCTTGTATTATATGCACTTACTCTTGCAATTATTCACAGAGTGCTTATATCTTTATCATTATTCTCATGTTATTCTCCTGATGTATATATATATATATATTAGTGTGGTTTAGTTTTGCTAGCTGAGAACTTGCCCCTTAAATAAACTTGATTATTCTACTTACGAAGGTGTTTGAGAGTGATCGCTTTACATTGTGCCTTAAAATATCCTGAAGTGCATAGTTTTGATATTCTGAAGAGTAAAGCAGCACACTGGGACACTAGTCAAGGCACAGCAGCATGTAGCATCTTCCATACCTACACAAGCAATAACTCAGTTTGTGTGTCACACACTGCCCATCACCAGTCTCCAGGGGAAGATGGCAGACTCTAACCCAGGGATTTGGTCAGGACTCCCCCCCCCCATGTAGCTGCTGTGCTTCCCTCAAACGTCCATCAAGCTACGGGAAGGCCACTGTGAGGAAGCGGGCCATCAGGAGGAGTCAGGCTCTGGCGTGCACCCCGCCCATGTTGGGAGGACACCCCCTAATGAACCTCTGCAATCGTTTGGGCCCAGCATCTCATCTCTTCCCACCTCTTGTGACAGTGTGTACTCGGCCGGCGATGGACCCCCAGGGTCCACACTTTTTTGGGTGATGGCTCTCCAAATCCCATTCTTCTGATGGGTGCTGACCTGTGTGGGTGCAAAAGACAAATGAAGGGGTCTCAAATCCATTTTTCTGAACAAATGTCTCTGACTCACACATTTTACAAACAGCAACCACAACCATATTATATTTGTCAACAGACCACAAGTATAAAGCATACATGGTCATAGGCACAGGGATATAAATACACCCTTTCGGAGTCATCTTCAGACTAATTCACAACCTTGCTTCTGGCCTACACTGACTGAGCAAGACCACTGACATCAGGTAGCCAGGCACAAGCAACATGCACAGTGATATGACCCATAATGAAACACAACACACCATTGTGACCTTCTACAGGAAAAAGCTTTGGCCATGACTGGACAGACACATTTACATCCAGCCACTTTGACTTATTAGAGTCCCTACAGACAAATAGCTTAGTACACACCACCCACTAGAACTTAACTGACAAGGAAAGGGCTGCCAAGGGTGTCACAGAAAACCTCCACCCTGTGCATGTGTGGACAACTTGGTTACCCAATGGAATAACAATACCACTCCTGAGTGGGTTTGTGCAGTATGGACTGATATCCTTGAACACACGTTACCATATGTTTTACTCCTACAGAGGTGACATCAAACATACCAAGGTATGTTTTGTCTGTTTTGTTACTTGTATAAAGCCAATGAGTCACATGTAATGCTCTCCCTCAAATACCAAACTATCTGCACTGTAGTTGATCAGTTGTGAAATACACCTGTACCTTACAAATATGACTCATGAGCAGGTGATAACAGAGCTGTGGGACTAATGTGCCTGTCATAAGTCAATGATACACATTGATAATGGGGGCCAATGGACATATGTAGTATGTCAGAAGAGAACTTCAGTACCCATTCCTAATTAGGCAAATGTACAAAGGCATTCTGGCCAAGTCTTGACTCTGAAGACTCACTTTGGCCACATCCAAGGATCTTCAGGTCTACAGGGAGTGGGCCCGGGGCCACAGTTGCATAGCCACAGTAACTCTGCCCCAGCCTGGTCTATCTCATATACTGGGAGCAAATCTGACAGTCCTTGGCTGAGCATGCAGAACCTACAGGACATTCACATTTCCATCAATTCCATGCATTACAGTATATCCTGTGTCCAACCTTTGTGATTACAGGGTTGTGTGGCACTCTGAGGGGCACATAAAGTTTAACATGCTTCTCAGACAACAGTTTGCCAAGGCCAGATGTGTCTTGAGTGTTCTTTGGGACTATACATATTGATGACAAGGTCCTCACAAGACTCAAACAGCGTACATACACAGCTCACATTGTAATGCAAATACATGATGGCCTTCATTTTCAAAAATCATATCCAGAGATACATCATTGTATGCCTGTAAATTATGCTTGCCTAGATATATGTATGCAACAGAAGGGGAATTTATGCCTTATTACACAACACAATGGTGATGTGTCATACACAGAGTATAGCTCTCCCCTACTAGCACCATCTACATCCTATGTATGGACCTCAAAATGTGACAGCAGACACTCCATACAACTTACTGGCACTCAGAGGCACATTGTACCCCACGAAGAAGGAAAAGGTTGTGTTGAACAGAGGCAAATATGCCTGTGAGATCCTTACCTGCTCCTCCTGTGAGCCATAGAGCTGACCAAATAGGGGAAGGACCTCCTCCACAAGATTCTCCAGCTCCTCTGGAGTGAAGGCTGGTGCCCTTTCCCCTGCTTGGCCTGGCATGATTGCTCTCACAGGAGGCACACAACAGCTGAAGTGGTGGAGGTGTTGATGGCAGCAGTGTCAGGAGTCAAGTGAGTGATTTTGCCAGACTCGGCGTACATGTACGCCACGTACGCGGTTATCACTACTGATGGACACAGCCATTGGCCTGTGACCATCACAGCCAATAATGTTAGTTTATCGTTGTGTCCTCCGCAGATATAACAGCCTACCGCGTGGTGGAATTCCGCCGCCGGCCACAGGTGGTTCCTAATGTCCAATGTAGGGGGTCAGGAATCCACCATTTTGGCTGTAGTAACTACATTGTTGGGGACTTTTAAATGCATCACAACATTTTTAGAGGTATCAGAACCTCTCAACATATGTACAGCAGCCTTCTTATGTAGATTCACAGACACAATCATGAGTGTAGTGTGTTGCTGGGGTTACCGATTCACCGCCAGTGACTGTATTTTTGGCAGTCTGACCAGACCGTCAAATTTAGAGGGGCACATAAGGAGCAGATAGTTGGGTGATGTTGATGATGCAGAAAAGAAGGACTAACAAATATTCATATATCATGTAACCAAAATCGTAAAAGGTAGTGTGATTTTAGCAAAGAAAAATAATGTACGTGGGAAATTGTGCCCACAGGGTAGTTCGCCATTATTGTAAACAGGCTTAATTAATCATGAAGAATTGACAAATTTAGTAATCCGTCATAATTGCAAATGTATTCCATGATTTTCTTGTTGAAACTGTTATATGCTTAGCTTAAATTTAGCAGAGGCTTTGGCCTAGTTGCCTGGTCTCAAATTTTAACTGCGTGGTTTTCACTTGTATTAACAAAGACATACTATTTTACTTTAAAGTTGTATTTTTTCCAGTAGAGATGACTAATACACTTATCTCAAGGTTTCTAGCTAGGCTGGTTTCATCCCTTTTAAGCAAGGTCAGTTTCTGCAGGTGCGGACAATAAAAGCACTGATACCGAAATAATTGGCAAACTTTGTTGCAACTTGTGTTCCAAGGCTCCAAGGACACCTTATGCATAAATGGGTACTAGGAGAAAGACACTATTCTTGTATAAGGAGAGCCCAACTCGGCTAAGAGGTTCACCGACCTCCAGCGTGTCCAAGTACAAGTAATTTATAAAGACTGGACGCGCTATCAGTAGATGGTAGCAGAGATTGATGGTTTCGCCCTTTGGGACCCCATCCGAACAATAGGCGGATTCAAGTTAGAATTTTCTTGGATAAAACAAGTTGGAGAGATGATGATGCCCTAAATCCCCAATGACTTTCCCGGAATCTCGGAGCTTGCGAATGGAGGAAATGGAGGTGTGAGAATGTTTTCGGCATTTCTAGTGACGGTATGAATGAAGTTAGAGTTTTGCGCTTGCATAGCTTATGCCGCAGATGAATTGTGAAGTTTGTGAAGATTTTAGGGGGTTACGAACCCCAATCAAAATTTTAGAGGAGTGTTACTCCAAAGTGTGAGAGTAGGGAAGTCGTCGAACTTCATATGTGTGTAGCGCTTTGTGCAGGAAAAATTGTCCACGTGGTTGTTGATGTTGAGGCGGGCCCTGCGAGTTCAAGAGACTCCGGAGTATGTTGAAAAGTGTATGAGACACTTCATTGATGTTGTAATCTGTTCGGTTTAATAGGTTGATCGGGCGTGGTCAACGAGTCAGTATGAATATTGAGGAATGAAAGAAAATTTTCGACTTTGAGATTTGACGAATTCTAAGGTGCACTAGAATAGTTCATTGATCAGTTGAGAGTAAAATTTGCGGGTCAAATTTTGCTTGCGAAAGTGGGAAACCGAGAAAGATGGAATAACTGCTGAGGCTAGTGAAAAATTCCTAAGGTTTCTGAAGCGATCGTATTACCCTTCCTGTAGTAAACCGACAGATTTGTTTTCTTCTTTTGGTTAGTGCTCGCGATATATTGCGGAAATTAGTTTTGAGTGAAGTTGAATGAAAGAGGACAAGCCGCGGGACTTTGTCAGCCGCAGTGTGTGGGTGTGACGTCATTAGGAGCTGCGCTGGGATAGGTTGGTTGGTGAGAAGGGTCGCGCACGGATTGGACGCAGTCCATGAAGCGCAATTGGTGGGGAAAGGCAAGCGAAGAGTATTCCGGGAACTAAAGTCACTTATTGATTACATAATTTAGAAAAATAAAAGACGGAAAGATGAAATTTTTCAAAGCATTTAAGAGTGCCTTGAGGGGAGATGTATATATTAAAGCAAATGTAGGAGAAGAAACACCGCCTGAGGGTACACCAGCTTACATCGTTATTGAAGAAAAGGGTGTCGCACCATGTCTTTGGTTAAAGCAATGGTGTAAATTAACAGAAAAGCATGGAAGTGTAGCGTTCCCTATCCATGGGTCATTTAATCTAAGAGTTTTGGAGAATCTAAGATTCGCACTATACGACATGAAAGTACCTCCAAGACCAGCACAATTTGAAGCATTAGCAATTTGGGAGCTATTAGCTAGAAGGCAACAACAGAAGAAATTTGAAACAAGAGTGAGAAAAGTAGAAAAGACACTAGCGGATGCTAGATGGGATAGTACTCAGAAGGTTTGGAAATCAGACGTATTGCAGGGAATTAAATTGTTTCCAGCAATTACTGACGAAGCAGAGATGGAAGGAAGGAAAGGTACCTATAAAACAAACAGGAGCCAGTCCAGAGATAGAGAAAACAACAGAAATTCGAAAAGGTCAGACGAGTCAGACGATGAGGAGTTCATTATGCAATTGCTAAATGACTGCCCGCCACCATATGTGGAAAGTGAAAATGGCCCAAGCACCAGTACTGCCCCTCCGGAACCAATACATGGTAATGTAACACCGAATTTGAGAATATCACAGAGGCAAAGCAGTTCTGATAAGCCTTTTGCACCACAAATACCACAAGTTCAGAGAATATATCCTGACGTGTCTAAACTGAAACTTATCAATTATTACCAGCCACAGGTTCAAAGGCGCTATTATGATGAGCATAATTTTAAAATGACTTCTAATTTAATGGCGCAGGGAGGACAGAATTACGAAACACCGGCATTGATTCAAGCCGAATCAACACAAATTTTGATGCCTCAAAAACAGATACAAGAAGTGCCAAGGTACACTCATATGGCAGAAAACCAGTTAGACATGCCAGCAATGATGAACCATAATGTGGGAATTAACATGCCACAGAATTCGGGGAGCAGACAGAATCCGGATGCAATATCTTTGCCTATCACTGTGGGTCCGCCAGTGCCATTGTATCTACAGGCAAAGCCGAATGTATGCGACCAAGGGGTAATGACACAAAATGAGACAAGAAGGAGATGCATAGAAAATACTCCAGAAACAACTCTGGTAGGAACACTGCTAAATAGATCTGGGTCCTTGTTGGAATTCAGCCCAATTCCAGCTTGTGCCCCGTCAACTGTGGTAAGGTCAGGTCCACCGCTAGTAGTGCCGCTAACCTCAAAAACAGAAATGTTACAGAAACCATCAGTAGCAGTCGATGTAAGTGCTACATTGATGGGACTGAACGTGCAACAGTTAACACAATGGCTGAACAGCCTGAACTCTCCACAGAGTACACCCAGCGGGAAAGGAGAAGAATATTTGAATAAGATAAGATTGGGCATGGAAGCAGACGAACTAGTAGAGGGAACGATGAGATTGAACAGGTTAGAATCATACACAGAAGAAGAGCTGAGATATATGTGCCCTAGAATTACAAGAGAAGTAAGCAGCATACATAAGAAGTTACAAGAAATTGCAGACAGAAACAAGATCGATATAGGTAAGACCAAACACTTGAGCAGAAGTTACAGGTTAGACTTTGAGACAAAAGATTTTGAACACATGAGATCTGCAGGGATGAAAACACACCTTAAAGAGATACTGCAAAGCGCGCATGTCTGGAGATGTTTAGACAAATGGGAGAGCAGGTGGGTTAAGAAAAAGGACAAAAAGAAAGAAAGTACCCCAGATCGGAATGAGAAAGCACAACAGAATGATGATCTGATAACCATGTTGCCAATGAGAGAAACGGCAGGGGGAAATCTTGTACATGTACCGTGGCACAGGTGCGATATGCAATCCTTTACGGATGACTTCCCTAAATTAAGAGAGAAACCGATCGAATGGTATCAACAAACAGATAGATTTGTGAAACTCGCAAAATGTCTTTGGGAAGACCTGAATACCTTATTCGAGATTGTGGTTCAGGCAGATCTGTGGGAAGATTGTGAAAAGGGCTGTAGGTTGGCCAACAAGTGAACCAGAAAGAGATAGGGAGACAGGTGCACCATCACCTACGGTAATGAGTTTATACCATAAGGTGATTGAGCATTTGAAAACAAAGGTTGCGTCGAAAATTGTGGATTGGCAGAGAATTGACAGAACGGCACAAGAAGTTAAAGAGTCAATACATGCGTACTATGAGAGATTGATGAAAGCATTAAAAAATTACAGTGGCACGGAAACGATTGAGCCAAAGGACATGCTCCATTTTGTATTCAGATTTGTGGAAGGGTTGAGACCCGAGGTTAGCCAGATTATTAAAAAGCATTTGATTTGTTGGCAGTCAAAGTCGATCGATGAGGTGTTGAATTATGCAAAATACTGCAGTGATGAGATTGAGACAAAGCAGAAAAAGTTGAAGGAAAAGGTGATGGTGATGCAGCTTAGAGCAGCTCAGACAGGTTTGCAAGGTTTTCAACAACAGTTGCCGCAGCAGCAACAGCAGGGAAATGCTATGTTTCAGGCATAGATGAGGGCAGAGGCCGAGGAGGTTTTGTGAATAATGGTCCTGATTTAAATACTGTTGTGATTCCAAATGGTATACAGGCAATGAAGAAGGTGATGCCATGTCACACGTGCGGAATCGTCGTGCATTGGAAACGGGAGTGCAGGAAGGTGTAGGTCAGCAAAACAATGATGTCAATTCATTTCAGAATATGAGAGGACCGAAAATGAGAGGTCCAAATCCAAATTTTCAAAATAATGTAAATCAGATGCAGGGTTTACAACCCGTACAACCACAGCAGGTGCACATGCCCCGTGTACAGATGGCACAGTTGCAGCCAATGCAACAGCAGTTTCCTATGGTACCTAATCAGCAAATGCAAATACCCTTAGCACCAATGAATCAGCAACAAGTAATGCTTCCTCAACAGGTCACGGGTCAAGGAATGAATCAAAACGACACAGTGCACCAATTCCCGTTACACAGTGAGAATGGAATAAACGATGTGTGGATGAGTGAAAGTTCAGATGAGGAGGGAAATTGTATGCTTGCAGCATCTTTGGAAGTTGACCAAAAGGGTCCGTATGTGGAAGGAAGAGTTATGGGTCACAGCGTTTCGTTCTTGGTTGACACCGGAGCTACACGCTCTACAGTCAGAAGTATCGAAGTACCAAATTTGCCACTTTCAGGGAGAACAGTTCAAGTAGTGGGAGTAGCAAATAGGTATCTGACAACCCCAATCACAGATCCAGTGCAAGTCAGAATTGGTAACTTTCAAGGGTCACATAAATTTGTGGTGTGTGACTCAAGTCCGATATCCCTATTAGGGAGTGATTTATTGTGTAAATTGGGATGCTCGATTATGTGCTCAAATGAGGGAATTAAAATTCAGACAAACAGTGATGAGGAAGAAGAGGACAGTTTAGGAGGGGACGAAGTGGAAACTGTCGATGAAGAGTATCCCTTGATTACTCTTTATCCAATGCTCACTGAAGCAGATATTCCTGCTGAGTTACAGGAAACAGTTGAAAAGGAAGTGTGGGATATGACAGGGAAAGAGGTAGGATTGGTCAAAGGAGTAGAATCAGTGAAAGTGACCGTAAAACCCAATGTAAATTTTCCCCAGACACAACAATACCACATGTCGCAAGACACCCTCATGAAAGTCGCCCAACTCATTGATGAGTTTGTGAAACAGGGAGTACTGAAAGAAGTGCTAAGTAGTCCATGTAATTCACCAATCATGGGATTAATAAAACCGAGTGGAAAAGTCCGAATTGTTCAGGATTTGAGAAAAATAAATGACATAATAGTCAAATGCTGTCCCGTGGTGCCAAATCCAGCTGTGATAATGTTTCAAATTCCATGTGATGCAGAGTGGTTCTCAGTCATCGACTTGTCACAAGCATTCTTTTCTGTGCCTCTTCATGAGGACAGCCAATTTCTCTTTTGTTTCAAATTCCTGGACAGAGTCTACAGTTGGTGTTGAATTCCTCAAGGGTTTTCGGAGTCACCATCAATTTTCAATCAGATTCTGAAGAAAGATTTGGAATCGCTGGAATTACCCTTTGAATCAACCTTGGTATAGTATATTGACGATTTACTCATCGCATCCAAGACAGAAAATGACTGTATGGTTGACACTATTGCTCTGTTGAACCATTTGGGAAGAAATGGACACAAAGTGTCCCCTTCGAAATTACAATTTTGCCAGAAGAAAGTGAAATATTTGGGTCACCAAATAGAAAAAGGGTCGAGAAGAATCATGAAAGAAAGAATAACAAGTGTACTTCAAATGAGTCCACCCAAAATGAGAAAAGAGGTGAGAAAGTTTTTGGGAATGGTGAGCTACTGTCGCCAATGGATTCCCAATTTCTCAACTCTAGCAAAACCTTTATTGAAACTGACCCAGAAAGATGCGCTGGATGAAATAGTGCTGAAAAGAGATGAGATGGATGCTTTTATTGAATTAAAAGAATGCATGTGCAGAGCTCCAGCTTTAGGTATGCCTGATTACACAAAGCCTTTCACATTGTTTTGTCATGAACGTGATGCATGTTCCTTGTCTGTCCTGACTCAAGCCCATGGTGGCGTAAACAGACCAGTAGCATAATTTTCAGCTACTTTGGATCCGGTCGCAGCAGCACTGCCAGGGTGCTTGCGTGCCATAGCAGCAGTTGGTATCAGCCTAAATCAGAGTGAAGGAATAGTGATGGGACATCCTTTAACAGTCATGGTCCCTCACTCAGTCGAGATACTTTTGACACGTTCCTGAATACAGCACATGACCGGTGCTAGGCTTAAAAGGTACGAGACAATAATTTTGGGATCACCCAATGTGCAGCTGAAAAGGTGCACTACGTTGAATCCAGCAACCTTGTTCCCAGTGAAAATGTCGAAATTGAGAACGCTGAAGACATCGAGCACGACTGTCTTCAGGTGACTGAATTTTGTACAAAACCAAGACCTGATATCAAAGACACCCGATTGGAAGAAAACGATCAAGTTATTTTTGTTGATGGTTCTTGTTTAAGAGATGCACTAGGAATATTGAAAGCAGGATATGCTGTATGTACAATAACAGGTGTTCTGGAAGCATCTTGGCTTCAGGGAGTTTACTCCGCACAGGTAGCGGAACTAGTAGCCCTTACTAGAGCCTGGCAACTTTCCGCATTAATGAAAGTCACCATTTACACTGATAGCCAGTACGGATTTGGAATAGTGCATGATTTTGGACAATTGTGGTCACAGAGAGGTTTCATGACCTCCTCAGGATCACCAGTGAAGAATGGTGAAAGAATAAGAGAATTGTTACACGCCATCCAGTTACCAGGGGAAGTAGGAGTGGTAAAATGCAGTGCACACTCGAAATCACAGGACTTTGTTTCTTTGGGAAATGGATATGCAGATCAGGTCACAAGGTTTTGCACATTGAACTGTATATGGCTCAGAGACGAATGGAACTTAATAAATGAGCCAGAACTTGAACCAAGGGAAGCCTTTGCCCTAAAGGTTGTAGATACAATTGAAGAATTGAAATTCCTACAAAATAATGTCAGTAAAGATGAGAAACTCTCATGGAGCAAACTACAATGCATAAAGAAACCAGATGATTTGTGGGTTTCAAGTGAAGGGAGATTGGTTCTACCAGATAGTCTTTTAACACAATTGGCCCGGTTATATCATGGACAAGCCCACCTTGGAAGGGATGCCATGATTAGACTATTCAAAATTGATTGGTTTAATCCCAAATTCCGTCAAGTTGCTGAAGCAGTTTGCCATTGTTGCGTCATTTGCCAACAAATTAACACAGGGAAGGGAAAAGTAGTAAATTTGAGCCACTTTGGAAGAGCAGGTGGGCCATTCAGCAGGATGCAAATGGATTTCATTGAGATGCCTATGCATGCAGGCTTGAAGTATGTGTTGGTGATTGTGTTATTTTTAGTCATTGGATCGAAGCATACCCTACACGCAGAAATGACAGTCTTACAGTTGTAAAACTACTCCTGAGAGAACTAATACCACGTTTCGGATTCCCGATCTCTTTAGAATCAGATAGGGGAAGTCACTTCAATAACGAAGTAATCAAATTACTGTGTGCAGCATTGAACATTGAACAAAAATTGCATTGTAGCTACCGCCCTGAAGCATCAGGACTAGTGGAGCAAATTAATGGCACATTGAAATCGAGGATGGCGAAAATATGTGCATCAACAAACTTGAAATGGCCTGACGCATTGCCCTTGGTGTTAATGTCAATGAGAAACACACCTGATATAAAAACTGCACTGTCACCACATGAGATCCTCATGGGCAGAGCCATGAGACTCCCAGCAGTCCCTGCAAATGCACTTGTAAATATTACCGATGATATGGTATTGGACTACTGCAAAGGTCTAGCTGATGTGGTCCGCTCTTTTTCTCACCAGGTGGAGGCAACCACCTTGCCACCGATCCAAGGTCCAGGACACGACCTGAAAGCTGGTGACTGGGTCGTGGTAAAGAAACACGTGAGGAAGTTGTGTCTGGAACCCCGTGGAAAGGACCTTTCCAAGTGATTCTGACAACTACCACTGCTGTGAAATGTGCAGGAGTTCCCAACTGGATTGACGCCAGTCACATGAAAAGGGTGACGTGCCCCACAGAAGAGGAAGTTGAAGCGCTAAAATCACCTGCGACTGACAAGAGAGTACCAGGCACTGAGACAGGACAAAGAGAACCTGGAGGCGAACAAGCAGAAATAGAGGAAGGAGAAATATTTTCTGAGGAAGAAACAGCTGATCCATTTGAGGAGGACTGAGGAGAAGCCTCAGGAAGTGACGAAGATCCCGAAGGTGAAAAAGAGCCTGCGACAGGTGAAGGAGCAGGAGAGCCTTATCAGAGGAGGGCTTTCCCAGAAGCAGACGATACAGGAAAAGAAAAAGGAAACCTGATCGACCTCCTAGGGGGAGAAGACAAAACAGGACAGAGTGAAATTGTTCAGACTCTTCCAGAACCGGTTGCAGGTCCATCAGGTGAAAACAGTGTGAAACGGAGACAAAGCATATCACCAGTGAAATTAATAACTTTCTGATTCTATATAGATCATGACAGGCTACACTCCAAAAGGACACAAAATGAAATGTTGTAAATGCGTGTGTATAGGTCTAATACCTGCATGTGTACTAATAATTATAGCAATAGTTCTTGGAATGCATGGGAAGAATGAAAGAGACGCGAATGATGCTTCTACTTCTAAACCTACTACTGAATTAACTCCTTTATAGAAACTCGGACAAGACGAGAAGTATTTACACGACCAGAGAGAATTGTCCTCTAACGTTTTCTATCGCTTGCTGAATGAGTATGTTGAGACGATGGATGCAAAAGATTGTTATGTGTGCACACAAATACCTACCTCAGTAAAAGAAGGAGTGACATATCATAGCATGCCTCTTACGTATGGAATTTCATGTAGTTTATTAATGACCAGATTTTATGGCCAGGAGTATATTCACTACTTTTATTCCAATCATGATGTTGTATTTGCATATATCCCCATAATTGAGTACCTGAGTAAAGTAGCAAGAGATTATTATATAAAGTTAATTAGGGGTTTCTTTGAGCCGTTGTCACCTTTTCACACAGCTTACGCTCACAGAGAAAACCTTACATGCTTGCTTTCACGGCTAGAGAAAAGTTTTTTAGATCACACTGACGATAGGAGGAAGGTGGGGAAGGAGAAATTAGAAAGGGAATTACACAAAAGGACATCTGTAGATAACTATGCTTTTGCCGTGATAAAGACACAAGGGAAAATAGCTTTAGATGCATTACACGTAGAGAGGCTGTGTGTATATAGACCTAAATCATATTATGACACAATCTTTGTGGGAACGAGTGAATGCAAACATACGTTTTTGTTTCAAGCTAAATGGACGTTCATGTTAAATGGCCTAGACCCAGTTATTCCAGGGGTATATTATATTTGTGGACTTTACGCCTATTATCATCTTCCAAAGGGATGGTATGGGAGATGTTATTTGGGAATAGTATTTCCAAAGATTTATCAAGTGGACGACTTAAAGACTTTTCCAAAGCTGTCTGAATCACATCATGTTCAGAAAAGGGAGACAGCTTCTGGTGTGGTAGGAGATATATTTGGAGCAATGATTCCTTCAGTAGGAGTCATATTGAATTCAATTAAAATACGAAAGTTGTCTACTATTGTGGATAACATGTTGACAAAGTTTTCAGGAGCTATAATCCTGATGGATGCTGAACTTGCTGCAGAAAGAGCTACGACTCTTCAAAATCGGCTTGCTTTAGACATTCTTTTAGCAAAGGATGGCGGTGTTTGCAAAATGCTTAGCGCACGTCACTGTTGTTCTTATATTCCAGACAACAGTGGGCAAATTAGAAAAATGCTTACAAATTTAACTAACGAGAGTACAGATTTGAAAGAATTGAAAGAACCAGGAGTATGGGAGAAGGTTGGAAAAGGATTTGCTTCTGTGGGAAATTGGCTCAGCAACATTTGGAACGGACTATTACTGAAAATAGTAAAAGGAATATTAATAACATTAATTTGTTTATTAGGTATTTGGGGAATATGGAAAGCTATTAAAATATTGAAAACAAGAAACAAAAGGAGAAGAGAAAGAACAAAATAAAATGGTAGAAATATACAGAGAAAAATCAAAGGGAACCAAAAGGAAGAGGGAATTGACTGAAGTGCCAAATTACTAAAACAGAATTTTAATGGAATAAAATTTGTGGGAAGATTTGATGTTATGACATAATTAGTCATCAGAGGAGGGATTGATGACGCAGAAAAGAAGGACTAACAAATATTCATATATCA
The DNA here is from genome assembly GCF_031143425.1 of Pleurodeles waltl. Classification (NCBI taxonomy): domain Eukaryota; kingdom Metazoa; phylum Chordata; class Amphibia; order Caudata; family Salamandridae; genus Pleurodeles; species Pleurodeles waltl. The sequence goes on from NC_090450.1 coordinate 884,299,189, forward strand.
TGTAACCAAAATCGTATAAGGTAGAGATGTTTTAGCAAAGAAAAATAATGTACGTGGGAAATTGTGCCCACGGGGTAGTTCGCCATTATTGTAAACGGGCTTAATTAATCATGAAGAATTGTCAAATGTAGTAATCCGTCATAATTGCAAATGTATTCCATGATTTTCTTGTTGAAACTGTTATATGCTTAGCTTAAATTTAGCAGAGGCTTTGGCCTAGTTGCCTGGTCTCAAATTTTAACTGCATGGTTTTCACTTGTATTAACAAAGACATACTATTTTACTTTAAAGTTGTATTTTTTCCAGTAGAGACGACTAATACACTTATCTCAAGTTTTCGAGCTAGGCTGGTTTCATCCCTTTTAAGCAAGGTCAGTTTCTGCAGGTGCGGACAATAAAAGCACTGATACCGAAATAATTGGCAAACTTTGTTGCAACTTGTGTTCCAAGGCTCCAAGGACACCTTATGCATAAATGGGTACTAGGAGAAAGACACTATTCTTGGATAAGGAGAGCCCAACTCGGCTAAAAGGTTCACCGACCTCCAGCGTGTCCAAGTACAAGTAATTTATAAAGACTGGACGCACTATCAATGTCCAAATCCATGTTGTACACTCATGTGAAGATAGCCGTGGGGGTCACATTTGGGCCTTTAGTAGTATACAGTTTGGATGTGTAATGGGTGTAATGTTATCCTAGTCATTCCTGATTGTGTGTACACATTTATTAATGCTCCAACTCATCTGACATCACAAATAGGTACCCTGGAAGAGGGAGGAGGCGACAAGCTCCAGTCTGCTGTCCACTGCCAGGCCTTCAAACCATGGATGAATGTGACATAATGAAACTCTTCCGTCTGAATCGACAAACTATTGTGGGTATATGTTGTCAGTTGGAGCCTGATATAATGTCTGAAAACAGTAATCCAACATGCCTACCACCCACTGTGAGACTCATGGCAGTATTACACTTCCTGGCCATAGGTTCCTTCCAACATACAGTGGCCTTATTGGTGGCATGTCCCAACCTGTGCTGGTTTTTTTTGTTAAAAGACGTGCTATCAACACTGCTGAAACACATTGACAGCTATATCAGGTTCCCCAGATGTGAGCATTTGGCCAGTTTAAAGGCTGACTTCTATGGTTTTGGTCACCTCCCACATGTGGTGGGAGCCACTGATGGGACACATGTTGCCTTGGTGTCACCGCAAGCCAGTGAACAAGTCTGTCGGTACAGGAAGAACTTCCATTCTACCAATGTGCAAGTTGTCTGCTTGTCAGATCTATACATCTCAAATGTTTCTGCCCGGTTACCTGGATCAGCCAATGATTCCTTTGTAATGCAAAACAGTACCATACCCCAGATGATGTCACAAGTGCAACCAGAGAGAGCCTGGCTGGTTGGTAAGTCACCTGTATCCTGATTTTGTATGTGCAATGTTAGGTGCTACAATCATGAAGTGAGTTGACTGATGGGGCACCCATGTCTCATTCCAAAACTGGAGACTCAGCTTACCCAAACCATCCTTGGTTGTTAACACCTCTGAGGAATCCAACTACGCCAGGAAAAGGCCGCTTCAATGAGGTCCATGGAAGAACGCGGCGGGCAATGGAGCAGGCTTTTGGGCTCCTGAAGGCCAGATTTCTTTGGATGGACAAGAATGGGGGAGCCATCTTCTACTCACCCAGGAAGGTGCGTCAGATCATCGTGGCATGCTATATGCTCCATAACATCGCCCTGCAGAGGGATATCCCTTACATCCCAGGTGAGCAGGAGCCTGTGATGCCACCAGGTGAGAATCCTAAAATGCCAAATGAAGATGATAGTGGTGAAGAGGAAGGAGCTAACCTGCAACAAGAGCTTATCAACAGCTTCTTCGCATGAATGTATGTATGTCATGTGATATTATGACTTTGACTGTACAATGAACTGTAGTTGTGATGATGTGTGTTGTAAATTCTTGGAAATAGGGAGCTGATGCTGAGGCAAAATCAACCAAAGGGTCTTTGATGAGGTAGCTTTTGACACATCTACATCTTGATGATGATGCTTTGTTTGTGTTAGATTTATTATAATGTACTTTGTTCTCCAGATGTTTGCCATGTGACGTGTCATATGTATGGTTTCATACCTATACTCCTTGTTTTGTTCTTTGTTCAGGTATCTTCACCATGACATCTTCATGTGGGCAGTTCATAGTGGTGACATTGGCAGGTATGTGATGCTTCTCAGACATACGAAGTGGACATGGATTGCTCCAGGGAATGTAGGTCACAGACCTGGGTGTAGAAGACATGTGCCAAGACAGCTTGCACAGTGATAGGATGGTAGTTTAGAAGACTCCATTGGACTTGTTCCTTGTTGTGTGGTAGCCCTGATGCATCATGTGGGTCGTCATGTGGTCAGAAAATATGTGATCCTAGGCCAAATTCATTTTAGTGTCTCTTCACATTGACTCTTTTTGTATGAACTGTCTGTAGCTGTTGATATGTTTCATCATGGTAGGCCAAAGTGCCTGTGGCACATCACTGACATTTGTTTGTGTCATACCACCAGATGCTGAAGCACTAAATTGTAATGACCCTGTAACCACAAACTGTTATACTGCTATCTGTCCGAGTCTTGCATTATATGATGTTGGATTACTTTTGTGTGGTAGGTGATATGGCTTCAGCCGATGACCTCAACCATTTTAAAGTTGTCCTACTCTACAGGACAACGTCTCATAAATCTCCTACTTCCAAGGTCTAGAGGTCTGTACCTCTACGATTTGATATGTTTCTGACATATTGACAGCCTATACGCTGAACAATGTAATAACATTTCTTCTTTGGCAAGACACTTGTATGTATGTGTTTGTGAGGAATGGTTGTAATCCTGAACTGGACACTGTGTACATGCAACATATCCCTGCTTGTGCAAGTACCGTGGAATCATCATCACATGGTCTGACATATCTACATGGCTAAATGTGAATTTAAAAACAGCAGACAATGGGTTTGTGATGGAGGAATTTATTTCAGTGCACAAACATAAATTACATAGGGACATAAATTAAAAATCAAAGTGAAGTGAAGGGGTCAGTCATGGTGGATGAAATCATTGGAGTAGATGCCACACCACTCGGAGTCCACAATACTCCTCCCATTGGAAATGGAAAGTGGTTCGGGATCAGTTAACAGAGTGAATACGTGGCACACAAAGAAGGACATTATGGAAGAGGATTCCTGCTGGCAGTGGTGGGTGTCTTTCTATCCTCAACTCCTGGATTCTTTGCTGGTCGTCCCCGTTTGCAAGGGGGGATCAGCTGCTGCAGAGACAGAGGTGTCTGAGACTGGGTGCTGCAGATGTACTCGTCTGAGATGTAGTTGCCACACAAGAAGGGGTAGATGGTGGGAGGAACGCCCTGCTCAGGGTGATGTTGAGTTCCCTCAGCACCCCTGTTAGGATGTTGTTGTTGTTGTTGTGGGTATTCATTTTGTCTATCATGACCATCTGCAGCTGCTTAATGTCCCGGAGTTCAGTCAACACCTGGCCCATCACGCCTTCGAACTCCTGATAGACCCTCAAGACGTAGCTGATGGTGTCCTGGCTGACAACAGTCCCAGTGGCCTCACTACAGTGGCCCACAGCATCCCTCCCATGCAACAAGGTGAAAACTGTACTAGGTACACACGTTGGGGAGGAGGACATCATTGCCTGGGATGTCGATGCAACTGGGCTGGGAGGTGACGTTATGGGCACAGTGAGACTCACTGTTTCAATTTGACCAACTTCCCAGGATGGGCCAGGACCGACCTTCACATCCAGGAGTGTTGTCATCACTGAGGGTTTCATCCAGAGGGGTAGTGTGCGTCTGTTGGCTTGCCTTGGTATCCCCAGTGGCAGCTCGACCTGTTGATTAAGGAAGTACATTGTTACTGGTTGAAGTGTGACATCCACCTCCACAGCTTTTGTGTTCGAGTAGGCAGAGACATCGGACATCTGTAAGCTGTAGGTTAGCCTTTTGTGCTGTGTTACCATGGTATTGGACTATTTGACATTACATGTGCAAAGCTTGCCTAAACCATTAGACCCATGCAGTTTATGAGATATGCAGATCAGTTGTACTTTGGATGATGGACTGTAAATGACATCTTACTAACAGGGAAGTCAACACAGTGTAGAATCACTTGCCTTTTACCTTTGGAGGCCTAGTTGAGTGAGATACAGGCAAACACAGAACTTTGTTGTATATGTGACTGCAGTTGTCATGTGTGCAGTACTGTGTCAATCTGTTTGCTGTGGCAACAAATTTGGTGATGCAGCTTAAGGAACACTTGGTGTACACACTTGGTAAGGTGGCATTCCTGTCCTCAATAGTGTATCTTGGGTATCAGGTCAAGATGGAGCTAGGTAGATGTTGGGTTCTCTCTTCGCTCTTGTGTCAAGTCTTGTAGGGATTCTGGAACCTGGTCTCGGGACTCGACATAAGACGGAGGAACGGTTGGGATGGCGACTGTGGCGGAGGTGTTATTTGCTGTTCTGCATTATTGTCTATTCGACTTAAAATAAACAATTACTTACCAGAAACCAGAACTTTTCATTGGCGACGAGTGACTGCAGAACAGCTGGACCTACGTTTGCACTTCTTCGGGAATTCAACGCGCGGTGCCTTCATTCGTCCTTCAGTGTTTTTGGTCCTGCTGAATTTAGCGCGCGGTGCCTTCAACCGTCTTTCAGCGCTGTTGTCCTGCTGAAAGAAATCTTTACGTCTCCGTTCTTCTAGGAGCCTGCAAGCTATTTTCAGTGGTTTTTGGGACGGTTTGACACAGAGAAGCTTCTGCGCGTGTTGGATTTCAGCGCGCGCGTCCTTCTGTCGTTATTCACGTGTTCTTTCACAAGTCAGCATCTTGACGCTACGCAACGAAGACGCTGGATACGCGTCTTATGAGCTACTACGTTGCCTGGCAACGGAGACGCCAGGAAACGCGTGAACCGGCTAACTCTTCGCTATTCCTTTCAGTTGTTGACTTTCATAAGTGGAGAGTGCCTTCATTTCTGCAAGTTACATGTTCCAAGTATTTCAAGCACTCCAAGCAGTATAGAAGAGTTCTCCGTCAACCTGTTTTCAGCGGGGACACGCACATCTTGTGCAATGTGTCTTTAAAATTAACGGAATACGCATATCTTTGTGTTTTACACGATTCCTCATTGCTCAATTTTCATTATTATTTATTGTGGTTACATTTAATATGCAGCAATCCATTCTTCCTCCTCCTGTATTCTCTCCGGATCCTGTTTCATCAGAAGCGGATTGGGATTCCTGGAAAGAAGGTTTCGAAGCATATTTAGATGCCATAGACGGTGACTCCTTTACTCATAGGAAAAAGTTTGCTGTTTTACGTCATTGTTTAGGCTCAGAGGGCCGCAAAATTTTAAAACACATTCCACAGGTGTCTGTTGCATTAGATGTGGGCGAAGGTGATGGCGATATTGATGAATATGCTTCTGCCATTAAGTCCCTTGATGATAGATTTAGAGCGTGTAAAAATGTTATTATGGAAAGACACAAATTTTACAAAAGGGTGCAAGTTGCTGGTGAACCAGTAGCTAACTATGTGGGGGCTTTGAGGATGTTAGCGGTTTCTTGTGATTACAAGACATGTGAGGATGAAATGATTAGAGATCAACTTGTTGAGAAAACTAATAATAAGAAAGTTCAAGAAACACTATTATCAACACCAAATTTAACATTAGAAAAGGCCGTGGAGATAGCCACTAGAATCGAAAATACAACAACGTTCATGCAACAGATGAATATAACTAGTCAGAAGGATTCTCATCAGAAAGTTGCTATAGTCAAGCAGAAATTTAACAAATCCCAAGCAATTGTCAAAGCCGAAACATCGGTTAGGAAGGAAAATTACAAGAAAAGGGAATGTTTTAGGTGTGGTAGTTCCACCCATTTAGGCAATGCAAGTAATTGCCCTGCTGTAGGTAAAAGATGTTCAAAATGCTCCAAAGTTGGGCATTTTGCTAGAGTGTGTAGGGCCGTTAACATATCAAGTTCCAGTTCAAGGGACAAGGTTTTTAAGTTACATAATGACAATTTGGATGGATTTAATTCTTCCTCTAGTGAGGATGACGAAATTCTTACTGTTGTATGTTGTTCTAATGAGAGCGATGTTGTTATGCTTATTAACACTAAGAGGCCTACCTGTAAATTGTTAATCAATGGCAGTGAATTAATTGTGGTGGCTAATTCTGTGTCACCTTATACACTTGTGAGTCAAAAGGTGTGGAAGGAAAATTTCAGCCATGTCGGGCTTAGGAAGTCTCGTATCAAGCCTGTGGGATATGGTGGCAAACCAGTGGAAGTTTTGGGGGAGTGTGAAGTCGAGTTGAGTTTCCAAGGTAATATGACTAAGGGAGTAGTGTATGTAGCTAATGATGATACATGTCTTTTAGGTTGGGAAGACCAGAGAAAGTTGGGTATTTTGTTAGATCCCAATAAACCCGAACAAGTTATACTGAGCAAGAATTATAACCAGGTGTTATCTGTTAGTCCTATGTGGGTCGATGCATTTCCAGGTGTTTTTAAAGAAGGAATTGGTATGTTCAGGGGATTTGCACACAACATAAAGTTAAAGGAGAATGCAGTTCCCAAGGTTCATAAAGTACGTAGAGTACCTTTAGCGTTGAGAGCAGAGTTGAAAAAGGAGCTAGATAGATTGTGTGATCAATGTATAATTGAGAGGGTGGATGCATCAGATTGGGTGTCCCCCGTAGTGATTGCTCGTAAGGCCAATAACTCGATTCGCATGTGTGTTGATTTATGTGACCTCAATGCACAAATTTGGGTGGATTGCCATCCATTGCCTAACATTGTTGAAATACTATCTATTTTAGATGAGGCCAGTGTGTTCAGTTTGTTGGACATGACATCGGCTTATCATCAAATTAATCTGCATCCTGAGTCAAGGCATTTGACAGCTTTTGTTACTCCGGAAGGTTTGTTCCAATTTAGACGCATGCCGTTTGGTTTAGCTTCAGCTTCCGCGGTATTCCAAAGGGTGGTGGATAGTTTATTTGGAAGTATGGAAGGGGTAATTGCTTTCCAGGATGACATTCTAGTCTTTGGCAAGAATCAAGCACAGCATGATGAAAGAATGGAACAGGTATTATCTTTGTTGAGTAAAAAAGGGATTGTTCTAGGGGCAAACAAATGTAAATTTGGTGTATCTAGTATTGATTATCTAGGGTATAAAATTTCTAAACGTGGTGTGGAACCAAAGAAAAAGCTGGTTAAGGCTATTGAAGATTTTCAGTCTCCTAGTAATAAAGATCAAATCAGATCCTTCATGGGTCTGATTGAATTTTATTCAAGGTTCGGTCCTAATTTTGCAAGTAAAACACATAAAATCAGATCTCTTTTAAAGAAAAATGTCAAGTTTGACTGGTGTCTGGAGTGTGAACAGGAGTTTACAGCCATTAAAAAAGAAGTAGCAATGGCAATTCCGTTGAAGTCTTTTAACACAAGGGACGAAATAGTAATAATGACGGATGCCAGTCAATTTGGATTGGGTGCTGTTTTGATGCAGAAGAAAAATGGTAGGGATGAAGTGGTAGCCTTTGCCTCGCGTAGTCTCAGAGGTGCCGAAGAAACTTACTCAACTATTGAAAGGGAAGCCCTTGCATGTTGGTGGGGCATTGTGCATTTCAAATCGTATCTGTGGGGTGTGCACTTTACAGTCAGGATGGATCACAAACCTTTAGTGCAATTGTTTTCTACCTCTGGTGCGCATCGAGCTACTCCCAGAATAGCTAAGTGGCAGTACAGATTACAAATGTATAACTTTCATGTGGAATATGTCCTGGGTGCAAGGAATACACTTGCTGATTCCCTTTCCCGTCTTCCTTTCAAGAATGAGTCAGATGAGGAGGAACCAGAAGAGGATGATGTCCTGGCATGCTCTATAGAGTATCAATTGGGTGGTGCGGTGACGGAAGATGAGTGGAGGCAAGCTTGTGGAAGTGATGAACAATTGAAGGAGGTCATGAAGGGCATAGCGCAGGGATGGTCTGTATGCAAGTCTGAACAGTGTGAAGTGTACAAACATGTTTTTGAGGAGTTATCTATTGTAAGTAATATGTTGATGCGTGCAGATGTAATGGTTGTACCTAAGGATTTAAGATACAAAGTATTGTCCTTGGGACATGAAGGACACATAGGTATGCGAGCTATGAAAAGGAGAATAAGAGAGGATTTTTGGTGGCCTGGACTGGACAGAGATGTAGAACACTTCGTGAGAGATTGTTTGGCCTGTGCTATCAGTGACAAGTCTCAAGTTGTCCTGCCATCCCCTGTGGAAGCTATTGAAGTGCCTGGGAAAGCCTGGAGTAAGATTGCAGTGGATTTGATTGGACCTGTCAATTTACTCAATGGGCAAGTGGAGTATGGTGTAGTGTTAATAGACTTTTATAGTCGTTGGCCCGAGTTTAAGTTGGTGAAGGTACCTAATTCTCAAAAGGTCATTGAATTTTTGGAATCTGTTTTTCTTAGAGAGGGTATTCCTGATGAGATACTTACCGACAATGGTAGTCAGTTCACATCTTCTCAATTTTCAGATTTTTTGGTGCTCATGGGCATTAAACATGTTAAGACGTCACTTTATCATCCTAGGGGTAATGGTCTTGTTGAGCGCTTTAACAGGGTGATTAAAGAGAATATGCAGTTGGCTAAAGCTGGAGGGTTAAATTGTAAGGATGAGCTAAGAAAGTTGTTGTGGGCAGTGCGGACCACACCCAATGCAGATACTGGTGTGTCTCCTTTTATATTATTGAAGGGAAGAGCTCCTGGTACTAAGTTGAAAAGGAAGTGGATGGGTGAAAATGGAGTTGATGAGGGATTGATTGAGAAAGTGAATGAAAAAAGGATTTCTGCTCAGAATAAATACAAATATGGTTCTAGAAAAACAATTTGTGTAAAGGTGGGGGATTATGTCAAAATCAAGAGTGCCCGCATCGTTCAGAAAGGTGAATCAAAATTTTCTTATCCTAAGAAAGTCATCAAAATTTGTAAAAATGCTGTTAAATTGGAAGATGGCAATTGGTGGAATAAGGAGAGGTTGTCCTTGGCTCGTGATGTGGAACTTTTGAGCAAATCTTTGAAGGAATCCACCAAAGTAAATCAAGAGGCAAGAAAGGACCCACGGGAGGACAAGGATTTGGAAGGTCCCATTAAGAAGGAGTGTGAGACAATGGACATGAAAGAAAGATCCTCAACTAGGAATAGGAGACTTCCTAAGAAGTTTCGTGATTTTGTACTTTTAGTTTAACAAATTGTGTTATGTGTTCTTGTACATGTTTGGGTGTAACTTTATATGTGTTAAAGGGAAGGATATGTTGGGTTCTCTCTTCGCTCTTGTGTCGAGTCTTGTAGGGATTCTGGAACCTGGTCTCGAGACTCGACATAAGACGGAGGAACGGTTGGGATGGCGACTGTGGCAGAGGTGTTATTTGCTGTTCTGCATTATTGTCTATTCGACTTAAAATAAACAATTACTTACCAGAAACCAGAACTTTTCAGTAGACAGACAAATCTTTAAGTTGAGCATGATCTGTATATTGCTCACTCACAAATGAGTACTGTTCAAATGAGATTTAAGACAGAGGGGTAATTGGGCAAGTGAACACTGGGCTGGTGTTTGGAGTTATAGACACAAGGCCTACTGGAAGTTGCAGTCAGGTCACTCCCTCTACTAAACACACTTGACAAATTGTATCCTCCCAGGTGAGTACACTTCAATTGAGAGTTAACAAACAGGGGTCTCTGGACAAGTGAACATTGGGCAGGTGTTTGGAGTTACAGAAACAGGGCCTCTTGGGAGTTGCCATGAATCCTGGGGTGTTTTTTGATATTGTAAGATTTACAGGCACCATTTTGACGTATGGCATGTGATGGGCCTGAGTAGCTGTGATGCTGGGTCCAACAATACACATTGACAGTGTTAAAACTGGGATACTATGGGTATTGAATATTGGTTAATTACATGAACAAGACAGTGGCAAAAGCTGAGCAGTGAGCATGCAGGACATTGCAGTTGTGCGACAGTGTTTGTGTTGTAACTTTACAGACTCCACTCCGCCAGGTATTCCTGTCAGGCCCTCAGCATGTAGGATGTGGGGAAATAGTCTTAATGTGGCATTGGGAGGGCCACCGCCAGTCTTGTAGGCCTCCAGCTACTGCCTGGAGGCCAGGGAAAGGGCCTTTGCCCTTAGGTCATTCCAGCTCTTCCTAATGTCCTCCTTTGTGTGTAGGGTGGTGCCTACAGCATTCACTCAGTCGACTGTCCTTTCCCACAGTTCCATTTTCCTACTCAGAGGAGTATGCTGGACTTGGGCTCCAAACAATTGTGGCTCTACTCTTATGATTTCATCCACCATGACTCTAAACTCATCTTCAGAAAAACAGGTATTTTTGGGACGTGACACGGTGGACAACTAAAGTGGGTGACAGGGACTTACTTAACAGGGGACTGCAATAGGGAGTGGATGGACAAAAGAACAAAATAACAGGGTTCCTGATCTTTTGTAAAATGAGGAAATGGTGGTCAGTGTTCTTCACAGTGCAGGGGAAATGCCAAGGATTGTGGTCTGTGAAGGGGTGTGTTATATAGTGTGCTTTGCAGGGGTGGGTGCGGCGTGACTAAGAAGGGAAGGGGGGACAAGGGGAGGCGGGAGCGGGATACATTAAATTATTAAAAAAATAAAAATAAAAATTTACCTTAACTTTCCGCGCGGCGCTCCTCCGTCGCAAGGGTGCAGGCACAAGCTCCCAGCCTGCCCTGCGCCTATCCTGATGCTGCCCAAAGCAGCATCAGGATTGGCTGGGAGCGCCCAGGCTGTTATTAATGATCCAATGGCAGAAACACATTGCTTTAAAGAAAAGCCCCTCCTTCACCGGCAGCCAATGAAGCTTAGCAACTGTTTTGCCGGGCTGGAGACAGCCCACTGCGCATGTGTGTTTGGCCAGCCCAAGATGGCCGGCCAAACACACATGCGCTCTGAGGGAGAGTGCTGAGCACTCTCCCTCAGTGCATGCCTCCTCCGTGGCCCTGCCCCTTTCAGAACGAAAGGATAAGAAACATAGGGCCTGATTACAACTTTGGAGGAGGGTGTTAATCCGTCCCAAATGTGGCGGATATCCTACCCACTGTATTATGAGTTCAATTGGATATAATGGACTCGTAATACTGCGGTTGGTATATCTCTCACATTTGGGACAGATTAACACCCTCCTCCAGAGTTGTAATCAGGCCCATAGTTTATTATCCTTTCGTTCTGAAAGGTTTGCAGCTTCTGCTGTTGGCAGGGGGGGCGACACATATGGGGGAGCCGCCCCTGGTCCACTGTGTCAATGTGTGTAGGCTGTGTTGTTTTTATATTCAGTCAATGGGCACTTTTCTTTTACATTGCTGAGCGTGGACCACAGCAGTCAGCCGCCATTGCCTTGTCACTGCAGAGAGACCGCCACAACAACTGTGTGTTCATAATAGGCTCTGTGGTTAGCTGCGGTGCTGATGGCGCTGGAGGTCGGGCCACCTAGATTCCAGACCACCGCACCACTGGCTGTCTGCCTTTTTGCTTCGTGGGCAGCAGTTCTGTCTTTATACATCATAATACAGGATGCTAGGGACCGCCGGCGCAGCGGTCTTTTTGGAACCACCAACATGGCGGTCTGGTGGTCCGCCAAACTCATAATCGGGCCCTAAATCTGTTGAGAAACTCTCAAAATCAGGAGATATGAGATTTTCAAAAAAATTTCACAATACATATGTTTTATACTCACTAGGAAATTGGTGCATGTCATTACAATAGTCTTCCTATCAGCTAGATTAAAAAGAAATTATAGCAACAGCAATGTATATAAAAGCAGGTAAGACAAGGTTAAAAAAACACAGTTCAGATGCAGCATGGTTAGATGACAACATGAAGGTAATTCCTGAATGGTTAACATTCTCTCTGAGGCCAATATTTGCTATACATACACAATAACAAAATGACATATTTGTTATCTATGAGCAAAAACATTACTCCCAAAAACATACTGCTGCCCTCTAGGGGTTTCAAATTAAACATGACAAAAAGGTCAAACATAAAGTAAACTAACTTTACATTTAAAAGACATTACCATTTATTTTTAAACAATCTGCATTTATGCTGAACTTTTCTGCTGTCCAAGCATTTCTCTCTGGTTTCCAAATGCAATTGTTGTATTTTGGAGAGCTGTAGTTATGACAATAACAGAAAGCCTAGCTGGCCTGAAATCCGCAAACTACAGGTATAGAAAAATTCGCTTCCACTGCTAAAGGCAGCATGAGACCTAAATATTTCCTATGTTACATATAACACTAAATACAGATAAGGTTTAATATAAACTCATTTAGCTCTCTCCCTCTCCAAATGTAGACCTATGACCAAAGCCCTGTAGACCCTTTGTCTACCCCAAACCAGCAGATTTTATCACCCGTCGGTTAAACAGAAAAGCTCTTACTTAAATAATAATAATAATAAAAATAATACTAATAAAACAATTTATTAAGCATGTAGTAACTTCAAAACAAAGTATCCCAGCGCTAAAAATATCTCCCAAGCCAGATCCAAACAATTAGCCATGAGCAACCCACTCAGAGCAATCTAAATAGCCAAGTCGGAGTCTCTTCAGTACAGACTGTAAACCTCCCGGGCACAAGACATTGGAGTACTCCAGCCTAGAAGTAAGTAAAGCCTGGACCAATGTGTTTCAAGCGGACTCTGGAAGAAGACCCAGGATCCTTTGTAGAATGCTTGAGATCCTAAAGCATTTTCCAGCCAGAGCAGTAATTTAACTATGAAATTAAAGCTTTACATCAAACCAGTTGCCAAGGTTGTTGACGTTTGCCTTAGGCACTGGTAACGGCCCTAATGAGTTCGGCCACCAGGCTGAGGACCAAATCAAGGGCTGCTTGCCCACAACCAGGCTCTCCGTTTTCCCCGCATTCAGATTCCAACAGTTGAGAGCCATCCACTAAGCTACTTCTGACAAACATGATCTTAACCCGACCGCCGTATTGACAACATCCTCAGATAGAGTAATGATAAGTTGGGTATCATCAACGTACAACATAAAATTAAAGCTTGAACACTCAATGATGTCAGCTAGTGGATACATATATAAATTAAATACAGTGGGGTTCAGCGACGAGCCCTGAGGCAATCCCTGATGCTGATGAAAAACCCTAGATGTATTTGGTTCCAAGGCTACCTGAAAGGTGTGATTCTGCAGAAAGGAGGCAAGCCACCGCAGAGCCTTAAATCCGACCCTTTATACCCATAGTTGCTCAAGAAGAAGAGTGTGAGAAACAGTGTTGAATACTGCACTAAGATTTATCAGCAGCACTGCCACTGTTTGACGGATAGATTCAGAGACGAACAGTAACACAGACTCTGTGCTGTACTTGGGCGGAAACCAGACTGAGTCCTATGTAGGAATTCTTTTGCCTTGATAAAAGCTGACAGCTGTTGACTGATATATTTCTCGGCTACTTTAGAGAAAAAAGACAACAATCAAATGGGCCTATAATTGTCCAGCTTAGTAGGATCCAGAGGAAGTGTTGTTAGCAACAGGACTATGGGGGCACGTTTCAAGCCTTGAGGAACTTGCCTAGTTTCAAACGAGCTGTTAAGGAGATCAGAGAGCACTGATAGTATAGCAGTCATCCCACATTTCAAGACTGCAGTAGAGGGGGATCAAGTGGGGCCCCTGATTTAACAACTGGGACTACAGAGAGTAGTGCCTTGATAGTAACAATACCGGAGATGGAAAGTCTCAGACAATCGGCAGAGAGCCAGCAGAGAATTCAAACTAACCCTTGAGGCGAGGGGCATCTCTACTACTTTGTCAAAGAAAAACTGAGCAATATCATTGCATTGGTCCTCAGATGCGGGGATACTGGGTGCGATATGCTCTAGAGATGATAATGGGACCGATTCACAAACTAATTTAGACCAAAGGTCTAAGTTTATAACGTTTCCATATTCACTAAGGTCAGTTACAAGTAGTAGTATCTTCACGCCTGCACTCTGGGTGGTGTCTCAGCACTCGGTGGAGATCCGCCCCAAGTGCAGAGATCTCACTCCGGTTGTGGACAGTACACTCCGGATGTGGAGATTACACTCTGGGTGCGGATTGGAATTTCTGTACTTGGGCGGAGATTCCACCTCGAATACTGAGACTCTGCCCTGAGTGCGGAGGTAAAGATACTACTCAGAACTTACCTCTGCTAAGGCCAAAAGTTTAAGTTTATCTTTGTGAATCGGGGCATCTCAATTTTTCTTGCATAAAAGGTTTGACGGGTGGCTCTAATCTGTCTATAATAGTCCTTTAAAGCCACTCGATAGTTGGCTTTAACAGTAGGATCTACATTCCTACGCCAGATACGTTCCAGCCATTTACTCTTTTTTTTTCAAGGCAAGTAGCTCATCATTAAACCACTTCACTGAGGGTTTGGTTCCTCTGATAGTATGAGCAGTCAAAGGGGCAATTTGATCAAGCGCATCCCTAATCCATCCCTCTATTTGAGAATGAGCTGAATCCACACACTCATTTAAAATGGAACAATTTGAAACCAAGTCTTAGGTAGGAGCAAAAAAAGCCACTTTGGCCTATTTACGTGTCCTGACCGGCTGCCCAGAAATGTGTACAGCTGAAGATGTCACCAATGGGATTCTGAAAAGGTATAACAAAATGGCCTGACCAGAGAAGGGGAAAGGAGAATCCACTTCTAGACCAGTAACATTAAAAACACATAGGATCCAGCATATGTCCCAACTTGGGAGTGGGAGCATTGACCAGTTGAACTAGCTGAAGAGCCTCCAAGTCTAAAATAAATGCGGCTATGCTTGAACATGCAGCATCCTCAAAGTGAAGATTGAGATCACCAATGACTAAAACATTTGAGTAACGTTTAACAAAATGCATCATGGTATCTGTTAAAGGAGACATAAACTTAGAGACTGGGCCAAGAGGGCGGTAAAACAAAAACCCATATAAGATTAGATTGCTACACAGGGCAAGAGAGAAGAAAGCTGCCTCACTTCCTGCAATATTAACTTCCGTGAAGGTGCAGTGAAAAGACTGTTTGAAAATAATCACAGTACCACCACCCCTTTGCAATTGCTATCCAATCTGACAATCGCATAACCCTGGGGAGCAGCTGTCAGAATATCGAGTGCTGAGCTTTCAGCTTAAATAAAATGCAATGGTGTACAACATTAGATTTACTGGACACACACAGTTCCACGTGTTGGCCTGACTGAGGGATGAGTAATGAGAAGTAGAGATGATGGATGAGAAGTAGGGATTATGGAAAACAAATAGGGATGTGAAGTAGGGATGATGGATGACAATAATGTAGGAGAAGTAGGAATGAGAAGTGGGAATAATGAATGAGAAGTAGGGATCTTGGATGAGAAACGGATGACAAGTAGGGATGATAAATGAGAAACCGTGCTCATGGATCAGACGTAAGGCTGAGAACTAGGGATAATGACTAGGAAGCAGGGATGATGGATGAGAAGTAGCAAAGAAAAGTAGGGTTTAGAAGTAGGGATAGTGGATGAGAAGATGGCATATGAATTTGAGAAGAGAAGTAGCTATGGCACCCTGTGTTGCACCCCTGACAGACATTCATGGATAAAACTCATAAAACTATTTCAGAAAAAAGCCTCACACTTAAGCAGTGGCAGAATGAGCAATTAACAAGGCAACAAAGTTTTTGAGAGCATGATCAGTCTCAAGTTACATTTTCTCAATGGGACATACTTATGAAGTTCAGCTTGGCTGCAGGTTGCAAGACATTTTTACTTTCCCACTTTGTATTAACTTGAAACTGCTGCTTCAGTTTAGTTTAAGGAGAAAAACAACACAGACATTGATATAGTTAATGTTGCAATGTGGTAAGGCACATACCTATTTTAGAAGGATGCTTCTTTTAATTGTTGATGAAAACAGGGAAAGATGGGGTGGTGTCCTGACTCGTCTCAGGCCTTTCATCAAATAGTGATCTTGATAAAACCAGAGCTGAACATTTGGCTTGAACCAGGCTAGAACATCAGATGGCTCACCACCCCATAATGATCCTCCACTTCCCTGCACACAAGGCATGTAGCCATAGCTCTGGGTCTGTTGCACCATTTACATACAGGGTGCATGCAGGAGCATTGGTTAATAGTTGTCTCAACACCATATCAACAAATACTTTTGTGGTCTTTATCCTGTCACATTACAACATATATCATATCGATTGCACACAGAAGAGAGATGTTTTTTCTGGTCATGAAATCTCCAAGAACCACCTATCATCAATTGCTTGTGTGTCTTACCTGCCAATTTCCCCTCTTGGCCTCCCAGATAACCACTTTTTACATGATCTACAAAGCCGCAGATTCTAGCAAAACCATAGATGAGAGAATTATGTCACATAATTTCATTTGAATGGCATCATTCTTGGGACATCCGCCTCGTTTTGTGATTAAGTCTATGCGAGGACTACTTTTTGACCTCCACAATACCAAGAACATCAAATTATACATCACTGAATGAACCCCCACCAAATGCCATTTTGATGTGGTCACACAGTCCTTAGAATGTCACTTCACAAAGCACTCGATTGGTTAGACCGTACCATCATCCCAAACATCATCTACTATCCACCTGTCATCCACCATTTGTAGATACTGAATATTTTGGGATCACCAAAAATATGGTTACAGTGCACATCTTGATATGATTCCTAGACAATGTAAAATGTGTTTTCATACCACTGTCTAAAGAGAGTGTGTTCATTGTGTAATGTTTCTATTCATTTCGAAGTATTATCAATGGGACTGTGTTTCAAAAACTCTGAAAGAGGTTAAGTTTAAGGCTGTTAGGTCCATTTCTATAATGCTGCATCCTGCTAAAAAAATGATGAACTGTGGGCGTAGACTACCCATATCTGTGAGAATGCCAAACAGGGTGATTTGGTCCGGTGGGGTGCTTTGGTTCTGAGGTCAGCAGTCCATATCTCCGGGCTTATGTTTTTATAGCTTGCGGGCAAAGCAAAGGGTTTTTATACAGTTCTTCAATAAATATACACAGGGGAACAACTATTTATTGCTTCTAAAGTTTGAATGGAAATACAGGGTAAGTGTCTGTACCTATATAGGTCTGAGAGAACAAAGCGTGTGAAATACACATGTATAGAGAACAATGTTAGGAAAAAATATTTCCCAAACAGACCTATACCTCATATTACACAATACGAGTATTGCTAATGATAATTCTTAACTTTGCAAGAATATAAAAAGCATCAGAACAAACTGTCACAACATAAAGAAATAATGAATGTTACCTTTCCACGCAGCAATGACAAATGGTCATAAGTCATATATCATAAATCACAGGTAAAGACAGGCATCCCCTTTGTTGGTTCTCAGACCTTTGCAGTTCAGGTTTGAGCTTGCTTTTCTGCCCATGTGTCCTTTTCCTCGGTGTTGGCGTACTTGGGAGTATTGTTTGGCCGGGGATCCCGAAAGATACCGTTCACGGCTTTTATCATTTGGCATCAGCTCTGGAGTGTAGAATGTTAGGACCCTCGGGGAACTGTCCAGATCAAACCGTTTTGTCATTTAAAGCTGCACATGTATGCATCACTTACTACCTAAAATTAATGTACTTATTATTTTTAGTGCTTACTGACAAATGGCTTTGTGGTTCCATCATCAAGCAATGTTGATTAGAAAATTTAGTTTTCTATAAAGCAAAGAAACCAGCAATAAAAATATGAATTAAGAAGTTTAAGTAGCAGCGAAAACTAATCAGATACTGCTACTAGTACTCATGGCGAAAGTATTAGTCAAGGCAGACGTACAGGTGTCGGTAATCGATAGAGTTGGCAGCATCTCATGAAGCTTGTGCTTTGGCTAGCTTGAGGGGTGACTAGGTAGCACTGGCCATACCTAAGTGCCCTGTGTGAGTATTGTGTCTGCTACCCTGCCTGCCTTAGAAACAGTGAAACTGCAAAGAACATTCCGCTGTCAGAGCCATTTATCAGCAAGGAGGTCCCTTACTCTCCCTGCATTAAGATGTAATGTCAATCTATTTCACCTTAAGCAATTTTAGAGGCAGAAGAAAGGTAGAAGTGCACCACTCTCTCAATTTTGTGGCATCCATGAACTTACAACACTCCTTGCCCATCTCCCTAAACTGCTGCGCTATAAGCTGCTCCACAGCTAGCAAAAAAGCCGTTTATAGGCATGGGGATTGGAAGAATATTTTGTGGTGGAGATGTCATGCTAAGGAATTTCACAACATACCTACTTAGGCTCCAAAGTTCTGGTAACCAGTTTAGGCTTCCCTGAAAGACCTAAATCATTTATGTCACAAATATTATGAACAAGGATCTTGGGCAGGTACATAAAGCAAGACAGCTCCATCCATAGAGAGATGAGGATGGGAAGTTTTGGGGTGGACTAGGAGTAGCAAGAATTTAAGAATTTGTGTCGCATATACACTGGTGAAGAAATGTAGCCAAGTTTGAGAAAAGCTTAGCCAACATTCCCACATACACATTAAACAGATAAATGGCTAAGTGAGGAAACCTGGGGTGGATTGCAAGTTGACATTTATGAGGTAGAAGTGTAAGGCTGGTCAATGACATGCAGAGGAAATACAGTTAAAGATGAAATCCAGTGCAGGACTGAGCCTTCTATGCCAAGCTTTTGAGCTGTATGGTAATATGTGTTTAGTGCCACTGAGATGTCTAATAAAATATCATCACAGACACCATTGCCATCAGCCATCTTTCACAGTATTCCAGTCAGTGCTAAAACAACAGACTCCAACCTATGACTCAACCTAAATTATACCTGCAAGGAGTGCAGCAGAGTATTTCTTTCTAGAAGATGCTGATGCTGAACAGTAACAACCTCTTCCAGCAAATTAGTAGGGTCGGGTACATTTGAGATGGATTGGAAATGATAAAGCTCAATGAGATTAAACAATGGCCTTTAGAGACGAGTCACTATTGCTCTCTTAAACTAGTGTGAACTACATCTGAACTCAGTGATTCGCTAAATAGTTTCTTAATTAACAAGGCCACAAAATTTTGGATTCTTGGAATGGTCCTCTGGAGAGCTGGCCCCCCTCAATGTTTTCATCAGTGTATTAGGGTAACTTCAAGTATTAGCGACCTAAAAGAAGAGAGTGAAAATGTCAGTAAGGCAAGAGGAAATAAGCCAATTGAAGTAAGAACAATTTTACTTCAGTTGATTCATGTGTGTTGATAATATTGTCACTGAAAAATGTAATGAGTTTTCCATACAAGACTTGAGAAAATATATTCTCAATGTTAGATGTTTACGGAAAAGAAAAATGACTAAAGATCTTAAAGGCTACCATCAGATCGTTATGAGTCTTGGTGATCCTTGTGAGGTAGGGATAAAATTTAGCTGCTATGAATACTTACTTGCGCTGCCCTAACTATGTTTGATAACAAGGTTGGTGGTCTGCACTGAAATACAAGTGCCAATAACACTCCAAGCTACAAGTATAGTACTTTCCAGATAGGAGAGTCTCAGGACACCAAAGTTGCCCAGGCTATTTACCTGACTGGTTTTCAACAGTATTAAAGCTACCTGGACTGTTGTAAGACAGGTGTTAATGGTGTTAAATCCTCAAATGGAGTCATTACCTGCAGGGTGGCTTGAGCTGTTCAGTCTGCTCTTGTTTTTTGCCTTTGGAAGCCTCTTGCTCTTGACAATTTTGATGTGTCTTTGGTTTTCAAGTTCAATCTTCTGATCTTTCCTTTGGCCTTTTGTGACTTACTTGGGGGTATGTTTACCGTAGTATTTTTGTGCAGAACACCTTCAGTCTATTCTGAACGTTATCTTGTTGCAATTTCGGGTTCAATGGTCCGTTGGTACTTGTTTATGCCTAAACTGTTATTGATGGACTGCAGCATTCATTGATATTTTTCTGTTTGAAGCTCTTGGGCTGAGCCAGAGACGTTCACTGGATTTCTCTTTACTTCTCCTTAGTGAGCAGCCTCATGTGGTCATTTATGACCTCGTGCAATACCTTTTCCATCTGGGTGATCCAGTTGAGTCATAGCAATGGCCACTTTGTTGTGGATCACTTGTAATATTGATTTCTCTTGGGTGACATATTCTAAGAGTGCTTCTCCCCTTTCCAGCAAACCGATTATGAACTTGTTTCTTATTTGATGCTCTCAGTGCTTACTCAAGCATGGCAAGTATTTCACATATTTCTGCAGCAACGCTCCCTGAATTAAGGTCTGTGCCCTTTGTTTTACTAAGGTTTTATCGCTTTTATCCTACCACCCCCTTTGCTATTTCTTAGTGTGTAGATACCATAAGGTGACAACATACTTAAGAAATAAATAAGTGCATTTTGACATGGATTTGAGAGGTACATCAGGGCGCCTGACTTAGCATGCAGTTTTTAACCATTAATCCATAATTCATCTATATTCTGTGTCCAGATTATTCTAAGTAAGGTACCTCATACAGTGGTGCATCTCTATAACTTCTGTTGCTCTTCTAGGTTCCTCAAAGTTTTCTATATGCATCTTCATGTCAGTATCAGAGGAATTTTCATCATTGCTGTAAGACCGCCACATAGAAACAACCTACAGGCTATACTGCCTCAAGTTATGTCTTGGCAGTAAAAATACATTTTTGTCACCATCTTCAGTGGGAACGATGAATATAGCCTGGGTTACGAGGCCTGAGTGCTTCATTTTTGGAGGGGATTCTAAATGAGTGTGTGTGTATGATTGTAAAAAAAAAAACATAAGTATATATCTATCTATCTATCTATCTATCTATATATATATATATATATATATATATATATATATATATATATATATATATATACACTTAAAAAAACAAGGCTTACAGGGATGTTATAGTTAGGCTCACATTTTAAATATACAAACCAGAGAAATTCACCTGTTTTTTCTTTTTCTTTTTAAATATATTTTTATTAACAATTCGCTGTTTTACATTATGCCATTCTGTTTATGGTAACATCTTGTTCTTAACTCATAAATCGCTTAAAAGATACATATATATACTAGTCGTTACAGTTGGTTTGTGTCTCGAACTCTTGCTCTTTTTGATCCCCACTTGGTCTTTGTTCAACTTCAGATCAAATGTACTGTCTCTCCTGTTTCATGGGATCCTATGCTTTATGGCTCTGTGTTACCCCTTTTTTATTTGTATGTCCACATAACACTTTTAACTCAAACTAAATCTATATTTAAATATGTTGGCTTCATGTGGGTGGATCCTGGGCTAGCTGGGTGGAGTCTCCCTCCGGGCACTACATTCTGTGGGGGGTGACTGACCATTCTCTCTTATTCTCCTTTAGTACCTATGTGACATTTCGTGGCTAACCCTGCCCCGTCCTGCGTGTCCGAATACGGTAAGCTAGTGCTTTCGCCAGTGTCTATTACTAGTGTCGGGGGTCCTCCCCCAGGGGTGCTTCTGTTGGATGCGCTGGCTGTCTCATCCCTTTACCCATTCAGGGCCCTGTTTCTGCTGATGTCCCATTGGGGGCTATTGGTCCTTTCATCAGGTCATCCCACCTCGTCACCAAGTCCTCCCATTCGGGGGCGATGGGAGTCTGGCGGATGCCTCTGGCCTCCTCTGCCTTCAGAACCTGCAACTCAGCCCTAGTCCATCTCGTGACGTCGCCTTTCCACTCACTGAGCGAGGGGTGGCTAGGGGCTTTCCAACCCCTCGCAATCAGTCTTCTGTAGAGGGCCAGGGCCAGGTCCAGGAAGCGACCCCTGACTTTCCCTCGTGGTGTACCATCTTTAAGGCCCAGCAAACATATAGCGGGGTTAACAGCAGTTCCGTGCCACATAAACTTGATATAATCGCTATCATCGCCTTCCAGCCAACCTGTAACACCGAGCACCTCCACACCATATGATCAAAGTCAGCATCTTCGCTGCCACATCTGGGGCACACTCTAGGGGTCCCCCCATATATAAGGAACAATCGGTGAGGAGTGAGGTACGTCCTATGTAGGTAGTTATATTGAATGTATCGTAAGCGGGTGTTACGTGAAATCGCCCGGGGATACGCCAGTGCCCTGCTCCATTCTGCCTCAGATAGACCACACCAGAGCGTGCTCTCCCACCTCTCCCTCAGGAAGTGCAGGGGATCCAATGCAGCTTCAATCTGGGCCCGATATATTTTAGCAATCAAGTGTGGTTCTTCACCTGACGTCAACAGGAGGTGCAATACTCTGTGGACAGTGGGCTCTGCGTTAATTGTATCCCAGTGGTCTTTCAGAGTGTGCACCATCTTCCCAAAGAGTAAGAATTGACCCTGGGGAACCCCCACTCCTATTAGGTCAGTGAAACTCCTCAGCACCCCTTCCGTGAAAAGCTCTCCCACTGTCCCCATCCCCGCTCTCGTCCACGGTCCCAATCCCTGGCCCCTCGGTCCCATCCCTCCCAGGTCCACGGCTAAGACCGACAACGGCAGTGCCGGGGAGTAGGGCGGGCCCACTCCGACCCTTCTCATGCATCTTTTCCAGCATGTCATTGCAACATTGGTCATTAGGTTGTCCCGTAGGGGGACAATCTTCCTTCCTGCCATACGTGCAGCTTTTCGGGCTGTGTCCACCATACCGTGGTACGTACGCAAATCCAGCTGCCCTCTACACACCATCCAGCCTGATACCCATTGTAATTGGGATCCCAGATAATATGCCTCGAAGTCAGGAGCCCCCAGCCCACCCATGTGCGTCGGCCGGCACATGGTCTTCAGTGCCGTCAGTCTTCGACCGTCGTCCCATATTAGCTCCCGGAGCAAAGCGTTCAACTCACAAAACCACGCCGGAGGGATCCATAACGGCAAGTTTGCAAAGTAATAAAGGAGGCAGGGAAGCATAATCATCTTAGATAACGCAACTCTGGCCATTATTGTTAACTTCAGTGATCGCCAGAAGCTGAGTACTCTGTGGCGAACACCTGCCCCCTCCACCTACGTCTCAGTTTCTCCACCTCCCCCGCTACTAAGTGGGTCTCCTGCAGCATTGCCACCTGCACCCCCCTTCTTTTTAAATAGGAGAGGATTCTATGTCTTTTAGCCGGGGTACCCATCCCCCTAACATTCCATGTTAAGAGACTATAGTCCGCCATTTTAGGATAATAGTCTGATAGTAGTGCCCTTGGTAAACCCAGGTCTCTGACTTGCCCCTTCCCATGTTCAGTTCTTTGCTACAGCCGGTCGTCACCACCCACCTTGCCAACTTAACTTGCAACTGCAAACCCCAACTCCCACTCCCCAGGGCGCCTTCCAAACTGCAGGTAGCCCAGAAAACTATGCAACAGTGCAACTTGTTCAAACATATTACTGCAGTTCTCGCCAGCCTGAATGGACAGGCGAAGTTCTGGGTTGGGGGGTGGCCAGGTCCAGAGGGGCCACTCGTTCACCCGTTGTGCCATATCTCCGGGCCTTCCTGTAGTAGTATTATCCAAGTTCGTCGGCCGTTTGTGGTGTCACGTTGGGAGCGTTTGCCGAGCAACCCGAGTTCCCGGCCGAGAACACCACTGTATCATCCGATTCCTCGCTTGAACCCTCTGGGGGGGACACTCCTCCGCTCACACGGGCCGCCGCCTCTAGGGCCGCTCTCTTGCCTTTTTCCTTTTGTGTTTGCGATGGCGCCATCCGTGGGTGATCTCTGGGCCTCCGTGCTCTTGGGGCCTGGTGAGCCCGACTCTCAGCCAGGCCCTCAACCGCAGGTTGCCCCTTCTGGGACCCGTGTTTCTTGAGCCATTCCCATGCTTCCTCCGGGGACTGATGGAAAGTGGTTCTCCCCTCCATCATCACTCTCAACCTGGCTGGGTACAACAGCGGGCATTGAATCCCCTCTTCTCTTAAGGCCCTTTTGACTGCTAGGAATGAAGTTCGCTTGTTTTGCACATCCAGTGTGTAGTCTGGGAATAGCCTCTCCTCTCCATTCGCAACCTTAACTGGGCCTATTTCTCTGGCCTTCTGTATGAGGATGTCTCTGTCTCTGTAATGCAGTAATTTGGCAATCTCTACACGTGGGGGTCTGCCAGGGGCAAGAAGCCTTGATGGCATTCGATGCGCGTGCTCCAGCGTGTAGAAGGGGGTCAGGCACCCGGGTGCAACCGTTGTGCTGAACCACCTCTCCAGAAACTCCACCCTGTTGTCTCCTTCAACCCCTTCGGGGAGGCCCACTACGCGCACATTGTTCCTCCTGTTTCTCCCCTCCGCGTCCTCAGCTCTTTGCTCAAGCCGTGTAATTCTAGTAGCAAGTGAAGTCACCTTGGCTGCCAGATCTTCCTGTTTCGGCCCTATGACCGCCAACACTGTTTCCGTTTCTTTGACTCTGTCCACCAGTTTATGGTGGTCTGCTCTCAGTAGACCCACCTCAACCGCTACCTGGTTGATGTCTCGCTGTAGTGTTGTCTTTGTGTCTTCTATCGCCACTAGTATTTTGTCCAGTGTATCCTGTACGTTAACCTGTGAGAGGCCTTGTACTTCCATTTCTTTATGCCCCAATGTTGTCGTGGGGTCCATGGTTTTACATTTGTGTCGTCCCTTGGGGGGCATCAGTTGAAAAAAAGTTGAAGGGGGTCACGCCCCCTGTGTGCAAGACCGAGTCTTATCGTTAGCTCTCCTCCTCCTGTAGGCCCACACCTTGGTCACCACACGCCAGGCTACAGTTTTCCCTGTTCGGTGGGGCCGCAGGCTCGTTCACGCTCTCGAGGGGGGCAGACTCCTGTCTTACAGTCCTTTAATGGCCCCCAGGGGCCCCAGCCGTCAGGGCCCACCGCTGTCCCCACTGGCCCCAGGGTCATCAGTCTCTCCCCGCTGGCATGGCCTCCGGTCCCCCACCAGCTCCAGGGCCTCGTCCTCTGCACCGTGTTCGATGCCCTCACCGGGGCCCCAGCAGTGCGTTCACCAGCCGGCCCAATTACCACTCCGGGCCGCGCTCATCTCGGGGTCAGCAGTCGGTTCCAGTTTCACAGGGTGTTGCCCCCTGTGGCCCTCCCGGCTCACCCCGGGCTTTTCTGCACTCCCAGGGCCCGGGGGTGGCCCAGTGCCACTCACCACACTCCTCGCCGGGGCTTCCCACTGGGTTCTGGACGTATGGTTTAGTCCAATTCCAGATTTATGGGGCCCAGCCCCTCCAGGGCCCCCCTGTCTCGGCCGGGCTTCTCCAATTTCCGGGGGGTCGGTTGCGGCCCAGTGCTGCTCGCGCCTCCTCTCAGCGCTGGCCCCCGGGCTCCGGTGCCACACTGTCAGGGAGACCCTCTCGGGACTCCCCCGCTGCCTTCGGCCTTCCGCTTGTGCTCAGCGGCGGCCCGTAGCCCCATGGGATACCCCGGCTCCAGCCGATGGGGAAGGCCGCCCGGGGCCCCTACGGTTCTCCCCAGGCTTCTCCATTCCCCCAGGGCCCGGGGGGCAATCTAGTGCCACTCACCGCACTCCGCGTCGGGGCCTCTCGTCGAGTTCCGGCCATTTGGTTTGGTCCGGTTCCAGATTTATGGGGCCCAGCTCCTCTGGGGCCTCTCCAATCCCCCGGGGACCGGGTGCGGCCCAGCGCCACTCGCGCCTCTGCCCAGCACTGACCCTCAGGCTCCGATGCTTCACTTTCGGGGAGACCATCTCGGGTCCTCCCCTCCGCCCTCAGCCTTCCACCCGCCCTCGGCGGCAGCCCGCAGCCTCACGCGAGGCCCCGGCTCCAGCCGAAGGGGAGGGCCGCCGGCCTCCTTCAGAGTCTCCAGCCGGGCTTGCGCCGCCGCTCACTCCAGGGTTCAAACGGGGGCCCGGTCGCCTCCAGGACCGGCCCCCAGTACGCCGTCCTCACTCGGGCTCTGAATTTCCCGGAGATGGCACGCTTTTTCTACAGATTAATGTCGGCCCCTCCGGAGCGAGGGGACTAAGCATGTGCCATCTCCGGATCGCTGGCCACGCCCCTCAGAAATTCACCTGTTATAGTTAGGGTTATTTAAAGTAACCATAACTCGTGCCCTAAGGTTACTAAAACTCACGCCCCTGCCATGTACAGTTTTTTGGGCAAAATTTTTACTGCAAATATTACATTGATCAATGATGTTATCAAAGATGTCAAGAGTGCTGTAATTTGTGGGGTAATTAAAAGTGAATGGCGAGGGCGTGAGTTATAGTTATTTGAGATACCTCTAACAGGTGAATTTCTATGGTTTTGTATGTTTAAAATGTGAGCCTAACTATAATGTCCCTTAACCTCTGGCTTCTTAAGTGAATTTCTTTGTTTTTTTAAATTCTATTTCCTAACTATAAGGACCCTGTCTCCTTTGTTTTTTCAGTGAATTTCAGTTTTTTTTTTTTACTTTAAGTAATTTTCATTACTATACGTTAATCCAACCACAGCCGTGCATGGGGGTGGCCGGCACCAAGGCCTGGCCTGTCACCAGGCCATGCGGTCAACTCTCATACCAACCCAACCCTGCGTTGCGCACAGCCTTCGGCCGTATACAGTGGGGGTTGGCCACAGGGCCTGCTGTGTGGTGAGGTCCTGCAGCCAACCCCTATAACCACCCAACTTCACGTTGCGCACGGCCTTTGGACGTGCACATCAGGTGTTGGCTGCAGGGCCTGGCCTGTGGCTAAGCCTTAGAACCACCCAAATCCATGTTGCGCACGTCCTTTGGCTGTGCGCAGCAGGGCTTGGATACAGGACCTCACCTTCGGCCAGTTGTTGTGGTCAACCCCTCTACCCACCCAACCCCACACTGTGCAGGGCCTTTGGCCATGCACAGAGAGAGTTGGCCCCGGCCTGTCTCTCTGGGTGTGAGAATGGGTTTGACAGGGTGTATCTGGGTGTGAGGGTGGTTGTGAGAGTGTCTGGGTGTGAGAGTAGGTGTGTCTTATTGGGTCTGTGAGCTGGTGCGTCAGTGTCTGTGTGGGTCTGTAAGTGGGAGTATGAGGGTTTCCTTGGGTCTGTGAGTGGGTGTGTGATAGTCTGAGTGAGTGGGTATGTGAGGGTTTGAGTGTGGCTGTGAGTGGGACCATGAGGGACTGAGTGGGTCTGTGAGTGGGTGTGTAAGTGTCTGAGTGGGTCTGTGAGTGGGTTCATAAGTGTCTGAGGGGGTGTGTGAGTGGAAGAACAAGATTGAAGATTGAAAAAGAGAGAGAGAAAGAAGGAGAGGGAGAGAGCTAGAGAGCTTTTTTAGGCTTTGATGAATGATATACTTGGAATTAGAAAAGAAAAATGTATTTGTCAATTAAAAAGAGTGAAATCACCTTTCAGTATAAAACTTAAACTTTTGAAGTTTAAAAGAAATAAAAGAAGGAAAATGACCACGGGCGGACTTGAAAAAGACCCTCAACTTTCAATTTAAGGGTCTGTTACCTTAACGTTTAGGCCATGGGTGACTTCTTACTGTGATGATTCTAGACATACCTATGACAGTCAACCCATGCATGTGATTGGAAATAAATGTGAATGTTCCATTTCTAAGAAAGTTTAACAATCAAACACTAGTAAATAAACAAACACACTGCAAAGTGATACTAGGATGTGTGTCTTCAGGCTACTGAGTGACAGCACAAGACCTTGACCATTAGGCCAGAAGTTACTTTATTGCTCTATATCCAAACGTAAGTACAACATTTGTACCAAACATCTTGCTAGTCTTACTCTTTGAAGTCATTGCATGGAGAGACCATTACAATGACAATCTCTCTCTCA
Organism: Pleurodeles waltl; assembly: GCF_031143425.1. Taxonomy (NCBI): domain Eukaryota; kingdom Metazoa; phylum Chordata; class Amphibia; order Caudata; family Salamandridae; genus Pleurodeles; species Pleurodeles waltl. Next base: position 884,327,003 of record NC_090450.1, read on the forward strand.
TGCTCTCTTCCATCCTATTTTGGGATGGAAGAAAGAGAGAGTGGCAGACCCTGGGGGGAGCCAAAAGGATCTCATGGTCCTAACCGGCTCCCCAAGTCCTGTGGGAGCCGGCGTTGCTCCCACAAGCATGGAGCTGCTTTAAGTAGCAGCTCCCTGCTTGTGGGAGCAATAATTTCATCTGTTTCCCTACACGCATATTTGCACGCAGGGAAAGAGATGAAAACTCTGCTTTCTGCCAGGAAGAGCTGTTTCACAGCTTCTGCTGTCAGAAAGCAGTCTTTATTTGCTTTTGCTTGGTGGGAGGTGTCATCTCCCACCAAGCAAAATCAAACAGCTGTGTCCTGGGGGTGCGCACCCGGGGACATAACAGGAGCCAGCCATGTGGGGGTGGTGGACCCCAGGGCCATTATTGGCTTCACGAGTATGACCGTGTGTCCCCATTTCAACGCACGTTTCCCGGGGCTCTGAAATGCACGGCCCTCATTATTGTATTTTAGCCCCAGGGAGGTGGTGGTCCCCATGGCTGCGGGGGCCGCGCGGCCTCACCCCGCACACATCTACATTTTCTCCCCAGAGAGGTGGTGGTCCCCAGGGCTGCCAGGAGCCCCGCCCCGCATTGGATTTAAACTTGTGCCCCGGGAAAGTGGCAGTCCCCAGGGCTGCGGGGGACCGGGTGGCCCGTGTGCATACACTTTCTATTTCGCCACAGGGACTTGGCAGTCCCCGGGGTTGGGGGGGCATTAGGAGGCCCCCCTCATTGGATTTTAACTTGTGCCCCGGGGAGGTAGTGGTTCCCAGGCTCGCGGGGAGGGCCAGTCGTAGGGCTGCTGGGCAGGTGCCCCCCCTCCACATTATATTTCTTTAAAGCCCCGGGAGGTGGTGGTCCCTGGGCCTGCAAGGGGCCAGGCAGCACCCTCCCCCCTCAGCCTTCAAAATGTCAATGCCCCTAGGACCTGGCCCACAAGGAGCTTCTTAAAAACAAGTGCGGCAGCCCCGCTTGGTTTTTAAAAAAAACATTTGTACTGCAAATGTGCGACATCATCATGAAATTGTGGCAATTTGTTTTAATTAAAGTTTTTTTTAGCCCTGGGGGTCCCTCAGGGACCTCAGCAACAGAGCTAAGGGGTCAGGGTGATTTTACCCTGGCCCCTTGTGTTATTTTGTTATCTTTTTTTCTGGGACTATGCTCCAATCAGAGCTCTGCATTTCCCTGCACGAACTCATCATTATTCGCAAAGTCATTGTGTCTAGAGATATACAAATTTGGATTTCCTTTAATATCTCAAAAACTACTTAACGGATTTACACCAAGTAACAAAAAACACAATCTGCATACTGACAGCTAGCTCTCTGCCAAATTTGGTGTAATGCTGTCCAGTGGTTCGGGCTGTAGACGTGTTCAAAGCTCCTATGGGCATTAGTATGGGAAACACATGTTTTTTTACCTCCCCCTTGTTTCGGCCCCCGCCTGACGGATCGCCCTGAAACTTTCTGCATGCAACAAGAATTATCGGGGCACTTTTTTTGGAAAGTTTCATGAAGGTTCATCAAATGGTGCCAAAGATATAGGCACGTCAAAAAACGCTTTTTCTATGGAAACATGGTCCTAAATATAACTACCTACTGGCGACTACCAGTTGGTAATATGTAACACGTATATATATACATATATATATGTGTGTGTGTGTGTGTATATATGTATATACAGATATAGTTAACTAAAGTAGTAACTATAAGTTGCAACCTCACCATGCACAGTTTTCTCATCAATAACTTTATTGCAATTGTTGCAGTGATAATATCAAAGATGCCATAGAAGATGTTGTCAGTGATATAATATGTGGAGTACCTAGCTGTGCATGGCAAAGGCACGAGTTATAGTTTGTTTAAATATCTCTATTACTACTGATTAATATCACTGATGAAATCATCCACCTAAGGAGTCGCACACCCCATTCACACCCCATACAAACGTCTCATACCCGACTCACACCTTCACACAACTACTCACATACCCATACATACACCCATACAACTACACACAGTAACACTCAGTAAAAAGCACTCACACACTCATTTAAATACTCATATAGCCAGTCACACAATCACTCACTTTGCCATGCAATTACTCACACACCGACTTATACACCCATAAAGCCATTCAGACAGCTACACAGCCACCTACACAGCTAATACAATCTTCACTTATTCTCGTATACAGCCACTGGCTGAGCCACTCACACACCAATACTCCTACTCATACACCCACTTACTCAGCAATACAGGCACACAGACACCCAGTCATACAGCCACCCAGGAAATGAGTCACTCACCCATACAACTACTTGTACACCCACTCACTCACCTGTACATCAAAATAACACAACCAGTCACTTACCTACAGTTACTCACACGCCCACTCACTTAGTCATATAGATACTAACACATATACTCACTCTCCTTTACAGTCACTGATACAAGGACACACTCACCCATACATTCACTGACACACTCACTCATGACATGCATACAGTCACTGACACACCCACTAACTCGCCAATACAGATACCGACACAGCCTCTAACTCATTCAAGGAGTCACTCACATAGCCACTCACTCAGTCATGGAAGCGTTCGGTCATTCACTTACCACTACAACTACTGAGAAAACCACTACCTCACACATAGAACTACTCACACATCAACTTGCTTACCCATACAGCTACACAGAAACCCACTCACTCAGTAAAACAGCTACTGACACAGCCAGTCACCCAACTGTACAGTCACTCACACAACCATTCACACAAAAATGCAGACACACACATATCCACTCAGATTACATACATTACAAATACAATCACTGATCAGTAGCCCTGGAAGAGTACTAAATTAACTTATGCAATACCTAAGCATGTATCTTTAACTCACATAAATGTATTTTACACATGTACACAGACTGGATGCTGTCATCAGTGATATCATTTGAGATGTCATCGGTGATGTTACTGACCATGGTATGAGTGACGTAATATGTAATATGTGAGGTCATAAGCAGTGCATTGCTGAATTTCTATGGTTTTGTTGGGGTAAATTCAGTACCTAACTATAACGTGCCTGTAACCTTTTTTTTGAGTTGGGGGGGCAATAAAAAAAAAAATCTATACATCTATATCGCCCATGGTGGAATTGGCACCCAACAACCTGGGACAGTAACCCACCAGCCCAATGTTTTTTATCTAATGGACAGAACTACAGTAGACTACAAAGTGATTCTTCAGCTTGTGTTTTGAAGCTGGGCATCGTGTGGCCCAATGCACTGTACATGCCCTGAATCACATGGGCTGGGGAATATTTGGACAGTGTGTGGAGACTATCTGAAAAAGAGAAGATGAAAAACAGCAACATTTTTATTTTAGGCATTTAGACCCAGGAAAGAGGCCCTACATGTAATGGCGCTATAGAGATTGGGCCCAAAGATTGCCCACAAAACCAGGTAGAAGCATCGCACGTGAGCGGTTTCCGCACTTAGGGGGTCATTACGACCCTGGCGGTATAAGGCGCTTACCGCCGTGCAGAAGACCGCCAATACACCGCCGCGGCAGCGGTAGACCGCCACAGCTGTTATGACACACATCACGGAATCCGCCGAAATTCAGACACCCACACAATACCGCCGCACAAAAGGTCAGCGATAAACATGCGGAAACACATCCTCCACCTCCACGCCAACAGAAACACGCCCATTCCATTACGACCCACGAATCCACGCGGCGGTCTTTCAACCGCGGTATTCCATTGGCGGTACACACCGCCACGCTCAAAATACACACACATATACAAAACACCGCCACATTGGACATTTCGAAATACACACACCTGATACACATACACACACCACTCCCACACACCCAACACAATATAAAACACACACCCACATCACCCACAAGCCCCTACAACCACAAATTTTGAGAGAAGGCGAGAGAGAGAGCACAGAATAGACAACCCCATCACACAGAGGCACACAACACCATCACCCACACAACATCCAAGCACAAAACACCACATACCACTACACTCACCACACTCATCACCACATACACTACCCCACACACACCACCCCATGTCACGCCAAAGACACCCCCGCTTCTCCGAGGAGGAGCTCAGGGTCATGGTGGAGGAAATCATCAGGGTAGAGCCACAGCTATTCGGCTCACAGGTACGGCACACATCAATTGCAAGGAAGATGGAGCTATGGCAAAGAATAGTGGACAGGGTCAACGCTGTGGGACAGCACCCAAGAAATAGGGAGGACATCAGGAAGAGGTGGAACGACCTACGGGGAAGGTGCGTTCAACGGTATCCAGGCACCACATCGCGGTACAGCGGACTGGCGGCGGACCCCCACCTCCTCCCCCTCAACTAACAACATGGGAGGAGCAAGTCTTGACCATCTTGCATCCTGAGGGCCTCGGAGGAGTCGGAGGAGGAACGGACACTGGTAAGTCAAATCTTAACTATCACATCCCCCACCCTACCTGCATGCTATCACACACCCCCACCCTCACCCCCTCCCCTATCACTCCAACTCCTCACTAATGTACTAATAACACAAACCACCCATCCCAACACCCAGACCTGCATGACACAACTAACCATGGACACTAAAGCATGCCCGACTGCACATACCCAGAACACCCCCCAACCATCAGCACACAACCCCACACACAGGAATGCCTGCACTGGGATTCACGCACACTCAACCATTGCACACCATTACACACACACATGCAATAATCATGTACTTATACCCCTGCAGGAACCCGAAGGAACGTCACCACACCAGAGGGTCCAGACAACACCACTCCACCCCCAGAAGAGGCCCACAGTGACGACAGCAGCTCTGCCCTACTGGATCTTGATAACCAGCCCGGACCATCGTGGGTCTCAGGACAGTCGGTTACCCTCGCACAGGCACAGCCCAACACTGACCTTCCACCCTCTGGTAACACCAGCACAGCACCCACCCAGCGGGCCCAAACCTCCCAACCCAGGACAGGTCAATCAGCGGTGTGTCCACCTCTACAGGGCACCCAGGCTAACCCACCACCCCAACAACAACAGGGACCTGGGGGCAGTGGTAGTGGTAGTGGGCACACGGTCCAGGGGACGGAGGCACAGGAACACAGGGGAACTGGGAGGGCTGCTGTGCGACAGAGGGAGGACAGGCCAAGGGAACCAACTCTCCACGAGGCCCTCTACTCCATCATGGGAGCATACCACCACTCCCAGGAGATGATGGCCACGGCCCTGGACAAGTTGCAGGAGACCCTGCGTCTGCAGGAGGAGCAGTATTTGGGGTTCAGGGAGGAGCTCAGGACCATTGGCACCGCCCTGGGCACCATAGTAGGGGTGCTGACAGACATTCAAAAGACCTTGAGGGACACCGTGGCACTCCAAGGGGCCCCTGACACTAGCCACCACGATGAACTGCCTACCACCTCCACTGGCGCTAGTGGACAGAACGCCCCGCCACAGGACCAACACACCAGCACCCCATACCCTGCAGACGGACAACCACCACGCAAGCGGGCCCTGAGATCCAGGAACAGGACAGAGCAAGATGGCAAGACCCCCGCCAGGAAATAAGACCACCCTGATTGTCCCCCCACTGTCCCACTTTGTTACCCTGTCCCAATCGGAACTGCCCCAGCTCCACTTCCAATGGGCAGATGTGCAATGTACCTGTGAGACTAATAGACTGGACTCTGCCATGGACATTCCTTCACCATCACCCCTCACCATTTTACAACCCCCCTTCATTTTTAGCACTTAAATAAACACACTTGAAATACTAAAAAAAACTGGAGTCAGTCTATGATTTGTATTTTTCTATTATCAATGGCAGTGTCATAATGGGTTACCCATTGGAAGGCTAACATACCAATGTCACACATCACAAGCCCTTCAAGGATGCAAGCAGTTGACATGTAGGTTACCACATTTGTGAAACTGAAATGGAAGGGGATAACTCAGTTAACAAATAGTGAGTGAAATGTCGGTACAGGATAGAGGTAGATGTGTGAAAGTCAATGTAATGTCACACCGGAAAATTTACTCACCTGAGTTTCACTGGAAATATTGCTGTATGACTGACTCCCTGTTGTCGTTTTCTTCTTCCTCAGCTTCATCCTCATCACTGTCCACTGGCTCCACAGCTGCCACAACACCGTCATCTGGATCACCCTCCTGCAGAAAAGGCACCTGGCGTCGCAATGTTAAATTATGGAGCATGGAGCAGGCGATGATGATGTTGCACACCTTCTTCTGTGAGTAGAATAGGGACCCACCTGTCATATGGAGGCACCTGAACCTGGCCTTAAGAAGGCTGAAGGTGCGTTCGATAACCCTCCTAGTCCGCCCATGGGCATCATTGTACTGGTTCTCTGCCCTGGTCCTGGGATTCCTCACTGGGGTCAATAGCCAGGAAAGGTTGGGGTAACCAGAGTCCCCCAATAGCCATACACGGTGCCTCTGGATTTGACCCATCATATCAGGGATGCTGCTATTGCGCAGGATATAGGCGTCATGCACAGAGCCAGGGAACATAGCATTTACCTGCGAGATGTACTGGTCTGCCAAACAGACCATCTGGACATTCATTGAATGATAACTCTTCCTGTTCCTGTACACCTGTTCACTCCTGTGGGGGGGACCAGAGCTACATGGGTCCCATCAATGGCACCTATGACGTTTGGGATATGTCCAAGGGCATAGAAGTCACCTTTCACTGTAGGTAAATCCTCCACCTCAGGAAAAATGATGTATCTCCTTACGTGTTTCATAAGGGCAGCCAACACTCTGGACAACGCGTTTGAAAACATAGGCTGGGACATCCCTGATGCCATGGCCACTATTGTCTGAAAAGACCCACTTGCAAGGAAACGGAGCACTGACAGCACCTGCACGTCAGGGGGGATTCCAGTCGGATGGCGGATTGGTGACATCAGGTCTGGCTCCAACTGGGTATGTAGTTCCTGGATTGTGGCACGGTCAAACCTGTAGGTGACGATTAAATGTCTCTCTTCCATTGTCAACAGGTCCACCAGCGGTCGGTACACCGGAGGATTCCGCCATCTTCTCACATGTTCCAGCTGACGTTGCCTACGAAGGACAACAGCGAAGAACCAGTCATTAGTCCTCCAGGTATGTACCCACAGTCACACACAAGACTACACCACTCACAAAACACTTCCTGTATGTGTGTTGAGTGTAGGCCTAACTATGTGTGATGCAGAAGTAAATGGAGCCATGTGGGCCCCTGAAATGGCGGCTGCCTGACCTCTAAAGTGGGACAATGGGATTGTGGGGTAACAGCGCTGGCGTCACACACCGTCGCGGTAGGCGGTCGTAGACCGCAGCGCAATGCTGCATTGGTTAACATAGGACCCTATGGGTCCCAGGAGCCAATGAACAGGTGCGCTGGCGGTGATGATGCGCACCGCCGCGGACGTCACCGCCATTTTCTATCTGTTCAATCACTAGATACCTGACCTTCGACAGGAGAGGACCTACACTGCTAGTGCTGCTGTGACCTCGGTCTGGAAGCGACGATGGCTGCTGCGTCTGGGGAAAGGGCCCCTGCCTTCACTGCACAGGAGTTGGAGAAACTTGTGGATGGGGTCCTCCCCCAGTACATGCTACTCTACGGTCCTCCAGACCAACAGGTTAGTACACAGGGAGCACGTTGTATGGGCTAGGCCTGGGTGGACAGGGCTGGGGGGAAGAGTGAAGGGGGAAGAGTTCATACTACAGTAAAGAATGGGAATAAATTGGCCACATGGTCAGAGTAGGGAGGTGGCCACTCACATTGATGGTGCAGTTGGTAATGACTGTTCCTCTTCCCTTGTGCATGTCATGTAGGTCAGCGCCCACCAGAAGAGGGACATTTGGCGTGCCATCGCCAAGGAGGTCCGGACCCTGGGGGCCCACCAGAGACGGGGCACCCACTGCCGGAAGAGATGGGAGGACATTCGCCGCTGCAGCAAGAAGACGGCAGAGGCTCAGCTGGGGATGGCCTCCCAACGTGGGAAGGGTGCCCATCGCACCATGACCCCCCTGATGTTCGGGATCCTGGCGGTGGCCTACCCGGAGTTGGATGGGCGCTTGAGGACATCACAGCAGACACAAGGGGGTGAGTACAACCTCATTCTGTGGACTTTGCGTGCAGTGGAGGGTGGGTGGTGGAGGTGGGCTGTGGGTGTCCCTAGGCCAGGGCGAATTCCGTAGGCAAGGCCCCTCCGTAATGTAGGCCATGTGGCACTCTACCCCACCTCGGAAGAGTGCCAAGTTGAGATATAGTTGCCCCTGTGGCATCCATGGGCGCAGATGTCCACCATTGCCATGTAGGCCATATCCCAGAAATTGCATGTGCAGAGGCCGGGAGCACGGCGTAATGCATGGGGCTGCTGCGTCTGTCTTGTCCGCCAACGGTAGCGGTATGCCATGCACTAAAACTCTCTTACTTCTGTCTCCCCCCCTTTTTCTGCTCTCCCTGTCCTTTTGTACATCAGCATCATCAGGCGGAGGTACAGTGGCACCGGAGCACGAGGGGGCTGCATCCCACATGGCCATGGAGGGCCACACCACAGACTCTGAATGCACCAGTGGGACGGAGGGCGAGGGGAGCTTCACGTCGGCCACCGGATCAGCAACCAGCGACACGGACTCGTCTGACGATGGGAGCTCCCTTGTGGTGGCGGCACAGTACACAGTACAGCCGCCACCTCCCCTACCAGCACCGCCCTCCCTGCAGCCCCTCAGCGTTCGCCCCGTGCCCGCTCACCCAGGAGGGTGGGCATCACCTTCGCCCCAGGCACCTCAGCCCCTGCCCCAGTCACTCCTGCTGCCCTCAGTGAGGAGGCCATTGACCTCCTCAGGTCACTCACTGTTGGGCACTCTACCATTGTGAATGCCATCCAGGGTGTAGAACGAGAGTTGCAACACGGTAATGCATTCCTGGAAGGCATTCATTCTGGTCAGGCTGTCCTTCAGCGAACCCTGCAATCTCTGGCCTCAGCACTGATGGCAGCCATTGTCCCTGTGTCTAGCCTCCCCCTCCAACTTCCTCCACCCAGACCCAATCCCCTGTACCCCAGCCCATCCCAAGCACACCTACAGACCAGCATGCACACAAGTCAACACACACAAGTAGCTCAAGCAAACATAGGCACCACACACACCACAGGCACTCACACAAGCATCACACACACGGATACAGCAACATCCACTGTCTCCACTGTGTCCACCTCCTCTTCTTCTCCCTCCTCCCTCCCAGTCTCGTCTACACACACACCTGCATGCACCACATCTACAGGCACTAGGACTCGCACCAGGACACCCAGCACCACAAGCCGCTCACCTGCACTCACCACCTCCACTGCCATTTACACATCCCCTGTGTCCTCTCCCAGTGTGTCTGTGACGCCCCCTCCCAAAGTACCCAAACGCCGACAATCACTCACCCAACATCCATCCACCTCACGACAGCCTCCAGTACCTGCACCTGCACCCAAAACAGCTAAAGTGACACCTCCTAGAACCACCTCCTCTTCCTCCACTCCCAGACCCCCTCCAGCTACCCATCCCAGTGTCCGTCAGAAACTGTCCCTCTGTCAAATTGACCTTTTTGCCCCCACCCCCCTCCAATTCATCAGTCCCGTCGTAGCGCCTCAGCCAAAAAGCCTCCAGTACCAGTGGTGCGTGTTCCAGGTTTTTGGAGTGCACCGTCCACCAGGGCAGGCAGTAGGACCCGGATCCAAGGCACTGGCAGCCCACCCCCTGTAAAGGCTCCAAAATTGGACGACGGGACCGTGTCAAGACTCCTGGTGAGACAACAAGTGAAATGGGATCGAAGGCGATTGGTGAGTCAGCTGTAACTCCAAAAAAGGTGGGGAAGGTCCAGAGGAAGTATGCCTAGCCTGTTGTGAGTGTCACGGCGGAGAAGTGCGCCATCATTTCCGGCGGTCCAGACACAACCGCCAGCTAGCAGTGTAGGAGAGGACCTACACTGCTAGTGCTGCTGTGACCTCGGTCTGGAAGCGACGATGGCTGCTGCGTCTGGGGAAAGGGCCCCTGCCTTCACTGCACAGGAGTTGGAGAAACTTGTGGATGGGGTCCTCCCCCAGTACATGCTACTCTACGGTCCTCCAGACCAACAGGTTAGTACACAGGGAGCACGTTGTATGGGCTAGGCCTGGGTGGACAGGGCTGGGGGGAAGAGTGAAGGGGGAAGAGTTCATACTACAGTAAAGAATGGGAATAAATTGGCCACATGGTCAGAGTAGGGAGGTGGCCACTCACATTGATGGTGCAGTTGGTAATGACTGTTCCTCTTCCCTTGTGCATGTCATGTAGGTCAGCGCCCACCAGAAGAGGGACATTTGGCGTGCCATCGCCAAGGAGGTCCGGACCCTGGGGGCCCACCAGAGACGGGGCACCCACTGCCGGAAGAGATGGGAGGACATTCGCCGCTGCAGCAAGAAGACGGCAGAGGCTCAGCTGGGGATGGCCTCCCAACGTGGGAAGGGTGCCCATCGCACCATGACCCCCCTGATGTTCGGGATCCTGGCGGTGGCCTACCCGGAGTTGGATGGGCGCTTGAGGACATCACAGCAGACACAAGGGGGTGAGTACAACCTCATTCTGTGGACTTTGCGTGCAGTGGAGTCTGGGTGGTGGAGGTGGGCTGTGGGTGTCCCTAGGCCAGGGCGAATTCCGTAGGCAAGGCCCCTCCGTAATGTAGGCCATGTGGCACTCTACCCCACCTCGGAAGAGTGCCAAGTTGAGATATAGTTGCCCCTGTGGCATCCATGGGCGCAGATGTCCACCATTGCCATGTAGGCCATATCCCAGAAATTGCATGTGCAGAGGCCGGGAGCACGGCGTAATGCATGGGGCTGCTGCGTCTGTCTTGTCCGCCAACGGTAACGGTATGCCATGCACTAAAACTCTCTTACTTCTGTCTCCCCCCCTTTTTCTGCTCTCCCTGTCCTTTTGTACATCAGCATCATCAGGCGGAGGTACAGTGGCACCGGAGCACGAGGGGGCTGCATCCCACATGGCCATGGAGGGCCACACCACAGACTCTGAATGCACCAGTGGGACGGAGGGCGAGGGGAGCTTCACGTCGGCCACCGGATCAGCAACCAGCGACACGGACTCGTCTGACGATGGGAGCTCCCTTGTGGTGGCGGCACAGTACACAGTACAGCCGCCACCTCCCCTACCAGCACCGCCCTCCCAGCAGCCCCTCAGCGTTCGCCCCGTGCCCGCTCACCCAGGAGGGTGGGCATCACCTTCGCCCCAGGCACCTCAGCCCCTGCCCCAGTCACTCCTGCTGCCCTCAGTGAGGAGGCCATTGACCTCCTCAGGTCACTCACTGTTGGGCACTCTACCATTGTGAATGCCATCCAGGGTGTAGAACGAGAGTTGCAACACGGTAATGCATTCCTGGAAGGCATTCATTCTGGTCAGGCTGTCCTTCAGCGAACCCTGCAATCTCTGGCCTCAGCACTGATGGCAGCCATTGTCCCTGTGTCTAGCCTCCCCCTCCAACTTCCTCCACCCAGACCCAATCCCCTGTACCCCAGCCCATCCCAAGCACACCTACAGACCAGCATGCACACAAGTCAACACACACAAGTAGCTCAAGCAAACATAGGCACCACACACACCACAGGCACTCACACAAGCATCACACACACGGATACAGCAACATCCACTGTCTCCACTGTGTCCACCTCCTCTTCTTCTCCCTCCTCCCTCCCAGTCTCGTCTACACACACACCTGCATGCACCACATCTACAGGCACTAGGACTCGCACCAGGACACCCAGCACCACAAGCCGCTCACCTGCACTCACCACCTCCACTGCCATTTACACATCCCCTGTGTCCTTTCCCAGTGTGTCTGTGACGCCCCCTCCCAAAGTACCCAAACGCCGACAATCACTCACCCAACATCCATCCACCTCACGACAGCCTCCAGTACCTGCACCTGCACCCAAAACAGCTAAAGTGACACCTCCTAGAACCACCTCCTCTTCCTCCACTCCCAGACCCCCTCCAGCTACCCATCCCAGTGTCCGTCAGAAACTGTCCCTCTGTCAAATTGACCTTTTTGCCCCCACCCCCCTCCAATTCATCAGTCCCGTTGTAGCGCCTCAGCCAAAAAGCCTCCAGTACCAGTGGTGCGTGTTCCAGGTTTTTGGAGTGCACCGTCCACCAGGGCAGGCAGTAGGACCCGGATCCAAGGCACTGGCAGCCCACCCCCTGTAAAGGCTCCAAAATTGGACGACGGGACCGTGTCAAGACTCCTGGTGAGACAACAAGTGAAATGGAATCGAAGGCGATTGGTGAGTCAGCTGTAACTCCAAAAAAGGTGGGGAAGGTCCAGAGGAAGTATGCCTAGCCTGTTGTGAGTGTCACGGCGGAGAAGTGCGCCATCATTTCCGGCGGTCCAGACACAACCGCCAGCACCGTCGTCACTGGTCCAGAGACCACCACCAGAGTCACAGCCCAGGAGGGCACAAGTATCGTCACTGGTCCAGAGACCACCGTCAGAGTCACAGCCCAGGAGGGCACAAGTATCGTCACTGGTCCAGAGCCCACCGCCAGAGTCACAGCCCAGGAGGGCCCAAGTATCGTCACTGGTCCAGAGACCACTGCCAAAGTCACAGCCTAGGAGGGCCCAAGTATCGTCACTGGTCCAGAGACCACCGCCAGAGTCACAGCCCAAGAGGGGACAGGATGCCACAGCCCCGCTGGAAAATGATGGAACGTCATGCCACCCACCAATGTCCAGTGTGTAGGTCGTCATGCCACACACCAATGTCCAGTGTGTAGATCGTCATGCCACACACCAATGTCCAGTGTGTAGATCGTCATGTCACACACCAATGCCCAGTGTAGAGATCGTCATGCCACACAGCAATGTCAGTATCAGGACCGCCATGGCAAAACACCACTGAACAGTCATGAACCTCAATGGCAAAGCATCGCTGAACAGGGCAAAGACCGCCATGGTGAAGACCGCTGAACAGGGCAAAGACCGCCATGTGAAAGCACCGCTGAACTGTCATGAACCTCAATGGCAAAGCACCGCTGAACAGGGCAAAGACCGCCATGGTGAAGACCGCTGAACAGGGCAAAGACCGCCATGTGAAAGCACTGCTGAACTGTCATGAACCTCAATGGCAAAGCACTGCTGAACAGGGCAAAGACCGCCATGGTGAAGACCGCTGAACAGGGCAAAGACCGCCATGTGAAAGCACCGCTGAACTGTCATGAACCTCAATGGCAAAGCACTGCTGAACAGGGCAAAGACCGCCATGTGAAAGCACCGCTGAACAGTCATGAACCTCAATGGCAAAGCACTGCTGAACAGGGCAAAGACCGCCATGGTGAAGACCGCTGAACAGGGCAAAGACCGCCATGTGAAAGCACTGCTGAACTGTCATGAACCTCAATGGCAAAGCACCGCTGAACAGGGCAAAGACCGCCATGTGAAAGCACCGCTGAACAGTCATGAACCTCAATGGCAAAGCACCGCTGAACAGGGAAAAGACCGCCATGGTGAAGACCGCTGAAAAGGGCAAAGACCGCCATGTGAAAGCACCGCTGAACAGTCATGAACCTCAATGGCAAAGCACCGCTGAACAGGGCAAAGACCGCCATGGTGAAGACCGCTGAACAGGGCAAAGACCGCCATGTCAAAGCACTGCAGAACAGGGCATGGACCGTGTAGGAATGAATGGACCGCCACATCAGGCATCCTTATCCCATGTGCAGCTGGGACAGTGACAGGACAAGAACTTTCACGGTGAGACCCATCCAGTCTGGGCACCAGTCCCCCTCCAGAACAAGAGGAGACCTGCATCTACTTGAGAGACTGTGGCTTTGCACTCCCCAGGATGACACAGTGGGCAAGCCACCCACTGTAGAGACTTGAGAGACTGTGGCTTTGCACTCCCAGGATGGCACAGTGGGCAACCCGCCCACTTGTGAGACTTGAGAGACTGTGGCTTTGCACTCCCCAAGATGGTACAGTGGGCAACCCACCCACCGTAGAGACTTGAGAGACTGTGGCTTTGCACTCCCCAGGATGGTACAGTGGGCAAGCCACCCACTGTAGAGACTTGAGAGACTGTGGCTTTGCACTCCCCAGGATACATCAATGGGCATGGAGCCCCGTCGTGGATCTGGCTTCGCATTCAAGTGGCTGAGGTGCCCCCTCTTCCCTTCCCCCTGAGGTGCCTGTTTTATTTCTATCTGATGCCCCAGCAGTGTTCTCTCCGATTTTGGTCAGGTAGCTATTGTAGGCCTCGCCCATGCATTTTTGGACTGTTGGTGCACGGACATTGTTGTGTACATATCTGCACTACTTCTCGTCTTGTATATAATTATGACAGATTTTCAAATATAGATCTGTATATTTTTGTATGACATGTATATTGGCACATTACATTGTTTGACCGATTTTCGCTTTGTGTATTCATTCTTCCGGGGGGATTGTGGGTTGTTACTGTGATTTTTGTGAATGCATTGGTGTGTATGTTGTAATATGCGAGGGTGGGGGTGTTTGGTGGGTGTCCCCCTAACTTTTGCCTCCCACCTCTCCCGTGTCATAGGTGCAGTACTCACCGGTATCTTCTGCGCCTACTTCGCTGTTGGTCGTAAAGGAGCAGAAAGACAAGGGCAGGTAGTATTTGGAGTTCGGGGTCCATGGAGTCGTCGTTCCTCGTGGGATATGTTCAGGTGAGCGTTTTCCCATAACAAAAGCTGTTTCCGCCGTGTTTTTATCCACGGTGAATCCGCCCCGGAAAAGGTTGCGGATTGGCGGGTTGTAATAGTGTGGGCGGTACATTGTCTCCCGCCTGTCTGTTGGCGGTGACCGCCGCGCTGCTAGTCTGTACCGCTGTGGCGGTAGGTGTGTTAAAGTGGCTGTCTTTGTTGGCGGTTTCCGCCAGGGTCATGATTCCCTTTTTTTGTCCGTCGGCCTGTTTGCGGTATTACTGCACCTTTTACACCGTCCGCCAGGGTCGTAATGACCCCCATTGAATCCCATCTGGAGTGGGAAACCTGTCACACCACTGAGGCCCTTATTTGGGCAAAATGTACACGATAGAGTACAAATAATAACAAAAACAACCAAAAATGGCCATTAACTGGAAATACGATTACCCCGTGCACTCAGTGAAATACCCTGTTTAAAGTCTGTAGCACACATTAATAATGCCGCTAAAATTTAATAAAAGCTTTATCGCTAATGTAAAAAGCTTCCCTGACCAAAGTAATTAATAATAAAATGAAACTGGACTAGTAATTTATGTTTTATTAGACGGAAAGTCCATTTGACTCTATCCATACTTGCTAACATTTTAGGCAGCAAAGCGCGAGATGAAAAAAATATATATTAGGGAGAATATATTTTGCTCCTTGACTGCTATTAGAGGGGAAGCAATTTCGAGAAGGAGACAGCGGAACTAAATGTATTTTGTTCTATAAAATTGGGATTTCGCCGGTTGAATGGGGTTTATTGGTTTGCATACTCTAAGCGCAACATGTATTTGCCTCATGGGTCACGTTTCAGGTTGTAGCGCGTCTTCTTTAAATGACAGGACCTCGCTTGCAAAGGCCCTTTGCCGCGTCATGACTACTGTCTAGCGAAATGCCTGTGTACAAACATACACCGCAATAGTGCGTACCGACAGTAGGAGCGATTCTGTGAGGGCAGACGTAATATGATTCAAAAGAATTACCATCTCATATTTGATCAGTTTGTCGCTCCCTATCCCTCAAAGTCGCTGTGTTCAGGCGCGCCTTAGACGACCCCGACCAGCACCAGCAACAGACTAGCGAGCCCCCAACATGGCGACCGTGGGTGATGGAGAGAAACTGAACCCAGGGGAGCAGGAGGACTCTCAGGACAGGGAGATGGAGTCGGAGGGAGAACCCTGCGAGGAACCGGAGGAGGGGTCTTCTTCCGAAGAGGACGAGGATGACGACAAGGAGAACGAGGCGGAGATCCAGCGGTTGGAGGAGCAGGTGGGGTTGGGGTGGGAAGGTGGGAAGCTGTGGGGAAGAATGTTCCTTGAGAGAAGGGCGGGGATACTATGTGCTTTTTAAATGTAATATTATGATTCGTGCTCGGGATGTCTGACCTAAGAGCACTTTAAATTATAGTGCATCACTGGAGGGTTCCGAGTACCATTAGGATAATGAATACATTGCAACTGTACACCGCTCCATACCCTTTACTCGAAGGGCTGTGATTTATTTTGCTTCACTTGTAGCAGGATGGTTGGTGTAAATACAGAACATAGTTTTTGTTTCTATAACATGACTGAGTAGCAAGTGATGGCAACGTTATATTAGAAATTCATAAGTTGGCGTAATAAGAAGGTCAAAAGTGATCTGTGTTAATGACAACTATGAGGGTAGCAGGTAATGGGTACTTTATAGGTCTTCTGGTGTCATCGAAGAGCTTTTGATTGTGCTAATGTATGTGTAATATGCTTACTAATTAGCGTTTCAGCCTACGCTCTTCATCCACTGGTCTGTCATTGTCTCATTAACGTATTTCTTCCACCCTCTACAATATACAGCATTAAGTATGGGGCTTTGGGTCTGTCCACTTACGCTACTGGTTAACGTCATAATACGTAACTGCATTTCACCCTTTCATAATGTGCACATCTGCACCCAAAGTAATTCGCTTGGGTGCTAAGCACCCACAAATGTTTTTGCTTTTTACATTGTTTATTGTTTTAGCTTCACGACGTTTACCCGGCAATAAAGTTTTGCAAAAAACCATGACAACCAAAACAAAAACACAATCAAAGCCAAAAGGCTGGCAGCCAGAGCCAGACCTATTGTCTTTGCCATTGTTTGATTTCAATGCAGTTCAGGCTGACTTTAGTTTGCCACTTCCTTTATAGCAGGATCATAGAGTGACACGCGGTCAGGTGGTTATTTGAGAAACTAGATGGCATTTAGAGAAGAAATGCTGTCCAATATTAACGGTATACGGTGCATAAGATAAGAACTGGTTTCAGCTATGAATATAAAGGATTGTTTTTGCAAATATATATAGTGCATGTTTATTTAAGGTACTCTGTGCAGACATAAACAGTACCTGGGTCATATATTGTTTATATTGACTGACGGTTGTGGAGGAAAGTAGGACAGAGGGATGAGGAGATAATTAGTTGGGGAAGCTTTCAAGGTTTGAAGGTGGATCTTCAGAACAGTTTTGAAAGGGGTAGATAATGTGAAGTGATTGACAGAACTTGTTTGTTTGTAGCAAGTGTTTGAAAAAAGTGATGCAGTACTGAGTGGTTTAGGAGTAGCAATGCGGTTTACATTAATGTGAATCCTGGTCTCTCGTGAGACTTCGCCTGGATTCCATGAGTGGGTTGTGCCTAGAATTTGAATCCAGCTAGTTGGAAGTTCAGCTGTTGCAAAGATCTCACTGGACTAGAAGTCCGCACCTTATGGTTTTGTGCAGCACAGTAGACACGGCTTACCGAGTGAAGACACTTTCAGAGGTTTAACATTTCCTCATCAGGTTTAATTTGAGTGTCACATCGTCACTGGTGTATGGCAAGTGTTAAAGCTCTCTCCCATATGTGCATATAAACAGCTTTATATACACGTAAATGACAACCCCTTAGCATCTTACAACTTCCTTATAAGTCTGTGTGTATTTGCAGGATATGTGGAGCAGGAAATGCAGCTCTATTTAGAACTACAACAAATCTGCAAATATCGCAGGAGTATATTCTAAGAGTTTAATAGATGTTGCTGTTCATTCAGTCAGTAGTGTATGTTCCAGTTGACTCTGTTCTTGTCAAGCATATGGCTTCAGGTAGTGGTTAGTGACTGTACTTGCAAACTGACTGGATTTAGACCGGGCACGTCTAACGATTGATCTAGTGACCTTTGTAGTATCTGGAAAACCAAGAATACATGTGTTCAGCTACTGCTTGGACAGAGGTAAATCATGTGAATTTGCTGTTACAGCAGTTGATAATCAGAATAGACAAACTACAGTGAAAATAAAACATGATAAACATAGGAATAGCAGCTGGAATAGGGCAAATGTATGTATTGCCTTCATGTGTGCTGCAGTCCATTTTAAACCTACATCCATCCACAAGGGCTTATTTTTTTGGTTGAGTGCGCAAGCGCTCTAATGCGTTGTAATCTCTCTATGGGCCTTTAAACACGCCTGCAGCACGCCCATCACTATCACTTGTTCATGGGCTTGCCTTTCAAAAATCCTTTGTTATAATTGGTAAATGCTTAACATTTGTCCATTCTTGGGGCAGTTTTGTTACTGCCTTGGCCATCGACACATAGATAATTGCACGTTTGCTGATACGTTTGTCTGCAAGCAAACTTTTTTCCTTTTGTGTCTCTCCTTCGCCCTCACGCTCATGCAAATACAGCCAATTCAGAAAGTTGCACTATGAAAATGTTTTGTTGAGATAAACTGGCATATTAGAATTATAATGGCTACGATAGAACTAGCATTTGCAATGCAATGAGTCTCGCGTTTCCTCGAGTTAGAGCTATTAGCATTGTAAATTCCTAACTGGACTTTTCTTGCCACATAAATTGAAATGAAGAGTAAAACAGTTGACATAAGCAAGCCAATTCAAAGCGCCACGGCCGCCGTGAGAGACTAATCCTGGCTTCTACACTTTACTATATTGTGTGATCCTAGGCAATTGTTTTATAACCACTTTCCCTCCTTTTTCATTATCGTATATGAGGATCTCGAAATACACTACTTCAGGAGGAGTGCTATACAAAACCTTCTCTTCTGTTAGATTTTATAAATCATGATGATGTTCATGCAAAATATAAACCCAGGCTACCCAAATAGTGCACATAACTCCCTTGCCTATTACTTTACAATTGGCATTGTTGTCCGGAGGGAGGGTGAAAGTTTCTAAATTCTAAACTATCCCTTTAAAAAAAACCAAAAAAAAAAAACTTCTCAATGAACTGATACAATCTGATGTACTAAGGTGAAACGGTTGTGCACGTTAATGATTTAGACTTTTTGAATTTTGAACAGACTATCATATTTTTACACTGCTAGATGTCTTTGAAAGATGAAGGTGCTTCTAAATTTAAGCTGTGCAGAATATCCTCTTTACTACCTTTCTTTAGCTTAAATTGACTTTTAGCGAAATGCTTTCCTGTTTATTTAACATCTTTTAAATGTTTATCTTGGTTGGAGTCCAGTGCTCCTGTTGACTAGGGGGCCGCAAGTAAAGGTCAGAAGGGCCGCCCTTAGAGTATCGCTGTCATATTTCAACTGCTGAAATACAGAGACAAGGATGTACTGTTCAACACTGCTGGGTGGAAAGTCGAAATGCAAATAAGAGGTGCCGTGTAATATTGTTTCCAGACTGTACCCAAGTACAAAAACAGCTTCTCTCCTTTGAACCTGTGAAAAAGAAATGCAAGAGACAAAAATATGAAATATTTGGTGTTCTTTCTTGCAAAACTGAAAATTCTTCATGAAGGTTGAGAACACTTTTTCACTACGGCAAGTCAAGCCTGGGATTGGCAAGAATGCGAGGACAACTCAAAACTGGACCATGCAGACTCAAAGATAAAGAACCAGGGGCCAGATGTAGCAAGGCTTTTGCGCCTCTCAAACAGCGAAAATCGCAATTTGCGAGGCGCAAAAGCCACATCGCGATGTCCATTCCCATTTTGCGTGTCGGTACCCTGGTTACCGACTCGCAAAATGGGACTGCGAGTCGCAAATAGGAAGGGTTGTTCCCCTTCCTATTTGTGAGTCGCATTGCGATGTAGGATTGCTTTGTGAACTCGGTCGCAAAGCAATTTGCAGTTACCACCAGTGTCACACTGGTGGTAACCCATTCGCAAAAGGGAAGGGGTCCCCATGGGACCCCTTCCCCTTTGTGAATGGCCTTGAAAACATTTTTTCAGAGCAGGCAGTGGTCCTATGGACCACTGTCTGCTCTGAAAAAATGAAACTGAAACGTTTCATTTTTCATTTTGTAATGCATCTCGTTTTCCTTTTAAGGAAAACGGTCTGCATTACAAAAAAAAAAACTGCTTTATTTAAAAAGCAGTCACAGACATGGTGGTCTGCTGACTCACAAGGGGGTCACAATTTGAGACCCACCTCATTAATATTAATATTAATGAGGTGGGCATTTGCCATCCGGCAATGCGACTCGCAAATTGCCGGAATTTCGTACATCCTGCCCCAGATCCCTAAACAACAAACAAAATAAAACATACCGCAGATCATAATATGAGGGAGCAGTGTAAACCAAACATGCAGATGGCACTCACAAATAAAACAAGGAACCAAATGGGTCTGAAAAGGAAAGGATTCTTTACATGAGTCTGCCCAATTAAACATTAAAGCACCCCCCCCCCCCCCCCTCAACTCCCAACCTAATCCATGGTGATTAGCTTTAGCCTTTTGACCGTATCATGGGAATAGCTGGGTTTGCGAAGACTTGATTACAGTCATTAATATTGATTTCTGTTCTTTTATTCTTACATTTTTGATAGTTTATTTTGGAAATGTTTGATGTTGGAAATGCAAACGCCACAATGGCATGCATGTGTATTAGAATATGGTCAATGCCCCTGGTCATGGATAGAAACACGGGCACACAAACAGTGCCCAAATGTGATTTAAGTTAGGGTTATGTGTACAGAGAGCTAGAATTAAGTAAACTAGGCAGCACGAAGGCAACGCTTATATTCAGTCAAGCAAAGGAATGGGCACAGTCACAATAATGTCATGGGATACCAAGAGGTTAGATAACTGTGTCAACGAGAGTAAGAGTGGGGGCATATCTACGTAGGCAAGAGGAACAGATAGTATGCCTGCTCAAAACACATGCACTTTCTGATGAAGGTAATTGGATGGGGACATTCTGTCATGCCAGTTTTAGTACATATGTGAAGGGGGTAGGTCTATAGTTAGCCCCTAGTGTGTCTTTTACATAGAAAAAATACAGAGGGTGATTAACTTACCTGGGAAATTAAATGGTAGAAAAATAACACTAGTGGGATTTTATGCCCCAAATATTGATTGTTACTTTCTATGTGAGCTTTAGTGGTAAAATGACCCCATATTTGAGGTCCGCTGTGATTTGGATGGGTGAATTTAATTGTGTTCTAAATGGCGCTATGGGGAGGATGCTGCAGTGGTTTACATATAAACAGAGAATGTCTTGGATCTTTGCATGAAGCTATGGAGGAATTTAATTTAGTGGCCATTTGGAGATCACACAACCCCATAGTCCGAGAATACCCACATTATGCGCAACCCCAAAACAATTACTCTACAAGAGATTTTGTGCTGGTGGACAGGCCCCATACACAGTATATTTCAGCAGTCAAATACATGGGCACGGTTTTGTCTGATCATTCACCTGTGTGCTTCAAATACAACATGGATGTATACAGGCCCAGTATACTAACGCAGAAACTGTCAATATCAGCTCTGAACCATGGGGAATTCTGTTAATCATGGGAAGCGCAATAAAAGACTATTTTAGCTTTAACAAGAACACCGCTAGCAATAGGGGTACAGAGTGGCATGCCCTAAAAGTGGTAATGGGAGGAATAGCGACCTCCCAGGTTACCTCACTGATTAAACAATTGGATGCATCGCTCCTCATTAAGAAACAGGCATTAACAAGACTACAAAAAACACCGTGAACTGGCTTCACAAACGAATGCTTGAGGGACTTGGATCTGAAATACTGTAAAATACATTAGTGAAGGGACTTCTCCAAAACAGGTCATTTTAGCAGGTATTAACACAGAGGCGGTGGCAAACTGGCTACATTTTTGGCCTGGCCTTTGAAGAAAGAATTAGCACCCACAAACATTACTGCTGTGAGAGATGCCCGGCGGGAACCCATTATACACAATAAGGAATAAACAGTGTTTCTCAAATGTTATAACTGGTTATATGCAAATCCAAAGGTGTCGAGTTGACGGCGATATACCTCATGCTCACCATTCAGGGATTATGAAGGTTATTTCAGGAACAAAGAGAGCAGTTAGATGTTAGACAAAACCAATTACCTATAAATGCTTTTGTAAGAAAAATTAGACAACAAAATACACATACAACCAAGATTAGCCAACATGCCTTAGGTCGGGGAGTAGCAAAAATGAACAGAGAATCCCTTTGACCTTTCATCATGTGACAACATGGGCGAGTGCAAAGGTGTGGATGATTTGGTTACACTGTAGTGATGCAACAAATATCTCTACTTCATGGATGCATCACCTTGGCACACTTATAAATTCTGGCAAAGTACAAATTACTACCACTGATTCACATGTGTATGCATTAGGTAGCCAACACAGAAAACGTTGTGATCAGAGATCCCCAAAAATGGATGTCCAACAGTGCAACATTATGGAGGTGTTCTGTCAGTGAGTTGATTCTAGTAGGCCTATGGAAGGATATTACCTGAATGTTGCCACCAGAAAGAGGGCACATGGCTCTGTTTAAGTACTACAGAAGAATTTGACTGGATGAATGAGCACATCCTCCTAGCACCCAAAATCCCTAAGAGCATCGGCAGTGCGACAACACATTATATGCACATGTAGCAGAAAGGCCAGCTCATAAGTAAAGAAAGGGCAAGAAAACATCACTCTGCACCCAAAGGAGACGGTGATAGTGATTTGGGGACATAGTTTAATATAGGAGAGTACCAGTGCTTTCAGTGGGACAAAACAGATCCAGGAACTATACACTGCAATTAAAAATGAATAACCATTACTGAAGGAATTCACAGATAATTTGTTTCAGCCAATTCAGAAAGCTGCATTATGAAAATGTTTTGTTGGGGATAAAATAGCATATTAGAATTATAATGGCTACAATAGAACAAGCATTTGCAATGCAATGGGTCTTGCGTTTCCTTGAGTTAGAGCTATTAGCGCTGTAAATTCCCAACTGGACTTTTCTTGCTCCATGAAATGAAAAGTAAAACAGTTGCCATAAGCAAGTCAATTCTAAGTGCCACAGCCAGCGTGAGCGATTAATCCTGGCTTCTGCACATAACTAAATTGTGTGATGCCAGGCAATTGTTTTATAACCACTTTCCCTTCTTTTTCATTATCACGTATGAGGATCTCGAAATACACTACTTCAAGATGTGTGCTGTACAAACTTTTCTCTTTTGTTAGATTTAATAAACCATAATGTTGTTCTTGCAAAATTTAAACCCAGGCTACCCAAAAAGTGCAATATTTGCAGAGGCCAGGATTAATCCCATGTTTTTGGTTTACCATTATGCAACACAGGATCTAGATATATATGCTTTGTTTCCATTACACATACCTTGACCGCCACCCTGCTGGCAGCAATGCAGCACTCCATCACATCACAGACCAAACTTGGTGGCCCCTGGAAAAAACCTTTGCGAGTTTCCATGCCCTAGGAGGTGCTCTTAGTGCAAGAGGGAGTGCTGGCATTCTATTTGCCCTTTCAATTAAAAAGAAATATGATGGCACTTTACATTTCAAATTGTTTTGGATCCAATCTCCCAGGTGCCGCTCCTGGTATTCTCTTTCAGTTTTCTCCAGCATACCCACAAGTCTCACTTTATTTTGGTGTGATCTCCTTTAAGTGTCTTCTGCGAAGGTTTCCAGCATTGTGCAAGAGATTGTACAGTGTTTTAAATGTTGCTACGGTAGGCTAGTTGTCTCCTGTCTGCACCTCAGCCTGGACACTTTTTTAAAGAGCCTGCACAGGTCTACCCGCCCCAGGTTCAAGTCATTTACAATTCCGTCTACTTTAGTTTTTGGTGATGCTCTTGTTTCTGTTACAGCTTTAAGTGTATCAGTCAGCATAGGTTTCATTACCTCCTGTGGCATTGCTCTTAGGTCCACCTCACTGATAGCCTGGCATCTAGAGTACTTCTCTTTGTTGATCTGGGTTGCAGGTGCCATGATGGCTTTATCATTCACCACTATGAGTGTATGTACAGACTCACTATCTGCACGGTTAGCAGCAACCACTGTGCCTCTGGACCGCTACATGATTAAATCGGCCTTCCTCCCGGCAGGTACAGCCTGTCAGGGTCCTGGATAAGTCAATGTCCAAGCTGCTCATCACGATCTCAACGGGCAGCAATGTCTCAGGCATGCACCTCTCCCAGTGGCTTTGTTTTGCCAACATTTAATGCGGTCTTACTTTTTCAGGACACATACTTGTTCATTCAGATAGACCTACTTATCTTGCGTTAGATTCTTTCCTTTGCAAGTGCAGTGTTCTCCTCCTGCAGTTAGCACTGCACCTACTGGCACCTGCCACCTGTCCTGTCCACTCTCTGTGTGTCCTTAAGTGCAGTTTAGCTGATCCCATCAGCCTGGTCCTTGTAAGCCAGGCTGCCGCTCTTATCCAGCAGAAGGGATGCACTGACAGCGTCTATGGTATCCTGGCCCACAGAGAACCTTTGACACTAATGGAGTGGGCCTTCCGCTCAGCCTTCGCTTCTGTCCTACCACTTACTGTCTTTCTAGTATGTCTATGAGTGTATGTACAGACTCACTATCTGCACGGTTAGCAGCAACCACTGTGCCTCTGGACCGCTACATGATTAAATCGGCCTTCCTCCCGGCAGGTACAGCCTGTCAGGGTCCTGGATAAGTCAATGTCCAAGCTGCTCATCACGATCTCAACGGGCAGCAATGTCTCAGGCATGCACCTCTCCCAGTGGCTTTGTTTTGCCAACATTTAATGCGGTCTTACTTTTTCAGGACACATACTTGTTCATTCAGATAGACCTACATATCTTGCGTTAGATTCTTTCCTTTGCAAGTGCAGTGTTCTCCTCCTGCAGTTAGCACTGCACCTACTGGCACCTGCCACCTGTCCTGTCCACTCTCTGTGTGTCCTTAAGTGCAGTTTAGCTGATCCCATCAGCCTGGTCCTTGTAAGCCAGGCTGCCGCTCTTATCCAGCAGAAGGGATGCACTGACAGCGTCTATGGTATCCTGGCCCACAGAGAACCTTTGACACTAATGGAGTGGGCCTTCCGCTCAGCCTTCGCTTCTGTCCTACCACTTACTGTCTTTCTAGTATGTCTCACGGGCCATCTTATTTGTGGCCTGCAGCACTGGCCTCAAAGGTAGACCCCGCCACCAGGAGTTCCTTCACTGGCGGCTGCCACAGTCCCTGTCCACTATTTATTTTTTAATGCTTTAACATTCCAATTGGCTAACTTTCAAGCCAGTGCTGTGCTTCAGTGAAAAACAGCGTTATTTCCAGGCAGGTATCAGCTTCGCCAGCACCTTCTTGCTCCATTTTAATCTGTGCTCTGTTGGTCAGGTGGCAGGGGTGGGGGAGTTAGGGAGGTGACTCTTTTAGCCGCAGATTTCTTGCAGTTCACAGTAGTACCGTGAATCATTCATGTGCACATTTTATTTACTATTTTGGCTTTTTTGGTTGTTTCCTGTACCCGCTTTCTGCTTTCTTATGTGATAAACCTGGTCTAAAGTAACGTCTTTAAAACTATAAGACAAACCTGTATTTTATTGAATAAGTGTCAATCATTTTATAGCTTCATCCTTTTTCCTCAATATATTTGATTAGCTTTAACATTTTTCTAAATTTGTAGACCTTTTTAAAGTCCAAAACAGGGTTGCTTAAACTTAGTAAAGTTTCCAGCTGACTTGTGGAATGTGTTGCAGAAACATATGCACAGTGCATTTCAGTTCCGAGTTCCCCATTTAAACTTTGTCCAACTCATTTCACAATATTAATGCTCCAGACACTTATTTTTTTTACAGTTTTTGTAATTGCTCAAACCACAATTTGTTACCTCAAGGCAAATTGAGTTGGTCTGGGGTGGCGAGAGAAGTGAGGTAGACTTAGACCACATTTCAACATATATGCCAAATCAACAGCAAAATATGTGGGGCCTGTTTGGTTTATAGTTACATTGTTGCACCTAAAATATAAAAACAGAAGCATTCATACCCAAAGCGCCTCATAAATGTGTACAGTTCCCTTCTTGATGAGGTACATTTTAACAACACATACATTTATGATGGTGGAGAGTAGTTTTCTTGGTATGAAAGATATGAAAGAGTTTACCTTAGATAAGAATATTATTGGAAACAACATCAAGCTAAACATTGTGAGCATGAAATGCTCTTAATCATACATGGCCTGCTTTGGAAGCTGCTACGTGTAGCAAATATGTGGGGAAATCTACCAAAACAGGAGCTAAAGTCTCATTGAAGAGGGGTACGGGCTAAGAAAATACACAGTGCAAAGTTGTCTTTTCAGTCCTCCTCGACCAGGTGGAATAATAAAGGCTCACAAAGACCATTTTCAAAATCTATGCATCTGACAGAAGTAGCACTGACTGTTGGATTGAGTCCCACCGCATTATTTAGCTCCTCAGTTTTTGAATGGAAATACTTTATATACATGAACAACTGCTACAGTTTTTTAGATTCTGTCTGTACGTATGTTATGTGGAGGCAGAGCATAATCGTTATATTCCTTATCTTTTTTTATAGCTGTAAGAAAACGTTATTTTTGCTTTTCTTTTAAGCTTTCCATCAATGCCTTCGACTATAACTGCCATGTGGACCTGATAAAACTGCTCCGTCAGGAAGGAGAACTGGGAAAACTAAGACGGGCTCGACAGAAGATGAGTGAGCTTTTTCCATTGACCGAAGGTATCAAAAACTGCTCAACTCTTTTTGCACAATAACCTTTTGTTATTATAATTGACTTACTACTATATTTTCAGGATAAAGATTTTCTGACTAGCTTCAGAGAAATAGAGATTTCCAGTGATAAATGGTGTTTTTTAATTGATCCTGTCCTGATTTCCAGTATAAACCTTTTTGTTTTACTCAAAACAGAGCAACTTTAGGCAAATCACACATTTTACTTTCATGCTGATGATGTCTTTGAGCTTAAGTGATCTCTGCCATTGCACCAGTCAGTTGTCTTTATGTTGTTTTTAACTCTGAACAGGACTAAAATATTTTCATTAAGGTTCAGTTTTGAGTTTCATGATCATTAGGTCTCACCTGTGGCAGCATGCATAAGCTTTCGCGTGCTATAATCTCTTGTAATGAACTTCTTCTGAATATCTTTATTGACCATTTTACAGTCATTCAAATGACATGTGTGGTACATGACCAGGATAATTGAGCAACAATATATATCGTTCACATGTCTTGTCATAAAGCATAGACCAAATCATTGTAAATCTGTGTCTGAGTTACCCGTTGTGTAACGGAAGTTCCAGTGTAGTCCAGTTCCATCTTTGGCTAGCCAGCAATAACATAACAATTAAACAGTAACATTAGTCCTAAGGTCTGTACTTTTTAAATTTATCTGAGTTTGGTGGTGGAAAAGATGACAGGCCGGGAGTCCATAATGATGTGCAAGTTTAGGATGAGGGTGCTAGTTTAGTGTTGTACCTATATGCATTTGGGCTCCGGCCCACATCCCATGTGAACCATCTGCTTGCGGCAGTCCACAGAAGTCGAGTTGTCCTAGCATATCAGTTTACCCAACACGTGGAAACCTTGGGTGGAAGTGACCCTAAGGGATAAGCGTCCTTTGAAGGGCCTTTCAGACACAAGCTGTACCAATGTATCTCAATCCTAAACTGCTGAACTGTCTAGTGTTCTAAATTGTGGCTGTCACCCAGCGTTACTGATGAACCTTAATCCAGCTATGCGGCCCTCTTGTAATTGCAACACTTCATGCCCATGTGGAGCTCTGCCAGTGTACCTAATTACTGCTCAGCAGCAGCTCTGCACCAGTTGCAGTGGTCTTCCATTCATCCCTAACAATTTACTTAATTCTGAGAAGTTGAACCACCTGTTATTCCAGTAATGGAACATAAACAGCCCTGCACATGTACCTCAATAGTGTCTGTTATTCCTGTATGTACCAAAGCTCTACTATTTCACCTCTTCCTTGAGGGGCAGCCGCCTCTGATATTCCTGTACTTCACCCTCTCAAATAGTATTATTAATCCACTTTGATCCCGACATACAGCAGTACCCTTGTTGGGACGGTAAGTCTTTTGCATGTCTCTGGAGAGCATGCTTCCCCTGCTTTATAGTGATCTACAGGCAAGTCACTTAAAAGTTACTATATGTTTTCTAGATCCCTACCTCAGTGAACATGACAATAATGCAGGTACACTGAGGAGCTCCCTGTTTACATGGACTGAGACCCTAGAGCTTAGCTCTGGGGTTGAGGAGGGCGAGCATAGTGCACCCCTATCTCACAGAGAGTGGCTTCTGCCTCTCTACCAAGGCGGTGGTAGACTGACAGTGGCGGCAGCAATAATTCAGTAGCCAGGTGTTTTGCTTTCACTTATGACCGAGCTGACAATAAAATCTCTGGAATGCACTTCTTAGTTCAAAAAAGACATTTATTATTACTTAACCATGAGGTTCCTAAAAAAATGAAGGAGATTAGTAGGTCAAAGGCACACGTTTAAAAATAGTCACAGCAATGAAAGGAAAATATATCAAAGTGAGTCTCAACTGCAATGTACACAGCAAATATATGTGATTATACTATAGCATAATTGTAAAGCAAAGGATAAAGCAAAAATTCATCACTGTAGGGCTTGCCAAGCTCTTCAATTTTCTCATGCCAGCAAGAAGATGACCCCTCTTCAACTGCGAGAAAGAGATCCTCACCCTCACGGGAAACTGTCAGGCATTTGACGTCCAATTCTGACCGAGGTCTCGGAAATTCCCTCACTACTGAGCAGGGCCACCTCTTTTCTAGTTTAAAAAAACCCAAAGGTCTTCCTGGAGAAAACCCCTCCTCTCATGGAAAAATACAAACATGCTGGCTGCTGTAGGTCAGAGTTGGAAGAAAAACGTTGAAAACTGGCCAGCCTTTCAAGGCTCTCCTTCCAAGGCCGCACCTTCCCTGCACTGGAGAAAACAAAAAATATGTACTTTCTTATCAGGAGCTGTTCGTGTTCGGTGAGAGAAATACGAAGTACCAAGCTTAGTTTACCATGTGGAAAAACATAGCTCATCTGCTATGTCTCAACTGCACAAAAGCTGTTTTTCAAAAGGAGTATAGCGCTCCTGTAGGAAGTTGGCTCTGTATGTGCTATTTCAAAGTAAGGAATAGCATGCACAGAGTCCAAGGGCTCCCCTTAGAGGTAAGATAGTGGCAAAAAGAGATAATACTAATGCTCTATTTTGTGGTAGTGTGGTCGAGCAGTAGGCTTATCAAAGGAGTAGTGTTAAGCATTTGTTGTACATACACACAGGCAATAAATGAGGAACACACACTCAGAGACAAATCCAGCCAATAGGTTTTGTTATAGAAAAATATCTTTTCTTAGTTTATTTTAAGAACCACAGGTTCAAATTCTACATGTAATATCTCATTTGAAAGGTATTGCAGGTAAGTACTTTAGGGACTTTGAATAATCACAGTAGCATATATACTTTTTACATAAAACACAATAAGCTGTTTTAAAAGTGGACACAGTGCAATTTTCACAGTTCCTGGGGGAGGTAAAGTATTGTTAGTTTTAGCAGGTAAGTAAATTACCTACAGGGTTCAGTTTTGGGTCCAAGGTAGCCCACCGTTGGGGGTTCAGAGCAACCCCAAAGTTACCACACCAGCAGCTCAGGGCCGGTCAGGTGCAGAGGTCAAAGAGGTGCCCAAAACACATAGGCTTCAATGGAGAGAAGGGGGTGCCCCGGTTCCAGTCTGCCCGCAGGTAAGTACCCGCGTCTTTGGAGGGCAGAGCAGGGGGTTTTTGTAGGGCACCGGGGGGGACACAAGTCCACACAGAAAGTACACCCTCAGCAGCGCGGGGGCGGCCGGGTGCAGTGTGTAAACTGGCGTCGGGTCAGGCAGGCAAGGGGGGGGGCTCCTCGGGGTAGCCACCACCTGGGCAAGGGAGAGGGCCACCTGGGGGTCACTCCTGCACAGGAGTTCCGTTCCTTCAGGTGCTGGAGGCTGCGGGTGCAGGGTCTTTTCCAGCCGTCGGGAAATAGAGTTCAGGCAGTCGCGGTCAGGGGGAGCCTCGGGATTCCCTCTGCAGGCGTCGCTGTGGGGGCTCAGGGGGGACAACTTTGGTTACTCACGGTCTCGTAGTCGCCGGAGGGTCCTCCCTGAGGTGTTGGTTCTCCACCATTCGAGTCGGGGTCGCCGGGTGCAGTGTTGCAAGTCTCACGCTTCTTGCGGGGATTTGCAGGGGTCTTTAAATCTGCTCCTCTGTAACAAAGTTGCAGTTCTTTTGGAGCAGTGCCGCTGTCCTCGGGAGTTTCTTGTCTTTCTTGAAGCAGGGCAGTCCTCGGAGGATTCAGAGGTCGCTGGTCCCTTGGAAAGCGTCGCTGGAGCAGGTTTCTTTGGAAGGCAGGAGACAGGCCGGTAAGTCTGGGGCCAAAGCAGTTGGTGTCTTCTGTTCTTCCTCTGCAGGGGTTTTTCAGCTCAGCAGTCCTCTTCTTCTTGTACTTTCAGGAATCTAAATTCTTAGGTTCAGGGGAGCCCTTAAATACTAAATTTAAGGGCGTGTTTAGGTCTGGGGGGTTAGTAGCCAATGGTTACTAGCCCTGAGGGTGAGTACACCCTCTTTGTGCCTCCTCCCAAGGGGAGGGGGTCACATCCCTAATCCTATTGGGGGAATCCTCCATCTGCAAGATGGAGGATTTCTAAAAGTTAGAGTCACTTCAGCTCAGGATACCTTAGGGGCTGTCCTGACTAGTCAGTGACTCCTCCTTGTTTTTCTCATTATTTTCTCCGGCCTTGCCGCCAAAAGTGGGGGGCCGTGGCCGGAGGGGGCGGGCAACTCCACTAGCTGGAGTGTCTTGCGGTGCTGGCACAAAGGGGTGAGCCTTTGAGGCTCACCGCCAGGTGTGACAGCTCCTGCCTGGGGGAGGTGTTAGCATCTCCACCCAGTGCAGGCTTTGTTACTGGCCTCAGAGTGACAAAGGCACTCTCCCCATGGGGCCAGCAACATGTCTCGGTTGTGGCAGGCTGCTGGAACCAGTCAGCATACACAGATAGTCGGTTAAGGTTTCAGGGGGCACCTCTACGGTGCCCTCTGTGGTGTATTTTACAATAAAATGTACACTGGCATCAGTGTGCATTTATTGTGCTGAGAAGTTTGATACCAAACTTCCCAGTTTTCAGTGTAGCCATTATGGTGCTGTGGAGTTCGTGTAAAACAGACTCCCAGACCATATACTCTTATGGCTACCCTGCACTTACAATGTCTAAGGTTTTGCTTAGACACTGTAGGGGCACAGTGCTCATGCACTGGTGCCCTCACCTGTGGTATAGTGCACCCTGCCTTAGGGCTGTAAGGCCTGCTAGAGGGGTGACTTACCTATGCTACAGGCAGTGTGAGGTTGGCATGGCACCCTGAGGGGAGTGCCATGTCGACAGTCATTTTCTCCCCACCAGCACACACAAGCTGGCAAGCAGTGTGTCTGTGCTGAGTGAGGGGTCCCTAGGGTGGCATAAGACATGCTGCAGCCCTTAGAGACCTTCCCTGGCATCAGGGCCCTTGGTACCAGGGGTACCAGTTACAAGGGACTTACCTGGGTGCCAGGGTTGTGCCAATTGTGGAGACAATGGTACATTTTAGGTGAAAGAACACTGGTGCTGGGGCCTGGTTAGCAGGGTCCCAGCACACTTCTCAGTCAAGTTAGCATCAGTATCAGGCAAAAAGTGGGGGGTAACTGCAACAGCTAGCCATTTCTTTACAGAAATATTCAAACATGCTGGCTGCTGTAGGTCAGAGTTGGAAGAAAAATGCTGAAAACTGGCCAGCCTTTCAAGGCTCTCCTTCCAAGGCCGCACCTTTCCCTGCACTGGAGAAAACAAAAAATATGTACTTTCTTATCAGGAACTGTTCTTGTTCGGTGAGAGAAATACGAAGAAACAAGCTTAGTTTACCTTGTGGAAAAACACAGCTCATCTGCAATGTCTCATCTTCAGTGTCTCAACTACAATGTCTAACGCAACGATAAAGCCAATAGGCAGCTAAACTGAATACAAAATGTAATCTGCAACTGGTGAACATTGAACAACTAATATGCACAGTGGTGAAACACCAAGTCACTGGTCAAACCTACCTATTTTCAATACACCAGGGTTACCTTAATCCTTGCCCCTTTGGTGGGGCTTATAGTCACTCTCCTGATCACGTCTGTGCAGTCTTCTTTACCTGTGGTCCTGTTGCCTTTGTCTACCTGCGATGTGGGTTTGAGTGCCAGTAGGTTCCGTAGGGGAGAATGGTGAGGTAAGCCAGTGTGTTGAATGTGAGCTAAGCTGTATTGCTTGACATTCCAGCTCCCTATGCCCTTATGAGAGACCCTTTCTGTTCAGTGATGATCAGGCCTCCTGGTCTGGAGTTAATTAGAATTCCTGTGTGGGGAATAGCCCGGGCTGGTATCAAGAGCCTGTCCTGAAGGACAGTAACTCATGCTTGCATGCCTTGCACACACAGTGAGCATGAGACACATATGCCTCACAATTAGAGAGGTGCCTAGAATTCAAAAGTACTAGATCCTCTAATTGGATCAGCCTATCAATCGGGGGTGATTAAAGTTTGGCCTGAGTGATCAGTTGTTGTTGTTCAAGACTGGTCTTCGATTCTAACAAGCATCTAAAGTAGCCAGCTGTGGACATGTGGTGTAAAGGCAAAGAAGCTTGCTCACAGAATCTGAACTTGAAAAATGTTCTCTGTGATGGATGGATTCTGCTGTGAAGGAGCAAAGGCATCAGTCAGCAGCCTGCATGCAGATGACAGCTGTGGTGTGAGGCTTGTAGAGCATCTGCTTGGAAGATATGGGAATTGCAAACAGCTGCTCAAGATCAGGAAGCTTGCAGCACTTCAACAGAGAGGGCGACGGGGAAGCTTGATCGCAGTCCTTGAAGGTGAAATCACTTTGCCCAGACACCTTCCCTGTGCTATGGGAGCCTGTGTGATACTTCCAGTTGCCATCTGTAGCTGGGGAAGAGTATCCTGTGGTACAGTCCCCCTACATTCTCTTTGTGACGCCTGGGGGTACCAGGGTGTACTGGCACTCTGGCCACTATTACCCTCTGACAGCTAGCTAGTGGCTACTGGACTAGTATGACTTCAGTAAACTGTGCCAAGACATCAGGTGCCTGTGATCAGGTCCCTGATGCCACTAGAGAGGTGTCCTTACTAAGGACAGGAGGGCATCTCTGTTCTTTGTGTGGTGGGTTCTGGGGCTATCTTCACATCATATGCTGGAGCTACACCATTGCAATAAAAGGTTTGGTATCATGGCTCTAGCGAATGAGGGCAACCCTGTGCAACATGGTCTGTAATATGCAATACTAATTGCGTGTATACATGCCAACTTGTTTTTATAGTACTTCGCATCTATGCGGTATAATACTGTTTGAGGTCAGAACTGTGACCTAGATGGTTGTAGAGATGTCTGGTTTTCACTATTTATCCTAGTTTTTATGTGTAGTATATTTCTCTTATGTGGATGAAAGTACTTTTCTTTTTAAAAAGCCAGCACTGACTGGACATTGATCTTATAAGCTGGTAGTACGGTGTGCACTGTATTCTGAATGTCTAAACCCACCTCACCTCCTTGAATAAGCCTTGGGCTGCTCTGTTTCGCTACCCTGAGAGAGTCAAGTGCTGAAAGGAGTTCTTAGTTATCCAGTTTTGGGTCCACTAGTATTGAAGCACCAGGACACCAACGGGGAACACTCCAGTTGATGTGATTGGAGCATAGTAACCCCTGAGTGCCCAGGAAACTGGGTCTAGCAGCTCTCTATTCCAGTCTCTGGTGTCGCACACACCTCTTCTTATGTAGCTCAATGCAGGCACACAGCAGTGCCTTCGCCTTCTCCACCAGTAGGTGGTCCCTTGGTTCTGTTAACATACCATGATCCAGTCATACAGCAATGCCCTCCCTGCTTGTTTGTGGTCTGTGTGCACTGGTCTGTTGATAAACCTCCCACCTGACATGTAGAACTGCACTCTATTGCTGAACTGGCCACACGCACAACTCTGCGTTTGCATCACAATCCTTACATGCAGCAATGCCTACTATTGCATTAGTGGGTCTCATTCTACAGGTTTCCCGGGCAGTGTTAGGTGCAAGATTAAGACCACTATAAGCATCTGTTTTAAAGATAATTCACAAGAGGACACAAGATGATGCTAGATTACAGCAGATTATGTCAGATTGTCCTTGCTATTGTAGGAGGGGGAGTGCCCAAATGGCAAAATGCCATGTTGCCTGTAGCTTAATGAATCCTTGCATCTGACGTGCTGCTGATGCACTTTAATCCTGGCCTGCAGCAATGTTTGATATTCAGGTACAGATACCTAAAAATGCTACCCATTTTCCACAATCCTGGCCTGAAGCACTCCCTGCGATTACACGGTCTAGAACCTCACACAGCGCTCTTCTGATTGCACCATAGATGTTCCTTGCAGCATTGCCACCATTCCAGGTTTCTAGCCTTGCATATCTTTGCAACTACACTATATTTCTGATATATTCAGGAACAGGATGCCCACACAGTTCTTTCCAATATATGCAGGCCCTTCTATGCAAACATTAAAGCACCCACCCACCATTGCAGGGTGTTTACTGCTACAGTCCGAGTGAGCGTTAGGAGTATCCTTGGAAGAAAGAATGACTCAACATGTTTTCCTTGTGCTGTCAGATTGCTTTCAGTGATTTGCCAGTTGCTGACGGAGGGAAATGCGCAATCAGTACCGACATTGGTTAAATTACATTACATTTTTAAATCTCACATTCAGAACTCTGATTTCCTGGCATGCCACATCAAGTGGGTGTCGGTGACGTAAGTGATGACATTGAACAGATGTGGCAGAGCCAGGCTTGGGCTCACATGCGCATTCGCAGGGAGTTGGAGTTCTGTAATGAGACAAGATGCCTGGGCTGGCCCACATGCTTATCAAGGTGAGTCGTGGCACAGACTGAAATTGTTGCGGTGTATGCGCCTAGGGTTAGCTCAGTCAAAGTGTTGCAAGTGTAGCTGCCAACTTTGCAGTTTGTTTGAAATTGCCAGGTTTTGAAGCGCTTATCTGTGACAATATGAAAACGTATTTCTTTAACACACAAATGTGTTTCATCATGGAACATCAGATTGCACCTCTGCATTGAGAAATATTTATTAAAAATGATAGTTTTTAAATAGAAATTGAGAAACATTTCTGACCCCGCAGTGATGATACCATAATGACAGTGCTATTGTGAGCACATCTGGCCTTATTTGTCCTTTTATCATTTATTGATAACGGGACACGTTAGAGGTTTCATGGACATTTTGACTCAGTTAAGAGTGATTTACCATGGACACAAACCTTACTCATTACTCAATTACCAAATAACACACACAATTGTCTTAAACATTTATCAAAATTTGAGTCAGTAAGCTTCACACAACATGGCCCATGTGATCATGAATAACCACGCCGTTTTAGTACAAGTTAGAATATTTATTTCCCTAGATGAACAATGCTAAAGTCACGTAAAGCAATCGCAATATCATCTGATAGACATACATGAACAGCACAGGTTGACCAAAACAACAAAAGAATCTTAATTTCACTAAAGCATTTAACATCAAACATTCAATAGCTACTATACATATTAATTTTAAAAATAACTGAACTAATGATATGGCGAACATTTAGTCATTCACAATTGAAGAAAATCAATCTATGGTTAATTAGGATTATTGAACTTAGACATGCTAACTAACCCTCTAATTCGAGTGGCATGTTTGGCTTTAATGCAAAAAGAAAAGTCAGACAAATGTGAATCTGGAAAACATCTGGCTATGAGTCTATCAAAATTATTGCGGTCCGTACCTAGAAAAGAAAGACAAAAACCTGCAACAAAAATAAAATGTAATCTCATCATAACTCTCCTTAATGAGTCAGCAAACAGAGACTTCTTCATCAGCTGGACATACGTCTGGTTAGCATTTGTAGTGGGGACTGGCTCAGCCACGAGGGGCTCTAATTTAGCCAAACCAAATTAAAAGACATCATATAAGGATTAATAGCAAAGTAATGTCTCTAAAAAGGGCATCTAAGTCTGCTCTGATCTCTCTGCGATTATAACTAACTAGGACTAACGCCGTAACTCGATCTTACCTGGAACACAAACTGGAACTGTCCTTCCAAGTGCAGTCCAGGTATATTGGAAATCCAGAAAGCATTTTCTCACGCTGTCATTGGTCAGAATATCGTCTGTTCACGGTTGAACCAATAATTATTAATTCTCAAATCTGGGATATTGATAGACAGTCTTTCACACATCAGTGATTGGCTCCTCATCTCCTGTTCCTATCACCAATTTACGTAGGTAACTTAGTTGCAATTCATACTCTTGTCAGTGAAGCCATTGTCAAGTCCTGAGAAGATTTGCTTCTCACGCACCATTGTTACAATTGTATCTGTAAAGGGTACATTATATTACAGCAGACAGTTCTCACAATAAAAATAAGATATCATCTAGTCAGCGTTGCAACATTACAAACTATTTGGTCAACTCTGTGTGTGTGTGTGTGTGTGTGTGTGTGTGTGTGTGTACAAAGAACAATGAACAACAAAGCTTCTCCTTGCATCAGAAAAACATTACGAACATTTATTAATGCCATAAAACTTATCAACATAACATATCAATTATACGTTAATATGGTCTATTAATACATTTTATTCTATGGTGCACATTATGTTAACGGTTAATGTCATCTTTTTTATTAATGTCGTACATGGAGTGGCCCAGTCCAGTCCCCGTGCTCCCCGGTGTTTTGCTTTTCACTAATGACCGAGCTGACAAAAATCTCTGGAATGCACTTCTTAATCCAAAAAAGACATTTATTTATTATTTCACTATGCGAGGTTCCTAAAAGGATATTAGCATCTTGAAAGCACATGTTTAAAAATAGTCAGAGCAATGAAATGAAAACATACCAAAATGATTCTCCACTGCAATATACACCGCAAATATATGTATCTATATTATAATGCAAAGCAAATAATGAATTAAAAATGCATCACCGTAGGGCCTGTTAGGTGCTTCATCTTTCTCATGCCAGCAACATTATGACCCCGTTAAAGAGATCTCTATCCTCACGGGAAAGATATCAGGCATCCACCGTCTAAAATCCTGATTGAGCCCACTAACACTCTCACTGTCGCACTGGGTCTTTTATTATATCTTAAAAAAACGAAAGGGCTTTCTGGAAAAAAAACAAAAAAACTAATTTTGCGATTCAAACATGCTGGCTAGTTTAGGTAGTTTTGAAAAAAACATGTTTGGGTTTGGCCATAATCCCAAGATGTCAAGTCAAAACAAGGCCGTTCCCTGCCATCTGAGTACATCCTTATCAAGCAAAGCCCTTGGTGAGGAAAAGCACAAAAACAAGACAGAATGGACAGATTACAATCTTGAAAATTACGGGCAGCCTTTAACATGGCAGTGCCTAATGCTACGATAAAGTCAATAGGCAGAATGAATCTAAAGCTAAACTGAATACAAAATGTAGTCTGTAACTGGTGTGAACACTGGACAGCTAATCCAGGTGCTACATGGTGAAATACAAAGTCAGTGGTCAAAACACATATTTCACTACACCCAGTAGTCCTGCTAGTCCAGCTAGTGGCTCCATCCTTCCGGAAGTATTTCTAAATCTGTAGCCAGTGTTGGTCAGCGAAGACAAGGAGTCATAGGGGAATTAAGGTAGGGTCTGGGAAGGTAAAGCTCAGAGCTGCCGGTCAATGAGGTGGAGCGGAAGCTCCTGGCAATAGGCCAGTGCGGCTTGCTCTCCTCAGGTGGCCTGCCTTCCCCGGCCCTTTCCCAGGAACCTCCTATAGTCTGATGCTTGGAGTATTCACTGCAGGCGGTAGACATAAAACATACAGCATGTCCGCGTGCAAAGCTCGGTCACGTTTTATGTGTGGCACCAAGAAGGGACCCAAGGCAGCTTCTAAGACCAGGGAAGT
Source organism: Pleurodeles waltl (assembly GCF_031143425.1). NCBI lineage: Eukaryota > Metazoa > Chordata > Amphibia > Caudata > Salamandridae > Pleurodeles > Pleurodeles waltl. The sequence goes on from NC_090450.1 coordinate 884,365,109, forward strand.
CCTGAATGTGAGTCAGCCTCCGGGGGTAACAGATAGCAGCCAAGAAGGAGGGAATGTACTCCAGACGTTGCAACAAGAGGGAGGATGCCCATGGAGACAATGGAGAAAGATCTGCTGTAACCCCACTGGGGGCATCAATTAAAAAAATTGTGGGGAAATATTTTAAAGAGTTCCCCAGTGTGTCAAATGGAAAAAATATTTTTGGTTCAAATCAGAGTGAAATTGAACGGTCCATAAGGAATGATTCTCAGACTTCAGATTAGCTGCAGATAGAGTATTTATTTATTTCTGGGGATGGGGTTGGGAGAGGGAGGCAGAGGAAATTTGTGGGGAGAGGCTCTTGTTGGAACCTAGGTAATCCTCTTCACCATGCCTCTCACTCCAAGTAAGGGATAGCGTTACTTTAGAGGAGTGATTCCAGTTTTGCTTTGCATTAGAGAGAAAGGAAGAGAAGTAGAGCGTTGGAGGGGGCATCAGTGGTGCTAGCAAAATGGATACACTCTCACCTCGCCGCCTTCTCCCTCCGTTAGGCAGTCCGCTCTTGCTTTAGATACCAATGCCGTGCCTGCTGAATCCTTACTAGATTTAATGCAGAAAAACCTACAGGCTATCCTTGGCTTGAGTAAAGTACATGAAAATCAATTACAAGAGATAATGGAGGAATTGAAACAAATTAACAGCTGCATGTGTACTAGTACAAACTGCGCTGTAAAAAAGGGATCAAGAGACAGGTACCCCAGATGAAAGTAGAGAAGGAGAGTTAGGAGACACAATAAAGTTAGCAGAGCTTCTGTCCTTATATGTTTCCAAACAACCAATGCTAGTGATTAAAAAGGAGTCGAGGATAGGGAATGCGAGGATATAGACCCTACAGACCCTACCATAATCCCCACAGAAGTAAGCAAAGTAATCAAAGAAACATCAGGAGCAAAAGCCCCATAGAGAGAGGGGGGAAGGCAGTCCGGGATAAGAAATTAAAAACAATCCAAGGACAAGGATGCCTTGTTTCTGAAAGCATTGTGCTTATAATCAATCCTGATCAGGATTGCTAAAAATCATTGGCAAAGCCAGTAGAATACAAAAGTGCGACCAGTTGGCTTTGTCAGTACTTGTCCTTATCTCCTCTGGATAATGATGTGATTTGTTTATGCAATTTTTAAGTCAGCCTTATTAAAGTTTTTATTTCCTTCAGTCTTTAAGTTCACTTAATAGCCATTAAAAGTGTATTGTCTGTGTATAAAATAAACTGCATTGTTTTTCAGAAATTTGGCTGGACTGGTTAAAGGATGAAATAAGAATGTCAGAAGATGGGTCTTCAAGAGAGCAGGTTTATGAACTGTTCGAGAGGGCTGTAAAGGACTACATTTGTAAGTACTGTATAGTTAAAAATCAGTAGGAGGATCCAGTACATACTATGCTCTGAATTATCCAATTAAACAAAATAGTTTTACATATTTTCAATTAATTGTTGCAGGTATTATTTTTTTTTTTTTTAGGTACAGTGAGATTAATTAATTTGCGCAGAGTCCTGCAACTTTCCGGTTCCAAAGCTGGATTTGAACCCTAGTTGCCAGGTTAAGCATGTAGTAGTTCAGCCACTAGAGTACATCTTGTACCTCGATCCTGAACCTCCAAGTACCATACCCTGCAGTATTGGTTATTTCGTCTGTGAGATTACTAATGCAGTGAAACCCCATTATTCAAGGCAATTTGAGCATTTGAGTTACAGGAGGCGAAGGTAGGCCGAGGTTCTATGCACTCTTATTGCCTAACTCCAAATAGTAACCTTATAAATGTGTGCCATCTTTCCAGATTGGCATGGAATATTTCTACCAAATTTGAAGGACGTGCATAAGACTGCTCTTGATAGCTAAGTGTACCATTGTGTTGCAAATACTGCCTTTACGAAATTAAATATAGGAGAGAAGATTGTGGCTTTTTAAATTACTTTTACTGATTTGGCCAAATAGGAAATTGTTTTTAGCTAATTACTTAGTAGTAAGACTTAACTCTTGAAAAGCGGTCAATTCTGCCCTGTGTATCAAAATTGAAAAATAATTTTGGATGCGTAACTGGAACAGAAGAAATTGTGTTATGACTAAAGTATGACAGCTCAGTTGACTGGAACTATTACTATTGCAACTGATTGGTTGACATGATAGTGCAAAGTACATTGCAGATCAGGCTGAGAGATCTCTACACATGTCTGATTTCTAATCTCTGGCATGAAATACCCCTTATAAATATTTGGATAAAACAAATATGAACGTGATGTGTTCTGGCTATTCCGCATGTTCAGAAACTCCATAATGGGAGACATACTTTAGTGATCAAATATTAGCATTTATGGCATTTATAAATAAGTTTCTATTAAGCTCTGAAACATCTGAAAACACCACTGAGTTGATTCCGTCTTCCATATGCATTGTGCATGCGTTCCCAGTCACTTACTTGCTTGTGCAGTACTGTGTTGCAGGTGGCATACTGCCCTGCTTGTTATTTTTTCAGTTTCTGCAAGGCTGGTGTATGTTGTAGTCTGGCTTTAATGTGGCAGTGGTGAGTCAGGTGAATTCTCTGGGGGATTGAAACATTACTGTGCATAGCACCTTCCACAGTGCTGCTTTCTGTGATGCACATTGGGAAAGGGAACCATGGGTTTGAAGTCCTCAGGAAATGCATGGTGCTGTGTAGCCCCTACTGTCCTCTTTTGCTGTGCAACGGTGGCATGTAGCAAGTTTGTATTTGATGCTTATGACAGATGTATTTTCCTCCTAATCCTGAAGCTGTCTACCTGTTCTCCATCTAGTGCAACACATTTCTCTTCTAGCAAGGTTACTTGCTTGATTGTATATCATCTGGAGCGGTATGTTGCTGCCTGCAAGTCATTGTTTTGTTTCCCAGCATGCTGCCACAACATCTTATCCGTTCATGCTCCAATGGGTTAATAATGATTAAATGTATAAATGCAGCTTGTGGGCCACAACTAGAACGATATTTCCTGTGTACTTAGTTCAACAAAGTAGCCAGGTAGAAGATAGAATGGTCTGTCTTTGGGTGAAGCAGGGTCACATGGCTCACCGGCTGTAATAATGTTTGCATGATATGTAAGGCTAGTCTCTTTATCCCCACACCCTGACAGAATTTGGCACAGTATACCAAACATGGAGGAATGAATCTCTACCACGGACACCTGTGGGATTCCTCAAAAATCGCATGGTTTGGATAAATGATCTTTTTCGGATCTCTACAAAATGTGTGTAATGGACAGCTTTCCAGGGGAAATAATAATATTATGGATTTCCCTTTTGATCATCATTATCACTTGGTGGCCTCCAAGGAATTGTCTGGACAGAAGGATTCAGTTGGCCTCTCAACTGTATGGTAATGTTACTTGCAGTATTCTCCACGTCAAGTGTTGTGACTTTATGACTATATGATGTGTGTTAGTGTTAAAAGGGTGTGAAACCTTCAATCACAACTTTTGGCATACATTATCCTTATGTCCATGAATATGTGGGACTAAAATTGCATATGAATGTTTTTGTAATGCAAAAGAATTGCCAAACGAGGTAAAAAAAGGTCTTAGAAAACAATGTGTAGACAAAACCACACAATAGTGCTCTCCTCCCTAGAGTGAGGCTCCTAACTCTGTAGTAATTTCAAGTAGAGACTCGCACGAATATCAGTCGCACCTCTGAATAACCTTTGTAACTAAAATTGAGAGTGTGTAGGTTAATGAACTTATTTTTGTACTCCTTCTGACAAATGTAAAACCAGAGGATCATTAATTTTGTTCCCAGAGTTTTCTGAAATAAAAATTCTGATGTGTTTGTGCTACCACGTGCATGAGGGCAAAATAGCAATTGTGTCATACTGCTTAATGGGTGTTAGTCATGCACCTGAGAAAATATAAACTCACCTGGTAATGTTTTGTTCTGTCGATAGCCAAGACTTTTTGATTTTAGTCAAGTTATATACAGGAGCTTTACAGTAGCTCTTTTCATCCATTAGTCTGTTTCTCTCAATTAATGGGTCTATTTTTGTGTCCTCAACATTTTTCTTCTGCCCTCTACTGCAACAGTATTAGGCAATGAATGAATCAGGCAACTTCAGCCATTGGCTAACTTCACTATGAGTGACCGCGTTGTTCTCTTTCTTGAGGAGCACATCTGCACACAGAGTAGTTCCCTTCAGTACAACAATGTTTTACAAAAAACATTTAAAAAAGTAAACCAGCATTGCCCAAGCTAAAAGTCTGAAAATCAATGCCAAACCGAACAACTTTGTCCATACTAATTTTGCATGTTATAGGACGTATCAAATACAAATTGCAAAGCTTCCTTTAGTCCCAGGTCAGTGCTTCATTCATAGAAAAAAATGAGCATCTAGATGTGCTTCTGGTCTTTATTTTTGTTTTTTGTTTTTATTCTATAACTGCAAGGTTTTCTCTTACAGACCACAGCACTATCTTAATCATGATAAGAATGCATTTGCGTCTATTTTTATGCTGATTTTTACATTACCCAGAACTAGCTGTGTACCCCAATTGTTAATAGTAGAAAGCAACGTTAAAAAAAGATAAAAGAAATCTCTTGCCCAATTATCATTTGGGATGTGTTAGTTCATATTGCTCCTTTTTGGTTTGTTTTCAACAGAATGTTCACTAAAGATAATGAAGATTGTCCCATTGAGGACAGTTATCTGAGAACTTCATTCACATTTTCCCACAAAGTCCTTCACAAGCTCCTCTTTATCTCACAAGTTCATTAATTTTGTAAGTGTTCCTCATGTTGTTGTGTTGACACAGTGCGTTTCGCGTATAAGAGACCACAGTATTGAGGTCTTCCTTATGACTGTAGACTTTATTGGCAAAATTGGGCCCTAATATAAAGCAGTAATATATCAATAATATGGAAGAATTTGATTCAATGTTATTTCCCTGGTCAAAGCTACATGTGAAATGAGAGTTACTTAAAATTAGGTTATTAAGATAGTTGAGGTTATTTTGTCTCTCCACAGGAATCCAAGTACCCACCTAAACGAGTCGGGCACATCTGGCCTTAGTGCTGCTTAATTGGAAAGGAAACCTAGACAAAATATGTATTCCTCATGTATTTGTGTCAGTCCATTCCACCTTTACATGTCTGCCACCTATCTTGCGGCTTACATTAGACTTGTTCATCACTTTTGCTGTTGCTTATAGAAAAAGCGGCGTGCTTCTTGTGACTGCCGTCACTGGCGCATCATTTCCTGGACTGCAAGGATGCATGGCTTGTCCTTGCTCTGTCCTTTCCATCGGCTTATACTTCCCCCCTTTACATCTGGTTTGGTGATCCCGCCCTCAGTTATGCCTGTCCATGCAGTGTCCCCTCCTCATATTTTGTTGTGGGCATCTCTCGCCGTCAGGTGCCCGGGTACGGCAAGATTTGACTTGTTCTAATACCACAGATCGTCTTCAATTTCTTCTACCATTTGTAATGCTGTTTTTGTGATCCCGCTAGGCAAAACTGCCTGAGGTATGTAGCTCATTATGGTTGTGGGTCAATCCTGTGATGGTTACAGATACTGCAAACTGGCATAATATTTAAATCACTATAAAGTCTCACATTTAACGCCTTCAATTTTGTCGTCACAAATCTGAATTACGAATTTTTCATCCTTTTAGTTTTAAAGCCAATTTGATTGAGCAGGCTGTCCTCGTTTGCAGGAGTGAAAGATCCCATGGGGCTTATGATTCGCTGTGGTCAGCTTTTGTTGGAAATGTGATTCTCCATTTAAAAATGGCACTTTTCAAGGTTCAGATTGCTAAGTATTCCCAGCAGTTCTACTTCATGATTCTTATTTGTCGAGATACTGCTTTTTATCTACCTCGCAGGACTTTTTACAAGATACATAGATGAGTGGGCTTAATACTATTCCACTATTGGGTGAACGTATTCTTGAAAATCCCAGTTCTTTGCTCAAAATCAACACGATCATTCAAAAGGAACATACAGTTTGAACACATGAGAACTTAATAACAATGATGTGGATGAAAACGCAGACTAACTTATCAGTTCACCCAGTGATATGACATGAAGTATAGTTCAGATGCTAACTATATATATACCAGAATATGGAACAACAAAATCTGATATAGTAATATTTTAAGGAAGACCTCCATACCATAGTTCTTTATAGATGGTCAAAATACACCATGTTGACACAACAATATGAGGAACACTTACAAAATGAAGTTATTAATAGAGGGGGGAAAAGGAAGCTAGTAGAGAACTCAAACTTTGTTGGGAAAAAGAAGATAGAAGTTCTCAAATATTGACTCTGCTTAGGAAAATATTCTGGATCTTGCATGAATATTATGTTGAAAATCAACAGAAACAGTGTAATTAAGACTAACTCATGAAAACCGATATTTGGACTTACAGATTCCTTTCCTTGTATTTGTTTTTGAGTTTTTTTATTTTTATTTACCACCATTTTCAATTCAATAATATTTTATTTGACAAAAAAAAACATAAAAGCAATATAACAAATCCATGCAAACAATGATCATCAGTCATAGTTAAAAAGAAATCTCAATCTGTAGCAATAAAAATCTGTCAGTAGATATTCAAGGTAAGAAGGCAGAATACATACAAATCATGGGTTAAAAGTAAACAATCACTCTACACTATTCAAATAATATAACTTCATAGCTATTTCTTTTTTTTTTTTTTAACAGCCTTGGTGAGAAAGTTTAAGATGGCAAAGCAGAGATCTGGGATTGACAATTTTGCAACATCTCAATACCCAAAATAATTTCTCACCCTAAAACGGCGCCAAATTGGAATTTAAAAAGACTGCTAGGAGTGGCAAATAATGGTCAGAATAATATAAAGTGATGCATGCTCTGCTTGGTACTGTTATTACACTTGCATGGGTGTAAAAAGCTATACCATGATTTCTGGAAAGGGTAGACTACCTTAAAGTATATTTTATTTTACCTGAAGTGGGTTAGAAGATATCGCTGGTATGTATTTTCTATCCACACATAGTAAGGTTATAAAAACAGGTTGTTGATACTTGTGCATCTCTCAGAACAGTTTCCAATTCCAAAGCACCCTCAATCCTAGCCTCCCTACATTTCTTCAAGAACAAAATCTTGGTCACAGCTTTGGTATTAGAATTACATGCCTGTGGATTTATAACCAGGTCTGCCCTGTCTGTATCCCTACAGCTTTTCTGAACATATGCGATCCATGGGATATCATTAACTCCATCTAGGGTTAAGCATTCAGTTAAACAGACCCTTACAGGGACGCCTCAGGATTTACCCAGCACTTAATCCAAAGCAAAAGCTGAGGTAAGTTTATTTGATCTTCAATGTAAGGGAGACCGAATTCCTCATGGGAAATAAAGATTGCTGTACACATAGGTGCAGCCAATAATATGCGGGCAAAAGAGTTCTCGCGTTTTTTGGAGGGAATGAACAACCCCAACACCATGGAGCCCTGCAGATAGGCATTTGCTTCTGTAAAGACTAAGCATTTCGGCAAAGAGCTTATTTTTCAACTTACTGGCAAATCTGAAGATCACCTCTGTTTCTCCCCAGTTGTTGCATCTTTGTTGATATAAGCTTATTCCAAGTAAGGGTTTGACTAAAGGTGATACCCAAACAATTTGAGTTCACCTTCTCCAGGCATCTACTCCCATAAAAAGACCTTGGACCTGGAACATGATCTCCCACAGGTAATGGTTTATGTTTTTGCAAAATCTACTTTTAAATCAAGGGAGTCCATAAAAGATAATAATGCGTCCAGTAATGTCTGGAGACCATTTGCAGTAAGGGCCATTGTGACCATGTCATCTTCGTATAATAAAATCAGAATAAGATGGGTCCCCATCTTTGGCATTTTCTTGCCTGTATCTATTAGGTGTTTACTGACCCCATTAATATATAAAAGAAATAAAAAGGGGGACAGAATACAACCCTGTCTCTCTCCTCTCGGCAGTCTTCTCTCTCCCTGTTGGACATAGCTAATCAAAATTGTGAGATCTTGATGCAGACGCTTAATTAGGTCTAATAAGTCCTGAGCCTCACCCATATTCTCCATGATTCTTCGCAGGCTTGCCCTATTTACCAAATCAAATGTGCTTGTAAAGGACCATGAATGCCAAATGTAAAACGCCTTTTTCAGGTAGTACATACTTCCCAGCTGAAAGGTATAGATTTAGGGCCTGTTAAACTCTCCCAATCCCTGTCTTAAAGCCAAATTGTGCATGTGTTAGTATATTATTTTCAAAAGTCCAGGTTTCAAGGCCTGCAAGAATAACTCTCCCCAGGATTTGTGCGCTAGAATCAATTAAGGAAATGGACTTATAGCAGGATGATTGAGCTCTGACTCCTTTCTTAAAAATAGGCACAATTATGGCTGTCCTCCATGAAGGTGGGATATGACTTGCCACTGCGCACCTCAGCACATTAGTTAGCAAAGGGGGATCAAAGCCCTATATATATATATATATATATTTTTTTTTTTAAGTACATTGGGACCCCATCTAGCCTGCTACGTTTCCTGGAATACCCTGTTCGATAGCTACCATAACTTCACCCACTTCAGTAGGAGATATGTTATTACTACATGTCCCTACCGTCTGTGATTGGTAAAGACTGTAATATACTACTGTCTGTGTCAAAATTAGATGTGAAGTGGGTCACCCATTGTCCAGTATAATTGTGCAATCCATTCTGGGAGCCTCGGGTTGGAAAAAAGCTATGATTCACTTCTGTCCAAAATTTTGAAGAGTCTCCAGTATTTGCGGCAATAATAATGTCATCCCAAGCTTTAGTCCTGACTTCTCTTTTCTTGTCTAAAAGCACATTTATATAATCTGTTCTCGCTGCTTTCACGTGCTCTCCAATATGTGGATTTGCCTTTAGAATTAATTTCAGGTGTTTATGAGCACTGGTGCAGGCTTTATTAAAACAGCCATAGGGTTTAGGGACATGACCACCCTTGGAAAAAGATAAACTGTTTTGATACTTATACTACATAAGTTATCAAACCCTGCAAATAGGGCAGGGGGGATCTATATCATCTTAGTCAGTGTAGAACCAACAACCAACTGTAAGTTCCCTTTTTAATATTTTTTGATTAAATTCTGTGGGGTTTGCCTTCTCCCATTTGCACCGTAGGACTTTTTTTTTTTTTTTTTTAAATAAATCCTGAGGTTTCTTTTCTGTTGTTGTACTGGCCTGGCAGTTTAACTGTATAACCAAGGGCTTGTGATCCCTATTACGCCTAGGTATGATCCTATAATCAGGTAGGAAAGGAGAATGTTCTGTTGATATTAATATAAAATCAATCTGCCTATTTCCTGAAGGCCCCACAAATGTGTGAATATCATTTCCAGGATTGTCTACTAAGTCCACTACAAAAACCATGCCATGCTTCAGGATACACAAATTTAAGGCCTCCCCCAAAGCTGTACGCCTGAAGTGTAAGCGATTCTCATCTTTGTCGGCTAACCCACACACCCTGCTACCATCATATTCACTTAATAAGATGTTGAAATCTCTTCTCCGTACAACCATTCTTTGCATCTCATTACTTTTACAAAACATTTTGCTCATACCTCAGTCTGCGGTGGTCCTAGGACAATAGGACCACCACCAAAACGTTCACAACAACATGCATTTCTGTCTACATCAGCTCATCGCATTTGTTTGAGTTAGAGCTCAAACGTTTTAGCCATGAGAAAGCTTAAAAAAAGACTAAATGGTGGGAGGTGTTATTTTTGGGTCCCCACTAACCTATTGTGGGGACCCAGAGATAATGTTGACAGAGCATTTTGAAGGTGGTCCCACTGTCCTAGGGCCACCACAGGCTGAGTTATGAGCGAAAATGTTTTGTAAAAGTCATACGCTGAAAAGCATTATGGGGTGAGTGTTCGTGCCATGAATATTCTAGTATGTTGATTGCAATGTTCAGAACCACCCCTAGAGAACACCAAAATAAAATTAGCATTTGGAAGAAACATGGTCATGTAACCGTACAGTCAACCCTTAGAGAGCATAACCACTTGAAAAAAGAACGGGAGAAAGTAATGCAGTGTAACCATATATTTAGCCCCTAAAGAACATAGGTCATTGAACATTTTCAAGGCTAGCATCCCAATTGTAATGATATTAAAAACAAGGCCCATAAAACATAACTTATCCCAGCTGTAAAACAAAAGTTCCAGCCATGAGACAGCTTAAAAAAATAATGAATGGTGGTAGGGGGTAATTTGGAGTCCCCACTAACATCGCATGGGGACCTAGAGATTATGTAGACAGAAAGAGCACATTGTGGTCAATGTTTTGAAGGTATTCTCATTGTCCTAGGACCACCACAGGCTGAGTTATGAGCAACACTGTTTTATAAAAGTAATGCCCTGCAAAGAATTATGGGGCAAGTTTCCATGCCGCAAATATTTTAACATGTTAATATGATTGTAATGCATAGAACAGTCCCTAGAGGACACTACAATGAAAATGGCAGTTGTAAGAAATTGAAAAACATTTTGCAGAGTAACCATATACGTAGCCCCTAGAGGGCATAGTGCACTACACGTTAGAAATGCTATTATAAACAAGGCCTTTAAAACACAAGTATATTCCCAGCCGAAAAACAAAAGTTCCAGCCATGAGAATGTTTAAAAAAACATTGAATGGTGGGAGAGGTGGTTATTTTTGGGCCCGCTGACCTAATGTGGGGACCCAAAGATGACCTAAACAGAGCGCATTGTGCTGAATGTTTCGGTGGAGGTCCCAATGTCCTTGGACCACCACAGGCTGAGTTATGGGCAAAAATGTTGTGAAAAATAATGCTTGCAATGGATTATGGGTTGAGTTTTTACGAGTGTCGTGAAAATTGTAGTATCGGCTCTTCCGAGGTGCCAGGAGAGCTGCTTATGCTTTGAGGATTTCTGTTTTATGTAAAGCATTTATCAATTTTAAGTGTTTTAAAGGGAGAGCCACAAGAAATGTCTTTGATTAGGTAACTGTGAACAATATAACCAGTCCTTCAATACCGCCCATAGAGTTCAAACTGTTGTGCCTGTTCACGCTGTGAGCACCATGGCCTGCAGGCAGCACAAAGGGGAGAGACAAAAAAAAATAGTTTGCCCACTCTGAAGTATATCGACAGTTGTGCAATAATCCATGTAACAGAGGCAGTCAATCTGCAAGGGATAACAAAAACAGCCTCAAAGCGGGACAAACAAAAAGCAATTACCAATGATAACAAGTGATTTTTTGAAAGGCAAGGCGACAAATGAGTCAAAATGATGGCCCTGAGGTAAGCTTGGTTAAAAGCTCACAAAACTTACAACCGGTCAAAGCGCTTGTGCGCTCGACATAAAAAGAAGGGAGAAAGAGGAAAGATTTGGCCATAAGCAAGCAAGGATTTTTAAAGGACACTCTGTAGGAAGTTGGCTCTGTATGCACTATTTCAAAGTAAGGAATAGTAGGACAGAGTCCAAGGGTTCCCCTTAGAGGTAAGATAGTGGCAAAAAGAGATAATACTACTGCTCTATTTTGTGGTAGTGTGGTCGAGCAGTAGGCTTATCAAAGGAGTAGTGTTAAGCATTTGTTGTACATACACCCAGGCAATAAATGAGGAACACACACTCAGAGACAAATCCAAGCCAATAGGTTTTGTTATAGAAAAATATATTTTCTTAGTTTATTTTAAGAACCACAGGTTCAAATTCTACATGTAATATCTCATTTGAAAGGTATTGCAGGTAAGTACATTAGGAACTTTGAATCATTACATTAGCATGTATACTTTTTACATAAAACACAATAAGCTGTTTTTAAAGTGGACACAGTGCAATTTTCACAGTTCCTGGGGGAGGTAAGTTTTTGTTAGTTTTGTCAGGTAAGTAAATCACTTACAAGTCTCAGGTTTGGGTCCAAGGTAGCCCACCGTTGGGGGTTCAGAGCAACCCCAAAGTTATCACACCAGCAGCTCAGGGCCGGTCAGGTGCAAAGGCCAAAGAGGTGCCCAAAACACATAGGCTTCAATGGAGAGAAGGGGGTGCCCCGGTTCCAGTCTGCCAGCAGGTAAGTACCCGCGTCTTCGGAGGGCAGACCAGGGGGGTTTTGTAGGGCACCGGGGGGGACACAAGTCAGCACAAAAAGTACACCCTCAGCAGCGCGGGGGCGGCCGGGTGCAGTGTGCAAACACGCGTCGGGTTTTCAATGAGGTTCAATGAGAGATCAAGGGATCTCTTCAGCGTCGCAGGCAGGCAACAGGGGGGCTCCTCGGGGTAGCCACCACCTGGGCAAGTGAGAGGGCCTCCTGGGGGTCGCTCCTGACAGGAGTTCCGTTCCTTTAGGTGCTGGGGGCTGCGGGTGCAGGGTCTTTTCCAGCCGTCGGGGAATGGAGTTCAGACAGTCGCGGTCAGGGGGAGCCTGGGGATTCCCTCTGCAGGCGTCGCTGTGGGGGCTCAGGGGGGACAACTTTGGTTACTCACAGTCGTAGAGTCGCCGGAGGGTCCTCCCTGAAGCGTTGTTTCTCCACCAGTCGAGTCGGGGTCGCCGGGTGCAGTGTTGCAAGTCTCACGCTTCTTGCGGGGAGTTGCAGGGGTCTTTAAATCTGCTCCTTCGAAACAAAGTTGCAGTCTTTTTGGAGCAGTACCGCTGTCCTCAGGAGTTTCTTGGTCTCTTGGAAGCAGGGCAGTCCTCTGAGGATTCAGAGGTCGCTGGTCCTGGAGAAAGCGTCGCTGGAGCAGGGTTCTTTAGAAGGCAGGAGACAGGCCGGTAGGACTGGGGCCAAAGCAGTTGGTGTCTTCTTTCTTCTTCTGCAGGGGTTTTCAGCTCAGCAGTCTTCTTCTTCGGTAAGTTGCAGGAATCTAAATTCTTAGGTTCAGGGAAGCCCTTAAATACTAAATTTAAGGGCGTGTTTAGGTCTGGGGGGTTAGTATCCAATGGCTACTAGCCCTGAGGGTGGGTACACCCTCTGTGTGCCTCCTCCCAAGGGGAGGGGGTCACATCCCTAATCCTATTGGGGAATCCTCCATCTGCAAGATGGAGGATTTCTAAAAGTCAGAGTCACCTCAGCTCAGGACACCTTAGGGGCTGTCCTGACTGGCCAGTGACTCCTCCTTGTTATTCTCATTATTTCTCCTGGACTTGCCGCCAAAAGTGGGGGCTGTGTCCAGGGGGCGGGCATCTCCACTAGCTGGAGTGCCCTGGGGCCTTGTAACACGAAGCTTGAGCCTTTGAAGCTCACTGCTAGGTGTTACAGTTCCTGCAGGGGGGAGGTGTGAAGCACCTCCACCCAGGGCAGGCTTTGTTTCTGTCCTCAGAGAGCACAAAGGCTCTCACCGCATGAGGTCAGACACTCGTCTCTCAGCAGCAGGCTGGCAGAGACCAGTCAGTCCTGCACTGAACAATTGGGTAAAATACAGGGGGTATCTCTAAGATGCCCTCTGTGTGCATTTTTTAATAAATCCAACACTGGCATCAGTGTGGGTTTATTATTCTGAGAAGTTTGATACTAAACTTCCCAGTATTCAGTGTAGCCATTATGGAGCTGTGGAGTTCGTTTTTGACAGACTCCCAGCCCATATACTCTTATGGCTACCCTGCACTTACAATGTCTAAGGTTTTGCTTAGGCACTGTAGGGGCATAGTGCTCAAGCACATATGCCCTCACCTGTGGTATAGTGCACCCTGCCTTAGGGCTGTAAGGCCTACTAGAGGGGTGACTTACCTATGCCACAGGCAGTGGGAGGTTGGCATGGCACCCTGAGGGGAGTGCCATGTCGACTTAGTCATTTTCTCCCCATCAGCACACACAAGCTGGCAAGCAGTGTGTCTGTGCTGAGTGAGGGGTCCCTAGGGTGGCATAAGACATGCTGCAGCCCTTAGAGACCTTCCCTGGCATCAGGGCCCTTGGTACCAGGGGTACCAGTTACAAGGGACTTACCTAGGTGCCAGGGTTGTGCCAATTGTGGAAACAATGGTACATTTTAGGTGAAAGAACACTGGTGCTGGGGCCTGGTTAGCAGGGTCCCAGCACACTTCTCAGTCAAGTCAGCATCAGTATCAGGCAAAAAGTGGGGGGTAACTGCAACAGGGAGCTTTTCTTTACACAAGCCCCCCCCAGCCCACAGGCCAGGAGACTCAGCCAAAGCTGGGAGAGTCTTCCTAGTCTGTCAGGCGAGGAAGAGTAGAGGAAATAGGCTGGTTTGTTGCAGGGCCTACTCTGCCATACATCCTCCTGTTCAGGTCATTCCCTCTGGGGAACTGACCCACTTCCACAGTGATAGGACCTAGTCTGAATTGCCTCTTGTCTGTACTTTTTATGTCTCCAACCATTATCTCTATTTTGTGGTTAGAGGTATCCACCTCTGCTAATCTTATCTTAGCCAGGGTCACCCCTAGCTTACCCAAAGAGGTTACCCAGAGCTGGAGTAACCCCTCCATGACCAACAGGGTCAGGGGGCCTAACTTGCTATTTGGCATGGGGTCTGACCACCATGCCAAGGATAGTGCAGCCATAAAGGCTAACACCCAGCAGAGGCCACTGACAGCTGTCAGTGCCCAGAACCACACCTTTAGCTCTTCACCTACAAGGGAAGGGGCTAAGTTACAGGCTTCTTTGGGTTCAGGGTGCCTGTCTGCTGTATTAGAGTGGGGAGTTACCACATCTTGTAGTAAACTCCCTTCTTCCACTCTTTCTTCTGTTAGCTGAGGAGCCACCCACTCAGGCTTAACAGTTGCCTGACTAGCCAGGACTTCTTGTGGGTCAGGCTGGACTTTACCAGTGCCACTTTTGGAATTCTCCCCTACTGGAGCAGAATCTCCTTGGCTTGCTGGAACCTTGGCTAAAGGTTGTCCACCCTTCCTACACTGTTTTGTTTTCTTTTTCTTCTGGGGCCTGCTTGCAGTTACTGCAGGGGCAGGACCTCCAGAATCCTTGGGAGAGGACTGGCCCTGGACCAGTTCCTCTCTTGTGCTCTGACTAACCTCTGGGTAGTCATTTCCAAGGAGACAATCAAGGGGGAGGTCTGTACTGACTACCACCCTTCTCCAGCTAAAGGTCCCACCCACTTCTATGGGCACAAAAGCCACAGGCCTATCAGTGACCCTGTCTGGGCTAACTCTTACTCTGGCCATCTCACCTGGGATGTACTGGTTTGAGAACACCAGCCTGTCATGCACAATAGTGTGACTAGCACAAGTGTCTCTCAGGGCAGTGGCTGGGATTCCATTCACCAGTAGGTGGTGGAAGTGTCTACTTCCCTCTGGAATCTCCAACTCACCTGTTGGGCCCTTTTTCCAGTTGAAGGCTATGAAGACCTCCTCATCTGAGGAGTCATCTCCAATGGCTACACTGGTCACCCCTGGGATTTTGCTAGGGGGTTTGTTTTTGGGACAAGAAGTGTCCTTGGTGTGGTGCCTGTCTGTCTACAGTTATGGCACCATGCCTTAGTGGCATCCCAGTTCTTACCCTGGTACCCACCTTTGTTTTGGGTTGTGTCTCGGGGCCCACCCACCTGGTCTGGTTTTTGGGGGCCTACAGAGGACTCTTTTTCTTTGTTTCTAGTGTCACCCACTTTCTCCTGAGGAGGTTTTGTAACCCCTTTCTTTTGGTCACCCCCAGTGGAAGTTTTGGTTACCCTAGTCTTGACCCAATGGTCCGCCTTCTTTCCCAATTCTTGGGGAGAAATTGGTCCTAGGCCTACCAGATACTGATGCAACTTTTCATTGAAGCAGTTACTTAAAATGTGTTCTTTCATAAACAAATTATAAAGCCCAACATAGTCATGCACTTCATTTCCAGTTACCCAACCATCCAGTGTTTTCACTGAGTAGTCTACAAAATCAACCCAGGTCTGGCTCGAGGATTTTTGAGCCCCCCTGAATCTAATTCTATACTCCTCAGTGGAGAATCCAAAGCCCTCAATCAGGGTTCCCTTCATGAGGTCATAAGATTCTGCATCTTTTCCAGAGAGTGTGAGGAGTCTATCCCTACACTTTCCAGTGAACATTTCCCAAAGGAGAGCACCCCAGTGAGATTTGCTTACTTTTCTGGTTACACAAGCCCTCTCAAAAGCTGTGAACCATTTGGTGATGTCATCACCATCTTCATATTTAGTTACAATCCCTTTAGGGATTTTCAACATGTCAGGAGAATCTCTGACCCTATTTATGTTGCTGCCACCATTGATGGGTCCTAGGCCCATCTCTTGTCTTTCCCTTTCTATGGCTAGGATCTGTCTTTCCAAAGCCAATCTTTTGGCCATCCTGGCTAACTGGATGTCCTCTTCACTGGAGTTATCCTCAGTGATTTCAGAGAGGTTGGTCCCTCCTGTGAGGGAACCAGCATCTCTGACTATGATTTGTGGAGTCAGGGCTTGAGAGGCCCTGTCCTCCCTAGATAGGACTGGTGGGGGGGAATCACCCTCCAAGTCACTATACTCATCCTCTGTGTTGCCATCCTCAGAGGGGTTGGCTCTTTCAAACTCTGCCAACAGCTCCTGGAGCTGTAGTTTGGAAGGTCTGGAGCCCATTGCTATTTTCTTTAGTTTACAGAGTGACCTTAGCTCTCTCATCTGTAGATGGAGGTAAGGTGTGGTGTCGAGTTCCACCACATTCACATCTGTATTAGACATTATGCTTCTAAAAGTTGGAATACTTTTTAAGAAACTAAAACTAGTTCTAGGATCTAATTCAAACTTTTACCAAACTTTTAAACTCTAAAAGGAAATGCTAACAGGGACTAACACAAGGCCCTAGCAGGACTTTTAAGAATTTAGAAAAATTTCAAATTGCAAAAATCAAGTTTTAATGACAATTTTTGGAATTTGTCGTGTGATCAGGTATTGGCTGAGTAGTCCAGCAAATGCAAAGTCTTGTACCCCACCGCTGATCCACCAATGTAGGAAGTTGGCTCTGTATGCACTATTTCAAAGTAAGGAATAGTATGCACAGAGTCCAAGGGTTCCCCTTAGAGGTATGATAGTGGCAAAAAGAGATAATACTAATGCTCTATTTTGTGGTAGTGTGGTCGAGCAGTAGGCTTATCAAAGGAGTAGTGTTAAGCATTTGTTGTACATACACCCAGGCAATAAATGAGGAACACACACTCGGAGACAAATCCAAGCCAATAGGTTTTGTTATAGAAAAATATATTTTCTTAGTTTATTTTAAGAACCACAGGTTCAAATTCTACATGTAATATCTCATTTGAAAGGTATTGCAGGTAAGTACATTAGGAACTTAGAATCATTACATTAGCATGTATACTTTTTACATAAAACACAATAAGCTGTTTTTAAAGTGGACACAGTGCAATTTTCACAGTTCCTGGGGGAGGTAAGTTTTTGTTCGTTTTGTCAGGTAAGTAAATCACTTACAAGTCTCAGGTTTGGGTCCAAGGTAGCCCACCGTTGGGGGTTCAGAGCAACCCCAAAGTTATCACACCAGCAGCTCAGGGCCGGTCAGGTGCAAAGGCCAAAGAGGTGCCCAAAACACATAGGCTTCAATGGAGAGAAGGGGTGCCCCGGTTTCAGTCTGCCAGCAGGTAAGTACCCGCGTCTTCGGAGGGCAGACCAGGGGGGTTTTGTAGGGCACCGGGGGGGACACAAGTCAGCACAAAAAGTACACCCTCAGCAGCGCGGGGGCGGCCGGGTGCAGTGTGCAAACACGCGTCGGGTTTTCAATGAGGTTCAATGAGAGATCAAGGGATCTCTTCAGCGTCGCAGGCAGGCAACAGGGGGGCTCCTCGGGGTAGCCACCACCTGGGCAAGTGAGAGGGCCTCCTGGGGGTCGCTCCTGCACAGGAGTTCCGTTCCTTTAGGTGCTGGGGGCTGCGGGTGCAGGGTCTTTTCCAGCCGTCGGGGAATGGAGTTCAGACAGTCGCGGTCAGGGGGAGCCTGGGGATTCCCTCTGCAGGCGTTGCTGTGGGGGCTCAGGGGGGACAACTTTGGTTACTCACAGTCGTAGAGTCGCCGGAGGGTCCTCGCTGAAGCGTTGTTTCTCCACCAGTCGAGTCGGGGTCGCCGGGTGCAGTGTTGCAAGTCTCACGCTTCTTGCGGGGAGTTGCAGGGGTCTTTAAATCTGCTCCTTCGAAACAAAGTTGCAGTCTTTTTGGAGCAGTACCACTGTCCTCGGGAGTTTCTTGGTCTCTTGGAAGCAGGGCAGTCCTCTGAGGATTCAGAGGTCGCTGGTCCTGGAGAAAGCGTCGCTGGAGCAGGGTTCTTTAGAAGGCAGGAGACAGGCCGGTAGGACTGGGGCCAAAGCAGTTGGTGTCTTCTTTCTTCTTCTGCAGGGGTTTTCAGCTCAGCAGTCTTCTTCTTCGGTAAGTTGCAGGAATCTAAATTCTTAGGTTCAGGGAAGCCCTTAAATACTAAATTTAAGGGCGTGTTTAGGTCTGGGGGGTTAGTAGCCAATGGCTACTAGCCCTGAGGGTGGGTACACCCTCTGTGTGCCTCCTCCCAAGGGGAGGGGGTCACATCCCTAATCCTATTGGGGAATCCTCCATCTGCAAGATGGAGGATTTCTAAAAGTCAGAGTCACCTCAGCTCAGGACACCTTAGGGGCTGTCCTGACTGGCCAGTGACTCCTCCTTGTTATTCTCATTATTTCTCCTGGACTTGCCGCCAAAAGTGGGGGCTGTGTCCAGGGGGCGGGCATCTCCACTAGCTGGAGTTCCCTGGGGCCTTGTAACACGAAGCTTGAGCCTTTGAAGCTCACTGCTAGGTGTTACAGTTCCTGCAGGGGGAAGGTGTGAAGCACCTCCACCCAGGGCAGGCTTTGTTTCTGTCCTCAGAGAGCACAAAGGCTCTCACCGCATGAGGTCAGACACTCTTCTCTCAGCAGCAGGCTGGCAGAGACCAGTCAGTCCTGCACTGAACAATTGGGTAAAATACAGGGGGTATCTCTAAGATGCCCTCTGTGTGCATTTTTTAATAAATCCAACACTGGCATCAGTGTGGGTTTATTATTCTGAGAAGTTTGATACTAAACTTCCCAGTATTCAGTGTAGCCATTATGGAGCTGTGGAGTTAGTTTTTGACAGACTCCCAGACCATATACTCTTATGGCTACCCTGCACTTACAATGTCTACGGTTTTGCTTAGGCACTGTAGGGGCATAGTGCTCAAGCACATATGCCCTCACCTGTGGTATAGTGCACCCTGCCTTAGGGCTGTAAGGCCTACTAGAGGGGTGACTTACCTATGCCACAGGCAGTGGGAGGTTGGCATGGCACCCTGAGGGGAGTGCCATGTCGACTTAGTCATTTTCTCCCCATCAGCACACACAAGCTGGCAAGCAGTGTGTCTGTGCTGAGTGAGGGGTCCCTAGGGTGGCATAAGACATGCTGCAGCCCTTAGAGACCTTCCCTGGCATCAGGGCCCTTGGTACCAGGGGTACCAGTTACAAGGGACTTACCTAGGTGCCAGGGTTATGCCAATTGTGGAAACAATGGTACATTTTAGGTGAAAGAACACTGGTGCTGGGGCCTGGTTAGCAGGGTCCCAGCACACTTCTCAGTCAAGTCAGCATCAGTATCAGGCAAAAGGTGGGGGGTAACTGCAACAGGGAGCCATTTCTTTACACACTCTCACAGTCAAATGAAAAGCAATGGGCAGACTTGAAGCCCACAAAGTATATACAACAGGTTGCTAAGCCACACCAAAAGCATTGTCTAGGCTCTACCTAAAAACATTAAGTATCAGAAGCACAACTGGGTGCTCGTTTTTCTTTATGAATTAAGTGTGGATGGCAGACTGAGAGAAGCTTCACAGTTTATACATAATGCGTTCTCACCCTCAGTCATTCTTTAAAGGCAAGTCCACGTGCAAGGGTCCTTTCACAGCCATATATAGTCAGCTGAGACTATTACTACTAGAATTCAAATATAAAATTGAACATAGGTCATAATATATCATTTTAATCCATAACAATTAAAAACAATGGGCCTGATTACAACTTTGACGGATGGGATAGT
Source organism: Pleurodeles waltl (assembly GCF_031143425.1). Taxonomy (NCBI): domain Eukaryota; kingdom Metazoa; phylum Chordata; class Amphibia; order Caudata; family Salamandridae; genus Pleurodeles; species Pleurodeles waltl. The sequence goes on from NC_090450.1 coordinate 884,385,103, forward strand.
CCGTCACAAACTTTTACAAATTCCATAGGATATATTGGAACTTGTAATATGGCGGATGGGATATCCGTCACGTTTGTGACGGACTATCCTATCCGCCAAGGTCGTAATCAGGCCCAATGTCTACATGTGTGAGAGTTCTTATGTATACTGACAGGCAGGGTAAAATACCTGGAATAGCAAACATATTCACATTATGTAGTCTCCTGTAAAATATAGTGAAGTTATCTACAAGTCACCTCAAACTTGCCATCTTGTTTTACTGCTCAACAGGACAGTGAGAGGAATAATAATGTTTGTGTATATCCTAATGAGATAATAGAGATGATGTCACAGTCCAGTTACTTGCATCCGAGGACCATTAAGAGTGCCAGTGATCCTTTGGACTTTGATCCCTTTGTAGTAGGTACCAAGAAGGAAATACGGGCTATTACACACTATATATCCCAAAATTAGATTTTTTTCTTATACAGGACACACATTACCTGGTAACCTTCTACTAGCTCTGGTCTAAAGAGATTGAAACCATTTCTTCCAGATATGTAAAAAAAAAGCACACAAAAAATTAGGCAACAGCGCTTTTATGTCTGTGCCCCCTAGGTTCTGGAACAATATCTCTGTATCCATAAGAACTGCTCTAATTCTTCTCCAGTTTAAGAAAAAGCTGACTACACACCTCTTAAAAGAAAACTCCATCACATTGCAGTAACAATCCAGTAACCAACTACCGCTCCTTGCCTTTATGCATTCATTTTCCCCTGTACTGCACTTCACAGCCTTCTTAGCTTTGTTTGTGCTGTACAAATCATCCCTCCTGCATCCCTTCATTGGCACCCACAGCAGTACAGGCCTACCCCATTAGCCACTGTCTTGATCATTTGAGGGCAGTAGGAAATCATTGTTTCAGCCAATAATATCTCCAGAACCGAAAGGGTTAGAGGTGTGGCATACAGTTCAGGATTCAGTTTGAGTTTCTCGACCCAACATTACTGTCCCCCCTATTTTCATCCCATTGTGCAGCAAGTTGACTCTGCATGCTCTCCCGGACTTCTGTCCCAGTCTACAGGGCGTATGACTACCATTTCTCTGCTGGTCCTTTGACTTCTTTCCTTCCGTAGGCTTTCCCCCTCCTTAGGTGTCTGGTCACTGAGCATTCACCCAGTAGTAGCTGAAGGGGATAGGGCTCATGCCCCTTTTGTGGTCAAGATGGTCTTCCACAATCAACCCGAGGGATTTCTTTACTTTTTTGAACTACAAATGCCCCTCCGGTATTAAAGGAGGAGCCTATTGCTGCTCTCTGTTCACTATTCACACCGAGTCCAAATCTGACTTGCTCAGGTGAGATGTTCATTGCCCACTGTCTGGAAGCTCATTCCGTTCCCGTTTTCAGCAGGAGATGACCTTATACTGGAAATGTGGAGAGGGGTAAGTTTCACTCAGGCAGGGAAAAACCTACCTTAAGACAAAGGAAACGGGTTGGTAGCCTCTTCCCTCCGCCATCAATCAGATAAACTGGTTTAAAGGAGGGAGATAGGAGATGGAGTGGATCTACAGACCGGTATGTCTGAAATGGACTGCTCTGCACAAAGGGGACTACCACTTTCTGCAGCAAACACATGTAGGGACCGGTAGACCCCATCTCTCACCAATCAGTTCACAACACATGCATCCCAAACATACAGCAGGCAAGGACTCCAGTCACGAAATCTGGACAGACCCTCTTCCAGCAGAGAGTCAGCTGGCAGTCTGTCAGTAGGGGTACAGGTAGAGAGGCCTGTGTCACTGACTAGACTTGTAAGGCCACCATTGTCATTTGCTGCATAGTCAAGGTTGAGTGGATTAAAGTTTTCCTTGCTTGAATGGGAGTGCACTTTGGGTGTCCCTTGACATACTTTACACCATGTTTCTGGTGGTCGAAAAGATCCTTCAGTAGAGGCGCATGATTTTCAAGCTTGCTGGGTAAATTAATGGAATAACTGGGAAAGGTATAGGGATCACAACACTACAAATCCTTAGAGAGGACTTTTTTTTCAAATTATATTTATCAGTTGATTCCAGTATACAGTCATGATCTGCTTTTTTCTGTCTATGACAGATCGTTGATTTAGGTGTGAGTGGCAGGTTTGGTATTTGCTAGTGAAGGCTAGACTGTGATGAGAAATATTAACTGCCATAATGCAAGTAAATTGGTTGATAACACTTTATTGCAAATGTTGAAGACGCTCATTAAAAGTACATGTAACAATTAAAACAAGCATTGGCAAAGCCATTAGGTCTCACCTAGGCGAGATCAATTGCCATTGACAATTGTTTTTAGACATAGTACCTGAGTCGCATTGGGAGCAGCAGAAGGACACTAACCAAACTAAATCAATCAGTACTTGGTTTAAACTCCAAATGAGAGAACAGGAAGTGATATCAGAAAGTGTTAGTCAATTAGGAGGCAGAAAATATGAGTGACAATGAAGGCAATGAATGGCAAGCAGTAGGCAGGTTCCAAGCCCCTCATCGTAGCAACAGAGCATGCGCTGTTGGCAGGCATGACCTAACATACATAAATCAGTTCAAAAGCATTGAGTTGTGACAGCGTACAACTGATTTTAAGAATGCTCCAACAACAAAGCAAACTGCATTATCATTAAGCATCTGTAGGAAACAAAAGGCCACACAACTTTTTTTTTTTTTTTTAATTAATTTTCACATTATTGCATAAACAGAAAACAAACATGTTTGTGTCTGGTTCCAATTCAATGTGTGGTAATACTTGAATGTTACAGAGCTACAACACATGGGTTGCACAGTAATATGAGGACACCAGCCCTTTTGGGAAAGTGCTCACATTGTTGACGTAAACTCAAGCCCAAGGGCACCTTATCTTGTCATATTTCCTACACATTCCTCTACTTTAATATACCAATGCTTTCATTTTGCCACAGTGTCTACTCTCTTAGTCCATTCTGCAACGTTGGGGGAGTGAAGGAGGTTTTTGTCACACAATTAGCACGCTTTCTCTCTCTATTGCCCCTAAAGTCTTCCATGGGTCCAAGGGGGCAACCTTTGGGTCGAGGTCTAGATGCCTTTCTAGTGCACTCCCTACCTTTCTGTTAATTGAGCGCCAGCATCTTTGAACCGTTGGACACCCAATACCATATGGTAGAATATCCATGCAGTGCTTTGCACCTAAGGCAGTACAGGCTGGCAGCCCTACCTATAAGCCACAGTCTTGCCGTGCCTTAGTAAGAACAATGAAAATATTTCAATTAGATGAACCTGAGGTGCATGGAGATTGTCAACACTCAGGGGAGGGGGTCATTTTGACTGCAGTACACTAACTGTCCTTCAATACACCCAGATGTGCTTCACATGCCACCCTGCGTTGCTCAGGCTGATCGGATGAATTATTCACTATGGTTTTATACAATTGTGAACACCCCCTCCCTTTACAAAGTTTATCTAACACTAGCTGGGCCTCCAGAGGGATATGTTCTGGTAACTCAGCGAGTCCTTCCTGATAGGTGGCTAAGGCTTTCCTCAGTTGTAAATATCAGTAAAACTGTGTTTTGTTTATGTAGAACTCTGCCACCGGGTCCTACAATTTTCAATTAAACTACCCCTCCATACAGCTCCCCGGGTTGATATACCAATCAGGTCCCACTGGGCTAACCCCAGGAGTCTTGTAGCATGCGCTAGCCATATACCCTGCCATAGTGGAGTCATGGCTCTTAGGGTTTGACACCATTTTATAATGCATAAGTGCAGAGCCAGGTGATGGGGGCCAGATATTGGGGTGGCACCCCACAGTACAGTGGGGCCCAGTAACATAGCATGATGTCAGAGCAAAACTGATGTCGGGCCGTGGAGGTAGCAGGTTAAGGCATTATACGGGCAGCATTTCAGTGTCCCGGTTGGTCATAAAAAGCCACTGTAGTTTTGCTAAGAAAAAATACAAAAAAGATTGCTTTTAAACGACACCTGGTAGGGCTGGGTTCTTAACTGTAGTTTGAGGCCACTGAAAATTAACTAGGGATGTAGTCTTTCATCCCTAAAGGACCTTTAAGAAGCATAGTTCCATAAGTTCATCTTTGCCTTTTTCTCAACACTCAGTGTATAACTGACAATACCTTTTTATTCAACACCGTAAAACGTAAATAAAATAGACCTTTAACAAAATGAAAAAGGTTTATATATCCAAGCAAACAATAGATTTTTAAAGCCAAAGTTACTTGAAGAAACCTTTAGGCTTGGGATGGGCTTATGTCAGGAATTAACATGACAAAGGAAAAATGTGTTTAATGCTCGAGTTAACTAAAGTTCCCAAATACCTACTTTTAGTTATTAGTGTGATATATTTGCATGGATAGTTAGGTTAACGTTCTTTCCTGGAACAATAATGTTACAAAGGCCTAGTTTAAATTTTGTTCGCATGCTAGGCATTTTACATTTTCTTAAAATACATGAGGGCCCGTTCTGCTCACAGGCTGAGAGGGGGTAAACCAAAAAGTGCAACTTATTGGTTTGCCAATGCTCGTTTCTTGCATGCTGCAAGCATCACTTTTAAAGTTCAAAGAGAGACAATTAAGCTAGTTTGTGAATTTAAGAAGTAAAATGATGTCAATTTCCACACCTACCTGCCTCGCCAATACTTTATAGAATGGCAGACTGAGAATAACACTGGAGACCAATATATCTCCGATCATTATGGCCTTTGCATTTCTACCATTCACCGTTATGAAATTTGCTTGTGCAGCACCTGGCCATTGACAATCCAGTGACTTCAGCCAGTTCATAAATTGCTGTCCGGTAAGTGTCTGAGTTGCCATCCCATTTTCTCTTAAGAGTAGAACCCTCAGCTCTGCCATTGTGCATTTTGCTTAATGAACTTTTTTTAAAGTGTAGGAAGTGTGAAGATCAATGCTTAATCTGTGCCAGTGGTTGCATATGGTGTGTGCAGACACTCATTTTTGAGGAATAGAACTTATTTTTTTTGTCATCAGACGTTAACCCTGGTGAAGAGTGGGAAAGGTAGAAGAGGAAGCAAGACTGAGCAAAGAAAAGTAGAAAACGGTGTCATGGAAAGAAAGCATGGTTCAAAAAGAACACCTAGGAGTAAGATAAAGAGACAGGAAAATTGGGGTGGCGGGAATAGGAGGAGGATGATCTAAATTCAAGCATAGGCAGTCTTGGCATTAGGCAACCTCTGAATTCGGTAGCTGCAAGGACTGACAGAATTCCCCCTTTTGAGTGTCCGCTCTGAGGGACAGAGTTTATCTGCCATTATTCTGAGGCTGGACCATCCTGGAAATCAGTCACCTCTGGCAAACATGTTCCACCCAGCTCCACACTTCAGGAGACAGCAACAAAAGTAGACGCATGGGGGCTTTTATGTTTGAGTCATGTGGCCCACCCAGCTCTGAAATCAGCCTGCTACCCTGCAGCGCACCGGGAAAATACCACAGTGGCAAAATGGCTACTTTATCCCTTGGCAGGAAATGTCACCCTTCCTGCTGAAAGAACAAAACTGTGCCATTGTGCTGTGTTTTTTCCCATTTTTTTATGGCTGTGTTAGAGCATTGCCCTCTGCCTGGGAGTAACATATTAGACTCTTGCTAACTTTTAGCTTTTTCTGAATTAGACAATGTAGCTGGTTTTTCAGATGAGAAACTTTGACCAAGTCACCCCAATATTGAAAGCTGTGTCCTGTCTCCATGTGCACAAAAGGCTTTTTTTTCAAGGTTCTCTGCCTCAGACCATTATTCAAATATAGCCCTCCTTTATCAAAGACTGCTTCTTCTGGCTCCCACACCATAGCCTGAAGTGATCACGATAATGGGACATTTACTTTTGTATGTGGGTTCCTCATTTTCGGAGTACCCATTGTGGCGTCCAGACTTTTAGGTTAATTGGACCTCAGGTACAGGAACACTACCTCTTTATCTTCACAGATGTCAAGCCATTTTTGCTTTCCGAAAGTGCTATAACCTTCTCTTTCTGCTTCGCTCACATGCCTAGGGATATTCTTATCCTTTACCAAAGTTTTTATGTTCAGAGTGTTCTCTTTTTAAGGGCTGGCCTAAAGGTAGCTTCAAGTGTTTGCCTGCATAGTTAATCAAAAGTATCTTAAAAATGCATGCATACATAAAAAGAGAGGCTTTTGGTCTCCCCTCCTCATCCAATGGTCACTTCAGCTGTCTTTCACATTTTGCTTTCTACCACTACATTAGTGGGCCAGACCACTTTGGCCATTTGTTCTCTTGTACTGTGGGTGATGGCATTTTGACTACACCTAGGTACGTCTGCCTATGCCTAAAAGAAGTCCACTCCAGTACTAATGCTTGTGACCAATGCTTTAGTTTGACAATGATTTGTTTTCTTATCATTCATAATGATTATATTTTTTAAGTCATCCTTCTATCATTAATCTATGTCTTCTGGCTATAGTAATTAAAAGCCAATAGTACCTTTCCTTTGTATAAAAAAAGAAGCATATTTTCCTTTGATACCCATTATTCGCAAAAAGTGTTTTCTACACCCAAGTACACTTACTTGCTAGAAACCACCAATGCTCTTATATTAAACCTAAAAGCACCATTTTTTTTTATTTTAAAAAAAAAAAAAACCTTGGCTACTAACTTAGGTCAGCAACATGTTTTTTCCTATTTTTGTGGAGTATGCTTCCAGGAAAGACAATACAATAATAAAAATTAACCATTGCACTACCGTGCCAAGACTAGACCAATTGGTTTTGCCATTGCTTGTTCTATGATGGTGTTTGTTTCTTAAGTAAGTTTGATTTGTATGTACTTTAAAACATTATCTACAAGCAGACAGTGAGGAAAGGGGCACAGGTGTACAAAATATTACACCATAAAAACAGGTTACAAAACTTAATGTCTTAATGTTATTATGTGGCATTGTTATTTTCAGGTAGTTTTCTTCATCTCACTGCCCTTAGATTCTACATGAGTGACAAAGTGATCTTTTTAAGAATTCTTGTCATGTCTTTTAGGTAATTTGTTTTTTAGTGAGCATTTTTGTGTTCAAGTTTCAAATCAGCCACATTTCAGTTCTGTGATCTTGTGGAAGAACACTTCCCCACACTATGTGCTATCATCTCACAAACAATCAGAAGCAACAACTGCTTTCTCTGGTGATACTGCTTGGATGTGGGCAACATCAACATTCAGTGTTTCTTCCATGTGTTAATTCTATAGGTGCTTTCCTACTATGAGTGCCTTGGTCACATTTCAAAGTAACCATGGAAGCTAATTTCCAAGCTATTCAGCACCTAATTGCATACTTCCAAAACAGGACTCTGCTTTTACATTACACTGGCATTCTGCAGCATTTCACTGTCTTGCTAGTAAAATCAATTGAATACAATGGTGATAATCCGTTCATGTTTCATTATTTTTGTAAAGCAACTACATGGTTTTCTTATTCTTGCCTTTGAAGCATTAAGCTATGGCCCTTTGGTCATGCTGTGCTATAAAATAAAAAAATATATTGTTTGCATTGAAAGACTATTGAAGGCCACGTTATTATTATTATTTTTTTAGACCAGAACCCAAACAAAAACAAACCTCAATTGTGTGCCTTCAAACTACAGTATCAGAAAGTAGTGCCTCTAGAAGTGGTTCAGCCAGTAATCCATAAATACATTGGACCAAACTGATGTGTGAGCTTCAGCAAAAGGAGTACCATTACGGATTGGCACACGTCATTTGTTGAAGCTTACTTTACCGATACAATTTGGAGGTGCGAACCTACTACACAGCCACCTTCTTGTGTCTCAGTTGTATTTTTTGTGTGGTTCTGCACTCCTGGTATTACAGTGTATTATTAATATTGGTCTGGTCACAGGGATATATTATAGTGATTTGAAGACAATAGGGACAAACTATTGCAAGATCTTTTCAGTACCAACACTCTAGAGAATGTTTCCAGTAATATGTCTATTCCTCACAAAGAAGGTTTAAGAATGAAATTTGTAAGGTTAGAACTTCTGAAGAAACAGGAGCTATCTAGACGGTGGGATTACACAATCTTACAGAAATACATAGGATACAAATAAATTCCAAGAGGACTCTATGTGATCCTTGTTTGATGATTTGAGCCCTGAACTCCTTAAAGAGTGGAAACAACTCTTTATGACCTCATCTTATGGTATGATGGACATCCTAATTAGGGATGCTATAAATAAAAGAGAACAGTTACTAAAGGACATGCAAATTTTAGAAAAGGATATAGAAGAAACCAATCTAAGAGAAGCTATAGAAAAAGCTATAAAATACTTAAAGAAGTGCGTCAGAAACACCAGCAATACATTAAGGATAATAAATTGCGTAAACTCAAAAGAGATGCCAATGATTATAATAGTGGCAGGGTGTTCACTTATGCACGTAAATATGACAATGTCAGATTAGATAAACAGGCGGATATCCATCAAACTTGTAGCGAAGATTCTACATTGATTGCCTCTACTAGTGATATTGAGGTTCCCAGTATTTGAAAAAAGATGAGTCAAGATGACAGTAGGCTTAATGCACAAAAATTGATTGTTGCTACGGATAAATCACCTTTTTTTATTGGAACTTCAGAGATATCGAACGGGTCAAAAACCGTCACGGTTAGGTCCACAGGCTTAGGGAAGAGAACCAGGAGAGGCAAAGGGAAAAGCAAAACCAGAAGAGAAAGAAAGGGAGGATGTCACCATGAGGGCAGCCTCACAGAACCTTGTGAAATGAATGATAACACGGAAGGCTCTACTCTATCACATTCAGAAATCTCGATTATGAATTTATCTAACATGACACTAGATGAACATCAAATAAAAAATCTGAGGAAAGGACTGGGCTTTGTTCCAACTTCTTTGCCTGACTTTTCTGAGGTACACATCAATGTTTACAAATGTATTTGTAAATGTAAAGTGTTCACATTTTTCCATGAAAAAAATATCTCTACGTCAACCCGTCCAGATACTCCTATAGTTTAGTGATCTTACAATTAAGGATGACAAAGACATTCAAACACTCTTATGTTTAGAACACACTACTGGGCTTTCTTCTACTTCCAACTTGTCAGAAATCTTGTCTGATTTGAATATTGACCCATAGACCTATATGTTTCCAAATGTAAGAACATCACACATGATATTACTAAACATGAACATGATGCTATACGCTGTCTTTCAACAGCACATGACATAGTCATTAAGGAGGCAGACAAAGGTGGTAATATTGTGTTGATGAACAAAGGTGATTATATCAATGAAATTAATAGACAATTGTCTGACACTTCTGCATACTGTAAACTCTCTAGTAATCCATTAAGAGAAGTTAGCACAATCATTCAAAAGAAACTTTGCTACTGGAGGGACTTGGGTCTTCTTACTGATTACGAGTATTGTTACTTATTTAATCCTACTCCCAAGTCTCCATGGTAATACATCCTGCCAAAGGTACACAAAACCAATGTTTTTCCACCTGGCAGGCCAGTCATTTCGGGGATAGGATCCCCTACTGAGAGACTATCAGAATATATTGATATTTTTTTACAGCCCTTTGTGTCCAACTTACCATCATTTATTAGGGACACCAAAGACTTACTATGCAAACTGAGTGATTTTGAATGGACCAATGGCCATCTTTTGGTCACCCTGGATGTTGCTTCTCTTTGCACTTGTATTCCCAGAGCCCAGGGCATGAAGGCTATACAACACTATCTTGACAACACGGGATGCCTCTTTTTACTAACATTCCAACATGCTTGTCAATCTTATACACACTGTTCTTGACAATAATGTGTTTATCCACAATGGGTCCTGGTACCGTCAAGTTCAAGGGGTAGCCATGGGGGCCAAATTTTCCCCCTCTTTTGCGAATGTATACATTTTTTTTTTTTAAAAGCAACATCTTTGGCAGAATTGTCCTGCAGAACTTACTCAACATGTTTTAAATTGGGGTAGATACATTGATGACGTGTTACTCTTTTGGTCTGGAGGTACGCTCTCTTTAGGTCTATTCATTCAACACTTGAATACCAATTGTTTTAACATCAAATTCACCAGTGCACATAGTGATAGCAGTATTGATTTTTTGGATGTCACTCTATATATTGAACATGACACTATATGCTCTAGAATGTTCAGGAAACGCACATCCTGTAACTCTATATTACATGCTACTAGTGCACATCCCATATCACAAATTGAGGCCATCCCCTATGGGGAAGCAATTAGGATCAGGCGCAGTTGCAGCCGGGATGATATTTTTTTGTCTGAATTGCAAGGAATGGAAGATCGCCTAGCCACTCACGGTTATGCTAAAACCCTTCTAAAAAAAAACGAGTAGAATCTCTAAGATTGATCGACTTGCTCTTCTTACAGCTTCCACTACTTAGAAATGTACACAATACAACAATCTATCTCGTATTATTCCATACAGTATTCTCAGTCCACAAATCTATAAAAATGTTAACAGAAATTGGCCTCTTTTATTGGCTGATAATACCTTGAAAAGAGGCATTAACAACAGATCTAAAATTATTCATAGTAGGGGACGTACGTTACAGAACCGGTTATGTCATAGTTATATGCCACCTGACAATAAAGAAATGTGGTTATCCAGATCTCCTAGTAGCTTTCACAAATGTGGATATTGTAATATCTGTTGACATGTACAGGATAAAACATTGACCTTCTGATATTATACGAACAAATCATATAAGATTTCCAAATTCATGAACTGTAACACCAAGTATATTGTTTACTGTATAATTTGTATTTGTAAACTCATTTATGTCGGCAGCACTATTAGGCCATTTAAGGAAAGGATCCAGGAGCACATCAGGGCCATTAGAAATAATAATACCGAGTATCCTTTTGAGGCCCATTTCAACTCTTCACATGTACAGAGGGAGATTTTGGGTATCCTGGTGCATGGGATCAACACATTGGGAACCTGTCCACGTGGAGGTAATAAGATTTTGATGTTAAAACGTATGGAAAGCAAATGGATCTTGAAATTGAGAGCAGTGGAAGAAGGGTTCAACATTGCAAAGGATTTACATGTCTTTCTGTAACAATAAGTGATTATTGTGCAATTGAGTAACTGAATTCATATGTTTAAGTTTTTGACTTATGTCATTGATTAGATTTCTATTTTTTAAATAACATGCTTTTTACTAAGAATGCACGTTCTATGTCCCGAAAGCACCTTGCAGCCTGGTTTATAGTACACCATGATTTGCTAGATATGATCTATATGCACACACGATAATACTGTTTTATTTACTTGTTTTTATATATAATCTAGGCTTGTGTCTATTACTCGGGTATTCATGTGACTCTATGCCGGTAATAAGGTTGCGTTTTTGTCCACTATTCAAGATCTGATACTTTCTATTTGCTATCTCTGTGCTTTGACAAGTTTGAATTCTGGAATACCTTTAGTACGCAGCTTTCCATTTTTTATGCAGATATATTGATTTCTATAATTTCTCTCTTTTTCTATATATGTGCATGCATTTCTCTCTTTAAGTTTACTTTCCTCATGAGATATACGTGTAAATATGGTGGCACACGTATGTTCGTACATTGCCTACGTCGTACGATAATGTTCCTAAGTTTACAAGCCTTTTTCTGTTTTGCCAGCTGATGCGCATTCATTCCTCTTTTTATGTTCATGTTCTCGTCTATTTATATGCGATAAAATGGCAGCACCCACTTAGTTTATTTCTGTCATCGAAACAGCACCCCCCATGCTAGCCGGTAAGACGAATGTTATTGTTTTCTATCATTTTCTGCCTGATTTGGTTTGGCTTTGCTTGTTTAATTTCTAACATCGTTTCGAGAGACATGCTGGGGCGCTTACTCACTTTTGTATTTATCTCCATATGCTATATTCGATGAATTCTATTGCCCAGTAGCACTCAATATGGGTATTGCCCTACACTATAATTCAGATTATAGTCCTCTCGGACCATCGTACTGTTTCGGGTGTACCCTGAGAGCTTTAGTGTTTTCTGGGCATTGTAATTACAATTATTTGCCCTGATTCTTTGGGTATATTACATATTAAGTCACATATATATTTTGGTTTATGTATCATGGTATAATGCTGTTGTGGGTCTTTATTTGGGTTCAGTTCATTCGTTGTTTGCTCGTTTTAAGTTTGTTAGAGTTTATAATATCGTTTGTTTCTCCCTTCACTTGTTTATACTCCGTGATGGGTCTAACATACTTATTTGCGGGGGTCATCTTTTGGTATTTGTAATTTTTGCGGTGTTTTCATTTTCTTTATTCTGTCATTTGGGCTCCAAAAATACATGTATTTCTTTATCTTTCTTTTAGGCTTATCATGGTCGTTTGGTACATTTAGCGCCTCGAGAAGGATATCTATGGACAGATTTTGTATAATACTTTTCGAAGAGGCATATTTCATGCTTTGTTCTTACAGTAGCATCGTAGGCTACATTATTTCTGACTTTATTCCGATTATACCTAATTTTGGGGTATGTTTCTTTCTTTGTTTTCTATCTTCATGATATTTCTCATTCGCACTATTTATAGTCATGCAGTTTTATGGTGTATTTTTCTGGCGTGGGCCTTACTTTGCACTTACTATAATAATGTTTGGCTTGTGGTCACTGGTGGTTTCTGTTTCATCTGCCTTATAATACACCATTTGAGACTTATATTTGCTTGCAGACTTATCCGAACTCACTATTGATGTAGTTTATTACATATCCAGATGTTATGTACTTGGAGTATCTTTTAATGGATTTCTGGTGTGTTGGTTCTGGAATATATGTTATCCTTTGTTCATGATATGTTGCACATAATGTGGAATACATATGTTCTTTTTTTTATTTACATCTTACAGCCTTGAAAAAGTCTTGTTGACAAAACACGTGTTGGCTGTTGCATCTTTGGACCTATGATATCAGTCCTCTTCATGAACTATTAGAAGGAAAAATAAAGAATTACAGCTGTTGCATCTTTGTACTTAAGATATTTGTGCTCTTCATGAACTATTAGGAGGAAAAATAAAGGATTACCACCTCATACTTACTTTGAACTGTTGTCTCAAACGACGAGGAATATTATGGACCATTATGGTGTGCCCTAGTTTGAATAATATCATGTTTCAGTGTGTCTCTAGATTTTTTTTCAATTGACACTTTTTCATTCTTGGCTGTTTGCTCATTAGTGTTGGTACCCGTTGCTCATTACGGATTGGTACACGTCATTTGTTGTAGCTTACTTTAGTGATACAATTTGGAGGTGCGAACCTACTACACAGCCACCTTCCTGTCTCTCAATGGAGTAGCTTGGTGTGTTCAGTGCTCCCCACTGAACCAGGGCATACAGCCATGGTTTTGTGCACCCAGGCCAAGCCTAAAAGAGATAGAAGAAAATCACCTCACCTTCTCCTGTTCTATTATGCAGTAATAGTGCTCAGAAACCTCTCCACTTAAGTAGTCTGCTTCACAGTTGTGGAGGGCAAAATAAACAGGAAAACCCACTTGCTGGCCCCACCCTATCATAGCCCCCACCAGAGAACCTCCCACCTCAGGCCAGTACTATTGGCTTCAAGCAGCAGCTCGTGCAGTCTCTGTCACATTTGGAAAGAACTTGGGGTAGGAGCTCCTCATGCTGTGCTTGCCTTAGTAGCCCGTTTTTAGCTGCTTTCAGTAAACAGCCTGTCTGTCTGTCTCTGTCTGTCTGTATGCACTAATTTCTGGCTGTCTATCAGACTATAACATGTAGACCATGGAAACAGTGGCCCTTCAGGTTTTGCTCGTGCAGAAGATCCATCCAAAACACAGCAGGTTACTTAACCCATTAAAAAACAATACTCACTAGCTGTAAAGAAATGGCTCCTTGTTGCAGTAACCCCCCCACTTTTTGCCTGATACTGATGCTGACTTGACTGAGAAGTGTGCTGGGACCCTGCTAACCAGGCCCCAGCACCAGAGTTCTTTCACCTAAAATGTACCATTGTTTCCACAATTGGCACAACCCTGTCACCTAGGTAAGTCCCTTGTAACTGGTACCCCTGGTACCAAGGGCCCTGATGCCAGGGAAGGTCTCTAAGGGCTGCAGCATGTCTTATGCCACCCTAGGGACCCCTCACTCAGCACAGACACACTGCTTGCCAGCTTGTGTGTGTTGGTGGGGAGAAAATGACTAAGTCGACATGGCACTCCCCTCAGGGTGCCATGCCAACCTCACACTGTCTGTGGCATAGGTAAATCACCCCTCTAGCAGGCCTTACAGCCCTAAGGCAGGGTGCACTATACCACAGGTGAGGGCATATGTGCATGAGCACTATGCCCCTACAGTGTCTAAGCAAAACCTTAGACATTGTAAGCGCAGGGTTAGCCATAAGAATATATGGTCTGGGAGTCTGTCAAAAACGAACTCCACAGCTCCATAATGGCTACACTGAATACTGGGAAGTTTAGTATCAAACGTTTCAGAATAATAAACTCACACTGATGCCAGTGTTGGATTTATTAAAAAATGCACACAGAGGGCATCTTAGAGATACCCCCTGTATTTTACCCAATTGTTCAGTGCAGGACTGACTGGTCTGTGCCAGCTTGCTGCTGAGAGACAAGTTTCTGACCCCATGCGGTGAGAGCCTTTGTGCTCTCTGAGGACAGAAACAAAGCCTGCTCTGGGTGGAGGTGCTTCACACCTCCCCCCTGCAGGAACTGTAACACCTAGCAGTGAGCTTCAAAGGCTCAAGCTTCGTGTTACAATGCCCCAGGGCACTCCAGCTAGTGGAGATGCCCGCCCCCTGGACACAGCCCCCACTTTTGGCGGCAAGTCCAGGAGAGATAATGAGAAAAACAAGGAGGAGTCACTGGCCAGTCAGGACAGCCCCTAAGGTGTCCTGAGCTGAGGTGACTCTGACTTTTAGAAATCCTCCATCTTGTAGAAGGAGGATTCCCCCAATAGGAATAGGGATGTGCCCCCCTCCCCTCAGGGAGGAGGCACAAAGAGGGTGTAGCCACCCTCAGGGCTAGTAGCCATTGGCTACTAACCCCCCAGACCTAAACACGCCCTTAAATTTAGTATTTAAGGGCTCCCCTGAACCTAAGAATTTAGATTCCTGCAACTTACAGAAGAAGAGAACTGCTGAGCTGAAAACCCCTGCAGAAGAAGAAAGAAGACACCAACTGCTTTGGCCCCAGACCTACGGCCTGTCTCCTGCCTTCTAAAAAAAAAACCTGCACCAGCGACGCTTTCCCCAGGACCAGCGACCTCTGAATCCTCAGAGGACTACCCTGCTTCAAGAGGAACAAGAAACTCCCGAGGACAGCGGCCCTGTTCCAAAAAGACTGCAACTTTGTTTCAGAGGAGCAGATTTAAAGACCCCTGCAATCCCCGCAAGAAGCGTGAGACTTGCAACACTGCACCCAGTGACCCCGACTCGACTGGTGGAGAACCAACACCTCAGGGAGGACCCTCCGGCGACTCCGAGACCGTGAGTAACCAAAGTTGTCCCCCCTGAGCCCCAACAGCGACGCCTGCAGAGGGAATCCCGAGGCTCCCCCTGACCGCGACTGCCTGACTCTAAAATGCCGACGGCTGGAAAAGACCCTGCACCCGCAGCCCCCAGCACCTGAAGGATCGGAACTCCAGTGCAGGAGTGACCCCCCAGGAAGCCCTCTCCCTTGCCCAGGTGGTGGCTACCCCGAGGAGCCCCCCCCTTGCCTGCCTGCACCGCTGAAGAGACCCCTTGGTCTCCCATTGACTCCCATTGGAAACCCGACGCTTGTTTGCACACTGCACCCGTCCGCCCCGCGCTGCTGAGGGTGTACTTTTTGTGTGGACTTGTGTCCCCCCCGGTGTCCTACAAAACCCCCCTGGTCTGCCCTCCGAAGACGCGGGTACTTACCTGCTGGCAGACCGGAACCAGGGCACCCCCTTCTCTCCATTGAATCCTATGCGTTTTGGGCACCACTTTGAACTCTGCACCTGACCGGCCCTCAGCTGCTGGTGTGGTGACTTTGGGGTTGCCCTGAACCCCCAACGGTGGGCTACTTTGTACCCAAATCTGAACCCTGTAGGTGGGTTACTTACCTGCAAGAACTAACAATACTTTACCTCCCCCAGGAACTGTGAAAATTGCACTGTGTCCACTTTTAAAACAGCTATTTGTGTTTTATGTGAAAAGTATATATGCTACTGTAATTATTCAAAGTTCCTAAAGTACTTACCTGCAATACCTTTCAAATGAGATATTACATGTAGAATTTGAACCTGTGGTTCTTAAAATAAACTAAGAAAATATATTTTTCTATACAAAAACCTATTGGCTGGAATTGTCTCCGAGTGTGTGTTTTCTCATTTATTGCCTGTGTGTATGTACAACAAATGCTTAACACTTCTCCTTCGATAAGCCTACTGCTCGACCACACTACCACAAAATAGAGCATTAGTATTATCTCTTTTGCCACTATCATACCTCTAAGGGGAACCCTTGGACTCTGTGCATACTATTCCTTGCTTTGAAATAGTGCATACAGAGCCAACTTGCTACACTAGCTGTCCTTGACCACAGACCCATCAACCAATTGTCTGCCTTTGCATATCCAAACCTGCCTGTGGCAAACCCACTGCACGATTACAGGGCATCCAGCCAATCTCCGCTACGTGCTTCTCGTGGCCTAAGACCGTGTGCAGTAGGAGTTGGAAATCAAGTACTACATTCACTGGGGAAAAAACATAGTTAAAAGCTGAGTTATGGTTCAGTGCCCAAACATGATCATTCACTTGTTATGGTTATCAAATGCACTCAACACATGCCAGACATACTGACTGCCATGCTCAAAACCACCATTTTGCACACCAGTCAGAATCAGAGACAAGCAAAACAAGCATTTGCAATATAATAGGTCTTGCATTTTCTTAATTAGAGCTATTGGCATTGTAAATTCAGAGCTTGACTTTTCTTCTCACATAAACTGGTCAACCCTTCCTCATAATTTAGTCTCTTCCTGCCATGTTTTGGTGGTCACTGGCGGCTTCTGACATCAGAAATCACAAGCCCTTGAGGAGAGACGAGAAGATGATTGCACTACCTGAAGTTGTGTAAACATATAAACAGATATTCAAAAATAAGGCAGGAAAAGTATTTAATTTTTATTTTAACAGAAAGAAAAGTCTTGCAAGAGTTCTTGCCTCACATTTCAACAAAGCTCTAATGAAGTTAATAATAGGAGAGCAGCCTGAGAAAATGTATGGTCTCAATAAAGGAGATACGCAATGCCTTGTGCTCGATGTCCTGAGTGCTGGTGGGGGGCTGGAGAGAGAGAGACTGGATATGCAAGGCTAACCGAGTATCACATCATTGATTCTACCAGAAAGGGCATATTGTAGCTTTCGTGAGAAGTGAGCTAAACAACTGGGTGTTTCTTTTGTTAAATAAGCTTATTTTAGGAGCCAGAGGTAAACGATGACAGCACTGGAATAAAGCCGAAACAAATGTCGGCGACATGGGAGGAGGTGGAAGGAAGGGAATGCTACAATGAAACGCAGGCAGATACCAGCCTAAAACACCCACAGTGAAAAGGCAGCACTAAAGAAATATCAAAAATAGTCAGTCACAGCAACAGATAAAGAAACCAAAGTGGAATAATACAGTAGTTGTTCACTGCTCTGAAACAGAAAAAGGCAGAACTGACCACTAGCAAGCAAGCATGTTTAGAGGACAGTCCAACTAACAAATGAAATCTCTTCAAGCCATAAGAAGTATACTAAAGGTATACACGAGGTTGAACACTTACGCTCGACCTAAAAAGGAGAACATCACCACAGGTGGTGCAAGTTCTGGTGTGTTTTTTGTGCGTTGGTACCCATACCTGTCAGATTTAATGCGTTTGTTGCGAGTGAGCAGGAATCATAATTTCGTTTTTTTTATATACAGAATGTAGGGAAGGACTTTTTTAAATGAGGGGTTGCCTATTTTCCTAATCATGGTTTCTCCTTCATGACATCTTCATTTAGGCCATTCCTAAACCTTCCCAATTTTGCCAGCCAAGGGAATTATAGCAGATGAAGGTACAGTGATGTGTCCAAGGTCACATATTCTAGCTGATTGTGGTTCCTGTATTAGAAAGCAAGTCCCTGGACTTAAAACAATCCTCAGGTTAACCATTGAGCTACATTCCCACTAAAGAAGGGCATTGTGAGATGAAAGTAAGCAATTAACTCATTTCTATTTCTTCCGGCATTGTAAGTTGACTTTTGATAATCAATTGTTGAAACATGCACTTTTGTTCAGGAAACATGCAACGACAATAGTACTTGCATTTATTTAATAAGTAGCAAAGTTAAAACTCATTCTAATTGAAATGACCCTCATTTCTAGGTCCAGAGATTTGGCTGGAGTTTGCCCAGTATTCCATTGGTGGCATGGGCCAAGAAGGAGGCATAGAGAAGGTTCGTTCGGTGTTTGAAAGAGCCATAACTGCATGCGGTTTGCACATGACAAAAGGATCAACCATGTGGGATGCTTACCGCGAGTTTGAGAATGCAATTTTATCAACAATCCAGGTAAGCTTTTGAGCATTTTGTAAATGAAAATGTTTGTATATTTAATAGTTTATTTTACTTTCCGTCAAAATGTAACTCATCTACCATGTCAGCCCATATCACATTTGCATCCACATGGTCATTCATCTTTTGCATTACCTCTTGCTGGATTGCATGTGGTCTGGAAAAGGTACAAGGCCATGCTGGCTGATCAATGAGTATTTCTTCTCTCTTGGACTTTTCCGATATGTGCTGGCATCTGCTGTGCTTTTACGTATAGAGAAAAGTGAAGAAAAAACGTGTATACTTTCCTGTGGCCACCTGGGCTTGCTGAGGGTTACTAGACAATATCTTGTACTTGGGGGTTACTAGGCTGTGTGTCTGGCGGTTACTAAACTATGTTCTGTCTTCTTTACCACTTCTCTTCCTGGTCCACCAATACTCTTGCTCTTCAAATCATAAGCAAACATATTCTGAGGCACTTAACTCTCCTGAGGTAGTGAGGTTAAAGCTTATTCAGGGATGTATTGATGGGAATAAACTCAGCCAAAGCAGGGCCATCAAATGTAAACATATATCTCAGAATGTGCAACCCAGTGCAATAACCATCTAAGGGATCTATGAACATAAGAAATACCATGAAGATACCTGCAGTGCTGCTCTAAACTCAGTTTACTGAAAACAATAAACTGTGCACCTCTCTTCTCACATTTCTTTATCTATCACACTTCTAAGCGCTGCATTCCTAACACAATAACCGCACCTTGGTGGTCATCCTGCACGACATGGAAACACTTCTCACATATGATCAAAGCAAAGATAACACATTTCCAACCACACAACCTACATGGTTTTGCATGCTACCCATGTAGACAAACCCTTCCTTGCCCCACATGGAGGTAGTAAGTGCTATAAAATTTTGGCAGTACAATGCATAGTAAATAACACCCAGTGATCAGCCAATGTTATAACTCCCTAAAGAATCAGACTTTTATTTACAGATAAGTAAATGAGCAGTTAATGTACTATACACAGATAAAAACTAAATGAGCCGGCACCTTAAGGGGCACTGCCCCTAAATGATTTTGTTGTACTTATCAACTAAATGTTCTGTTATGTTGTTTACAAAGATTGACGAGTTGGTCCATTCAGAACTTTAGGACTCATCTGATATGAGCACACATGTGAATCTAATGAAGTCCAGCACTGTTCACCATCCTGTAAATTTACACATGGTTGGCTTTCAATAAAGGCATTCTGTAGGAGTGTCCATCTCAAAGGACAAGGCAACCTCCTGCTAGATGTCACACAAATTAAATAAAATTAACCTATGCTGAATCCTTGGTAACGTGACACAAAGTAGTCAGGATGAAATCAGTGGCATTGTCTAAGTTATTTAGGCAGTGCCTTCACAATAGAAAGAGTCACACAAAACACAGAATTTCACAGCCAGTTTTAAAAGAAAGAGAAAACGTTTATGAGCAAAACCACAGAAATTGAATAAGGAAAACTGTAAATACTTAAATAAAATTGTAAGTGAAAATAGCACTAAACAGCACAAAGTGCTAATGATAGTTTATGGATGCCGTAGACAGACACCTAGGTGTGATTTGAGGCCAACCACAATGGAGCCCTGGTCGGTTACAGCAAATAGATTGGTCCAGGTGAAAGTATGGAAGTCAAAAAGTTTGAAAACATTTTTAAGACCGAGTGCAGAATGGGATTTTGGCAATTTTTGAGTAGAAAATTCTTCTAGAGCGTGCTGGTGCTGTGGAATCGAAGGTCATACTTAAAGCAGGTTGGCCCCTCTGGAGCTTTGGAGAATGTTCACTGAAAGTTTTCCAAGTTCCAGCAGAGAAAGGGACTTAGCTGTTTTTGTTGGAGGTGCTGGGACCCTTGTCTAGGACAAAGCTGAAATTCAGTCCAACGATGTGGAGAACACGTTTTCTCACAGTTTTTCCCCCACCAACCCCGACTCCACCTGGAGTTCTGGAGAAAATATTTTTAAAAATGTCCAAACTTTACTCAGGAGTACACGTCCAAGGCCCTCACGGGAGTGCCCTTAAAGACGGAGGCTGTCAGGCACAGACCAGTAGCAAAGCAGGAGAAGGCCTCTTGCAGCATGTTGTATACATGTAGAGCCAAACAGTAGGTCAGCCAACTTGACCTTGATGTCCATGCCTTTGTCTTGGGTTCAAGAAGGAGTAGGTCCAGTCCTTCAGGGCTCCTCTCTGTTTACACGCAGCAGAATCAGTCCTCCTCTGATGTGACCTGTTAGTGTTTTGAGAATGGTACCTTGGGCATAGCAAATGCATGCCTGGAATCAACTAGTTAGTGGTGCTCCCTAACCAATGGGGTAAAAAATCCTAGGGGCAACCCTACCTACTTTAAAAGCAGTTCATCTTTGACCTACTGCTAATGATCCTTCTTTGCCCCTCACTCAGAGCTTAAGCTGGGAAAGCCCTTCTCCCCTTTTACATAGCCAGTGTGGCCAGGGTATTGAGCAGTCCCATCTTCTGTGGTCACTAAAAACCGATTCTGGGGGTAGCCTTCAACTCACTGGATTTGGTGCCAGCCTGAGTAGGAAGACAAAAGCTGGACCTTTCCAAGTGTCACTTATCATTTGTTTGTGGTAGGACAGGTCCCTTTAAAGTTAAGTTCTTGCACCTGCCCCAGATTGTTTTCCTGCTATGGGAAGAAAACATCTCCCCACTCCAAGGCTGTTGCCTCTACACTTTGCATTCCTAATTCAGGACAAGTACAGGCTGTGCAGTTGCTGGAGAGCTAATGCAAAATATCCTCCAGTAGCTTCTGGCAGGGTAAAGAAAACTTTTTATCTGTGACATTTCCACTATAGTTAATAAAAATCCAATTTCACCATAAGAGGCGACAGGCTGGCGTGGCCTAGGATCCTGCCTTGTACTCACCATAAGTCTGGAAGATTGGTCCTTTAAGTTGCTGTGGAGTACCTGTTTGCCGTAAATGTTTTCTGTCCTATAGGGTAACATTGCAGCTTTGGAAAACTGCACTGTTGACTTTTCAAAACTGTGATAGTTTCCTATTGCAAAACATACTTACCTGATCGTATTAGTTCTAAATGTATGTAAAGATACCTGTTATTTTCATAAATTTTTATGGATTTCCCTATTGAGTCGTGTGTGTAATTTATTGACTGTGTGCCTATAGTAAATGTCTAACACTCCTTTCTGATAAGCCTAGGGCTGCTCGATCACACTACCCCCTAAGAGAGCACCTTGATATTGCTAGAGCAAACCTCCATCCACTTATACGGAAACCCCTGGACACTCTGCACAGCATACCTCATTTTGGTATACTATATAAAGAGCCAGCTTCTTACAATGGTTCCATGTCAACTTGTGTAGTTGTATACATAAGGCTGACAGGTTAGGCAGCCCATGTTTGGTTGGACTGAACGTCACGGTGCCTGATGGCTTGTGGAGTTTGGCCAGCACAGTGCCAGGATGTCGCTAGTGTGAGGTCGGACTGCTAAGGACTGCAGGCTGCTCACATGAGAAGCAATTTTGGTATGATTTTTGTTGGCTTTCTTTGGACCTAACACACTATCCCACTTTTTTTTGTCCTGTAATCGACATATTTCTCCTACTCAGCTAGTCCCTCTTCTACTAACATACTAGCACTACTTTCTTCAAAAGGCAGCTCTCTCTAGATGCCTTCCCAGCATTCCTGAACCAAATCCGTAGTGACCTTCCTCCAACAGTACATCTTTCTTGGAAACACTGCATCTTTCCACCACCTTAATACTGTCCTGAAACGTGCATTTTACTCATACTGTTCATTGTACACTTCCTCCCTAGACTCTTTTCACAGCTCTCCATACCAGTTGTCTTTGGCATCATGAAAATCAAAGTGCAGGAACTCCTTTGCAACTGGTGCAGGATTAAAAGCCCTTGATGCATTTAATAAGGTTTAAACCTACAACTGTCAGCCCCTGATAACAGCAAACTTGATTTCTTCCAAAACTTGTTGACCTCAGTTTAGTTTCACCAACATTGGCTGGTACACCCACCCAGCATTCTACTTTCTCTACAGTGCTCACTTATTGTCACGTCATTGTCAGCAAATGATTGTGGATCCTACTAAAATCACAACTGTTTGAGAAGCACAGCTGATTGCTCTGCCTAAATTGCAGTAACATAGATCATATTCTGAATGCTCATTCACATCATTATCATATATCTCACCAAATCTACCCCTGTAATCAAATCTACTAATTCATATTTTGCTCATTTCCGTTGCTCTTCTCAACCTGACCTCTCTAACGCTACCCTCAAATCTGTTACCTCCCCATTATGTCTAATATGCTTGATTCACTCCAACTAGGTTTATGTGCACCTCACTGAAAGGAAAGTACACTTAGTGTTTGCCTAACCCTCCTCACACTCTTGTTGATGTATGCTATTCTTTCCTCACTGTTGATCACCTCACTTTACTGTCCTCCCTTAACACGCTAGGCATTACAGACTTAACCCACAAGTGGCTCACCTCCTGCTTCCCCTACCACTTTTTTTACCGTTTCCTGGGTCTTTAAATTGAACAACCCACCTCTCTTCCAGTGCATATCCCTTATGGCATATCCTGTTGTTGTCCTGTCCTTTTCTTTATCCTCTACCTCCCATTGGTATACAACACATACAGTGTATTACTATCTAACTCTCACTCGTCCTTCAGCAATGTATATTAAGCTGTTTCTCTGCCATCCCTCACTAGGTGGCTATACAATCCCTCATACTGAGCTAGTCCAAAACAGAGGTCCTGATTTTCTTTCTTATTCTGCACTGGTCTCTGACCACCCCCATCCTTGTTCCCTCTATTTTCACCTCCTCAGCTAGAAACCTTGGCATTCTGCTAGTCTTTTCATGTAAATAGAATCCTTCACAGCAACCAAAGCCAACTTGCCACAAAACAAGTACCAGATTGTGAAATCTTTCTATTTATCCCATTCAGCGTAATAAATAATCAGTTCTCTAATAGTTAGACTTTTTGCTCCTGTCTGCTGTTAATGGGTCTTCCCCAATATTCCTTCACCTCGCAAAGTTTTAAAGTGTGCCAATAGAGCTTCGAACAATCATACTGTGAACAACCAAAGTTTATCCTAACAAGAACAGGGTGGCTGGCTCACCACCAGAAACCGAGCCATACAAAAGATATGGTAGGGATGTGAAATTCTTGAAAATAGCCATCTGACCAAGAGACAGGATGCTTCAGAAGTGTACTTGTGTTACAAAAACACTTTTGGTGCCATGCAGTGAGGTGACAAATAATGGGAGTGTTCTCATTATATCAGTGTTCCACTAATACATTCTCTGATTATGTTTGGGGTTGGATTCTAGCAAGGTTTTGTTTTTGCGTCCTTTCTGTAAATCTACATGCAATGGCTGGAAGTAGGCAAGAAGTGGTAGTTCCAGGGTTGAAATGCTCTGTGAATCTGCCAAAAGGGCATGTAGGGAAAGTTAATTTGCAGTCACTTTGCAGATTTTTGCATGAGTGTTAGGAATTGGGTCTCTAGTTAGCTGTGTGGCTCCCCTACCCTGACTAGAGCAAGGGTCCCTACTTGGACATGGTGCAAACCACTGCCACGATAACTCCTGCTCACCCCCTCAGTAGTTTGGCATGAGCCGTCAGGCTTATCTCCGAGGCAGTGTGTAAAGTATTTGTACCCACACTCTCCAGGGGATTGGGTACTGCATTGTGTAAGGACAGGTACAGCCCTATTCAGGTGCAAGTGTCAGTTGATCCCACCACACTAGCCCAGGAAGACCGATCAGTATATGCAGGGCACCTCAGCTCCTTTTGTTTTACTGTCTAGAGTGAATTCACAAACAGCCCAACTGTCACCCTAACCCAGAGGTGTATTCCACATCCTGGCAGAGCCACAGAATGGTTATGTAAGAAAATGCCCACTTTATAAAGTGACTTTTTTAAACTTACTATTTGAAAACCAACTTCACCAAAAGATGTATTTTTAAATTGTGAGTTCAGAGACCCCAAACTCCAAATTTTCATCTGCTCTCAGTGTGAAATTACATTTGAAAGATATTTCAAAGCAGTACGCACACACACAGTAACCACACACACACACAGTAACACATTGAAAATGCCACAAAAGTACTCAACACCAGTTTAGAAAAATAGCTAATATTTATCTGGGACAAAACAAGACCAAAACAACACAAATCCAGCATACACAAGCAAATATATGAATTTTTAA
Source organism: Pleurodeles waltl (assembly GCF_031143425.1). Classification (NCBI taxonomy): domain Eukaryota; kingdom Metazoa; phylum Chordata; class Amphibia; order Caudata; family Salamandridae; genus Pleurodeles; species Pleurodeles waltl. The sequence goes on from NC_090450.1 coordinate 884,409,897, forward strand.
AGATGAAAGCTTATTTCAGCGCTTAGACACACAATAGCTCCAAATGGGGAGATCGCAAAGTCTTTACAGAGTCCTTCTCAACAGTCCAACGCCACTAAGAGGGAGTGTTGGCCAGTCACAGATTTGCATGGACCCCAGGTACAGTACCTTTGGAAAACAAGCATACAGAGATGTTGCACAGAGTCGGGGAGGTGAGGAATTGCCGGGGCCGGCCGGCTGGCTTTAGTTCCTTACTGCTACTGGGGGAGGTGAGGCATCGGTTCCTTATGGTTGCAGGATAGGTGATGTGGCACCGGTGGCGAGATGTTGGTTCCTTACTATCCAGCGGGGTTGATAAATCCAGCAGGCTAAGAGGCCAGGCATCGACTTCGTGGTGCAACAATCACTCCACGGGGCCACAGATGCTGCAGCAGAGTCGGAGTCTGGTGTCACTGATGTCGGTGACACAGCACTTGGGACTTGCGCTGTAGCGGGACTTCGGGGGCACTGCGTTGAAGTCGGGTCTGTGACGTCAGTCGCAGTCGTTGCACTCAGCGGGGTCCATGGCTCCGGTGCAGGCAGTGGCGGGGAGTCAGGCAGCGACGCCTGTTGTGTTGATGTACTTGGTTTCTTCTTGGTTGCACCAGAACCCACTGCCAAAGGCCCAGGGACTGGATTTGTCCCCACTTGGCAAGTCAGGACTCTCATCAAGAGAGCCCAGGTGCTGGCAGATGAAGTCTTTGATCTCCCTGAGACTTCATAACAGGAGGCAGCCTCAGTCCAAACCCTTGAAAACATTTGGAAGCAGGATGTAGGAAGCAAAGTCCAGTCCTTTTTACTCCCAACACAGAAGCTGCAGGCCAGCACAACAAAGCACCAGGCAGAGTGGCAATCCCTCCTTCAGTATCTAGCTTCTTGGCAGAATGTCCTCAGTCCAGAAGGATTCTGAAATTGTGGTCTCAGAGGTCCAGTACTTCTACTCATCTCTTCCTTTGAAGCAGGCAAACGTCAAAGGAAAGTCTTTGTAATGCACAAACCCCTGCCTTTCCTGCCCTGGCCCCAGTCACAGTACAGTGGGTTGGGTACTGCATTGTGTAAGGACAGGCACAGCCATATTCAGGTGCAAGTGTCAGCTGATCCCACCACACCAGCCCAGGAAGACCCATCGGGATATGCAGGGCACCTCAGCTCCCTTTGTGTTACTGTCTAGAGTGAATTCACAAGCAGCCCACCTGTCACCCTGACCCAGAGGTGTATGTATTCTGCATCCAGGCTGAGCCACAGAATGGTTATGTAAGAAAATGCCTACTTTATAGAAGTGGCTTTTTTAAACTTACAATTTGAAAACCAACTTCACCAAAAGATGTATTTTAATATTGTGAGTTCAGAGACCACAAACTCCATATCTTTATCTGCTCCCAGTGAGAAATTAAATTTGAAGGATATTTTATAGCAATCCGCATTTTAACCTATGGGATAAATGGGCATCGCAATTGTGAAAAACAAATTTAGCAGTTTTTCGCTATCTGGACATGTAAAACACACCAGTACATGTCTAAACTTTTACATACACTTCACCCTGCCCATAGGGCTGCCTTGGGCCTACCTTTGGATTGACTTAAATGTAGTGAAAGGGAAGGTTTGGGCTACTCATGTGGGTGGCACAATTAGTGCTGCAGGCCCACTAGTAGCATTTTATTTACACGCCCTGGGCACACATTGTGCACTGTACTAGGAACTTACTAGTAAATCAGATATGTCAGTCCTGGATAAACCAGTCACCAATACCATTTAGACAATGAGCACTTGCACTTTTTGTGCGTAAATTAAATTCTTAAAGGAGTAGAGTTTCCAGGTCTACATCTAAACAAATGTATGACCTTTATCAATGCCTTTCGACAATGCAGTGTAGCATAGCCAAAAATAACTTTGGAGGCACATCCATGCATTACTTGTGCAGACCTGCAAAATGTCGTGGGTGCATGTGTGTGTTTTTTGTTTTGTTTTGTTTTTTTTGCGCTGGATTGGTAAATTAAAAATGGGAAAGAAATGCTCAAACTTTTTTTTAAGGTGATAGGGTAGTAGGCGGAAATGCTGTGTGGTCCTTGCCAAAAAGAAAAAAAAATACTTAAAATAAAGGTTGACATGGGAGCAACGGAGGGAACAGGTGGGGAAACAATGGGGAGTGGGCAAGGGAAAAGCAGCTCATGATAGAGGGTAACACAGTTGGGTCGGGAAAGAACCAGCATTTTGGCAGGGAAGAGCATACGAGAGAGAGAGAGAGCTGGAAAATTAATTCACTCTTGTGGAGTGCTTAGGCAGATAAAAAGTAGCTTCCTAAAAGGGAGTAGTGGATTGATAGAAGCCAGCTAACGAAAAGGTAAAGACCAGGAGAAACACAAGATGAAAAAGCTGGGACAAGATCAGACGTGGGTCCTATTCTCGCTATGCCATCAGGTTCATGCTCGCTTGGCCACTGGGTTCAAGCTAGCCTGGCTGATAAGAGGTGATGTCCCAGAACCGTTCTCAGGATGCTTGTTTGCAGTCCACGGAGGACCTGGCCTGACATTTTGGGCTGGACTGTTCCCATGGGGAGCAGGGTCAAGACTGATTTCCATTTTGCTGGGTCCAAAGTGGAATGGCATAGTGAGCAAAAAGAAGATGGATCTAGGCCTAGTTCTGTGACTGAGGGTGAATATTTGACATTGTTTAACTTTCCGTTCATCATCTGTTCTTATTTGCAAATGAAACTTTCAATGTCATTCTTCCACTTGTCAGAAATCCTTTTCTTTTATGGCTACCAATAATCACAGAAAGCCTTATTCTAGTTATTTTCCATGATAACAGAGGTTTTTCATATGTAGGAGCTTTTCCAGTCTGTCCATAGTATTGCTTTTTATAATGGGGCATCTCCTGCTTCCCTTCATCGCCAAACCAACCCAAATTGGTTCTGTTCTTCTTTAAGCCCCTGAGTGTGAGGAGCCAGCTGTCTGGGGAAAAGGCCAGTTTCAAATACTGTCCTTCACTAAATATTTGGTTTTGCATAAACAAGGAAACTTTCAGTGTTCCTGCGTGTGCTTTGCAGGGCGATCTTTTTTTTTGCCTGCTTTTTGTCTCCTCTCCCTTCACTTTTCTTGGGTAAGTGTAGGTGGATGTTTCTGTAATTGCCATTCCTCGGTACAGTTTAATATCCTTCGATAAGCATCCCCCCCAGCACTGCCACTCCCTCTAACCCCGCTACTCCCTCTAACCCCGCTACTCCCTCTAACCCCAAGTGTTCCTCTGTCATTGAGGAAGACTGTAGTGTTGCCCCTTTTTCTCCTTCACCAGGCCTGGTGACATTTTAACAGCTATCATTGCATGAATGGAGAGCTTAACGGGCCTGTGTTTCGACCTACCGCAGGTCAGGCAGAAATTGTCCATTTTTAGAAACCTCATCTACGTGCCATGTATACCAAAAAATCGAATTAATTAACTTTATTTTAATACTGCTGTAATAATGTGGTTGTGTAATTTTACTCTGCAGTCAATATGTGATATCTTTTTTTTTTTTTTACCATGGCCTAGGTCCTTGTGGACAGGCCTTCAACTGTTACCGAAGAAAGCCTTGCACCACATAGGATTACTTTGCATAATGCTACCACTCATTAAAGGCTGCTGGTGATCTTTGTGGTTCACATATAATAATGTATTATTGTATTGTTGGCATGGTTACCCCCATTTTCTGCCTATTGTCAGTATGTTTGACTGAGTTTGATTGTGTCTACTGGGTTCCTGCTAACCAGGACCCCGGTAGTTTTGCTCTCTCCTCTAAATTGTACCTTTTTGTTCCCTCAATTGGCATACTGGTCCCCCCATGTAAGTCCCTAGTATATGGTACCAAGGTACCCAGGGCATTGGGGTCCCAGGGGATCCCTATGGGCTGCAGCAGTTATTCTGCCACCGATAGGGATCCCATGCAAAGGGTTCTGCATGCCTGCCATGGCAGCCTGCGTGAAACGGGTGCGTGCACTTGTTTTCACTACAGGTCACTACACCACGTCACTATAAGTCACCCCTATGGTAGGTCCTCTCAGCCCAGATGGCAGGGTGCAGATACCTGTGTGTGAGGGCATTCCTGCACTAGCATAGGTGCCCCCACAAATTCCAGATCCATTTTCCTTGACTTTGAGTGCGGGCGCCATGTTATGCGTGTACTGGACATAAATCACTACCTATGTTCGGATACATAATGGAAACGCCGAACCTGGGCATGTTTGGTATCAAACATGTCAGTATCGTACCCCAGTACTGCTGCAGGTATTGGAAGTATGATTCCGTGCACCCTGGGGGCTCCTTAGAGGACCCCCAGAACTGCTACTACCAGTCTTAAAGGGTTTTCGGGGCAGCACGGCTGCTGCCACCCCTCAGACAGTTTTCTGCTCTCCTGCTGCTTGATCTGACCAAGCCCAGGAAGGCAGAACAAAGGATTTCCTTTGAGAGAGGGGGTAACACCCTCTCCCTTTGGAAATAAGTGTGACTGGCTTGGGAGGTATAGCCTCCCCAAGCTACTGGTTTGCTTTGAAGGGCACGTTTGGTGCCCTCTCTGCATAAACCAGTCCACTCTGGTTCAGGGACCCCAGTCTCTGCTCTGGCGCAAAACTGGGCAATGGAAAGGGGGGTGACCACTCCCCTGTCCATCACTACCCCAGGGGTGGTGCGCAAAGCTCCTCCAGCGGGCTCCTTTGTCCTGCCATCTTGTATCAAGGTTGGCAGGGAACTCTGGGAGCAGCTGAGTGGCCAGGCTAGGCAGGTGATGTCAGAGCCCCCTCCTGATAGGTTATTACCTGGTTAGTGACCAATCCCCCTTTCAAGGTTATTTAGGGGGTCTGTCTTGGGTGTGTCCTCCGATTCGGCTTGCAAGATTCCAGCAGAACCCCTCTGCAACCTCTGCTTCGTCTTCTGGCCTCCAGGACCGCGACTGGAACCACCGGGACCCGACAAGCTGCTTCCAAGAAGAAAGGACTCTTCAGCAACATTGTTTCCAGGGCTCCTGCCAGCTTTGCGACAGTTTACTCCGCGTGCATCCTCAGAAGACTGCAACTCTTCAGACTGCACAAGAAGAAGGAATCTCTCTTGGAGTGAAGGAGTCGCTGCCCTGCAATTGCAGGCACCTATGACAAGCGACGACTGGCTGCGAGGATCCCCTCTCCTGCTGAGCTGCGTGGATCCTGCATCACAAGTGGTGGTTCGGAGTAGTCCTCTTGGTCTTCTCTGCCAGCTGTCCAACTTTGGTGGAGGTTAACCTTTGCTTCCTGCGCAGGCCAGCGCCCTCATGCACTGTGTCTGTTGCAGCTGCCAAAGTTTGTTGGCATCTCCTCCAAGGGATCTTCAGGCGACTTGTAGCTCCAGCACTCCATCCTGCAAATCACAGCCTCCTGCATGGTTCTCCTGCGGCGTGCGATCCTCTTGTGTAGTACTGCTTAGGTTCTTTCAGCGACTCCTGTGCCCCCATCCTGCGGGACTCCTGTGGGTGCAGCCTCTGCTCCTGTGGGCTCTCTGTGATGCTGAGGGTCCCCTGTGACTCGCACTCCTGGGGTGAGTCCTCCTGGGCCTTGCTGGTCCCTGGCAGCACCTCTTTTCCACGAACCGCGAGTTTGCCTTTGCTAAGGCTTGTTGGAGAAAATCCTGCACCAACACCTGTCTGCAATCTTCCTTCCAGCGTGGGACATCTTCTGCATTCATCAGGAACTCTTCTCTGGCTTCTGGGCTGCAGTGCTGACCTGTTCTTTAGTACTGTTGACCATCACCTGCATTCACAGCTGGGTGGGTAGTACCTCCTACTCCTCCTGGACTCCACTGTGAATCTTGGACTTTGTTCCCTCTCTCCACATGTCTTTGTTCTTCAGGAATCCACCGATGGTTTTTTTGCAATCTGCCCTGGATGTCTTCTTTTTCTTCTTTTCCTCCTTTCGGTGGTTTGGGGAAAATCCAGTGTTTTACTCCTGCATTCCTGGTCGCTGAGGGGGGTACTGTGTTACTTACTTCTGTGGTTTTCTAATACTCCCAGCTCCCCTCTACACATCTTACTTACCTAGGTGGGGATACCTTGTTCGCATTCAATTTTTTCAGTGTATGGTTTGTGCTTCCCCTAGGGTCACAAATGGGCATTACTGTTTGCACTGTTTTCTAACCTTTCCTATGCCTATTTTTGATTGCTAGTGTATATATTTAGGGCCAGATGTATCATGCATTTTTGTGATAGTTTGCAATGGTTAAAATGCATTTTTGTATGTATGAATCTCGATTTGCTGTTCAGTGACATATTGGAATTGTGACTACATACCGATTTGGTATTAGGAAGGGTCGTGTCAAGGGCGTCCCTTCCTAATACCGAATCGCAGAGGTATGTAAGAATGTTTTGTGACCGAAAAACGGTTGAAAAACATTTGCATTTTACCACCTACTTCAAGTAGGTGGTAACCCATTCGCAAACAGGAAGGGGTCCCCAAGGGACCCCTTCCCCTTTGTGAATGCATGCGAAAAACATTTTTTAAGAGCAGGCAGTGGTCCCAGGGACCACTGCCTACTCTTAAAAAAAAAATTAAAAGAAAACTTTTCCTTTTTCTTTTTTAAACACATCCCGTTTTCCTGTAAGCAAAATGGGCTGCATTTAAATAAAAAAAAAAAAAAAAAAAAATTGCTTTATTTAAAAGCAAGCACAGACACGGTGGTCTGCTGAGCCAGCAGGCCACCATCGCTGTGATTGTAGCCATTCACAATGAGTTGCAAATTGCGACTTACCTATGAATATTAATGAGGTAGGCTGATTTGCGAGCCGTTGGAAATTGCAAAATTAAACTCCTGTAGTTTCATACATTCAAATAGCGATTATCTAATTGTGATTCGCAGAAAAGCGCAATTAGGTTATTGCTATTAGGAAAAATAATGCATCTGGTCCATAGTTTATTACTTACCTCTTAAGGGTGGGTCACCTGTCAAGTTTTTTGTGGTAATTTGTGCCAAAAATTAAGTACCTTTTATATTTGTACAACTGAATGTTTTCTTTCATGTGTGTAAGTACTGTGTGACTACAATGGAATTGCATGAGCTTTGCATGTCTCCTAGATAAGCCTTGGCTGCTCATCCACAGCTACCTCTAGAGAGCCTGGCTTCTAGACACTGCCTTCGCTTCACTAAGAGGGGATACCTGGTCCTGGTATAAGGTGTAAGTACCATAGGTACCCACCAGACACCAGGCCAGCTTCCTACAACTCTCCTTTAAGGTACTGTCTCCATAACACACACATACTTTAGCTGTGTCCTGTTTAGATGAACACGAATTGAACAACTGCTCTAAGACTGTTTTTTTGTTATGACATCACTTGAGGAAATGTTTTTGAATGATGTGCATTTTATCTCATTGTGTGCTCATCCAACTTTTCATCACATTTTTGAACTGTGAAACTATACATGGTAGAGATTCTGAATACATGCTTAGCCTTTCATTCTCTTCATCTGAAGCCTCCACCTGGCACCATTCCAACCCCTGAGCAGCAACAGATACTGAATGAACAACTGGAAAGGATTCATGCACTATTCCGCCGACAGCTGAGTATTCCGCTTATAGGTAAGGGCTGATTTTTACTCACCATGCTAGATTAAGTTTTTTATTTCAATTTTATTTTGACTTTGTGTTTTGTTGCAGGCTTATACCATTTGGGGCATAATGCTATACTCAACTGAAACCCTCAAAATGTGACTAAAGCCTGTTAGTTTGAAACCTACATTTCTGTGTAATTAGTTTGGTGGGCCTTGTTAAATCCAGGACTATTTTTCGTATATTCTGCAGAATATTTGAGATGAATATCAACCCAGAACATTTGCATGTTTGTTAGCTTAAAACTGGATCTTCTGATTCAGTAGATTATCAAATCCAGCAGTGAGCACAAGTCAGGGATGTATATTACATGGACCAGTACGACAATAGGGAATAGTGCTGTGCAAGTGGGCATTGAAAAGTATGCACTATCAGACAATACTTATGAAGACCAGCTACAATATTACTGCTTCAGCTGTAAAGGCATTGACTACTGTTATTCAGTTAAGCAAGTTACTCAATTTTTAAGAAATGTAATTGATTGTTAACCTATCTAAAAATTATTTTCTTTATTTCATGTTTTCTGAGGCCTACGAATGAGGCCTAAAATTAAGACCTTCATAACTAATTAATAATAATGCCGGCATAATTGTATTAAAAATACACACTTGTAATATTAATAATTTACCCACCAAAGTGAGCTTTCAAAGTCACATTGGATATACGTGCTTTCATCGCATGGGTTCTGCAGTTGATTATTACACAGTTTTGAACATACAGAAAGAAATTTATTGAAATTATACCTTTACTAAAATGAAAGCATGCATTGTTTGTCTTACACTTGTGCTAATAATAAATGCATAAATTATATGTGAACATAACTAATGAATTGCAAGGCAACCTTTATTTCTGTTTTCTAAAAATATGGGTGGTTACCAATATTGATTTGATTTGTTGTGCTAGACATGGAAACCACGTATGCAGAGTATGAAGAATGGTCTGATAAGCCCATACCAGATTCTGTAATCCAGCAGTACAAGCAAGCAGTCAAGCAAATGGAGAAATGTAAAGCACATGAAGAGGCACTGGTAAGGTTCAGTAGGATGAAACATTTAGTTATAAAAATACTTAGTGACATTTTACCCAGTAAAATCTTTATCTTCTAGGTTTTGAGAGTTAGAACCAAAAAATGAGTTAGCTCCTTTTGTTGTAGAGTGCTCCGTAGCTATGTTTGTGCTGTAGGAATACACTTAACTACATAGAATACAGAGAATTATACATGCATAAAAACCATCATTTGCAGAGTAGTGTATTGTGAGGCAGAAATACTAGATCTTTAGAAGTCAGATAAATTAAGGTGAACCCGACAAATGCCTTTGGCTCAGGAAGGTTGACGCTCAATGTAATAGGGCTGGAGCCATCATTATTGCTAGAGATAACGTCAGGATACCACCTCCAAACACCATTTTTCACAATGAAAAGTACTGTTCTTCATCGTCTAGCCTGTCAACTGTTGCGTTTGTATATCCTGTTTAATCAGACACTTTGCGATTGAGGTAGTCATAATAGCAGCATCATTCTTGCTGTTGGAAATTTGACCATGTATTGCCTGAGAAATCCCCAGGTGCATGCTCATATTCGGTTTTACTTACCCTATCTTGCCTCTGGCCCATCTAAGTAGGTGTCAATGATATAATGCATAATTGGAGATCCTATTAGACTTCCAGCCTAAGACAAACATCATATTAGTGACAGTTCATTCACGAGAAATGACCTTAGTTGTCTTTGCTGTTTTCTTACTGGTAGGTAGAAGACTGAGCAAGCACACATCGGGCACCCTTTCCACCACCCATTTTGTCAATTCCCTTTGTATCTTATTAACATTCTTCAGAATTCTCCAAATTTTGGATAGGAGCATAATTTCAGCTGCATTTCTTGTGCACAAAGGATCCAAGTCTAGATTAATCCTGTTCGGTACTCTAGCAAGTTTTACTTTTGTTTCAAGTATTTTCATTGTGAAAGTGTGTCATATGCATTCCTAGACATTTATTTGTGTAAACACATCTTATCCTGAACCTTGTCACAACGCTTCGCACAAGTCACACTCCATTCTGGAGAGAATGTCCATGCCTAGCACAACCTGGTGATTTTTTTTTTCCTAGACCCTTCTGACAATGATTAGTTCAACCATTACAAGTCCCAGGATCAGGACAGAGAATATCTTTGTTCTTTGATGGACTGTGACCACTAACTAAACTACTGAGTATGTGGATGTAACCTGCATCCAATCCCTTTGTGTCCCGGAATGAAGTAAACACCGTGAATTTCTTATTGATGTCACCTATCAATCAATAGCTGTTCCTTTTGCATTCTGTACAATGTAGCACATTTCACTTAAACATTCTTAGTATCCATCTCTCTCAGTCACAGAATAGCTCTTTTAGAGTGCAAAGGTAACTAACAAGGGTTAAATATGTATATTTTCTGTAGCATTTTGTGAGTGAGTTTAAATTACATTGAATTTTGAATTGCTTTTAGCTGGCCCTAGTACATTTTCCACTCTTACCAGCTAAGATGGGCAATTGACTGATGGGTGGTGGGCTACATTTCAAGGTGCTGCGAGAGAAATATCTGAGGAAGGAAGTTAAGCCTTATGGCTTAAGCAGTCATATGCCACAAATCTACTCCATCTGCGTAAACAGAGCACCATGTAGATTGCAGAGTTCAGTTTGATTTTGCAGGCTGGGAGTGGTGTCTTGTTCATGCAACAAAAGAGAACAATTTAGGTACTATACAGAAAACTGAATTGGATTGCATATCATTAACTGGGCATTATTTTCAAATCTGTTTTTCTTCTGATGGATACTTCCTTCCGCAGCCTCTTACTCCAGGCCTTGGACTGGATCCAGAAACATCTACATCGTAGGATTCTCACTGATATAATAGATGCTTAGAATATATATATATATATATATGTGTGTGTATATATATATATATATATATATATAAGAGCGAGAGAGAAAAAAAAAACATATATATACACACACACTTTGATGTCTAATAAGTATTACAACAATTTGCCTTAGTTTTTAACACCTTCAGAGAATATTGTTTTATTTAATATACCTTCACCTTTTGTGAAATGTCTTTCCTGCAGGAGGAAGAAGGCTGCTTCTGACCCTTGTTACCTGTATGGGGTGTGTTTACCTGCCTCTCACCCTGTCAAGGAATGTCCTTTTTGTCAAACTGTGACGAAAATGGCTCATGAAGATAGAGAAGGAATACATCTGGAATTAATATTAGAGGAACTCCGGGCCGAGGAGGAAAATAATATAATAATTAGAGGAAAAAAGAGGGAGCTCCCTCAACTGTACTAAATACTACCCTTGAAAAGGACTCCCGTAGAGATAGATCCAGGGATAAAAAAAAAAATGGGGCAGACGTCATCATCATAGTCACTCCAGGCACTCTTCCCCCCCAACCCCACAAGAGGAGCACTAGTCGAGGTATAGTCCATTGGCACTTACATGTTTGCTGTCAAGAAGCTCTACAGTCCGTAGAACATTGATACTGAGAGCCCAGGTACACATCATCATTACATGCATGATATCTTTCCTTTCTATGTCAGTACCTTCACCATTGAGGCTTCCAGTGCATCATCAACCTTTGATGACACACTTAACAGTGGTAATGTGGTCGACCTTGAAGATAGATGTCAAAACACTCTACTGCCTCAATTTATAACTTCTTCTCAATCTGAAGCAGTCCAACCCTATGAAAGAGCTTGTCTTATCAACCAAGTCTTATTCCAGTAGAAGATTCACTGCAAGAACCTCTGCAGCCACTAATATTACAACCTCTTACTGAATCTCCAGTGCCACATTGTATCCTGCTCCGGCACAATGGCACCAGAACCACCTCTGCCACAAGGCACCCAAATTCCAGTAGTTCCAAAACTATCAGAGCATACTACACCTTGTCTATGTACTTCTGATAGGGGTAAATGCAGAAAGATGCCCTCTACCTTTCTGAGGACATCCAAATGCTATGCTTCTGATGTATCATACATGTATGCATCACTTCCAGCCTCTCCTTTAAGGCTTTCTCCACTGCATAATATTTTGACATTCCTGGATGCTCTTATTAGAGGTTTGGCAAATCTTAACATACTGCTAGAGATCCCTAACTTCACAGTTTTCATTATAATGGAGACAATACAACCTAGAGCTTCTCCCTTCAAAACCTGTTCTATTGCTGATTACAGGCTTCACAGAGATTGTGTAGGGAAAATTCTTAATGCCAGCCACTTTAAAGTCCGCTTCCGTGCGTTTCCTCAAAAAAGACAAACCTACAAAACAACATCCTGTATTTATTCACCTGGAACAAAAAACAGCCACCATAATAGTCTGTGCAATCCATTAGCACCAGAGATATCAGAGAGAAAAAGCAAGAAGATGAATACAGTGGACAAAAAGGTCAACTTTATCAACTTTTGAGCCTGATTTAATTTTCTATCACAATAGGGTAGTGTTAAGGACACATCCTTCTTTTCTTCCTAAAGTTATATCCGATTTCTATAATTATTGAAACTCTCTCTTCATATGTTTTTTCCTAATCTGTCACCTCTAGCAGAGAGATTTCTGCATTCTGTAAATTTGAAAAAAAAGTCCTAAAGTTTTGGCTGGAAAAAAAAACTAAAGTCATCAAGAAAAATGAGTCCTCTTTTTGTAAGTTTTGGTCTGCCATGAATAGAATTAGCATCCTCCAAACAAACCACTGTTTGATGGATTATATTCTACATTATGTGCTGTAAGGTGATATTGACAGAGAAGAAGATGAAGCCTGAATTCCCATCTCCATCAGCCAAATCTGTACAGGTTGAAACTTTCTGGCAGACCATGCTGAGTATTTTCAGGTGGGCTACAGTACTCTCTGTGCCATTCCTCACTGGAGAGCCCACTGCTGTGGGTTTGTTGATTCCTGTACCTTCAGCCTTGAAGCCTCTCAACTCTGCCCTTGGGTCTGCTTCTGATGAAACTTTTTCCTTCCAAGGGGCCCCCACGCATGGCCACTGTACAATGACCCCGGAGCCGATCTCAGCTATGCTTTTAAAGCCTTTGAAATCAGTAGCTGTTGTCCACATGGCAAAATAAAAAGTTCAGCCTTTTGTTTTTTGACAAACCCTAAGCACAACACCTCACTGGGCCCAAGGCGTTTGCCTGTGTGGAGAACCGATGATAGTGATCCCTGCCAACTATTACGGTTATGCAGAGGTTGACCATTCAGAGGCATATAACTCCTGACTTGGTCAGCAATGGACTAGATATTTTCATACAGACACTAAGGTTTGGCCTGTCCTCCCACCAGAACATGGTCTCTGACTTATGCCTCAGTTTTTAAGTCAGAAGTCCTTACATTGCTGTGTTATAGAGGTGATACCCTTTGAGGAAAGGGGTACGGAATTTTATTCACTGTACATCTTGGAAATCAAGAAGGATGAAGGTCTGAAATCGATCCTGGACCTTTGCACCTTGAATCTTTTCATTCAGCAGCATGAGCTCAAGATGATATATCTATGTTATGTCTTGCTGGTCTTGGTCCACGGGCGTCTAGGATGCTTACTTTCATCTGCCAGTCCAAGGTTAACCCTAGGCACTACCAGTGTGCGATTCTGCCTTGTGGACAGACAACAGCTCTGCAAACATGCACTAAGGTAATGGTGGCTCCACAATGGTTTGCAATTATTTGTGATATAACTTTGACATTTCTGGCAAATACATTCGGAGATTCAGAAGGTCCTACATCTGTTAATTCCTCATTAATCCCATTGGTGCCTCAAAACAAATGGCATGTGAGAGCCATTCATTAATGTTTATGGGGTGGTGGCTTCAGCATCAGGAGAGCCTCTCTGCTGTGGTGGGGGACCAGCACTTAAGCATGACTGAATCAAAAACTCGATACATATCTGTTGGTGGGTCAACCTTTCAGCCCTCCACAGTTGCAGACTAGGGCACTCATCTGGGTAACATCGCAGCCCTGGGTCTTTGCCTGAGTTTGAGTTACTGACGGTCTGTCTTTCATAACAGCCTTCCTCCGTTCCATCTCAGTTCTTTTTAAGTTCTGCAAACACTACTACTACAGACCATTACATCAGCAGACTGGATGATGTGAGGTCATGTGTATTTTGTGTTGGGGGGGGGGGGGGGGGGGGGTTGGCACCTTGACTGGCAGTGGGCCCAGCAACATGGTATTTTCCCCCACAGTGGCACACCTCACAGGCACACCCCACATGTGAGCAAATGTTCTGAGTTGCCTCACTTTGGAGTACCACAGGTGAAAACTTTATCCCAAAGTGACAGAAGTGATCAGATCCTGATTGAAGTGTCCATGCGTAGATCTCTTTGCCATGATCTCAAACACTAAGTATGTTTTTTCTGTACTATACACTTCCCTCTTGGTTGGTTTCCTGAGGCACGCCTTTGGGTTTGACAAGTCAGTGGGTCTGCTTTTCGAACTCTTGCCAATCACATTTCTGCTGGGAATCCTACAGCAAGTGTGTGGAGGATTTTGTACGCTAATATGTTGGAACTTAGCACAGTGACTCTCGCAGCTGGATAGTCTTCAGCTCAATCCCAAATGTTTCAGCTGCATGCGTGAAGGTGGAGCAGTGTTACCTCTGGGTCCTTCTGCTTGTTTCCTGATGTTGAGGATTTTATGTTGTCTGCCAGGAAACCTGCTACCAAATCCATTTATGCTGGTTGCTAGAACAGTTTTCTCAGTGGCGTGAGTCAGAATGTCTGAACCCATTTCAGTTTCACCTTCATGCAGTACGTGTCATCCTTACCCAGCTGGCACTAGTCAGTGACTAATATACACAGTTATTTGGCTGTCCTAATCACCTACAAATTTGTCCCTGGCCAACCTTCTCTGGTTTCTTTCAACTCCTTATTTTTGTTCCTCTCTTGGATTTGAAACTTGGGATAATGTTCTTATGGCATCTCCATTAGAGCCAATGTTTTGTTGCTCCATTCAACTTCTCACTTGGAAAACCTTTCTTCTTTGTGGCAGTGACTTGAGCCTAGAGGCTGGGTGAACTTCAGGCCCTCTGCCAAGCCACTGTTCAGTTTTCTATCTGGATAAACTGGTTCTTTGTACTCTTCCATGTTTCTTGCTGAAAGTGATATTTCACTTTCACAAAGATCAGTCCATCCCTATTCCGTCTTTCTTCCCTCCATCTCATCCCATTCCACCAAACAGGATGAGTGGCTGCATAGACTGGACCTCAAGTATGCATTATCTTACTACATCTATAGCACACGAGGGGGCTGTGTGGGTTATCACATCTTTATTATTATTATCATTATTAATATCATCAAAAAAGGCAAAGCAGTGTCAAGGGCACCATTTTAATGTTGATTACCCTTTGTGTTAAATCTGCTGTGTCTTGGACAAGAAAGAACCATCCAGCATTCTCATCCCCTTCACCAGGTTGTACTCCTCAATGGGGTGTGTAAAAAGTACTAAGAAGTGACACCAGTGCTCCAGTTGATGCTTTATAGAATAGGGTTTCTTCACATCCTGGACTGGTAGCCTCATGGCCAATGCTGTATGGTGCCACCTTGCAGCACTTGAGACCTATTGTTGATCTACTCTGGTACTTGGAGGTGATTTATAAGGTAAGGAATCTGCATTAATCTACAGCATCCAACAATGATATAGTTTCTAAAATGCAGTAACATTTGGTTCTTACAGATTGTTGTTGTTGACTATTGGACAAAATTAGAGTTATTTGCAAGCAGATGGTCCTGCCAAAGGATTTCCAACACAGTGGTTATTAGGGTGTTATGAGCTGTAAGCACATTGATGGTGTACATTTTGACTGTTTGTTGTTTGTGTCTTGTGGTTAGCAACTGCATAATTAGCTGTGATGGTCCAAGCCTGAAAAGCATATTCAAGAAAATTGTGTCTGAGTAGTATATTTTGTCCATTTGAGTAACCGGCAGCTAAAAATAGCTCTCTCATTGGAAGCATCTGTTTTCATTTGAGTTATTTGCAGGTACATTCTACATGCTTTGAGACATGGCTCAGTTTCTTTGGTAGAGTTGGTTGGTTGTATACCTTTCTTGGCATCTTGGTGTTGTCTGGAATCAGACCGGTTGATTAATAGCCAATTATGGGAGACTGCTGTTTAGGAAGGTGTGGGTGGCATGCTCTACATGTCTCTGCACCCAGATTCTGGATTGCACTACATTGAAAAGCTGTGACTCAGAAAAATCCATTCTGATACTTCATGCTTGGGTAGGACTGACTAATAACTAAAAGGAGGGAGTGAGGTCACCGTTAGGCAGTATGAATAGGTGCAACTTATAAACACTGGCAATAGCAGGATTTGGTCTTTATATGTTTACATCCTTCTTAGTTTTTGTACTTTAGGTTCTCATACATTATTTTGAGTACACCATAAAGGGGAAAACTGTCATTCTCTTTTACAAAACTGTTGCTGTTGTGTTCCTCCTCTGCTAATTTAAAGAAAATTTATTACAGACTTGAATGGTGCAGTTCCGTGAGTTGTTTCTCATCACATGTGTAACAGAAGTTATAGGTGCATGCAGAATTGCTAAATGGTGGATTGGAAGCTTTTTTTTAGGGTCGAGCCTGCGTTGCATGCGTATCGCAGCGAGACGCTTTAGTTATTAGAAAAGGGCTTGGAGCCCTGTCGACATCACGTCAGTGTGTTTCATTGGTTCGTTGGCTTGCCTAGTAAAATCTGCTTGCTTTCATTAGTGGAAGGCATGCACACGTCATGCCTTTTCCGGTGGTTAGCCCTCCTCGAGCGCAGCGACCAAGTACAGAAAACATGCGAGGCTCGCTGCTTTCTGTCGGATCGTGGACTACTTTTTCTCTATTTTCCTAGCACGATTTCGCTTGGCAGAAGTCAAGCGCTTTACACAGTTAATTTCACTTTTTCGGGTTACGTACATAAAAGCACTTTTGCCGATAGATGAAAAGTCGTGTTAGGAGTTTACAACGCGATCAGCTCTAACATGAGCAAGCGCGAGACCCGTTGCATTACAAATGCTTTTTCTGAAAGGCGGCTTCAGTGTGAATTGTCGGGCCTGGGTGTTCATAACTTGAGTCCTTGGACTGTGAGATCTGCCCCTCCTTTGAGCTTACAGTGTGTTCAAGGAATTTGGGACATGTTTTGGTTGGCTGAGGACAGGGAGCTGCCAGGGTGATTGCCTGCTGTGCTTTATTGTTTAAGTATTTGGGAGCATTTGCTTGGGTGCAGTATGAGGTGTCTATCCACTTTGTGGGTCTCCGTCATCTTATAATGCTAACTGTCTTTTGATTTACAGCTCACTCATTGCTTACCATGTTTTAAAAAAACTAATTATATGTGGGGCACTTTGTTTAGTAGTGTTTTGGCGTACTGTCATTTCAACACTGATTAGTACTGTTTGGATAACTGTTTCACCTTAGTAGTCTGTCATTAGAACTATGAAATCTGCAAATGAAAGGTGACCAGTTAAACTGAAAGGCTCTGGCATGCTGGATTAACTTTGTTTTAGTACCTTTTTGATCTCTTCAGTTTAAGTTAAAATCTGCAAATTCTGCAGGTGGGGGATTATGTGCCAAGTGAAGTAAATATGAAATTATGTTTAACGCCACAGTCGCCATTTTGCATAATTCCAGTGGCCCAGTGTTGGACATAGCCCTTCTTAGGGGACTTCCCTGGAACTTTCTGCTTTTCCTCACAGTTTTTTGCTGACTCTTGTTGTGTGGCCTTCTGACTCTGGGCCCTTTCCCACTGTACTGCAGTGGGAAAGTGCGCTCACCATTCCTACACATGCCAGGAAGGGGTGCTTACATGATTGTTTCAGGCGCTGTACCTATGTGTGCCCTGTAAAAAGGTACACCACATGCCCAGAATGGGTACCGCCCTGGCTACTGGTCGGACGTTGCACTGAGTGTGCCACCCACGAGAATAGCTTGCCAAGCATGTATCTGGCCTGACAATGCAGGCCTGTCGAGGCGCAGTTGCGCTTGTGCTCAGGCTGGCACTTCTAACTCCGTAGCCAATCCTGAGTGGCCCATTTGCTTACTCTAGAGTACCACCTGAAGGGCCGAGCACGTGGTAGACAAAAGGCTGGGCAGGTACACATAGGTGTCCCATGCCCCAGTAGGGAAGAACTCCTCACATGGGTTTTCCCTACCTAAGGGATTGGATCTTGCCATTGGTTTTGCTGATTCTCTATCCACTGGCCTTAGGGCCCTGGACACTAACCCACTACAAGTACAGTGTAAAACTGCGTGTGCCTTTCCTACCTATGTTAGGAAGTGGCTGTGGCCAGTGTGTGTGCACATCTTCACTGGTGTTTCACATAGGTGCTGAGCCTGTAATAGCAGGCCTGTTTGTGCACAATTGCACCCATGGTGTTCTTAAACACAAGTCCAGCCTGTCATAGCAGGCCTGTGTGTGCACTCTTGCATCTGTGGTGTTTTTAACCATGTGTCCAGCCTGTCATAGAAGGCTTGTATGTGCGCAAGGGCACGTATGCCCAGGGAGTGAAGAATACCCAAGTGTGTTTTCACTACCTATGCGAGCTGCTCAGCCCACAGGTTATCAGAGGGGAAGTTTACAATTAGTGGATTGCAGCGGAGCACCCTCATAATGTTTACTATCATTGTATTTGTGCTGACAAACTCTTTTCTGTGGTTAACATGGTTTTGTCAGTAATAACCTAGAAATGCCACTTCTAGAATGTGGGCATTTCTATGCACCAACATGCTTTTGTGTGCCTTTTAAATTCGACTCTAATCTACTCTGGGGGCTGGGGGGGGCACACCTGTGCATTCCCCAGCACCAGTTACAAACCCTGGGCACACAACTGGAAGGACAGATCTCTGCCATTTTAGGGCCTTTGCTGGATAAATTGGAGGGAGAGGTTTTGACACCTGGCCTCTCAGAGCCAGATCATGGCCCCACTAAGGACTAGGATCTGCATTCCACGGCCCCATGGCAGATAGGACTGAAATGTAGGGGAGATATCTCTGTTTCAAGGGGGACTCTTTGAACCTCCCCCAGACTTCAAAGGCACACTACAATATAAACTACTGATGCCACACTGCAGCAAACCAGACATATGCTTGTGAAGACTCAGGACTGGAGATACTGGACTGCGTGTTGCACACTGCCAGAGGAATCTGCTGTGCACAAGGAGTAATTACTGCCCTTGGAAGGGACCGCGCACCCTTCCTGAATAGTGGCTGCCCCATGCAGACTTCCTGCTGCTCCTCTCCAGGGGCTTATTGGCTTGCCCCCTGTGCTCTGATGGAGATCTCAAGGACATCGATGACCTCCTGCGAGGGACCTACACCATCTATCTGTGACACCTGGAAAGCGGTGCCCTCATTGTCTGTAGGATCCCACCTGGTAGCAGCAGTGTGAGCGTGGAATCAAGTATTGTGCCTGGAGACTAGATAGCCTTGTGCGGAGCCCTAAAGAAACTGCCCGCATTTAAGGAGTGTGTCCCTGTATCGTGGGGCCTCTACACGCATAAACGTCTTGTTGGTGGTGAGCGGATTCACCAGTTGTGGGTCCCCGTGTGGCCTGCTTTGTCGATCGCGCCGCATTTCTCTCATGCCACACGCCTGTCATGCTCCTAGCGTCCGGTGTCCAATTCACAGGATTCGACCCTCGGATGTGGGGGTGTACCTGTTACCATGCTGCATTCTACCTCATGTGCACTGCTGAACTTACCCTGTGTGTGTGATCGGAATTTTCGGGTGAGACTGAAATCATCGAGCCCCAGATGTAGTGCCTCATTTCCAAGGAGGTGATGGGATTGCTGCTTTGCCCTGTATGTGATTGAAATTGTCTGGTGCGACTCAAGTAATTGCAGACCAGATGTTGTGCCTCATTTCCAGGGAGCCACGGGGGAGCAAATTAGTGTTCCGGAGTGCCCAAATTGCCTGGGTGTGACCTTGTTCATAGTGTCCAACAGGGTGCATCGTCCTTCCGAGAGGCTCCCTTGCGTCAGCTCTCATTCATTGATTACTTCTTTTGCCGCTTTTAGTGCGGTGGACCAACTGCTATCTCCTCACCTGGCTCCGACAATTCCTTGTTGCCGGGTTGTATTGACGGAAAGGGCCTGATTGGTGAGAGTAAGTTAGTGGGCTACAGAACGCTTCTGAGAGCGATCGGAAGCAGGTCCCAAGAGATGGTGACAACCTCCCTTCCTGCCCCCGTCCTTTTGTGCCTTTGTGCCTCACAGAACCAGGCAAGTGTCTGGTGGCAATGTGGGGCGACCTTTGATATAACTACCCGAGGGGTGACCCAACCTCCATTTGTTCTCTGCTGTCTGAAACTGCTTTTTATCTATCCTCCCACCTTTTTTTCCCCCAGGATGTTGTGTAAGTGTGACTCCGGCCGGGATTGGCCTGGTGTCCGGGGAGGGGAAAGACTTCCTTCAACTCCAGTCTGTAGGGGGTGGGGTAGACTAGATTGGTTGAAGGGTGGGGTAGTCTAGATTGGTTGAAGGGTGGGGTAGTCTAGATTGGTTGAAGGGTGGGGTAGTCTAGATTGGTTGAAGGGTGGGGTAGTCTAGATTGGTTGAAGGGTGGGGTAGTCTAGATTGGTTGAAGGGTGGGGTAGTCTAGATTGGTTGAAGGGTGGGGTAGTCTAGATTGGTTGAAGGGTGGGGTAGTCTAGATTGGTTGAAGGGTGGGGTAGTCTAGATTGGTTGAAGGGTGGGGTAGTCTAGATTGGTTGAAGGGTGGGGTAGTCTAGATTGGTTGAAGGGTGGGGTAGTCTAGATTGGTTGAAGGGTTGGGTAGTCTAGATTGGTTGAAGGGTGGGGTAGTCTAGATTGGTTGAAGGGTGGGGTAGTCTAGATTGGTTGAAGGGTGGGGTAGTCAAGATTGGATGAAGGAGGGTTCGGGCCACGGGGTCTGCAAGTACAATATCTATTAACCTGCTGGATATCAGTGCACTGAATTTTGGGGTGGAGGGTAGTGGTGGGTTGCCCTACATGTTGATTCTTGCCAAAAGTTTATTACATTTGACATTGGTTTTACCCGTGTGGCCTCCGACCCACATGGCTTTTTAAGTGTTATAATTACTTATGTGTTCACATTACCACTGTTGTGAACCGGGTTGCACCCTTTAACATGTGCGGGATTTAATTAGAATAATTGTTTGGGTGGATCTTGTGCTGACAGTGTTTACCACTGTGTGAGGGTGCTGGGGGTAAAGGAGTATCTTTCTTAAAGTATACATATTGCTGATGTAATTATAATTTGGTTGGGCCTAGTACTGCTAGTTATATTTCCAAATGTGATTTATGCCCAGAGATGCATGATGTTCATATTGTTTTAATTAATGTGTGTTGCTTAAGAAACTTTATTTATATACCCCCTGTGTGAAGTCTCTTGTGCATTTGTTGTGTGAAAGTGCTTTGCCAATGCTTTACACATTGCCCCTGTGTTAAGCCTGACTGCTCAGTTCCAGGCTACCCAAGGGTTGAGTGTAGGTAATACAGCGAGTGTAATCACTCACCACTGACGGAAGTGGTAGGTTCTGCCTGGCTTGGCCTGACCTCGGCCAACCAGTGTGCAGCCTCTGACATCCAGAATAAGCCTGTACGTGAATGTTTACATTGTTTTACTTGCTCTGTCCGAATTTCTGTCCCCAGTCATCTCCTAAGGTTAACCTTGACTTTGCTACACCAAGAGGGTTAATTGCCAAAGGGAATAACATAGTTATCCCATAGAAAAGCGGTCGTAATGGTGGTTCTGGGACACAAGTGGTAATCAGCAGTACTCTCAAAGTACTGTTAATTAATCCGTTACTGCTCCAGCACAAATGGAAAGGTCTGCCGGGGAAATATAGTAACAATAATTCAAGGAAAACTGAAATCGGTTTGGCAAATGTGAATGTACTTGTCCTAGGGTGGAGTAAGAGGTTGATTGACTTCCATCGTCTGGCACGTGACCACAATGTGCATACGCAGTACAGTGTTTATTAAGGATTGGATGCCGGGAGGTTCACCAATCTATGTAATTGATCGCAGACTTTACAGGCCCATCATTTGTAGTGCTATTTGTAGTACTGGTGTTCTGATATGTAAAGGTGATTTAATCTGTATCCCATGTAAAGAGCACTGTTAGCAAAGCGATCACATGCCAACTACACCAAGGGGATCCAAAATCAACTTAGCAGCAGTCTTTGGGCTCTCTGTCCCATGCAGACAGGAGTTGGAAACCGAAGCGTGTCTGTGTGAGAGAGTAAAAGCAGTGATTGGAGAGGCGGGAAAGTCAGGTGCCTGCTCCGTGTGCATTCCACGTTCAATGGCAGCAGGCTCTGACATCACTGCCAGCGTCACGGAAGCGGAACAATCGGGCTCTGATGTCACAATCACTCAGCTCTGCAGGTTCAGCCTCCTGCCTCGGCTCCTTAGCAGGCAGTGCTGACTTCCCCTCTTGTTATTGCACTTTATACTGCAGGGGCCCTTTAGCGCTAGTCTGAGCTCTCCTGAACACAGCCGCCGGGCCCTGCAAAACTAGCCTTTTAATTCAGCCTCTCACATCCCTCGTGTCTGAGCCTTGGCCTGCCATCTCTCCGTCTTTTGTTTCATCTCACAACTGTGCCGCGGTCACCTATCTGTCGATTTCCCTGGTTTTGGTCTTCAGACGCTGGCTTTTGCACCCACAACTTCGTTTTTTATCCGAAAACTTTAATCTGCCTTCGTTCTATCGTCATGGGGGTGCAGGTTCACAAAATTATTAGTGGAGTCCCGGTCACATGCTCGAACTTTGGATATAAATTGGCAAGAATTGCAGGAGGACGGGAGTGTGGTGGGCTTATCCGCTTGAGAAATGTAAGTAATGTTATCCATTGTAAAATTGGTCAATGTCTAAATGTATAGCCAGATCTCCTCCTTTGCCCCCTCTGCGCGCACGTACTGGTCCCTCTAGTCTCACGCCCTCTGCTCCCTGCCGTCTCACGCCCTCTGCTCCCTGCCGTTTCTGCCCACCATTAATGCCCCGTCGTCTGAAAGTTTTACAGTGTAAATGCGCCCCGATTACTTGTTCAAGGAATGTTTAGGGGTTTTTCTTACAATAACATTTTTTTAAACTTATGTCAAATACCGCGTTGTAAAGCACTGCGTTCATGTAAATTTGCTTAAAAGCCAAAGGATCCCAAACGCACTCATGAAATATACCACCTAGTACTTCCATGGTGTGCCAAGGAAACCTGAGCCTCTCCAAGAACTGAAGCAAGTTTTTTTAAAAACAAAAATGCCTTGTTTCACCCCTCATTAGCGAGTTACGGCCAATGACTGGGCCTACGTTTTGCCACGAGAAACTCCCCTAAGTTGAGAGCTGTCTCTAGGACGCCATGTCCAGCATTTTGTAGTGGATTTCCCTGAATATGCTGTAGATGGCACTTATATTCCAATCAACACACAGAATATTCCAATGCCGGAGTTTTGCTGTGGGTTCCTCCCACGTAGTGTCGTTTGTGGCCCCAAATGTTAAACCTCTGGTATGCAAGGGCTGGTATTGTGCCCTGGTTGTGCCAATCTCTTGGTTATCCACTCTGATTCCACAAATTGCTTTCAGTACGTCAGGAGCATTTTGCCATTGGTTGTGCCTATTTGCCAAGGTTCACCTCCAGCATGCCAGAACACCTTCACCTATATGCAGTTCGTATCCTTGCCTATAAACTAATACTTCCTGCTAGAACGCCATAGGCAGCTGCACCCTTGCAGCATAATTCACACCCGTTCTTGCGTGTTCTTCCAAATTCTTCCTCACTCTTCCATACAGTCACTCGCACACACTGTCCTTCTCACTCCCATGTTTCTAATCTAGACGGTTAGTGTAGTCCTTGATAAGGTTGCACCGCTGCTGCCCATGTTTTGGCTGTAATGCAACCGTTTTGTTTTGTTTATTCAATACACAATTCAAAAGGCAAAACAAATATCTTCTTATCATTACTTGAATACTTGTTTTCATGCATGATGTCAGTGAAATAGTGGAAAAAGATAAACCATCCAAGTGCGCTTGTGTTAAGGGTGACAACCCTTTGCATTTTTGTATTTTCGGTCCTTGCATGCGGCGTTAAAAATACACTACAAGGCCCGGAATGCAGCGTTGTGGTCCCTGAAAAGCGCGGCAGGCTTACGGTGTCCGAGAAGACGGCGGGCCGCGTGGCAGTGCCTCGGGGTCGTTGGGTCTGTGTCATAGCAGCACGCGCAGCCCTCGCCCCCCCCGTCATAGCAGCACGCGCAGCCCTCGCACCCTGCCATCGCGCAGTGTAGCAGCGGGAGCAGACCGTAACTGAACCTAGATGGTGAAGGCCTCACTTCTGGCGCTGGCGTCCAGATGCGCAGCCGGCTTGGGGCGCTCTGACGAGCCCTCGCCTGAAATAATGCTGAAGCACGAGGTAGAACAGGAGCCGCAAGCAGCACACTAAGGCTGGTTCTTAAAATATGCTGACGATATCTACGTAAAAGGGCTAAACTATCAACTGAATCTCTGGTAATAGGGGCGCACTCAAATAATGTTAAATAACAAGGAGAACATAACAGTAAAGAAGAAACAGTTAGTCTAGGTTAGGAATTGCACTCTGTCCGCAAAAAGGTTACTTTCCAAGAACGGGATCAAGCCCCTCCTCCCCCCCACTGCCCTTTAAAACGGGATGCTGATAGTAGTAATACCGAGATTCCCTAGCCTGGAAAGAGTGTGCAGATCCTACGCCCCCTCCCCCTGGAGCGGAGAGTAGTAATACCGATATTCTCTATCCTGGAAAGAAAGTGTGCAGATCCTGCGCTCCCTCCCCCTGGAGCTGATAGTAGTAATACCGAGATTCCCTGTCCTGGAAAGAAAGATAGCAAATACTTCCTCAACCGGTTGTTGATAGTCGCTTGAGACTGCTTCTGACGCTGCACTATGACTCCATCCTGCTTGATACTAGCGTTTCTTGGAGAATCACTTATGCACGACTCCAACACATTCCCTTCATCCTGTACGTTTTTCCCATCTCTGCTAGAACCGTTTTCCAGTCCTCTCCAGTGCTTTAAGCGGACATTAATGGGGTTTAAAATGCTGTAAATTAATCAGAATAACAAAGTGGAAGCAAGGCCTAAATAGTAGCTGGGAACAGACGTTTTCCCATGCCCTGTCCAGTCTGCCCTTAGTCTTAAATAGCTGCACCTTGTGGCAAGAGAGGCCGAGGCCTAGTATTTACACTCTTTGTCGCCTTCCACACAGCCCCAGCACCTATGTGTGCAGGGAGGTGTGTAAGGCTGACCTAGCAGCCAAGCCAGCACAGTGTGTTTGGCGGTGCCTGTTGTTGTCACAGAGGTTATAATACTAAGACCACTGGAATTTAGACTGCTGAAAGTAGAAGGGGCCTTTGATAGGTATTGAAAAGGGATGCAGTGAGGTTTGTTTTGGGGCAACAAAAGCAATGACTAACACTCATACTTTGAAGGGCTGCTGGAGTCCTGAGGGGGTATCTTTTTATGCTTGCAGACTAGGTGGTAGCGTGACATGACAAATACAAGAATACAATTAATGCAGGGGAGAGAGGGTGGGAATATGCGCACCACGGGAAGGGGGGGGAGGGGCTTAAACTATAAAGTCCTGATTATTGAAGAGCCTGTTGGCTTCCATGTGAAACTTGATCTAACAAGCACTGGCAGAGCTAATAGGTCTCGCCATCTGTGTCTGATTGCAAACTCAGTGAAGCCTCTGTTGGCAAGGCCAGCTTGACAGCAAGCTCTCCCTCCAGAGCATCAAGTGTCTAGTCTGAGGGGAGCCTGTCTGTAGTCACACAAAAGAACACTTTGAAGCTACCAAAATTACATTTTTTTTATTTTAATTAACACACTTTTTTTTATTTACCTATCCAAATGGTCTCTGTCATCTTGGATCAGTAAACAATGTGCTCAGGTCACAGCAAAACTTTTTGCTTTTTACCAATGATGAGTACCATGAACTAAAAGCATAGCAACACCAGTTTGTCTCAAAGGTGCGACTTACTGTCTTTGCCAATGCTTGTTTAACATGCCAGTCTTTATGATATTTTTGCATGATGCTTGCTTTAGCATTTACAACTAAATCTTTTGATGGCTGATTTTTCGGTTCTTAGAGCCAAACCTAACTCCTGGCTTGGCTCTCCTTATGCATTTCCTTGCTTGAACCCATCTACTATGTATGTGGATACAACATTCTTAAAAAATATATATCAGAAATGGACGCATGTCAACTATCCCAGCGCTTTTATCCAGAAAAGGTCTCCATTGCACGCCAATAGAAATCACGTATCTTTCTTACATATATCTCTTCTTGTACCAAGAGTGCTGATTTAGTGAAAGCAAGATGGAGACCTAGTAGGCCAGTCCCAAACACTTCCATGTGAATTGAAGTGCTGGTTGTTCTTGTCCACCATGCACTATTCCTACAATGAAGGCTAATAATCAAGCTGAACACAGAGTGGTTGTTTTTAAGGAAGAAAGAGGAACCATGATGCTTTGTCCGACCTAAACAAATCCACTCAAAGAGCCAAAGATACAGGTCTTCCCAATCCACTTGTGCCTGTAGCCACTGGGTTCTGATCCCAGGAGGTCTGTGGACTGTAGTGTCAGTATTCCACTGGAACATGTACCTCGGTGCTGTGTGTAGCCTCCGGTCCGTATATTTCACTGATGTCTCTGAGTAATATTATTTATGTGAAGCGCAGCTGTTACCCGTAGAGCACTCTTCCACTGGTGTCACTCTCTTTTGACTCTCTTTTGAGTTTGGAGCTCAGTGGCGGCAGTGATGTATTCTGTTGTCTGCAGCTCACTGGTGGCATTAGAGCCCTGCTGTCTGTAGTCCAAGGGTTTCCTCATCTTTAGGCAGCATCGTGTTTCAGTAAAACACAGCATGCACCTGGGAGTAGCATCCATGGAACGGTGTCTGTTGTTATAGACTCCAATATGTCGACTGAAACTTTAAGGATGACGGGACAACAATTTCCTTTGACCATTCACACTTAATTTTTTTACCACGTCCGATTAACTAATAGGAAATAAATCAGTGATGATTACTCCATGACAATTTTATTATTGCTCATACATCTAACTCCAATCCAGAGCTTCCATATCATCGCGGTTTAGCCCATCCCGATTTAATTGTTGGGATGAAGATAGAACCAGAATGAAGCATGCCACAAACTGTGGGTGAGGTCTTTTTTTTATCTTTCCAGAGGAATCTAAACACCCAAGACAGCCAAAGAACTGGTTGCTTTACACTTGCTGCCTGAATCGAGTCTGTTGGCATGTATGTACTCCTTTTGTATGATAGTCTTAGGGAGTAAGTATTGCGGAGCTCACTTGATACTCTTAGGGAGTGAGTATTACGGAGCTCACCTTTTCCTCATTCTGTTTGTGTGTGACAGTGTCTGAGGTACGTTGTCTCTTTCTGGAAGTGGCGTAATGCAAATGACCCCCCACAGAAGAATATAAATGGCCTCCGAGTCTCCTGTCTCTCACGGATATTCATTGCCCTTCTGCTGAATGGGTGCCCCGGAAGGATTGCGGCTCCCTGGAGGATTCCCCTACCCCCCCGCACTGCAGGGGCCGGCGTTTACGCGCCTGTTCCCCGGGATGAGCTCAGGCCTCCAGCGAGGTGCTGATGTTATGCAGCAATTTTTCCCTCGCACACAGAGGTGCCTTGTAACCGATCTTCACAAGAAAGTGACGCACTGCTCCCATAGGTTTTCCACACGTATGGAAAAAGTAGAATATAACCCAGAAGTGGCTCGCACATGTCATTGACTGACTTATGTTTTACAACTCACCACCTGTGCAGCACCTCTTCTACGCATATGCTGTTGATGTAGCATAGAAGATGTTGTAATAATGAAAAAAAAAACGCACGATTGCCTTACTTTTTGAATGAATGTGGCATTCCCCTGACCTTGTTTACTATGGGATGGTTGATCGTGGTTGAACGTCTGTGTGACCTTGGGCCACTTCTGTACCCGAAAGGCATTAGTGAGGGCCCAGCCTAAACACACGTGTTTACATTAACGGGCGGTAGACCCGGAACTCTATACAGGTGGGATATTTTTTTCTTTCTTCTGTGTTTGTCTTCAAATCGGCAAATACAATTAATTGTGATTACGTTTTCCAGAGTAATAAATGCACAACATAGTTGACAAAATCAGATCACAATCGCGTTTTCTTACTGTTTTGGAGTTTTTATCCAGTTGTCATCTTGTTACCTTCTGCTTCCTATGATGAACTCTGTGAGGAATAAGTAAGTCATAATTTTATTCCATTTCTCGTGCTCGTAGATCACACTCGGGGACAGCAGTGTGACGGGTATGCCAACGAGAACAGTATAGCAAGCAGCATCCCAGTTTAATCCATGCTGTGTGTGAGATCAGGTGTGTTTGTATGACTCCACTCGTGTGCCTTCTGTGGTTTGGCAGTAGGTGGAGTGGAGCATTTGTGTTCTCAGAAAAGAGAAAGCCATAGGGCCCGCCGCTTACTGAACACGAGAAACAGGAAAAGTATTGGAGAGCTTCAGGAGCTGCACGAGGGAAAGCAAAGCGTGGGGCAAGCGAGGTGAGTAAAGGAGAGAACCCTGCGGCGGCCGGTGCTGAGCATAGAGTGACCGCGCTACGTCTAAGCAGCCGGAGCGAAAGAAGACCCCATCATGCCCCAGTCAGCATTACAGGCTGAGAGCGAAGAACGCACCGGCCACTGCTGAAGGAACTGCTGCAAAACAAACTGCATCCCGAGTGCTGGTGTCTGTGGGGCAGAGCCGCTGACACGCCAAACCAAAAATATAACGTAGTAGTAAACTGAAGTGAATAAAAACATATGACAAGAGCATCGCTTTCATCCCATTCAGTACTTTAGACTGTAAATCCAACAAAACAGTATGTAGTGGGATGGTAACATAACCTGCTCAACAACCATTCAAGCCAGTACCCAAAGGCATCTGAATGGAACAAGCCAGTTGCTGAAGTGTTCAACCAAAGCCTCTTTCTCTATTTATGTTGTATGTTGTGTATTGTGGTGACATGAACTCTTAAGAACATCATCAAGTACTCAGTGGAATGATACACCTCATCCAGTCAGATTACTCTAGGGGCAAAATACACACGGTCAGGACAAACACAGGAATATGAAGAAAGCAGTGAAATCAAAAGCAGAACCCTGAGATAGACGACAAAGCCATCCAGTCATGGGGAAGGGGCTGACCCAGAACCCCCCCTTTAATATGTGTGTTGTGTTGGAACCAGTAGCTTTTGACGCAGGCAGCTAACACTATCTGTAGCTGAGACCTAATCATCAATAGACTAACTGAGGGCATGGCCTGGAAAAGGCCTAGGCTCAAAACTTGTCATCCTAAATTATTGGCCCGGTGTTTGTCCCTTTCCCTCTGGGCAGGTGTTAATGTTCTCCTTTTTTATGTGTAAAGCATTCTTCACCTCCCCTCTTGCTCCCATAATTAGGATAAGATGAGGTCCCAGCAAATGTATGGAATATATAAGATTATTATTTTTATCCGAGCCGTCCCCGGAATACTTGACATTGACTCTGAATTGTATTCCTACTCCACCAGTGTCACTGCATTCAAACTTTTTTCTGGTAGTAGATTGCTGTACATTTGGTGCATTGAAGTTCAGTTGAAGAAAATGAAAAGAAAGTGGTAAAATGGAGGGGCACGAGATATAGAGCAAGCAACAGCACACCTAATCGGTCTGGGTTTAATATGCTAGCACATGCAACTTTAGCCTGTCCGCCAAAGGCACACTGGAGAAGGGCCATCAGGAGCAGACAGAGTGAGCCTTGATTGTAAAATAGTAATTTCTGTAGTTCAAAGCAGCCACTTGAGTGGAGGTGCACAAATCTATTGAAACAGCCAATAGCATTAGATTACAGATAAATACTCCACTGCGGCTGTGCCCAAGGCATGAGTGACAGTCTCAAGCCAGTGACTGAAGAGACTAACATGAGTGACAGCCTCAAGCTAATGGCTGAAGAGGGTCTTTGAAGAAATGCAATGGTTAAAAGAGACAGATCTGAAGCCCACTCTATCTGTACAGTTAGCAGTAGGTCTGTTTCACAACTGCTCTATCAAAACCTAGACATAACAAGCATTTACAATGCATCGGGTCTCGCGTTTGCTCGTGTTAGAGCCGATCGCGTTGTAAACTCCTAACCCGACTTTTCACCTATCGGGCTAAAGTGCATTTATGCACGTAACCCGAAAAAGTGAAATCAAGTAGGTAAAGCGCTCGACTTCTGCCAAGCGAGATCGCATGGAAAACAGCGAGCCTCGCATGTTTTCTGTACTTGGTCGCTGCACTGGAGGAGGGCTAGCCACCGGAAAAGGCATGACGTATGCGTGCCTTCGACTAATGAAAGCAAGCCGATTTAATTATGGAAGCCCACGAACCAATAAAAAGCACTGACGTGAAGTTGACAGGGCTCGGAGCCCTTTTCTAAATACATAAGAGTCTCCCTGCTATACGCATGCGCGAGCGCATGCAAAGCAGGCTCGACCCTAAAAATGAATAATAATAATATTTTTGCTAGAAAATGATGGTTGTCAGAAGATTTTATCTTTTAATAATTTTCAATAGACTGCAAAAAGCAATGACATTTTTGCCTTATTTTTTATTTTAAGATGGTCGCAGAAACACCAAAGATGTCGGAATATCAAGCATATATTGACTTTGCTTTAAAGGAAGGCGATCCAGATCGTATTCAGCTAACATTTGAGCGTGCTCTTGCTGAAAACTGCCTTGTACCAGACCTTTGGGCTCGCTACACTCACTATCTGGTAAGGAAGATATCATTTTATTTTAAAGAGTTAAGTTTTTCAACATATTCACTTTAAGTTCTCTTTGCACTGACCTCATGTATATACTTGTGTACACATTGGAGTCAGTCGGGATCCAGTAAAGGAGAGGTTCTTAACAAACGAGATGGTCTGAGCAGGAGAAGGAAGATAAACTCTGAATTAAAATATAATTATACAGTGAATTTTTTACAAATAATTATATATTTTTTTTTATTTAAAAAAAAGCAGTAAATGGAATCGAAAAAAATGAAATGATACCTAGAACTGGATGAGTAGGGTTAACACACTGTGATTTCCGTTCACCTATTGTGTTTAAGTCTGTATTTGGAATAATAAAGCAACTATACATTCTTTCATCTGCTCAGGACAGGCAGCTGAAGGTGAAAGATCTTGTCCTGGCTGCTCACGACCGGGCTGCCAGGAACTGTCCTTGGACGGTTGGACTGTGGAAGCAGTATCTTCTAGCAATGGAGAGGCATGGTGTGGATCATCAGAGGGTCTGTGG
The DNA here is from genome assembly GCF_031143425.1 of Pleurodeles waltl. NCBI lineage: Eukaryota > Metazoa > Chordata > Amphibia > Caudata > Salamandridae > Pleurodeles > Pleurodeles waltl. The sequence continues at coordinate 884,440,835 of NC_090450.1, forward strand.
TAAGAAACTTCCATCAGCAGCATTAATACTTATTGCTAGTTGTTTGGAAATAAATGTATGTAGATTCTGTTAATAACGGAACAATATGGGGTGATATTGTTTCGAAAAACCTACTAGAATGCTTTGATTAATAATGACTTTCTGGGATACCTTTTTCAGCACATCATAAATTACTGTTATGTAAATCAATAAAAGAGAATTATGTATTTGATGAACATGTTTTAATTTATGCTTGTTCTCCCGATTTTAAATACTTGAAGCGAGATGAATAAAATGTATTCCTAAAATGTGCATATTTTTGCGAATTGCAATGAAATGTATTCCTAATTGCAGCAACACTCAGTGCAGAGATTACCAACTCCTTTTAGCAAATTACAGTGATTTGCAGTGAGCTGTCATTCCTTTCTGATGGCAGTACAATAATAGAATATGACGTGTTATTCTCACGCCTTCTACTAATAGTTTAAAATGGTAAAAAAAACTACAATAACCGAACTGCAAAACTGCAGCACCCATTCCAAACACACAGGGAAGAAACCAGTAGCTTCCAGATATATCATCTTTTACTGTCAATCTATACCTCTCTTTCCAGTTTTGTTGCCATAAATGCCGTATTGTCCTTTGGGCTCACCTATTTATTTTATCAAATTTTGACGTATTGTGCACAAACACAATCAATTTGCAAACATTTTGAGCATGCTAGCATTTTAATTTGACTTGGTAGCGCTGTCTTTATTTTCAAAGCCATTAAGCTAGCAATATTGGTATTGCGCCTGGTAGCCAACAGGCCTGAGTCGATGGTATTTTTGTGCCCCAGATGCCTTTATCTGCGTGTTGCACGGTGAATACTTCACTTTTCTGTACTATGCATATCCTTTCTTTGTAAATAATTTCTTTGCACAATCATTTATTTCCAGTCCTTCACACATTCCAAGATCATATTGTTGCACTTGATTAAGAAATCGCAAAAACTACATCTGGCTGTTAATTCAGTGGTGAAAATTTGCAAACTTTCCTTTTTTTAAGTGTCTACCACTTGACCTGGTTTAATACTTACGTATTTTCAATTGATGGATTTTGGCACTTCACATTTCAGTCCTTATTTTCAGTTTTGTGATTTGTATTAAAAAAAATATCCGTTGAATATACTGTTGCTGTGTGTAAGGAAATGGCTCCCTGTTGCAGTTACCCCCCACTTTTTGCCTGATACTGATGCTGACTTGACTGAGAAGTGTGCTGGGACCCTGCTAACCAGGCCCCAGCACCAGTGTTCCTTCACCTAAAATGTACCATTGTATCCACAATTGGCACACCCTGGCATTCAGATAAGTCCCTTGTAACTGGTACTTCTAGTACCAAGGGCCCTGATGCCAAGGAAGGTCTCTAAGGGCTGCAGCATGTCTTATGCCACCCTGGAGACCTCTCACTCAGCACAGACACACTGCTTGCCAGCTTGTGTGTGCTAGTGAGGACAAAACGAGTAAGTCGACATGGCACTCCCCTCAGGGTGCCATGCCAGCCTCTCACTGCCTATGCAGTATAGGTAAGACACCCCTCTAGCAGGCCTTACAGCCCTAAGGCAGGGTGCACTATACCATAGGTGAGGGTACCAGTGCATGAGCATGGTACCCCTACAGTGTCTAAACAAAACCTTAGACATTGTAAGTGCAGGGTAGCCATAAGAGTATATGGTCTGGGAGTCTGTCAAACACGAACTCCACAGCACCATAATGGCTACACTGAAAACTGGGAAGTTTGGTATCAAACTTCTCAGCACAATAAATGCACACTGATGCCAGTGTACATTTTATTGTAAAATACACCACAGAGGGCACCTTAGAGGTGCCCCCTGAAACTTAACCAACTATCTGTGTAGGCTGACTGGTTCCAGCAGCCTGCCACACTAGAGACATGTTGCTGGCCCCATGGGGAGAGTGCCTTTGTCACTCTGAGGCCAGTAACAAAGCCTGCACTGGGTGGAGGTGCTAACACCTCCCCCAGGCAGGAACTGTGACACCTGGCGGTGAGCCTCAAAGGCTCCCCCCTTTGTCACAACCCAGCAGGGCACTCCAGCTTAGTGGAGTTGCCCGCCCCCTCCGGCCACGGCCCCCACTTTTGGCGGCAAGGCTGGAGGGAACAAAGAAAGCAACAAGGAGGAGTCACTGGCCAGTCAGGACAGCCCCTAAGGTGTCCTGAGCTGAAGTGACTCTAACTTTTAGAAATCCTCCATCTTGCAGATGGAGGATTCCCCCAATAGGGTTAGGATTGTGACCCCCTCCCCTTGGGAGGAGGCACAAAGAGGGTGTACCCACCCTCAGGGCTAGTAGCCATTGGCTACTAACCCCCCAGACCTAAACACGCCCTTAAATTTAGTATTTAAGGGCTACCCTGAACCCTAGAAAATTAGATTCCTGCAACTACAAGAAGAAGGACTGCCTAGCTGAAAACCCCTGCAGCGGAAGACCAGAAGACGACAACTGCCTTGGCTCCAGAAACTCACCGGCCTGTCTCCTGCCTTCCAAAGATCCTGCTCCAGCGACGCCTTCCAAAGGGACCAGCGACCTCGACATCCTCTGAGGACTGCCCCTGCTTCGAAAAGACAAGAAACTCCCGAGGACAGCGGACCTGCTCCAAGAAAAGCTGCAACTTTGTTTCCAGCAGCTTTAAAGAACCCTGCAAGCTCCCCGCAAGAAGCGTGAGACTTGCAACACTGCACCCGGCGACCCCGACTCGGCTGGTGGAGATCCGACACCTCAGGAGGGACCCCAGGACTACTCTGATACTGTGAGTACCAAAACCTGTCCCCCCTGAGCCCCCACAGCGCCGCCTGCAGAGGGAATCCCGAGGCTTCCCCTGACCGCGACTCTTTGAACCTAAAGTCCCGACGCCTGGGAGAGACCCTGCACCCGCAGCCCCCAGGACCTGAAGGACCGGACTTTCACTGGAGAAGTGACCCCCAGGAGTCCCTCTCCCTTACCCAAGTGGAGGTTTCCCCGAGGAATCCCCCCCTTGCCTGCCTGCAGCGCTGAAGAGATCCCGAGATCTCTCATAGACTAACATTGCGAACCCGACGCCTGTTCCTACACTGCACCCGGCCGCCCCCGCGCTGCTGAGGGTGAAATTTCTGTGTGGACTTGTGTCCCCCCCGGTGCCCTACAAAACCCCCCTGGTCTGCCCTCCGAAGACGCGGGTACTTACCTGCAAGCAGACCGGAACCGGGGCACCCCCTTCTCTCCATTCTAGCCTATGTGTTTTGGGCACCACTTTGAACTCTGCACCTGACCGGCCCTGAGCTGCTGGTGTGGTGACTTTGGGGTTGCTCTGAACCCCCAACGGTGGGCTACCTTGGACCAAGAACTAAGCCCTGTAAGTGTCTTACTTACCTGGTTAACCTAACAAATACTTACCTCCCCTAGGAACTGTGAAAATTGCACTAAGTGTCCACTTTTAAAACAGCTATTTGTCAATAACTTGTAAAGTATACATGCAATTTTTATGCTTTAAAGTTCCTAAAGTACTTACCTGCAATACCGTTCGAATGAGATATTACATGTAGAATTTGAACCTGTGGTTCTTAAAATAAACTAAGAAAATATATTTTTCTATAACAAAACCTATTGGCTGACTTTGTCTCTGAGTGTGTGTACCTCATTTATTGTCTATGTGTATGTACAACAAATGCTTAACACTACTCCTTGGATAAGCCTACTGCTCGACCACACTACCACAAAATAGAGCATTAGTATTATCTCTTTTTACCACTATTTTACCTCTAAGGGGAACCCTTGGACTCTGTGCATGCTATTCCTTACTTTGAAATAGCACATACAGAGCCAACTTCCTACACTGTGTGAGAGATTAAGCTAGGTTCGCCCGAATTTCCATTAAGTAGTTTCTCAAACATCAAATGCACAAAATGAGTATGAGCACATGGGAGGGTGTGGTGGAGCTTGTTGGAGTCGCACTAGTAATTTAAAAAATAGATGAGGTCTTGAAGAATAGTAGGCTATTCTGTTCAATAGCCATTTTATGTGAACTACAGCTGTCTCTATTTTGTTGATTTGAATGTGAATGCTAGTCTAATATTTGCCTTAATGTCCATTACCTTCTTTATTTAAATGAGAGATTCTAAATTAAATTGTGTGTTCTTGCTCAAAGCAAGTTTTCTTTTCTGTTACCTTATGCCACATCATACCAACCTGTGTATTAAAAAAACAGCTACAAAAGTCTACCTGTTCTGTAAATCAGTTATGTAAATCAGGGCCCCATCTAGGGATTCATCTGGGGCTAACTGTAATTAAGTGGCTCACAACGGGCAGCAAGAAATGTCCATGAATTGAGATGCAAATTGACTGTATGACTGCTATACAGTCTTACATTTTGGAGTAATAATATACCTAGACCAAATCAGTGCTCGAATGCATTCTATGCCTGCCTGGGTAAGTAGGCAAGTATGCATTGCCATCAGAGTTGAGCTAAAGAACATTTTTTTTAATGACACTTCATATGTAATGCAGTGGTAGAGTGCTTGCTGATTATTATTGATTCGTAAAACTATGCCAATTCAGTTGAAAATGGCTATTTCAGTATAGTCATCTGACTTAGCTCCACTATCGGCCGAAACTCGGTGCTCCTCTATCCCAGTGATAGCCAGTTGACCAAATCTGTTGCCAGTTAAATGCCTAATCATTTTGCCAATCTCTTATTGTAGGAAAGCGCCACTTTTGACATGGTCGCCCCCCGCTTTATGCCTGGTTTCTGATGGAATTTCAACTGAAAGTGCACTGAGTCACTGCTAAACCGGTCTTCGGAGCCAGATCGCTTCCCCCCCAAATCTGAAGACTTTTTTTTCCCCAATTGGCAAACCTTTAGCTACCACTATAACTCACTAGTACATGGTACCCCTGGTACATAGAGCATGGGGTACTAAAGGAAGGCCCCTTAGGGCTGCAGCACGAATTGTGCCCCCCTCAGGGACCCTCTCACTAAGTGCACACAGTGCTGCTTTTGCAGGCTGCACGTCTTGGGGCAGAACTAAATTGAAAACACAACATGGTACACATCCTGTGTGCCCTGTCCCCTTTACACTGCATGCAGTATATGTAAGACACCCCTCTAGCAGGTCTTCCATCCCTAAAGACAGGGTGCATTATATTACATGTGCAGGCATACCTGTAAGTCATTGCTATGTCTTTGTCGATTCTCAGACATAGTAAGTGAATAGGGAAGCCATTTTAAGTATATGGGCTGGACACTGGTCATTACACGTTCCCCAGCTACGTGATGGCTTCTCTGAAGATAGGGATGTTTGGTATCAAACATCTCATATAAATAAACCCTCACTGAATCCAGTGATGGATTTACTAATACCGGCAATCAGAGGGCACCTTAGAGGTGCTCTCTGAAAAACCTACCAACTCCTAGCGTGGACACTGACTGGTCCAGACTAGTGCAGCCACATTAGACAGAGTTCTGGCCCCCTGAGGTGAGAGCCAACACCCTTGAGGGCTCAGAACTAGGGCCTGCTCTGGACGGAGGTGCTAACACCTCGTCCAAGCAGGAGGGACATTTCAGGGCAGACAGCTTCAAAGGTCTGGCCACCTTTGTAATGTGACCCAGGTCTCTCCAAGTGGTACAGAAGGCCGCTCTCCAGTTCCTGACTGCACTTTGGCAGCAGGACTGGTGGGAAAATTTGTCAGGTTAAGTGGTATGCCCACTTTATGCCAGACCCACCCCTAAGGTGGACGATCTGAAGTGGAACTACCTTCTATATTACTCCATCTTGCTTAGAAGGAATGTAGGCCATTAGGGTTAGGGTTATGCCCACTTCCCAGCAGAAGTAGTTATAAGAAGTGTGTAGTCACCTTAAAGGTCAGTAGCCAATTGGCTACCATCTGGCACTCCCTGTAACACCCCTAAATTCAGTATTTGGGTGACAACCCTGAACCCCAGAACTCAGATTCCTTATGACCTAATAATAGCTGGACACTGTTGAGTCACACCAGGAGAGAACACTACAGACAGCAACTGACTCGGCCTCCGCCCTGTCAGCCTGGCTGCAGCCGTTGATGATCCTGCGCCAAAAGCTGACCTGTCCTGCAGCCCATCGATCTCCAAAGCTTTGGGAGGACTGCCTGCCTTCAACAAAGATCAAGATTTCCTGAGAACAGCTGACCTGTTCAAGAAGAAACAAACTTTAAAAGAAAAAGAACTCTGCCCTGTGCAATAGCGAACCCCCCTCTGGATTCTGGCTCCACCCCTGCAACCAATGCCCACAGCCTGAGTCCAAGCAGCCTACCGGTCCTGTAAAGCGTTCCCTGCGAGTCTGAGTCCACAGTGGGCTGACCCCTGTGGGACTCTGCCTTCAAGCCTGCAGCCTCAAACTGAAGACTCCCCCTGACGGCGACCTGCCTGGTAAGCTGTCCCTGACGCCAAAGAACACCCCTGCACCCAGAGCCCCTGGGCCTTAAGGACCTGGACCGTTGGTGTCCCTACGTCCTCTAGCATCAGAAGTTACTTGAGTAGCTGTGGGTTTTCTTCGTTCAGCCTCCTGGCCCAAGCCTGCAGCCTTTTTCCAAAACTTATCCCCCCTATTGAATTGCATTGGGTGCCCAACGCTTTGTTGGCACCCTGCACCCAGCTGCCCGTGTGCCACTGAGGGTGTACGTTTGGTGCTGCCTTGTGGCCCCTCCCCTGTGCTTACCTCAGCCCCAGGAGATCAACCCCTGACATGCTTTACTCACCTGTGAGCAGTGCATCTTTATTTACTCCCAGTCGCCATTGGTTAACATTGTGTGACCAATGCTGTGTTGGCATTTTGCACCCGCCGCCATGTGCTGCTGAGGGTGTAAGTTTGGTGCTGCCTTGTTGCTCCCCCTTGTCCTTACCTCAGTTCCAGGAAATCGATCCCTGACACCGCTTCACTCACCCATGAGCAGCGCATCTTCGTTCACCCCTAGTCTCCATTGGTTAACATTGGGCACCCGACTCAGAATTTGACCTCTGCACCAGGCCGCCCCTGTGCCACTGTGGATGTACTCTTGGTATTGATTGGAACCGTGCCTGGTGTTGACCTAAAACCCTGAAGACTGGATTTGTAAGTTGTGCACTTACCTGCAAAACTGCATTCTTGTTTGCATTCCCTAGGTTAACATTGCTGTACTGAAAAATTGCACTAAGTGTTGATTTTTGAAACTGCATAGTTTCTGATGGATACAACTACCTGTGGATTCCTCACCTCATGAATACTCCCATGGCGCCAGCATTCTACGGAAATCTTCTTACTAGTCTCTGCACGTCGACGAGGACGTCACTGTCTCGCACGCGACGCCGTCTGACGTCATACAGGCAATAAGAGGTCCTCGACGACGTGCGGACGTCAGTTCCCTTTTTTCCGTGCATTCGAAACGGTTATCTTCGAGGGAGCAACTGTTACTCTTGCGGTTACAGTGTATATCTTGCTGCGTACTCTTTCTCTGTGGAAATAATGTCGCAGAGAAAGTCTGGATTTAAGCCTTGTCGTGAGTGTGGAGGCAAGATGTCGGTGACGGATCCTCATTCCGATTGCCTTTGGTGTTTGAGCTCCGACCACGACGTCTCGACTTGTGATTCATGTCAGCACATGAATCCGAAGGCCCTTAAAGAACGTGAGGCGAAGCTGTTTATGGCCAAGTCAAAGGAGAAGCATCACAAGAAGTCTTCTCCAAAACATCGGCGTCATCGAGACTCCCGGCGCCGTAGAGAATCTCGGCGTCATTCAAGGGAGGCTCGTTCCAGGTCTCCGGATCGGCGCCGAAAGACATGGGAGGTCAACCCCACGGTGACGCCGCATCCTTCGACGCCGTTGCCCTCTCCGGCGTCACCAACTTCGCCTGGACAGGCGTCGGTGATTGAGGTATTGGAGCCTCAAGTGTTTTCTCCGGCGCAGACGCCGAGGCCGGAGTCGGGGTCGCCTCCGAGACAGGCACCCCAGTATCCGGCTTTTCCCACCCCTGGAGCCGATAGTTCCGCATTCTTGAATGCGATGTATACCATCTTCCAACAGATGGCTCCAGGGGGTGCTCCGGCTGGGCCTTTGGCCTTTTCTTTGGGTGATCCTGCGCCTCTTCGGCCGACACCCTTTATGCCCTTTCTCCCGTTTGGGAACGTGGGCTCAGCGCCAGTGTCGGCGCCGGTGGCCGCTCCGGTGGCTTCGGAGGGATTGGCCCCAGGGATTTCCATCCCGTCGACGTCGAGATTTCGGCCTGTGACTCCGGTGGGTCCATCTGTTTCAGCTGCTCTTCAGTCGGCGCCGAAGTTACCCGTGGCGCCGGATGCGGCGTCGGTGGCTTCGGAAGATCGGCGCCGATCTCCGACTTCGGCGGAGGCATTGTCGACTCCGCGGATTGAGCAACGACTGCATTCAAGGAGGCGTGCTCTCCGGGTACTAGAAGAGCAGGAGTACCAACGAGCCCTAGAGGAAGGAGAGCTAGAGGACTCGGGTGATGGGCTGCGTGGACTGGAGTCGGCCAGTGGGCTGGACACTTCCCCTGAGTGGGACCTTTCGTCCCCGGGGGAATATACTGAGGAAGCTGCTTCCTTTCATACAGTGGTACGGAAGGCAGCTAGTTTTTTGGACCTGCCTTTGCCGGTGGTGGAGGCAAAACAAAACCTTTTGACGGAGGTGTTGCATCCGGCCTCAGCTGCGGCGGAGCCTCTGTTACCTTTTAATGACGCTCTGCTGGATCCGGTTTTAGAGGTGTGGAAGAGGCCGGCATCTTCCCCAGCAGTTCACAGAGCCGTGGCCAGGAGGTATCGGACGGCTCCAACTGATCCTGGTTTCCTATCTAGGCACCCTACGCCGGAGAGCTTGGTAGTGCAGGCCTCCTGTTCGTCCAAGTCAGCGCCTGGTTCTTTCCCGACGGTGCCTGGGGACAGAGACTCAAAAAAGCTAGAGGCGCAGTCGAAGAAGATTTTTTCGTCCTGCAGTCTGGCGTTAAAGGCCACTAATGCGACCTGTATCCTGGGGAGGTATATTCATGCTCTGATGGATGACATCTCCTCTTCGTTTACAGAGCTTCCCCAGGGTCTTTTGGATCTTGTCTCTGATGCCCAGGCTGCTGCGACCCAAATTATCCAGACGGGACTGGATACCACCGACTCGGTAGCCAGAGCAATGGGCACAACTGTGGTGGAAAGGAGACAGGCCTGGCTCCGTAACTCGGGCTTTTCGGCAGATGTACAGTCCACATTGTTGGATCTCCCGTTTGATGGGGACAAACTGTTTGGGGCTAAGGCTGATTCGGCCTTGGAACGTTTTAAGGAGAGCAGGGCCACGGCTAAGTCGTTGGGACTCCAAGCTCCTTCTTCCACGGCCTCTTCCAGATTCTTCAGGAGGTTTCGTGGATTTGGGCGTGGCTCTTCCTCCTCTTCCTTTCGGGGAAGATATCAGCAACCTGCCTCTTCCCACCCCTATAGATCTTTTAGGGGGAGGGGTAGGGTCCGCACCAGGGGAGCCTCTCAGCAGCACTCTGCCTCTTCCTCATCCTCTGGCGGGGTGCAGCAGGGGAAGCAGCCTTAGGCTTCCACCATTTCCCACTCACTCCTCTCCTGTAGGGGGAAGATTACAGCATTTTCTCACCAAATGGGAGACTGTTACGTCGGACACTTGGGTTCTCAGTGTTGTGGGAAAAGGCTACACCCTTCCCTTTCGGGAGTTTCCGCCCCTCATCCCGCCCCGCCCTTCGTATTGTTCACAAGAACACCTCCTGTTGCTAGAACAGGAGGTAGAAGTCCTCCTTTTAAAGGGTGCGGTGGAGTTGGTCCCGGAGCAGGAAAGGGGTCAAGGAGTTTACTCAAGGTATTTCCTGATTCCCAAGAAGGATGGTCGTTTGAGACCAATTCTGGACCTGAGGATCTTGAATTGGTTCCTCAAGCAGGAAAAGTTCAAGATGCTGACTGTAGGAAGTTGGCTCTGTATGTGCTATTTCAAAGTAAGGAATAGCATGCACAGAGTCCAAGGGTTCCCCTTAGAGGTAAAATAGTGGTAAAAATAGATAATACTAATGCTCTATTTTGTGGTAGTGTGGTCGAGCAGTAGGCTTATCCAAGGAGTAGTGTTAAGCATTTGTTGTACATACACAAGACAATAAATGAGGTACACACACTCAGAGACAAATCCAGCCAATAGGTTTTTATATAGAAAAATATATTTTCTTAGTTTATTTTAAGAACCACAGGTTCAAATTCTACATGTAATATCTCATTCGAAAGGTATTGCAGGTAAGTACTTTAGGAACTTCAAATCATCGAAATTGCATGTATACTTTTCAAGTTATTGACAAATAGCTGTTTTAAAAGTGGACACTTAGTGCAATTTTCACAGTTCCTGGGGGAGGTAAGTTTTTGTTAGTTTTACCAGGTAAGTAGGACACTTACAGGGTTCAGTTCTTGGTCCAAGGTAGCCCACCGTTGGGGGTTCAGAGCAACCCCAAAGTCACCACACCAGCAGCTCAGGGCCGGTCAGGTGCAGAGTTCAAAGTGGTGCCCAAAACACATAGGCTAGAATGGAGAGAAGGGGGTGCCCCGGTTCCGGTCTGCTTGCAGGTAAGTACCAGCGTCTTCGGAGGGCAGACCAGGGGGGTTTTGTAGGGCACCGGGGGGGACACAAGTCCACACAGAAATTTCACCCTCAGCAGCGCGGGGGCGGCCGGGTGCAGTGTAGAAACAAGCGTCGGGTTTTCAATGTTAGTCTATGAGAGATCTCGGGATCTCTTCAGCGCTGCAGGCAGGCAAGGGGGGGATTCCTCGGGGAAACCTCCACTTGGGCGAGGGAGAGGGACTCCTGGGGGTCACTCCTCCAGTGAAAGTCCGGTCCTTCAGGTCCTGGGGGCTGCGGGTGCAGGGTCTCTCCCAGGCGTCGGGACTTTAGGTTCAAAGAGTCGCGGTCAGGGGAAGCCTCGGGATTCCCTCTGCAGGCGGCGCTGTGGGGGCTCAGGGGGGACAGGTTTTGGTACTCACAGTATCAGAGTAGTCCTGGGGTCCCGCCTGAGGTGTCGGATCTCCACCAGCCGAGTCGGGGTCGCCGGGTGCAGTGTTGCAAGTCTCACGCTTCTTGCGGGGAGCTTGCAGGGTTCTTTAAAGCTGCTGGAAACAAAGTTGCAGCTTTTCTTGGAGCAGGTCCGCTGTCCTCGGGAGTTTCTTGTCTTTTCGAAGCAGGGGCAGTCCTCAGAGGATGTCGAGGTCGCTGGTCCCTTTGGAAGGCGTCGCTGGAGCAGGATCTTTGGAAGGCAGGAGACAGGCCGGTGAGTTTCTGGAGCCAAGGCAGTTGTCGTCTTCTGGTCTTCCGCTGCAGGGGTTTTCAGCTGGGCAGTCCTTCTTCTTGTAGTTGCAGGAATCTAATTTTCTAGGGTTCAGGGTAGCCCTTAAATACTAAATTTAAGGGCGTGTTTAGGTCTGGGGGGTTAGTAGCCAATGGCTACTAGCCCTGAGGGTGGGTACACCCTCTTTGTGCCTCTTCCCAAGGGGAGGGGGTCACAATCCTAACCCTATTGGGGGAATCCTCCCTCTGCAAGATGGAGGATTTCTAAAAGTTAGAGTCACTTCAGCTCAGGACACCTTAGGGGCTGTCCTGACTGGCCAGTGACTCCTCCTTGTTGCTTTCTTTGTTCCCTCCAGCGTTGCCGCCAAAAGTGGGGGCCGTGGCCGGAGGGGGCGGGCAACTCCACTAAGCTGGAGTGCCCTGCTGGGCTGTGACAAAGGGGTGAGCCTTTGAGGCTCACCGCCAGGTGTTACAGCTCCTGCCTGGGGGAGGTGTTAGCATCTCCACCCAGTGCAGGCTTTGTTACTGGCCTCAGAGTGACAAAGGCACTCTCCCCATGGGGCCAGCAACATGTCTCTGGTGTGGCAGGCTGCTGGAACTAGTCAGCCTACACAGACAGTCGGTTAAGTTTCAGGGGGCACCTCTAAGGTGCCCTCTGTGGTGTATTTTACAATAAAATGTACACTGGCATCAGTGTGCATTTATTGTGCTGAGAAGTTTGATACCAAACTTCCCAGTTTTCAGTGTAGCCATTATGGTGCTGTGGAGTTCGTGTAAAACAGACTCCCAGACCATATACTCTTATGGCTACCCTGCACTTACAATGTCTAAGGTTTTGCTTAGACACTGTAGGGGCACAGTGCTCATGCACTGGTACCCTCGCCTATGGTATAGTGCACCCTGCCTTAGGGCTGTAAGGCCTGCTAGAGGGGTGTCTTACCTATACTGCATAGGCAGTGAGAGGCTGGCATGGCACCCTGAGGGGAGTGCCATGTCGACTTACTCATTTTGTTCTCACTAGCACACACAGGCTTGTAAGCAGTGTGTCTGTGCTGAGTGAGGGGTCTCTAGGGTGGCATAAGACATGCTGCAGCCCTTAGAGACCTTCCTTGGCATCAGGGCCCTTGGTACTAGAAGTACCAGTTACAAGGGACTTATCTGAATGCCAGGGTGTGCCAATTGTGGATACAATGGTACATTTTAGGTGAAGGAACACTGGTGCTGGGGCCTGGTTAGCAGGGTCCCAGCACACTTCTCAGTCAAGTCAGCATCAGTATCAGGCAAAAAGTGGGGGGTAACTGCAACAGGGAGCCATTTCTTTACACTGACCCTAGCACAGGTGCTTTTGGCGTTGAACATGGAAGACTGGATGGTGTCTGTCGACTTGCAGGATGCTTACTTTCATATCCCGATACTCAAGTCACACAGGAAGTATCTCCGGTTTGTGGTGGGATCGCAACACTACCAGTTTGCGGTCCTTCCGTTTGGTCTTACTTCAGCACCTCGAGTCTTCACGAAGGTGATGTCGGTGGTTGCGGCAGAGCTCAGAAGGAAGGGGATAGCAGTATTCCCTTACTTGGACGATTGGTTGATCAAAGCCAAGTCCCCGGAGCTTGTGTTGCGTCATCTGCAGTCAACAACCCAGTTGTTGTTCGACCTAGGCTTTTCGGTGAACGAGCCCAAATCTCACCTGGAGCCCTCTCAGCGCCTCCTGTTCATAGGGGCAGTACTGGATACAACATTGGGTCGGGCCTTTCCTCCGCCTCAGCGGATTCAAGATATTCAGGATTTGGTTCCAATGTTTCGAAATGGAGCGGTAGTTCCAGTCCTCAAGGTCCTTCGTCTGCTCGGTCTTTTTGCCTCCTGCATTCTGTTGGTCACGCATGCTCGCTGGCACATGAGGGCTCTTCAGTGGTGCCTCCGAAGGCAGTGGTCTCAACACAGAGGGGATCTAGAGGGTACTGTCAAGATCTCCAGAGATGCTGCTGTGGATTTGAAGTGGTGGATTGCAAGCAACAATCTTTCACAAGGAAAGCTGTTCCAGCAGTCGCCACCAGTGGCCACAGTCATAACGGATGCTTCCACTCTAGGGTGGGGAGCTCATCTGGGGGATCTGGAGATCAAAGGTCTTTGGTCTCCAGAGGAACAGATTTTTCACATCAATCTGTTAGAGTTACGGGCTGTACGTCTGGCTCTCAAGGCCTTCCTCCCTTCCCTTCGTGGTCAGTCGGTACAGGTCCTAACGGACAATACTACCACGATGTGGTACATAAACAAGCAGGGAGGAGTGGGGTCGTACCTTCTCTGCAGAGAAGCTCTTCGACTATGGTCCTGGGTAAAGGACCATCGGATTTGCTTGATAGCAAACCATCTGGCCGGAGTCTTGAACGTGCGTGCGGACAGTCTCAGTCGCCACTTCTCGGCAGACCACGAGTGGCGTCTCCATCCAGATCAAGTCCGTTTAATCTTCCAGAAGTGGGGGTTTCCTCGGGTAGATCTGTTCGCCACTCGAGAGAACGCGCATTGTCCGTTGTTCTGCAGCCTTCAGTATCCGATGCAGGAAGCGTTGGGGGACGCGTTTCAAATGACCTGGTGCGGCCAGTTGCTTTACGCGTTTCCTCCCATACCCTTGATTCCTCGAGTATTGAGGAAGATTCGCCAAGACCGGGCTCTAGTAATCTTAATAGCTCCGGATTGGCCAAGGAGGGTGTGGTACTCCGACCTTCTCCAACTCTCAACGTGCCCGCCGCTCCGTCTCCCTTTCAGGGCAGACCTCCTCTCACAGTCGCAGGGGCAGGTTCTACACCCCAACCTCCAGAGTCTGCACCTACATGCCTGGAGATTGAACGGGGCAACCTGAGTTCCTTCTCTCTCCCGCCTGAGGTAGTGGATGTTATATTAGCGGCCAGGCGACACTCCACTAAATCTATCTACGCTAATAGGTGGTCTAAATTTGTTGCGTGGTGTGGAGAGAGGCAGATTGATCCTTTACATGCTCATCTATCGGACGTTTTGTCTTTTGCTCTATCTCTGGCGCAGAAAGGTTGTGCAGTGGCTACCATTAAAGGTTATTTATCGGCCTTGTCAGCCTTCATATGTCTTCCAGACCAACCATCTTTATTTAAATCCCCTATTGTTATCAGATTCTTGAAAGGTCTTCTAAATCAATATCCTCCAAAGCCATTCGTTATGCCGCAATGGGATTTGTCCTTAGTCCTGACTTTCCTTATGGGGTCCCCTTTTGAACCTATGCATTCTTGCCCCTTGAGGTATTTGGTTTTAAAAACAGTCTTCCTGATAGCTATAACATCAGCAAGGAGAGTGAGTGAGTTGCAGGCCTTATCAGTAAAACCCCCTTATACAACTTTTTATGGGGATAAGGTGGTGTTGAGGACCAAGGCTGCTTTCCTCCCGAAGGTTGTTTCACCCTTCCATTTGGCTCAGGCAATTACTTTGTCCACGTTCTATCCTCCGCCTCATCCTTCCAAAGAGGAAGAAAGACTGCACCGTCTGGACCCAAAGAGAGCGTTGAGCTTCTTTATCGATAGAACAAAGGATTTCAGGCTGGAGGATCAGCTGTTTATTGGATACGTGGGCAAGAGGAGAGGAAAGGCAGTCCACAAGAGAACACTATCCAGGTGGGTTGTTCTTTGCATTAAAATATGTTACTCTTTGGCAAAGAAGGATCCTCCTGAGGGCATTAGAGCTCATTCCACCAGAGCTAAGTCGGCCACTTCGGCCTTAGCCAGAGGTGTTCCTGTGGTCGACATCTGCAAGGCCGCAACTTGGTCGTCCCTTCACACTTTTGCAAAACATTACTGTTTAGATTCTGAGGTTAGAAGGGACGGCCATTTTGCACGGTCAGTGCTGCAGGATTTCTTGGTTTGACCATTTAGGCACCCACCGCCGGGCGTGGTACTGCTTTGGGACTCTATTCATGAGGTGAGGAATCCACAGGTAGTTGTATCCATCAGAAGAACGAGTTACTTACCTTCTGTAACGACTTTTCTGGTGGATACATTAGCTACCTGTGGATTCCTCACGGTCCCACCCGCCTCCCCGTTGCCTTTATGGTCTTGCCAAGTAATCCTTGAGTGTGCTCCTCTTGGTCTTTGAGGGTGCAATAGATGTATATATATAATATATTTATATATATATAGGTATATGTGTATATATCTTTATGTATATACTTGGTGTGTGTATATATTTTAAAAGAGAGAGTTTTATATATATATATATATATATATATATATATATATATATATACGTGTACATAAAAAGATTTACAGTTATTCATACAATGTGGTGTATTTTTACAATATAATGGATGTTGCTTTGTTCTTTCATTGCATTGCCTGGTTGTTCTCATGCACGTAAAAAATGATTGGTATTGACGTCCGCACGTCGTCGAGGACCTCTTATTGCCTGTATGACGTCAGACGGCGTCGCGTGCGAGACAGTGACGTCCTCGTCGACGTGCAGAGACTAGTAAGAAGATTTCCGTAGAATGCTGGCGCCATGGGAGTATTCATGAGGTGAGGAATCCACAGGTAGCTAATGTATCCACCAGAAAAGTCGTTACCGAAGGTAAGTAACTCGTTCATTTATGCTTGTAAATCTACTTACCTGATTACGAAGTCTTTGGGTTTGAAACATATTTAAAAATAAATGTTATTTTTCTAAATTGATCTTGGATTTATTCTTTGTGTGTCTCATGTATTGCTTCTGTGAGTATCACAAATGCTTAGCACTCCCTCTGATATGCCTAACTGTTCGCCACACTATCACAAAGTAGAGTATGAGTCCAATCTACTTTTTCCTGTGCAATACCAATTGGGAATCCACTAGACTCTGTACAATGTACTTCATTTTAGTACACTATATAGAGAGCCAACTTCCTACACTAATGCAGTACTTTTGCCACTCTAAACTTCTGTAACTTATTTGCCCATCCACAAATGTTTAGCCTGTTAACCTCGTCGCCTCTTCATTGTCTTTTGTAAAAGGTAAAGCTCAGCATTACCAAATAATAATAAATATTCCCTAATTCTGAACCTCCCCCTAGCAGAGGAGAGTCCGTTCTCATTCCACAAGCTGATGGATAATTTATCTAAGGTCATGTTCACTGAGGGGGTGTAAAAATTTGCCAGGGCAGATAGCTATTGTATCTGTTAGGCAGGCAGGATTGCTAAGATACCTGAATGCTCATTACTGAATTATGAAGTGATCTGTAGGTCAGGGGGTTGGATCTTTGCCAACTCAGCCTTCTACCTTTCCCAGGTCTGTAAAATGGGTCCCATTAGTAACAGTAATGCCTTTTAATTGAAGTGCTGAGAACTGCGGATGTGTGGCATCAAGGACCATATAAAACAAGTTGTTATTTCAAGGCTGCCCTTCAACAAAAACATCAAGATTATACCAGGATCTTGTGTGGCACCAAGACCAGAGCCGATACTCCAAATCATCCTGAGAATTCATCCAGTTCTTTGGCAGCTCCATTTGCTGTAGATTTGATTTATTTGAATTTCATTATGCATGCTGGTTTTTTAATCCATATGTTTAGCACTACATTATATTGATTAGCAAATATCCTTTCTTGTGTCAGCCCTGTTTCCAGGCCATGGCCTCATATGAGCCCTGTGTGTTTCCTGATTGAGGGTTTCTTAAAATCCTTGCCTACTACCCCCTTTCCCAGCACATTTACTGGGAGTCAATTGTTGATTGTAATGCAGTAGACCTGGTCCCATCCACTCCTCAGTCCCCTGACAAACCCTTCTCTCAGGGAATCCTGCCACACATCCAGGTGAAGGGTGGGGTTTTTAAGGTTGGCTCCTTCTGCGCCTTCCTTGTTATTGCCATGGTGCCATCAACCTGTCCGATAACTCGCATGTCCTGCTTCTACCAACTGTTATGCATTTCCATTTTCCCTGATTGCACTATGGTGGTACAACATTGTCAGTCATCCTTGCTAGATGTTAAGCGGAAATTACATTACCTGGATATACAATATGTATTACTGTTCTCTGCCACACTGACACTGAACTTTGGTGTTGAAACTAGTTTCTTCCCAGAACCCAAAGAAGTTTGTGATTGGTGAGCTCATTTGCTGCAGGCTGAGTCAGACAGTGTTCCCAGCTTCAGCAATGGAGGAGAAAAAATCAAGATGATTGGTGCAGTTAACGAAGACATCAGGTTCATTGGCACAGCAAGTTATTGATGGGGGACGGGGGTCAGTGGCAAAATTGGATGGCAGCAACAGCAAGGAGGACACCACCAGTGACGCGAAGATAAAGCATCAGAAAATGACGGTGAGATGTAACAGGCTTCGAAGCACAATCAGGAAAAGCCAGGGATGGTGTTGAGATTTGCCAGTGACGTCATCCAAGCATAGAGGATTTTGGTAGAGTGTCCAAGATAGCCCTTCTATAGCAGCAGACTATAGCCTTATGATACTCGGGTGATGCAGTTTTCGGACTTGGATGACTCACAGTACCTGACCATGGTATGCTAGTTTCATAGCACAGACTATTCTTTTAAAAACTTTATCCCCCTTTGATCCCACGCTCATGACAATGAAGTCTGGGAGCATTAATGAACTTTACGTTGGCTGCTGTTTAGGAGGCCAAAACCCTTCTATTCTTTGGAGTCCAGAAAAGGGTGGGGGATATTCCTGGAGTTTGTTAATGTCTAATGCTGATACAATGGACTCTACTACAAGTTGACAATTATTAACATTAGGGTGATTGCTGAGGCGGCATGGGGAGTGGTGTCAGAGGACAATTACCTCACAGTGAGTAGGCGGGGTCCCTCCTGCGGTTGCCATGGAAGATTATATTTTCACTTGGAATGTTTGATAATAAATATTGCCACAGTCTGTATAAAATGATTTCATACATCCAGCAAGTGTGATCCACATTGCTTATTTACAAGAAACATGCCTTACAATGCAGGAGGGGGAAAGGTGCAAAGAAGTGTAACGGGCTAGTGTGTTACATAGGCTGTACTTCTTAAGTTAGAGGGGCTCTGAACCGGATCTCTCATAGGGTTCAGTTACATTCTGGCAATGTAAGAAAAAATACAGATGACGGCACATTATTATCAGTGGCAGATTAAATGGCAGAGACATAACTCTAGTAAATTTTTCCATGCCCAGTGTGGACAGTGGGCATTCATTGACAAACCCTCCCTACAGTTATTTCCTTTCCCAGATACCTTTTATAGTCTGTAGAGGTTTTAACAGTGTAACTGATTCGGGCAGAGATGTTAAAGCCTTGGAACCTGTTGACTGAAAACAATTACCACAAATCTGGTAGGGTTCTATTTTCTGATATATAACCTACATGTCACACTAGATACATTGTTGTGCTCATTGCAGTTATGTATGTGCACTGAACAGGCAGAATATTTGTGGGGGTTCTCTGTGATCACAATCCTCTTGTTACTGACATTGAAAGGGGCGGGGGGGGATCATTGGCATCCATACCAGCTTGTCAACTGGCAGTCCGTCTACAGATACATTTTGCCTTTAGGGGCACAATCCAAGAGGAAATCTGCCAATATTTCAACAAAAAAGCAGGAAGGATCAGGATGCTCTTTTAAAATGGGAGGCTTTCAAGGTGATGATTAGTGGGCTCTGCATAAAGGCCATCTTGACATCTGGAAAGTATTAGGGTGAGATGTGGCTAAGAAAGAACAGAACATGAGCGAACTGGAAAAGGCAGGACAGTGAACCCAATAGTGTTGGATGAATTGGTTCAGTAGAGAAACTAGTCTGTCTACTAGGAAGGCTGAAGTGCCTGGATTACAAGGAATATCAAGTTAAATCCGGGGAACCCCTTTTAGCAGCATACTGGAGCCTTTACTTAGTGTGCAGTTCTCTAAAGAACAAGGAGGTTTGAAATTGCTGCCTTAGCAAATTACAGCCGAATTGGAAGTACCAGAAACTGAAACTGAAGTTAAGGTGACTGAAGCGAATAGCCAGAGAAAAAACACCTATCTCAGGTTGTCTGCATGTAGAGTTTTAAGCAGTTTATATCCATTTGTTGGCCAGAACAGGTTGGAATATATTTGAAGGTCCACCTGTTAGAGAAATTGCCACTTTTGACCAAAGAGTAGATAATGCTATATATCCCGAAGCCTAGAAGAGACCACATAGACCAGATATTTTGCAGGCCACTATTGATGATAAACAGTGATAACAACAGTCTTGTCATATGCTGGCTATTAGGCTAAGTCAAGGTGGTACTCCTGATGACGGTTCTGACTGGATGGTAGCATTGGATTTACAGTACACTTATTTTCATTACTTGCTGTTTATGGTAGGCCACAGGCACTTTCAGTTCACCCTGCTCCCCTTCGGCCTTACCAGTGCCTCTTGGGTATTCACCAAGGTGATGGTAGTGGTTGCAGCTCATCTGAACAGGTCAGGGGTTTCATTCTTCCCCTATCATGAGGACTGGCTGTTGAAGGTGTTCTCTCCCCAGGTTGTCGTCTCCCGCCTCCAGACTATGGCGGACCGCCTGCATTCGTTGGGCCTCACTATAAATGTGCTGCAGTCACACCTGACTCCCTCTCAGATGCCCCCTTTCATCTAACCTGTTCTGGACACAGTGCAGTTTCTGGCTTATCCTCCAGAGTGGCAAGTTCAGGATATTCAGGCTATCTTACCTATGTTTCAGTCTCTGTCCTGGACTTCGGTGAGAATGACTCTGGGGCTGTTGGGCCTCATGGCCTCCTGCATACTGCTGGGGGCACACTCCAGATGGCATATGCTGGCTCTGCAGTAGGACCTGAAGTTCCAGTGGGCGCAGTATCAACGGAATCTCTGACATGATACAGATCTCGGAGGGAGCTGTGCGTGATCTGCAGTGGTGGTTAATGAACTGCGATTGGGTCAGAGGCCGATCACCTTCACTTATACAACCATACGGATAATATGTCCATGTATCACTCCTGGACTGGGGCAGCAACCTGGGAGAGGCGGAGATCAGAGACATCTGGTCTCCAGCGGAGTCTGGACTCCACATCAACCTGTTGGAGCTCTGGGTGATCAGACAATTGAAAGCATTTCTTCCCTCTCTCAAAGGGAAGGCAGTGCAGGTGTTCACGTACCACACCACCGCCATGAAGTACTGCAACAAGCGGGGTGGGGTCACAGACTCTTAGTCAGGAGGCTAGGCACCTCTCGACATGGCTGGAACAGGGCATTTCCCTGGTGGTTCAACATCTGGCTGGCTCTCTGAACACCAGAGTGGACAAGCTCATCTGCAATGCTTAGTCAATCACAAATGACATCTCCATCCAGAGGTGGCAGAAAGTCTTTTTTGGCAGTGGAGTATGCCTTGGTTAGATCTATTCGCATCCACAGAGAACGTGCAATGTCAGCAGAATTGCGCAGTGGAGTCTCCAAGGCAGCAATTGCTCGTCGATGCTTTCGGTCTTGAGTGTTAACTCAGGCTTCCTGTATAGCTTTCTGCCCATACCACTTCTGACCAGAGTTCTCAAGAAGATGGAGAATGACCGGGCTGAAGTAATCCTTTTGGCTCCGGACTGTGCATGGAGGGTCTGGTATTCCAAGTTATTGAGCATGACCATCGATCCTCTGATCAGACTACCCCTTTGGGAGGATCCTCTGTCGCAGCAGCAGGGGAGGGTTCTCCACTGAACCTGTCCAGTTTCCACCTTCTTGTTTGGAGATTGAATGGCGGCAGTTGACAGCGTTTTATCTTCCACCTGAAGTCTATAACGTTATCTTGGCAGCCAGGCGTCGCTCCACTAAAACAGTATACGACTGTCGTTGGAAGAAATTTGTGGCATGGTGCACAGATGAGTCTGTTGACCCCCTCTTCGCCCCTCTGTCTGAGGTGCTGTTGTTTATACTTTAATTGGCCCAGCAGGGCTCTGCTTTGGGCCTTCTCAAGGGTTGTCTGCAATTGACCAGCCTTCTTTGTTTAAATCTCCTATTGTACATAGGTTCCTTAAAGGCCTTACTCCTTCCCTATTCATGAGGCCCAAGTGGGATTTAAATTTGGTTCTGACATTCCTGATATGCGCTCCTTTCGAGCTTTTCTACAATTATTCTCTCAGGCTTCTCACTTTGAAAACAGCCTTCTTTGTGGCCTTTACATTTTCCTTCAGGGTGAGTGAGATGCAGGCATTGTCATCTAAGCCACCCTACCTTTCCATATAACCTGACAAAGTGGTGCTTTGCACCAAGCTTCCTTTCTTCCAAAAGTGGTTACGCCCTTTCATGTAGGACAATCCATCACTTTGCCTACATTTTACGCACCCCTGTATCCTTCTAAGGAAGAGGAGAGACTCCACCACCAGGACCCAAAAATAGCATTGGCATTCTATCTTGATAGTACCAAAGAGTTCCAGGTGGATGATCAACTCTTTGTTGGTTATGTGGGTGAGAAGAAAGGTCGGGCAGCGTAGAAGAGAACCTTCTCCAGATGGGTTGGGTGGTACTCTGCATTAAAATGTGCTACGCTTTGGCTAAGAAGCAACCCCCTGAGGGCTAGTGTGCTCATTCTACCAGAGCTAAACCTGTAACCACTCCATTAGCATGCAGAGTTATGGTCCCGGACATCTGTCAGGCGGCAACGTGGGCATCTCTGCACACACTTACAAAACACTACTTCATAGACAGTTAGGTTCGTAGGGACGGGCACTTTGCCCATTCGGTCCCGCAGGACTTTATGGTGTGATCTTAATTTGCAGACTCACTTCCGGGGGATAGTATTGCTTGGGTATCTATTCTAAGGTAAGGAATTTGCCACTAGATGTCTCTATCAGATGGTCAGGTTACTTATGCTTGTTAACGATGTATCTGGTAGAGACAGTATCCCGTTGCAGATTCCTTACCGACCCACCCATCCCCCCTGTTCTGCAAACTGATTCCTAGGGACAGTGACTCCCCTTATAAGGCCTTAGTTTTAATGTACCAGTGGTCAATTTTCTTCATGGCTCTGCACTTCTTGTGTGGAAAGTCATGAAAAGAAACTGACTGAGCACTGGGGTGGTGCCTACATAGGACCAGCAACAAGCGGGCAATGACTGACTGTAGGAAGTTGGCCCTGTATGTGCTATTTCAAAGTAAGGAATAGCATGCACAGAGTCCAAAGGTTCCCCTTAGAGGTAAAATAGTGGTAAAAATAGATAATACTAATGCTCTATTTTGTGGTAGTGTGGTCGAGCAGTAGGCTTATCCAAGGAGTAGTGTTAAGCATTTGTTGTACATACACATAGACAATAAATGAGGTACACACACTCAGAGACAAATCCAGCCAATAGGTTTTGTATAGAAAAATATA
The DNA here is from genome assembly GCF_031143425.1 of Pleurodeles waltl. Classification (NCBI taxonomy): domain Eukaryota; kingdom Metazoa; phylum Chordata; class Amphibia; order Caudata; family Salamandridae; genus Pleurodeles; species Pleurodeles waltl. The sequence goes on from NC_090450.1 coordinate 884,463,449, forward strand.
TTTTCTTAGTTTATTTTAAGAACCACAGGTTCAAATTTAACATGTAATATCTTGTTTGAAAGGTATTGCAGATAAGTACATTAGGAACTTTGAATCATTTCAATTGCATGTATACTTTTCAAGTTATTCACAAATAGCTATTTTAAAAGTGGACGCTTAGTGCAATTTTCACAGTTCCTGGGGGAGGTAAGTTTTTGTTAGTTTTACCAGGTAAGTAAGACACTTACAGGGTTCAGTTCTTGGTCCAAGGTAGCCCACCGTTGGGGGTTCAGAGCAACCACAAAGTTACCACACCAGCAGCTCAGGGCCGGTCAGGTGCAGAGTTCAAAGTGGTGCCCAAAACGCATAGGCTTCAATGGAGAGAGGGGGGTGCCCCGGTTCCAGTCTGCCAGCAGGTAAGTACCCGCGTCTTCGGAGGGCAGACCAGGGGGGTTTTGTAGGGCACTGGGGGGGACACAAGCCCACACAGAAATTTCACCCTCAGCGGCGCGGGGGCGGCCGGGTGCAGTGTTAGAACAAGCGTCGGGTTCGCAATGGAAGTCAATGAGAGATCAAGGGATCTCTTCAGCGCTGCAGGCAGGCAAGGGGGGGCTTTCTCGGGGAAACCTCCACTTGGGCAAGGGAGAGGGACTCCTGGGGGTCACTTCTGCAGTGAAAGTCCGGTCCTTCAGGTCCTGGGGGCTGCGGGTGCAGGGTCTTTTCCAGGCGTCGGGACTTAGGTTTCAGAGAGTCGCGGTCAGGGGAAGCCTCGGGATTCCCTCTGCAGGCGGCGCTGTGGGGGCTCAGGGGGGACAGGTTTTGGTACTCACAGTCGTAGAGTAGTCCGGGGGTCCTCCCTGAGGTGTTGGTTCTCCACCAGCCGAGTCGGGGTCGCCGGGTGCAGTGTTGCAAGTCTCACGCTTCTTGCGGGGAGATTGCAGGGTTCTTTAAAGCTGCTCCTTTGGATAAAGTTGCAGTCTTTTTGGAGCAGGTCCGCTGTCCTCGGGAGTTTCTTGTCGTCGTCGAAGCAGGGCAGTCCTCAGAGGATTCAGAGGTCGCTGGTCCCTTTGGAAGGCGTCGCTGGAGCAGAGTTCTTTGGAAGGCAGGAGACAGGCCGGTGAGTTTCTGGAGCCAAGGCAGTGGTTGTCTTCTGGTCTTCCTCTGCAGGGGTTTTCAGCTAGGCAGTCCTTCTTCTTGTTGTTGCAGGAATCTAATTTCTAGGTTCAGGGAGAGCCCTTAAATACTAAATTTAAGGGCGTGTTTAGGTCTGGGGGGTTAGTAGCCAATGGCTACTAGCCCTGAGGGTGGGTACACCCTCTTTGTGCCTCCTCCCAAGGGGAGGGGGTCACATCCCTAATCCTATTGGGGGAATCCTCCATCTGCAAGATGGAGGATTTCTAAAAGTTAGAGTCACCTCAGCTCAGGACACCTTAGGGGCTGTCCTGACTGGCCAGTGACTCCTCCTTGTTATTCTCATTATTTTCTCCGGCCTTGCCGCCAAAAGTGGGGGCCGGGGCCGGAGGGGGCGGGCAACTCCACTAGCTGGAGTGTCCTGCGGTGCTGTGACAAAGGGGTGAGCCTTTGAGGCTCACCGCCAGGTGTTACAGCTTCTGCCTGGGGGAGGTGTTAGCATCTCCACCCAGTGCAGGCTTTGTTACTGGCCTCAGAGTGACAAAGGCACTCTCCCCATGGGGCCAGCAACATGTCTCTAGTGTGGCAGGCTGCTGGAACCAGTCAGCCTACACAGATAGTCGGTTAAGTTTCAGGGGGCACCTCTAAGGTGCCCTCTGTGGTGTATTTTACAATAAAATGTACACTGGCATCAGTGTGCATTTATTGTGCTGAGAAGTTTGATACCAAACTTCCCAGTTTTCAGTGTAGCCATTATGGTGCTGTGGAGTTCGTGTAAAACAGACTCCCAGACCATATACTCTTATGGCTACCCTGCACTTACAATGTCTAAGGTTTTGCTTAGACACTGTAGGGGCACAGTGCTCATGCACTGGTACCCTCACCTATGGTATAGTGCACCCTGCCTTAGGGCTGTAAGGCCTGCTAGAGGGGTGTCTTACCTATACTGCATAGGCAGTGAGAGGCTGGCATGGCACCCTGAGGGGAGTGCCATGTCGATTTACTTCTTTTGTTCTCACTAGCACACACAAGCTGGTAAGCAGTGTGTCTGTGCTGAGTGAGGGGTCTCTTAGGGTGGCATAATACATGCTGCAGCCCTTAGAGACCTTCCCTGGCATCAGGGCCCTTGGTACCAGAGGTACCAGTTACAAGGGACTTATCTGGGTGCCAGGGTGTGCCAATTGTGGAATCAAAAGTACAGGTTAGGGAAAGAACACTGGTGCTGGGGCCTGGTTAGCAGGCCTCAGCACACTTTCAATTCAAAACATAGCATCAGCAAAGGCAAAAAGTCAGGGGGTAACCATGCCAAGGAGGCATTTCCTTACACTGACACAGAGCCGATCAACGCCATTTAACAGAACGCAGGGGTACTCTAGAGAAAAATCTCCAGATCCAGACTGATGCCTGGGGAAATTCTATGGTAAGGACTCTGCAAGTAGATATCGTCTCTACCAGATAAGGCTTTACCGAATGCAAGTAACTTGTCCATTTACTACCATGATATGATTTGAGAGTAAGGAGAGACGTATAAAGATGGGTAACAAAATAAGAGTGATATTGTATGTAGATAATATGTTGCCGTTCCTAAAGGTTGTACTCTTGAGAACAAAATGGCAGTGGGAAGGTTTAGCACACTGTCACAGCTGAAGATATGCAGGGCAAAATCATGTTTATTCCCTATTGTAAGGAAATGCCTCCTTGGCATGGTTGCCCCCTGACTTTTTGCCTTTGCTGATGCTATGTTTACAATTGAAAGTGTGCTGAGGCCTGCTAACCAGGCCCCAGCACCAGTGTTCTTTCCCTAACCTGTACTTTTGTATCCACAATTGGCAGACCCTGGCATCCAGATAAGTCCCTTGTAACTGGTACTTCTAGTACCAAGGGCCCTGATGCCAAGGAAGGTCTCTAAGGGCTGCAGCATGTCTTATGCCACCCTGGAGACCCCTCACTCAGCACAGACACACTGCTTGCCAGCTTGTGTGTGCTAGTGAGGACAAAACGAGTAAGTCGACATGGCACTCCCCTCAGGGTGCCATGCCAGCCTCTCACTGCCTATGCAGTATAGGTAAGACACCCCTCTAGCAGGCCTTACAGCCCTAAGGCAGGGTGCACTATACCATAGGTGAGGGTACCAGTGCATGAGCATGGTACCCCTACAGTGTCTAAACAAAACCTTAGACATTGTAAGTGCAGGGTAGCCATAAGAGTATATGGTCTGGGAGTCTGTCAAACACGAACTCCACCGCACCATAATGGCTACACTGAAAACTGGGAAGTTTGGTATCAAACTTCTCAGCACAATAAATGCACACTGATGCCAGTGTACATTTTATTGTAAAATACACCACAGAGGGCACCTTAGAGGTGCCCCCTGAAACTTAACCGACTATCTGTGTAGGCTGACTAGTTTTAGCAGCCTGCCACAAACCGAGACATGTTGCTGGCCCCATGGGGAGAGTGCCTTTGTCACTCTGAGGCCAGTAACAAAGCCTGCACTGGGTGGAGATGCTAACACCTCTCCCAGGCAGGAATTGTCACACCTGGCGGTGAGCCTCAAAGGCTCACCTCCTTTGTGCCAACCCAGCAGGACACTCCAGCTAGTGGAGTTGCCCGCCCCCTCCGGCCAGGCCCCACTTTTGGCGGCAAGGCCGGAGAAAATAATGAGAATAACAAGGAGGAGTCACTGGCCAGTCAGGACAGCCCCTAAGGTGTCCTGAGCTGAGGTGACTCTAACTTTTAGAAATCCTCCATCTTGCAGATGGAGGATTCCCCCAATAGGATTAGGGATGTGACCCCCTCCCCTTGGGAGGAGGCACAAAGAGGGTGTACCCACCCTCAGGGCTAGTGGCCATTGGCTACTAACCCCCCAGACCTAAACACGCCCTTAAATTTAGTATTTAAGGGCTACCCTGAACCCTAGAAAATTAGATTCCTGCAACTACAAGAAGAAGGACTGCCTAGCTGAAAACCCCTGCAGAGGAAGACCAGAAGACGACAACTGCCTTGGCTCCAGAAACTCACCGGCCTGTCTCCTGCCTTCCAAAGATCCTGCTCCAGCGACGCCTTCCAAAGGGACCAGCGACCTCGACATCCTCTGAGGACTGCCCCTGCTTCGAAAAGACAAGAAACTCCCGAGGACAGCGGACCTGCTCCAAGAAAAGCTGCAACTTTGTTTCCAGCAGCTTTAAAGAACCCTGCAAGCTCCCCGCAAGAAGCGTGAGACTTGCAACACTGCACCCGGCGACCCCGACTCGGCTGGTGGCGATCCAACACCTCAGGAGGGACCCCAGGACTACTCTGATACTGTGAGTACCAAAACCTGTCCCCCCTGAGCCCCCACAGCGCCGCCTGCAGAGGGAATCCCGAGGCTTCCCCTGACCGCGACTCTTTGAACCTAAAGTCCCGACGCCTGGGAGAGACCCTGCACCCGCAGCCCCCAGGACCTGAAGGACCGGACTTTCACTGGAGAAGTGACCCCCAGGAGTCCCTCTCCCTTGCCCAAGTGGAGGTTTCCCCGAGGAATCCCCCCCTTGCCTGCCTGCAGCGCTGAAGCGATCCCGAGATCTCTCATAGACTAACATTGCGAACCCGACGCTTGTTTCTACACTGCACCCGGCCGCCCCCGCGCCGCTGAGGGTGAAATTTCTGTGTGGACCTGTGCCCCCCCCGGTGCCCTACAAAACCCCCCTGGTCTGCCCTCCGAAGACGCGGGTACTTACCTGCAAGCAGACCGGAACCGGGGCACCCCCTTCTCTCCATTCTAGCCTATGTGTTTTGGGCACCACTTGGAACTCTGCACCTGACCGGCCCTGAGCTGCTGGTGTGGTGACTTTGGGGTTGCTCTGAACCCCCAACGGTGGGCTACCTTGGACCAAGAACTGAACCCTGTAAGTGTCCTACTTACCTGGTAAAACTAACAAAAACTTACCTCCCCCAGGAACTGTGAAAATTGCACTAAGTGTCCACTTTTAAAACAGCTATTTGTCAATAACTTGAAAAGTATACATGCAATTTTGATGATTTGAAGTTCCTAAAGTACTTACCTGCAATACCTTTCGAATGAGCTATTACATGTAGAATTTGAACCTGTGGTTCTTAAAATAAACTAAGAAAAGATATTTTTCTATATAAAAACCTATTGGCTGGATTTGTCTCTGAGTGTGTGTACCTCATTTATTGTCTATGTGTATGTACAACAAATGCTTAACACTACTCCTTGGATAAGCCTACTGCTCGACCACACTACCACAAAATAGAGCATTAGTATTATCTATTTTTACCACTATTTTACCTCTAAGGGGAACCCTTGGACTCTGTGCATGCTATTCCTTACTTTGAAATAGCACATACAGAGCCAACTTCCTACATTGGTGGATCAGCGGTGGGGTACAAGACTTTGCATTTGCTGGACTACTCAGCCAATACCTGATCACACGACAAATTCCAAAATTGTCATTAGAAATTGATTTTTGCAATTTGAAAAGTTTTCTAAATTCTTAAAAGACCTGCTAGGGCCTTGTGTTAGATCCTGTTTAGCATTTCTTTTAGAGTTTAAAAGTTTGTTAAAAGTTTGAATTAGATTCTAGAATCAGTTTTAGTTCCTTAAAAAGTATTCCAACTTTTAGAAGCATAATGTCTAGCACAGATGTGAATGTGGTGGAACTCGACACCACACCTTACCTCCATCTACAGATGAGAGAGCTAAGGTCACTCTGTAAACTAAAGAAAATAACAATGGGCCCCAAACCTACCAAAATACAGCTCCAGGAGCTTTTGGCAGAGTTTGAAAAGGCCAACCCCTCTGAGGGTGGCAACTCAGAGGAAGAGGATAGTGACTTGGAGGACAATTCCCCCCTACCAGTCCTATCTAGGGAGAACAGGGTCCCTCAAACCCTGACTCCTAAAATAATAGTCAGAGATGCTGGTTCCCTCACAGGAGAGACCAACACCTCTGAAATCACTGAGGATAGCCCCAGTGAAGAGGACATCCAGTTAGCCAGGATGGCCAAAAGATTGGCTTTGGAAAGACAGATCCTAGCCATAGAGAGGGAAAGACAAGAGATGGGCCTAGGACCCATCAATGGTGGCAGCAACATAAATAGGGTCAGAGATTCTCCTGACATGTTGAAAATCCCCAAAGGGATTGTAACTAAATATGAAGATGGTGATGACATCACCAAATGGTTCACAGCTTTTGAGAGGGCTTGTGTAACCAGAAAAGTGAACAGATCTCACTGGGGTGCTCTCCTTTGGGAAATGTTCACAGGAAAGTGTAGGGATAGACTCCTCACACTCTCTGGACAAGATGCAGAATCTTATGACCTCATGAAGGGTACCCTGATTGAGGGCTTTGGATTCTCCACTGAGGAGTACAGGATTAGGTTCAGGGGGGCTCAAAAATCCTCGAGCCAGACCTGGGTTGACTTTGTTGACTACTCAGTGAAAACACTAGATGGTTGGATTCAAGGCAGTGGTGTAAGTAATTATGATGGGCTGTACAATTTATTTGTGAAAGAACACCTGTTAAGTAATTGTTTCAATGATAAACTGCATCAGCATCTGGTAGACCTAGGACCAATTTCTCCCCAAGAATTGGGAAAGAAGGCGGACCATTGGGTCAAGACAAGGGTGTCCAAGACTTCAACAGGGGGTGACCAAAAGAAAGGGGTCACAAAGACTCCCCAGCAGAAGGGTGATGAGACAACCAAAACTAAAAATAGTAAAGAGTCTTCTACAGGCCCCCAAAAACCTGCACAGGAGGGTGGGCCCAGAGCCTCTTCACAAAACAATGGGTACAAGGGTAAAAACTTTGATCCCAAAAAGGCCTGGTGTCATAGCTGTAAACAGCATGGACACCAAACTGGAGACAAGGCCTGTCCCAAGAAAGGTTCCACTCCAAACTCCCATCCAGGTAACACTGGTATGGCTAGTCTCCAAGTGGGATCAACAGTGTGCCCAGAGCAAATCAGGGTTCACACTGAAGCTACTCTAGTTTCTGAGGGTGGGGTGGATTTAGCCACACTAGCTGTCTGGCCGCCTAACATGCAAAAATACAGACAACAACTCTTAATTAATGGGACTAGAATAGAGGGCCTGAGGGATACAGGTGCCAGTGTCACCATGGTGACAGAGAAACTGGTTTCCCCTGGCCAATACCTGACTGGAAAAACTTACACAGTCACCAACGCTGACAATCAGAGAAAAGTACATCCCATGGCAATGGTTACTTTAGAATGGGGAGGGGTCAATGGCCTGAAACAGGTGGTGGTCTCCTCAAATATCCCAGTGGACTGTCTGCTTGGAAATGACCTGGAGTCCTCAGCATGGGCTGAGGTAGAGCTAAAAACCCATGCAGCAATGCTGGGTATCCCTGAACTGGTGTGTGTGAAAACAAGAGCACAATGCAAGGCACAGGGTGAAAAAGTAGAGCTGGAGTCTGGAAAAATGGCCCAGCCTACCAAGAGAACAGGAAAGTCAGTTGGGAAACCAACTGCAACACAGCAAAAGAAAGGGAACCTCTCTTCTCAGGAAGAAGTTCTGCCCTCTGAGGGAACTGAGCCTTTGGAGCTTGAACCTTATCAGGTTGAGCTCTTAGGCCCAGGGGGACCCTCCAGGGAAGAGCTGTGTAAGGGACAAGAAACCTGTCCCTCTCTTGAAGGCCTTAGGCAGCAAGCTGCTGAAGAGTCCAAAGGCAAGAAAAATGGAACACATAGGGTCTATTGGGAAGATGGGCTCCTGTACACTGAGGCCAGAGACCCCAAACCTGGTGCCACTAGGAGAGTGGTAGTGCCTCAACTGTTCAGAGAGTTCATCCTAACATTGGCCCATGACATTCCCCTTGCTGGACATTTGGGACAAACCAAGACGTGGGAGAGGTTAGTCAACCACTTCTACTGGCCCAATATGTCCAACATGGTTAAGGAGTTTTGCCTCTCCTGCCCCACCTGTCAAGCCAGTGGTAAGACAGGTGGGCATCCAAAGGCCCCCCTCATTCCACTTCCAGTGGTGGGGGTGCCCTTTGAAAGAGTGGGTGTGGACATAGTTGGTCCACTGGAACCTCCCACAGCCTCAGGAAATATGTATATCCTGGTAGTAGTGGATCATGCTACCAGGTATCCTGAAGCTATTCCCCTTAGGTCGACTACTGCCCCTGCAGTAGCCAAGGCCCTCATTGGTATCTTTACCAGAGTGGGTTTCCCTAAGGAGGTGGTGTCTGACAGAGGTACCAACTTCATGTCAGCATACCTAAAGCACATGTGGAATGAGTGTGGAGTGACTTATAAATTCACTACACCATACCATCCACAAACTAATGGCTTGGTTGAGAGATTCAACAAGACATTAAAAGGCATGATCATGGGGCTCCCAGAAAAGCTCAAAAGGAGATGGGATGTCCTCTTGCCATGTCTACTTTTCGCTTACAGAGAGGTGCCACAGAAGGGAGTAGGATTCTCACCCTTTGAACTTCTGTTTGGTCATCCTGTAAGGGGACCACTTGCCCTTGTTAAAGAAGGCTGGGAGAGACCTCTCCACGAGCCTAAACAGGACATAGTGGACTATGTACTTGGCCTTCGCTCTAGAATGGCAGAGTACATGGAAAAGGCAACCAAAAACCTTGAGGCCAGCCAACAGCTCCAGAAGTTTTGGTATGACCAAAAGGCTGCACTGGTTGAGTTCCAACCAGGGCAGAAAGTCTGGGTTCTGGAGCCTGTGGCTCCCAGGGCACTCCAGGACAAATGGAGTGGCCCTTACCCAGTACTAGAAAGGAAGAGTCAGGTCACCTACTTGGTGGACCTGGGCACAAGCAGGAGCCCCAAGAGGGTGATCCATGTAAACCGCCTTAAGCTCTTCCACGACAGGGCTGATGTCAATCTGTTGATGGTAACAGATGAGGATCAGGAGGCAGAGAGTGAACCTCTCCCTGATCTTCTGTCATCAGACCCAAAAGATGGTACAGTAGATGGAGTGATCTACTCAGACACCCTCTCTGGCCAACAGCAAGCTGATTGTAGGAGAGTCCTACAACAGTTTCCTGAGCTTTTCTCCCTAACCCCTGGTCAGACACCCCTGTGTACCCATGATGTGGACACAGGAGACAGCATGCCTGTCAAAAACAAAATCTTCAGACAGTCTGACCATGTTAAGGAAAGCATCAAGGTGGAAGTCCACAAGATGCTGGAATTGGGAGTAATTGAGCGCTCTGACAGCCCCTGGGCCAGCCCAGTGGTCTTAGTCCCCAAACCTCACACCAAAGATGGAAAGAAAGAGATGAGGTTTTGTGTGGACTACAGAGGGCTCAATTCTGTCACCAAGACAGATGCCCATCCAATTCCAAGAGCTGATGAGCTCATTGATAAATTAGGTGCTGCCAAATTTCTAAGTACCTTTGACTTGACAGCAGGGTACTGGCAAATAAAAATGGCACCTGGAGCAAAAGAAAAGACAGCATTCTCCACACCTGATGGGCATTATCAGTTTACTGTTATGCCCTTTGGTTTAAAGAATGCCCCTGCCACCTTCCAAAGGTTGGTGAATCAAGTCCTTGCTGGCTTGGAGTCCTTTAGCACAGCTTATCTTGATGATATTGCTGTCTTTAGCTCCACCTGGCAGGATCACCTGGTCCACCTGAGGAAGGTTTTGAAGGCTCTGCAATCTGCAGGCCTCTCTATCAAGGCATCCAAATGCCAGATAGGGCAGGGAACTGTGGTTTACTTGGGCCACCTTGTAGGTGGAGGCCAAGTTCAGCCACTCCAACCCAAGATCCAGACCATTCTGGACTGGGTAGCTCCAAAAACCCAGACTCAAGTCAGGGCATTCCTTGGCTTGACTGGGTACTACAGGAGGTTTGTGAAGGGATATGGATCCATTGTGACAGCCCTCACTGAGCTCACCTCCAAGAAAATGCCCAAGAAAGTGAACTGGACTGTGGACTGCCAACAGGCCTTTGACACCCTGAAACAAGCAATGTGCTCAGCACCAGTTCTCAAAGCTCCAGATTATTCTAAGCAGTTCATTGTGCAGACTGATGCCTCTGAACATGGGATAGGGGCAGTTTTGTCCCAAACAAATGATGATGGCCTTGACCAGCCTGTTGCTTTCATTAGCAGGAGGTTACTCCCCAGGGAGCAGCGTTGGAGTGCCATTGAGAGGGAGGCCTTTGCTGTGGTTTGGTCCCTGAAGAAGCTGAGACCATACCTCTTTGGGACTCACTTCCTAGTTCAAACTGACCACAGACCTCTCAAATGGCTGATGCAAATGAAAGGTGAAAATCCTAAACTGTTGAGGTGGTCCATCTCCCTACAGGGAATGGACTTTATAGTGGAACACAGACCTGGGACTGCCCATGCCAATGCAGATGGCCTTTCCAGGTTCTTCCACTTAGAAAATGAAGACTCTCTTGGGAAAGGTTAGTCTCATCCTCTTTCGTTTGGGGGGGGGTTGTGTAAGGAAATGCCTCCTTGGCATGGTTGCCCCCTGACTTTTTGCCTTTGCTGATGCTATGTTTACAATTGAAAGTGTGCTGAGGCCTGCTAACCAGGCCCCAGCACCAGTGTTCTTTCCCTAACCTGTACTTTTGTATCCACAATTGGCAGACCCTGGCATCCAGATAAGTCCCTTGTAACTGGTACTTCTAGTACCAAGGGCCCTGATGCCAAGGAAGGTCTCTAAGGGCTGCAGCATGTCTTATGCCACCCTGGAGACCCCTCACTCAGCACAGACACACTGCTTGCCAGCTTGTGTGTGCTAGTGAGGACAAAACGAGTAAGTCGACATGGCACTCCCCTCAGGGTGCCATGCCAGCCTCTCACTGCCTATGCAGTATAGGTAAGACACCCCTCTAGCAGGCCTTACAGCCCTAAGGCAGGGTGCACTATACCATAGGTGAGGGTACCAGTGCATGAGCATGGTACCCCTACAGTGTCTAAACAAAACCTTAGACATTGTAAGTGCAGGGTAGCCATAAGAGTATATGGTCTGGGAGTCTGTCAAACACGAACTCCACCGCACCATAATGGCTACACTGAAAACTGGGAAGTTTGGTATCAAACTTCTCAGCACAATAAATGCACACTGATGCCAGTGTACATTTTATTGTAAAATACACCACAGAGGGCACCTTAGAGGTGCCCCCTGAAACTTAACCGACTATCTGTGTAGGCTGACTAGTTTTAGCAGCCTGCCACAAACCGAGACATGTTGCTGGCCCCATGGGGAGAGTGCCTTTGTCACTCTGAGGCCAGTAACAAAGCCTGCACTGGGTGGAGATGCTAACACCTCTCCCAGGCAGGAATTGTCACACCTGGCGGTGAGCCTCAAAGGCTCACCTCCTTTGTGCCAACCCAGCAGGACACTCCAGCTAGTGGAGTTGCCCGCCCCCTCCGGCCAGGCCCCACTTTTGGCGGCAAGGCCGGAGAAAATAATGAGAATAACAAGGAGGAGTCACTGGCCAGTCAGGACAGCCCCTAAGGTGTCCTGAGCTGAGGTGACTCTAACTTTTAGAAATCCTCCATCTTGCAGATGGAGGATTCCCCCAATAGGATTAGGGATGTGACCCCCTCCCCTTGGGAGGAGGCACAAAGAGGGTGTACCCACCCTCAGGGCTAGTGGCCATTGGCTACTAACCCCCCAGACCTAAACACGCCCTTAAATTTAGTATTTAAGGGCTACCCTGAACCCTAGAAAATTAGATTCCTGCAACTACAAGAAGAAGGACTGCCTAGCTGAAAACCCCTGCAGAGGAAGACCAGAAGACGACAACTGCCTTGGCTCCAGAAACTCACCGGCCTGTCTCCTGCCTTCCAAAGATCCTGCTCCAGCGACGCCTTCCAAAGGGACCAGCGACCTCGACATCCTCTGAGGACTGCCCCTGCTTCGAAAAGACAAGAAACTCCCGAGTACAGCGGACCTGCTCCAAGAAAAGCTGCAACTTTGTTTCCAGCAGCTTTAAAGAACCCTGCAAGCTCCCCGCAAGAAGCGTGAGACTTGCAACACTGCACCCGGCGACCCCGACTCGGCTGGTGGCGATCCAACACCTCAGGAGGGACCCCAGGACTACTCTGATACTGTGAGTACCAAAACCTGTCCCCCCTGAGCCCCCACAGCGCCGCCTGCAGAGGGAATCCCGAGGCTTCCCCTGACCGCGACTCTTTGAACCTAAAGTCCCGACGCCTGGGAGAGACCCTGCACCCGCAGCCCCCAGGACCTGAAGGACCGGACTTTCACTGGAGAAGTGACCCCCAGGAGTCCCTCTCCCTTGCCCAAGTGGAGGTTTCCCCGAGGAATCCCCCCCTTGCCTGCCTGCAGCGCTGAAGCGATCCCGAGATCTCTCATAGACTAACATTGCGAACCCGACGCTTGTTTCTACACTGCACCCGGCCGCCCCCGCGCCGCTGAGGGTGAAATTTCTGTGTGGACCTGTGCCCCCCCCGGTGCCCTACAAAACCCCCCTGGTCTGCCCTCCGAAGACGCGGGTACTTACCTGCAAGCAGACCGGAACCGGGGCACCCCCTTCTCTCCATTCTAGCCTATGTGTTTTGGGCACCACTTGGAACTCTGCACCTGACCGGCCCTGAGCTGCTGGTGTGGTGACTTTGGGGTTGCTCTGAACCCCCAACGGTGGGCTACCTTGGACCAAGAACTGAACCCTGTAAGTGTCCTACTTACCTGGTAAAACTAACAAAAACTTACCTCCCCCAGGAACTGTGAAAATTGCACTAAGTGTCCACTTTTAAAACAGCTATTTGTCAATAACTTGAAAAGTATACATGCAATTTTGATGATTTGAAGTTCCTAAAGTACTTACCTGCAATACCTTTCGAATGAGCTATTACATGTAGAATTTGAACCTGTGGTTCTTAAAATAAACTAAGAAAAGATATTTTTCTATATAAAAACCTATTGGCTGGATTTGTCTCTGAGTGTGTGTACCTCATTTATTGTCTATGTGTATGTACAACAAATGCTTAACACTACTCCTTGGATAAGCCTACTGCTCGACCACACTACCACAAAATAGAGCATTAGTATTATCTATTTTTACCACTATTTTACCTCTAAGGGGAACCCTTGGACTCTGTGCATGCTATTCCTTACTTTGAAATAGCACATACAGAGCCAACTTCCTACACCTATTCACCTCACTATTTTCAAAAACACACAATTGGCGATAGGATTGGAATCTGTCACATTCTGCTGTTAATGTTTACAGATCTTTTTGATAGAGACTTCTAATCTTAGATTACTCATCTTTGAATATCCCCAAGGAGTCCAACTGGATCCAGAAACATTTGTGCTGTACCTCTACTTTCGTGATACAACTCTTCTGGACCCACGCTCCACACAGAGTCCCGGAGCCTCAATGCCATCTCCTTCAACCCCAGAGGGCAAGATGCTTAATGTGCTATCTGACTCAGTCGGCGCTGATACAACCTCGACCGAGACTGCGTTCGAATTCCATTGGGGCACCTGCTCATCCAATTAACTTGCAACCCCCACCAGGAAGGACACAAATGTTGCATTCCTTATGTGGGACGAATTTGAACAGTGATTACGATGCAGGTGATGAAATTGGGCGACCATACCATGAGGAAAATTGATGTGATGACTTTCAGCAGGCCATGGGCCTCAATGCTTACCCTGAATTGGGACCCCTCTCGCTGCCTGGTCCTGACACTGAGGAGACAACTTCATACACCATGGTCATGTGTAGGGCAGACGGTTATTGACCTCCAGCTTCCCACCTTACACTATTGTCTTACAGAAGTGCTCCAGACCGGGCAAATGTCTACTGAGCCCCTCTTGCCCTTCAATGAGGCACTGACTGACAGATACCCATTTGGAGGTTGGGACAAACATTGCTCAGGCCCTTGAGTCGATTGCCTGTTTGCAAGACGCCACTGCTCAGCCCCTGGTGATGCTTCATTTTTAGTACAGCGCCCCTTCACTGAAAGCTTGGTGGTGCTGGCGTTTACAAGTTGAACAAACCTGAATACCTTTCCCGACTACTCATCCCGATAGGGAGTCGAAACAGTGGAGCCCTGTAGAAAGAGGGTATTTTCACCCACCAACCTGGCCCTCAGATCGCTGAATGCCAGCTGCCTCCTGGGCCACTACTCTCATGTTGTTTGGGATTCGGAGGCTCGAGTCATCCCAGGTATTCCAAAAGAGCTCTGGCATGTTCTCATTCAAGTAATACAGGATGGTTGAGATTGGGATAGTTGACAATTTGTTATGGCTTGGACTCCACCGATTCTGTCAGGCAAGACATTGGCACCAGTTTTGCCATTTGCCACTGCCCAATTTAGGGGATAGCCTGAGAAACCCCATACCCGGATAGTGGAGCAAGGGAGCTGGTCTTGATTGAAGTTGGCAATCCTTCCTTGCAAGGTTGAAGATCAGCATCATCAGAGCTGCATGTGGTACACACGATCTGTTTAGGACAGTCACAGCCAAAATACTCCTCTGACCCTCTCTAGGGCAGTGCAACCTTTATATAATTAAAACCACACTGTGTTGGAGGCACAGCCCTGATGTGATTATATGTCTAGGTTGCAGAAGCTGTCTCCAAACGAACAACACAAGCACCAGGATATCTTGTTCTATGTTCCTAGACTTTAACAGAGTGTACAGATTACATGGCGAAAGGGGGGACGCGCTGAACTTCATAGTGGGACTAAATATCCCAGAATGCTTTGTGGCCCCAGGAGGTGGCCATTTTCACCAGCACCTGCATCCACTTGACCAAACCAACAAGCGCTATAAAGCACGTGGGGGCACTTCGCAGCCTGGGACACGCTAAACTCCAGAGTGGGACTAAAAATCCCAGACTGCTTTGTGGCCCCAGGAGGCACCCATTTTCACCAACACTTGCATCCGCTTGACCTGACCAACGAGCGCTGTAAAGTGTGTGTGGGCACTTCGCAGCACGTGGGCAAAGCCGGGGCCAAGGGAGGGCCCGTCCACGCCTGTCAGAACCCAGAGGAGGCTGGGTTGGGCCACCCCCCTAACATCTATCTCCAAGTAAGCCTCGTTGACTCTCACCTTTTTATTATTGTATCCTTCTGCAGGTTGTATCATTGAACTAGCTTTCTATAGAACACTTATCCACTAATTACAGTCCTTTGATGGGTAAAAGGAAAGCAACGGAGAGTGGGGCAGGGGCGTTGTTAAAAACTAAGCAGAAAAGGCATAAACATGCAGCTAATAACTATGTTATGGACAGAATTGACAACCTTGTGGGTGAATGCAAATACATTTTAACTTCTTCCCCAGATAGTGGCTCCAACGAAACTGGGGGTGAGTGCTCCCGAGTCAGGAAAGGAGTGGGTCACAAGAAGATTGCTGACATATTTGTAAAACCTGGTCAACAGGTCACAATCACGATAGGGCATTGGGAGGCTAGGGATGTCATCACCCACGCTCCCTCATTACCAGTGAATGAGCCATAACTAGATCTTAGTTACACTCTTCAGTGTACCAACCGCTTTAGCCCTTTAATCAATATTTCAGACCCACATGATAACCCCGACCCAGGCATCAGGGTGGGTAGGTCTGTAGACGTAAATGTGAATTTAGCTCAGACAAATGCACAGTACATCTTATGCACACATGCCACAGTTTTTATGACAGACTTGGGACTTATCGTTAACCGCTCTAAAACTTTTATAATGAATTGCGGTAGGAAACAGGGCAAGATCTATAATATTACTATCCAAGACGTGAAAGTCGATATAGCCTGAACATTCTCATACCTAGGTATAATGTTTGACAAACAGGGTTCCCGGGCACACTATATGAAAACGAAAAAATATCAGATCATTAAAACAACGGCGGCTCTGAATTTTTTTCCAAAAAGGCTAGGGGGGATTACCCCGCCAAATATGGTAAAAATCTATAGAGCCAAGTGTATCCCGGCTGCCATGTATGGATCAGGTATTTGGAGGGTATACTAATTGTAACCTGATTCAGACAGTGGAAAATGATTTTCTCAGATATTTGTTAATGATACCAAACGGCACATCGTCATATATTAGTCGTGCGGAATTAGGGGTCTCCTTTTTAGCTGACTTGATAAAGATACAGCCATTATTATTATGGCAGAAAGTTTGGACCTCTGAGTACACTGGACTAAATAAGGCTATTTTATCTGATTGTATGGCGTCAACATACTCTTTAAGAGTCCCTTGGTTGAGTTCTATTATGATTTTTTTTGGAAACATGGGCAGTAAAGAATATTATACAAACCCAGAATCATTGGAAAAAATTACCAGAAAGGTATTGAGGGCCTTGACATTGAAGCATCTAGAAGAACAGCGATGGTAAGTAGAATCAAAAAAGTTTAGTGTTATGTCTAACCTATTAATCTTGTCCACGGAGGGCATGCAGCCCTATTTGGTAAATGTGGTAAACCCTCGGCATCGTTTTGTTCTTACAAGATTAAGGTTAGATACTTTCCATCGCCTAGTAACTTTTCCGACTATGAATGATTGGAGTACAACTTTAAGGGTATGTCCCTGTGATGCAAAGGCATCCCAAACTATGATACATGTGGTCCTCTTCTGTAAATTGTACGGCAAACAGAGAAAGCGCCTTTTAGTGCCTCTTTTAAGATTGATTAACTTGCTTCAGTGCGTAGTGCGCACGTTAGCTTACAGGTTTTATCCTCTATTGAAATGTGTGGAATTTTGGCAAATTTTTTATGCTCTGTATTAACTGCAAGAAAGTCTATGGGTGTATTGGTGCAAACTTAACTAGGCTATTTAAATATGTGTGAATGGACAAACTAATGATATGTATTTTATTTCTCCTATTCTTTTATTACTCTACTCTATTTATTTTGCTCCTATATATAGATGTATTTTATTTGATACTTTTATGACTTGTTGAAAGTCGAATAAAGTTTGTACTACTACATGCCACTAAGATCGCTTACCAGTCGCTGGTCATATGAAGAAACAACCATCTTCCCAGCTTGCAAAGCACCTATTGAAAACCTTCCTCATGTTCTTTTTGTCTGCCCTGCACACGCTGCCTCTCATAGGAAATGGTTGGACCCGGCTTGTAGACTGCTGGGAGTCCTGAGGTCTGACATAGCCCTTTGAATTCTCAGATCAGACACTCGCTCGACGTTCGCGATTGCTGTTGCCAAGTCCCTTGGGGCTAGTTGCATTGGTAGAGGAAAACTAGTATCTGTATAATGGTTAAGAATGGATCAATTCACTCTGGGAGTATTTAGTTATATGTACAGTACATATTTTATATAACGTTGTGTATTTAGTTATTGCTGCTATGTGCTTTTATGGCCCCTGTGGCCGAAATAAAGTTCTCTTGACTGACTGACTGACATGGCGAGAAAGGCTTACTGAAAACAAGCAGCATCTGCAGCCTATTCTCAGAACAATATTGTGAAAGCATAATGTATAAATCCTCCTTGCTAAAAAGCGATGTCAGCTTAAAATGTGTAAATGTGAAATATAAAACTAAACTAAAATATTGCACCAAGACCAAGAAGGCCTCATGACACCACCATGGCTGCAGTCCACCTTTTTTTCGGGCGATGTTCAGTCATCTTTCATGGACATGCCTTTTGATTGCAGTCACCTGTTTGGAACGAGGCACATTCTGCTTTAACGGGGTTCAAGGTGAACTGGGCCACATCACACTCCCTGCGTTTATCTGCGCCAGCCGCATCAGTCCTATCGTTCCTTTTGCTGCTTTGGCAGAGGTACCCGATAAGTCAGCTGATTCAGCCCCAGCAAGCTGCTCAGCTGTTTAGCAGCTATACCTCCTATGGACCCTGCGGTCAGGGTCAGTAAGCCACACAGTCCACTGCCGTTGCAGCCCCACCTGCCAAACTACTTTAGCGTGCTCTTAGCGGAGCATAGATACCCAGTTGGAGGCAGGCTCCAACGATTCTTGCCCTGTTTGCAGACTATCACATCAGACAGTAGGGTCCTGCAGATTGTGTGAAGGGGTACACCTTGCCTCTCTGGCACCCATTGTCCTCAGAGTGACTGAAGTAGAACCATCATTCTCTTACGGCACGAAGTCCAAGCCTTTTTGGCCAAAGGGGCTGTTGAGAGGGAGCCTGCAATAGAAGCTGGTTATTGTGTTTAATCCAGCTACGTTCTGGTGCCAAAGAAGGACATTCTATTTTAGACTTACATTCTCTCAATGCCTTCCTCCCAAAGAAAAAATTAAAGATGCTCACAGTGGTCCAGATCTTACCTGTCCTTGACCCTGGAGACTGGATCATGGCATTGGATCTGCAGGACATCTATTACCATGTACATGTCCTGCAGACCCATGAGCTCTACCTGCGGTTTGTGGTGGAGCAGGAGCATTTTTGAGTGTTCATGAAAGTGATGGCGGTGGTAGGAGCACAACTTCGAAGGTCGGGGTTCTTGGTCTTTCCAGACCGCTTCAACTGTCTAAGGCAGACTCGCCCAATGCAGTTTTCGCCCACCTCAAGAATACGGCAAACCTCCTGTCATCTTTGGGGTACACTACCAAAGTCACACCCAGCTCCATAGACTCCCCCTTTCATCAGAGCCATTCTGGACATGGTTTGGTTTTGGTCATTTCCCCCAGAAAGGAGAGCCCAAGACATCCAGCCGGTGATCTCAATATTTCAGCTTCTGTTTGGGTTTCATTGAGGTCAACTGAGTCTTCTGAGACTGATCACCTCTTGTAACCTGCTGGCCAAGTACGCCACGTGGCATATGAAAGCTCCGCAGTGGGATCTGAAGTCTCAGTGGGCCCAACATGAAGGGGACCTCTCTGACTATGTCTGGATTTCGGAAGAGACTGCAAAGGATCTGCAGTGGTGGTTACTGGACCGCGATTGGGTCAGCAGCAGACCCTTCTTCCTGTCCCATCCAGAGATGACCGTGGTGACAGATGTGTCATTTCTAGGTTGGGGAGACCATCTGGGAGAGGTAGAGATCTAAGGCCTATGACCTCTGGAGGACCCAGCTTTGTATCAGACTCCTGGAGCTGCTGAATATACACTAGGCGACTGAAAGTCTTTCTTCCATCCATTAAAGGGAGGCTAGTAAATGTGCTTATGAACACCAACACCACCATGTGGTAGTCCGGCAAGCAGGTCGGAGTGGGGTCCTGGGCCCTGCGCCAGGAGGCACTGTGTCTCTGCAGATGCCTGGACCACTACGGGATCTTCCTGGTGGTGAACCAACTGACAGGATCTTTGGTTCCCAGGGCTGACAAACTGAGCCATTGAGGCCTAGCCGACTACGAATGACAATTGCAGCTGGAGGTGGTGCAAGGTCTATTTGAAAAGGTGGATCCTTGTCTCAACCTATTTGTTGCCAAAGCGCTGTGTCGACGATTCTGCACAATGGATTTTTCAAGACGTCTCTTGCTAGGAGACTCTGCCTAGAGTGGACCTAGGGACTCCTGTATGCACTCTTGCTCATACCTCTTTTTCACTGACTTGTGAGCAGATCAGGTCCAACCGGGCCCACGTCATCCTATTGGCCCTGGATTGGGCGTGGAGGGTATGGTATTCAGAACTCTTAGGTTTGAGCATCTGTTCCCTGATCAGGCTGCACTGGGAGGACCTGCTGTCGCAGCAACATTGCAGGGTTCTGCACCCAATCCTTCGCATTTTCCACTTTCATGTATGGAGATCGAGTAGCAGCAGCTGAACACCTTTGACCTTCCTCCTGATGTGGTTGATGCCGTCTTGACAGCCAAGCGTCCCTCAACAAAAACTGTGTACTCCTGGCATTCAAACACGTGTGGTTTGGTGCACTCTCTCCAGTCCATGTTATCTGAGGTTCCGTTTGTTTTTGTCTCTAGTCTGGCAAAGTTTTGCTTTGGATACAGTTGAAGGGTAACTCTCAAGTCTTTTGTCTTTTTTACGGTTGCCAGACAATCCTCACTGTTTTAAGTCTCAGGTTGGTTGTGATGCATTTTGTGGAAGGCCTCTAACATTCATTTCCTCCCTCTCCCTTTGCCGTGCCACAGTGAGACCTCAACTTGATCCTCACATTTTTGATGTGTAATTCCTTTGAGCTGCTTTATAACTGCTGTCTGCGGCTTCTTACCCTCAAGACAGTATTCGTCATCGCTGTCACATCTCTTCATCCATCCACCATACACCACGTTGTTCCCCAATAAACTGTTCTGCGGATGCAAGAATCTTTCTTCTCAGAAGTTGTGACGTCTTCCATGTCAATAAAACCATCACCCTTCTGGTGTTCCATGTTCCACCTCACTCCTTTAAAGAGTAGAAGAGAGTGCATTGCTTGACCCCAAAAGAGCACTCAGTTTTTACATCAATGGTACCAAAAAACATACTGTGGGCAATGAACTGTTTGTAGGGTTTGCTGGAGTGTAAAAAGGCGAGGCTGCACAGAAAAGCGTCACCTTCCGCTGGATTGTAGTCTGCATCAAGACATGATATGCATTGCCCTAAAAGCAGCCTCTGGCAGGACTGTGAGGACATTCCACTAGGGCCAAGGCTACATTCATTGCGTTGACATAGAACTTCTTTCCTGGACATCTGTTGGGTGGCTGCATGTGTATCACTCCATCTGATCATGCAGCACTGCTTTCTGGATAGCCAGGTTTGCCAAGAGGAGCTTTCGACCTTTTGGTCCTACAGGACTTTCTGATTTGAACAAATTTGCAGACCACCTACCCCCACCCCCCAAACGGGTAATGCTCTGGTATCTGTTCAAAAGGAGCAGAATCTGGGGTTAGACGTTCCTTTCAGAAGAACAAGTTACTTTCCTTTGGTAAATTTAACCACCGATTCCTCACCTGCCATCCTCAGCATTCTGTGAATTTGGCTCCATCCATTGATAGTATCACTTGTGTAGGAATATGCACCCTACTCAAAGCAGATTTGTTTTTGGGATCTGCATTGGGTGCACAGACAGCCTTAAAAGCAGCTGACGTGAATGCACAGGATTAGTGCCTGTAAGGAAATGCCTCCTTGGCATGGTTACCCCCTGACTTTTTGCCTTTGCTGATGCTATGTTTTGAATTGAAAGTGTGCTGAGGCCTGCTAACCAGGCCCCAGCACCAGTGTTCTTTCCCTAACCTGCACTTTTGTTTTCACAATTGGCACACCCTGGCATCTAGGTAAGTCCCTTGTAACTGGTACCCCTGGTACCAAGGGCCCTGATGCCAGGGAAGGTCTCTAAGGGCTGCAGCATATCTTATGCCACATTGGGGACCCCTCACTCAGCACAGACACACTGCTTGCCAGCTTGTGTGTGCTGGTGAGGACAAAACAAGTAAGTCGACATGGCACTCCCCTCAGGGTGCCATGCCAACCTCACACTGCCTATGCAGTATAGATAAGTCACCCCTCTAGCAGGCCTTACAGCCCTAAGACAGGGTGCACTATACCATAGGTGAAGGCACCAGTGCATGAGCACTGTGCCCCTACAGTGTCTAAGACAAACCTTAGACATTGTAAGTGCAGGGTAGCCATAAGAGCATATGGTCTGGGAGTCTGTCAAACACGAACTCCACAGCACCATAATGGCTACACTGAAAACTGGGAAGTTTGGTATCAAACTTCTCAGCACAATGAATGCACACTGATGCCAGTGTACATTTTATTGTGAAATACACCCCAGAGGGCACTTTATAGGTGCCCCCTGAAACCTTAACCAACTACCTGTGTAGGCTGACTGGTTTTAGCAGCCTGCCACATTCGAGACATGTTTCTGGCCACATGGGGAGAGTGCCTTTGTCACTCTGTGGCCAGTAACAAAGCCTGCACTGGGTGGAGATGCTATCACCTCCCCCAGGCAGGAGTTGTAACACCTGGCGGTGAGCCTCAAAGGCTCACCCCCTTTGTTCCAGCACCACAGGGCACTCCAGCTAGTGGAGTTGCCCGCCCCCTCCGGCCACGGCCCCACTTTTGGCGGCAAGGCCAGAGGAAAATAATGAGAATAACAAGGAGTCGTCACTGGACAGTCAGGACAGCCCCTAAGGTATCCTGAGCTGAAGTGACTCTAACTTTTAGAAATCCTCCATCTTGCAGATGGAGGATTCCCCCAATAGGGATAGGAATGTGACCCCCTCCCCTTGGGAGGAGGCACAAAGAGGGTGTACCCACCCTCAGGGCTAGTAGCCATTGGCTACTAACCCCCCAGACCTAAACACGCCCTTAAATTTAGTATTTAAGGGCTCCCCTGAACCTAAGAATTTAGATTCCTGCAACTTACGAAGAAGAGGACTGCTGAGCTGAAAAACCCCTGCAGAGAAAACGGAGACACCAACTGCTTTGGCCCCAGCCCTACCAGCCTGTCTCCCTCCTTCAGAAGAAAACTGCTCCAGCGACGCTTTCCCCAGGACCAGCGACCTCTGAATCCTCAGAGGACTGCCCTGCTTCCAAAAGACCAAGAAACTCCTGAGAACAGCGGCCCTGTTCAACAAAGACTGCAACTTTGTTTCCAGAGGAGCAGATTTAAAGACCCCTGCAATCCCCGCAAGAAGCGTGAGACTTGCAACACTGCATCCGGCGACCCCTCGACTGGTGGAGAAACAACGCTACAGGGAGGACCCCCCGGCGACTCCAAGACTGTGAGTAACCAAAGTTGTCCTGAAGAACCAGAACCTTATGGGCCTGGCGGCGCAGGGTACGCCTGAAATCTCCTTGGATTCACCTGCCTCAACTAACAGAGACACGGGACACTCTGTCAGGCGTAAAAGATCAGATTTTATTAGCTGCAGCTAGTACAGTTGTCCAAGAAGTACACAAGGTATGTTCTCAGGAGACTGCCACTTTACTTTGTGGCGCACAATCTTATATACCGTATAAAAACCATTTATTAACTACATACACTCCCAGAACACATAGAAAGGAGCCAGTAAGAATAACGTAAAGATAGAACAGAGCCAATAGAAATGTCGGAAAACAAGACAGCACCAATAGAAGGAATTGGAAAACAAAGTATCAAGTGACTTAAGGTTGCCTCCCCTCCAGCTGTGTTTGTCACCCCTCCCTTGAACTAATTCATTAACCGATCCACAACGAAGTTGCATGTGGTGCGATAAGTTTGTGTGCGTTTGGAGGACAGTTGTGAAATGAGAGAATACTAGCAAAGGACAGCGAAGGCCAGACGATAAGATAAGATCGGCGGAGAATAGTGTGAGCCTACAGATAGTTGAAACAAGGATTAGAAAACCAGGCAGGGATTAGTGTACTCGGTCAGACCTTAATACCAGCCTTGTAAAGATAGAGGCAGAAGGCTGTTTTGAACACCATGTTGCAGAATAAGCAGAAAAGGCAGAATGGACTTCGTTCGCTGTGCTGCCTGAGTGAAGGCAACATAAAATGGCGGCGGGCCACAAAATGGCGGGTCGATACGATCGTATTAAAAATCGAATTTCCTCAGTCCCCCCTGAGCCCCCACAGCGACACCTGCAGAGGGAATCCCGAGGCTCCCCCTGACCGCGACTGCCTGACTCTGAAATCCCGACGCCTGGAAAAGACCCTGCACCCGCAGCCCCCAGGACCTGAAGGATCGGAACTCCAGTGCAGGAGTGACCCCCAGGAGGCCCTCTCCCTTGCCCAGGTGGTGGCTACCCCGAGGAGCCCCCCCCCCTTGCCTGCCTGCATCGCTGAAGAGACCCCTTGGTCTCCATTGAAACCTATTGAGAACCCGACGAGTGTTTGCACACTGCACCCGGCCGCCCCGTGCTGCTGAGGGTGTACTTTCTGTGCTGACTTGTGTCCCCCCCCCGGTGCCCTACAAAACCCCCCTGGTCTGCCCTCCGAAGACGCGGGTACTTACCTGCTGGCAGTCTGGAACCGGGGCACCCCCTTCTCCATTGAAGCCTATCTGTTTTGGTCACCTCTTTGACCTCTGCACCTGGCCGGTCCTGAGCTGCTGGTGTGGTGACTTTGGGGTTGCTCTGAACCCCCAACGGTGGGCTACCTTGGACCCCAATTTGAACCCCGTAGGTGGTTTACTTACCTGCAAGAACTAACAATAACTTACCTCCCCCAGGAACTTTTGAAAATTGCAGTGTCCACTTTTAAAATAGCTATATGTGTTTTATGTGAAAAGTATATATGCTATTGTGATTATTCAAAGTTCCTAAAGTACTTTCCTGCAATACCTTTCAAATTAGATATTACATGTAGAATTTGAACCTGTGGTTCTTAAAATAAACTAAGAAAAGATATATTTCTATACAAAAACCTATTGGCCTGGAATTGTCTTTGAGTGTGTGTTCCTCATTTATTGCCTGTGTGTATGTACAACAAATGCTTAACACTACTCCTTTGATAAGCCTACTGCTCGACCACACTACCACAAAATAGAGCATTGGTATTATCTCTTTTTGCCACTATCTTACCTCTAAGGGGAACCCTTGGACTCTGTGCATGCTATTCCTTACTTTGAAATAGCACACACAGAGCCAACTTCCTACAGTGCCTCTATGGCCCTGCAGGTAATTTCTGGACTGGGATGGCTTTGGTACGGAATGGAGCTGCACTGCGCAACCTACCTGTGCGCAGAGTTACTGCTCAATAGTGTATGGATCCAGTCTGATGCATAAGAAATATTCAAAAGGTTTAGAATCTGCAATTACATAGTCTATATGTGAAAGAGTGTTTCCAAAGGTAAGTAACTTGTCCATCGGGAGGGGGCAGATGTTATAGAAAGGAACATTAGAGCAGCAATAGAAACACTGAGCAGCAGCGTAACAGCGACAAAGTTATGGATGAAATGCCTGAAGTATTCTCAGCCACTGGCAGTCGCTCAGGCTACATTCCAGTCCATTGTTTTATGCCCACCATGCTACTATAGGCAAAGGCCCACCTTCTACAAATCAGTCCTGACCCGGCTCCTCATGGGAACAGTTTGTCCTGAACTGCCAAGCAAGGCTCCCTCCATTAGGGACCAGAAGGAGTCCCAGGCCGGTTTCACCCTATTTGGAGTTCGTCCGGAGGGCACAGCTTGATTCCTATAGCACCATGAACAAGGGTGAGCCACATCAAGACATACCTGTCGCACTTAGAGAGTCAACTGCAACATCAACAAGGCGATGGATGGTATGCTTGAATTATTCTCAGCCACTGGCATTGGCTCGGGTGCATTCCACCATGCCCCTTGTAGGATTCCCCATCTTTTCCATGATGCACCCCCAATTTTTTTTTACTTGACTGTTCTTGCTGGCGATAGAACTCTGCGTGCTTTACCTGTGCTAAATAGTGGTAAAGTGCCTGTGCTCCTCCTTTCAAAGTGATGAAATTGGTATGCTTCTTATCTGTACATTTATTTAAACTACATATAAGTCTCTAGTATATGGCAGAACATGTGACCAGTGGGTGTAGGATAAATGTCAGTAGTGGACTAGCAGCACCTATTAAGCCATCAAAATAAATAACATCTTGGTAGGTCAAAACCTCCCTTTTAAGTAAGAATAAGTCACCCCTATATAGGCCTTGTAGTCCACAAAGCAAGTGCATGTTATTTAAAAGCAGGGCATGTAGAAATGTAATATTAGCGTCCTTACAATGATGAACACCGAAAAGCTGTTTTTCCCTGTGGGAGGCCTAGGTGTCCTATGTAGAAAATATGAATTCAGACTAAAATCCTGATACTGTCTCTTGAATTTGATTAGCTAGAAAAAAATAAACATCTATTTTAGTAGTTTTTAAGAATCCAATTCAATGGTGAAATTGGATTTTTAATAAATATTAAGAATATGTAACTTTTAGAAAGTTACCTTTTCTTTGACAGAAGTTCCAGGAGGCTAAATTTGCATTTGCTCTCCCACTGCTGCCAGTCATCAATTAGTATTTGAATAGGTGTAGAAAAGGTGCAAAGTGTACCTCCCAGGAACAAACAATTGGCTGACTGTAATGGGCAAAGAAAACTCCTCTTAACCTCTTAGAACAGTGTTTCCCAACCTGTGGTCCGTGGACCCTTTGGGGTCTGCACGGTCTCCTCAGTGAGTCTACAACGTAGAAAATTAGATAATATTGACGAATTAATAAAGTGTGCATAACTAACGTGGCTAAATGTGCAATTGAAATGTTTTAAATGTATTTTACATCAAGGTATTTGAAATTGAAGGCTAAAAATTAAATTAGTAGCCTCACATTGATTTGTGTTAACAGTGCAGGTGCATCAAACAGAGTATACTATGATAGTATGGCCAGTGTGTAGCTTCAATTAAATTTAGAAAAGCTCGAACCTTCCTATTACTATTATTTTTTTTAATGTATATGTGTTAGCAAAGTAAATAAAATGTGTTATTATTTGCGTATATGCTTAATGAATGCTTGTTTCTGTATTTTTTGTGTATTGTTTGTGGTTCAGATCATCAACAGTATTTAGGCGGAGTCCCCGGCTTCCAGTAATGACTCAGTACGGGGGTCCCCGGATTCCAATAATGATTCATTGTGGGTCTGTGGCTTCCAGTAATGATAAAGTGGGGGTCTGCAGAAGTCAAACGTCCTAGGATATGAAGCTTGGCAATTAACTTTAAAAAAAAAAAAAAAAAAAACTTTTTTATATTAATTGCCAAATTCTG
This sequence comes from Pleurodeles waltl, assembly GCF_031143425.1. Taxonomy (NCBI): domain Eukaryota; kingdom Metazoa; phylum Chordata; class Amphibia; order Caudata; family Salamandridae; genus Pleurodeles; species Pleurodeles waltl. The sequence goes on from NC_090450.1 coordinate 884,490,092, forward strand.
CTTCAGTGTGTGAAATCCTGATTGACACCTCTGCTAGGTATTTAAAAATACTACACTGGGGGCACACGTAATAGGAAGGAAAGCAGGATACCAAAACAGTTCTTGTGTGTATCAACTATATTTTTTCTGAATGATCTGCTTGGTCCCACTAGACGTCTGTCTCTGAATTCTTTTGCATATATGATTGAGGGCACACAAGGTAAGAGAAACAGGGTGCCAAAACTGTTTTTGTGTAGCCAGTGCCTGGTAGATGGAAAATCCTTCTTTATTATACCAGAGTTCCATCTCTGGGTTTATTGTGTATACAATGAAAAACTGGACTTTAGTATTAGATGGGGAAGGGTACTAGGATTACTATATCACAATCCCCACTCATACCCCCAGTCCTCAGAACCCAAGTTTATTGTGTCCGAGGAGTTTTGCCATCTTGAGAGTGCCCAAAGTAAATATGGTTGGCCCCAGGAACGTTTTCCAGGTAGGGCCCAAGTCCACCTTTTGATCTGGCTGATCCTTACTCCAAGGAGGAGTTCTGATCATACCTCTGTTTCAGACACTCCTGGTTGGACCTCAGCTTCCTATTTTCCTTCTTTATTTACTGTGGCATGCAAGACCTCAAGCCTAGTACATATTCCACTGGATCCTGCTTGGGCTATTTGAGAGGTTTCCCCCAACACTCCTTAGCCAAGCTCATGGTGCCCAAACAAAAGCGCAGAGGAACTGAAGCACAGTAGAACCTCCTAACAGGCAAATGGTAGCAGAATATCACATGTCTTCCTTAGTGTGCCAAGCAAACCCATGATCTTACTTTTCATGGGATTGCTGAATCTCTCAACGAAGTCATTTGTATGGGCGTGGTGAACTTGTAAATAACACCACAGTCATTTTACATATCGTTTATGTATGCAGACATGAAATTGGTACCCCAATCAGAAATTACCTCATTAGGGAACCCTACCCTGGTGAAGACGTCAACTAGGGCTCTAGCCACTGCAGGGGCAGTGTCTGTCCTAAGGTGAATGGCTTCCAAATACCTAATGTCATGGTCTACAACCACCAATATATATCTGTTTCCAGGGGCAGTTGTGGGTCTAGAGAACCAACATTGTCAATCCCTAGCCTCTCAAAGGGGTACCAACTCCAAATAGTGGAATTAAGGGAGCCTTTAGTTATCCCCCTGCCTTGATACTGGCTTAACAGGTGACACATGAGCGACAGAAATCCTATACTTTCTCTGACATCTACAGTGAATAGAAATGGTTGACTAACCTGTCCCAGGACTTAGTCGGCTTCGGATGTCCAGCTAAGGGTATGTCCTGTGCTAGGTTTAAAAGGAAGGCTCTGTGTTGTTAGAAGACCACGAGTCTCCTGGGTGTTCTTGGTTTGGGGTCCTTTGCCTCACTATAAAGGACTCCTCCTTCCCATTACACCTTGTGTGTTGAACTGGTAGCTCCATTTCATTTCCTTACAGTCTGCTGCCAAAGGATATTAGTAGCAAGACAGGTCCTCTGTCCTTGGCAGTAGTCATCCCTAGAGAGTCCTTTTCACCTTAGCAGCTCTGGCAGGTAACCGGGGGCAGTACTCTCCCCTTCAGGCTCCAGGGCCTCCACAATAGGGTTAGCCTACTTCTGAGCCTTGGGATCTCCTGAGGTAGATTTCCCTCGTACCACTCTTCTTGCTGTTCGGGGTTTGTACCATAAATCCAGTTTCCAGATTTCCCCAACTTCCCCAAAGCACAGATTGGCCCCTGGTGGACGCAGACACCTATTTAGGGAGACCCCGCATTTCTAGTGTGCTCCTTTTAGCATGTACACAAGCAGACATTTCCAAGTCATTCACCAGCAAACACTTCACTGGGATGGCAGTAGACACAGCTACCTTCCTCAGGCCAGTAACCCCTCCCCACTAAAAGTTCGCCATAGCCATAGGATAGAACCTTTCATCGTTGTCAGTGTTGCCATCCTTGTGCAACAGATCTGGGATGATTTGCTCTGGGGAAACCAGTCTATCCACCACAGTGGTCATACTGGCACCTGTATCCGTCACAGACTCCACCTTAGTACAATTGACTTCTGGCCGTTGCCTATACTTTGCCATATTGGGAGGTAAAGGTGCCAAGGCTTCAACATCCACACTTCCCACAGAAAGGGGGTTGGGGGTGGCAGAATGTGCTTCTTAGTATAAGCTGAGTTTCCTCTCTTGCAACCTGGCTACTGACACCCCAGCCTTTAAAGGGTCATCATTATTTCCCTGGTAACCCCTCCTTTTGGGCTTGGATGGGTCTGAGGACTTCCTTTCTTGGTAGAATTTTAAGGCCCTTTAGAGAACTTCTTTTTGCCTCCCTTTTCCACTGTAGGGAGGCCTGCCCCCTTTCCTAGGATCACCACCCTGGGACTATCAGAGGGCCCTCACTGAGACATTGGCACTGGTTAAACTTGCTTTACTTCCAGCCCTGGCAGGAACGTCTGTGTGCTGAGGGCCATCTCATCATCTCCTTTTTCAGTGTGTTGGCAAAAAGTAAATCCATTGTCCTTGCACAAGGCCCCAGCCCGCTGATCATGAGGGAGTGGAGATTGTCCAGGTTAGAGGTCTTCAGTCTGTGGGGCACGACACACAGGGAGGCTGTGGAGTCGGGAAGGGGTGCACATTCCCTAGCCTCACGTCTGCCTGGAATCCAAAATGTTTGTGTGGGAAAGCGCCTCTTTTTGACATTCCCTTGTCGAAATCTGCACCAAAGTTGACTCAACCTGCAGCTGTGACTCCAGAAATGCAGGAGGGCTGCCTGCCTTCAAAAAGACGCAAGAGCTCCCGTGAACAGCAGACCTGCTCTCCAGCAAACTCCAAAACAAGGGACTCTGAAGCCTCTGAAACCACCAATACCTTATACCTAAAGTTACCACTGCACCTGCTGTCTCTGACCCGAGTTAAAATGAACCACAGGTACCAACAAGGTTCCCCAGTCCTCCAGTGTCCGAGTCTATCGTGGTTTTACCCCTCCTAGACTCCCCAGCCAGACAATGCCTGGATACTCTGCACCCAACTCCTCTCCACTGCTTCCGCTCCGTTAAAGAAAACCTGATAGCTATGGACACCTCTGCACCTGTCGCCCCAAAGCTGTGGGGAAGAGGACTGTGGGGAAGCTGTGGTTCAGCCCGACTGGCCTCCTGGCCGGAGCCTGCAGCTTCTTTTCACAGTGACAGATTCCATTGGAACTCATTGGCCCGGCACTGTTTTACACTCTATGCCTTGCCTCCCCTGTGTCGCTGAGTGCGTACTACTGCTGCTGCCTTGGACCTTGCCCACTACTCACCTTAACTCCTGGAGATTGGTCTTTTAAGTTGCTGTACTCTAACTGTTTGCAGAACTTGTTTATCCTCCCCTAGGATAACATTGCAGAACTCAGAAATTGCACTGTGTCCACTTTTAAAGTGAAAAGCATTCCTATTTAAAAACATACTTACCTGAACGATTTTTCTCTAATGCCTAAACATATGTAACAATACTTTCTATTTAATAACTTGATGTGGATCTCCTTTTGGAGTTGTGTGTCTCATTTATTGACTATTGTGTGTATTTATAGATGTCTTGCACTCCTCCGAGTTAAGCCCAAGGCTTCTCGACCACACTACCCCTAAATAGAAAACTTTGGGATTGCATAGCAAGTCCTGTTAACTCACTAGGGAACTCCTGGACCCTTTACATGGTACTCACATACCACATAAAGGGCCAGCTTCCTACAGGCATCTGAGGAGGCTTTATGATTGGAGGGCATCATAAAGAATCCAGTCATAGTGTGGCACCGTCATCAACAACTGTCCTCTAATCGGAGAGACTGCAGCTGTACTCCGTGAGAGTTCTTCAATACTCAGTTTCATAGCTGCTGCCTTCTACTTCGTCCTGTTGCCTTTCTTGGTCATCGTCGCTGCTGTGTTTTCACCTCATGTCCTCTTTTTACTGCTTTCTTGTGGCTGCCTCTGCACTGGGAACTTCTTGCTGTTTCACCTGCTGATTTCCAAGGCAAGCAGAGCTTTCTAGAACCATTAGGCAAGCTACCTCTTCCACCACGTTTCCCGCCTCCTACACCGTGTCCTAGCTTTTCACCTCCCAGACATACATTCAAACTATCATACAAGCATGCACACATTCCTCTTTGTTTACCTGATTGAGTCATGTCGTGGGTTGGGGTACGGGCTCAGGTTCATTTAATTACTTTGAAACATAGTGAATTTTAAGTGACATGTGAATTTTAAAGTGTTCTTTCTATTTCCGTTGTTGTAGCAGCATTTTTTAAAAACCTTTATTTTCAATTTTCTTATACAACAACTTGGCAGCGGTGATTACGGTAACCACAGTGTGCAGTAGTTCAGTAAAGGGACCTCACCCATTAGTGTAGTAGAGATACACATCAATTGCACATGGAAATAACTGCTTTAGACAGCAGACATTATACACTTCCCTCCCACTCTTGGTGAAGCACCTAGAAGAGCAATCCTCACTCGGAACTATCGCTGTCGCCACTGTTCAATTCAGATGCATTGTTTAACTAAGGTTGCCACCCTTTCCAAAGAAAAGTACTGGTCATTTGTTCATGGTTAAAATTGTGCAAAGGTCTGGGCATGCTGCTTAAGTAGACCTCTTAATTTTTTTGCGTTTATTTTTAACATTGCATTTATATCTTTGTTTACTTTAATTATCTGCCAGGTGTTACTGCTGCTCTAGAACGCATTTTAAATAATTTAAATACAGGTGTAGCTACCATTGGTTCAGCAGGTGCAGTGGCACCCAGGACACACAAGTTTGAGGGAACCCCGGATCCCTGATTTTTGCTATGTTTTCACAGGTTAAACAGCGCTAGAGGTCAATTTTCTTCATTGCACTGTGGCCATACACACTTGTCTGCTCCACTATTTCTTGTTGTGCTTACTGTTATAACATTTTACTGATAGGTTTAAAAATTACCAGCTTTCTTCCTCTTTGTAGGCTTGTTCCTCTCTTACTTCTTTCCGTCTACTGCACTTTTTTTTAACTGCTACTTTTTTCACTTTACTTTCCTACCCTCACCTGTGTATCTTCCTCCGTTATTAGGTTTTGCCTAGACAATGCAGGTGCACCTTCTCTGTGAGAGATGTTGTAAGGAAATGCCTCCTTGGCATGATTACCCGCTGACGTTTTGCCTTTGCTGATGCTAAGTTTTGATTGAAAGTGTGCTGGGACCCTGCTAACCGGGCACCAGCACCACTGTTCTTTCCCTAAACTGTACCTTTGCTTCCGCAATTGACACAGCCCTGGCACTCAGATAAGTCCCTTTTAACTGGTGCCCCTGGTACCAAGGGCCCTGATGCCAGGGAAGGTTTCTAAGGGCTGCAGCATGTCTTATGCCACCATGGGGACCCCTCACTCAGCACATGCAAACTGCCTCACAGCTTGTGTGTGCTGGTGGGGAGAAAAAGACTACGTCGACATGGCACTCCCCTCAGAGTGCCATGCCAACATCACACTGCCTGTGGCATAGGTAAGTCACCCCTCTAACAGGCCTTACAGCCCTAAGGCAGGGTGCACTATACCACAGGTGTGGGTATATGTGCATGAGCACTATGCCCCTACAGTGTCTAAGCAATACCTTAGACATTCTAAGTGCAGGGTAGCCATAAGAGTATATGGTCTGGGAGTTTGTCAAACACGAACTCCACAGTTCCATAATGGCTACACTGAAATCTGGGAAGTTTGGTATCAAACTTCTCAACACAATAAATGCACACTGATGCCAGTGTGAAAGTTATTGTAACATGCACACAGAGGGCATCTTAGAGATGCCCCCTGAATACCAACCTGACTTCTAGTGTGGGGCTGACCAGTTTCTGCCAGCCTGCCGCAACCAGACGAGTTGCTGGCCACATGGGGAGAGTGCCTTTGTCACTCTGTGGCCAGGAACAAAGCGTGCACTGGGTGGAGGTGCTTCACACCTCCCCCTGCAGGAACTGTAACACCTAGCGGTGAGTCTCAAAGGCTCACCCCCTTTATTACAGCGCCCCAAGGCATCACAGCTAGTGGAGATGCCCGCCCCTCCGGCCACTCTCCCCACTTTTGGCGGCAAGGCTGGAGGGGATAATTAGGAAAACAAGGAGGAGTCACCCACCAGTCAGAAAAGCCCCTAAGGTGCCCTCAGCTGAGGTGACCCTTGCCTTTAGAAATCCTCCATCTTAGTTTTGGAGGATTCCCCCAATAGGGTTAGGGATGTGCCCCCCTCCCCACAGGGACGAGGCACAAAGAGGGTGTAGCCATTGGCCACTGCCCTCCCAGACCTAGACATACCCCTAAATTTTGTATTTGGGGGCACACCAGAACCCAGGAAATCAGATTCCTGCAACCTGAAGTAAAGGAGGACTGCTGACCTACAAGCCTGTAGAGACGACGGATGACGACAACTGCTTTGGCCCCAGCCCTACCGGCCTGTCTCCTGAGTCGAAAACCTGCAACCAGCGACGCATCCAACTGGGACCAGTGGCCTCTGAAGCCTCAGAGGACTGCCCTGAACCCCAGGAACAAGAAACTCCTGTGAGAAGCGGCTCTGCTCAACAACAGCTACATATTTGCAACAAAGAAGCAACTTTTAAAGAACTCACTTTTCCTGCTGGAAGCGTGAGACTTCACACATTGCACCGATGCCCCCGGCTTGAGATCCTGAGAACCAACACCACAGGGAGGACACAACGGCGACTGCGACCCCGTGAGTAGCCCAAGATGACCTCCCTAGACACCTACAGCGACACCTGCAGAGATAATCCAGAGGCTCCCCCTGACCGCAACTGCCTGTAACAAGGGACCCTACGCCTAAACCAAGCACTGCACCTGCAGCCCCCAGGACCAGAAGGAACCGAACCTCAGTGCAGGAGTGACCCCCAGACGACCCTCTGCCTAGCCCAGGTGGTGGCTGTCCGGAGAAGCCTCCCCTGTGCCTGCCTGCACCGTTAGAGTGACCCCCGGGATCCTCCATTGAAACCAATCTAAAACTCGATGCCTGGTTTGCACACTGCACCCGGCTGCCCCTGTGCTGCTGAGGGTGTGTTTTGTGTCCCCCCCCCAGTGCTCCATAAAACACCACTGGTCTGCCCACCGAGGACACGGGTACTTATCTGCTGGCAGACTGGAACCGGAGCACCCCTGTTCTCCATAGGCGCCTATGTGTTTTGGGCACCTCTTTGACCTCTGCACCTGACTGGCCCTGAGCTACTGGTGTGGTAACTTTGGGGTTGCCTTGAACCCCCAACGGTGGGCTTCCTATGCCCCAGAACTGCGACTTGTAAGTGCTTTACTCACCTCCTAATCTAACCTTTACTTACCTCCCCCAGGAACTGTTGATTTTGGCACTGTGTCCACTTTTAAAATAGCTTATTGCCATTTTAACAAAAACTGTATATGTTATTGCTCTAATTCAAAGTTCCTAACTTACCTCTGTGGAGTACCTTGCATTTTATGTATTTACTTCAAATCTTGAACTTGTGGTTCTAAAAATAAATTAAGAAAATATATTTTTCTATATAAAAACCTATTGGCCTGGAGTAAGTCTTCGAGTGTGTGTTCCTCATTTATTGCCTGTGTGTGTACAACAAATGCTTAACACTACCCTCTGATAAGCCTACTGCTCTACCACACTACCACAAAATAGAGCATTAGAATGATCTAATTTTGCCACTATCTTGCCTCTAAGGGGAACCCTTGGACTCTGTGCACACTATTTCTTATTTTAAAATAGTACATTCAGAGCCAACTTCCTACAGATGTCAAGATACAGTTGGCTTTCAGCCCGCCAACAGCTTACCATTTGTTAGCTTCAGCGTCCCTCTTATTTGCTTCATCACTGTTCGTCACGTCATGCAGGCGTCATGTCTTCTTCTTGTGATTGGTCCTGCTTTGGAGCTTGGACCAAGTACTTGTGTCATCCACTGCTCCCATTTTTGTAGCTACTTTTTTCTTTATGTTCAAGCACTCCATGTGAGTCCTTGTGTTTTCAGGCTGTCTCCCATATCACCGTCCATGTAGCTTCTATTCCCTCCCACCCGCACCCTGCCAGGTTGCTTCTTTTCCCTGCCAACCGCTACCCTGTACTCTGCCACTGCACTCTTCATGACTCTACTCAACTCTTTGCTACTGCACTCTACACCACTGCCTTCTACTCTATACCACTGTGACTGCACTCTGCTTTTCTATGTACCGCTTTGTGTGACTGCATTCTACGCAACTGCACTCTATACTGCTCTGCTGTTCACTGCACCATGCTGTTCTGTGCTACTGTTCTGTATGCCACTGCGCTCTGCTTAAATCTACGACACTGCACTCTGCAACTCTATACCAGTGCGCTTTAAGCCACTTTACTCTACACTACTGTATTCCTCTCCATTCGGTGACACTATTATCTGCACTACACCACTGAACTCTACTGTAAACCACTCGACTCTGTGCCACTGCATTTTACAACCCTGCACTCTACTGTGCACCACTCTACTCTGGGCCACACCACTCTAGGCCACTGCACTCTTCTGTAGGCCACGTCAAAACACTCTACACCACTTCAAGCCACTCTACTCCATGACAATCTACTCTATTCCAGTCGAAGCTGCAGTACAGTTTGTCTAAAAGACCATGACAAAGCAAGTAGCTCTTGCTTAGGCAAAACCTAGTGGCTTTGCCAATGCTTCTTATCTGTTGTTGCTTGCCCCACCACCTCTCCTACCCTCTGTTACCTGTGTTGCCCCGGCTCAGTGTTGCCTTATACCCTCCTGTTGCCTTCCACCACACAACAAACAGAAAAGTGAAAAGGCGCAGCCAGAACTGGGTGTGTCATAGCACTTTTTTTTTGTTTTGCTTTCAGCCATGCTGTTGTGCAACATGACAAAAATCATTATCTGATAGCGACTTCTAGTTGCAGATTCCTTACCTTAGAATTTCCCCCAGGTGTCAGACTGGATCTGGAGATTTTTCTTAGAGCAGTACCCTTGCGCTCCATAAGGCCCTCACTATTTTCACTAATTCTTGCCAATGCTTGTCTTTTCTATGATCATTAGTGCACCCCATTCAATTAACGTGCTAGAAGCCGATCCCTGATTGTCCTCAGAGTAATCCGAGATGGTCGTCTGTGGAGACTCCCTAAAGGATGTGTCATCAAGTGCCAGGGGAGGGGGGGTTGAGGCACCACAGGGGTATCACTGGTCGCTCTGGTTTGGGCCAGAATTTCAATTACAGAGGGCTGTAGTCTGACAATGTGCGTCCTAGTTATTCCGTATATAGTGCAGAGTGTTCCTGTGTGTATTAGCACGTAAACATGTGTAATCTGGTGTGTAATGTATAGGCTGGTGAACAATAGGAGTATTTATGCACCTGATTATGCTGTACCCTTCAAATCTCTTATAAAACCCAGTGGCTTAGCCATTGCGTCAATTCCTTTGACAACTTATGAGCCAGGGCTCCCAATAATGAAGGGGTAGGTCTATCTAGGTCTACATTCACTACACAGTTGAAGTTACCTCCTAGGAGCAAATTTCTTGCCCCCATAGTAGCCAGCGGGCTGGACTTCTCCTGAACAAATGTCACATGGTCTTGGTTTGCGTATGCATGTGCTCAAAGGGAGTGCCAGTCCCTTACCTAAATTAGTATCCCGCAGAAGTAAGCCGAGTAAGAGGTTGCATAAATGTGGCCTCACCATCTACGTTGAAGCTGTTCTATTTCTTCGTGAGTTAAATGTGTTTCTTACAACATGACTAATTGTGCACCTCATCTTCTCAGATATCTGTGGATTTTATGCCTCTTGGCAGAAGACCCCATCCCTCTAGTATTCCAGGTTAAAATTACATTGCGGTTCTTGGTTCAACTGTTTGGGTGGTATTCATATGTGGGTTAGGCATGTATCGTCCGCCCCCCTATCCCATCCCCCTCATTGTCTGCCAATAAGCAGATTTAAAAATAACTTTTAAAAAATGACCTGTATCACCACAGCCGCCTCCACCACCTTGCTGCTCCTCTTGCCTTCGCTGCAGGCACAGGCTTCCAGCCCGCTCTGCAGCCAATCGGAACACTGACAGTAGTGTTGGGATTGATCGGAGAGCCCAGCCAGGTCGCTCCAAGGCAGACTGGGAGCGTCTGCCTGCTCTCTCCAACCCGGCAATGCAGTGCCGGGTTGGAGAGAGCTTAGTGCGCATGTATGTTTGGCTGGCCTGAGATGTCTGGCCAGACATACATGCGCACTGAGGGGGGAGTGCTGTGCAGGTCCCCTCAATGCTCGTAACAGCCCGTGGCCCGCCCCTTTTACAAACAATAATAAGTGTAGTATATTATAATTTTATTGTAAAAGCTTGGCAGCGGCTGCTGCTGGCGGGAGGCGACGCTCCTCCGCCTTAGTAGAGGAGCCATTCCTGCATTCGAGCCGTGTTCTGATATGTTGTCAGTCCCTTCCTCTGTCGTTTGGGTTAGTGCTATTTCCGCCAAAGCGGATAGCGCTGCTGCCCTTTTCTGTTCAGTCTTGAAGGATTTTTTTCAGGGAGGCTCTCTTAGGCCTGCCCCTTGGTCTTCCCCTAGTTCTTCGCCTGGGTTTGGTTTTGGGGCGTGATGTTCCTGTTCTGTACGTTTCGGGCAAAGTCCAAGCTTCATCGGTGTGTTGCAGAAATGTGTAGTTATGTCCTGGATAATCCACAGTTTCAATGGAAACATTAATGAATATTCTATTCCGTCGTGGTGGGCTTTCTTTACGGTTTGGTAGGATGCTCTCTCGGCTTGTAGTTTTGCAGTGAATTCTGGGAACACCAATACTTTTCTGTTTCCAAGCTCATAGGGGTCATTGTCACGTGCCTTGCAAAATATAACATCCCTGTCTTTGAAGTGCAGAAGTTGTGCCACCACTGGGGGATGGGGATGGCCTGGGGCCAATAGCCGTGACAGTACTCTGTGAGCTCTTTCTGGTGCGAAGAAGGGGAGTAAGGCAATCGGGGGCTACCTCCGTTTGAAGACAGTTTTCTAGGAACACCACCATTTCTGTGCCTTCCATGAGCCCCACCACTTGTATATTGTTGCGGTGCTTACAGCCTTCCGCCCTTCGTTCTATCACTTTCACTCTCTCTTCACGATCGAATAGGTTGTGAGAGAAAGTAGCCCGTTCAGGTTTTATCTCTTCCACTGTGGTTTTTGCAGCCTTTACCCTCTCAGCCAGCTTATGATGTTTCGCTCATAAAAGGCCTAAGCCCACTGAGACTGCACCGATGTCCACCGTTTGTTTGGTGTCTGCTGTGGTGGCAAACACTTTATCCAGGTGTGAATGGACTGTCTCTTTTGAGTCATGTGTGGTTGTGATCATTTCACTTTGGCTTTGCCCATGTTGCACTCCCCTAGTGTGTTGGGCAGCCTCCCAAACTATATGTATGCTGAGTCTGATCCCAGGGGTGGCATCTTGCGGGATTGCCAGGGATCCAGGGGATGGGGGCTCCAATCAACAACCTGTCTCAGGACGCAAATGCTTCTCGGAGTGCACCAAGAAAATGATAAGCCGCAACAGTAGGTAGCCCGCTGTCGATTGGCTCAGTCCCCAAACAACTAATCAACTGGAAAGTTCCGCAGTGATGGAAATTCAGTAGAGATGTTGTAATGTGTGAGCCTTTATTACCCCCCTGAGCTGCTCTCAACAGTGCGTTCCCCTTTGAGTTGCAAAATCAGTTCTGGTCTAGTTTCTGTTCATTGCCCTAGCCTTCTTGGCGGTCAGGGCCCTTCCCACCTCCCCCATCAAAGGCTCCACGCGACTGAAGCAGGCAGCGAGCAGTCGACCGGTCCGACACCACAAGCAAGCCAGGCGGCGCAGTCCGTTTCCTCTGACCGAGGTGTTGTGCAGATGCACGCAGACGTAGGAATCACCTAGAAAGAGGTGTCACATTCTTCCTCCTCAGGTCGCTGTTCAGCTAGTGGTCATGAACAAGTGGCAGGGATGTGGAATTCCTATGGGCATGGGACATCTTGTTTGGGGTCAAGGGCAACAAGTTTTTATGTTTACTTTGTCCTTGGGACAAGTTGGCCCAACCCTCTGCAGCACAAACCCTTTGGCTGCCTGTTTACAGAGAGTGGAACTCTCTGAAGTTGAGGTAATGTGTTTCCAAAAGATAATGCTGTTTGAACTTGTATTTATGGTTCATTATTTGAAAGTCTTCAATATTAGGGTGAGTGCTGTAAATAAATGTTTTAAGGTCACACTTCACTACTGACGTTGGTTCCAGTACAAAAAAAAAAAACAACGTGTATACACATGTTTGAAAAGTTTAGGCTATGAGGCTAAGTATAATGCTCCCAGAATGCTCTCTGATTAGATGCAAATGAAGTGTCATTTAGTAAAATGTGTTGATGCATGCTAGTATTTCCCAAAAATATTTCTAATGGAAAATCAGTGTAACCATTTTCAACACGATTATGGGAAGCATGAAAATAAACAAACACTGACAAAGCCAACTGATCTGACATATTTTGATAAGTCTTTTAGTTTCATCAATGCGTGTCTTGTTTTGACATGGCTTTTGTAACACTTTATTGTTGTGGGAGCTACCAGGCCTTCAACATTGTAACAAACACTGGCAAAAAAAAAACCAAAAGTTTTTGAACTCTAAAAGCACACGTTGCCACCAGTGGCATAACAAAGGCCCCGCAGCCGCCCTCCAGGGGGCCCCTTCAGCACAGCACCTGCCCTGAGTGAGTCTAGAGAGGGGGCTCCACCATGTTCTTTGCAAAGGGGCACCCTCCAGATTCGTTACGTCACTGATTGCCACTGTAGTTCCTGACACTGAACAAAACTACTTTGTGTGCCAATATGCTCCTTGTGGAAGAGCAGAATGCAATCACTCACAGTAAAGCCAGCCGAAAGAGAGAGAAATAGAAGTTTAATAAAAATCAAAATGTCTTTGTTAACACCAGACCTAATTAGGGACCAAGACCCACATGTAGGTAGCTTTTTGCATGTCGCAAACAGCGACTTTCGCTGTTTGCGATGTGCAAAAAGCACATTGCGATGCATAAACCCAGTTTTGCGATGCATAAACCCAGTTTTGCGATTCAGTAACCTGGTTATCGAATCGCAAAACGGGTTTGCGACTCGCAATTAGGAAGGGGTGTTTCCTTCCTAATTGCGACTCGCAGTGCAATGTAGGATTGTTTTGTGACCACGAACGCGGGCGCAAACCAGTCGCAGTTTGCACCCATTTCAAATGGGTGCTAACACTTTCGCAAAAGGGAAGGGGTCCCCATGGAACCCCTTCCCCTTTGTGAATGTCACTATAAACATTTTTTCAGAGCTGACCAAAACGTTTCATTTTTCGTTTTTGTAATGTGTCTCATTTTCCTTTAAGGAAAACAGGCTGCATTACAAACAAAAATAAAAAAATGCTTTATTGAAAAGCAGTCACAGACATGGTGGTCTGCTGTCTCCAGCAGGCCACAATCCCTGTGAGTGCCGCCATTCGCAAGGGGGTCGCAAATTGCGACCCACTTCATGATTATTCATGAGGTGGGCATTTGCGAAGCCCTTGCGAATCACAGATGGTGTCAGGGACACCATCCTACATTCGGATTTGCGACTCGCAAATTGCAAGTCGCTCTGACTCGCAATTTGCGGGTCGCAAATCTGAACCTACCTACATGTGGCCTCAAATTCTTAAAGAAAGCCACAAAAGTGCACCTATGGTATATGTCGTACCCCTATAAAATATTTGTGAACTGTAATTTAGCATGGGTAAATACGATGTGTAGATTTGCTCATGTGAAAATCTATTGAGCATTTGCAAGTTGATTTTTACCACCAGCCACTTTCTTCCCAACCCTGGAAGAAGTTCTAATTCTGCCATTGTCAGGAGTAAATGTCCAACCTTTCTTATTGTGGGAAAATATTTGAGAGAAGCTGGTGAAAATCTTTAAAACATGCAGGTTAGCAGGTTTGCAGACTCAAAGGCATTCCAGCCCTGGAACTATTGCTTACTGCTTCCTCCAGCCCCAGTATACAGATCTGCAGAAAGGTGGCAAAATTAGGAAATTGCTACAGTAGGGATTGAAACTGCAAGTATTCAAGCCCTACTATGGTAGTAGCCCTGGCATAATCAGAGAGGCTATTATCAGAGCTCTTACATAATGAGATTGCTGCCATAATTTGTCGCCACACTACATGGCACCAAAGGGACAAGTAGATCTTTTTACAGGACAAGTAGATTTGAGAAGCAACCTGTCCCCTGGGCAAGTAGATATTTTAATAAATTCCACACCCCTGAGTGGCCACCGTAATAACTCCCATACGTTTTCTCGATTCCCCCCCACCCACCCAAAATTCCCCCCTTCGGAGGTCTGGAGCTAGCGATTCTCCTACTGTGGGTTCAGCCACTTCAGGCTGCCTCTACCGCTTTGTTTCCTGGGTACCGCCGCCCGGTTTCACTATTGCGCGCCTCTCTGCCAGCAGGCTAGGGCAGTGGTTCCCAACCTGTGGTCCAGGGACCCCGGGGGTCCGCGAAGCCTTCTCAGGGGGTCCGCGAAGCCTTCTCAGGGGGTCCGCGACTACTTAGAAAATTAAAGAATATTAATAAATATTGACAAATTAGGTCCCCAAACATCCAGTAATGACTCAGTGGGGGGGGGTCCCCGGATTCCAATGATGATTCAGTGGGGGTCACTGGGTTCAATTAATGATAAAGTGGGGGTCCACAGAAGTCAAAAGGTTGGGGACCACTGGTTTAGGGAATACAGTTTGGGTTCTCCGGGGAGGATCCTTTACATTTAATATTGCACAGGTTGCTTCCCAAGCAACGCCTTACAGTAGATCTTACAGGATGTTTGTCGGGTTGGAGCAGAGCTCTCATGTTCGCCAATGCTGGCCAATTAAGAAGGCTGCAGAGAAGACAGACTGTGCAGCCAACAAATGGTAAGCCAAAGGTGGGCTCTAATTCCCTTTTCTAACTACAACAGCATCTCACTAGTGTTACGCATGCGCTAGTGCATGCTATTCAGGGTCGGCCCTAAAAAATGAGGTATTTGCCTATCCCCTCATACAAAAAATAAATAAAAATAAAATAAATAAAGAGGGGGCCCATGGAAGTATCACGTCGAGGTTGCAATCCTCAAAATGTAGCTGCTCTTCCAAAACACAGGCAAGCAACCCGAGAAAAAAACGAAGGGTTATGTGAAGTTTTTGTCCATGGGGACAGAAATAAGAAGTTTAACAGAGATATCACTGTGGGACAAACCCCCATGTTTAGTGTGCGTTGGTATATGTGCTGTGGTAGAATATTCTGGAATCATTTTGTGAATAGTCGATTTCTGTTTTTACTGAACACAAAACGATATTCTTCGGATTTTATTTTTCTAGATAACTTTGAAAAAGCTTTAAATGCTGGGTTCATCCAGGCAACTGATTATGTTGAAATTTGGCAAGCCTACCTGGACTACCTAAGAAGAAGAGTTGACTTCTCACAAGGTAAATCCATGCCAGAAATTTAGTGTGCCACATTTCTGTTGTTGAAAACAAATTACTATTAAATATTGAGTCTGTCACAAAAACACATTTTGTTTGGAACTTGTAGTTGCATGTGCAGGAATTTCTGTTGTGATGAAACATGTACTGTTCCACTGTTTAGGTCTTGGCTAACTTAACAAAACCATTGCAGCACTGGCAGTCGTTTTGAACCTTGTAGAATTTCCATATAGCATCATTTGTTCCTTAAGTAGCTACGAGTATGGAACATTAATATTTTTTTAAGTCAAATCTGAGGCCTTCTGACATTTGAGTCTCTAACTTCCTTATCTGAAATAGGAATCTTTACTGACAAAATTATGAAGTAATTTGTCCTTTGACTCTGTGAAAATTGTAGCCTTGTATTTTTTCGCAGCTGGATATTTTGGCCATTAAAGCCTGTTTCAGGAGTCTTGGCCTTAGTCGATAGTGAGGGCAAATAATAAGGTATTGGGACTGAGGTGACAGAATAGCCCACTGCATCAGGATATAAGGCTATTGAATGTTCACCCTATTGAGAACAGAATATCATCATTAAAAAAGAACATCTTTGCAACACTGTTAACTTTTTTCTCCTTTTACATCTCCCGCTGCCCATGTTTGGCTGTCACTATCACATGGAGGGCAACAGCAGTAACGACAACCATGGACAGCAGAAGCTGCAAAAGGAGGGACAAACATTCGAAGACCCGGTTTCTTTCATGTCTCTGCCACATTGCTTTTCTTTGTTTGACAAGACAGAGGGAGAGAGAGAGAGAGAGAGGTTACAGACGATTTCTTCTGCAGCTGTAGCTGTTATCTGCATACCCCATGAGGAAAGATGCCTCACTTGTTTTTGCTCTCCCACAGCCTATGTCTCTTATTTTTGAAATTGAAATTTGATGGCCTTGGGCCTGTTCCAGTAGGTAAGGCCCTCTGCTGCTCCATTATAGATCTCTCAGTATTCGAACGTGGCATAGTATTTACAGAGTAATATATTTTTCTTTTGAAGACTCCAGTAAAGAACTTGAAGAACTGAGGTCTGCATACACTCGCGCTTTGGAGTATCTGAAACAAGAAGTGGAAGAGCGTAAGTTCATAAAATGTAATAGGCTTTTATTTTCAAATAAATGTTCATAAGAATTCATAACATACGTATAACATCGAAACTGCACATTGATAATGCCTTAAATATCTGCACCCAGGAAGGACAAAATGAGCAACCTGACATGGTTCACATAATCAGCAAGGGTGATTTTTTTTCAGCTAACAGTTCTGACTTTGTGGTATTTTCCTCCAACCCCACATCCTAGCGGCTTTCCTTTAAGTATGAATTCAGAAAAATATCACGTTCAAAACAATGTCTTGAGAGCTAGTCAGAGATGGTACACTGGACTTCTAAGTTCATGTACACAACAATCCAGACTGCGCTTTTCATTTGAACAAAGTCAGTCGACTTCATCTTTTTATTGACTATTTAGAAGTCCTTACATTTGTGGTTGAGCACACATTATAGAGAATAAACTTGGGGCTAGTTCCAGAGACAACAGCTGTAACACAAGAAATCGATTAATAGTCTGTGATATACCTTCTTTGCTGAACCGTTTTTGGTTTCAACTTTTTAATATTTTATGTTTTTGTTAGGTTTCAGTGAAAGTGGCGATCCATCTTGTACCATAATGCAGAACTGGGCATGGATTGAGGTAATGGTGCCAGAAGGCAAACTTAACTGAAGAGATTTTCCTGCAGACCCTCAGCGGATTTTATGGTTTCAAATGCGAATTCTGTTCTATTTTACCTTGCTCTCTGTTTTACCTTCCATGGCAGCTTTTTTCAAGATGTGTGCTATTGAAATGTTTCCTCATGAATGCATTTCCACACAGCACCATTTGGTATTCAAGAGCATGTATTCACTTAATTTGGTGTCCTTTTTTTCATAGTCGACAAATCTATTTGTGGTTTTGATAATAAAAACACATCCTTTCATTCTACCTGGTCTCTTGCTCTCCTTGAGCCCTATTTATTTACACAGCCATTCATCTCGTCGGTCAAAATTTGAGGTATACCTCACTTTTCTCTCAGCATAACACTCAATGCAGCACAATAGTTCTGTTTTCTGTAAGAAATCCATTGGTGATAGAGATGCTGTTGTCTTTTTTTTTTTCCAGGTTGTGCTGAAATCGGCAACACATGATGTTGACCTTAATTTATATGTTTAAATGTTGCTGGTTGTCACGTGTAGACCTGGACTGTCTGTAAAAAAGTTGAAACTAAAAAAGTTTTTTTTTTTTTTTTTTAAACTTTAAATACTGTACATGCTCTGATGCCCTTTGAGAGCTAGTTCATGTTCAGTATAATTATGCATAAAGTATATAAAAAAAATTGCTGGGCAGAAGAGGTTGTCACTTTTTTAGCACCTTGATGCAGGAGTTAGTTCATGTCCTGTATTTTTTTCCCTGGACTAGTGTCCGCTAATAGCAAATATATTGCCCCTTTATGGATAAGTCATGCGTGTGCAGTCTATGAGGAGGCTCGATTTCTGATGATTAATCCACCATCAGTTAATGTTTGTTACAGGTTAAAGAGTTTTTTTCTTTCATTTTTTGTTAATTTTTTTTTACTAATTGGGAGTTCATTTTGATGATAGTATTGGGTCTTTCCATCCGTACCTTATAAGTGATTTAGCATTTAAATGCACAGTCACTTTTTATTTCTGTACAGTGACACTTTTTAATCTATGAAGGGTTTTAACAAAGCTGATAGATACACTACAGGTCCTCTGTCTGTGAACGGCTCATGGCATATCAAGGTGAGTCTTTGATGCTAATTCTATTGTCAGGTTGTCTAGAGTGGAGTCACGAGGCTTTCATGATTCAATACCGTTAAGTGTTTTAACTGTGTTCAGTGTTTGTAAATTGATAATGTGTGTTTTTACATGGATACCGATTCAAATGTACATTTTTGTTAAATATGCAATATAGGTTTGAAGTTTCCTTTTATTTGTCATAGTTTTAATGAATGTCTACTTATGTTTACTGTATTTTTGCACTTCTAAGGAGTATTTGTATTAATTATTTTATTTGGCGGTAGTGTCTTTGTGTAGCCATTACTTAATAAATGCACACATATATACATATGTGTGTATATATGTATATGTTCGGTGGCATGTGTAGCTGCAGATACACATGCTGTGCATATCCCGCCATCTAGTGTTGGGCTCGGAGTGTTACAAGTTGTTTTTCTTCGAAGAAGTTTTTTCAAGTCACGAGATCGAGGGACTCCTCCCATTTCGGTTCCATTGCGCATGGGCGTCGACTCCATCTTAGATTGTTTTCTTTCCGCCATCGGGTTCGGATGTGTTTCTCTTTGCTCCGTGTTTCGGTTCGGAAAGTTAGTTAAATCTCGGAAAATTTGACGGTATTGTTTGCGTTCGGTATCGGGTTAGTTAACGCATATTGACACCGATTTAAAGAAGAGCTCCAGTAGCCCTTCGGGGCTTCTATCCCCCGGCGGGGCCTGGTCGGCCCGACCGCGTGCGTCTTCAAGGCTCATGGAACGGACCCCATTCCGCTTCTGCCCCAAATGCCATAACAAGTATCCATACACAGATCAACATCTGGTCTGTAATTTGTGTTTGTCCCCCGAACACAAAGAGGATACTTGCGAGGCCTGTCGGGCATTTCAGTTGAAGAAAACGCTACGGGACCGGAGAGCAGGAAGGCTTCAAATGGCGTCCGCGCCGTCAGGACACCACGGCTTAAAGGAAGAAGAGACTTTCTCCATTGCTGACTCGGACGAGCCCGAAACAGAGCAGACACCGAAAACAGTGAGTAAAACAGCCCCGGCCAAAACTCACGCCAAAATCATGAAGGCCCAGGGGACGCCACCTCCGGCAGGCCATGGCTTAACCCGTCAAATCGGTGACCGTCCATCGGCACCGAAAAAGGGCACACACGTGTCGAAGTCATCCGACTCCGGTCGAGATCCCGGCACAGAACATACTCGACACCGAGACCCTGGTTCCGACCAAACTCGACATCGAGATACAGGCACCGAGAAAAGTCGGCACCGAGAAATCAGCACACCGAAACTGAAAAAAGTGGCTTCGGAGCCGAAAAAGACTGGAAAAAGTTTCGGTACCGAAACATCCAGCTTCGAAGCCGAAAACAAGCTCCTACTCCGAAGAACAAGGCCTTTCAGCACAACTACAAGGCCATAAATTTGGACAAGAGTTAGAAGCAGGGGAGCCAGATTATACACAACGAAGGCTCCATATTCAAAAGGATACAGGGAAAATAAGAACTCTCCCTCCTATAAGGATGAAAAGAAAACTTGCTTTCCAAGACAAAGAAAAACAACCACAAGCAAAAGTGGCAAAAGCAGTTACTCCACCTCACTCTTCGCCACAACCGTCACCACACCACTCACCGAAACTGTCACCAATTGCAACACCCCCTATGATGCAATCTCCAACGCACACAGGGATGAGCCAAGATGACCCAGATGCATGGGATCTCTATGATGCGCCTGTATCAGACAATAGTCCAGACTGCTACCCAGCAAGACCATCACCACCTGAAGACAGTACTGCCTACACGCAGGTGGTGTCCACAGCGGCGGCTTTTCACAATGTGGCACTGCTTGCTGAACCCATTGAGGATGACTTTTTATTTAATACTTTGTCGTCTACACACAGTCAGTACCAAAGTCTCCCAATGTTACCAGGGATGTTGAAACACGCGAAACAAGTATTTCAAGAACCCGTCAAAGGCAGAGCCATCACACCCAGGGTGGAGAAAAAATACAAGCCTCCCCCTACATACCCCGTGTACATCACACAACAACTGACACTTGACTCAGTAGTAATGGGCGCAGCACGTAAAAGGGCTAATTCACACACCTCTGGGGATGCACCACCACCCGACAAGGAAAGTCGAAAGTTTGATGCAGCGGGAAAAAGAGTTGCAGCACAAGCAGCCAATCAATGGCGCATTGCCAATTCCCAAGCTTTATTGTCAAGATATGACAGAGCTCATTGGGATGAAATGCAGCACTTTATAGAACATCTGCCCAAGGAGTTCCAAAAGCGTGCACAAGTGGTGGAAGAGGGCCAAAGTATCTTGAACAACCAGATACGATCGGCAATGGATGCAGCGGACACAGCTGCAAGAACTGTGAATACAGCGGTCACTATTCGGAGACACGCATGGCTACGCACCTCCGGGCTAAAGCCAGAGATCCAACAGGCTGTGCTTAATATGCCTTTTAATGGACAGCAGTTGTTTGGACCGGAGGTGGACACCGCTATAGAGAAGCTGAAGAAGGACACTGATAAGGCCATGGGCGCTCTCTACTCCCCACAGAGCAGAGGCACATTTAGGAACACACAATTTAGAGGTGGGTTTCGGGCCCACAGAACCCTCAACCTCACAAACCAGACCCACATACCAGGGCCAGTATCAAAGAGGAGGCTTTCGGGGACACTACAGAGGTGGACAGTTCCCTAAAACTAGAGGAAAGTTCCAAAGCCCAAAGACTCCCCAAACTAAACAGTGACTTCAGTGTCACAAATCCCCAACACATAACACCAGTGGGGGGAAGACTCTCAGATTTTTACCAAAACTGGGAGGAAATAACAACAGACTCCTGGGTACTAGCCCTTATCCAACATGGTTATTGCATAGAATTCCTACAATTACCACCAAATGTGCCTCCAAGAACACACAACATGTCCAAACAGTACAACTAGAAGTCCAATCGTTGTTACAAAAAGACGCAATAGAACTGGTACCCAACCATCAGAAAGGAACAGGTGTTTATTCCCTGTATTTTCTAATAGCCAAAAAGGACAAAACTCAGAGACCCATCTTAGATCTGAGAACACTAAATCTTTACATCAAATCAGATCACTTTCTTATGGTAACACTTCAAGACGTAATCCCATTGCTCAAACAACAAGACTACAAGTCAAAATTAGACCTCAAGGATGCTTACTTCCATATACCTATACATCCTTCCCACAGGAAATACTTAAGGTTTGTAATCCAAGGGGTACATTACCAATTCAAAGTGTTACCATTCGGGATAACAACAGCACCAAGGGTATTTACAAAATGCCTTGCAGTAGTAGCTGCACATATCAGAAGGCAGCACATACACGTATTCCCGTATCTAGACGATTGGTTAATCAAAACCAGCACTCAGAAACAGTGTCTTCAGCACACAAAATACGTCATAGAAACCCTTCACAAACTAGGGTTCTCACTAAACTACCAAAAATCACACTTAGTCGTGTCAAATACAACAATACTTAGGAGCAAAAATCAACACAAAAAAAGGGATTGCCACTCCAAGTCCACAAAGGGTACAAACATTCCAAAACGTAATACAAAGCATGCACCCAAACCAAAAGTATCAGGTAAAATTAGTGATGAGACTACTAGGCATGATGTCCTCATGCATAGCCATTGTCCCAAACGCAAGATTACACATGCGGCCCTTACAAAAGTGCCTAGCAACACAATGGACACAAGCACAGGGTCAACTTCAAGATCTAGTGTTGATAGACCGCCAAACACACACTTTGCTTCAATGGTGGAAACCTGTAAATTTAAACCAAGGGCGGCCTCTCCAAGACCCAGTGCCTCAATACGTAATCACAAAATATGCTTCCATGGTAGGGTGGGGAGCACACCTCAACCAACACAGCATCCAGGGACAATGGGACACTCAGCAAAAACAACTTCATATAAATCAGCTAGAATTACTAGCAGTGTTTCTAGCATTGAAAGCATTTCAACCACTAATAGCTCACAAACCCATTCTTGTCAAAACAGACAACATGACAACAATGTATTACTTAAAGAAACAGAGAGGGATACACTCATCACAACTGTGTCTCTTAGCACAGAAGATTTGGCATTGGGCGATTCACAATCACATTCGCCTAATAGCGCAATACATCCCAGGAATTCAAAACCAGTTGGCAGACAATCTCAGTCGAGATCACCAACAAACCCACAAAAGGGAAATTCATCCTCAGATACTACAGACCTACTTCCAAAAATGGGGAACACCGCAAATAGACCTATTCGCAACAAAAGAAAACGCAAAATGCCAAAACTTCGCATCCAGGTACCCACAGCCTCACTCCAAGGGCAATGCGTTATGGATGAGTTGGTCAGGGATATTTGCTTACGCTTTTCCCCCTCTCCCACTCCTTCCGTATCTAGTAAACAAATTGAGTCAAAACAAACTCAAACTAATACTAATAGCACCAACTTGGGCACGACAACTTTGGTACACAACACTACTAGACCTGTAAGTAGTGCCTCATATCAAACTACCAAACAAACCAGATCTGTTAATTCAAAACAAACAACAGATCAGACACCCGAATCCAGCATCGCTCAGTCTAGCAACCTGGCTCCTGAAGTCTTAGAATTCGGACATCTAGACCTTAAACAAGAATGTATGAAGGTCATCAAACAGGCTAGAAAACCTACTACAAGACATTGCTACGCAAATAAATGGAAACGATTTGTTTATTACTGTCATAATAATCAAATTCAACCATTACACGCGTACGCCAAAAACATTGTAAGCTACTTACTGCACTTACAAAAGTCTAAGTTAGCTTTTTCATCCATTAAAATACATCTCACAGCAATTTCAGCCTATCTGCAAATTACACATTCAACTTCACTATTTAGAATCCCAGTCATAAAAGCATTTATGGAGGGGCTAAAAAGGATCATTCCACCAAGAACACCGCCAGTTCCTTCGTGGAACCTCAATATTGTATTAACACGACTCATGGGTCTGCCTTTCAAACCCATGCACTCGTGTGAAATGCAATACTTAACCTGGAAATTAGCCTTCCTAATAGCTATCACATCTCTCAGAAGAGTAAGTGAAATACAAGCTTTTACCATACAGGAACCCTTTATACAAATACACAGGCATAAAGTGGTTTTACTCACAAATCCAAAATTTTTGCCAAAAGTTATATCACCGTTCCACTTAAATCAAACAGTGGAACTCCCAGTGTTTTTTCCAGAACCAGAATCTGTAGCTGAAAGAGCATTACATACATTAGACATAAAAAGAGCACTAATGTATTACATTGATAGAACCAAACAATTTCACAAAACAATTGTTTGTAGCTTTCCAAAAACCTCATGCAGGAAACCCAATATCCAAACAAGTCATTGCTAGATGGATAGTTAAATGTATTCAAACCTGTTATGTTAAAGCAAAAAGAGAACTGCCTATTACACGAAAAGGCACACTCCACTAGAAAGAAAGGCGCTACAATGGCCTTTCTAGGAAATATACCAATGACCGAAATCTGTAAGGCAGCCACATGGTCTACGCCTCATACATTCACTGAACATTACTGTGTGGATGTGCTAACAACACAACAAGCCACAGTAGGACAGGCAGTACTACGAACATTATTTCAAACAAATTCAACTCCTACAGGCTAAACCACCGCGTTTGGGGAGATAACTGCTTACTAGTCTATGCACAGCATGTGTATCTGCAGCTACACATGCCACCGAATGGAAAATGTCACTTACCCAGTGTACATCTGTTCATGGCATGAGACGCTGCAGATTCACATGCGCCCTCCCACCTCCCCGGGAGCCTGTAGCCGTTATAAGTTGATAAAAATAAACTTGTACATTTATAAATTAGTAAATATATCATTTTTTAATCACACTATGTACATATATACTTACTCCATAGCATGGGCACTATTACTATTACACAACTCCTACCTCACCCTCTGCGGGGAAAACAATCTAAGATGGAGTCGACTCCCATGCGCAATGGAGCCGAAATGGGAGGAGTCCCTCGATCTCGTGACTCGAAAAGACTTCTTCGAAGAAAAACAACTTGTAACACTCCGAGCCCAACACTAGATGGCGGGATATGCACAGCATGTGAATCTGCAGCGTCTCATGCCACGAACAGATGTACACTGGGTAACTGACATTTTCCATGTGTGTGTGTGTGTGTGTGTGTGTGTGTGTGTGTGTGTGTGTGTGTATATATATATATTTTTTTTTTCATGATAAAAAAAATCTTAGTTTCCTTAAATGGGATTGTAACCTCATTAATGTTTAATAGGCTCGTCATTGCAAGAACATTCAGAAGGCCAGGGAGCTCTGGGATAGTATCATGACTAAAGGAAATGCAAAATATGCTAACATGTGGTTGGAGTACTACAACCTGGAGCGGTAAGTCTTAACATAAATGTGCGTAGTTAAGAACATACTTTTGGAAAATGATCTAGTTAACTTGGACTTGCTGTTTCTGACTCCATTTGTGTTTTGCTTTGAGAGTTTTCACTACTTTTCCATGTTGTCGCCTGGAATAACTCTTTAAGCATCTCAGAATATGCTTTACAGTTTCCCAGCAAGCACATATTTGAGAGATCATGTTCTAATTATTTTAGGAATCCTCAAAAAAATATATAAATAGTCCGTCGACTGTGGGTCAATTACTGGATCCACCTTAAAACTACTAGTAATTATGGGTAAAGCTCTGTGGAGTAATGGCTTATTTTTCATAGATGAGGATTTTTTGAGTGCCACTCCTCTCTGGTGGGTTCTACAAGAATGCTTCTTTCTATTTAAGTGTTTTCGCTTGCACTTTTCTAAAGTATGGAAAAGAAACATGTAATTTTCTTTGTTCTCAAAAAGTAGTATTTCTCCATCAGCTTGTGGCAAACTGCTTCGTTAACATTCAGTTTGTAACAGATGAGGTGTGACCTGCCTGGAATCAAGATGGCCTCATGACCCGGGTTCTCACGCAATAGGGGCCTCCACTGCTAATTCCAGATGACAATGCGTAGGAGGCTGTCTCAGTTCATGGTGTACACCTAAGGTATGGCACACTATACTGAGTCCAAGCAACCCTTAGTGATAGGGAATAGGTGACCAGAAAGCAGAAGCTCTCTGGGGTAGCTCGGGCGAGCAGCTAAAGCTTGTCCTGAAGGAATGTAAAGCACTTGCAATACCACAGTAGTCAGACAATAACTTAGTCACAAGAAAAAATCACAGAAGTGTTGCAAAAATAAAGGATACTTTATTACAGCAATACTACTATATCGACATTGGTATATCTCCCTTTGTAGATAGTAAATACACTATAAACATTAAATAACAATCAGAAATAGCATAGAACTATACAGGGCCCTAGGGGTGGTACAAACCATATACTAAAAAAGTGGAAAGAGTGACCCCAGACAAGCTAAGTGTTGTGGTCAGCTAGGGGCTGGGGGCAGGTAGGAACACCAGAGGTGAGTACAGTAAGTGACCCCAGCAACCAGGAGAAAGTCAGTTACCCACCCAGCTGTCCCAAAGACTAACACAGAGAGTAGTGGTTAAAGTTTTTGGAATTCAGGACCCTTCCCAGTGGACCCTGAGGAAACCAGCAGACAAGAGGATCGATGGAGATTGTCCCTACCCCAGGACACTCAGAAGACAGGAGTACCTACACCAGGGACCTGGATGCAGAGGGGAGAAGGGACTCTTTGAAAACTGTGGATGCCTCAGATTGTCCAGCTGCTGTCACGAACCGTGGAACAGGCCGGTAGACCACAGGGACGGATTTTGGACGTGAAGGACATGCAAAGGAAGGGGACAGAGTCCAGCACCCTGGGAGGTGTCCAGGTGGTGCAAGTGGCATTGCCGACCCTCATGAAGATGAAGTTTCTGCAAGTTGTTGGAAGAAGACCAGCTGCAGGAGGTCCCAGGGTCGCCTATGAGCTGTCCCTCGACGGTCGCCAAATTGCAGGAGGGTTAGTGACCAGCCAGGTCACCAACAAGCACTGGCAAAAGTAAACAGGAGCAGAAGAAGGGGGAGTCAGGCTGGCCTTCACCACAAAGGAAGGCCACCAGAAGTCAATGGAGCCCTCACAAGTGACCCACAGGTGACAGACACAGGTAGTCACAAAGGGGGCCTGATAAGCATGACAAAACAGAGGTCTCTTGTCACAAGAGCTGCAGGACAGGGACTGATCTTTGGATTGCAGAGTGCTGGAAGCCGGGGTTACACTGTGTTTTAAGATCTCTGGGAGGAAGAGTCAGCAAGCCTTGGCAAGTGCAACAGTTGCGATGCACATGGGTGGCAGTCCAGTGGCAGGAGCAAGGACCACAGTCTCCCAAGTTGGATAGAAGACAAGCAGGACCTAGAGGAGGCCACAGACTCATCACTTGTGAAGCAGGATCTTCAGATGTTTAGGAACAGCAGACCCCACCAACTGGTCGACGTTGTCTTGAGGTGCCCACAATTGCAGGGGAGTGACCCCTTCACTCCAAAAGAGATTCATTCATGCTCCCTGATGCAAACGGAGCCCTTCTGACTCCAGAGGATGCACAGCCTTGAAAGTTTCAGAATTCTTGCAGGATCCGGAGAAACCATGTTGCAATGCAAACCTTCCTACCAGAAGCAGACTTGTTTGGTTCCAACGAAGACCAGCAGCGGTTTCTAGAGGCCAGGAGCACAAGATGTCTTGCAGAGAGTTCCTTGAAGAGTCTTGCTTGAAGAATCTGAGAACCGACCCGCGAGGTAGCCCTTATTTAGCTCTAAAAGGGGGTTGGTGTAGGAGGCTGGTCTGGCTTATAGTGGGTACCTAGTGGTACTTACACCCTGTGCCAGGTCCAGTTATCCCTTATTAGTAGAATAGAGGTGTTTCTAGCAGCATAGGTAGATAGAAGGTAGCTATGGCAAAGCTTAGGCTGAACTAGGAGACATGCAAAGCTCCTACTATACCACTTATATCATATAGCACAAAATCATAAGAAAACACAATACTCGGAGTTACTAAAAATAAAGGTACTTTATTTTTATGTCGCTATGCCAAAAGTATCTCAGTGAGTACCCTCAGTTAGAAGGTAAGTAATATACACAAGTCATATGTACACAAACCAAAACAGGTAAGTAATAGTAAGAAAAGTAAAGCAAACAGTGTAGAATTACAATAGGTTGTAATAGGTGAACATAGGTCTAGGGGCAACACAAACCATATACTCCAAAAGTGGAATGCGAATCACGAATGGACCCCAGATCCTATGGGAGCTTGTAGAGGGTTGCTGGGACTGTAAGGAAACAGTCAGGGTGTCCAAGATACCCCACCCCAAGACCCTGAAAAGTAGGAGTAAAGTACCCCTACAACTCCAATAGGACACAATAGTCGTGATGGGGGGATTCTGCAAGAACCACAAACACCAGCAAAGCACTGAAGACGGATTCCTTGACCTGAGAACCTGCAAGGCAAGGGGACCAAGTCCAAGAGTCGCGATAATGTCCGGGGGGCAGGAGCCCAGGAAACCCCGGATGAAGGTGCAAAAAGGCTGCCTCCGGATGGAAGAAGCCTAGGATTCTGCAACAACAAAGAGAGCTAGGAACTTCTCCTTTGGATGGAAGATGTCCCATGGCGTGCTGGAATGTTTCAGAGGTGTTTCCACGCAGAAATACCACAAACAAGCCTTGCTAGCTGCAAGGGTCGCGGTAGAGGTTTTTGGGTGCTGCTGGGGGACCAGGAAGGACCAGGATGTCGCCCCTTGAGGGAGGAGATAGCGTGGGCGCTCAGCAACGCAGAGAGCCCCCACAGAAGCAGGCAGCACCCGCAGAAGTACCGGAGCAGGCACTTAGAAGATTTGTGAACCGGAGCTGGCTCAGAGTCACAAAGGAAGTTCCCACGAAGTCTGAGTCCAACTCAGAGAGTTGAGCAATGCAGGACGGAGTGCTGGGGACCCAGGCTAGGCTGTGCAGAAAGGAATCCTTGGAGAAGTGCACAGAAGCCGGAGCAGCTGCAAATCACGCAGTACACAGGTTTGCAGTCTAGCGTGGGGAGGCAAGGACTTACCTCCACCAAACTTGGACTGAAGGATCACTGGACTGTGGGAGTCACTTGGATAGAGTTCCTGTGTTCCAGAGACCACGCTCGTCAGGATGAGAGGGGACCCAGAGGATCTGTGATGCAGTCTTTTGGTGCCTACATTAGCAAGGGGAAGATTCCGTCAACCCACAGGAGATTTCTTCTTGGCTTCCAGTGCAGGGTGAAGGCAGACAGCCCCCAGAGCATGCACCACCAGGAGACAGTCGAGAAAGCCGGCAGGATGAGGCGCTACAATGTTGCTGGTAGTCGTCTTGCTACTTTGTTGCGGTTTTGCAGGTGTCCTGGAGCAGTCAGCGGTCGATCCTTGGCAGAAGTCGAAGAGGGAAGTGCAGAGGAACTCTGGTGAGCTCTTGCATTCGTTATCTGACAAATACCCCAGAGGAGAGACCCTAAATAGCCAGAAAAAAAGATTTGGCTACCAAGAAAGGTAAGAGCCTATCAGAGGGGGTCTCTGACGCCACCTGCTGGCACTGGCCAATCAGAGCAGTCCAGTGTGCCCCCAACACCTCTGTTTCCAAGATGGCAGAGGTCTGGGACACACTGGAGGAGCTCTGGGCACCTCCCCTGGGAGGTACTAGTCAGGGGAGTGGTCACTCCCCTTTCCTTTGTCCAGTTTTGCGCCAGTGCTGGGCTGGGGGATCCCTGAACCGGTGTAGACTGGCTTATGCAGAGATGGGCACCAACTGTGCCAATCAAAGCATTTCCAGAGGCTGGGGGAGGCTACTCCTCCCCAGCCCTTCACACCTATTTCCGAAGGGAGAGGGTGTAACATCCTCTCTCAGAGGAAATCCTTTGTTCTGCCTTCCTGGGCCGGGGCTGCCCAGACCCCAGGGGGGCAGAATCCTGTCTGGGGGGTTGGCAGCAGCTGCAGTGGAAACCCCGGAAAGGCAGTTTGGCATTACCCGGGTTTTGTGCTAGAGAGCCGGGGATCATGGAATTGTCTCCCCAATACCAGAATGGTATTGGGGTGACAATTCCATGATCTTAGACGTGTTTCATGGCCATGTTCGGAGTTACCATTGTGACGCTATACATAGGTAGTGACCTATTGTATTGTAATCGTATGTTCGGTGGCATGTGTAGCTGCAGATACACATGCTGTGCACAGTCCGCCGTCTGGTGTTGGGTCGGAGTGTTACAAGTTGTTTTTCTTCGAAGAAGTCTTTTCGAGTCACGAGACCGATGGACTCCTCCTACTTTGGTTCCATTGCGCATGGGCGTCGACTCCATGTTAGATTGTTTTTTTTCCGCCATCGGGTTCGGACGTGTTCCTTTTCGCTCCGTGTTTCGGGTCGGAAAGTTAGTCAGAATCAACGGAAAATTCGGCGGTATTGTTTAGTTCGGTATCGGGTTAGATTAGAATCGACACCGAATCTTGAAGAGCTCCGGTAGCCCTTCGGGGTAATTTCGATCCCCCGTCGGGGCCTGGTCGGCCCGACCGCGTGCAACATCGAGACTGATGGAACGGACCCCGTTCCGATTCTGTCCTAAATGCCACAGTAAATATCCCTATACAGACCAACATTTGGTCTGTAACTTGTGCCTGTCACCCGAGCACAAAGAAGAAACGTGTGAGGCCTGTCGAGCGTTTCGGTCGAGAAAAACGCTCCGAGACCGAAGAGCCAGAAGGTTGCAGATGGCGTCCACGCCGACAGGACAACAACGGTTCGAGGAAGAGGGAGAAGAAGAAACATTCTCCATCCACGAATCGGATTCCGAAGAATTCGACGACGAAGAAACCGTGAGTAAGACGTAGAAACAAGCATCACACAGAAAAAGAGACAAAGCCCAGGGGACGCCACTGCCGACAGGCCATGGCTCAACCCATAAAGTAGGTGACCGTCCATCGGCACCGAAAAAGGGCGAGCTGGTGCCGAGATCGTCCGACTCAGGTCGAGACACAGGCACGCAGCAATCTCGGGACCGAGAAACTGCCGCAGAAAAGGGTCGACACCGAGACAGCGGCACCGAAGCTGCTCGGCACAGAGATAGCGGCACCGAAGATGGTCGACGCCAAGAAGGTACGACACCGAAAAAGAGGAAAATCTCTTCGGAGCCGAAAACAACAAAAGACACGGTTTCGGTGCCAAAACGCCCAGCAACCGAACCGAAAGCCAGTTCCTACTCAGAGGAACAATCACTGTCCTCCCAACTTCAAAAACACAGATTTGAGGAGGAATTACAAACAACAGCTGTAGATCACACGCAAAAGCGGATCTTTATACAGAGTGGTACAAACCACCCTTCCCCCAATCAGAAGAAAAAGGAAACTAGATTTCCAACAACAAGAAAAAACACCACAAGCAAAAGTGGTAAAGAAGGTAACTCCACCACCCACTCCACCACCGGCAACTCATATATCACCGGCACAGACTCCGGCACAATCACCAGCTCATACCACCATGAGCCAAGATGACCAGGACTCATGGGATCTCTATGACGCCCCAGTATCGGACAATAGGCCTGAGTCGTACCCCACTAAGCCCTCACCACCTGAGGACAGTACAGCGTATGCTCAGGTGGTAGCTAGGGCAGCAGAGTTTCATAACGTATCGCTACATTCAGAGCTTATCGAGGATGACTTCCTTTTTAACACCCTGTCCTCCACCCATAGCAATTATCAAAGCCTTCCTATGCTCCCGGGAATGCTAAGGCACGCTAAACAAATCTTTAAGGAGCCAGTTAAAAGCAGAGCAATAACCCCAAGGGTGGAGAAGAAATACAAGGCACCACCCACAGACCCTGCTTTTATTACATCACAACTGACACCAGATTCAGTTGTCGTAGGAGCAGCTCGTAAAAGAGCCAACTCGCAC
Source organism: Pleurodeles waltl (assembly GCF_031143425.1). Classification (NCBI taxonomy): domain Eukaryota; kingdom Metazoa; phylum Chordata; class Amphibia; order Caudata; family Salamandridae; genus Pleurodeles; species Pleurodeles waltl. Next base: position 884,521,308 of record NC_090450.1, read on the forward strand.
ACATCAGGCGACGCACCACCTCCAGACAAGGAGAGCCGAAAGTTTGATGCAGCCGGGAAAAGGGTTGCAGTACAAGCTGCAAATCAGTGGCGCATCGCCAACTCGCAGGCACTCCTAGCGCGATATGACAGAGCCCATTGGGACGAGATGCAGCATCTCATCGAGCACCTCCCCAAACAATTCCAAAAACGGGCAAAACAAGTGGTTGAAGAGGGACAAAACATATCCAACAACCAAATCCGTTCTTCTATGGATGCAGCAGATACAGCTGCAAGAACTATAAATACTGCTGTAACGATAAGGAGGCACGCATGGCTGCGCACATCCGGCTTCAAACCTGAGATACAACAGGCAGTGCTCAATATGCCGTTCAATGAACAACAATTGTTTGGACCAGAAGTGGACACTGCAATTGAAAAATTAAAGAAAGACACTGACACAGCTAAAGCCATGGGCGCACTCTATTCCCCGCAGGGCAGAGGCACATTTGGCACATTTCGCAAAACTACTTTCAGAGGAGGGTTTCGAGGTCAAGCCACACAAGCCAGCACCTCACAAACAACACCTACCAGGGACAGTATCAAAGGGGAAGCTTTCGGGGCCAATACAGAGGGGGCCAATTCCCAAGAAACCGGGGAAAATTTCAAGGGCCCAAAACCCCTCAAAACAAGCAGTGACTCACAAGTCACTCAACCCCTTCACACAACACCAGTGGGGGGAAGACTAAGCCAGTTCTACAAATCTTGGGAGGAGATAACAACAGACACTTGGGTCTTAGCAATTATCCAACATGGTTATTGCATAGAATTTCTCCAACTCCCTCCAAACGTCCCACCGAAAACACAAAATATGTCAAAACAGCATTTAGACCTTCTACAACTAGAAGTTCAAGCATTACTGCAAAAAGACGCAATAGAATTAGTACCAGGTCCACAAAAGAACACAGGAGTTTACTCACTGTACTTTCTAATACCAAAAAAGGACAAAACTCTGAGTCCGATATTAGATCTCAGAACATTAAACACCCTCATCAAATCAGAACACTTTCACATGGTCACGTTACAAGACGTAATACCACTACTGAAACAGCAGGACTACATGACAACCTTAGATCTAAAAGACGCGTATTTCCATATACCGATACATCCCTCGCACAGGAAATACCTACGGTTCGTATTCAAAGGAATACACTACCAATTCAAAGTGTTGCCATTCGGAATAACAACCGTGCCAAGAGTCTTTACGAAATGTCTAGCAGTAGTAGCTGCACATATCAGAAGGCAGCAAATACACGTGTTCCCGTGCCTAGACGATTGGTTAATAAAAACCAACTCGCTAACAAAGTGTTCACAACACACAGATTATGTTATACAAACCCTTTGCAAACTGGGTTTCTCCATCAACTATGCAAAGTCACACATTCTGCCGTGTCAAACACAGCAATACTTAGGAGCGACAATCAACACAACAAAGGGGATAGCCACTCCAAGTCCACAAAGGGTTCACAATTTTCACAAGGTGATACAAGCTATGTATCCAACACAAAAAGTACATGCAAAGATGGTATTAAAACTCCTAGGCATGATGTCCTCATGCATAGCCATTGTCCCAAACGCAAGATTGCACATGAGGCCTTTACAACAGTGCCTAGCATCACAATGGTCACACGCACAGGGTCAACTTCTAGATCTGGTGTTGATAGACCGCCAAACATATATCTCGCTTCTATGGTGGAACAGTACAAATTTAAACAAAGGGCGGCCTTTCCAAGACCCAGTGCCACAATACGTGATAACAACAGATGCTTCCATGACAGGGTGGGGGGCACACCTCAATCAACGAAGCATACAAGGACAGTGGGACGTACATCAAAGAAAGTTTCATATCAATCACCTCGAATTGTTAGCAGTATTTCTAGCGTTGAAAGCATTCCAACCCATAATAACCCACAAATACATTCTGGTCAAAACAGGCAACATGACAACAATGTATTATTTAAGCAAACAGGGGGGGACACACTCAACACAGTTGTGTCTCCTAACACAAAAAATATGGCATTGGGCAATTCACAACCACATTCGCCTAATAGCACAGTTTATTCCAGGGATCCAGAACCAGCTATCAGACAGTCTCTCTCGGGATCACCAACAGGTCCACGAATGGGAGATTCACACCCAAATCCTGAACACTTACTTCCAAATTTGGGGAACACCTCAAATAGATCTATTTGCAACAAAAGAAAACGCAAAATGCCAAAACTTTGCATCCAGGTACCCACACCGGCAATCTCAAGGCAATGCTCTATGGATGAATTGGTCAGGGATATTTGCATACGCTTTTCCCCCTCTCCCTCTCCTTCCATATCTAGTAAACAGATTGAGTCAAAACAAACTCAAACTCATTCTAATAGCACCAACATGGGCAAGACAACCTTGGTATACAACACTACTAGACCTGTCAGTAGTACCTCATGTCAAACTACCCAACGGGCCAGATCTGTTAACACAACACAAGCAACAAATCAGGCATCCAAACCCAGCATCGCTGAATCTAGCAATTTGGCTCCTGAAATCCTAGAATTTGGACACTTAAACCTCACACAGGAATGTATGGAGGTCATAAGACAAGCTAGAAGGCCATCCACTAGACACTGCTATGCAAGTAAATGGAAAAGATTTGTTTGCTACTGCCATAATAATCAAGTTCAACCATTGCATGCATCTCCAAAAGATGTTGTAGGGTATTAACTACATTTGCAAAAGTCAAATCTAGCTTTCTCTTCCATAAAGATACATCTCGCAGCAATATCTGCATACCTGCAAATTACTCATTCAACTTCCCTATTTAGAATACCTGTCATTAAAGCATTTATGGAAGGCCTAAAAAGAATTATACCACCAAGGACACCACCTGTTCCTTCATGGAACCTCAATATTGTCTTAACAAGACTCATGGGTCCACCTTTCGAACCCATGCATTCTTGCGAAATGCAATATCTAACGTGGAAAGTTGCATTTCTCATTGCCATTACATCTCTAAGAAGAGTAAGTGAAATTCAGGCATTTACTATACAAGAACCATTTATTCAAATACACAAAAATAAGGTAGTTCTAAGAACCAACCCAAAATTCTTACCAAAGGTCATCTCACCGTTCCACTTAAATCAAACAGTAGAATTGCCAGTGTTCTTTCCACAGCCAGACTCAATAGCTGAAAGAGCACTACATACATTAGACATCAAAAGAGCACTAATGTACTACATTGACAGAACAAAACTAATTAGGAAAACAAAACAACTATTTATTGCATTTCAAAAACCTCATACAGGAAATCCAATATCAAAACAAGGTATAGCTAGATGGATAGTTAGGTGCATCCAAACCTGCTATCTTAAAGCAAAGAGACAGCTGCCTATTACACCAAAGTCACACTCAACCAGAAAGAAAGGTGCTACCATGGCCTTTCTAGGAAATATTCCAATGAACGAAATATGTAAGGCAGCAACATGGTCTACGCCTCACACATTTACTAAGCACTACTGTGTAGACGTGTTATCTGCACAACAAGCCACAGTAGGTCAAGCTGTACTAAGAACTTTATTTCAAACTACTTCCACTCCTACAGGCTGAACCACTGCTTTTGGGGAGATAACTGCTTACTAGTCTATGCACAGCATGTGTATCTGCAGCTACACATGCCACCGAACGGCAAATGTCACTTACCCAGTGTACATCTGTTCGTGGCATTAGTCGCTGCAGATTCACATGCGCCCACCCGCCTCCCCGGGAGCCTGTAGCCGTTTGGAAGTAATCTTCAACATTTGTACATTTGTAAATATATTACTTTAACCTTCATTTTGTACATACTTATTCATTCCATTGCATGGGCACTATTACTAACATACACAACTCCTACCTCACCCTCTGCGGGGAAAACAATCTAACATGGAGTCGACGCCCATGCGCAATGGAACCAAAGTAGGAGGAGTCCCTCGGTCTCGTGACTCGAAAAGACTTCTTCGAAGAAAAACAACTTGTAACACTCCGACCCAACACCAGACGGCGGACTGTGCACAGCATGTGAATCTGCAGCGACTAATGCCACGAACAGATGTACACTGGGTAAGTGACATTTTCCTTATATAGCGCTTACTACCCCTGATCAGGCGTCAAAACGCTTTTCGATGAGTAGCACGCTACTCTGGAACCCAACAAGAATTAGTGATGGATTAGTATCGTTAAATAATGAGTACAGTTTTAGTATTATCATTATGAGTTAATTTGAGCCGCAGATATGAGAGTTTGTTAGTTAGATTGACTGGAGTAATGGAGGGGTGGAGGAGGAAAGAAATCCAGAAATGTTAATTGGGAGTATATCCTTCATTTACTCAACCCAAAGGCTTGGAATGAGTAAAGGGGGGCGGAGGGGGAAGAGTATGTGGAAGGGTTAGGGAGAGCATAGTAGCAGGGTGCGATAAATGCAGGACAATTTAGTAGGGTTGTGTGGGAGGTCACAGTAGTAGAGTGAGGTTTGGTGAGTTAGATGTGGAAGCGGAGGGAAGAGCTTAGGAAGAGATATTTAGGAGATGAAAGTGGTAGAAGGTATTTGGGATGAGTCAGAGTGAGAATCGAGGTTAGTTTGATAGAGACATGACATAAGAGTGATGAGTAGATAAGTGTGATAAGATGAGAGCAGGAATTCATAGATTTCTGATGGATACAACTACCTGTGGATTCCTCACCTAATGAATACTCCCATGGCGCCAGCATTCGACGGAAATCTTCTTACTAGTCTCTGCACGTCGACGAGGACGTCACTCTAGCCCACGCGACGCCGTCTGACGTCATACAGGCAATAAGAGGTCCTCGCCGACGTGCCGATGACAGTTCCCTTTTTTCCGTGCATTCGAAACGGTTATCTTCGAGGGAGCTACTGTTACCTTCGTGGTTACAGTGTATTGTCTGCTGCGTAGTCTTCTCTGCGGTAATAATGTCTCAGAGGAAGTCGGGTTTCAAGCCCTGTCGAGAGTGTGGGGGCAAGATGTCAGTTACAGATCCTCACTCCGACTGTCTATGGTGTTTGAGCTCCGACCACGACGTCTCGACTTGCGATTCATGTCAACACATGAATCCGAAGGCCCTCAAAGAGCGTGAGGCCAAGTTATTCATGGCAAAGTCAAAGAAGAAGGAGAAACATCATAAGAAGTCTTCTTCGCCAAGGTCTCACCGGCGTCATCGAGACTCCCGGCGCCGTAGAGACTCACGACGTCATTCCAGCAAGGAGTCTCGTTCGAGGTCACCTTCGGCTCGGCGTCGGAGGACTTGGGAGGTCAGCCCCACGGTCACGCCGCATCCATCGACGCCGTTGCCCTCTCCGGCGTCACCGACTTCGCCTGGTCAGGCGTCGGTGATTGAGGTGGTGCAGCCTCTTGTGTTTTCTCCGGCGTCGCAGACGTCGAGGCCGGCGTCGGGGTCGCCCTCGATCCAGGCACCCCAGTATCCGGTTTTTCCCACTCCTGGAGCCGATAGTACCGCGTTTCTTAATGCGATGTATACCATCTTTCAGCAGATGGCTCCAGGAGCTGCTCCGGCTGGTCCTTCGGGGCCCTTGGCCTTTTCGTTGGGTGATCCTGCGCCTCTTCGGCCGGCACCCTTTATGCCCTTTCTCCCTTTTGGGAATGTGGGCTCGGCGCCGGTGCCGGCGTCGGTGGCCGCTCCGGTGGCTTCGGATGTTTCGGCCCCGGAGGTTGCCCTTCCGTCGAAGTCAGGATTTTGCCCTGTGACTCCGGTTGGTCCATCGGCTCCAAGACCTCGTCCTCCGGCTCCTACCTCGGCGCCGAAGCTGCCTGTGGCGCCGGACGCGGCGTCAGATGCTTCTGGAGATCGGCGCCGTTCTTCGACGTCGGCGGAGGCCATGTCGACTCCGCGTATCGAGGAGAGACTTTATTCGAGGAGGCGTGCTCTCCGTCTTTTAGAAGAGCAGGAGTACCAGCGAGTCTTAGAGGAGGGAGAGATTGAGGACTCTGGAGACGGACTACATGGTCTGGATACAGCCAGTGGGCTGGACACTTCCCCTGAGTGGGACCTTTCATCTCCAGGGGAATATACGGAGGAGGCTGCTTCCTTTCATGCTGTGGTGAGGAAGGCAGCGAGCTTTTTGGACCTGCCTTTGCCGGTGGCAGAGGCGAAGCAGAATTTGCTGACAGAGGTATTGCATCCGGCCTCTGCTGCAGCTGAGCCTCTCTTGCCATTTAATGAGGCTTTGCTGGATCCGGTGTTGGAGGTGTGGAAGAAGCCGGTGTCTTCCTCGGCCGTTCATAGGGCTGTGGCCAGGAGGTATCGAGCTGCACCATCTGACCCTGGCTTTCTCTCTAGACACCCTACGCCGGAGAGCTTGGTGGTGCAAGCCTCCTGTTCCTCAAAGTCAGCGCCTGGTTCCTTCCCGACGGTGCCTGGAGACAGAGACTCCAAGAAACTGGATGCGCAGTCCAAGAAAATTTTTTCGTCATGCAGTTTGGCGTTGAAGGCCACCAACGCAACGTGCATTCTGGGGAGGTACATCCATGCTCTGATGGATGATATTTCGTCTTCATTTACGGAGCTCCCCCAGGGTCTCTTGGATGTGGTCTCGGACGCCCAGGCTGCCGCGACCCAGATTATCCAGTCTGGGCTGGACACGACCGACTCGATGGCCAGGGCGATGGGCACGGCTGTGGTGGCAAGAAGACAGGCCTGGCTCCGAAACTCGGGGTTTTCTGCGGATGTGCAGTCGACCCTGCTGGACCTCCCGTTTGATGGGGACAGACTGTTTGGAGCCAAGGCAGATTCGGCCTTGGAACGATTTAAGGAGAGCAGAGCCACAGCCAAATCGTTAGGACTGCAAGCTCCTTCTTCCTCTGCCTCTTCTAGATTTTTCAGGAGGTTTCGGGGATTTGGGCGTGGCTCTTCTTCCTCTTCCTTTCGGGGGAGGTTCCAGCAACCCGCCTCTTCCCTCCCCTATAGGTCATTTAGAGGGAGGGTGAGGGGTGGGGCCCGTACCAGAGGAGCCTCTCAACAGCACTCTGCCTCTTCCTCGTCCTCTGGAGGGGTGCAGCAGGGGAAGCAGCCTTAGGCTTCCACCGTTTCCCACTCACTCCTCTCCTGTAGGGGGAAGATTACAGCATTTTCTCCACATGTGGAAGTCTATCACAACGGACACTTAGGTTCTCGGCATTGTGGGGAAAGGCTACGCCCTTCCCTTTCGGGAGTTCCCGCCCCTCATCCCGCCCCGCCCATCTTATTGTTCAGAAGAACACCTCCTGTTGCTAGAACAGGAGGTTCAAGTCCTCCTTTCAAAGGGCGCGGTAGAGTTGGTCCCAGAGCAGGAAACGGGTCGAGGTTGTTACTCAAGATACTTCCTGATTCCCAAAAAGGATGGTCAGTTGAGACCAATCCTGGATCTGAGGATCTTGAATTGGTTCCTCAAACAGGAAAAGTTCAAGATGCTGACCCTAGCACAGGTGCTTTTGGCGTTGAACAAGGAAGATTGGATGGTGTCTGTCGACTTGCAGGATGCTTACTTTCATATCCCGATACTCAAGTCGCACAGGAAGTATCTCCGGTTTGTGGTAGGGTCGCAGCACTATCAGTTTGCGGTCCTCCCGTTTGGTCTTACTTCAGCACCTCGAGTCTTCACAAAGGTGATGTCAGTGGTTGCGGCGGAGCTCAGAAGGAAGGGGATAGCAGTATTCCCTTACTTGGACGACTGGTTGATCAAAGCCAAGTCCCCGGAGCTTGTGTCGCATCATCTGCAGTCAACAACCCAGTTGTTGTTCGACCTGGGCTTTTCGGTGAACGTGCCCAAATCTCACCTGGAGCCCTCTCAGCGCCTCCTGTTCATAGGGGCAGTACTGGATACAACATTGAGTCGAGCCTTTCCTCCGCCTCAGCGGATTCAAGATATTCAGGAATTGGTTCCAATGTTTCGAAATGGAGCGGTAGTTCCAGTCCTCAAGGTCCTTCGTCTGCTCGGTCTGTTCGCCTCCTGCATTCTGTTGGTCACGCATGCTCGCTGGCACATGAGGGCTCTTCAGTGGTGCCTCCGAAGGCAGTGGTCTCAACACAAGGGAGATTTAGAAGGTACTGTCAAGATCTCCAGAGATGCTGCTGTGGAATTGAAGTGGTGGATTGCGGGCAACAATCTTTCACAGGGAAAGCCGTTCGCGCAGTCGCCACCAGTGGCCACGGTCATAACGGATGCTTCCACCCTAGGATGGGGAGCTCATCTGGGGGATCTGGAGATCAAAGGGCTTTGGTCTCCAGAGGAACAGGTGTTTCATATCAATCTGTTGGAGTTACGGGCTGTACGTCTGGCTCTCAAGGCCTTCCTCCCATCCCTTCGTGGTCAGTCGGTACAGGTCCTGACGGACAATACTACCACGATGTGGTACATAAACAAACAGGGAGGAGTAGGGTCGTACCTTCTCTGCAGAGAAGCTCTTCGGCTATGGTCCTGGGCAAAGGACCATCAGATTTGCTTGGTGGCAAATCATCTGGCCGGGGTCTTGAATGTACGTGCGGACAGTCTCAGTCGCCAATTCTCGGCAGACCACGAGTGGCGTCTCCATCCAGATCAGGTCTGTCTAATCTTCCAGATATGGGGGTTTCCTCGGATAGATCTGTTTGCCACTCTAGAGAACGCGCATTGCCCGTTATTCTGCAGCCTCCAGTATCCGATGCAGGGAGCGTTGGGGGACGCGTTTCAGATAACCTGGTGCGACCAGTTGCTTTACGCGTTTCCCCCCATACCCTTGATTCCTCGAGTGTTGAGGAAAATTCGCCAAGACCGGGCCCAAGTCATCTTAATAGCTCCGGATTGGCCAAGGAGGGTATGGTACTCCGACCTTCTCCAACTCTCACTGTGCCCTCCGCTCCGTCTCCCTCTCAGGGCAGACCTCCTCTCGCAGTCGCAGGGGCAGGTTTTACACCCCAACCTCCAGAGTCTGCACCTACATGCTTGGAGATTGAACGGGGCAACCTGAGTTCCTTCTCTCTCCCGCCTGATGTAGTGGATGTTATCTTAGCGGCCAGGCGACACTCCACTAAATCTATCTACGCTAATAGGTGGTCTAAATTTGTTATGTGGTGTGGAGAGAGACAGATTGATCCCTTACATGCTCATCTGTCACATGTTTTGTCTTTTGCACTGTCTCTAGCGCAGAAAGGTTGTGCAGTGGCTACCATTAAGGGTTATTTGTCGGCCTTGTCAGCCTTCATTTGTCTTCCAGACCAACCATCGTTATTTAAATCCCCTATTGTTCTCAGATTCTTGAAAGGTCTTCTGAATCAATATCCTCCAAAACCATTCGTTATGCCTCAATGGGATTTGTCCTTGGTCCTGACTTTCCTTATGGGGTCCCCTTTTGAGCCTATGCATTCTTGCCCCTTAAGGTATTTGGTTATTAAAACAGTATTCCTGGTAGCTATAAACATCTGCAAGGAGAGTGAGTGAGTTGCAGGCCTTATCGGTTAAACCCCCTTATATAACGTTTTATGGGGATAAGGTGGTGTTGAGGACCAAGGCTGCTTTCCTTCCGAAGGTTGTTTCACCCTTCCATTTGGCTCAGACAATCACTTTGTCCACGTTTTATCCTCCGCCTCATCCTTCAAAGGAGGAAGAAAGACTACATCGCCTGGACCCAAAAAGGGCGTTGAGCTTCTATATTGACAGAATGAAGGATATCAGGCTGGAGGATCAGCTGTTTGTCGGATACGTGGGCAAGAGGAGAGGAAAGGCAGTCCACAAGAGAACACTCTCCAGGTGGGTTGTTCTTTGCATTAAAATCTGTTACTCTTTGGCAAAGAAGGATCCGCCTGAGGGCATTAGAGCTCACTCCACCAGAGCTAAGTCGGCCTCTTCGGCCTTGGCCAGGGGTGTTCCTGTGGTCGACATCTGCAAGGCCGCAACTTGGTTGTCCCTTCACACTTTTGTGAAACATTACTGTTTGGACTCTGAGGTCAGAAGGGACGGTCATTTTGCACGGTCAGTGCTGCAGGATTTCTTGGTTTGACCATTTAGGCACCCACCGCCGGGCGTGGTACTGCTTTGGGACTCTATTCATTAGGTGAGGAATCCACAGGTAGTTGTATCCACCAGAAGAACGAGTTACTTACCTTCGGTAACGATTTTTCTGGTGGATACATTAGCTACCTGTGGATTCCTCACGGTCCCACCCGCCTCCCCGTTGCCTTTTTGGTCTCTCCAAGCAATCCTTGAGTGTGCTCCTTTTGGTCTTCAAAGTTGCAATACATTTTGCATATATGATATTTGTATATATGTGTATATTTATATATAAATCTATATATATATTGTGTATATACATGATTCGTATGTATAAATATATTTATTTGTTTAAAAAAAAAAAAAAAGGTTATATTAAATCTACAGCTATTTTATTGCAATGTTGTGTGATTTACAATATTAAGAGATGTTGCTTTGCTCTTTCATTACATTGGGTTATTATTATTCTCATGCACGTAAAAAATGTTGGTACTGTCATCGGCACGTCGGCGAGGACCTCTTATTGCCTGTATGACGTCAGACGGCGTCGCGTGGGCTAGAGTGACGTCCTCGTCGACGTGCAGAGACTAGTAAGAAGATTTCCGTTGAATGCTGGCGCCATGGGAGTATTCATTAGGTGAGGAATCCACAGGTAGCTAATGTACCCACCAGAAAAATCGTTACCGAAGGTAAGTAACTCGTTTATCTAGTATAACAACCCACCCAGGAGCATGCAATGATCCACAAACATGCCAAGCACAGAAACATATACACATACATACATATATACATATGTACACACACACACACATGAATACACACAGATATGCACATACAATACATAATTAGAACCATGGGTAAAAAATACTTAGTCAAACAGGTTTAAAGAGTGTGTGTGTATTTTATTGTTATGACATAGTAGCAATACATATTTTCTAAAGAAACTATAAATAAATAGAAATATACATATAATCTGAAAAACTATTTATCAACATAGGCATATGCAGGTCATAGTTGTTTGAATAAGGTGGTTATGAATGAAAGAGCCAACTCTTGAGTAGTTTTCTGAAGACAAGAGTTATCTGTGGCTCTTATAGTTGGGGGTAATGAATTCCATAGTTTTGCTGCTTGGACGGAGAAGGATGTACCACCTATAGTCTTTTTCTTGTATGGTGGTGTTCTAAGGCGGATGTATAAAATTTAGGGCCATATTTATACTTTTTTTGCACCGCATTTGCGTAAAAAATGACACAAATGCAGCGCACAACAAGTATAATATGGGCCTTAGTATTTCCACTCTAGTCTTTGTAACAGTAGGGAAAGCATTGCAATCCAGAGGGGTGAAATGTAGTATTCCCACTCCAGTCTGTGCAACAGTAGGGAAAGTGTTGAACTCTGGAGGAGATCAAATGTAATAGCCCCACTCCAGTATATGCAACAGTAGGGAAAGTATTGGACTCTGGAGGAGTAAAATTTACTATTCCCACCCCAATGTGTACAACAGTAGGAGAAGCAGTGGACTCAAGAGGTTTAAGCTTTGCTATTCCTACTCCAGTCAGTGTAAACTTTACTATTCTCACTTAATTCTGTGCAAAAGTAAGGAAAGTGATGGACTCTATACTGTTATAAATAACTATTCCCACTCCAGCCTTTACAACAGAAGGGAAGGTATTGGACTCCAGGGGGGTAAAAATTACTATTCCCACTCCAGTCTGTGCAACAGTAGGGAAAGCTTTGAACTTCAGTGGGGTAAAATATACTATTCTCACTCCGGTCTGTGGAACAGTAGGGAAAGTGTTGGACTCTGGAGGGGTAAATTTTACTAGTTCCACTCCAGTCTGTGTAACAGTAAAAAAGCGTTGGACTCCGGAGGGGTAAAAGCTGCTAATTCCACTTCAGTCTGTGCGACAGTAGGGAAAGCATTGGACTCCGAAGGGGTAAAATGTAGTATTCCCACTCCAGTCTTCGAAGAGTAGGTAAAGCATTGGACTCTAGAGGGGTAACATTTACAATCGGCACTTCAGTCTGTTCAGCAGTAGGGAAAGCATTTCCAGAATGTGGAAAAGTAGGGAAAGCATTGAACTTTAGAGAGGTACAATTTAGTATTTCCACTCAAGCTTTTTCAACAGTAGGGAAAGTGCTGGACTCCAGAGGGGTAAAATGTACTATTCCCACTCCAGTCTGTGCAACAGAAGGGAAAGTGTTGGACTCCGGGGGGTAAGATTTACTATTTCCCACTCCAAAATGATCGAGAACCCTCTATGGAAAAATCAAAGAGTGTATTCATATGCCGGGTTATGTTCTGACAGTAAAATTTTGAATCCACGTTATCATTTCCAGTGCACTTATTAGTTCCATACACAATAAGTTTAGTCAGAAAAAAACAAAACGAGACAGCCGACATGTGTTTCGCCCCCTTGTGGTGTGTTCACCTGGGGCTTTTTCAAGGCTGCAAATAATAAAAGAATAATCAGACAAGTGTAGTGTTACTATCAAGAATGATAGGTTGAAATGTTAGTTGAAACCCAATGAAGATACCATTCCTTGGTGCAAGAAATAATAGATGTGCCTAGAGAAGTAGAAGGGAATCTTAAGTGGTGATCATTATAAAAGTCCCGAAGTCAAGCCCAAGATTGATGTAGCATAAATAAAGTAGAAGAGGAAATAGATAGAAGATGAATAACTGGTGATATCAACAGACAATCTCATAGATTTGTGGCTAACGATAAACGATTCTGAAAGTATAACCCCTTCGCTGCCAGGCCTTACCCCCCCGTGCTGAGCCTTTTTTTGGTTATTTGGGGCAGTTCGCGGCTAGGCCCTCATAACTTTTTGTTCACATAAGCTACCCACGCCAAATTTGTGTCCTTTTTTTCCAACATCCTAGGGATTCTAGAGGTACACAGACTTTGTGGGTTCCCCTGAAGGAGACCAAGAAATTAGCCAAAATACAGTGAACATTTTATTTAATTTTTTTAAATGGGAAAAATTGGCTGCAGAAGGCAGCTCGTGGTTTTTTCCCTGAAAATGGCATCAACAAAGGGTTTGCGATGGCAAGATCACCATCTTCCGAGCTTTCAGGAACAGGCAGACTTGATTTGGGAAACCCAATTTTTCAATACAATTTTGACATTTTACTGGGACGTACCCCATTTTAACTATTTTTTTGTGCTTTTAGCCTCCTTCCAGTTAGTGACCAAAATGGGTGAAAAACCAATGCTGGATCCCAGAAAGCTAAATACTTCCGAAACGTAGACAACATTTTGAATTCAGCAAGGGGTCATTTGTGTGGATCCTACAAGTGTTTCCTACAGAAAATAACAGCTGAAATAAAAATTGAAATTGAGGTGAAAAAAACAGCCATTTTTCTCCACGTTTTACTCTGTAACTTTTTCCTGCGATGTCAGATTTTTGAAAGCAATATACCGTTACGTCTCCTGGACTCTTCTAGTTGCGGGGATATATAGGGCTTGTAGGTTCATCAAGAACTCTAGGTACCCAGAGCCAATAAATGAGCTGCACCTTGCAATGGGTTTTTATTCTATACCGGTTATACAGCAATTCATTTGCTGAAATATAAAAAGTGAAAAATAGGTATCAAGAAAACCTTTGTATTTCCTAAATGGCCACAAGATAAGGTCTTGAGAAGCAGTGGTTATTTGCACATCTCTGAATTCCAGGGTGCCCATACTAGCATGTGAATTACAGGGCATTTCTCAAATAGACATCTTTTTTACACACTGCCTTACATTTGGAAGGAAAAAATGTAGAGAAAGACAAGGGGCAATAACACTTGTTTTGCTATTCTGTGTTCCCCCAAGTCTCCCGCTAAAAATGGTACCTCACTTGTGGGGATAGGCCTAGCGCCCACGAAAGGAAATGGCCCAAAACACAACGTGGACACATCACATTTTTCACAGAAAACAGAGGTGTTTTTCACAAAGTGCATACCTGTGGATTTTGGTCTCTAGCTCAGCCGGCACCTGGGGAAACCTAGCAAACCAGCATGTTTTTGAAAACTAGACACTTAGGGGAATCTAAGATGGGGTGACTTGTGGGGCTCTGACCAGGTTCTGTTACCCAGAATCCTTTGCAAACCTCAAAAGTTGGCCAAAAAAACACATTTTCCTCTCATTTTGGTGACAGAGAGTTCTGGAATCTAAGAGGAGCCACAAATTTCCTTCCACCCAGCGTTCCCCCAAATCTCCTGATAAAAATGGTACCTCACTTGTGTGGGTAGGCCTAGCGCCCACAAAAGGAAATGGCCCAAAACACAACGTGGACCCATCACATTTTTTCACAGAAAACAGAGGTGTTTTTTTTACAAAGTACCTACCCGTGGATTGTGGCCTCTAGCTCAGCCGCCAACTGGGGAAACCTAGCAAAACAACGCATTAAAATAATTTCCTTCCACCCAGCGTTCCCTCAAGTCTCCCGATAAAAATGGTACCTCACTTTTGTGGGTAGGCCTAGCGCCCACGAAAGGAAATGCCCCAAAACACTATCTGGACACATCAAAATTATCAAATACAAGACTACCTGTTTTTGCAGGGGGGCACATGCGTTTTTGGTCCTCGGCTCAGCAGCCTTCTGGGGAAATCTACCAAACCCAGACATTTCCGAAAACAAGACACCCGAGGGAGTTCAGTGAGGTGTGACTTCCGTGGATCCCCCAATGTTTTCTTATCCAGAATCCTCAGCAAACCCCAAATCCAGCTAAAAAATCAAATTGTATAGTGCACATGTGTAATGGTGTCCCTGCACTCACAAAGTCCAGGGAATTTGCCCTGAACGATGTGGGGGCACCTTGGCTAGTGCCAGGGTACCCACACACTAAGTAACTTGGCACCCAACCTTCACTAAGTGAGGGTTAGACATATAGGTGACTTATAAGTTACTCATGTGCAGTGAAAAATGTGTGAAATAACATGGATGTTATTTCACTCATGCTGCAGTGGTAGGCCTGTGTAAGAATTGTCTGAGCTCCCTATGGGTGGCAAAAGAAATGCTGCAGCCCATAGGGATCTCCTGGAACCCCAATACCCTGGTAACTAAGTACCATATACAAGGGAATTATATGGGTGTACCAGTGTGCCAATGAGAATTGGTAAAATTAGTCACTAGCCCGCAGTGACAAATTTAGAAAGCAGAGAGAGCATAAACACTGAAGTTCTGGTTAGCAGAGCCTCAGTGATACAGTTAGGCATCACACAGGGAACACATATAGGCCACAAACATATGAGCACTGGGGTCCTGGCTAGCAGGATCCCAGTGACACATATCAAACACACTGACAACATAGGGTTTTCACTATGAGCACGGGGCCCTGGCTAGCAGGATCCCAGTGAGACAGTAAAAACACCCTGACATATACTCACAAACAGGCCAAAAGTTGGGGTAACAAGGCTAGAAAGAGGCTACCTTCCTACAGTTGGTCACTCTCTGCAGTGACCCACCTATCAGAGAGTGGTCAGGGGCGTCCTGTACCTGGCCTGACCAACCAGATGCTTGCAGGGACCTCTGCACATCTTATTTTTAAGATGGCAGAATCCAGTGGTCACCTGGCAGAGCTCTGGGCACCTCCCATGGGAAGAGCTGGATTGGGGTGTGGCACTCTCCTGTCCTCTCTGTAGTTTCGCGCCAGAGTAGAACTGGGGTTAGCTGACCTGCTGCAGACCAGATTATGCTTGGAGGGCACAAATGTGCCCTTCAAAGCTGTCTGGTGGCACTCAGAGGCCACCCCACTTCTTAGACATCTAACACAAAGGGAGAGGTGATTACGCCTGTCCCGTACAGGAAATCCTTTTCTCTGCTCTTCTGGCATGAGCCTGTTTTACCAGCAGGATGGCAGAATAGTGTCTGGGGTCAGCAGCAGCGTGGGCTGGCAGCTGAACCCCCTAAGGCTGCACAGACAGAACTGGGGGATCCCCCAGAGTACATGGTATCATGCAACTAACACTGGATTTGGTGTAGTTGCCTGATTCCAACATGTTTGATACTAAACATGCCTAGGTTTGGAGTAGTCATTATGTAGCTGGACCACTTGTGTTGATCAGTGTCTACTACATATCTTAAGATGGCTTCCCCACACTTATAGAGTCTAGGAATGGGCCTGGGGCCTGTGGAGATACCCTGCTCATGCAGGGCTACCCTCACACTTAGAAACATCCATCCTGCCCTTGGGCTGAAGGGCCTACCAGAGGGGTGACATACAATGTCTATGTGCAGTGGTTAGATTTGGCAGTGAAAGAAGACATGCACCCTTTCACGCAAGCTGCAATGGCAGGCCTGCAGTCACAGTGGCCTCCAATAGGTCCCATAATAAATGCTGCAGCCCATAGAGGGCCTTTGTTGTACCAATGCCCCTGGGTACCATATACTAGGGACTTACATGGGTGCACAAGTATGCCAATTGTGGTTGTAAAAAGTAACCAACTACTAAATTTAGGTGAGAGAGCACGGTCACTGGGGTCTTGGTTAGCAGGATCCCAGTGAACTACAGTCCATACACACTGATATCAGGGAAAAAGTGAGGGGGGTAACTGCTAGAAAGATGGCACTTTCCTACACAGTGGATCTGTCTACCTAGTTCAAGACTAGGTCCTGGGGGCCTGGAGATCGTCCTGTTTCTCCTACATACCGATGGGAGCTGTGCTGTGCCTGCTGGTTATCAGAGAACTCAGCTGATAAAGTTGCGTCATGATCCCCTGAACTTGGATCGAGCCGCAGTGAGCCTTGTATACCACTGGTGGGATTTGAGTTGCGAGACCGCGCCCGTGCTGTTGAAATGGTGCCTGCAGTGAAAATGGTGCTGTTGTCTCTTGGCGACAGCTCTGGCCTTTGAGATGGCAGATGTGTCTTACAGCTTTCCATTCTACAGACCCATGATCCTGATCCATCCACCAGCCTGGTGCTGTTGGGCCCCACTGGTCGCTACAGGAGAAGCTGAGGGACCTGAAATCCTCTGAGCCTGCCCGAATTGAGCTGAGTGGTGACGTGGCGCCTGGGCCAACTAGGAGCGGGGGAAGCCCCTGTGCCACATGTAGAATGCTGTGTCTGCAGCCTGCAGGTGAGGAATCCTACCATCCCCTGCCTCCCTACCGCTGACATGAAACAGCACCCAGCAGGGAGCAGATTGCCTCACCCTCCCTTAATCTGATTGGCTTGGGTGTGAACCCCAAAGGTGAGTGGCAAGGGGACAAGCCACGTGTAAGCCTGCAGACTGATAACGTTCTGGGAGCCCGACCACACAGTTTGCGGCCTGCGCTGTTGCCAGAGCTTGGACTTGTAACTCATCAGCATGTCCCCCCTCCACCTGCACCATCCACCCATGTAGATCCTGGACTGGATCACTGGGATGCTCACAGATGGAGGTGGCTGCGACTGGAGGGGCAGAAACACATAGGGCAGGAGCACGCAGACTGGTGCGACAGGAAAGGCTCCTCTGGCCCAGAGGCTCGCTGGGTAGATTACCATTAGGTGTGAGGTGTGCATCAAGACCTTAAGCTTCGACAGAAGAGGACTCAGAACTCGTGCTTCAGAAGCGACTGCTTGGGTCTTTCTTCCCCGTCTCCACTTCCCTCCATAATACCACTGACTGCTCGTGCCTCCCACGCTGTTGATGCTGGCCTTGCTTACCAGAGGATGAGGCGGGTCTGCACCGATGTCAAGGGAGCAAGAGTAAACTACTGCCCCTACCAGCCTTGAAGACTCAGAACACTGTTGCACCCTCTAGAGATACCACTAACATGTACATAGTTTAGATTCCTTCTTGGTGTCTATTGCGCATCTGACGCACTATGAGAGGCATTGCTTGCCTGTAAATACAGCCCAGCTGTGAGTCTCCAGACACAAGTATGACCATTCGGACAACAAAACCAGGCCTACTGCTTACATTGGGCTGTGAAGAGGCGCAGGAAACGCAACACCATACCGACTGCAGTACTCCTCAACAGCCAGGATTGCTCGTGGCACCCTAGTGAACAACAAGCTGCCCAGTGATAAGGCAGCTCCATATATGGCTCCGCACAATGGTCCTCTCCCGAACAAAACGACCACCTACTAATGACCTCCCCAGAGGAAGGTGTCGCCATTTGCTGTGTGGGCACCCAACCAACAGAATGCTTGAGTACCAGACAACAAGATCCCAAGCACACTGGGGAATCCAGCTCCTCCTGACCACAAACCCAGCTCTTGCTGATCCCATATTGAACCAAATCCTGACTGCAATTGTGGAAACCAGACAACACCTTGGAGGCAGAGTAGATACTGTCGCGGTGGAACTCAACCAGCTCCAAGACGATCAGAATAGGTTGGCCGCACGAGTAAATCAGTTCGAACCCACAATTTGGAGTGCTCCAAACAATGGTGACAGGACTCGAAGATAACATGAAAGACCTAGTGTCAGGGGTGCAAGAGCTGAAGTGAAAAGCAAAAGACTCGGAGGGCAAATTGAGGTGTAATAATAGCTGCATAGTCAGTTTCCAGGAGGGTCGGCTTCCGTGCCATTTTTCAAAATATGGCGGGCGCGCACCGTAGCACCCACTGGACTGCCGCCTTAATATTTGGTTGAACTGGTGCATTGAGTACCATTGAAGCGACCACCACCACCAGGAGTGCCATCATACCTGGTTGATAATTTATAGAGAGAAGGAAACCATACTGCAAGCGGCAAGAACCCGGAGCCCAATTACATATGAAATCGTCAAAATATTTATATTCCCGGACTACATGCTGGCAGTTCAAACTTCCAGGGCCTCTTTCCTGGATGTAAAGAACCAGCTGCAAACTGTGGACATCAAATACTTTCTACTACTCGCAGCCAAACTAAAGGTCATAGCAATCCACACCACTTACTTTCTCACAGAGCCTGCGGACGCCAGGGACTTTAGACATCTACAGCAGCTTTGCAACAGAAGACCCGCCCACCCTACTCGCAACCACGGCACCCAAAGACTCTGGCTCTCAGCTGACCCTGCTCAACTGCACCACTCTCTCCACTGACAACACCCTGAAGATCATGGGAACCATCCACTCCGGAGCCCCCTCTGACCCAAGCCCCCACCACAGCTTCAATCGAACCTGCGCTACCATTGCCTCCTAACTATGCCGCACCATCAACTGCTCCATTGAGTCTGCCACCTTCCCATAAGACTGAAAGCATGTAGAAATCAACCCACTGCTGAAGAAACCCTCTGCTGACCCAAAAGACCTCAAGGACTTCGGACCAATATCTCTGCCGCCCTTGCCAGCCAAGGTCATTGAGAAGGCCATCAACGCCCAACTCACCAAATTCCTCAAAACCAACCACACCCTGGACCCCTCACAATCAAGTTTCAGAAGCAACCACAGCACCGAGACCGGACTCCTCACAGCAAAGGACATCTGTCCTTTCCTCTGCTGAGGTGAAACCACAGCCCTCCTCCTCCTGGACATCTCTGCCACCTTCAACACCGTCTCCTACCACACCCTCTGCACTAGACTCCACAACACCGGCATCTGCAGCAATGCCCTTGAGTGGATCTGCTTCTTCCTCACCGGCCGAACCCAGAGAATCAGGCTTCCACCGTTCTCTTTGAAACCGACAGAGATCCGAAGCAGAGTTCCTCAGGGCTCCTCTCTGACCCCCCACCCCACCCTCTTCAACATCTACATGGCCCTGCCCGCTAACATCGGCAGAAACCATGGACTCAACATTGCCTCCTACACTGAATGCACCCAGCTGATTCTCGCCTTCACCAATGAGCCTACAACCGCAAAAAGCAACTTCCACAACAGAATGAAGGCAGTCGCCGCCTGGATGAAGGACAGCTGCCTGCATATCAACTCGGATAAGACTGAGGTCCTCATCCTGGGTTCCACCTGCTATGACTCCTGGTAGCCATCAACGCTCAGAATCTCTTCCCCACTCCCTCCCCCCCCCCCCATGCAACCTCGGCATCATCCTATACTCCTTACTCTCAATGAATCACCAATTCAGCACCGTCTCATCCTCATGCATCCACACACTCTGCCTACTCTGAAAGATCTTCAAATGGGTCCCGATAAAGACAAGGAGAACAGGCAGCAACAAGTTAGACTACTGCAACACACGCTATGCCAGCACCACCCTAACACACCAAAAGAAACTGCAGAGAATCCAGAATGCCTCAGCCAGACTCATCCTTCACATCTCCAGTCAACTGAGACCTTCACTGGGTCCCAATTAACAAAAGAATCAACTTCAAGCTCCTCATACACACCTACAAGGCCCCCAACAACATCGAACCCACATACCTTAACCACCGCCTGACCTTCCACATGCCCACCAGACACCTCTGCTCTGCCCAACTGGCCCTCGCCGCAACCCCAAGGATATGCTAGAGCCCAGCTGGATGAAGATCCTTCTCTTACCTCGCTGCAAAGACCTGGAACTCTATTCCACCACACTTCAGGCAATCACCCTCACTACCTCAATTCACAAAGGACCTCAAGACCTGCCTGTTTGACTGAACTCCCACTACCCGCCAGCGCCTTGAGACCCTGATGGGTGATTAGCCACACTGTACTAAAAACCCTGATTGATTGACTGGGTGGAACTGCGCCAATATTGTGTCCTTGGCACCTCCCTCACCTTGGAAACAGACACGATTGCAGAAAACACAGTGGGACCGGGAATGATGAGGAGGTAGACATGTGGCCATGACTGGAGCCCCTACCCCAGCCCAGACTCGAGAAGAACAATTACAGATAAGGCCTTGTCCACTGCTAATAATATTTGGCTGCAGCAGAGATCCTCCTCAGAGAGGACTCACGACAAAACAACATCTGAGATGGGCTTCAACATGCCTGACGGCAGTGATGCCCTAGGGGACATACCAACGATCACACCTCAAACAGCAGACAACATAAACAAAGCTTTGCTTAGAACAACACTAACAGCAGGACAGCATGTCATGCTTGCGATCCAAAGATGGGAAACTAAGATGTATCTTTCCACTTGACCTTCCTGTGAGACCTGCAGTGATTTGGTTGTAACGGTTGGAGAGTAGGCTGTGTGTGCAAAATGAATGGTCCCAATTAATCTTATGCACAGGAAGTTAATGAGGGTCAGTTACTCTGTACCTGCATGATCTCCTTTTCCTCTTGTTTTGTTGTCTCTTTAGGAGGTGAGACATAACGCCAGTCAGCTCTGAGTGATCTGGCGATAGAAGGCTGTAATGTACTGATTGGAGGACTCTCCCATTGGGGGCTTCTTGTTCTTTGCTTGGGTGGTCAGTTGTTAATGCGGCAACCCTGGGTATGGGAGTTGGGTGTTCTGTCTTTAGTGTTTGACCAAGCCATGTGTCATAGTTGTTGCTTGCCCCACACATTACCTCTGCACATTACACTGTACCTAATGGACAAGTACTTGACCCCTCTGACTCTCACATTCACCTGTAGAATACAATCCAGATGATTAGACTAAGCTTTGTCACCTGGAATGTCAGGGGCATGGCACGTAAATGGCATGCAGTGCAACAATACCTCAAATACCTTATCCAAGAAACACACACATCCAAGGGTGAAGACGTGCGCTTGCAAAAATGATGGAGCGGTCAGTGCTACTGTACTACATACTCTTAGTATGTCCATGGTGCCCTTATATGGGTAAGGTCAATGGTACCCTTTAAGATCATAGCTACAGAAATAGACCTTGAAGGGAGATAAATATTTGTAGATGGGTAACTAGATGGACGTCCCCTATTTTTAGGATGCGTATATGCCCTGACTGTAGTGCAGCAACCGGAATGGACTAATCTCTCCGCCATACTGACCAGATGGACACACATACCTTTGTCTAATAGGTGAATTTAATTGTGTATTGAATCCCTTCCTGGACAATTCACATCCACCCCTGCCCACCTCCCAGTACTCACAGCAGAGACCCACTTGACCTAATGGCTAACACACCAGTTATTAATGGATAGTTGGTGCGTAATGTACCTGCACACTAAAGAGTATTTATACTACTTGCCGCCACACAGTCTCCACGTGCAATTGGATCAAATTGTCTGCCATCACAGCATACATCTACAGGTTACAGTGGCACCTAGCTTCTCCACATGACATGGGGTGTGCAGATTCCCCCAGTGCCAATATGGCTGTTACAACTGGCTACATTGGAGGATTCAGCATTTCGAGATTTGACACACACTGAGCTCACGCACTACTTCACAGAAAACTGGTTAACAGCTGATAACACTTTGACAGAATGGGAAGCCGTAAAGGTGGCTATGCGTGGCCACTGCCTCAGGGCGGTAGGTGTGAGATCTTTGCTTCATAGAGACCTGCTTCGGCTGGAGGCCTTGCATGAAGCACTTGAGACCGCCGCAAGAGACAATGCTTGAAAACCTGCCCTAAATGCGATGCATGAGCAGCACACCGCCTTCATCAAGTCACTGTGGTGCCTTGACTACGCAGTATACCAAGTCAGAATGCATGAGGAGGCCGATAGATCCAGGCCAATTGTTAGCATGGTTGTAGGAAGTTGGCTCTGTATATACTGTCTCAAAGTGAGAGATAGTGTGCACAGAGTCCAAGGGTTCCCCTTAGAGGTTGATAGTGGCAAAATTAAATAATACTAATGCTTTATTTTGTGGTAGTGTGGTCGAGCAGTAGGCTTATCAGAGGGTAGTGTTAAGCATTTGTTGTACATTCACAGGCAATAAATGAGGAACACACACTCAAAGACTTAACTCCAGGCCATTAGTTTTTATATAGAAAAATATATTTTCTTAATTTATTTTAGAACCACAAGATTCAAGATTTGAAGTAAATACATAAAATGCAAGGTTCTCCACACAAGTAAGTAAGGAACTTTGAATTAAAGCAATAGTACACACAGTATAGGTTAAAATGTCAATAAGCTATTTTAAAAGTGGACACTGCAAAAATCAACAGTTCCTGGGGAGGTAAGTATGGTTACGTTTCTGAGGTAAGTAAAGCACTTACATGTTCAGTCTCCTGGGCATAGGCAACCCACTGTTGGGGGTTCAAGGCAACCCCAAAGTCACCGCACCAGCAACACAGGGCCGGTCAGGTGCAGAGTTCAAAGGAGGGCCCAAAACACATTGGTGCTTATGGAGAAAAGGGGTGCTCCGGTTCTGGTTTGCTGGCAGGTAAGTACCCGCGTCCTCTGGGAGCAGACCAGGGGGGTTTTGTAGAGCACTGGAGGGGACACAAACAGGCACACAAAACAGACCCTCAGCGGCACAGGGGCGGTAGGGTGCATTCTGCAAAGTTAGGGTCGGGTTTGCTATAGAAAGCAATAGAGGGTCCCGGGGGTCACTTAGGCGATGCAGGCAGGGCACAGGGGGTGCTTCTCGAGCCAGCCACCGACTGGGCTAAGCAGAGGGCCGCCTGCTGGTCACTCCTGCACTGGAGGTTGGTTCCTCTCGTTCCTGGGGCGTGCGGGTGCAGTGCTTGGTCCAGGCGTTGGGTTCCTTGTTACCAGGCAGTCGCGGTCAGGGGGAGCCTCTGGATCCTCTCTGCAGGCGTTGCTGTGGGGGTGCATGCGGGTCGTCTCAGGTTACTTACGTATTCGCAGTGTTGATTCTCTTGAGCTCGAGCCGGGGGCATCGGATGCAGAGTGTGAAGTCTCACGCTTCTGGCGAGAAGAGTGAGTTATTTAAAAGTAGCTTCTTTGTTGCAAAGATGTTAGTGTTGGTGAACAGTGCAGCTGTTCTCAGGAGTTTCTTGGTCCTTCGGGTTCAGGGCAGTCCTCTGAGTCCTCAGAGGTTGATGGTCCCTGTCGGATGCGTCGCTGTGCAGGTTCTTTGAGTCTGGAGACAGGCCGGTAGGGCTGGAGCCAAGTCAGTTGTTTTCTCCGTCGTCTCTGCAGGGCTTTCAGGTCAGCAGTCCTTCTTCTTTGTGTAGGTTGGAGGAATCTGATTTCCTGGGTTCTGGGTCGCCCCTAAATACTAAATTTAGGGGTGTGTTTAGGTCAGGAGGGCAGTAGCCAATGGCTACTGTCCTTGAGGGTGGCTACATCCTTTTTGTGCCTCCTCCCTTAGGGGATGGGGGCACATCCCTATTCCTGTTGGGGGAATCCTCCAAACTCAAGATGGAGGATTTCTAAACACAGGGGTCACCTCAGGTCAGGACACCTTAGGGGCTGTCCTGACTGGTGGATGGTGACACCTTGTTTTTCTCATTATCCTCTCCTGCCTTGCCTCCAAAAGTGGGGGCAGTGGCCAGAGGGGCGGGCGTCTCCACTAGCTGAGATGCCCTGGGGTGCTGTAACAAAAGGCATGAGCCTTTGAGGCTCACCGCCAGGTGTTACAGTTCCTGCAGAGGGAGGTGAGAAGCACCTCCACCCAGTATAGGCTTTGTTCCTGGCCACAGAGTGACAAAGGCACTCTCCCCATGTGTCCAGAAACTCGTCTGGTTGTGGCAGTCTGGCAGAAACTGGTCAGCCTAGCACCAGGAGTTGGACTGGTATTTAGGGGGCATCTCTAAGATTCCCTCTGGGTGCATTTTACAATAAATCCCACACTGGCATCAGTGTGCATTTATTGTGCTGAGAAATTTGATACCAAACTTCCCAGATTTCAGTGTAGCCATTATGGAACTGTGGAGTTTGTGTTTGACAAACTCCCAACCCATCTACTCTTTATGGCTACCCTGCACTAACAATGTCTAAGGTTTTGCTTAGACAATGTAGGGGCATAGTGCTCATGCACATATGCCCTCACCTGTGGTATAATGCACCCTGCCGTAGGGCTGTAAGGCCTGCTAGAGGGGTGACTTACCTATGCCACAGGCAGTGTGAGGTGGGCATGGCACTCTGAGGGGAGTGCCATGTCGACTTAGTCATTTTCTCCCCACCAGCACACACAAGCTGTGAGGCAGTGTGCATGTGCTAAGTGAGGGGTCCCCAGGGTGGCATAAGACATGCTGCAGCCCTTAGGGACTTTCCCTGGCATCAGGCCCCTTGGTACCAGGGGTACCATTTACAAGGGACTTATCTAGGTGCCAGGGCTGTGCCAGTTGTGGGAACAAAGGTACAGTTTAGGGAAAGAACACTGGTGCTGGGGCCTGGTTAGCAGGGTCCCAGCACACTTTCAATCATAACTGGCATCAACAAAAGGTAAAAAGTCAGGGGGTAACCATGCCAAGGAAGGCATTTCCTTACAATGGGTGTTCAGGAAGACTGTTGCGACTAGCCCTGTTACCGCTATGAAAATGTCCCTGACACAATTAGCAGTTAATCAAGTAGATATTCATGCGGCATTCATCGCCACTATCAATCCCTTTATGACCCTCCTCTTCATGATCGACAGACATCGATCTGCAGCTTCCTCAGTGCGGTCACAATACCTACTGTGGACTTGTAGGCCAGTGAACAGCTCAATGCGGCCATCAATGAACAGGTCAGGTGAGCCATTAAAGAAGATGCAACATGCAAGACCCTGCTAGTCCCCAGGTTATAATAGGAGTCTACAATGCTGCCCTCGCAACTGGGCTGCTACCTCCATCACTTAGAGAAGCGCTTCTGAATTCTCTCCCCAAGCCAGGGAGATATCCCCTAGAATTGTCATCTTACTCTCCCCTTTCCGTGTTAGGAATGGACTATAAGATATTCAGCAAGGTTATTTTGGGGTGGATACTGGAACATCTCCCAGTTCCTCCTGCCCTAACCGGACACTCCCAACTGGAAATGACTTTTGGTCCCCTTCATTTGCAGGGCCTCTTCTGTCTGGATCCATCTTGTGTTTCTTGCAGTCTTGCACTGTACTTTTCTAAAGTTTCTCTGTGGGTTGGGGGAAAAAAACAGGTACTTACCTCTTCTCTCCTGGCTGCTGGGGTGCACTTTGTTACTTAGCTTTTGGGGTTCCCAGTTCCTCCAGCTCCCCTCCAAACTGCACTTACTTGGGTAGGGGTCTGTCATTCACATTCCATTTTTTTAGTTTATGGTTTGGGCTCCCCCTAGGGTCACCATTGCCTATTGTTATTGCACTGTTTTCTATTGCTTTCTATGCTCTTTCCTGATTACTAAGGTGTACATAATAGTGTGTTTACTCACCTGCTAGTGGAGTATTGCCTATATAGTATTTAGTATTTATGTCACTAAAATAAAGTACCTTTATTTTTGTAACACTGGTTCTTTCATGTGTGCAAGTGCTGTGTGACTACAGTGGTTTTGCACAAGCTTTGCATGTCTCCTAGATAATCCTTGGCTGCTCATCCACAGCTACCTCTAGAGAGCCTGGCTTCCTAGACACTGAGTACACCTCACTAATAGGGGATACCTGCACCTGGTATAGGGTGATAACACCACACACCAGGCCAGCTTCCTACACCCTGTGCCAGTGTTCTTTCATGTCACCTGGTCACTTGATCCCCAAGTGGCTAGGCCCTTTACCACATCTGGCTAGGCCCTTTACCACATTTTTAAATCCCTAATAAAGGGTACCTCTGGTTCCCAAGCCAGGGGTGCTAAAGAGAGCCCCTAAGAGCTGCAGCACAACTTGTGCCATTCTAAGGAACCTTGCGCCAACTTCATGCAGACTGCCATTTCAGGCTTCCTGACAAGGTGCTCCCCAAAAGTGAAAACGCAAGATTGCACACAGCCTGTGTGCTATGCCCCCTAAACGCTGCATGTAATATTCAAAGTCACTCCTACAGCAGGCCTTACAGCCCTAAGGCAGGGTGCATTATATTACATGTGTGGACATATCTGCAGAGCACATATGCCTCTGCTATGTCTTTGTCTATTCTTAGACATATTAGGCAAACAGTGAAGCCATTTTAAATACATGTACTGGACTGAATATAGGAATTTTTGGTATGAAACATCTCATATTAATAGACCCTCACTAGTTCCAGTGATGGAGTTATTAATACATGCACCCAGAGGGCACCTTAGAGGTGCCCCCTGAAAAAAAACTACCAACTACTGGTGGGCTCACTGATTAGCCAACAGACGAGATTCTGACCCCCAGTGGTGAGAGCCTTTGTTCTCTGGAGGTCAGAAACACAAGCCCACTCATGCAGGGGTGTTGCACACCTCTTTCAACACGATGCCCCACAAAACTTCATTCCAAGGCAGAGAGCTTTATAGAAGTCCACCGCTTTTGGTATGCAGAGGAATATTTTGCCCCCTACCCCCAGGGCTCATTCTGCACCCGGATAGGCTGGAAAATTAGCTATGCAGGAGGCGTGTTGGATTTTTCCAGGGCTGGACACACCCCTATGGTGACCAGCCTGAAATTAACACAGCCTTAGAAATTCTGCCGCCTTGTGTGTGATGGAATTAGGAATCCTGGGACAGTTTGATGTCCACTCCACAAAGGTAATGGTCATCTAGATGGAGTAGTGACCCCAAGGGTGAGTAGCCCATTGGCTACTACCCTTAATTTCCCTTAATGCCCCTCAATTGAGTATTTAGGGTACCCCTGATACCACGACCTCAGATCTTCACAGGACAGAAAAAGGAGTGGACAAGAAGCCTGATGAAAACCAGAACTGAGGAGCACTACAGACTTGGTGCCAACCCTGCTAGCCTGCCTGCTGCACCTGACCCTAATGGAGCAAATGACCTGTCCAGCCTACTCCAAAAACGGGGAGACATGCCAGTGCTTCGCAAATCACCTGGAAGAACTCCCTTGTAGCAGAGGAGTTGCTTCCCTGCATCTGCAGACAACCCAGAAAGAACTGTGAAGACCAGGACTGCTGAAACCAGATGCCTGACATCACCCCTCACTGAGCCGCCTTGCCAAGCTGAAGTGGGCCAACAGTGTCAACCTGGTACCCAGGCCCTCCAGAGACTAAGTCCTCCTTGAGTTCGCCCACTGTGGACTTCTCAACGGTGTCCGCAGGCTCTTTTCTGCAGACCCCCTGCAACCGCTAGTGACTTGGAGACAATGACCCGATGCCTCAGGACACCTCTGCACCCATCCACCCCGGACCGAGGAGAAGAGGACCTCCAGGGCGATCAGAAACTCATCTTTGGTAGCAGGCTGGTCGATACCAGTCACCCAGCACACTTGAGGACTTGTAGGTTTCAGGGGGCACCTCCAAAGTGCCCTCTTGGCAAATGTCATATTAAATCCAACTCTGGCATCAGTGTGGCTTTATTAAGACAAGGGGTTTGAAACCAAATACCATTACTTTCTGTGCAGACATCATGCGGCTGGGTCACTCGTGATGACTAGTGTCCAGTACATGGTCTGAGATGACTGCCTGGTCACTTGCACTGTTTAGGAATAGAAATAGACATCACAGGGGCATATCTGCCCATGCAGACATGCCCTCACATGTATTACAGTGTGTAGGAAGCTGGCCTGGTGTGTGGTGAGTACCTGTGGTATTATCACCTTATACCAAGTCCAGGTATCCCCTATTAGTGAGGCGTACTCAGTGTCTAGGAAGCAGGTCCTCTAGAAGTAGCTGTGGATGAGCAGCCAAGATTTATCTAGGAGACATGCAAAGCTTATGCAATACCACTGTAGTCACACAGCACTTTCACACATGAAAGAACCAGACAGTGTTGCAAAAATAAAGGTACTTTATTTTAGTGACACAAATACAAAAATACTATGTAGACCATACCCCAACTGAAGGTAAGTAAAACAAACTATTATATGTACAGTAGCAGTCAGGAATTAGCATAGAATGCAATAGAAAACAGTGAAAGCAATAGACGATACTGAAGGCCTGGGGGGAACCAAACCATATACTAAAAGTGTAATGCGAAAGTCTGCCCCCCACCCAAGGAAGCGGAGTCAGTAGAGTGGAGCTGGAGGAACTAGGAAACCCACAAGGTAAGTACCAGAGTTCTCCCCCACACCTCACCCACCCCCAAGCAACCAGGAGAAAAGAAATAAGTGACTGGTTCTCCCCAAACCCACGAAAAGGCCTTGAGAGAAGGATATTGCAAGACCCAGACAAGACTGCATGAAACCAAAGGTGGATCCTGGAAGAGGAAGACCTGGAAAAGAAGGGGACCAAGTCTAGTTCACTTTGGAGTGTCCCGTGGTGGAAGGAGCCACTACCCACCCTTCTGTGGATGCAGAACTAGGTCGACGGTGGACAAAGACAGTCAGCAGTGCAGCACTGGAGCAGCTGAAGAGTTCCTGGAGTGATGCAGTCGATGTTCCACGCTGGAAGAAGGTTTGCAGTTGGTCAGTGGTGTTAAAAAAACCTGCAACAAGCCTTGGCAAAGACAAATGTCATTGGAGAAGAAAAGTGGGGCTGCTGGGGACCAAGGTACAGGAGAACTCAACCCATGGAGGGGAGTACCGGTTGACCCTCAGCAGTGAGGAGAGTCACAGGAAGAGGCGGCAGCCCCCAAAAGTGACCCACAGGCAGCAAGCACAGGAGTCGTAGAGAGGCACACGTAGCACACCTAGAAAGGAGTCCCACGTCAGAGGAGAAGCACACAGAGGATTGTGCGTTGCAGGGAAGAGTGCTGGGCAATATGGGTACACGAAGTCTGAAGATCCTTTGGAGGAGATGCCAACAAGGCTTGGTAGCTGCAAGAGACGCAGTGCACTAGAGTACTGTCCTGCGTGGAGAGGCAAGGACTTACAGTCTCCAAAGTTGGACAGCTGGCAGAAAGGATCAAGGGGACCACTCTAGACCACCACCTGTGATGCAAGATCCATGCACCTCTGGAGGAGAGGAGATCCACGCAGCCGGTTGTCGTTGCTGTGTGGTGCCTGCGGATGCAGGGCAGTAACTCCTTCACTCCAAGGGAGATTCCTTCTTGCTTCTTGGTGCAGACTAAAGACTTGCCACACTCAGAGGATGCACAGCCAGGGAAATGCTGCAGTTGCTGGAAGGAGCTGGAGAAACAATGTTGCAGAGCAGATCCGTCGATGTAGCGCAGATTGTAGGTTCCTGTGAAGTTCAGTTGCGGTTCCAGTGGTAAGAAATTGAAGTAATTGTTGCAGAGGAGTCCTGCTGAAGTCTTTAACGTCGAATCTGAGGACCCACCCAAAAGGGAAACCCTGAATAGCCCAGAAAGTGGATTGGTCACCTAGCAGGGTGACCACCTATCAGGAGGGAGCTGTGATTTCTCCTGCCTGTCCTGGCCACTCAGATGCTCCCAGAGGCTACTGCCCATCTTGTATTCAAGATGGCAGAATCAAGTGGTCTCCTGGAGGAGCTCTGGGTACAACCTCTGGGGTGGTTATGGACGGGGGGTGGTGGGTACTCCCCTTTCCATTGTCCAGTTTCGCACCAGAGCAAGGACTGGGAGGGGGAGGAGTTTCCTGAACTGGTGCAGACTGGTTTATGCAAGGAGGCCACCAAATGTGCCCTTCAAAGAATACCATTGGCTTGGGGAGGCTACCCCTCCCAAGCCACCTAACACCTATTTCTAAAGGGAGAGGGTTTTGCCTTTGTAGGAAGTTGGCTCTGTATGCACTATTTCAAAGTAAGTAATAGTATGCACAGAGTCCAAGGGTTCCCCTTAGAGGTAAGATAGTGGCAAAAAGAGATAATACTAATGCTCTATTTTGTGGTAGTGTGGTCGAGCAGTAGGCTTATCAAAGGAGTAGTGTTAAGCATTTGTTGTACATACACACAGGCAATAAATGAGGAACACACACTCAGAGACAAATCCAGCCAATAGGTTTTGTTATAGAAAAATATATTTTCTTAGTTTATTTTAAGAACCACAGGTTCAAATTCTACATGTAATATCTCATTTGAAAGGTATTGCAGGTAAGTACTTTAGGAACTTTGAATCATTACATTAGCATGTATACGTTTTACATAAACCACAATAAGATGTTTTAAAAGTGGACACTTAGTGCAATTTTCTCAGTTCCTGGGGGAGGTAAGTTTTTGTTAGTTTTGTCAGGTAAGTAAATCACTTACAAGTCTCAGTTTTTGGTCCAAGGTAGCCCACCGTTGGGGGTTCAGAGCAACCCCAAAGTTATCACACCAGCAGCTCAGGGCCGGTCAGGTGCAAAGGTCAAAGAGGTGCCCAAAACACATAGGCTTCAATGGAGAGAAGGGGGTGCCCCGGTTCCAGTCTGCCAGCAGGTAAGTACCCGCGTCTTCGGAGGGCAGACCAGGGGGGTTTTGTAGGGCACCGGGGGGGCACAAGTCAGCACAAAAAGTACACCCTCAGCAGCGCGGGGGCGGCCGGGTGCAGTGTGCAAACACGCGTCGGGTTTTCAATGGTTTCCTATGAGAGATCAAGGGATCTCTTCAGCGTTGCAGGCAGGCAAGGGGGGGGCTCCTCGGGGTAGCCACCACCTGGGCAAGGGAGAGGGCCTCCTGGGGGTCACTCCTGCACAGGAGTTCCGTTCCTTTAGGTACTGGGGGCTGCGGGTGCAGGGTCTTTTCCAGCCGTCGGGAAATGGAGTTCAGGCAGTCGCGGTCAGGGGGAGCCTCGGGATTCCCTCTGCAGGCGTCGCTGTGGGGGCTCAGGGGGGACAACTTTGGTTACTCACAGTCGTGGAGTCGCCGGAGGGTCCTCCCTGAGGTGTTGGTTCTCCACCAGTCGAGTCGGGGTCGCCGGGTGCAGTGTTGCAAGTCTCACGCTTCTTGCGGGGAGTTGCAGGGGTCTTTAAATCTGCTACTTGAAACAAAGTTGCAGTTCTTTTGGAGCAGGGCCGCTGTCCTCGGGAGTTTCTTGTCTTTCTCGAAGCAGGGCAGTCCTCAGAGGATTCAGAGGTCGCTGGTCCCTTGGAAAGCGTCGCTGGAGCAGGTTTCTTTGGAAGGCAGGAGACAGGCCGGTGAGTCTGGGGCCAAAGCAGTTGGTGTCTTCTGGTCTTCCTCTGCAGGGGTTTTTCAGCTCAGCAGTCCTCTTCTTCTTGTAGTTTCAGGAATCTAAATTCTTAGGTTCAGGGGAGCCCTTAAATACTAAATTTAAGGACGTGTTTAGGTCTGGGGGGTTAGTAGCCAATGGCTACTAGCCCTGAGGGTGGGTACACCCTCTTTGTGCCTCCTCCCAAGGGGAGGGGGTCACATCCCTAATCCTATTGGGGAATCCTCCATCTGCAAGATGGAGGATTTCTAAAAGTTAGTCACTTCAGCTCAGGACACCTTAGGGGCTGTCCTGACTGGCCAGTGACTCCTCCTTGTTATTCTCATTATTTTCTCCGGCCTTGCCGCCAAAAGTGGGGGCCGTGGCTGGAGGGGGCGGGCAACTCCACTAGCTGGAGTGTCCTGCTGTGCTGGCACAAAGGGGTGAGCCTTTGAGGCTCACCGCCAGGTGTGACAGCTCCTGCCTGGGGGAGGTGTTAGCATCTCCACCCAGTGCAGGCTTTGTTACTGGCCTCAGAGTGACAAAGGCACTCTCCCCATGGGGCCAGCAACATGTCTCTAGCGTGGCAGGCTGCTGGAACCAGTCAGCCTACACAGATAGTTGGTTAAGGTTTCAGGGGGCACCTCTAAGGTGCCCTCTGGGGGGTATTTTACAATAAAATGTACACTGGCATCAGTGTGCTTTTATTGTGCTGAGAAGTTTGATACCAAACTTCCCAGTTTTCAGTGTAGCCATTATGGTGCTGTGGAGTTCGTGTAAAACAGACTCCCAGACCATATACTCTTATGGCTACCCTGCACTTACAATGTCTAAGGTATTGCTTAGACACTGTAGGGGCACAGTGCTCATGCACTGGTGCCCTCACCTATGGTATAGTGCACCCTGCCTTAGGGCTGTAAGGCCTACTAGAGGGGTGACATATCTATACCTGCATAGGCAGTGAGAGGTTGGCATGGCACCCTGAGGGGAGTGCCATGTCGACTTACTCGTTTTGTTCTCACCAGCACACACAAGCTGGCAAGCAGGGTGTCTGTGCTGAGTGAGGGGTCTCCAGGGTGGCATAAGACATGCTGCAGCCCTTAGAGACCTTCCTTGGCATCAGGGCCCTTGGTACCAGGGGTACCACTTACAAGGGACTTATCTGGATGCCAGGGTGTGCCAATTGTGGAATCAAAAGTACAGGTTAGGGAAAGAACACTAGTGCTGGGGCCTGGTTAGCAGGCCTCGGCACACTTTCAATTCAAAACATAGCATCAGCAAAGGCAAAAAGTCAGGGGGTAACCATGCCAAGGAGGCATTTCCTTACACAACCCCCCCCCCCCCCCAAACGAAAGAGGATGAGACTAACCTTTCCCAAGAGAGTCTTCATTTTCTAAGTGGAAGAACCTGGAAAGGCCATCTGCATTGGCATGGGCAGTCCCAGGTCTGTTTTCCACTATAAAGTCCACTCCCTGTAGGGAGATGGACCACCTCAACAGTTTTGGATTTTCACTTTTCATTTGCATCAGCCATCTGAGAGGTCTGTGGTCAGTCTGAACTAGGAAGTGAGTACCAAAGAGGTATGGTCTCAGCTTCTTCAGGGACCAAACCACAGCAAAGGCCTCCCTCTCAATGGCACTCCAACGCTGCTCCCTGGGGAGTAACCTCCTGCTAATGAAAGCAACAGGCTGGTCAAGGCCATCATCATTTGTTTGGGACAAAACTGCCCCTATCCCATGTTCAGAGGCATCTGTTTGCACAATGAATTGCTTGGAGTAATCTGGAGCTTTTAGAACTGGTGCTGTGCACATAGCTTGTTTCAGGGTGTCAAAGGCCTGTTGGCATTCTACAGTCCAGTTTACTTTCTTGGGCATTTTCTTGGAGGTGAGTTCTGTGAGGGCTGTCACAATGGATCCATATCCCTTCACAAACCTCCTATAGTACCCAGTCAAGCCAAGGAATGCCCTGACTTGAGTCTGGGTTTTTGGAGCTGCCCAGTCCAGAATAGTCTGGATCTTAGGCTGGAGTGGCTGAACTTGGCCTCCACCTACAAGGTGTCCCAAGTAAACCACAGTTCCCTGCCCTATCTGGCATTTGGATGCCTTGATAGAGAGGCCTGCAGATTGCAGAGCCTTCAAAACCTTCTTCAGGTGGACCAGGTGATCCTGCCAGGTGGAGCTGAAGACAGCAATATCATCAAGATAAGCTGCACTAAAGGATTCCAACCCAGCAAGGACTTGATTCACCAACCTTTGGAAGTTGGCAGGGGCATTCTTTAAACCAAAGGGCATAACAGTGAACTGATAATGCCCATCAGGTGTGGAGAATGCTGTCTTTTCTTTTGCTCCAGGGGCCATTTTGATTTGCCAGTACCCAGCTGTTAAGTCAAAGGTACTTAAGAATTTGGCAGCCCCTAATTTGTCTATCAGCTCATCAGCTCTAGGAATGGGATGGGCATCTGTCTTGGTGACAGAATTAAGGCCTCTGTAGTCCACACAAAACCTAATCTCTCTCTTTCCTTCTTTGGTGTGAGGTTTGGGGACTAAGACCACTGGGCTAGCCCAGGGGCTGTCAGAGTACTCAATTACTCCCAATTCCAGCATCTTGTGGACTTCCACCTTGATGCTTTCCTTAACTTGGTCAGACTGTCTGAATATTTTGTTTTTGACAGGCATGCTGTCCCCTGTGTCCACATCATGGGTACACAGGTGTGTCTGACCAGGGGTTAGGGAAAAGAGTTCAGCAAACTGCTGTAGGACCTTCCTACAGTCAGACTGCTGTCGGCTAGAGAGGGTGTCTGAATAGATCACTCCATCCACTGAGCCATCTTTAGGGTCTGATGAGAGGAGATCAGGGAGAGGCTCACTCTCAGCTTCCTGGTCCTCATCTGTTACCATCAACAGATTTACATCAGCCCTGTCATGGAAGAGCTTAAGGCGGTTCACATGGATCACCCTCTTGGGGCTCCTGCTTGTGCCCAGGTCCACCAGGTAGGTGACCTGACTCTTCCTCTCTAGTACTGGGTAAGGGCCACTCCATTTGTACTGAAGTGCCCTGGGAGCCACAAGCTCCAGAACCCAGACTTTCTGCCCTGGTTGAAATTCAACCAGTGCAGCCTTTTGGGCATACCACAACTTCTGGAGTTGTTGGTTGGCCTCAAGGTTTTTACTTGCCTTTTCCATGTACTCTGCCATCCTTGAGCGAAGGCCAAGTACATAGTCCACTATGTCTTGTTTAGGCTCATGAAGAGGTCTCTCCCAGCCTTCTTTAACAAGAGCAAGTGGTCCCCTTACAGGGTGGCCAAACAGAAGTTCAAAGGGTGAGAATCCTACTCCCTTCTGAGGCACCTCTCTGTAAGCGAAAAGCAGGCGTGGCAGGAGGACATCCCATCTCCTTTTGAGTTTTTCTGGGAGCCCCATGATCATGCCCTTTAATGTCTTGTTGAATCTCTCAACAAGGCCATTAGTTTGTGGATGATATGGTGTAGTGAATTTATAAGTCACCCCACACTCATTCCACATGTGCTTTAGGTATGCTGACATGAAGTTGGTACCTCTGTCAGACACCACCTCCTTAGGGAAGCCCACTCTGGTAAAGATACCAATGAGGGCCTTGGCTACTGCAGTGGCAGTAGTCGACCTAAGGGGAATAGCTTCAGGATACCTAGTAGCATGATCCACTACTACTAGGATGTACATATTTCCTGAGGCTGTGGGAGGTTCTAGTGGACCAACTATGTCCACACCCACTCTTTCAAAGGGGACCCCCACCACTGGACGTGGAATGAGGGGGGGCTTTGGATGCCCACCTGTCTTACCACTGGCTTGACAGGTGGGGCAGGAGAGGCAAAACTCCTTAACCTTCTGGGACATATTGGGCCAGTAGAAGTGGTTGACTAACCTCTCCCACGTCTTGGTTTGTCCCAAATGCCCAGCAAGGGGAATATCATGGGCTAAGGTCAGAATAAACTCTCTGAAACCCTGAGGCACTACCACTCTCCTAGTGGCACCAGGTTTGGGATCTCTTGCCTCAGTGTACATGAGTCCATATTCCCAATAGACCCTATGTGTTCCATTTTTCTTGCCTTTGGACTCTTCAGCAGCTTGCTGCCTAAGGCCTTCAAGAGAGGGACAGGTTTCTTGTCCCTTACACAACTCTTCCCTTGAGGGTCCCCCTGGGCCTAAGAGCTCAACCTGAAAAGGTTCCAGCTCCATAGGCTCAGTTCCCTCAGAGGGCAGAACTTCTTCCTGAGAAGAGAGGTTCTCTTTTTCTTGTTGTGTTGCAGCTGGTTTCCCAGCTTACTTTCCTTTTCTCTTGGTAGGCTGGGCCTTTCTTCCAGACTCCAGCTCTACTTTTTCACCCTGTGCCTTGCACTGTGCCCTTGTCTTGACACACACCAGTTCAGGGATACCCAGCATGGCTGCATGGGTTTTCAGTTCTACCTCAGCCCATGCTGAGGACTCCAGGTCATTTCCAAGCAAACAGTCTACTGGGATATTTGAGGAGACCACCACCTGTTTCTGGCCATTGACCCCTCCCCACTCTAAAGTTACCATAGCCATGGGATGTACTTTAGTCTGATTGTCAGCGTTGGTGACTGGATAAGTTTGTCCAGCCAGGTATTGGCCAGGGGAAACCAGTTTCTCTGTCACCATGGTGACACTGGCACCTGTATCCCTCAGGCCCTCTACACTTGTTCCATTAATTAAGAGCTGCTGCCTGTACTTTTGCATGTTAGGGGGCCAGGCAGCCAGTGTGGCTAAATCCACCCCACCCTCAGAGACTAATGTAGCTTCAGTGTGACACCTGATTTGCTCTGGGCACACTGTTGATCCCACTTGGAGACTGGCCATTCCAGTTTTAGCTGGATTGGAGTTAGAAGTGGTATCTTTTTTGGGACAGGCCTTGTCTCCAGTTTGGTGTCCAGACTGACTACAGCTACGACACCAGGCCTTTTTGGGATCAAAGTTTTTACCCTTGTACCCAGAATTGTTTTGTGAAGAGGCTCTGGGCCCACCCTCCTGTGCAGGTTTTTGGGGGCCTGTAGAAGACTCTTTACTATTTTTGTTTTTGGCTGTCTCACCACCTTTCCCCTGGGGAGGTTTTGTGACCCCTTTCTTTTGGTCACCCCCTGTGGAAGTTTTGGACCCCCTAGTCTTGACCCAATGGTCCGCCTTCTTTCCCAATTCTTGGGGAGAAATTGGTCCTAGTTCTACCAGATGCTGATGCAGTTTGTCATTGAAACAATTACTTAACAGGTGTTCTTTCACAAATAAATTGTACAGCCCATCATAATCACTTACACCACTGCCTTGAATCCAACCATCTAGTGTTTTTACTGAGTAGTCTACAAAGTCAACCCAGGTCTGGCTCGAGGATTTTTGAGCCCCCCTGAATCTAATCCTATACTCCTCAGTGGAGAATCCAAAGCCCTCAGTCAGGGTACCCTTCATGAGGTCATAAGATTCTGCATCTTTTCCAGAGAGTGTGAGGAGTCTATCCCTACACTTTCCTGTGAACATTTCCCAAAGGAGAGCACCCCAGTGAGATTTGTTCACTTTTCTGGTTACACAAGCCCTCTCAAAAGCTGTGAACCATTTGGTGATGTCATCGCCATCTTCATATTTAGTTACAATCCCTTTAGGGATTTTCAACATGTCAGGAGAATCTCTGACCCTATTTATGTTGCTGCCACCATTGATGGGTCCTAGGCCCATCTCTTGTCTTTCCCTTTCTATGGCTAGGATCTGTCTTTCCAAAGCCAATCTTTTGGCCATCCTGGCTAACTGGATGTCCTCTTCACTGGAGTTATCCTCAGTGATTTCAGAGTTGTTGGTCCCTCCTGTGAGGGAACCAGCATCTCTGACTATTATTTGTGGAGTCAGGGCTTGAGAGGCCCTGTTCTCCCTAGATAGGACTGGTGGGGGGGAATCACCCTCCAAGTCACTATCATCATCCTCTGAGTTGCCATCCTCAGAGGGGTTGGCTCTTTCAAACTCTGCCAACAGCTCCTGGAGCTGTAGTTTGGAAGGTCTGGAGCCCATTGCTATTTTCTTTACTTTACAGAGTGACCTTAGCTCCCTCATCTTAAGATGGAGGTAAGGTGTGGTGTTGAGTTCCACCACATTCATATCTGTACTAGACATTATGCTTCTAAAAGTTGGAATACTTTTTAAGAATCTAAAACTAGTTCTAGGTTCTAATTCAAACTTTTACCAAACTTTTAAACTCTAAAAGCAATGCTAACAGGGACTAACACAAGGCCCTAGCAGGACTTTAAAGAATTTAGAAAAATTTCAAATTGCAAAAAGCAATTTCTAATGACAATTTTTGGAATTTGTCGGGTGATCAGGTATTGGCTGAGTAGTCCAGCAAATGCAAAGTCTTGTACCCCACCGCTGATCCTCCAATGTAGGAAGTTGGCTCTGTATGCACTATTTCAAAGTAAGTAATAGTATGCACAGAGTCCAAGGGTTCCCCTTAGAGGTAAGATAGTGGCAAAAAGAGATAATACTAATGCTCTATTTTGTGGTAGTGTGGTCGAGCAGTAGGCTTATCAAAGGAGTAGTGTTAAGCATTTGTTGTACATACACACAGGCAATAAATGAGGAACACACACTCAGAGACAAATCCAGCCAATAGGTTTTGTTATAGAAAAATATATTTTCTTAGTTTATTTTAAGAACCACAGGTTCAAATTCTACATGTAATATCTCATTTGAAAGGTATTGCAGGTAAGTACTTTAGGAACTTTGAATCATTACATTAGCATGTATACTTTTTACATAAACCACAATAAGCTGTTTTAAAAGTGGACACAGTGTAATTTTCACAGTTCCTGGGGGAGGTAAGTTTTTGTTAGTTTTGTCAGGTAAGTAAATCACTTACAAGTCTCCATTGGGGGTTCAGAGCAATCCCAAAGTTATCACACCAGCAGCTCAGGGCCGGTCAGGTGCAAAGGTCAAAGAGGTGCCCAAAACACATAGGCTTCAATGGAGAGAAGGGGGTGCCCCAGTTCCAGTCTGCCAGCAGGTAAGTACCCGCGTCTTCGGAGGGCAGACCAGGGGGGTTTTGTAGGGCACCGGGGGGGGGCACAAGTCAGCATAAAAAGTACACCCTCAGCAGCGCGGGGCGGCCGGGTGCAGTGTGCAAACACGCGTCGGGTTTTCAGTGGTTTCCTATGAGAGATCAAGGGATCTCTTCAGCGTTGCAGGCAGGCAAGGGGGGGGCTCCTCGGGGTAGCCACCACCTGGGCAAGGGAGAGGGCCTCCTGGGGGTCACTCCTGCACAGGAGTTCAGTTCCTTTAGGTACTGGGGGCTGCGGGTGCAGGGTCTTTTCCAGCCGTCGGGAAATGGAGTTCAGGCAGTCGCGGTCAGGGGGAGCCTCGGGATTCCCTCTGCAGGCGTCGCTGTGGGGGCTCAGGGGGGACAACTTTGGTTACTCACAGTCGTGGAGTCGCCGGAGGGTCCTCACTGAGGTGTTGGTTCTCCACCAGTCGAGTCGGGGTCGCCAGGTGCAGTGTTGCAAGTCTCACGCTTCTTGCGGGGAGTTGCAGGGGTCTTTAAATCTGCTACTTGAAACAAAGTTGCAGTTCTTTTGGAGCAGGGCCGCTGTCCTCGGGAGTTTCTTGTCTTTCTCGAAGCAGGGCAGTCCTCAGAGGATTCAGAGGTCGCTGGTCCCTTGGAAAGCGTCGCTGGAGCAGGTTTCTTTGGAAGGCAGGAGACAGGCCGGTGAGTCTGGGGCCAAAGCAGTTGGTGTCTTCTGGTCTTCCTCTGCAGGGGTTTTTCAGCTCAGCAGTCCTCTTCTTCTTGTAGTTTCAGGAATCTAAATTCTTAGGTTCAGGGGAGCCCTTAAATACTAAATTTAAGGGCGTGTTTAGGTCTGGGGGGTTAGTAGCCAATGGCTACTAGCCCTGAGGGTGGGTACACCCTCTTTGTGCCTCCTCCCAAGGGGAGGGGGTCACATCCCTAATCCTATTGGGGAATCCTCCATCTGCAAGATGGAGGATTTCTAAAAGTTAGTCACTTCAGCTCAGGACACCTTAGGGGCT
Source organism: Pleurodeles waltl (assembly GCF_031143425.1). Taxonomy (NCBI): domain Eukaryota; kingdom Metazoa; phylum Chordata; class Amphibia; order Caudata; family Salamandridae; genus Pleurodeles; species Pleurodeles waltl. The sequence goes on from NC_090450.1 coordinate 884,561,121, forward strand.
GTCCTGACTGTCCAGTGACTCCTCCTTGTTATTCTCATTATTTTCTCCGGCCTTGCCGCCAAAAGTGGGGGCCGTGGCTGGAGGGGGCGGGCAACTCCACTAGCTGGAGTGTCCTGCTGTGCTGGCACAAAGGGGTGAGCCTTTGAGGCTCACCGCCAGGTGTGACAGCTCCTGCCTGGGGGAGGTGTTAGCATCTCCACCCAGTGCAGGCTTTGTTACTGGCCTCAGAGTGACAAAGGCACTCTCCCCATGGGGCCAGCAACATGTCTCTAGCGTGGCAGGCTGCTGGAACCAGTCAGCCTACACAGATAGTTGGTTAAGGTTTCAGGGGGCACCTCTAAGGTGCCCTCTGGGGTGTATTTTACAATAAAATGTACACTGGCATCAGTGTGCTTTTATTGTGCTGAGAAGTTTGATATCAAACTTCCCAGTTTTCAGTGTAGCCATTATGGTGCTGTGGAGTTTGTGTAAAACAGACTCCCAGACCATATACTCTTATGGCTACCCTGCACTTACAATGTCTAAGGTATTGCTTAGACACTGTAGGGGCACAGTGCTCATGCACTGGTGCCCTCACCTATGGTATAGTGCACCCTGCCTTAGGGCTGTAAGGCCTACTAGAGGGGTGACTTATCTATACCTGCATAGGCAGTGAGAGATTGGCATGGCACCCTGAGGGGAGTGGCATGTCGACTTACTCGTTTTGTTCTCACCAGCACACACAAGCTGGCAAGCAGGGTGTCTGTGCTGAGTGAGGGGTCTCCAGGGTGGCATAAGACATGCTGCAGCCCTTAGAGACCTTCCTTGGCATCAGGGCCGTTGGTACCAGGGGTACCACTTACAAGGGACTTATCTGGATGCCAGGGTGTGCCAATTGTGGAATCAAAAGTACAGGTTAGGGAAAGAACACTGGTGCTGGGGCCTGGTTAGCAGGCCTCAGCACACTTTCAATTCAAAACATAGCATCAGCAAAGGCAAAAAGTCAGGGGGTAACCATGCCAAGGAGGCATTTCCTTACAGCCTCCCTCTCCCAAAGGAAATCCTTTGTTCTGCCTTCCTGGGCTTGAGCTGGTCAAGCAGCAGGAGGGCAGAAACCTGTCCGAGGAGTGGCAGGTGCGTGGGCTGCCCAGAAACTCCCAGAAAGCTGGTAGGAGCAATGCTGGGGGTCCTCTAAGGAACCCCAAGAGTGCATGGAATCATACAACCAATACCAGCAACAATATTGGGGTATAATTCTGACATGTTTGATACCAAACATGCCCAGGTTCAGAATTACCATTATGTAGCTTGACATAGGTAGTGACCTATGTCCAGCACACAGGCAAAATGGCTTCCCCACACTCACGAATTCCAGGACAATGGAGCTGGAGTTCGTGGGGGCACCTCTGCTCATGCAGGGGGGGGCTCACACACAGGTACTTGCACCCTGCCCTTTGGGCTAGGTGCCCCTGCCGAAGGGGCGACTTACAGTGACCTGGTGCATTGACCTGTAGTGAAAGGGTGCATGCACCTTTTCACGCAGGCTGCAATGGCAGGCCTGCAGAAGCATTTTGCATGGCTTCCTATGGGTGGCATAATACATGCTGCAGCCCATGTGGAATCCCTGGTGCCCCAATGCCCTGGGTACCCGAGTACCAAATACTAGGGACCTAGATGGGCGCCCCAGTATGCCAAATGTGGGGTGTATGAGTTCCCAGCAACCAAATTTAGGGGGCGAGAGCACAGTCACTGGGGTCCTGGTTAGCAGAATCCCAGTAAACACAGTCAAAACATTCTGACGTCAGTCAAAAAGTGTGGGTAACAATGCTAAAAAGAGGCTACTTTCCTACACAATGCACCCTGCTTTAGGGCTCTTAAGGCCTGATGTAGGGAAGACTTACATATGATACATAAGGTGATTTTGGCATGGCACATGGTGTGCCATGTTGTGTTCCCAGTGCAGGCTTTGTTACTGGCCTCAGAGTGACAAAGGCACTCTCCCCATGGGGCCAGCAACATGTCTCTAGCGTGGCAGGCTGCTGGAACCAGTCAGCCTACACAGATAGTTGGTTAAGGTTTCAGGGGGCTTGGACCCTGACACACAGTCTGATATGGCAGGCTTTGTGCAATTTGTGTCTGGGTCCTTTAAGGCTGCATACAATGTCCTGCAGCCCTTAGGCACCCTCTTTAATACCCATGTCCTAGTGCTAAAGTCCTGTGCCAATAGTAAAATAATTAGACAACCAGTACCTTGTAGTTCTAAAGCGGGCAAAAAGTATTGGGGTCATCTGTAAAGTCCAGTTTCCTACACATGACATGCGGTCATGGTGAGATTTCTGGCTAATGATGTCGGAATACAATGACACTGCAGAAAAGAAGGTTCGCTACTTGGGGAAATATGCATGGGCATGCGCATACTGTGTGGGAGGCAGACCGGGAAAGGGCTTAGCCATAGGCAAACCATAGGGCAGCAGCGACAGTGACACAAATTCTCAATTCGGAGGTCGAGTTGCAGTATGTCTGGATGACACTAGGAGGGTGTTTGTAGATCATTTTACAATATTGTATGCTTCCCGTCAACACCAAGTCGCCAACAGTATCATGAAGTATCTAGACAAAGTTATGTTGGCCTGTCTAAGTAATGCTCGGAGGCACTTTCTGCCATGTCCCATAAGTATGGGAGAAATTGCTAAAGCTATTAAAGAACTACCTAATGGAAAGGTGCCGGGATCGAATTGTCTCCCTGCTGAGCTTAATAAAATGTATATTGATCTGCTGGTGTCCCGTCTGCATGCTGTGTATATGGAAGCGCGTGAGAGAGTGGAATTCCAGATTCCATTCTCACGTTTTGTTGAGGAGGGTCCTTATTGCTTTGGCAGTTAAAAAATCATATTTGTAATGCTCTTGTAGTAAGCAGCTAATTAACAGAGTTAAAATGTCAACATGTTACTTGGCCAGATAGGTTTTGGGTTCATATTTTTGAAGTGGTACGTGGTGCTATTTGTAGTGGCCTCAATTTGCCTGCGGTATAGTGGTATTTTAGTTGAGTCACACAAAGTAACTATTGTGAATCTAAGTACAAGCTTATAGCGACTTTGGCTTAGACTTTATCAATGTAGGCCGTTAAGCTGGGGTGAAGGAGAAGAGGTAACAGCGTAGTGACTAATCTTCCACCTTTTTTAAACAGAACCCAAAAAGCAAAACTGTTTTTAGTAAGGTTAACCTCACTTCATCATTTGCAGTTTGTGATAAGAAGCAAAGCACTCCCCCAAGAAATGTGTTCATCATGAATCTACATGTTTTACAGCGAGAATCTTTTCAAGATTCACATGCTGTGCATTATTCTGCCATCTACCACTGTTTTGTAGACCTTTTTCTCTTTTGATTTTTTTTTGTTTGTTACCAGATATCACTCACATTAAAGGTAATTAGGACATTCAGTGTCCAAACCAGATTTAAGTAAAAGATTTAACTTGTATGACTAAAATGTCAAAATAAATTCACAAATGGAAGAAAAGCTTTAAAATTTTGCTAAAAGTAATCAGACTTAAAAAAGCTGCTGTATACTGATGTTTAGCCATAATTAGTTGCTTGAGGTGTACTGTTGAAGGAAGCAAGGCCCTCGCCATATAGGATTGCTTGCAAATGGCATGCAATACTTCAAGCCGCTGGGAGAAATAATGGCAGAGGAAAAGGTGTTAAAGAAAATTATGCCTCTATCCTTATGTGAGGTTCCTGTTTCCCCACCTGCCAGCCTAATTCCTCTTGAGCACTGAGTGAAAAGGTGTCTTTTGGAGGTCTGATAGGAGCATCCATGCCTACTTCTCACATGTAGAGCAGATAAATGCTGGTTTATTTTTGGGCAGTTGTCGATCTTTTTGTGAATCCGCTTTTCATTCTAGTTCAGCATTTAAAGCCAGCTGACACAGATGACAGGGTCCAGTTAAGATGTGACACACCCTTATGCTTGTCTGGCCCAGTCACCCAAATCGCCTGGTAGAATCACCACTTATCTCAACCAGGGGTTACATAATGAGCATGCTGTGTGATAGGCTTGCCCACCTCCCATCAGAAGCTAACACCTATTTTTGTAATAAATGCACAAGTGCTTTCTCACAAGACTCGATAGTGGCAGTCAAAATGCATTAAGGGCAACGCTTACAGGATATTCTGTTAATGCAAGAATATAGTAATGTTTTTATAGAAACTTCTAGCTGCAGATTCCGCACCTTTTGAATATTCCCCAGGCATGAGAGTGGATCCAGAAACTTTTCCATAGTACCCTGCGCACCAAAGGTTGGTGCTGTGCGGCTCCCCAGTGATGCTGTTCTGCTCCAGAAGGAACGTTTGTGGCCTATATAGGAGCCGCTCCCTTGTGCTGACATCAGTTCCTTTCTTTCTGCAACATCAGATGTGAATCCTGAGATTCTGTCATCTCTCAAAGACCTTTCTCTCCATAAATCAACAGGTTTTAAACCCTGTAAGGACTATCGCAGCAGATGTCTGTGACTGATCATTCCTCACCGGGTATACCTGTGATTACCAGCGGAGCCTTGTGTCCATGAACCTGAATATCATTGGGGAACACAAGGCAAAACGTTGTCATTAAGCACAAGACAACGCTGCATCTGGACAGCTCCAAGTCCCGCTCCAAATCCAAGGCTCTATCTCGGTCCAGCTCTGGGTCTTGAGTCGACTGAGCTGCTCTAGAGGCTGGTCTTTGGCAAGCTCCAAATCCTCCAGTGAGCACAAAAAACACACAAGAAGTCAAGTTGAAGTTACGCCCTTTCGTGCCAGTCACAGTGATAGTGTGTATGTGGTGCCAACCGTCTCGCTCCCGAAATCGGCTGACTTTCGAGCTGGTTCCACATCTGGTTCTGGCACATCCTGAGATTCTGGGGCTTCAGCCACTCCATGCCAGATTGAAGAATTCTGTGCAGCTATGAGGCTCCAGGTCTTCGAATCTCTGCTGACTCCCTCTCGGGTGCCTTTGGGTTTCAAGGAGCAAAGAGGCCATCTACCTGCACAACCATTTGGCGGGTTCATCCTTGGTGCCAGCTGGACCCTCCGAGCCACTTATGTCCTCGGCTCGAGTTCCCATGCTGCACTCTGCACTCATACCCATCCAGACCTGGGTACGTTGATGTCTACCTCTCTGCCAGCAGAGGAGGCCACAACAGTCTTTGACACTGAATCGACTCCAGTCCGACTGAATATGTGACTTGGTGTGGTGCGTGCCAGATCGACCCCATCAATGGCCAGTTGTCTGATGTCCTGTTTGTTCTCTGTCGCACATCATGACCTTGCTTTGGGGACTGTTAAAGGTTATCTTTCAACCTTTCTAAGATTGCCCAATTAGCCATGGTATTTAAATCGCTGTTTGTGATGAGGTTTTTAAAAGGGCTGCAGCATATGTTTCCCCCTTCTCCTTTTGGGTTGTCCCAGTGGGACCTCAATTTCCTCCTTGCTTTTTTTTTTTTTTTCTTTTTAGTTTTTTTTTTTTTTTTAGGTGTACCCATTCGAGCCGCTCCTCAGCTGTTCCCTATGACACCTCACCTGTTCCCTATGACACCTCACCATCAAAACTATGGGCCAGATGTAGGTAGGAAAATTTGATCGAGTCGTTGCGACTCGCAATTTCCGACTCGCTAAATGGTATCCAAGAAGAAAAAGCGACTTCAATTTGCGACTCGCAAATGAAGTTGCACCGCAGATTGCGAGTCCGCTTTTTGCGACCGCGCTAAAAACGAACACGCAATTTGTGAGTGGGTGTCGCAAATTGCGACTGTGCTGGAAATTGAATGCAGGTGCAGCAGAACACTCTGGAAAACACTTCCTGGCTGCTGATGATGACATCACAGCCAGGAAGTTTACAAATACACCTGGGAGGAGGGAGGACCACGCCCATTTTAAACTGTTGAACTGCAAACAGGAAGAACAGCAGCTACCATGGCAGAGACACCAAGAAAGCGCAAATTGAAATTTGCAGAAAAAGAGCTGGAGGTGCTGACTGAGGAATGCTGCCAGCACCATGAACAACTGTTTGGGAGGGCAGCCCTCAGTGTGCCAGAGGTGGAGATGAAAAGAATCTGGAGCGAAATACAGGACAAGGTGAACTCCATGGGTGTCAGCCACCGGAATATAGAAGAGTTGAAGAAACGGTGGTATGACCTGTGCTCCCGGACCAAGGAGAGGGTGGCAGAGCGGCTCCGGGAGACGAGGGGCACTGGAGGGGACCATCCACTATACCACCACCCACACCCCTGGAGGAAAGAGTGGAGGAGACCTTGGAGGCAGAGGCAGTGTGCGGGATGGGAGAGCTGGACACTTCAGAGCCAGGACCATCAACCGGTGAGTACCATGAGACCTGCATGTACACCCATATATGCCATACCCCCACCCACCTTGTACACAGCAGCATGCACAACCAAAATAGCTCCATTTCAGAGTAGCAACCACCTGCATGGTGCATTATGGGCAATGTAGTCAAGTAGGCAGTTGATAGGCAACATTTTATTAGGAAGTTGATAACAGATGGTAGATACTGACAGTGTGTTCCCTATGTCCCACAGGTCTCCCACACAACACCACTGCCAGCCAAAGCGTCCAGGGGCCACAGGTCAGCCACCAGCCTGCAGAGGAGTCAGGACCAGCCACCACAGGGATCTGCACCACCCACCCACACACAGTCCCCTCATGATGCACCAGTTGCCATACTGGTGAGTGAGCCAGAACCTGGTCCCAGCCACAGTGCCGCTGTAGATGACTCAGAGCCTCCTCTGCGTCGCAGGCGACGTGTAAATGTCCCTCCAGTGCTGCAGGCTGAGTCAGGGGACGCCTCCATGTCGGCCGCCGAGGCTGCACTCCTACGGGGTCAGCGCCTGCAGACACAGGAGATAAGGAGAATATCAGGGGCCATGCGGCGCATGGAGCAAAACCAGAACAGTGGGCTGCAGCTGGTACACACAGAGCTGCAACAACTCAATACCCATGTCGGCGACCTTGCACTCTCAATGAGACAACTGGTGGCAGAACTCATAACTGAGAGGGAGGGTGCAAGGCGCCGTGACAGGCAGTTAATGCACCGGCTGGACCGCATGTCTGCCTCCATCGTCAGGCTGGCAGTGAACACCACTGGCCTTTCCCGGTGCACGGTCAGCCTCCAGGTAGACATGGGCCACTTTGCCAGTGATGTGGCACGTGGACTGGGACGTCTCAGCCATGCCGTAGATATCATGGAGGCCCAACAGGTGGCTAGGGGCGCGGCTGACACGCCGCAGGACAGCGAGGAGGTCTCCACCGTCAGCGGTGTCTCAGCCAGTGACACCAGGGTGTTGCGCAGTGGTAGCGCAAGGCATGGCACTGCTGACACACCAGGAACCAGCCATGCTGGGCGAGGCCGGCGTAGAATGTGAACTCCGCACTGTCCTGGAGTAGAGGCACATGAGGTCAATGTGTCCTCATGCCAGGTGGACTAATACAGCCCCTGAACTGTAGTTAATGTATATCAGTGGTTCCCAACCTGTGGGCCGGGGACCCCTGGGGGTCCGCGAAGCCTCCTCAGTGGGTACGCGGCTGCTTAAAACATTTAATAATATTAGGTCCCAGCTATCAGTAATGACTCCTCGGGGGTCCCCGTGTTCCAATAATGATTCAGTGGGGGTCCCCGGGCTCCAGTATTGATAAAATGGGGGTCCACAGAAGTCAAAAGGTTGGGAACCACTGATGTATATAGTTTTTTTTGTGCACATTATTAAATCCCTTGTTTGTTACACTTCACACCTGGACACTCTGTGTGTGACATTAGTGAGTGTGGTGACAGCACATACCTTCCAAAGTATTGATTTGCAATGTGGTCCTGTCTCAGTCTGCCTTGATTTGCAATGCTTCTATCCCCATGATGGCGATGTGGTAGCTCTTGCTCTTCATCCTCCGAATCTGGGTCTTCTGGGGTGAGAGGTAGCCCACGTCTGGTGGCAATGTTGTGCAGGATAGCGCATGCGCCAACGATCTTGAAAGCTGTTATTGGGATATACTGGAGGGCACCTCCACTTCTGTGGAGGCATCTGAATCGTGCCTTCAGCAGTCCAAAGGTCCTCTCTATGATATTTTGGGTCCTCCTATGTGCACTGTTGTATCGCCTCTCTGTCTCATTGCTGGGTGTTAAGTACGGGGTAAGTATCCATGGTCGTAGTGCATATGCACTGTCACCTGTTTGGTACAAAATGTACAATGTTAGCTGGGCATAGATGGGCTCCACATTGACCTGTGTGTATGTCTGCATAGTGTATTCAGCTATACCTAGGAGGTATCCGTCTCCAAACTCCCCACGTTCTAGGCGTTGGTGTATCCCACTGTGCCTGAAAATGTAGGAGTCATGTGTGCTCCCTGGAAATTTGGCAACCATGTCAGTGATAACATAATGGGCGTCACATACCACCTGTATGTTCAGTGAGTGGGTACACTTCCTGTTGCAGAACAGATATTCCAGATTTGCAGGAGGGCAGATTTGTAAATGTGTCCCTTCCCCACACCCTATGACATGGGGGAAGTTAGCAATCCTGTAGAATTCCAACTTGTTGCTGTTGATTTCTGCCTCATTCCTGGGTAGGTATATGTATCTGGACATGTGTGTGAGTAAGGCATCTAGGAATGCTCTGAAGAACCGTGAGAGTGCACTTTGGGATACCCCACCTGCCACAGCAATGACCCCCTGATAGCTACCCGAGGCCAAGAGGTGCAGTGAGCATAGCACTTGCACATGCGTAGGGATGGCGCAGCCGCGCACAGTCTGGCGTTGAAGCTGCAGATTGAGTAAATCTATTAAATCTAGTATTGCTGCACTGCTAAGTCTGTATGTACCATAAATCTCCTCCTCAGTTTGTTGGAAAAGTGTCTGCCTGGTTCTGTATATCTTTTCCTGTCTCTGGCTCCTCCTCCTCCTCCTCTGCTGTGCGGCGTGGGCTCTCCTCCTCATTGCTATCACATATATCTCCGCCATCTTGATTAACCCAGGTGCCTTCTGGGTCTCCTTTTATACTTTGGTTCTGGTTACCACCTGCTCTGAGTTAGTGGTAAATTAGAAGTGCAAAATGGGCTTTTTGCGACTAGTCGCAATTTGCGAGTGGCTATTGCATTTGGTTTGCGACTCGCCAATAGCGACTTCCTATTTGCGGGTCGCAAAATGGGGTCGCTATTTTTGCGAGTCGGTAATGGCTCGCGTCGCATTTTGCGAGTCGGAAATGGGATTTTTGCATCCCGTTTCCAATTTTGCGGGGTCGCAAATTGCAATTCGGACAATTTGCGACTCGCAAAAGTTTGCTACATCTGGCCCTTTATTTCTAATTGCCATCAACTCCAGTGTGTGAGTGAGCTTCAGGCTCAGTGTGTCCATCCACTATACACCACCTTCTTCCCTTATAAGCTCTTTCTGCAAACTCGGGCATCCTTTCTACTAAAAGTTATGATACCATTCCACTTCAAGCCAAGCCATCACCCTACTGACGTTATATGCCACATCCCTCTAAGGAGTAGTAGATACTCCATTTTTTGGACCCCCAAAGAGCATTCAGCTTCTACATTGTTTGTACTAAAGATCAAGGCTATGTAGAAACGTATTATCTTGTGCTGGATTATGCTCTTTATTAAGATCTGCTACGCATTGGCAAAGAGGCAACCCGATGAAGGGCTGTGCGCCTATTCCACCAGGGCCAAGCTGCTACCACTGCATTGGCATGCAGGGTCCCTGTCCTAGGCAGCTACTGGGGTGTTTTCCTATATGTTCACCAACTACTGTTGTCTGGACATCAAAGTCCGCTGAGAAGTGCGCTTTGCCTACTTGGTTCTGCAGGACTTTCTCTGGTTTGAGTCCATTCACAGCCCAACTCCTAATAGGTACTGGTGTGGTATATATTCAAAAGCTGAGGAATCTGCTGTTAGAAGTCTCTATCAAAAGAAATAATTATTTACCTTTGGTAAAATCTTTTCTGGTAGAAATTCTACTGCATATTCCTCCCTGACCCACCCATCCTCCCCATTCTGTGATTGGACTCTACCCATTAATATGATCCCAAGTCAAGGAATCAGCACGCAGGCTAGGTTTTTTTTTTTTTTTTTTTTTTCTTTTTGCTTTTGAGGCTCCACATCAAGGGGTGCAAACTGTCTCAAAAGCAACATGACATCAGCATGCTGGATTGGCACCTACATAGACCCCTCATGTCCCTTCTGGCGCGGAACAACATAAGTGCACAGCCGCACAGTGCCACCTTCGGGCACACCGAGCTGTGGAAAAGTTTCCAGATTCAGTCTGACACTTTGGGGATATTCAAAAGGTGAGGAATCTGCAAATATGCATAATCACAACCAGAAAAAGTGTTACCGAAGGTAAGTAACTTGTTCATCTGTATTTACACACAGGTCTTTGAGGGCAAGAATTAAAATGAGATAGGACAGTGCTTTTTCAAAATGCATACTTGGGTACAACAGTCTTGACAAGGAATGTGTCCAGCATGTTTCTGCTAATTATGCTATATAGTGCCTTTATCTGCTACTTTGACTTGAGTGACAAATAAAATCCCTTGCCACTCAACTTCTAGATGAAATGCACAGACTGAATATTCTGTTGTATGCAAATGATAATCTCACCCCAGTGTACATCTGTGAAAGCCTCTCAAGGTCTTTTTTTACCCTTATTATTTCACTGAAGAGATGCAGGGTGCAACGTTCCCAATATGAATTTAGGCTTACGGTGTCTGTGTCTTTCCTTCTGCAACTGGACTTTATCTCAAAAGGGATTAGGACCTGTGCAAAAGATGCAGATGCAGGGACCCAAAATCCAAATTATGTTTGTATATTTATCCAGCAGGCTGAAACCTCAGCTACTGAGTTTCCAGTACAAAATAAAAATAATGGTCTGCTAAAATTACCCATGCCATAATATCGACATTGACCCACCACTACTAACATATGGTTATATTGCAAGTCTGTGTCTGCTTCTCTTGGCTGGTACCATCCAGTCACTTATACAGTTAAGCTGTCCTATGCTCTTAGAAGTGTCAGCATCAAGACTTCTTGTAGGGTTCTCAGATTTGAGACCCATCTTGAGGGGCAGAGTAGCAACATAGGAGAGCGACCGCCTCTCTACACTAGTTTTCTAGCCTCATTGGTGTATAAAGTAATGGTGAAGTTGTGGAGTTACCTTCCTCCTCATGGCCAAGCAGAGTAGCCAGAGCCAAGCAAAATATCTGCAGTATTTAAAGGTTCACATACTCCTGACAAGTGAATCCAAGAGTCACAAGTTAGACCAGTTTGGGCTCAGCCAAGTGATATATCAAAGCTTCGCATCAGTTCCTGTTGGGAAGGGACCAGAAGCAACACATGTGAGGCAGACCTACTTTGCATAGTGGAATCATCTGCCAACCTCCACTACCAAGTACTCATTTTCTGGCTGGTATCACCAAAACAGACAGATGGCACTACCAAATATTGTTATCATTTTGTTTGTAGATTCTAAATTCACATAGACCAAAATCCCCTTGATTCTGCCAACCTCCTCATCCCTTCCTCCAGTGCAAGTCAGCTCAGTTTTTCCAAGCAGCTCAGAAGACTTGCATTTATCAATCAAGATAAGATAAAACTAACCATTCTTCCAATCACGCCCATCAAACCAGAATCTGGTACTTTGATTCATCTAAGAAAAGGTTTCATGTGCCCTGCCTGTGGATTTCTTCTTCTCATGCTTGCCGTGTCATATAGAAAGAAGTACATCTACCTATATTTATCAATATACATATACAACTTCTCTCTGTGCCGCCTCGTTTAGCAGTGCCCTTGTTTTCTCTGCTCCCCTCCCTTCTTGTAAGGCAGTTTTTCCAATTTTGACATGATTGGAGTAAAGCTTTCTATGGGGTGGTCCTTTCTCAGCTGACCCTTGCAAGGCCCACTGAGTTCCTGTTAGTTCTGTCCTGAAATTTGCTTGTGTGCGCCAAAGCATGGACTGCATCTACTAACAAGTAATCGCACTTGATTGATCTGGGGATGCCAACTAAAGAGAAAACTCTGGATTCACTCTCCAAACGTCACAGCATTAAATTAAATACCACCCATGCAGAGCCAAGAAGTATCAGAATATTTTTCCAGTCTCTGCAAAATATTACGCCAGGTGTCCCCAACGAGTAGCTTGTGAACTACCAGTAGATCTCCAGCTCCTTGTGAGTAGCTCTCCTGTGTGCAGCACAGCCTACTGCTGTGTAAGCTTTTGCTTATGTATGCCTTAAAAAGCATATATTCAAAATGAAAACAAGTGCATTTTCAGTACTCCTAAAGTGTTGTTTGGAGAAAAATGGTTTAATCTTAAATGTGTATTTAAATCTATTATTTGAGTTGAAGAGATTTATTATTCACATTATTACTCTGGTGCCAGGGGTGTGCAGCTATGGCTGTTATGTATTACCTATTTAGAGGCATTCAGCCCTGCCAAACGGTCTGATGTGATCACTGCTTGCTGGCAGTCTTGGATGGGGTGGTCACTACTTCATCACTAATATTAGTAGTTCATGACAATTTTTATTGAACATAAGGAACACCTGTTACAGAAAAGGTTGGAGACACCTGTATGACAGTTTTTGGATTTGTAAAATACCACCAAGGCCCACTTGAAATAAAATAAATGCAACTTCTGAGCTGTGTTTCACTCAATCCAAAGCTCATTGAGTGTGTCTAGCTTTGTTCATCCAGTAGCAGGTCATCTAGTGCAAGAATAGAACATTCACTGATGTAATTTATTTGAGGCTGGTGTAGCTCCTGTGTTGGCATTATCTGTTTGTATTGGTCTGAGGTCAACTTTCAAGTTCTGTGGCCCTCATCTGTATAAAGGGACTGATTGCATCTGAATATTAGAGGCCTTAGCTCTCCACTCTTTCTCTGAATGGTCCAGTGAAGTGGTGGCTGGTGCACCACATCTATCCACCATGTCCGCTTACACAGGTAGTTGGACAAAGTTTAGTGATTTCACATTCTGAAAAATATTCACTCTTTAGTAGATAATGTCTCTAGGGTTCTAGAGTTTACCCTGCCCATGCACACATCTTTCCAGTGCCTGTGAGATCCCAATTGAATATTGGGAGGCTGTATCCAAACTGGTTTTCTCAGAGGTGAGACATCCTGTGTTAGATAGATTGAGTTGGAGGGGAGGAATTCACTCAGGAACAAAACCAAGGTAATTTCTAACTTAACATGCTATATTAGGTCCCTCGGATCATAAGCATAGGAGACAACTGAGGCTCCTGGTTTTGGCCTGAACTGGTACTTCCACTCAACGGAGTAGTGAATCTCTACTGGTGAAAGGTTAGCCCTAGAAGTTTTGGTTGCACTCTCTCAACAAGGTTTCTTGTTGACTGGCATTGGGTGGCAGAATTGATGAAAGTTTTAATGAAAACCATCTGCTCCCTTCTAAAGATTATGTAAGCACTTCTTGTCCCAGGTAGTGGCAGTTTAGTTGTCCAAAGGGTCACCAAGATTAGGTTTTGACCAAGTATAGGAGTCAATCATTCTTCGCAGGTAGACTCGCATCCAACATGGGTGTGTTTCACTATGATATAGTGGAAGGATGCAGTGTTAAAGGTACCATTACTAATTTGCTAAAGCCCGTTGGGTGTTTAATATAAATTAGGCTTGGGATAAATGCAAAAGAAGGATTTCATTGGCATTCAGCACAAAATGATAACCCAAGAGTGACTGATCTTATTGGCGGCCTGAGTACCTAATGGAAATTCAAAAACCCTGTGAAAGCAGTCCCACTACCCGAGACTTGCTCTGTTTATTGACCCTAAAAATGTAAATCATCTGTTGAAACAGTTGAATGCTGCCATAGGGGCAATCAGTCAAGCATACCTACTACGTAAACAGTTAAGTTTAGCTAAATAAAACATGCATTTGTGTACATCCAATAACTTTGTGGTCGTTGTTCGCAACACTGTTTGATGGCCCAGAGCATAACTGTCCACTTGAGAAGACAAGGGTTTAGGGCAAAGTGGAGACACTAAAATGAAACAAAAAAGGGGATGTTCTTAGTGAGTCATCAGATTGACTCTTAGACCCATCTTAAGAGACATATTTTCATGGCAGTCACTGACATAAATACCAACGCTGCTTAGTGCTGTATAACGAGTCAGGTCAGTGAGCCTTATGATGCTGAAAAAGTAGATTTCCTCCTCTCTTGTTGCCAAAAAAGGGATACTGGGAAGTGTGTTGACAAATTGCCAAACAGGTAAGTGACCCATGTTGCACAAAGACTTGCTTGCACTGTCAAATATTTTGCAGCCACTTCAGCATTTCTTCCAAACAAGTTTTTTTAAATTTATTTTTTACCCTTTAATTTCCAGTTTTTCTGAAGCATTTGTTGGACACTTTTCCACCTATGCCACTTTCTGGGACATAATCTTTACTTTGTGTGTGCAGCTATATTATTCTTTTAACACATAGCATTATTGCCTTTTATGCTGCCTTATGTTGCAGATGGTGTTTATAACAGCCATCAATCTAGATAAAAGAATTGGATAACTAATCTCTAGTAGTGAAGCCTTCGTGCACATTTTTCTGTGAAACGGTTTTGAGAGCTTGGTGGGCCTGTTTCAGAGTTATATCTGTCTCAAAATATTGTCTTCAGTTTTTCCGCATCCCTTTGTATGAGGAAGGAATATTTGCAGACCTGGTCTTTAGAGGGCTGTGAGTTTCTGTGTTGTTCATTCATATGTTTACAAGATTGATGACTGTTTCTTTGTTTATTTCTCTGGAGTATAGACTAGCAAAGTTGCTACAGATCAAAAGTAGTCCCAATGGTCTGTTCTCTCCTTCAAAATGTTATATAAAGTGAATGACCAGGACCAACATAAAGCTATCCAAGCTCACTTTGAGAGGCAGCTGCTTGGGGTTCTGTTTATACCTTTATAGAGCATTACTGCCTAAAGGCTGATGCATGGAGTGGGGCTTGTTTGGGTAAGCTTTTATGCAGCATTTTCTGTAGTATTGGTTTTCATAGTTCTTCCCGCAACTTTGTCTTGTAGAACAAGATTCATTCTTTTTTTGATTATGTTCTTGGTTCTCTCTGACTCACACCCATCTATGGAGCAGGAACATGAGGCAGATCTGTCATTTGCACTGACGTCACCTTTATGAAAGTGGAACATTAGTTATGCAGTAATGCCCCAGCGTATTCATGGCTCTTGATGCATTACCACCTAGTACCAGTTGTATGTATTACTGATCATTGTCAGCCTTTAACGTAGATTTACTTGTAGATGAGGCATTGGTGGGAGAATAAGTATCCATCAAACAAGACTTATTAAAGATAAGTTAAATTTTTGAAGTTCATTCATCCGACTTAGTTGCAGTATTCACTGATATCACCTTTTGGTTATCATCTTTGGTCTACTATTGCACTTATTGTGAATGCTTTGACAAGAAATTGATGGGGAAAAGGGTGTACCCAAGGAGGTTTTTTTTTTGGTTTGTCTTATTTTACCGTTGCTCTTTTTGCAAATCTAATCTAAGCAGATTGACATAGAATCTTTCATTGCAAATACAAAGCACACAATCAGATTATACGCTTTATGTAGTAAACTGAATTATAAGCTTTTCTAATTAATGTGATCTGTTAGGGTGTTAAATTATTTCTACACTGCCTTCTGTCCCTGTCAGTCATGTCTTCCTTGTCCACTGTGCTTTTAATTGAGCACAGCACTGCTCCCTCTCGTATACATTGGCTTCCTGCCGTCTCTAATATCACATGCTGAGGATCTTCCGCACTGCCTTTGGCTTTTCAGATTAATTCCTTGCTTTCTCATCTTTCTTTAATTTATTTTTACTTTATTTGTGTTCCTCTTTTAAGCGAAAGCATGACACCTCTCTGCTTCCACCCTGATATTTGTAGGCAAGCATGAGCTCTGGTCCTCTATGTTTCTGGATTCACACCTTCTTGTGTATTCTCTGTATTTGGCAAATTAGCGTAATTGACCCAGTTTTGCATGTTTTAGTGGAAGGTAATGATAAATAAATAGAATGTATTTTGACTTTTGTTTAGCTAAAACATTTTTTATTCCCACTTCCTTCAACTAACCACTGTACAGAACCCACACCGTTTCTAGGTGTGCTGTGACTAATTTTTGTGCTGCAAACTGAACAAATGTTGGTTTGAATCTTAAATACAGAGAATGCATTTAAAATATCATACTGTTAATATGTACATATGTGTGCCACTAACATACGACTCGCCTTTTTCCCCTGAAGGGCTCATGGTGACGCTCAGCATGGCAGGAAAGCATTACATCGAGCAGTACAGTGTACAACAGACTACCCCGAACATGTGTGTGATATGCTCCTTATGCTGGAGAGGATTGAGGGTATGATGCTCTAACAATGAAAATGAAGCAAAATGAATGGACCTAATGATACAGTTTATATTGCAACCATGAAATGGGCTGAGTCAATGTATTCATATTTTGATGTTCTTGCTCTTCTATATGAATTCCCCTGTACTTTGTATGTTTTGTAAGAAGGATTTTATTTCTTCTTCTGTAAGTGAATTATGGTCCGACCTATCACTGAGCTGGTTGTAAACTAGTATTGGCAAATTGCACCCCCCTAGGAATGGAGTCCTGTAAGGGATAGTAGACCCTCCATTCATGCATTATAATTTCCTCAGTGTTAATATGTTTTCAAAGCCACTAATGTCCATAAAAGAAGAGAAGATGTTTCAAAATAATATTTACTTTGAGAGAAGGACATCAGGGGGTGCGTGCTATGATACGCTGGACCACTGTCTACTCCCCATGAGTCTATCCGATTGGGGCAGCGTCCCCTTTACAAATCAGTTACCTTCCCATATCTGGTGTTGGTAACTGATCAGTGGTTTGTGACTCCAATTTAAGTCATAAAGCATTAATACATACAATTATGGTTCTCGAATAGGAGTGTCCTTTTCATACCCCTCCAATTTGTGATTTGTAATAGGCTGCAAAAGCCCTTTTGCAAGATAGAAAATGGCATTGTGTCATTG
Source organism: Pleurodeles waltl (assembly GCF_031143425.1). Taxonomy (NCBI): domain Eukaryota; kingdom Metazoa; phylum Chordata; class Amphibia; order Caudata; family Salamandridae; genus Pleurodeles; species Pleurodeles waltl. The sequence continues at coordinate 884,578,153 of NC_090450.1, forward strand.
ATCATGTGTTTTGTAGATGCAACAGTGGGATTTTGCAAATTGTAGGCTTTATGACTTTGAACGACTTTGTTCATAGTTTCAGCATGAATACATCCTGTGATTGTCTTTGTGCTTAGAAATATTTTGATAATACAGATGTCGAAAAATAATAAAGCAGTTACCAGACCTGCAGGTCAAGTGACTGGAATAATCTACTCAACCTAACTGAAATACTCTTGACCCATAAACTAGTCTTAAATTGTTTGATCCTCTGCAAATATTTTATTTCACTGATTTGCATTTTTCTTCATTATCACATATGAAACCATCCTAAAATATGTGAGTTTAACATGCCTGCTGAACAAAAACTAATTTGATTGATTTATTAGACTGAACGTTTGCACCATGTATAATACAAATCTGGCCCACATATCGGGTATTCATGACCCCTGACTTGCCTCTTTGGTCATTAACAGCATTTACATCAAGACAGAGGCAGGAATGTTTTTTATTTCAGGTGAAAAACTCACATTTAAGAAATATATTACCGAAGCATGATGTGATAGCCCACTGTAATTTACAGATAGCACATTTTCCATTGAAGTGACCGCAAAATGTCCCACTTTTATATAAAACTATATAGCGTACAAACAATAATGTTAGGAAATCGGGTTTTTGCAAACATATATCATTTGCACGTCACCGAGTAAAGTGTCCTGGATTGTTTTAATCCTATTCTAATCTTTCTGTCAACTTCCTGAATTATAAAAAACTGCTTTCCTAATTGGTGATGTATTTTGAAATATTTTTACTGTTCATTAACAAGCTATTTAAATGTTAAATGTTCAGAGGAAAAAAACTGACAGCCTTTCATTTCCAAGCACATTTGTCATATAGTGCACTTACAAAATCCTCTAACTTTGCAGTCAAGGAAATAAAACTAAACACCAGTCTCTCTGATAAAATGAGCAGCTATTTGTAAGAAAACATAAGCTGACATGTGACCTCTGTCTTTGAACGCACAGCAAATACGACAAAACAAGATTTAAAGGCATCTTTATTGCTCATTCACTTTCTTAATGAACATGACACCTGTTCTTTTTCAGCTCCAGCTCTCTCGCCAGAATGGGCAGTTGGCCCTAAAAATAGCTTGCTCTGAAAAGAAAGACTTGTTAAGGCCTGGATTAGAAGAATTAGTATTTTCATCTGCTGTTTCTGATGGATACTTCTAACTGCTGATTCTTTGCCCCAGAATACTCCTAAGGCTTCAGGCTGAATCTGGAAAGTGCACTGGCTCTGTACCACCCTGGAAGCGACAGTTGAGCCAATATCAACCCCACAGCTGCACACATGTACATGCTTTTTTTCTGTGCCTACTGACGCATATCTCTAGCTCTGCTCTCACCTTCACATGCATTACAAAGATTTCTAAAACCAATATGCTTGGGAACAATGCTGCCCCCAAACTCAACAATAGCCTTCTAGCCATGCTGGTTGCGGAAGACGAAGCTTTTTCGCTGAACATAATAAGTAGTTAAGATCCCTGATGCAATTCCTGCTTTTGCGCCAGGTCACGAGTGTGGTCTTCCTCCCTGGGCTGTTCTAGCAAGAGGTTTCATCTTGTGGTCCATGTCCACAGTAAGTCCAAATCAAAGATTAAATACAAACATAAAAAAAGCAAAGCGAGGCAGGACCCCATCATTTCACTTGCAAGCGCGCCTTGCCCTTAGTAAGTAAACTTACAAGTGGACACGTATAGGTCGATGAATCTTTTGAATCGCACAGGGTATCCTAGTTAAGTATAGTGAGTAAAAGACATCTATAAAAAAATCAATCTAATCTACTTAAATTACCATGAACTAATCTAATCAGAAAACCACCATCACTCATATGGAAGTTAGTTTGTTTATTCCCTATTAATTACAATTCTAATTAAAACTTTTATTCAGCAATATCATGCTTTCCAAACTTTATTGGTAACCTAAGCAATTAATTCTCAGCACTTTATTAATATGCAACCAACATCAAGTAAATACATAGCAATTCATAATCAGTTAAATAATTCAGCAATATAAGTCAGTCAGTCTAAGTCACCCTAAGTCGCCCTTCTCAGTCTACTATTTCCAATTAGCATCAACATGTGTTTCTTCATGCAAAAACAATTAAGTCAAAAATCATTAATTTGGAAAAATCTAACAAGAAGAGAAAACAGTTAAAACAGCGCGGTTGGTACCTAGAAAGGAAAAGCATTCATTAGTCAATCAGGTTATAGCTACCTATCCAAGATAGATCAGCAACTAGTCAGTCTTTGTCTCCAGGTCATCAGTAAGGCTCGGGCTCACAGGAAGCAAGCCCAAGTTTCAGCACTTCGGACAGCGTCTCCCGACGTCATCAACTTTCGCCTCACCATTCTGATTTTCCCCCTCATGTCATTGCTTTTTATCAGGGTCTCTCAGTCCGTCCCACAATTTACCCATTGGTCAACCTTATCAGGGGTTATGATTCTAACCTATAGTTTTTGTTTACCACTTGTCTACGTTAATTTGAGAGTCAAGTTCCATTAACATGCTTTGTCCTGTTGTCGATGAGTACATCATCCGGTTCTTCGGTTAACAAAATTGTCGCTCCCAGCTCTTAGTCTGTAGCTCCATTGTTCAAGTCCTGGGAAAGTACATTTAGCCTACTCTACACATAATTGTATCAATTTGTTCTGATCGTCTCCTGTCCGCTGGTGAGTTTGCAGATTTTTCTAGCAGTGTTTCATGGTGAACTCTGTACAGTTCAAGGTCTCTTTTCTCCAGTTCCAGTCTGCGGCAGCTCATTGCGTCTCCACGTTTAAACAAGCAAGGCCCAGTGCCGACTAGGCCTCTGGTATAGCTAATTTAAGGATATGACGCATCATAACATAAATTTATGTTCGATGGCATGTGTAGCTGCAGATACACATGCTGTGCATTATCCTGCCATCTATTGTTGGGCTTGGAGTGTTACAAGTTGTTTTTCTTCGAAGAAGTCTTTTCGAGTCACGAGACCGAGGGACTGCTCCCTTTCGGCTCCATTGCGCATGGGCGTCGACTCCATCTTAGATTGTTTTCTTTCCGCCATCGGGTTCGGACGTGTTCCTCTACGCTCCGTGTTTCGGTTCGGAAAAGATAGTTATACATCGGAAAATTTGACGGTATTGTTTGCGCTCGGTACCGGGTTAGTGCTAGCACATCGACACCAAAGAAAGAAAAGTTCCGGCAGCCCTTTGGGGTTTCCACGCCTTGGTGGGGCCTGGTCGGCCCGACTGCGTCCATCTTCAACACTCATGGACCAGACCCCCTTCCGCTTCTGCCCCAACTGCACGCAAAAGAATCCTTATACAGTCCAACACTTGGTCTATAATCTGTGTTTGTCCCCCGAACACAAAGATGATACTTGTGAGGCCTGTCGGGTATTTCGATCCAAGAAGACACTGCGGGATCGTAGAGCTCGAAGACTCCAGATGGCGTCGACACCGGCCGGACACACCGACGCCGAAGAAGGGGAGACAATCTCCAACAACCAAATAAGGTCAGCCATGGACTCAGCGGACACAGCGGCCAGAACAGTAAACACGGCGGTAACCATTCGGAGACACGCATGGCTACGAACCTCCGGATTTAAGCCCGAAATTCAGCAAGCAGTGCTAAATATGCCATTCAATAAACGACAACTATTTGGGCCGGAGGTGGATACAGCGATAGACAAACTGAAGAAAGACACTGACACGGCCAAAGCCATGGGCACGCTCTACTCCCCACAGAGCAGAGGCACTTTTAGGAAGCTGCACTTTAGAGGGGGGTTTCAGGCCCAGACCACGGAGCCTTCCACCTCACAAGTCAGACCCACATATCAGGGCCAATATCAAAGAGGGGGTTTTCGAGGGCAATATAAGGGTGGACAGTTCCCTAAAACAAGAGGGAAATTCCAGAGCCCAAAAACCACACAAACTAAACAGTGACTTCAACAACACAAACCCCCACCACACAACACCAGTGGGGGGGGGGGAACTCACAAATTATTACCACAACTGGGAACACATAACTACGGACGCGTGGGTCCTAGCCATTATCCAACATGGTTATTGCATAGAATTCCTACATTTGCCACCGGATGTGCCTCCAAGAGCACACAACATGTCCAAACAACACTTAGATCTGTTACAACTAGAAGTCCAAGCATTGTTACAAAAAGAAGCAATAGAACTAGTACCCAACCATCAAAAAGGAACAGGGGTTTACTCCCCGTATTTCCTAATTCCAAAAAAAGACAAAACACTGAGACCCATATTAGACCTCCGAACAATCTTTACATCAAATCAAATCACTTTCACATGGTGACACTTCAAGACGTGATTCCCTTACTCAAACAGGACTACATGTCAACATTAGATCTCAAGGATGCTTATTTCCACATACCCATACATCCTTCCCATAGGAAATACTTGAGGTTTGTAATCCAAGGCGTTCATTACTAATTCAAAGTGTTACCCTTCGGCATAACAACAACCCCAAGAGTATTCACAAAATGCCTTGCAGTAGTAGCTGCTCACATCAGGAGGCAACACATGCACGTATTCCCTTACTTAGACGTTTGGTTAATAAAAACCATCACTCAGCAACTGTGTCTTCTACACACAAAATACGTCATAGAAACTCTTCACAAACTAGGGTTCTCTATAAACTACCACAAATCACATCTACAACCGTGTCAAATACAATAGTACTTAGGAGCAACAATCAACACACAAAAAGGGATTGCCACTCCAAGTCCACAAAAGGTACAAGCCTTCCAAAATGTAATACTAAACATGCACCCAAACCAACACTATCAAGTGAGGTTTGTAATGAAAGTCCTAGGCATGATGTCTTCATGCATAGCCATGTCCCAAACGCAAGACTACACATGCGTCCCTTACAACAATGCAAGCACAGGGTCAACTTCAAGATCTATTGTTGATAGACCGCCAAACACACTCCTCGCTTCAATGGTGGAATCCTATAAATTTAAACCAAGGACGGCCATTCCAAGACCCAGTGCCTCAATACGTGATCACAACAGATGCTTCCATGATAGGGTGGGGAGCACACCTCAAACAGCACAGTATACAGGGACAATGGGACGTTCAACAAAGGCAACTGCATATAAATCATCTAGAGCTGTTAGCAGTGTTTCTAGCATTGGAAGCATTTCAACCGCTAATAGCCCACAAACACATTCTTGTCAAAACAGACAACATGACAACAATGTACTACCTAAACAAACAGGAAGGGACACACTCATCACAACTGTGTCTCTTGGCACAAAAGATTTGGCATTGGGCGATTCACATTCGCTTAATAGCACAGTACATCCCAGGGATTCAAAACCAGTTAGCCGACAATCTCAGTCGAGATCACCAACAAACACACGAATGGGAAATTCATCCCCAGATACTACAAACTTACTTTCTACACTGGGGAATACCAGAAATAGACCTATTCGCAACAAAAGAAAATGCAAAATGCCAAAACTTCGTGTCCAGGTATCCACACCCTCAGTCCAAGGGCAATGCGTAATGGATGAGTTGGTCAGGGATATTTGCCCCTCTCCCACTCCTTCCTTATCTTGTAAACAAATTGAGTCAAAACAGACTGAAACTAATACTGATAGCACCAACCTGGGCTCGCCAACCATAGTACACAACACTACTAGACCTGTCAGTAGTACCTCATATCAAACTACCAAACAGACCAGATCTGTTAATTCAACGCAAGCAACAGATCAGACACCCGAATCCAGCATCGCTCAATCTAGCAATCTGGCTCCTGAAGTCTTAGAATTTGGACATTTAGACCTTACACAAGAATGTATGGAGGTCATTAAGCAAGCTAGAAAACCTACTACAAGACATTGTTACGCTAACAAATGGAAAAGATTTGTTTATTATTGCCATCATAATCAAATCCAACCACTACACGCTTCTGCGAAAAACATCTCAAGCTATTTATTACACTTACAAAAATCAAACCTAGCTTTTTCGTCTATCAAAATATATCTCACAGCAATATCTGCCTATCTGCAGATTACACATTCAGCATCACTCTTTAGAATCCCAGTCATCAAAGCATTTATGGAGGGTCTAAAGAGAATCATACCCCCAAGAACACCACCAGTTCCCTCGTGGAACCTCAATATTGTATTAACACGACTCATGGGTCCACCATTTGAACCCATGCACTCTTGTGAAATGCAATACTTAACCTGGAAAGTAGCCTTCCTAATAGCTATCACATCTCTTAGAAGGGTAAGTGAAATTCAAGCATTCACTATACAAGAACCCTTTATACAAATACATAAACAGAAAGTGGTTCTCCGGACACATCCAAAGTTCTTACCAAAAGTTATATCACCGTTTCACCTAAACCAAACAGTGGAACTCCCAGTCTTTTTTCCACAACCAGACTCAGTAGCCGAAAGAGCCTTACATACGCTAGACATCAAAAGAGCATTCATGTATTACATTGATAGAACAAAACAATTTTGCAAGACAAAACAATTGTTTGTAGCCTTTCAAAAACCTCATGCAGGAAATCCAATATCCAAACAAGGCATTGCCAGATGGATAGTGAAATGTATTCAGACCTGCTATATTAAAGCAAAAAGAGATCTGCCTATTACGCCAAAGGCGCACTCCACTAGGAAGAAAGGCGCCACAATGGCCTTTCTAGGAAATATACCTATGACAGAAATCTGTAAGGCAGCCACATGGTCTACGCCTCATACATTCACAAAACATTACTGTGTAGATGTGTTAACAGCACAACAAGCCACAGTAGGACAGGCTGTATTACGAACAATATTTCAAACAACTTCAACTCCTACAAGCTAAACCACCGCTTTTGGGGAGATAACTGCTTACTAGTCTATGCACAGCATGTGTATCTGCAGCTACACATGCCATAGAACGGAAAATGTCACTTACCCAGTGTACATCTGTTCGTGGAATGAGACGCTGCAGATTCACATGCGCCCTCCCGCCTCCCTGGGAGCCTGTAGCCGTTATAAGTTGATGAAACTTGTACATTTGTAAATTTGTAGATATATACTATTTTATATACACATTATGTACATACAGACTCACTCCATTTCATGGGCACCTTTACTATATACACAACTCCTACCTCACCCTCTGCGGGGAAAACAATCTAAGATGGAGTCGACGCCCATGCGCAATGGAGCCGAAAGGGAGGAGTCCCTCGGTTTCGAAAAGACTTCTTCGAAGAAAAACAACTTGTAACACTCAGAGCCCAACACTAGATGGCAGGATAATGCACAGCATGTGAATCTGCAGTGTCTCATGCCACGAACATATGTACACTGGGTAAGTGACATTTTCCATCTCTCATTATAGCACATTAGTACAATTATTAAAAATTCACATTATTTAGTACTGTTAACACAGATGGTGACCTCTACCCGTGGGCACATTTTGCACATTACACGTTACTTTCAATTACTGTTAATCAAATATAAAATGTTCTCATCAGTAAATATATGCAACTCATTATCATATTCTCATATTAGCATATCAGCTGCAACACACTCTATGTCCAAGGACAATGCACGAGTATGTCACAATATTAGTTGGTCTCCTCCAGGTTCCTCGAGTACAAATCATATTTCCTAGCTGTAGCAGTTTGAAGCCTTCAAAGAAACCATGCTGCACACTGTCAACACTTTACCAGCTCCCTCTAGCTTGCTTATAGGACCCAAGGATCTACGAGGACCTCCAGTTGGTTTATCAGTGGCAGGCCCTTCAACACCTGCTGACTCCTTAGGACCTGCTTTGGAGCCAGTAACCACTCCGGTTCTGACACCTACACCAGCCCCTGGATCTGCACCAGGCCTCCCTGTTTCTGGTGCTGGAAGTGGATCTGATTGTGGTCCTGATATCTGACCCCAAACCGGCTTCATACCGATCAAACCCCATGTGTGCTACAAAATTACTGAAGCAGAGAAAATCATCATACAAACTGATTCTGCATTGATGTTTCTACCGGAGGCTCCATTATCTTTCAGATCGGACTCCGAACAAGGTACACCACCAAAGGAAGATGATGATGGTGGGGATGGTTATCTTACTCTCATTATGATGAGTTGTAAATGGAATTAAAGGTTGCCAGTGGGCTTTATACCTTCTGTGAAAGCGTGTTGGACTCATCACTTGGGCCACTGACTGAAATGAGTGGGTCATTTGCTGTTGTGGTCTGATGGACAGTTGAGGTCCTGGACTTGTGGCTGCTGTCTGTCAAGACCAAGACTGGTGTCCATACAGAAATTCTACAGCCTCAGTCTGAAGTGTCTAAGCCCTTGGTCCCTTTCAACAAGGTCCTCATTGACAAATTTGATGTGCACCGGGTAAAAGCCCTATTCCTGCCTTCCAATCTCACAGACCAGCACCTGACAGTGGTTTTCTCACTAAACAAACCTCCTACCAAGCTAGAGAGCTTGGTAGTTCAGGCTTCAACTATTAAAGTTAACCCATATTCTTTCCTCACAACTCCTCTGGATAGGCTGTTCAAGAGGATTGAAACATTTGGAAAATAAATGTTCTCTTTGGCCAGCTTTGCACCGCTGTCTGGCTATGTAATCTATTTGCTGGGCTGCTATAGGCATGCCCTCTGGGACATGGCTATCAAGATCATGCAGACAGTCCGGAAAGACCGTAGGTCCTCTCTGGCTCAAGCAATTCTTAATGGAGAGTACACGGTCAAATATGTGATTTGTGCTGCCCTGTATGCTATGAACTGCATAGGGAGAGTGGTTGGCACCAGTGTTGTACTCCGCCGCCTCTTGTGCATGCGTTCCACAAAGTTTTCTGGAGATGATTCTACCATGGAGCGTTTTAAGAATAGTACGGTTCCTTATGGATATACCTTTTGATAGCTCATGTCTTTTGGCTAAAACATGCGCTAGAAAATCCTAGCCGCAGACTCCTTACCGTAGAATTATCCCCAGGTGCCTACATTTTTCGTGAGCAGTACCCCTGTGTGCCAGTAGGTGGCATTATTCAGCTCCATGTGGCATAATCTGCACCAGAATGTGTGCAGTGCCTTTATAGGTGCGACCCTAGTGCGCTGACATCAGTTTTTTTCTTTACGTGTCACTCAGTGCAGATCAGGAGAGAGCTATCCCCAGTCGTTTTTTGACTGACCTTTTTCGACTTTTTGTCGAAGTCTTTTGAGTTCTTCCTCCTGGTGTGGCAGGGATGTCCACTAGGAAAGCTTGTTTCAAGCCCTGCGGTGCCTCTTACTGACCGATGTCAGTGATGGACCTGCATCTTGTTTGCCTCTGGTACTTTGCATGCAACCACAACACGAAGACCTTTATCGACTGCCGCATCATGCACCCCAAGGGCTTGGGGTAGCTGTTCTTCAAGCTTCTTACCATTCGACGTGCAGCGTCACAGTGGTCTCTATCCCGGTCGAGAGGAACGTTCGAAGGTCCCGAAGATCAGTCACTGAGTCATCAGTCTTTGTCGCTGTCGAAATCGTCCAGGCGTTCTGGTAAGTCGCACAAAAAAATAAAAAAAGTAAGAAGTCGAAGAGGTCTTCGACTTCACGCTGTCTGTCGAAGTTATTGTAGGAAGCTGGATTTCTTTGCAGATGTCCCCCGACTTTCTTCACTCCATTTGAATTACTAGATGCTGGTTTTCAACTCTGACAGTGCACTGAAGTCTGCTAACCAGGCTCTACTGCCAGTGTTCTTTCCCGAAGATAAAACACATGTTCAGTTGTAACCAAATTAACAAGGAATTTAGCACCCTTGTAAGTCCCTTCTAAATGGTAGCTCTGGTAGCTAGGGCATGGGTATTAAAGAGGATCCCTATGGGCTGCGGCATGTCCCCCGAAGGGATCCCTACAAAAACTACATGCAGACTGCCATCGCAGAATGCATGAAATGGTGCAAACCATTTTGAAAACACAACATTGCACACTCACTGTATGCAGTGCCAATGCAACTGCACCTAATATATGAAAGTCACCCCTACAGCAGGCCTTAAGAGCACTAAGGCAAGGTGCATTATATTACATGTGAGGGCACATCTGCATAAGCAGACATGCCCCTGTGATGTATAGTTTTATTACTAGATTTTGCAAGTGACCGGGCGGCCATGTTAAGGACATCTACTGGGCAGTGGTCATCACAAGTCACACAGCTTCATGATGGCTGCACAGAACATAATGGTGTTTGATATTAAACACCTCATCTCAATAAATCCTTACTGCTGTCAGTATTGGATTTATTGTGACATGCACCCAGAGGGCACCTTAGAGTAGCCCCCTGAAAACCTAGGTGCTGACTTGACCAGCCTGCCACCAAAGATAGGTTTCTGATCCCCTGTGGGTGAAAGCCCATGCTCTCGGAGGCCAGAAACAATGCCTGCTCCAGAGGAAGGTGTTCACCACCAGGATGGCTAGTAAATCTGCATACCAAGGCCAGAGGCTTCAAAGCCTCTGCCGCCCTTGATATGCGACCCCGGCTTTCTCCAGACCTGGAGAATTCGTCCCCCTGACCTGAGGCCCATTTGACACCAAGACAGGTGGGAAATTAGCTATCCAGTAGGTGTGTTGCACCTCTACGCTAGTCACACCCCTAAGGTGGGCTACCTGATGTGCTGCACGAAAGAAAGTTTCAGCCATCTTGTTTTTGGTGGAATTATGAACTCGGGGATGGGGTTATGCTCCCTCCCCACAGGAATTGGTTATATAGGCAGTGTAGTGACCCCAGTAGCTCATTGGCTACTACCCTACACTCCTCTCGGTGCCCCTAAATTCATTATTCACGGGTCCCCTTGACACCAGGAACTCAGATTCAACTTCCTGGGAACTGAAAAGGACAAAAGAAGAGCAGTCACTGTGAGAACTGAGGACTGACCACAAACCCGGGGCAAAACCCTGCCTAACTGCTGGAAACTTAACAGTTGCAAAGACCCGGCTCGTCCAAAAGCTGTGCAACCTCCCCAAAGCTTGGAAGACAGCCCAGCACTTAGACAAACCGTGGGCATCTCCCTTGGGGTGGTGGAGCCATCCCCTGCAGCTGCCCGCACTAACCAGCATCTGCCTGGTTCACCGTTTGCTGGTCATTGGGCCCCATGAGGGAGCAGCTCTCCAGAAAGAGGACTTTGTTGCCTTAAGTGGTCAGAGCCGTTTCCCTACCAAGTGTGCAGACGTCAAGCCCTCCAGGAGCTGCCCACCACCAATACCTTGGGTACCTAACCATTTCCAGCAGCCAAGGTCAGTCCGGACACCAACAGCGCCAAGACAGACCTGCCGACGTGGACGTCAGCATCACCAAGGCCATTGTCGAGAGTGGCCCTGTTGTCCTGTTTTATCCCCATCTCCAGGTCTACCTAAAAAGTGAGAGCCTCAAACGCAAGCAACCCGCTGGACAATACAACCGTGCTCCCGAGCCCCACAGCCCAAGTCTGAGCCTACAGACTGCACCCTTTCTTCAGGGACCCTCAAGAGCAGAGCCCACTTTGGGTTCTGCCAGACTGGTCCCCCAGCCCCCACTTGCAGCCTTTATCTTGTTACAGGTTTCTCCATTGACGTCAGTGGTTACATTCAAGGCTACCCATAGTGACCAGCACCACTGCACCCGGACACACCAAGACAGGTAAACAAATTGCTGGTGGTTCTAAAGACCTTGGTCCCTACTTAGCTTAAGTCCAGACAATCAGCCCTGTAACCAAATTACAAGTATACCTATCAGTGTATGTTTCTCCTGTAGGATAACATTACCACGTTTGAGGCTACCACCTCAAAACCGTTGTTCCAGTATTTTTGTCTACTGTAAAAATTAATTGCTCCGAAAGTTCTGATTTTGATGATCTTGGTGTCTAAAATTATATGAAATCTGCCTCATTTTTCTGTATTGGTCTCGGATTTTAATTTTTGAGTGTGTCTCATTTATTGACTGTGTGTGTACAACAATGCTTAACACTACCCTCAGATAAGCCTAAGCTGGTTACCCACACTACGACAAATATAGTACTTGGGATTATTAATTTAAACCCTGTCAACCAATAAGGGTTGTCTGTACTTTTTGCATGGTGTTCCTTTACAGTGGCACTACCACATAAAAAGCCAGCTTCCTACAGTCATCCGACAAGACGATGGAGCATTGTCATTCGAGGTCCGCATCGTGGTTGAGCCTGCGCCGCCTCAGCTTCTCGAGTTTTCGGGAGCTGAAGTGACCCCCGCCCAAGTCTGTGAATTTTGTTAGGCCATGCACTTCATATCTGGCATGCCTTTGGGCCCAGTGGGTTTGGGAGGGGCTTCTACTGGTTCCCCACTGGCAGGTCCGCCCCTCAGTGCCAGTTGGATCCCTTGGATCCACAGATGAACCAGGACTGGTGCTTGTCATACCACCTCAAGCTTCCCCAACGCTGGTCCCGATGTTGGTGCTCTCGGTAGCAGCGGGCCACCATCTACATTCTCATCTCCAATTCTGACACTGAGCTGAGGAACATCACTCTACGCCAACTCTGGTGCAGATTGGTGCCTTGCCTTCCAGACCAGAGCACAATTCCTACAGGCTTGAACTTGGGGAAGATTGAGAGGGGCCACTATACCCTGAGGAATCCAGCACTAGACCTCAACATAGACTGGTGGAGGAATTGGCTGACGCTAGTGGACTGGACACCTCCCTAGAGTCTGGCATGGCATCCCCTCCTATGATGTTATGGGGAGGGAGCATCTTGTGCTATGGTGGTGGGAAGAGAGGTCCAGGTCCTGGACCTTGACCTGCCTTCAGTGGCAGTCAAGAGTAACATCTTGATAGAGGTGGTTCAACTGGGAGTGACCCCCACAGAACTGCTTCATCCATATAATGAAGCCCTTACTTGGGATCTGGTCCAAACCCCGCAGAGGCGCTCCTGTGAATAGGACGATTGCCCGATGCCATAGCCTTGCCCTAGGGAACCCCAAATTGCTCACACAACACCCAACCCTGGAGAACTTGGTGGTCCTTGCTTCCACTTTCTGTGTAAATCCTGACACATACTCTACCCACCCCACCGGATAGGGGCTCCAAGACGTTGGACAACTTTTGGGCCATTACTGCTTTGTACTTTGAGATTTGGTTGCGCAGGAGCTGCCCTTGGTCCCGGAGAAGGCCAGGGCCGTACTATCCCAAGCTATGGCAAACAGGAAGAGATACAGCCAGGTTCTCAATTGGATGTGGGCTGGACACTAACGACTTGCTAAGCAGAGCAGTTTCTTCATTGGTGGCCTTGTGGTGCCACGACTGACTTTTCAGGGGATGTCCAGGCTTTGCTTATGGACATGCCCTTTGATGGCTGCCGCCTCTGCGAAGACAAGGCATACTCAGTTCTAGAGCGCTACAACGATAACAAAGCTAGGGCCAGCTCCTTGGGCCTTTCCATGGCCCCCTGCTGGTGGGTGATGGACTGGCTAGACCCCTGACTGCCCGACCCATGGGATCTGGGGGTACTGCGTGCCATGGTGGCTGGGCGGGTAAAGACGAGGCCACAAAAGGAGTGAAAGACGTACTTCATTAGAATCTGCTACACGTTGACCAACAAGCAATCCCCTGAGGGTTTGCGTGTTCATTGTACCAGACCTAAGGATGCAAGCACTGCATTAGCATGCAGAGTTCCAGTCCTGGTCATCTGTCAGGCAGCATGTGGATTTATCTGCACAGGTTCCCCAAGCACTACTGTCTGGACAGTCAGGTCCTTCGAGACAGACATTTTGCCTGTTTGGTCCTCCAGGACCTTTTAGTGCACAGCATTTTCACAGACCCACCTCCAGGAAGGAATTGATTGTATCTATTCTAAGGTAAGAAATCTGCAGCTAGAAGTCTCTATCTGATAAACATGTTACTTACCTTTGGTTATGCTCTATCTGGTAGATGATCTGTCTATCTGCAGGCTGGGGCAGATAAGCTCAGCCGGCGACGTCTGGCAGATCAAAAATGTAGTCTATATCACAAGGTAGTGCAGGGTCTCTTCCAACATTGGAGAGAACGCTGGCTAGATTTTTACACCACCGTCAAGAACTTGCAGTGTCAAAGGTTCTGCTCATGGGAGTTTCTGCAGCAATACTTGCTAGGAGATGCGTACCGACTGGACTGGGACATGGCACTCCTATATATCTTCTCAACCCTGGACTCTCCTGAGTTTAAAAACAAAAGAGAGATCTGGAATGAATTGGCTCCAGTCATTTAGTGGCTATGGATTGGGCCAGGAGACTCTCGTACCTGTAACTTCTGAGTATGAGTGTCTGTCAACTGATCAAGCTCCCACTTTGAGAGGACCTCCTTTCTGAGCAGCTGGGCAGGTCCTTTACCTGAGCTGCGCAGTCTAGACCTCCCATGTGTGGAGATAGGATGGTGGGCACTTAATTATGTTCTGCCGCTGGAAGTGATGGATGTCATCCTTGTTGCCAGATGCTGTTCCACAAAGTCCATTTATGCCGGACACTAAGACAGATGTGTGGCATGGTGTAGAGTTCATAAGATAGTCCCGTCACAAGCCAGTCTATCAGATGTTTTCCTGTTTGTTTTGTCTTTGGTCCAACATGGCTTTGCAGTGGGCACTGTTAAAGGTTATTTCTTGTCCCTTTCTGAATTTCTATGTTTGCCAGACCAACCAGCATTGTGTAAATAACCTGTTGTGACTCGATTCCACTTTGTGCAGTCCATTTCATTGCCAGCATTCTTCCTCTTCTCACCCCTTGAAAGAGGAGGAGAACCTTCATCGGCTGAACCCCAAAAGGATTTTAAGCATGTATATTGATTATACCTAGAAACACTGTGTGAATGGTCAGATTGTTGTGGGGTAGACTGTGCAAAAGAGGATTCTGCTTGAGGTGGATAGTCCTCTGTACCAAGCTCTGTTATGCACTGGCCAAGAAGTAGCCCCTCAAAGGTATGAGTGCCCATTTCACTAGGTCCAAGGCTACTATCACTGTGTGTGCGTTGGTGCACATGATCACTAAACACTACTGCCTTGACATCTTGATCCCCGGAAGGACATTTTGCCTGTTTGGTCTTTTGGTCCGAGTGCTCTTCACAGACCCTACACCTTGTGGAGATACTGCTTTGGTATCTATTATAAGATGGGCAATCTGCAGTTAGAAGTATCCATCTGAAGAACAAGTTACTTGCCTTCACTAACACTCTTTGTGGTGGACACTCTATCTAACCACTGATTCATTGGCCTTCCACCTCCCGATTCTGAGAGATGCCTCTTTTTAACGTATTAATAGGTCCCAAGTTAGGAATCGGGAACTACTCCCTACAATTGTTTCACTCGCCACATGTGTGGGTGCAGAAAGAGTCAACCAAGAAACTGACATCAGCGCAGAGGTGATACCTATATATACTGGTCCACTTGTTACTTCTGAGCAGTTACAGAGCCACACTGTGCCACATAGTGACACAGAAGGACATTCTTGAGAAAGCTTCCGGATCCAATCTAGTGCCTGGGGAGAATTCTAAGGTGATTAATCTGTGGCTTGATAGTTTCCACCAGAAAGAGCATTACCAAAGGTACGTAATTTGTTCTTCTGATATGTAAATAGGAATTGCACTTATCTCTTTTGCCAAAGAGTGGGTGGTATTCTAAGGGCGTGAGAAGGTCTTCTCTTCTGAAGGATGACATAGGATCTGTCCTCTGCTTAAAATTTCATGATTATTTTACAGTCCTCCCCATCAGCCCATCAGAGGTTATTTCATTAAAATAAAATGCAAATAAATGAATGCTAATTAATGTGTTTTCTAAGAGTTTACTGTATGCTGATTCAATCCACTTTAATAACTGTAGTGACATCTACTAAATTCTGCATTTTCAGGTTGTTCTGTGGGTTTCAAGTTGTTTTATCAAGATTGTGTGGCTTTTTGTGAAGGGGAAAAAAGTAGCCTACAAAAGTGCTGATTATGTTTCCACTTCTGTAGTCTCACAGGTACTTGCTTTACGAAGACTCGCAGTCCCCTAGCAAGGGCTTGATTTTCTTCATAAGCAGGCTTCAGAACTGATCTTTTATATTAATTTAAAAATTTCCAGTTTAACTATTCTGAACAACTGAATTGCAGTTAAAAATATGTTTTCTGTCATATTCCTTTTTACATATATTGACTTTGTGTGCTTCAATGACATTTGCCTTAAATGTCCTGATTGGCGGTAGTCGAATGAACCTGGAGGGACAGACTCGAATTATTGATGTGTGAGTGTGTGTGTTTGTCTGTTTATATTGAATATCTCCTCAAGGTTATTCAATTGAAAGATACAATAAATACATTTTTAATCAATAGATATTTAAACCTTTTGAGTTACTCATACTTACATGTACTAATATTCCTAAAAATTCCATGTCTATTATTTTTTTCTTAAGGTTCCTTGGGTGATTGGGATAATGCTGTCCAGAAAACAGAAGCAAGATTATCCCGGGTAAACGAACAGAGAACAAAGGTAAGGTTGTGTGAAATGATCATATTTAACTTGGGAACAGTCAACAGCTCGTATCGTTTACAAGTCTCAATTACGTAACCACCAGCCTTTTTTTGGTTTTACGCATTGCTTCCAAAATCCACTGTGGTTCCTTTTGCTTCTGGTGCACTGAATTGAAGTAGTTATAGTCAGAATGAGATATGGAAGAAAATCCAGTCTTAGTTGAAAATAAATAATTTAAGATGCAAATCTCATGGTTACTCTTTTCTTTAGAGTTGTAATTATTGTAAACCTCATGCTCCGGCTGATTACTTCCTTTGCAGTCAAATGTCAAGTTAAATCGAATTAAATGTAAGCCTCCAGAGCTTGAAGTAGAGGTCAGTGCTGGTGCTGCAGTTTAGCTCAGGCACAGCATAGGTCCAGTGCTATTTTCTCTCACTGGTCTGGAGAGGCTGGAGATAACTCTTTGAGTAGCCACTCTTTTCTTGGCAGGTCTACAGGATCAAAATGTCCCAGGGCTCTCGAAGTTCTGAATCACCTGATATCATTGCTTTCCAAAATTAAGAGAGTCTGCTCTTTAGAGGATTTAGCAGTATTTAATGGGGCTTTTACAGTAGCTAACCATATTTCCTCCTATTGGTATGGATACATGTTTAAAATACATACAGATCCTTTATTGTAATAAAAGAACCATATAGGTAATTAGCTGCTTAGAAACATTTTAGCTGAACATACACTTATTGGTTTAAAACTGTAAGTGTTGCACATTGTAATGAGAAAAGTCTATACTCCTATTCGTAGCTAATTATGCCGAACCCTTCACTTTGCAGGCTGCAGCTAAAGAAGCGGCTCTGGCTAAGCAGGAGGAAGAAAAAACAGAGCAGAGGAAAAAAACTCGTGCTGAAAAAAAGGCCTTCAAAAAGTCAAAAAAGCCAACAAAAGGTGGAGAAAAGCGCAAAGCTGATGAGGACGATGAGGAAGAGTGGGGTGAAGAAGCAGGTATGAGGGCTCACAGTAGTGTAAAGCTGATGAAAACGTCTGTTTTGTTCTATCTAAGCTTGAACACACCGTACAGTGTTGAAAACTAACACACAAACCCGTTTGAACATTGTTACAAATGGGCACAAATGGCTAGAGCACCAACAAATGTGATTCTGCTCTTTTATCCTCACCATTAGTATTACTCCATGTAGAATAGGCACTGAGTAAGCTACTTCTGCCTAAATAGTAATTTGTTTGTGGGATAAGTGAATTGTTAGTTGTTTCTGTAGCTAGCAATTGATGGAGGCCACATCATTACTATTGCTTCATGATTAGTGTTTGTGTATTGACATCTATTTTGGCAGTACTTGTAAGAGGTGCCGCATTTCAGTAAGATGCAGTGTTTCCAGAAAAATTTTGAGACATAATTTGCACATCAAGGAAATGTGCTCTACTTCTTGTACCTCCTTATTGTAGAAGGACAACATTTGTTCTCTTGTCTTTTCCTACTGGGTCCTTCTCGATTATCTCACTCTGTCCTTAACTTGCATATGTTAACAAGTGAACCCAGATCTGTTTCTTTACCAGTGCTTATGTTTGACTTTCAGTGGCACACTAAGGAAAACTCCTTCAGTAGTAAAGTAAAGCATTCTTTACATTTCTAAAAAAAATATCTTGTAATCCTTTTTTGCTGCTCTCCTGCAATTCAGTTGATGGATTTTCAGAGCCGCAGGTGAACATATATTTTGTTAGACTGCTTATATTTCCCTTTAAAAGTCCTACTTTGGCCCATTTTTAGCAAGGCCTTTCTTTGAGGTCATGTGTTGTAAACTGACATCATATTTCTTTTTGTTGTGGGGTAAAAGGCCTTAAAATTGCACCAACACTGACTTTCTTTCCTATTGAAGGACACTGGAGAGATCAAAGATGGTTGGGACCTATCTCACTGATATGCTTACCATCTCTGGTTGCTCTCTGCACGCCTGTACACAATCAGACTGGGGACAAAGAAGTGTAAAAAAACAAAAAAATGTCATTTCTGTGTATGCACCCACGATCTGGATCTCCTTCCATCAGAATTGCCCAACCCTGCTCCTATTTAGAAGGTAGGTAAAATGCACCACAATGTGATCTGACCCTGCTGCCTTTTGGCTAGTATCGCTCTACACAATGCATACATAAAATAATGCCCTTCTAAGAGTCCATTCAAATCAGTGCATATTGAACATAACACAAACGCATTTCTCATAACGGTAGAAATTTCGAATATCTGCTAGGATATATGCAGGTAAAGAAAGCAGGTGTAGGGCCAGAGCTTGGATTTGGAGCCTGAGAAGGGAAACATTCAGAAGAAAGGATTTGGGAAAGGTAATGCTGTATCTCATCTATATTGCTACCACAAATCACCTTACTATCACCATCAAATTGTTTACATTCATGTTGTCACTTATTCATGCATTCAGACTCACAATCCTTTTAATTGACATTTTGTGAAAACACCAGTGTGTCACACTTTTCTGTAAGTTGCTCAATAGGCACCACTAATACATCCACTCACATATTTAGAATCTCTGAATTCCTCACAGTATCACACTCTAACCTTTACACCAGTGATTCCTGACCTTTGGTCTGGGGACGCCTGGGGGCCCGCAAAGACTCCTCAAGGGGTCAGTGACTGCTTAGAAAAGTTAACAATTTTAACAAATTAGGTCCCCAGCTTTCAGTAATGACTCAGGGGGTCCCCAGATGCCAGTAATAATTCAGTGGGGGTCCCTGGGTTCAGGTATTGATAAAGTGGGGGACCACAGAAGTCAAAATGTTGGTAACCACTGCTTTACACAGTTGCACTGTTTCCTTCCCTCCTTTCCTTCTTCACTTTTATTGACCTGTTCTCCATAACGTAGCTGAAGCACACACTTTATGGTAGCAGAGGTAAGTCCAGGCTACCGCACCACTAACACACTCTTTTAACCCTAGCCACTGTAATGATGAGATCACCAATAACCCATGAACATAGAAACTAAAAGACTGTAAGAAACTGAGCCACTCACTACAGAGGTTATTGCACTTCAGAAGAGTTTGTGATATGGTTCACCGATGAAACCACTTGTGCAAACCAGTAGTGTGTAAGCTACTTTTATTGTGCTGAAACATAGACCCACATGCCTGGAAGGGGAAGAGAGGAAGTCAACACTGCAGAAGATTTCTGCCCCTCAAATTCTGATGGAGAGGATCTGACCAGGTTGTCTGACACAACTCTGAACAAGGACAGATCCAATTGCAATATTTGTCAGGGACTAACAGATAAGTTATCTCCTTTACATGATGATCTAAAGCAAGATATCCAACAAGATATAAATTAACTAGGACAGAGGATATTGTGGAAGAAGTAATACTCTCACTTCTGGACCAAAACATCACACTTGAAGACAAACTCGAAGACATAGGCAAGAGATCCTGTATCAGTTGAATAGGTTTGGAAGGCTTTACTGCAGTCATAGTGTCCACTTTTCTTATAATAGCTAGAGCCCCCTCAGTGGGGGTGGGAGGAGGGAGGAGTCCTCTTCTGGTCGCACCAGAATATCGCATAATGGGACTGCACAGTATGGTACTATCGTTTTAGATCTGGGACTGCAAAGCTGCCCCTCTCATATAGCAAAGTAAGATTATCCCATTTTAGTCTAGGGTTTTTACCTCTCCACATTAGTTTTAGCAGCAACAAGCGCAGCATGGTAATAACTTTTACTTAATAGTGTAAGTTATTCTTGAACAAGTATAAAATGTTTTGAGACACAGTAACTTCTAATAAGGCAACCCCCACCTGCCATCAACAGCAGCAGCATTATTAATCTATTTATCTATCAGCTCTGGTAGTTTCGTCATTTCAGGGCCATAGTTATCCTGAACCAGTACCCGTTTGTCTTGGCTTATGAACATACTCAAATATTGAACTGAATCCTCACACCATCTGATTCGATGTTCTACATGAGGTCTTTTGGCTGTGTCACTGATTTCCCCCCAATAATGTACACTCCCGAAAGGCTTCCATGTCTCTTAGTAGGGCTCATAGACGACTTCTTCACCACCAGAACCAGCTTCCACAGATGCATGACAAGCGTCGCCGATTGGATAAAGAACAACTGCCTGCAGCTGAACACAGATAAGATGCAAATACTGATCTTTTGCAATAGCAGCAACACATGGAACGACTCATGGTGGCCATCAGACCTAGGACCCACACCCACTCCCTCCGACCACCCCAGAAACTTTGGAATCATCATTAACAACAAGCTCACCATGAAATCGCAGATCAACGCCATCTCCTCTGCCTGTTTCCTCACTTTGTGCATGCTACATAAGATTTTCAAGTGGCTACCTCTACACACCAGACACAGGCCCTCATCACTAGCCGAATGGACTACAGCAAAGCCCTCTACATAGGAATTGCCGCGCACCTTCTACAGAGACTTCGGACCATACAGAACGCCGTGGTCAGACTCATCCTCGGCCTTCCCTGACTAACCCACATCACACCCCACCTCAGCAACTCCACTGGCTCCCCGTACAGAAGAGATTCCAATTCAAGCTGCTGACCCACGCACACAAGGCTCTACACAATCAAGGATCCGCGTATATTAACCACCGCCCGAACTTCCACCAACCATCGAGAAGACTATGCTCTGCCTCCCTTTAACTTGTCCATACTCCCTGCATCTACAGAAGCAGAGATGGAGGACGATCCTTCTCTCGCATTGCAGCATAAACATGGGACAGTCTCCCCACACACCTCTAGACCACCACCTCACTTCTGGAATTCTGAAGGGCCCTCAAGACCTGGATGTTCTGATAAGCCTCTGGGACCTGCAAGCACCTGGATACCCTATTGGGTGGTTAGCCATGCTTTATAAATCCTGATTGATTGATTGAAGACTAGGGTCTGGGTCATTATCAAAAAGCATGCTGTTTGCTTAGAAGAGCAATAGCAAAACGTGCTTTATTGGGTATGTAATGCTCTGGTGGTTTGTCCACAGCCAGGTCCCAAGTGGTTTGCTAGACAGAGCAGAAAGGAGTGGGCAGGAAGGGGACCTCTTAGAACTGGAAAGAATTCCGATAAGTACCCATTTGTGCATACGCAGGCAGTGGGTGCAGTATATAATAATTTGATGAGATTTATGATGTTAAGGGTTTTTCTCCATCCTGCACAGAACTGCAAATAAAAAGGACCACTCTAGAGTCAAATGCCTTCTAAGATCATTAGTTAGAGTAGTCTATGGATTTATAGTGCTGATAATTATTCCTGGGTTTTAATATGGCAGTAATGAACCTGTCTCTAATACTGCACAGGAACATATCTGTCTACAGCCTGCTGATACTTGTCTGCCTACCTTGGGGCCAAGATAGACTTATATTCTTTGTAAAGCTCAGCTGTGAGTTCATCGGCACCCATGCCCTGACTGCCTGGCATGCTACTATGATTTCTTGTACACCAATAGGTTCCTGCAAGTAGGTACAGGTATTGTCTTCTATCCCTGTCTACGCTATTTAAGTAGTGTTCTGCTTCAATAGGGTTTATGGTGGCTTTGCATGAGTATAAGTCTACATAGTGTCACTTAAATGCACAAAGGATATTGTCTTTTTCCACAACCAGTTCACGAAAGTCAGTTTTTAGGGTATGGACCACTGTGCGTTCATTATGATGTTTTAGCAGCCATGCTTGTTTTTTTACTGGGCTTTTCCTCTTTGCCATGTTTCCCAGCACTCATTTCCCTACCTAGGAACTTAATTCGCGTTCAGTGCTTCAAGAATCTTGGAGTCATGTACTTTAGCATACTTATCTTCTATCTCTGTTCGCTTTAGTTTCTCCAGTTGTGTTCGCATCACCCTTTATACTCCTAGGTGATTGGCAGTAGCGCACACGCTAAAGAGCCCTTTAAATGTTTCCCGTACCGTAGCAGCAAGGATACTGCTTCTACATTAATATCATACAATCCTACTATCGCTGTCCACATCTTTGTACTGAACACACCATCCCGAAGGGCTCCTGATGGGAAGCACCACAGGCTAGTGCGACACCTAGGCTCTGTGGTCTTAAGGGGTAATAGTACAGGACCATGCTCAGATAGTATATTACATCAGTAATCTAAGGTAGGACCTCTAACAATGCAAGCCAAAATTCTGGGCAGGAGTACTTGTCATGGAATGTGGAATAATGAAAACTTTCCTGCCATTCATTAAGGAGAGTTGAAATTCTGTTAAGGACACGGAAACAAGAATTACCCTTAACGTTCTCCTTTTATTTTATCTGCAGCAGACTTCACCATGTAACAAGCTACCTTTCCCAACAACCCACGGGAAAAGAACTTTGGGCCAGATGTAGAAAAGGGTTTTACCCATTCTGTGTCTATGGGAAAATTTGTTGGTACATATGGCCCTTTGAACCAATGAGCAGTCCCTTAGTCCATTATAATGAGCTTCTTCTATGATCCCTTCCTCTTTTGTTCCTGCGACATGCTGTATTTCCCGTAATTTTCTTTTTTCCTTTGGTGTTGTCAGAGCCTGAAAAATAAAATGCACTGAGATCTATATCCTGAAGGACCTGAGAACAAGCAATGCAGTACACAAGATATCACAGTAAAACATCCTTGACCTCATTATTTGATGAAAAAATGATTATAGCATGAAGCATAATCCCAGTCTCAAACAACGAAAAACCTGAATACTTATACCATACGATGAACAATGCTCATTAACTGAAGAAATATTGATTTGAGCATTGTCACAGAAGGGTGGGCAGTGTTCTCAGAAACAATGGGTAGGAATAATCCTCGCCACTGTGTCCTTAATAAAATTGAAAGTTTCCTTTACGAATTGTACAGAATTTTTCATTCAAAACTTGTCCACCACCAAAGAAACCATGAAAGGAAAACCGTTTGAACATGGAGTCCAAAGACCAATCAACAGCACGAGGGATATCCTTCATTTGGGCACCCAAGATGAATGCCTTCGAAGCCATGGACCTGTCACAGTGTGAGCGGCAAATTGCGGCACATCAGTGCCTGCTTCTTGCATAATCCAACGGAACCATCGTGCAAGTGTTTGAGAGGACATCGCCTTGAAAGGCTTCTTGAGGTATATCAATAACTGTCTCTCCTCCAGAGGTCCAAACTCCTCTGTCATAATCTCATAGGTCTTTAGATACCGCACTACTTAGACGATATATCAAATGTTGGATAGGAGATCACCCGGTAATTGGATTTTGTCCTATTTGAGATGAATAACGTCACTCCTTTTGGGATGAACACCCCACCTGTCAAGTGCAGACATCCGAGACCCTGCGGCAAGAAACCAGGCATAATAACATAACTAGTTTGCCAGATAACTGCTTCTGAGAGAGAAAATAATTTTGTGGCCAAGATTTAAAGAGCCGTAAGACATGATTAGCGTCCCATAATGCAGAATAGCTGGGTCCTAGTGATAAGGCGCTGCGGATGCGCCTCATCAATTTACAGACCAACGGATGTTCCCCTACCGGATAATCCTGAACTGGAATGTGACCTAGCAAGATAACCAGCCTAACGGTATTCACTGCCCTATAGGCCAGACCTTGCAAAGCCAGGGAGGCCAAGAAATTCAGGATCTGAACAGTGTCAGCCACCAGGAGATTACAACGTTTTTGTACACACCAACAAACCCGTCTTGACCATGCTGATTTAAATTGCTTGGTGGTACTATTGGCCCATGCTGCAGCCAGCATCCTTTCAACTTCTTCTGAACGTCCAGGGATTCCATCTTTCACTAATCCTCCATGCCATGAGGGGTAACCGATCCTGAAGGATTAACAGGTGAGGATTCCATAGAGGATCTCAAAGGAGATCTGGAGCGTGGGACGGATTGGAAAATCCCAAGAAAGTTCCAGAAGAACTGGAAACCACACGGCGTGATGAGGACTACCCAGGCCTGTTGATGCTGCACCTGAGTTGACAATCTCTTGATCATCGCGAAGGGTTGGAAGGCGTAACCCTGCTCCCCTGACAAGTCTTGTAGGAACACTCTTGTTGCCAGAGGATCCGGTTTCCAACTGGTGATCTAGGCATGATGCAAAAAGGTCCCCCGCTCATTGATCTGTTTGAAGATTTGCAGATCCAGTTGCCACAAACTCATACAGACCATTCCCTCGAACACCGGTCCGCTATCTCGTTGGAGACTCCTGGGAGGTACTGTGCTGTGACCAATATGTTGTTGGAGG
Organism: Pleurodeles waltl; assembly: GCF_031143425.1. Classification (NCBI taxonomy): domain Eukaryota; kingdom Metazoa; phylum Chordata; class Amphibia; order Caudata; family Salamandridae; genus Pleurodeles; species Pleurodeles waltl. The sequence goes on from NC_090450.1 coordinate 884,602,842, forward strand.
GGCAAAACATCCAGAGTCCGACAGAAGTTTTGATCGGGGACCTCCCAGGTGATTGATATAGCGAACTGTTGACGTATTGTCCAACTTTAGGAGAATACAACAATTCACCCTTTCTATGATCCAGCATTGGACCGGCTTGTGTGGCGTATGATAGTCCTACCATCCAAGCCACCTGGAGCAGCGAGGTCGACGGGTAGGAGAGAGTGTGAGTCAGTTCTCTTCGAACTTTTGCCATCTTTCACAAGGACAGACTAAGGGTTCTTTCTGTGCAATCGATGACGAAACACTGAAAGGTCATTTTTTTGGGATGTGGTCGAGGGATTTCTGGTTGTTTATGATGAAACCCAAGCTTTCCAACAGGTAGATTTTCGTCTGCAGCTGATCCTGCAAACTGGACAGACGCTGATTCATGAGGAGAAGGTCGTCTAAATAGATAACCCTGGGCCTGCAGGAACTTCATCATTGGCTTGAGCACCTTGACGAAGCACCACAGTGGCATAGAAAGGCTGAAGGGTAGAGCTTGGAACTCAAATACTTGACCGTGCCATATGAACTGCAGAAATCTGTGATGTGGTGCGAAGATGGGGACCGGCAAGTTACACGTCTTTGAGATCACGGCAAACCATCCAGGCTTCCATTTGCAGCAGTTCCTGCAGCAGATGGATGCCTTCCATCTTGATGTGGCAGTAAACCTGCCACCCATTGAATTTCCTGAGGTTGACCACCAGACGTTGACCTCCATCCCATTTTTCCACCAAAAAGATGTAGCAGAGAAAACCTTGAGTAGAGAGAAGATGGGATGATAGCGCCTTTGCGCAACAGGTCCTTTACCTCATGGTCTACCAGAGCATACTGGACCTCGGAGAAAACTAGTGGTCACGGGCGGCAATGTTGTATTGGGGAACTATATAACTCTGTGTGGAAACCCTGAAACGTCAGTAAGACCTACGAATCCGAGGTCAATTTTTTACCCAGTTGTGGAGTAACAATGATAACCGACCTCCTACCTTTTGTCAGGAAGAAAGGTAAACACTCACTTGATTGGTTTCCTTAAAATTGGCAGCTGGAGGAACCTCTGCTGCGACCTCTCTGGCCGCTCCTGGATGGGAAAATTTCCCCTAGGCGGGACTGGTCTTGCCACTGTTTTTTGCGATAGCCTTGGCCTTTTCGGGGTGCTTGTGTGTAGATGCGGCCTGTATGCCCCCCTGCCCCCACCGACCCTGACAAAAATTTGAGGGTGATATATTTTCTTAATTGAGGCTTGAACCTTATCAAGGGATGTGAATGTTACAACAAATTTGCCTAATTCTTTTATAAATGGATCTCCACACAGTCCCCCTTGGGCCACTGCCCCCAATTCATTGGAATCTAGGCCTCCCAGCTTGGGATCGACCTTTATTAAAAGGGAATGCTGCGTTTCTGCGCAGTTCACATTCCCCAGAAAGATTATGGTGTGCTGTGCCACCTAGACAGGGACTCTGGGGAGACCGGGTTACTGGAGAATTTTGCCTCCTACCAGGTCAAGGAGCTTTGTCAGGGGGGCCCTAAGACGTCCAGATGTTTGTCCTGGCAGGATCTCCAGTTCCTATCTACACCCTTTTTGGGGTCATGGACATACTTAGCCAAAAAGATGGCCGTTTGAGGGTCGATGTCTGAATGAGAGCTACCTTGTCCGCCAGGGAAGGACGCGGGCATTCAGCCCGGAAGCAGGCACGCACCTCTTTCTCAAGGGGTTTGCAGAAGTACTCTGCCACATAGTTAGCTATCTTGGTGGAGGGAGCCCACTTTGCTGACCTAGGGTACATGAGGTTGTCTGGATCCAACGTATCGGATTGACCCTCTGGGCCATCATGTGAGGGGGTAGGTGTAGGAGTTGGATGCCATGGCCTGGAGGGGCCTGCTACATCATTAGAATCCCAAAGGAAGTTGTCATTATCTCAATCCAAAAAGTTGGGGGGGGGGAGGTCATCTGGCGCAGGCCCGAAAGCGCCTGTGAGTCTTCATCAAGGCCAGAAGGGGATGTGCTTCTCTGGACAAGAAAGCCTCTTTGAGCCTCTCAAAAGTGCTTGAATCCATCTCCATGTCAGCCTGGCGCTTGGGTGTGGGCGCAGGGTAGTCACGGAAGGCGCAGTATTGGGACACCAGGACTGGGGTGTGCCAACCGAAATATTCAAAGGCACAGGGGCAAGAGTAAGCGATCTGAAGCAAGCACTGTTCTAATGACACAACCACAGAGGTTACTGCCTCGTGTATTGAGGCATCTAAGGCCTCACAAAAATTCCTCATCCAGAGGTAGAACAGAATGGGACTCCTCCTCAACATATTCGGCTCCATTCGTAAATGTAACTCAAAGGAACTTATGTATATGTAAGCACTGTGTAGTGTAGTGCTGTGATTGTGATACTAGACGGCACCAGTTAACTTTAAGGTGTGCTAGGTAAAGCGCAATGGGTCTTGCCCTTGGACCTCCAAAACCCTATGTGGTATCAAAGGGTACATTTATGATGGTCTGTGCCGGGCCCCCAACTGTCTGGAAATAAAGCACAGTCATGCATTGCTCAGAAAAAGGAAATTGACCAGTACAGACCTGTTCATTGACGGGCGTCATGCAGCTTCAACAGTGCAAGAAATAAATGCAACTTACCCCATAGGGAGTACAGGCTTCCCCAGGGATGAGGATTACAAAGGCACAGGCTCCCAAGTGATGACGGCCCTTCAAAGGATGCATTTGGAAGGCACAGCACCCGCAGAGTAGGGAGAGGCGCATAACATGCCTAACTCGCAAGTGCACCCTCTAGCACGCTGATTTGCTTACCGCACGTGTGTGGTCCCCGGCATTACAGATAGCATGAAAGCTGGCCACAAAAGGAGCGCCAAGGCACATTTCCTGCAGCAGCACAACAGATCTATGCACAAATCACAAACCTGCACAAATTACAACATTAGACACACAGAGTTAAGTCTCACAAAATAGAATATGAAAAAGCACCTATTTGCCTCCTGGAACAGGAAAGAAAAAGGAAGGGACAGAAGGAGAGGGCCATTATGATGGACTGGGGGACTGCTGATTGGTTAAAACGTTTGTAGTTCATTTCCTGTGGGTTGTTTGGAAAGGTAGTTTGTTACATGTTGAATTCTGCTGGAGATAAAATAAAGGGAGAAAGTTGAGCTTAATTCTTGCCTCTGGTCCTGACACTTAATAAGAGTAGGCTCTGTTTTGACACCCCAAACATCACAGGGTCTATCCGCAGACATTTAGCAGATTGTGAGTGTTCCACCCCGTTCTGGTTGTCACTGTCTGCCTGCGGTGGTAGAGTCAAGTTAAAATCCCCAACCCATATAATCAGTGCTTCCCATTGCCTACAAACCACAACTCCCAATAACTCTTGGGAGTCAACATTAGGATCACAAGTATTAATCAGGGTGACATGGGCGTCATGCAGTATTCCTGCAGCCATCAGTATTCCACCTCGTACATTTGCATTCATACTCATAATTTTGAAACAGATGGCTTTCTTTATCAATATGGCTACTCCACTAGAATATGAGCTGAAGGAATTAAATGTTCGATGGCATCTGTCGCTGTAGATACGCATGTTCTGCAATAGCTCGCCATCTGGTGTTTGGCCGGAGTGTTACAAGTTGTTTTTCTTCGAAGAAGTCTTTCGAGTCACGGGACCGAGTGACTCCTCCTTTTGTTTCCATTGCGCATGGGCGTCGACTCCATCTTCGATTGTTTTTTTTCCGCCATCGGGTTCGGACGTGTTCCTGTCGCTCCGAGTTTCGGAACGGAAAATTAGCTAATTTCGGAAGATTTTCGTCGGTATTGTTGCGTTCGGGATCGGCGTACTTAGATTCCACACCGCATCGAAGATCGAAGAGCTCCGGTGCCCTTCGGGGTAGTTTTTCGATCCTCCGTCGGGGCCTGGTCGGCCCGACCGCGTGCTGAAGAACGCCGATGGAACGGACCCCGTTCCGTTTCTGCCCCAAATGCCACAATAAATACCCCTACACAGACCAACACTTGGTCTGCAACCTGTGCCTGTCACCTGAGCACAGCGAAGACACCTGCGAGGCCTGTCGTGCGTTCCGGTCCCGAAAAACACTCCGAGACCGTCGAGCCAGAAGACTTCAGATGGCGTCCGCACCGACAGCCCAACGGGAGTTCGAGGAACAGGAAGAGGAAGGTACCTTCTCGATCCAAGACTCAGACTCCGAAGGATTCGACGATACACAAACCGTGAGTAAGACGTCGAAATCCACTCAGAGGAACATTTACAAGGCCCAGGGGACGCCACTGCCACCAGGCCATGGCTCGACCCATAAATTCGGTGACCGACCGTCGGCACCGAAAAAGGCCCAAACAGTGCCGAGATCGTCCGACTCCGGTCGAGACACCGGCACGCAGCCTTCTCGGGACCGAGAAAGTGCTGGAGACAAGCCTCGACACCGAGATGCCGGTGTGGACACGGCTCGACGCCGAGACAGCGGCACCGAAACAGATCGACGCCGAGAGGTTTCGGCCCCGAAAAAGAAAAAAGTCACCTCGGAGCCGAAAAAACACGCAGACAGGGTTTCGATGCCGAAACAAACTGCAAGCGACCCAGCTTCAGGCTCTTATACAGAAGAGCACTCGCTAACCTCCCAAATGCAGAAGCATAGGTTTGAGGAAGAGCTACAAGCAACTGATGTGGACCATACGCAAAAGCGTATCTTCATACAGCAGGGGACAGGAAAAATAAGCACCCTTCCCCCCATTAGGTTAAAGAGAAGGTTGGAGTTCCAGACTGAACAGACACCACAACCAAAAGTGGTGAAAAGAGTTACCCCACCACCCTCTCCTCCGCCCGTGATTAACGTCTCACCAGCACAAACTCCATCACACTCCTCAGCTCACACCACCATGAGCCAGGGTGACCAAGATCAGGACGCATGGGACCTATACGACGCCCCAGTGTCAGATAACAGTCCGGAGGCATACCCTACAAAGCCATCTCCACCAGAAGACAGCACCGCGTATTCTCAAGTGGTGGCTAGAGCAGCACAATTTCACAACGTAAGCCTCCACTCAGAACAGGTCGAGGATGATTTCTTATTCAACACACTCTCCTCCACCCACAGCTAATACCAAAGCCTGCCTATGCTCCCTGGTATGCTCCGGCACGCAAAAGACATCTTTAAGGAGCCGGTCAAAAGTAGGGCAATCACACCAAGGGTGGAAAAAAAGTATAAGGCGCCTCCTACAGACCCGGTTTTCATCACTACACAGCTGCCACCAGACTCTGTCGTTGTAGGAGCAGCTAGGAAAAGGGCCAACTCTCACACATCTGGAGATGCACCACCCCCAGATAAAGAAAGCCGCAAGTTCGATGCAGCTGGTAAAAGAGTCGCAGCACAAGCTGCAAACCAGTGGCGCATCGCGAACTCCCAGGCACTACTTGCGCGCTATGACAGAGCCCACTGGGACGAGATGCAACATCTCATTGAACATCTGCCCAAGGACTTACAAAATAGGGCAAAACAAGTGGTTGAGGAGGGACAGACCATTTCCAACAACCAGATCCGCTCCTCCATGGACGCTGCAGATACAGCTGCACGGACAATTAATACATCTGTAACTATCAGAAGGCATGCATGGCTCCGAACGTCTGGATTTAAACCAGAGATTCAACAAGCAGTTCTCAATATGCCTTTTAATGAAAAAGAACTGTTCGGTCCAGAAGTGGACACAGCGATTGAGAAACTCAAAAAAGATATGGACACTGCCAAAGCCATGGGCGCACTCTACTCCCCGCAGAGCAGAGGGAATTACAGCACATTCCGTAAAACGCCCTTTCGAGGGGGGTTTCGGGGTCAAAGCACACAAGCCAGCACCTCACAAGCCACACCGTCCAGTTACCAGGGACAGTATAGAGGAGGTTTTCGGGGACAATATAGAGGAGGGCAATTCCCTAGAAATAGAGGAAGATTTCAAAGCCCCAAAACCCCTACTACTAAACAGTGACTCACATGTCACTCACCCCCTCCACACAACACCAGTGGGGGGAAGAATAGGTCATTATTACAAAGCATGGGAGGAAATCACTACAGACACTTGGGTTCTAGCAATTATCCAACATGGTTATTGCATAGAATTTCTACAATTCCCTCCAAACATACCACCAAAAGCACAAAATTTAACAACACACCATTCCAATCTCCTGGAAATAGAAGTGAAGGCACTATTGCAAAAGAATGCAATCGAATTAGTGCCAAACACACAAATAAACACAGGAGTTTACTCACTGTACTTTCTGATACCAAAGAAGGACAAAACACTGAGACCAATCCTAGACCTCAGAGTAGTGAATACTTTCATCAAATCAGACCACTTCCACATGGTCACACTACAAGAAGTATTGCCATTGCTAAAACTACACGACTACATGGCAACTTTAGACCTCAAGGATGCTTATTTCCATATACCAATACACCCATCGCACAGGAAATACCTAAGGTTTGTATTCAAAGGAATACATTACCAATTCAAGGTACTGCCTTTCGGATTAACAACCGCACCAAGAGTCTTTACCAAATGTCTAGCGGTAGTCGCTGCACACATAAGAAGGCAGCAAATACATGTGTTCCCATATTTGGACGACTGGCTAATCAAGGCCCATTCGTTCATACAGTGCTCAAATCACACAAATCAGATCATACAAACCCTCTTCAAACTCGGGTTCACCGTCAACTTTACAAAATCCAACATTCTGCCGCGCAAGGTACAACAATACCTAGGAGCCATAATAGACACATCAAAGGGAGTAGCCACTCCAAGTCCACAAAGAATTCTAAATTTCAACACCATCATACAACGCATGTATCCAACACAAAAGATACAGGCAAAGATGGTATTACAACTCCTAGGCATGATGTCTTCATGCATAGCCATTGTCCCAAACGCAAGACTGCACATGAGGCCCTTACAACAATGCCTAGCATCACAGTGGTCTCAAGCACAGGGTCACCTTCTAGATCTGGTGTTAATAGACCGCCAAACTTACCTCTCGCTTCTGTGGTGGAACAACATAAATTTAAACAAGGGGCGGCCTTTCCAAGACCCAGTGCCACAATACGTAATAACAACAGATGCTTCCATGACAGGGTGGGGAGCACACCTCGATCAACACAGCATACAAGGACAATGGAACGTACATCAAACAAAACTGCATATCAATCACCTAGAACTTCTAGCAGTTTTTCAAGCACTAAAAGCTTTCCAACCAATAATAGTTCACAAATACATTCTCGTCAAAACAGACAACATGACAACAATGTATTATCTAAACAAGCAGGGGGGGACGCACTCCACGCAGTTAAGCCTGCTAGCACAAAAGATTTGGCATTGGGCACTTCACAACCAAATTCGCCTAATAGCACAGTTTATACCAGGGATCCAAAATCAACTCGCAGACAATCTCTCTCGAGATCACCAACAGGTCCACGAATGGGAAATTCACCCCCAAATTCTGAACACTTATTTCAAACTCTGGGGAACACCTCAGATAGACTTGTTTGCGACAAGGGAGAACGCAAAATGCCAAAACTTCGCATCCAGATACCCACACAAACAATCCCAAGGCAATGCCCTATGGATGAACTGGTCAGGGATATTTGCTTACGCTTTTCCTCCTCTCCCTCTCCTTCCTTACCTGGTAAACAAACTCAGTCAAAGCAAACTCAAACTCATATTGATAGCACCAACTTGGGCAAGGCAACCCTGGTACACAACGCTGCTAGACCTATCAGTGGTACCCTGCATCAAATTGCCCAACAGGCCAGATCTGTTGACACAGCACAACCAAAAGATCAGACACCCAGATCCAGCATCGCTGAATCTAGCAATCTGGCTCCTGAAATCCTAGAATTCGGGCACTTACAACTTACCCAAGAATGTATGGAAGTCATAAAACAAGCCAGAAGGCCATCCACCAGGCACTGCTATGCAAGTAAATGGAAGAGGTGTGTTTGCTACTGCCATATTAATCAAATACAACCATTACACACAACTCCAGAACATGTAGTGGGTTACTTGCTTCACTTACAAAAATCTAACCTAGCTTTCTCTTCCATTAAAATACACCTTGCAGCAATATCTGCATACCTGCAGACTACCTATTCAACTTCCCTATATAAGATACCAGTCATTAAAGCATTCATGGAGGGCCTTAGGAGAATTATACCACCAAGAACACCACCTGTTCCTTCATGGAACCTAAATGTTGTCCTAACTAGACTTATGGGTCCACCTTTTGAACCCATGCACTCCTGCGACATACAGTTCCTAACCTGGAAGGTGGCATTTCTCATCGCCATTACTTCCCTAAGAAGAGTAAGCGAGATTCAGGCGTTTACAATACAGGAACCTTTTATACAACTACACAAAAATAAAGTCGTCCTAAGGACCAATCCTAAATTTTTGCCAAAGGTTATTTCACCGTTCCATCTAAATCAAACAGTGGAACTTCCAGTGTTCTTTCCACAGCCAGATACCGTAGCTGAAAGGGCACTACATACATTAGATGTCAAAAGAGCATTGATGTATTACATTGACAGAACAAAAAACATCAGAAAGACTAAACAACTCTTTATTGCATTTCAAAAACCTCATGCAGGAAACCCAATTTCAAAACAAGGTATAGCCAGATGGATAGTTAAATGCATCCAAATCTGCTACCTTAAAGCTAAACGACAGCTGCCCATTACACCAAGGGCACACTCAACCAGAAAGAAAGGTGCTACCATGGCCTTTCTAGGAAACATCCCAATGCAAGAAATATGTAAGGCAGCCACATGGTCTACGCCTCACACATTCACCAAGCACTACTGTGTAGACGTGTTATCCGCACAACAAGCCACAGTAGGTCAAGCCGTATTAAGAACATTATTTCAGACTACTTCCACTCCTACAGGCTGATCCACCGCTTTTGGGGAAATAACTGCTTGCTAGTCTATGCAGAACATGCGTATCTACAGCGACAGATGCCATCGAACTGAAAATGTCACTTACCCAGTGTACATCTGTTCGTGGCATCAGTCGCAGTAGATTCGCATGTGCCCACCCGCCTCCCCGGGAGCCTGTAGCAGTTTGGAAGTTACCTTCAATTATTTATATATGTATCATCTCAACCTTAAATAGGTGCATACTTAGTCACTCCATTGCATGGGCACTATTACTACAATTCAACTCCTACCTCACCCTCTGCGGGGGAAAAACAATCGAAGATGGAGTCGACGCCCATGCGCAATGGAAACAAAAGGAGGAGTCACTCGGTCCCGTGACTCGAAAGACTTCTTCGAAGAAAAACAACTTGTAACACTCCGGCCCAACACCAGATGGCGAGCTATTGCAGAACATGCGAATCTACTGCGACTGATGCCACGAACAGATGTACACTGGGTAAGTGACATTTTCATACCTGTTCGTGCCTCGCGAGGAACGAGAAAGGGTTGCTAGGTCCAGTGCCCAAAGGCATTTCTGGCAACATGGCTATTTCCACTTTGTGGCTTAACAGGTAGACCATGATCAAGTATCGTTTTTGAGATTCCGCACGACTTTTAATATTCCAAGTTATAATCCTGCATTCCCATTTAGCAAAGTATGCATGTTTTGAGGATGTCGAGTGTCTGTAATTAGACATATTATGCTAGCAAAGCCAAAATGCAGGATCATACACCTTTGCATTATTTAATGTTTTTTATGTAAACGTAACTTTTCCCTCACCCACCCCATACTGAAGGCACCAAACCTCAGTAAAAATCTTCATAACACACAGTTCAGAAAGAAAAACATGATAGAGCATATATGTTTAGGGAACAGGCTATGTCATCCAATCCTGTGCTCCAGGGTGGGAGTACAACATTAAAATCAACTCATATTCAACATATCAACTCATAATCAACGTATGAGGTCTAAGTCCACCAACGCAGCAATTTTCCTTACCCTCAGTCAAGGAACTCGCAACTTCATCTCACCAGTGTGGACCAACGTAATCTGCATCCCATTTACCCAAGGAGCACTCCTAAACTGCCTAAAGATAGGACAAGTAACTACTCCTCAAGAATCCAGAAGTTAACTTCAGGGAAATAAACAGCTTCTGTCCTGTATCCTACCTACCCTTCCTAGCAAATGGCATCGAAAAATGTGTACTTGACCAACTCACCTACACATAGAAAACTATAACCTACTCAACATTTTCAAGTCAGGCGTTTGGACAGGCTGCAGCACCGAAACAACCATCCTCAGTGTCATAGATGACACCTGCATGATACCGGACTAGGATGCCTTCTAATACTTCTTGACTTCTCAGCTTTTGATATAATCAACCACGAACTGCTCATAAACACCCTGGAATGATGCGTGGGCAATGGTGGCATATTGTTAAAACAATTTGACTCATTCCTCAGTAATCAATCGCAAATAAACAAAATGAAAGACTTACTCTCGAGTCTATAAACTAGGCAGTCCCACAAGGCTCAATACTACCCCCCCCCTCTCTACAGACTTTAAATAGAACCCCTAACAGCAATTCTCAAACATGCCAACCTAAAATATCACCTACACAAAGATGACACTCAACTCTTTATAAAACTCACGTCACTCAATAATGACCTACATTTGAACAAAACCCTAATAGGAATACAACAATGGCTACCCAAAGCTCAATACCCAAAAAGCAGAATTCCTACTGATATTTCCACAAGGATACGCCCCACCAATCTAAGGATGGATCATGGGCCTCAACGCTGTCAATGGAAACCAACAATCATTGATTGCACGAAATTGCTTGGGATCACACTTGACAAAAGCCTAAGCATTACTGCCCCATTAAAAGCCACAGCGAGAAATGCACTATACATCCTCTTACAACTCGAAATGATCAACCTTTTCATCTTAGAGGAAGACCTCAGGATTGTCATTCAGTCCATGGTAATATCCAAAGTAAATTAAGGTAATGTCACACTCAAGAACACCAAAAACCCACCTATCCCCTGTGAAAGCCACACTGCATTCAGCAACCAGGATCATCCAAAGTGAACGGCTCTCAGCACACCTCACTCTCAAGACTGGGATGGATCCCAATCAAAGAAAGGTGCAGTTTCAAGACAGCCTGCATTACACACAAAACCCGAGTTCACATGCGTGCAGGTCTTCCAGCAGTCAAGGGCAGTGCTTTTCCTTGCAGAGCATTCCATACGGTCTCATGTAGTAAACAACAAGACGGGGTTTAACAACAGGATGGGTCTTTCCCCATCCTTTCTAACTGGGGAAAGGGCACAGGCACAGGTGGGATGGTGCTCCTTATCCAGTGTCTGGGATCTCATGCAAAGTTTTCAGGTCTGATCTTTGATGAGGGTTGGACACCACTTGAACTAGTACTATCCCCATTTGAGGGTTAGTCCTGGGGTTTTGTAGTGGATAGCATTGGGAAGGCTTCTTTAAAGTGGTTGGCCTTCAGTTTTTCTTAATTTTTGGCTAGATCTGATTGTCTTCTCATTCCACAGCTGAGCTTCCAAGTGATTGGCCTACTAAAGTGGAATTTGGGGTTAAATCATATATATTTGAGCACTTTTGTATTGTCAGACCTCAAATTTTTGCTAGATACATAGCTTATGACTGATGTCTGAAAGTATTTTGCAATGTAACCAGCATGTGATTTGAAAAAGGCATGGCCCGGTGAAGCCAGTGCACTTTTTATGATCCCAAAGTTGTGGGAGGTCATTTTTATGTTTAGAACTCAGTGTGGCTACTTAGTTCTCAATCTCTGCAGTTTCACAATCTCTTTTTTCCGGGCACCAGTATACATATTAATGTAATCAAGCCTATAAGAAACCAAGATCCTGGTCAACTGAATACATTGTTGTAGCTGAAGTCCTTCTTAGCATCATGCTGGTGGGTTTATCAGTGTACCATACTGCAAGGTTTTTACTTCTTGGGTTAGTACTAGGTTCAGTCCAGGTTCCTCCAGCCAATTTATAGGATGGCTGTTACTTGAGACATCTCTGACTTGAGTATTTCAGTTTTTCTACCATTTAGACATTAATAAGACTCCTTCACTCAGCATATTTCTTCCAAACAGAAAAATATTATTCCACTGCTCCTTTATGGTACTCAAGTAAATATGGAGGTGTGGATATACATTTTCAAAAACTTGTTTCTTTTACTAAATGCACTTTTGACATCCACCAATCAGGGTTCATGTACTAGAGTGCTTGACCTACGAGACTGACCAGTTAAAGCTGTCGTTTCTTTAGGTTAATTTACATTGTTTTGGATTTGTCCAAGTGTGTTAACCCAGAGGACCGAGACCTGTCTCCTACTTTTAAATTAAATATGATATTAAGTGCACGGTACCTGCATTTGAGCCAGTGCTTACACTGTTAATGATTTAGGATCTAGGATGGAGTCTGAGATTTTTCCCAGGTCCAGAAGCATCAATAGAAGAGTGTTTCATACCCTTTATCACCCCTTTTAGTACATTAAGAAAATGCACCCAGCCTTACCAGCATTTTGTCTCATGTGCAGTGTTAAGTATGGCCAGCCTGATTACCAGGTTTGCTACCATCTGCTTGGTTGTATAGTACTTACACTGTGCTAGTTGCTAGTCAACATACCTTTCTCCTCCAGTGGATCTTCATCAGTATCCATAAAGCAGTGAATTATCCCACCACGCATGTGGTCTCAGAATACTTTAGAATTGTACATTAATATATGTCTATAAATGTGCATAGTTTTTAGTAAACCTCTCATAAATTATGAATAATGCAGCATAATACAAGCATCAATCTACCAAATATCGATTGGTTTAACTTTTTAAGAAACTATTTGTATCCAAACAGTCACTAGTTTAAGGGAGATAATGACTAGGGAAGTCTTATACAACTTTTTTTTAAAGAAAAGAAAAGCTGATCAATATAAGTAGAGAGGCTGTCATTGATGTAGACTGAAAACGGACTTTGTGCCTTCTGTGTTCCATCGTACTCTACAGATGACAGTTATGTCATTTCGTCCATCTGGCACCTGAAAACAGGAACCTGGAGCACCAAGCTTGGCCTTCTTGGATGTTTTTTCCTATTTGGAAACCTTTTTTTTTAACTTTAACCTTTGAAATAGCACTAAAATCACTGTCTGAACATCTGGACTGTTACTAAAAAAAGATCCCTCAAAGGATTGTTTTTTACTTCACAAAATGTATTTTTTATTTGCTTATTGTCCTTAAGGACAGTAAGACGCCCCGTCGGATCCTCATGACCTTTTTTTAGTGAGTCGACCCGTCAACCATGTTCCTAAGGACGACTGACACTGTCAAATGATGTCCAGACAGGCCTTAATGGAAAGTGAAAATATCAGGCTCCGCACCTTGCAGGAACAGCAGAGCAGAATCCTAAGATCTAATTCTGGAAGGTCTGGAGGGTATGGAAAAAGGGTCTTTTTTATACTATTGTACCTTCTGCTTCTTTCAAAGACTCCCATAAGGGGAGGTTTGAGAGAAGGCATCCACATTCCTACTCCACATTGCGGACAGGTGCAACCTTCTTGTCATGGAAAGTAGGATCACCAAGACAACCAGTGCCAAATCCCCATACAACGTGAAAGAAGCCGTCCTGCTTGACTTTGAAACATCAGTCAATGTCCATACATTCTCTAAGCAACATTAAAGGCAGTGTCAGACAGGCTGCAGCATTCTGAGGATTGGGTCAAGAAGCTAAAAGAGGAAACTGTCTGAGATTTCTGATTCAGAATGCTCTGGAGCTTATTTGCCAATTTGCTGAAGTCACTTCTTTGGTCCATCTATCAGCAACTGCTTTTCCAAGTATATTTGTCTCCAAGACATTCTCTCGCAGCTCCAGCTACTCTGCAGGTTCCTGGGCAAATGCCATCAACAGGCCCTCAGACTTCTTAACTTCAGTCCAGGATTCAAAGCCCTCAAACTCCTGCACATGTACAGTAGGACCACGTACATGTTAATAACACGTTCTTCATGTACTACATTGTCTTCACCTTACTCATCAATCAGAAGCAATCCTACCACTCTGTCAGAATTTCTACCTTTGCATGTATTTCCCATTGAGGTTCTCATGATAGGGTTCTAGTAAGAGGGGCTTCTAAAGTAAAAATGTCAATTACTGCTCTATCTACAGCAGTGTCAGTTATAGTTGACACTTCTTTGCTCTTCCTCTAGAGTCATTGGTTTCTGGTCTGCTAGAACTGACTAAGCAATTATAATTTTTTTATGTTGCAATTTTTTATTATCAGGTGGCCAGGCATTGCCAGCAGTTCACGTTGGGCAGTAAACCTGCTCTGTGCAGTTTAGCTGGGGTCCAGTGGCAATCGTGCAGCGTTTTGAAGAGGCAGAATTTCAGACGGGCTTCCCACGTACCCCTATCCAGAGCCTCCATGACATCAGGCCAATCTTCCTCATCGATTTCGGTCTGTTGGCGGGACTGCCAATTGGTGCAGAGACTGTTGAAAGGCTGCTCTGCAGACAGTGTTACATCTGTAGGTGCTGCCACACCTGGTGAGTCAAGAGACCAAATTCCTCTTGCAGTCGTCTGAATGGCTTGAGATCGCCATCACCCAGGACCAGATCCAGGCTATTGATACCCGCTGTGCGCCATTGTTCCCAGTTGAGGGTCTCCCTGCCAATTTGCAGACAATTGTTGCCCCCGTGGGGGTGGAGGGGAGTGGGGGTGCGGGCACTCACGTGGGTGAACCCAGAGAAGTCGGTGTGCCCTTTGCCAGGCTTTGTGCTTGTCTTGGAGCATTGGGTTAAGAGGGTGTGAACGGGCGGGTGCTGTCCTTGTATAGAGGATCGAGACCAGGCTGACTGGATAGTAACAGTCGTTCAGTGATGACCCATTGCGGTGGTACGGTATCTTGGGAAGCATGTACGCCAGTTGTGAGGGGTGGAGCACTAGGGCATATTGTTTTACAGATGGAACTCCCAAGCCCCCACATGAATGACGCGCCATGAGTTTAGGAGATGCCAGGCGTGGAGGTAGTAAGAGCCTCACACAAAGGTTTGGATCCTTGCTTCTATAAGTCACAGGGTCGCCACAGGCACTTGGAGGGGAAGCATTCCCAACACGTACGTAAAGCGCAGCAAGGTGACCATCCTCACTGCTTTCACTGTGCCGCACATGGAGAGCCCCAAGTGTGACTGTAAGGAAATGCCTCCTTGGCATAGTTACCCCCTGACTTTTTGCCTTTGCTGATGCTATGTTTTGAATTGAAAGTGTGCTGAGGCCTGCTAACCAGGCCCCAGCACCAGTGTTCTTTCCCTAACCTGTACTTTTGATTCCACAATTGGCACACCTGGCATCCAGATAAGTCCCTTGTAACTGGTACCTCTGGTACAAAGGGCCCTGATGCCAGGGAAGGTCTCTAAGGGATGCAGCATGTATTATGCCACCCTGGAGACCCCTCACTCAGCACAGACACACTGCTTACCAGCTTGTGTGTGCTAGTGAGAACAAAATGAGTAAGTCGACATGGCACTCCCCTCAGGGTGCCATGCCAGCCTCTCACTGCCTATGCAGTATAGGTAAGACACCCCTCTAGCAGGCCTTACAGCCCTAAGGCAGGGTGCACTATACCACAGGTGAGGGTACCAGTGCATGAGCACTGTGCCCCTACAGTGTCTAAGCAAAACCTTAGACATTGTAAGTGCAGGGTAGCCATAAGAGTATATGGTCTGGGAGTCTGTTTTACACGAACTCCACAGCACCATAATGGCTACACTGAAAACTGGTGTAGGAAGTTGGCTCTGTATGTGCTATTTCAAAGTAAGGAATAGCATGCACAGAGTCCAAGGGTTCCCCTTAGAGGTAAGATAGTGGCAAAAAGAGATAATACTAATGCTCTATTTTGTGGTAGTGTGGTCGAGCAGTAGGCTTATCCAAGGAGTAGTGTTAAGCATTTGTTGTACATACACATAGACAATAAATGAGGTACACACACTCAGAGACAAATCCAGCCAATAGGTTTTTGTATAGAAAAATATCTTTTCTTAGTTTATTTTAAGAACCACAGGTTCAAATTCTACATGTAATATCTCATTCGAAAGGTATTGCAGGTAAGTACTTTAGGAACTTCAAATCATCAAAATTGCATGTATACTTTTCAAGTTATTCACAAATAGCTGTTTTAAAAGTTGACACTTAGTGCAATCTTCCCAGTTCCTAGGGGAGGTAAGTATTTGTTAGGTTAACCAGGTAAGTAAGACACTTACAGGGCTTAGTTCTTGGTCCAAGGTAGCCCACCGTTGGGGCTTCCGAGCAACCCCAAAGTCACCACACCAGCAGCTCAGGGCCAGTCAGGTGCAGAGTTCAAAGTGGTGCCCAAAACACATAGGCTAGAATGGAGAGAAGGGGATGCCCCGGTTCCGGTCTGCTTGCAGGTAAGTACCCGCGTCTTCGGACGGCAGACCAGGGGGGTTTTGTAGGGCACCGGGGGGGACACAAGCCCACACAGAAATTTCACCCTCAGCGGCGCGGGGGCGGCCGGGTGCAGTGTAGAAACAAGCGTCGGGTTCGCAATGTTAGTCTATGAGAGATCTCGGGATCTCTTCAGCGCTGCAGGCAGGCAAGGGGGGGGGTTCCTCGGGGAAACCTCCACTTGGGCAAGGGAGAGGGACTCCTGGGGGTCACTTCTCCAGTGAAAGTCCGGTCCTTCAGGTCCTGGGGGCTGCGGGTGCAGGGTCTCTCCCAGGTGTCGGGACTTTGGATTCAAAGAGTCGCGGTCAGGGGAAGCCTCGCGATTCCCTCTGCAGGCGGCGCTGTGGGGGCTCAGGGGGGACAGGTTTTGGTACTCACAGTATCAGAGTAGTCCTGGGGTCCCTCCTGAGGTGTCGGTTCTCCACCAGCCGAGTCGGGGTCGCCGGGTGCAGTGTTGCAAGTCTCACGCTTCTTGCGGGGAGCTTGCAGGGTTCTTTAAAGCTGCTGGAAACAAAGTTGCAGCTTTTCTTGGAGCAGGTCCGCTGTCCTCGGGAGTTTCTTGTCTTTTCGAAGCAGGGGCAGTCCTCAGAGGATGTCGAGGTCGCTGGTCCCTTTGGAAGGCGTCGCTGGAGCAGGATCTTTGGAAGGCAGGAGACAGGCCGGTGAGTTTCTGGAGCCAAGGCAGTTGTCGTCTTCTGGTCTTCCGCTGCAGGGGTTTTCAGCTGGGCAGTCCTTCTTCTTGTAGTTGCAGGAATCTAATTTTCTAGGGTTCAGGGTAGCCCTTAAATACTAAATTTAAGGGCGTGTTTAGGTCTGGGGGGTTAGTAGCCAATGGCTACTAGCCCTGAGGGTGGGTACACCCTCTTGGTGCCTCCTCCCAAGGGGAGGGGGTCACAATCCTAACCCTATTGGGGGAATCCTCCATCTGCAAGATGGAGGATTTCTAAAAGTCAGAGTCACCTCAGCTCAGGACACCTTAGGGGCTGTCCTGACTGGCCAGTGACTCCTCCTTGTTTTTCTCATTATCTTCTCCGGCCTTGCCGCCAAAAGTGGGGCCTGGCCGGAGGGGGCGGGCAACTCCACTAGCTGGAGTGTCCTGCTGGGTTGGCACAAAGGAGGTGAGCCTTTGAGGCTCACCGCCAGGTGTGACAATTCCTGCCTGGGGGAGGTGTTAGCATCTCCACCCAGTGCAGGCTTTGTTACTGGCCTCAGAGTGACAAAGGCACTCTCCCCATGGGGCCAGCAACATGTCTCGGTTTGTGGCAGGCTGCTAAAACTAGTCAGCCTACACAGATAGTCGGTTAAGTTTCAGGGGGCACCTCTAAGGTGCCCTCTGGGGTGTATTTTACAATAAAATGTACACTGGCATCAGTGTGCATTTATTGTGCTGAGAAGTTTGATACCAAACTTCCCAGTTTTCAGTGTAGCCATTATGGTGCTGTGGAGTTCGTGTTTGACAAACTCCCAGACCATATACTCTTATGGCTACCCTGCACTTACAATGTCTAAGGTTTTGTTTAGACACTGTAGGGGTACCATGCTCATGCACTGGTACCCTCACCTATGGTATAGTGCACCCTGCCTTAGGGCTGTAAGGCCTGCTAGAGGGGTGTCTTACCTATACTGCATAGGCAGTGAGAGGCTGGCATGGCACCCTGAGGGGAGTGCTATGTCGACTTACTCGTTTTGTCCTCACTCGCACACACAAGCTGGCAAGCAGTGTGTCTGTGCTGAGTGAGAGGTCTCCAGGGTGGCATAAGACATGCTGCAGCCCTTAGAGACCTTCCTTGGCATCAGGGCCCTTGGTACTAGAAGCACCAG
This sequence comes from Pleurodeles waltl, assembly GCF_031143425.1. NCBI lineage: Eukaryota > Metazoa > Chordata > Amphibia > Caudata > Salamandridae > Pleurodeles > Pleurodeles waltl. Next base: position 884,621,139 of record NC_090450.1, read on the forward strand.
TTACAAGGGACTTATCTGGATGCCAGGGTCTGCCAATTGTGGATACCAAAGTACAGGTTAGGGAAAGAACACTGGTGCTGGGGCCTGGTTAGCAGGCCTCAGCACACTTTCAATTGTAAACATAGCATCAGCAAAGGCAAAAAGTCAGGGGGCAACCATGCCAAGGAGGCATTTCCTTACACAACCCCCCCCCCCCCCAAACGAAAGAGGATGAGACTAACCTTTCCCAAGAGAGTCTTCATTTTCTAAGTGGAAGAACCTGGAAAGGCCATCTGCATTGGCATGGGCAGTCCCAGGTCTGTGTTCCACTATAAAGTCCATTCCCTGTAGGGAGATGGACCACCTCAACAGTTTAGGATTTTCACCTTTCATTTGCATCAGCCATTTGAGAGGTCTGTGGTCAGTTTGAACTAGGAAGTGAGTCCCAAAGAGGTATGGTCTCAGCTTCTTCAGGGACCAAACCACAGCAAAGGCCTCCCTCTCAATGGCACTCCAACGCTGCTCCCTGGGGAGTAACCTCCTGCTAATGAAAGCAACAGGCTGGTCAAGGCCATCATCATTTGTTTGGGACAAAACTGCCCCTATCCCATGTTCAGAGGCATCAGTCTGCACAATGAACTGCTTAGAATAATCTGGAGCTTTTAGAACTGGTGCTGAGCACATTGCTTGTTTCAGGGTGTCAAAGGCCTGTTGGCATTCCACAGTCCAGTTCACTTTCTTGGGCATTTTCTTGGAGGTGAGTTCAGTGAGGGCTGTCACAATGGATCCATATCCCTTCACAAACCTCCTATAGTACCCAGTCAAGCCAAGGAATGCCCTGACTTGAGTCTGGGTTTTTGGAGCTACCCAGTCCAGAATAGTCTGGATCTTGGGTTGGAGTGGCTGAACTTGGCCTCCACCTACAAGGTGGCCCAAGTAAACCACTGTTCCCTGCCCTATCTGGCATTTGGATGCCTTGATAGAGAGGCCTGCAGATTGCAGAGCCTTCAAAACCTTCTTCAGGTGGACCAGGTGATCCTGCCAGGTGGAGCTAAAGACAGCAATATCATCAAGATAAGCTGTGCTAAAGGACTCCAAGCCAGCAAGGACTTGATTCACCAACCTTTGGAAGGTGGCAGGGGCATTCTTTAAACCAAAGGGCATAACAGTAAACTGATAATGCCCATCAGGTGTGGAGAATGCTGTTTTCTCTTTTGCTCCAGGTGCCATTTTTATTTGCCAGTACCCTGCTGTCAAGTCAAAGGTACTTAAGAATTTGGCAGCACCTAATTTGTCTATGAGCTCATCAGCTCTTGGAATTGGATGAGCATCTGTCTTGGTGACAGAATTGAGCCCTCTGTAGTCCACACAAAACCTCATCTCTTTCTTTCCATCTTTGGTGTGAGGTTTGGGGACTAAGACCACTGGGCTAGCCCAGGGGCTGTCAGAGCGATCAATTACTCCCAATTCCAGCATCTTGTGGACTTCCACCTTGATGCTTTCCTTAACATGGTCAGATTGTCTAAAGATTTTGTTCTTGACAGGCATGCTGTCTCCTGTGTCCACATCATGGGTACACAGGTGTGTCTGACCAGGGGTTAAGGAGAAGAGTTCAGGAAACTGTTGTAGGACTCTCCTACAATCAGCTTGCTGTTGGCCAGAGAGGGTGTCTGAGTAGATCACTCCATCTACTGTGCCATCTTTTGGGTCTGATGACAGAAGATCAGGGAGAGGTTCACTCTCTGCCTCCTGATCCTCATCTGTTACCATCAACAGATTCACATCAGCCCTGTCATGGAAGAGCTTAAGGCGGTTCACATGGATCACCCTCTTGGGGCTCCTGCTTGTGCCCAGGTCCACCAGGTAGGTGACCTGACTCTTCCTTTCTAGCACTGGGTAAGGGCCACTCCATTTGTCCTGGAGTGCCCTGGGAGCCACAGGCTCCAGAACCCAGACTTTCTGCCCTGGTTGGAACTCAACCAGTGCAGCCTTTTGGTCATACCAAAACTTCTGGAGCTGTTGGCTGGCCTCAAGGTTTTTGGTTGCCTTTTCCATGTACTCTGCCATTCTAGAGCGAAGGCCAAGTACATAGTCCACTATGTCCTGTTTAGGCTCATGGAGAGGTCTCTCCCAGCCTTCTTTAACAAGGGCAAGTGGTCCCCTTACAGGATGACCAAACAGAAGTTCAAAGGGTGAGAATCCTACTCCCTTCTGTGGCACCTCTCTGTAAGCGAAAAGCAGACATGGCAAGAGGACATCCCATCTCCTTTTGAGTTTTTCTGGGAGCCCCATGATCATGCCTTTTAATGTCTTGTTGAATCTCTCAACCAAGCCATTAGTTTGTGGATGGTATGGTGTAGTGAATTTATAAGTCACTCCACACTCATTCCACATGTGCTTTAGGTATGCTGACATGAAGTTGGTACCTCTGTCAGACACCACCTCCTTAGGGAAACCCACTCTGGTAAAGATACCAATGAGGGCCTTGGCTACTGCAGGGGCAGTAGTCGACCTAAGGGGAATAGCTTCAGGATACCTGGTAGCATGATCCACTACTACCAGGATATACATATTTCCTGAGGCTGTGGGAGGTTCCAGTGGACCAACTATGTCCACACCCACTCTTTCAAAGGGGACCCCCACCACTGGAAGTGGAATGAGGGGGGCCTTTGGATGTCCACCTGTCTTACCACTGGCTTGACAGGTGGGGCAGGAGAGGCAAAACTCCTTAACCATGTTGGACATATTGGGCCAGTAGAAGTGGTTGACTAACCTCTCCCACGTCTTGGTTTGTCCCAAATGTCCAGCAAGGGGAATGTCATGGGCCAATGTTAGGATGAACTTCCTGAACAGCTGAGGCACTACCACTCTCCTAGTGGCACCAGGTTTGGGGTCTCTGGCCTCAGTGTACAGGAGTCCATCTTCCCAATAGACCCTATGCGTTCCATTTTTCTTGCCTTTGGACTCTTCAGCAGCTTGCTGCCTAAGGCCTTCAAGAGAGGGACAGGTTTCTTGTCCCTTACACAGCTCCTCCCTTGAGGGTCCCCCTGGGCCTAAGAGCTCAACCTGATAAGGTTCAAGCTCCAAAGGCTCAGTTCCCTCAGAGGGCAGAACTTCTTCCTGAGAAGAGAGGTTCCCTTTCTTTTGCTGTGTTGTAGTTGGTTTCCCAACTGACTTTCCTGTTCTCTTGGTAGGCTGGGCCATTCTTCCAGACTCCAGCTCTACTTGTTCACCCTGTGCCTTGCACTGTGCTCTTGTTTTCACACACACCAGTTCAGGGATACCCAGCATTGCTGCATGGGTTTTTAGTTCTACCTCAGCCCATGCTGAGGACTCCAGGTCATTTCCAAGCAGACAGTCCACTGGGATATTTGAGGAGACCACCACCTGTTTCAGGCCATTGACCCCTCCCCATTCTAAAGTAACCATTGCCATGGGATGTACTTTTCTCTGATTGTCAGCGTTGGTGACTGTGTAAGTTTTTCCAGTCAGGTATTGGCCAGGGGAAACCAGTTTCTCTGTCACCATGGTGACACTGGCACCTGTATCCCTCAGGCCCTCTATTCTAGTCCCATTAATTAAGAGTTGCTGTCTGTATTTTTGCATGTTAGGCGGCCAGACAGCTAGTGTGGCTAAATCCACCCCACCCTCAGAAACTAGAATAGCTTCAGTGTGGACCCTGATTTGCTCTGGGCACACTGTTGATCCCACTTGGAGACTAGCCATACCAGTGTTACCTGGATGGGAGTTTGGAGTGGAACCTCTCTTGGGACAGGCCTTGTCTCCAGTTTGGTGTCCATGCTGTTTACAGCTATGACACCAGACCTTTTTGGGATCAAAGTTTTTACCCTTGTACCCATTGTTTTGTGAAGAGGCTCTGGGCCCACCCTCCTGTGCAGGTTTTTGGGGGCCTGTAGAAGACTCTTTACTATTTTTAGTTTTGGTTGTCTCATCACCCTTCCCCTGGGGAGTCTTTGTGACCCCTTTCTTTTGGTCACCCCCTGTTGAAGTCTTGGACACCCTTGTCTTGACCCAATGGTCCGCCTTCTTTCCCAATTCTTGGGGAGAAATTGGTCCTAGGTCTACCAGATGCTGATGCAGTTTATCATTGAAACAATTACTTAACAGGTGTTCTTTCACAAATAAATTGTACAGCCCATCATAATTACTTACACCACTGCCTTGAATCCAACCATCTAGTGTTTTCATTGAGTAGTCAACAAAGTCAACCCAGGTCTGGCTCGAGGATTTTTGAGCCCCCCTGAACCTAATCCTGTACTCCTCAGTGGAGAATCCAAAGCCCTCAATCAGGGTACCCTTCATGAGGTCATAAGATTCTGCATCTTTTCCAGAGAGTGTGAGGAGTCTATCCCTACACTTTCCAGTGAACATTTCCCAAAGGATAGCACCCCAGTGAGATCTGTTCACTTTCCTGGTTACACAAGCCCTCTCAAAAGCTGTGAACCACTTGGTGATGTCATCACCATCTTCAAATTTTGTCACAATCCCTTTGGGGATTTTTAACATGTCAGGAGAATCTCTGACCCTATTTATATTGCTGCCACCATTGATGGGTCCTAGGCCCATCTCTTGTCTTTCCCTTTCTATGGCTAGGAGCTGTCTCTCTAAAGCCAATCTTTTGGCCATCCTGGCTAACAGGAGGTCATCTTCACTGAGAGCATCCTCAGTGATTTCAGAAATGTGGAACCCTCCTGTGAGGGACTCACTATTTCTGACTAACACAGTTGGAGACAGGACTTGAGGGGTCCTGTTCTCCCTATTTAGGACTGGAGGAGGGACATTGGCCTCCAAGTCACTAATTTCTTCCTCTGTGATGTCATCATCAGAGGGGTTGGCTTTTTCAAACTCTGCCAACAGCTCCTGGAGCTGAATTTTGGTAGGTCTGGAGCCAATGGTTATTTTCTTTATATTACAGAGAGACCTTAGCTCCCTCATCTTAAGATGGAGGTAAGGTGTGGTGTCGAGTTCCACCACCTGCATCTCTGTATCAGACATTATTCTGGTAAGAGTTGGAATACTTTTTAAAGAATCTAAAACTGTTTCTAGAATCTAATTTCAAACTTTTAACAAACTTTTAAACTCTAAAAGACAATGCTAAACAGGGACTTAACACACAAGGCCCTAGCAGGACTTTTAAGAATTTAGAAAAATTTCAAATTGCAAAAATGAATTTCTAATGACAATTTTGGAATTTGTCGTGTGATCAGGTATTGGCTGAGTAGTCCAGCAAATGCAAAGTCTTGTATCCCACCGCTGCCACCAATGTAGGAAGTTGGCTCTGTATGTGCTATTTCAAAGTAAGGAATAGCATGCACAGAGTCCAAGGGTTCCCCTTAGAGGTAAAATAGTGGTAAAAATAGATAATACTAATGCTCTATTTTGTGGTAGTGTGGTCGAGCAGTAGGCTTATCCAAGGAGTAGTGTTAAGCATTTGTTGTACATACACATAGACAATAAATGAGGTACACACACTCAGAGACAAATCCAGCCAATAGGTTTTTGTATAGAAAAATATCTTTTCTTAGTTTATTTTAAGAACCACAGGTTCAAATTCTACATGTAATATCTCATTCGAAAGGTATTGCAGGTAAGTACTTTAGGAACTTCAAATCATCAAAATTGCATGTATACTTTTCAAGTTATTCACAAATAGCTGTTTTAAAAGTGGACACTTAGTGCAATTTTCACAGTTCCTAGGGGAGGTAAGTATTTGTTAGGTTAACCAGGTAAGTAAGACACTTACAGGGCTTAGTTCTTGGTCCAAGGTAGCCCACCGTTGGGGGTTCCGAGCAACCCCAAAGTCACCACACCAGCAGCTCAGGGCCGGTCAGGTGCAGAGTTCAAAGTGGTGCCCAAAACACATAGGCTAGAATGGAGAGAAGGGGATGCCCCGGTTCCGGTCTGCTTGCAGGTAAGTACCCGCGTCTTCGGAGGGCAGACCAGGGGGGTTTTGTAGGGCACCGGGGGGGACACAAGCCCACACAGAAATTTCACCCTCAGCGGCGCGGGGGCGGCCGGGTGCAGTGTAGAAACAAGCGTCGGGTTCGCAATGTTAGTCTATGAGAGATCTCGGGATCTCTTCAGCGCTGCAGGCAGGCAAGGGGGGGGGTTCCTCGGGGAAACCTCCACTTGGGCAAGGGAGAGGGACTCCTGGGGGTCACTTCTCCAGTGAAAGTCCGGTCCTTCAGGTCCTGGGGGCTGCGGGTGCATGGTCTCTCCCAGGTGTCGGGACTTTGGATTCAAAGAGTCGCGGTCAGGGGAAGCCTCGGGATTCCCTCTGCAGGCGGCGCTGTGGGGGCTCAGGGGGGACAGGTTTTGGTACTCACAGTATCAGAGTAGTCCTGGGGTCCCTCCTGAGGTGTCGGTTCTCCACCAGCCGAGTCGGGGTCGCCGGGTGCAGTGTTGCAAGTCTCACGCTTCTTGCGGGGAGCTTGCAGGGTTCTTTAAAGCTGCTGGAAACAAAGTTGCAGCTTTTCTTGGAGCAGGTCCGCTGTCCTCGGGAGTTTCTTGTCTTTTCGAAGCAGGGGCAGTCCTCAGAGGATGTCGAGGTCGCTGGTCCCTTTGGAAGGCGTCGCTGGAGCAGGATCTTTGGAAGGCAGGAGACAGGCCGGTGAGTTTCTGGAGCCAAGGCAGTTGTCGTCTTCTGGTCTTCCGCTGCAGGGGTTTTCAGCTGGGCAGTCCTTCTTCTTGTAGTTGCAGGAATCTAATTTTCTAGGGTTCAGGGTAGCCCTTAAATACTAAATTTAAGGGCGTGTTTAGGTCTGGGGGGTTAGTAGCCAATGGCTACTAGCCCTGAGGGTGGGTACACCCTCTTGGTGCCTCCTCCCAAGGGGAGGGGGTCACAATCCTAACCCTATTGGGGGAATCCTCCATCTGCAAGATGGAGGATTTCTAAAAGTCAGAGTCACCTCAGCTCAGGACACCTTAGGGGCTGTCCTGACTGGCCAGTGACTCCTCCTTGTTTTTCTCATTATCTTCTCCGGCCTTGCCGCCAAAAGTGGGGCCTGGCCGGAGGGGGCGGGCAACTCCACTAGCTGGAGTGTCCTGCTGGGTTGGCACAAAGGAGGTGAGCCTTTGAGGCTCACCGCCAGGTGTGACAATTCCTGCCTGGGGGAGGTGTTAGCATCTCCACCCAGTGCAGGCTTTGTTACTGGCCTCAGAGTGACAAAGGCACTCTCCCCATGGGGCCAGCAACATGTCTCGGTTTGTGGCAGGCTGCTAAAACTAGTCAGCCTACACAGATAGTCGGTTAAGTTTCAGGGGGCACCTCTAAGGTGCCCTCTGGGGTGTATTTTACAATAAAATGTACACTGGCATCAGTGTGCATTTATTGTGCTGAGAAGTTTGATACCAAATGTAAGGAAATGCCTCCTTGGCATGGTTGCCCCCTGACTTTTTGCCTTTGCTGATGCTATGTTTACAATTGAAAGTGTGCTGAGGCCTGCTAACCAGGCCCCAGCACCAGTGTTCTTTCCCTAACCTGTACTTTTGTATCCACAATTGGCAGACCCTGGCATCCAGATAAGTCCCTTGTAACTGGTACTTCTAGTACCAAGGGCCCTGATGCCAAGGAAGGTCTCTAAGGGCTGCAGCATGTCTTATGCCACCCTGGAGACCTCTCACTCAGCACAGACACACTGCTTGCCAGCTTGTGTGTGCTAGTGAGGACAAAACGAGTAAGTCGACATGGCACTCCCCTCAGGGTGCCATGCCAGCCTCTCACTGCCTATGCAGTATAGGTAAGACACCCCTCTAGCAGGCCTTACAGCCCTAAGGCAGGGTGCACTATACCATAGGTGAGGGTACCAGTGCATGAGCATGGTACCCCTACAGTGTCTAAATAAAACCTTAGACATTGTAAGTGCAGGGTAGCCATAAGAGTATATGGTCTGGGAGTCTGTCAAACACGAACTCCACAGCACCATAATGGCTACACTGAAAACTGGGAAGTTTAGTATCAAACTTCTCAGCACAATAAATGCACACTGATGCCAGTGTACATTTTATTGTAAAATACACCACAGAGGGCACCTTAGAGGTGCCCCCTGAAACTTAACCGACTATCTGTGTAGGCTGACTAGTTTTAGCAGCCTGCCACAAACCGAGACATGTTGCTGGCCCCATGGGGAGAGTGCCTTTGTCACTCTGAGGCCAGTAACAAAGCCTGCACTGGGTGGAGATGCTAACACCTCTCCCAGGCAGGAATTGTCACACCTGGCGGTGAGCCTCAAAGGCTCACCTCCTTTGTGCCAACCCAGCAGGACACTCCAGCTAGTGGAGTTGCCCGCCCCCTCCGGCCAGGCCCCACTTTTGGCGGCAAGGCCGGAGAAAATAATGAGAATAACAAGGAGGAGTCACTGGCCAGTCAGGACAGCCCCTAAGGTGTCCTGAGCTGAGGTGACTCTAACTTTTAGAAATCCTCCATCTTGCAGATGGAGGATTCCCCCAATAGGGTTAGGATTGTGACCCCCTCCCCTTGGGAGGAGGCACAAAGAGGGTGTACCCACCCTCAGGGCTAGTAGCCATTGGCTACTAACCCCCCAGACCTAAACACGCCCTTAAATTTAGTATTTAAGGGCTACCCTGAACCCTAGAAAATTAGATTCCTGCAACTACAAGAAGAAGGACTGCCCAGCTGAAAACCCCTGCAGCGGAAGACCAGAAGACGACAACTGCCTTGGCTCCAGAAACTCACCGGCCTGTCTCCTGCCTTCCAAAGATCCTGCTCCAGCGACGCCTTCCAAAGGGACCAGCGACCTCGACATCCTCTGAGGACTGCTCCTGCTTCGAAAAGACAAGAAACTCCCGAGGACAGCGGACCTGCTCCAAGAAAAGCTGCAACTTTGTTTCCAGCAGCTTTAAAGAACCCTGCAAGCTCCCCGCAAGAAGCGTGAGACTTGCCACCCTGCACCCGGCGACCCCGACTCGGCTGGTGGCGATCCAACACCTCAGGAGGGACCCCAGGACTACTCTGATACTGTGAGTACCAAAACCTGTCCCCCCTGAGCCCCCACAGCGCCGCCTGCAGAGGGAATCCCGAGGCTTCCCCTGACCGCGACTCTTTGAACCTAAAGTCCCGACGCCTGGGAGAGACCCTGCACCCGCAGCCCCCAGGACCTGAAGGACCGGACTTTCACTGGAGGAGTGACCCCCAGGAGTCCCTCTCCCTCGCCCAAGTGGAGGTTTCCCCGAGGAATCCCCCCCTTGCCTGCCTGCAGCGCTGAAGAGATCCCGAGATCTCTCATAGACTAACATTGAAAACCCGACGCTTGTTTCTACACTGCACCCGGCCGCCCCCGCGCTGCTGAGGGTGAAATCTCGGTGTGGACTTGTGTCCCCCCCGGTGCCCTACAAAACCCCCCTGGTCTGCCCTCCGAAGACGCGGGTACTTACCTGCAAGCAGACCGGAACCGGGGCACCCCCTTCTCTCCATTCTAGCCTATGTGTTTTGGGCACCACTTTGAACTCTGCACCTGACCGGCCCTGAGCTGCTGGTGTGGTGACTTTGGGGTTGCTCTGAACCCCCAACGGTGGGCTACCTTGGACCAAGAACTAAGCCCTGTAAGTGTCTTACTTACCTGGTTAACCTAACAAATACTTACCTCCCCTAGGAACTGTGAAAAATTGCACTAAGTGTCCACTTTTAAAACAGCTATTTGTCAATAACTTGTAAAGTATACATGCAATTTTTATGCTTTAAAGTTCCTAAAGTACTTACCTGCAATACCTTTCGAATGAGATATTACATGTAGAATTTGAACCTGTGGTTCTTAAAATAAACTAAGGAAAGATATTTTTTTCTATATAAAAACCTATTGGCTGGATTTGTCTCTGAGTGTGTGTACCTCATTTATTGTCTATGTGTATGTACAACAAATGCTTAACACTACTCCTTGGATAAGCCTACTGCTCGACCACACTACCACAAAATAGAGCATTAGTATTATCTCTTTTTACCACTATTTTACCTCTAAGGGGAACCCTTGGACTCTGTGCATGCTATTCCTTACTTTGAAATAGCACATACAGAGCCAACTTCCTACATTGGTGGATCAGCGGTGGGGTACAAGACTTTGCATTTGCTGGACTACTCAGCCAATACCTGATCACACGACAAATTCCAAAATTGTCATTAGAAATTGATTTTTGCAATTTGAAAAGTTTTCTAAATTCTTAAAAGACCTGCTAGGGCCTTGTGTTAGATCCTGTTTAGCATTTCTTTTAGAGTTTAAAAGTTTGTAAAAGTTTGAATTAGACTCTAGAACCAGTTGTAGATTCTTAAAAAGTATTCCAACTTTTAGAAGCAAAATGTCTAGCACAGATGTGACTGTGGTGGAACTCGACACCACACCTTACCTCCATCTTAAGATGAGGGAGCTAAGGTCACTCTGTAAAATAAAGAAAATAACAATGGGCCCCAAACCTACCAAAATACAGCTCCAGGAGCTTTTGGCAGAGTTTGAAAAGGCCAACCCCTCTGAGGGTGGCAACTCAGAGGAAGAGGATAGTGACTTGGAGGACAATTCCCCCCTACCAGTCCTATCTAGGGAGAACAGGGTCCCTCAAACCCTGACTCCAAAAATAATAGTCAGAGATGCTGGTTCCCTCACAGGAGAGACCAACACCTCTGAAATCACTGAGGATAACCCCAGTGAAGAGGACATCCAGTTAGCCAGGATGGCCAAAAGATTGGCTTTGGAAAGACAGATCCTAGCCATAGAGAGGGAAAGACAAGAGATGGGCCTAGGACCCATCAATGGTGGCAGCAACATAAATAGGGTCAGAGATTCTCCTGACATGTTGAAAATCCCTAAAGGGATTGTAACTAAATATGAAGATGGTGATGACATCACCAAATGGTTCACAGCTTTTGAGAGGGCTTGTGTAACCAGAAAAGTGAACAGATCTCACTGGGGTGCTCTCCTTTGGGAAATGTTCACAGGAAAGTGTAGGGATAGACTCCTCACACTCTCTGGAAAAGATGCAGAATCTTATGACCTCATGAAGGGTACCCTGATTGAGGGCTTTGGATTCTCCACTGAGGAGTACAGGATTAGGTTCAGGGGGGCTCAAAAATCCTCGAGCCAGACCTGGGTTGACTTTGTTGACTACTCAGTGAAAACACTAGATGGTTGGATTCAAGGCAGTGGTGTAAGTAATTATGATGGGCTGTACAATTTATTTGTGAAAGAACACCTGTTAAGTAATTGTTTCAATGATAAACTGCATCAGCATCTGGTAGACCTAGGACCAATTTCTCCCCAAGAATTGGGAAAGAAGGCGGACCATTGGGTCAAGACAAGGGTGTCCAAGACTTCAACAGGGGGTGACCAAAAGAAAGGGGTCACAAAGACTCCCCAGGGGAAGGGTGATGAGACAACCAAAACTAAAAATAGTAAAGAGTCTTCTACAGGCCCCCAAAAACCTGCACAGGAGGGTGGGCCCAGAGCCTCTTCACAAAACAATGGGTACAAGGGTAAAAACTTTGATCCCAAAAAGGCCTGGTGTCATAGCTGTAAACAGCATGGACACCAAACTGGAGACAAGGCCTGTCCCAAGAAAGGTTCCACTCCAAACTCCCATCCAGGTAACACTGGTATGGCTAGTCTCCAAGTGGGATCAACAGTGTGCCCAGAGCAAATCAGGGTCCACACTGAAGCTACTCTAGTTTCTGAGGGTGGGGTGGATTTAGCCACACTAGCTGTCTGGCCGCCTAACATGCAAAAATACAGACAGCAACTCTTAATTAATGGGACTAGAATAGAGGGCCTGAGGGATACAGGTGCCAGTGTCACCATGGTGACAGAGAAACTGGTTTCCCCTGGCCAATACCTGACTGGAAAAACTTACACAGTCACCAACGCTGACAATCAGAGAAAAGTACATCCCATGGCAATGGTTACTTTAGAATGGGGAGGGGTCAATGGCCTGAAACAGGTGGTGGTCTCCTCAAATATCCCAGTGGACTGTCTGCTTGGAAATGACCTGGAGTCCTCAGCATGGGCTGAGGTAGAACTAAAAACCCATGCAGCAATGCTGGGTATCCCTGAACTGGTGTGTGTGAAAACAAGAGCACAATGCAAGGCACAGGGTGAAAAAGTAGAGCTGGAGTCTGGAAAAATGGCCCAGCCTACCAAGAGAACAGGAAAGTCAGTTGGGAAACCAACTGCAACACAGCAAAAGAAAGGGAACCTCTCTTCTCAGGAAGAAGTTCTGCCCTCTGAGGGAACTGAGCCTTTGGAGCTTGAACCTTACCAGGTTGAGCTCTTAGGCCCAGGGGGACCCTCCAGGGAGGAGCTGTGTAAGGGACAAGAAACCTGTCCCTCTCTTGAAGGCCTTAGGCAGCAAGCTGCTGAAGAGTCCAAAGGCAAGAAAAATGGAACGCATAGGGTCTATTGGGAAGATGGACTCCTGTACACTGAGGCCAGAGACCCCAAACCTGGTGCCACTAGGAGAGTGGTAGTGCCTCAGCTGTTCAGAGAGTTCATCCTAACATTGGCCCATGACATTCCCCTTGCTGGACATTTGGGACAAACCAAGACGTGGGAGAGGTTAGTCAACCACTTCTACTGGCCCAATATGTCCAACATGGTTAAGGAGTTTTGCCTCTCCTGCCCCACCTGTCAAGCCAGTGGTAAGACAGGTGGGCATCCAAAGGCCCCCCTCATTCCACTTCCAGTGGTGGGGGTTCCCTTTGAAAGAGTGGGTGTGGACATAGTTGGTCCACTGGAACCTCCCACAGCCTCAGGAAATATGTATATCCTGGTAGTAGTGGATCATGCTACCAGGTATCCTGAAGCTATTCCCCTTAGGTCGACTACTGCCCCTGCAGTAGCCAAGGCCCTCATTGGTATCTTTACCAGAGTGGGTTTCCCTAAGGAGGTGGTGTCTGACAGAGGTACCAACTTCATGTCAGCATACCTAAAGCACATGTGGACTGAGTGTGGAGTGACTTATAAATTCACTACACCATACCATCCACAAACTAATGGCTTGGTTGAGAGATTCAACAAGACATTAAAAGGCATGATCATGGGGCTCCCAGAAAAGCTCAAAAGGAGATGGGATGTCCTCTTGCCATGTCTGCTTTTCGCTTACAGAGAGGTGCCACAGAAGGGAGTAGGATTCTCACCCTTTGAACTTCTGTTTGGTCATCCTGTAAGGGGACCACTTGCCCTTGTTAAAGAAGGCTGGGAGAGACCTCTCCATGAGCCTAAACAGGACATAGTGGACTATGTACTTGGCCTTCGCTCTAGAATGGCAGAGTACATGGAAAAGGCAACCAAAAACCTTGAGGCCAGCCAACAGCTCCAGAAGTTTTGGTATGACCAAAAGGCTGCACTGGTTGAGTTCCAACCAGGGCAGAAAGTCTGGGTTCTGGAGCCTGTGGCTCCCAGGGCACTCCAGGACAAATGGAGTGGCCCTTACCCAGTACTAGAGAGGAAGAGTCAGGTCACCTACTTGGTGGACCTGGGCACAAGCAGGAGCCCCAAGAGGGTGATCCATGTAAACCGCCTTAAGCTCTTCCACGACAGGGCTGATGTCAATCTGTTGATGGTAACAGATGACGATCAGGAGGCAGAGAGTGAACCTCTCCCTGATCTTCTGTCATCAGACCCAAAAGATGGTACAGTAGATGGAGTGATCTACTCAGACACCCTCTCTGGCCAACAGCAAGCTGATTGTAGGAGAGTCCTACAACAGTTTCCTGAACTCTTCTCCTTAACCCCTGGTCAGACACACCTGTGTACCCATGATGTGGACACAGGAGACAGCATGCCTGTCAAGAACAAAATCTTTAGACAGTCTGACCATGTTAAGGAAAGCATCAAGGTGGAAGTCCACAAGATGCTGGAATTGGGAGTAATTGAGCGCTCTGACAGCCCCTGGGCTAGCCCAGTGGTCTTAGTCCCCAAACCTCACACCAAAGATGGAAAGAAAGAGATGAGGTTTTGTGTGGACTACAGAGGGCTCAATTCTGTCACCAAGACAGATGCCCATCCAATTCCAAGAGCTGATGAGCTCATTGATAAATTAGGTGCAACCAAATTTCTAAGTACCTTTGACTTGACAGCAGGGTACTGGCAAATAAAAATGGCACCTGGAGCAAAAGAAAAGACAGCATTCTCCACACCTGATGGGCATTATCAGTTTACTGTTATGCCCTTTGGTTTAAAGAATGCCCCTGCCACCTTCCAAAGGTTGGTGAATCAAGTCCTTGCTGGCTTGGAGTCCTTTAGCACAGCTTATCTTGATGATATTGCTGTCTTTAGCTCCTCCTGGCAGGATCACCTGGTCCACCTGAGGAAGGTTTTGAAGGCTCTGCAATCTGCAGGCCTCTCTATCAAGGCATCCAAATGCCAGATAGGGCAGGGAACAGTGGTTTACTTGGGCCACCTTGTAGGTGGAGGCCAAGTTCAGCCACTCCAACCCAAGATCCAGACTATTCTGGACTGGGTAGCTCCAAAAACCCAGACTCAAGTCAGGGCATTCCTTGGCTTGACTGGGTATTACAGGAGGTTTGTGAAGGGATATGGATCCATTGTGACAGCCCTCACTGAACTCACCTCCAAGAAAATGCCCAAGAAAGTAAACTGGACTGTGGAATGCCAACAGGCCTTTGACACCCTGAAACAGGCAATGTGCTCAGCACCAGTTCTAAAAGCTCCAGATTATTCTAAGCAGTTCATTGTGCAGACTGATGCCTCTGAACATGGGATAGGGGCAGTTTTGTCCCAAACAAATGATGATGGCCTTGACCAGCCTGTTGCTTTCATTAGCAGGAGGTTACTCCCCAGGGAGCAGCGTTGGAGTGCAATTGAGAGGGAGGCCTTTGCTGTGGTTTGGTCCCTGAAGAAGCTGAGACCATACCTCTTTGGGACTCACTTCCTAGTTCAAACTGACCACAGACCTCTCAAATGGCTGATGCAAATGAAAGGTGAAAATCCTAAACTGTTGAGGTGGTCCATCTCCCTACAGGGAATGGACTTTATAGTGGAACACAGACCTGGGACTGCCCATGCCAGTGCAGATGGCCTTTCCAGGTTCTTCCACTTAGAAAATGAAGACTCTCTTGGGAAAGGTTAGTCTCATCCTCTTTCGTTTGGGGGGGGGTTGTGTAAGGAAATGCCTCCTTGGCATGGTTGCCCCCTGACTTTTTGCCTTTGCTGATGCTATGTTTACAATTGAAAGTGTGCTGAGGCCTGCTAACCAGGCCCCAGCACCAGTGTTCTTTCCCTAACCTGTACTTTTGTATCCACAATTGGCAGACCCTGGCATCCAGATAAGTCCCTTGTAACTGGTACTTCTAGTACCAAGGGCCCTGATGCCAAGGAAGGTCTCTAAGGGCTGCAGCATGTCTTATGCCACCCTGGAGACCTCTCACTCAGCACAGACACACTGCTTGCCAGCTTGTGTGTGCTAGTGAGGACAAAACGAGTAAGTCGACATGGCACTCCCCTCAGGGTGCCATGCCAGCCTCTCACTGCCTATGCAGTATAGGTAAGACACCCCTCTAGCAGGCCTTACAGCCCTAAGGCAGGGTGCACTATACCATAGGTGAGGGTACCAGTGCATGAGCATGGTACCCCTACAGTGTCTAAATAAAACCTTAGACATTGTAAGTGCAGGGTAGCCATAAGAGTATATGGTCTGGGAGTCTGTCAAACACGAACTCCACAGCACCATAATGGCTACACTGAAAACTGGGAAGTTTAGTATCAAACTTCTCAGCACAATAAATGCACACTGATGCCAGTGTACATTTTATTGTAAAATACACCACAGAGGGCACCTTAGAGGTGCCCCCTGAAACTTAACCGACTATCTGTGTAGGCTGACTAGTTTTAGCAGCCTGCCACAAACCGAGACATGTTGCTGGCCCCATGGGGAGAGTGCCTTTGTCACTCTGAGGCCAGTAACAAAGCCTGCACTGGGTGGAGATGCTAACACCTCTCCCAGGCAGGAATTGTCACACCTGGCGGTGAGCCTCAAAGGCTCACCTCCTTTGTGCCAACCCAGCAGGACACTCCAGCTAGTGGAGTTGCCCGCCCCCTCCGGCCAGGCCCCACTTTTGGCGGCAAGGCCGGAGAAAATAATGAGAATAACAAGGAGGAGTCACTGGCCAGTCAGGACAGCCCCTAAGGTGTCCTGAGCTGAGGTGACTCTAACTTTTAGAAATCCTCCATCTTGCAGATGGAGGATTCCCCCAATAGGGTTAGGATTGTGACCCCCTCCCCTTGGGAGGAGGCACAAAGAGGGTGTACCCACCCTCAGGGCTAGTAGCCATTGGCTACTAACCCCCCAGACCTAAACACGCCCTTAAATTTAGTATTTAAGGGCTACCCTGAACCCTAGAAAATTAGATTCCTGCAACTACAAGAAGAAGGACTGCCCAGCTGAAAACCCCTGCAGCGGAAGACCAGAAGACGACAACTGCCTTGGCTCCAGAAACTCACCGGCCTGTCTCCTGCCTTCCAAAGATCCTGCTCCAGCGACGCCTTCCAAAGGGACCAGCGACCTCGACATCCTCTGAGGACTGCTCCTGCTTCGAAAAGACAAGAAACTCCCGAGGACAGCGGACCTGCTCCAAGAAAAGCTGCAACTTTGTTTCCAGCAGCTTTAAAGAACCCTGCAAGCTCCCCGCAAGAAGCGTGAGACTTGCCACCCTGCACCCGGCGACCCCGACTCGGCTGGTGGCGATCCAACACCTCAGGAGGGACCCCAGGACTACTCTGATACTGTGAGTACCAAAACCTGTCCCCCCTGAGCCCCCACAGCGCCGCCTGCAGAGGGAATCCCGAGGCTTCCCCTGACCGCGACTCTTTGAACCTAAAGTCCCGACGCCTGGGAGAGACCCTGCACCCGCAGCCCCCAGGACCTGAAGGACCGGACTTTCACTGGAGGAGTGACCCCCAGGAGTCCCTCTCCCTCGCCCAAGTGGAGGTTTCCCCGAGGAATCCCCCCCTTGCCTGCCTGCAGCGCTGAAGAGATCCCGAGATCTCTCATAGACTAACATTGAAAACCCGACGCTTGTTTCTACACTGCACCCGGCCGCCCCCACGCTGCTGAGGGTGAAATCTCGGTGTGGACTTGTGTCCCCACCGGTGCCCTACAAAACCCCCCTGGTCTGCCCTCCGAAGACGCGGGTACTTACCTGCAAGCAGACCGGAACCGGGGCACCCCCTTCTCTCCATTCTAGCCTATGTGTTTTGGGCACCACTTTGAACTCTGCACCTGACCGGCCCTGAGCTGCTGGTGTGGTGACTTTGGGGTTGCTCTGAACCCCCAACGGTGGGCTACCTTGGACCAAGAACTAAGCCCTGTAAGTGTCTTACTTACCTGGTTAACCTAACAAATACTTACCTCCCCTAGGAACTGTGAAAAATTGCACTAAGTGTCCACTTTTAAAACAGCTATTTGTCAATAACTTGTAAAGTATACATGCAATTTTTATGCTTTAAAGTTCCTAAAGTACTTACCTGCAATACCTTTCGAATGAGATATTACATGTAGAATTTGAACCTGTGGTTCTTAAAATAAACTAAGGAAAGATATTTTTTTCTATATAAAAACCTATTGGCTGGATTTGTCTCTGAGTGTGTGTACCTCATTTATTGTCTGTGTATGTACAACAAATGCTTAACACTACTCCTTGGATAAGCCTACTGCTCGACCACACTACCACAAAATAGAGCATTAGTATTATCTCTTTTTACCACTATTTTACCTCTAAGGGGAACCCTTGGACTCTGTGCATGCTATTCCTTACTTTGAAATAGCACATACAGAGCCAACTTCCTACACCAAACTTCCCAGTTTTCAGTGTAGCCATTATGGTGCTGTGGAGTTCGTGTTTGACAAACTTCCAGACCATATACTCTTATGGCTACCCTGCACTTACAATGTCTAAGGTTTTGTTTAGACACTGTAGGGGTACCATGCTCATGCACTGGTACCCTCACCTATGGTATAGTGCACCCTGCCTTAGGGCTGTAAGGCCTGCTAGAGGGGTGTCTTACCTATACTGCATAGGCAGTGAGAGGCTGGCATGGCACCCTGAGGGGAGTGCCATGTCGACTTACTCGTTTTGTCCTCACTCGCACACACAAGCTGGCAAGCAGTGTGTCTGTGCTGAGTGAGAGGTCTCCAGGGTGGCATAAGACATGCTGGAGCCCTTAGAGACCTTCCTTGGCATCAGGGCCCTTGGTACTAGAAGCACCAGTTACAAGGGACTTATCTGGATGCCAGGGTCTGCCAATTGTGGATACAAAAGTACAGGTTAGGGAAAGAACACTGGTGCTGGGGCCTGGTTAGCAGGCCTCAGCACACTTTCAATTGTAAACATAGCATCAGCAAAGGCAAAAAGTCAGGGGGCAACCATGCCAAGGAGGCATTTCCTTACAACTGGGAAGTTTGGTATCAAACTTCTCAGCACAATAAATGCACACTGATGCCAGTGTACATGTTATTGTAAAATACACCACAGAGGGCACCTTAGAGGTGCCCCCTGAAACTTAACCGACTATCTGTGTAGGCTGACTGGTTCCAGCAGCCTGCCACACTAGACATGTTGCTGGCCCCATGGGGAGAGTGCCTTTGTCACTCTGAGGCCAGTAACAAAGCCTGCACTGGGTGGAGATGCTAACACCTCCCCCAGGCAGGAGCTGTAACACCTGGCGGTGAGCCTCAAAGGCTCACCCCTTTGTCACAGCACCGCAGGACACTCCAGCTAGTGGAGTTGCCCGCCCCCTCCGGCCCCGGCCCCCACTTTTGGCGGCAAAGCCGGAGAAAATAATGAGAATAGCAAGGAGGAGTCACTGGCCAGTCAGGACAGCCCCTAAGGTGTCCTGAGCTGAGGTGACTCTAACTTTTAGAAATCCTCCATCTTGCAGATGGAGGATTCCCCCAATAGGATTAGGGATGTGACCCCCTCCCCTTGGGAGGAGGCACAAAGAGGGTGTACTCACCCTCAGGGCTAGTAGCCATTGGCTACTAACCCCCCAGACCTAAACACGCCCTTAAATTTAGTATTTAAGGGCTCTCCCTGAACCTAGAAATTAGATTCCTGCAACTACAAGAAGAAGGACTGCCGAGCTGACAAACCCCTGCAGAGGAAGACCAGAAGACACCAACTGCCTTGGCCCCAGACTTACCGGCCTGTCTCCTGCTTTCCAAAGAACCTGCTCCAGCGACGCTTTCCAAGGGACCAGCGACCTCTGAATCCTCTGAGGACTGCCCTGCTTCGAAAAAGACAAGAAACTCCCGAGGACAGCGGCACTGCTCCAAAAGAACTGCAACTTTGTTACAAGGAGCAGATTTAAAGACCCCTGCAACTCCCCGCAAGAAGCGTGAGACTTGCAACACTGCACCCGGCGACCCCGACTCGACTGGTGGAGAACAACCAACTCAGGGAGGACCCTCCGGCGACTCTACGACTGTGAGTAACCAAAGTTGTCCCCCCTGAGCCCCCACAGCGACGCCTGCAGAGGGAATCCCCAGGCTCCCCCGGACCGCGACTGTCTGAACTCCATTTCCCGACGGCTGGAAAAGACCCTGCACCCGCAGCCCCCAGCCCCTAAAGAAACGGAACTTCTGTGCAGGAGTGACCCCCAGGAGGCCCTCTCCCTTGCCCAGGTGGTGGCTACCCCAAGGAGCCCCCCCCTTGCCTGCCTGCATCGCTGAAGAGACCCCTTGGTCTCCCATTGAAAACTGAAGGAAACCCGACGCTTGTTTGCACACTGCACCCGGCCGCCCCCGCGCTGCTGAGGGTGTACTTTCTGTGCTATCTTGTGTCCCCCCCGGTGCCCTACAAAACCCCCCTGGTCTGCCGTCCGAAGACGCGGGTACTTACCTGCTGGCAGACTGGAACCGGGGCACCCCCTTCTCTCCATTATAGCCTATGTGTTTTGGTCACCTCTTTGACCTTTGCACCTGACCGGCCCTGAGCTGCTGGTGTGATAACTTTGGGGTTGCTCTGAACCCCCAACGGTGGGCTACCTTGGACCAAAAACTGAAACCTGTAAGTGCCTTACTTACCTGTTGAAACTAACAATAACTTACCTCCCCCAGGAACTGTGAAAATTGCACTAAGTGTCCACTTTTAAAACAGCTTATTGTGTTTTATGTGAAAAGTATACATGCTAAAGTAATGATTCAAAGTTCCTAGAGTACTTACCTGCAATACCTTTCAAAAGAACTATTACATGTAAAATTTGAACCTGTGGTTCTTAAAATAAACTAAGAAAATATATTTTTCTATAACAAAACCTATTGGCTGGATTTGTCTCTGAGTGTGTGTACCTCATTTATTGTCTATGTGTATGTACAACAAATGCTTAACACTACTCCTTGGATAAGCCTACTGCTCGACCACACTACCACAAAAATAGAGCATTAGTATTATCTCTTTTTACCACTATTTTACCTCTAAGGGGAACCCTTGGACTCTGTGCATGCTATTCCTTACTTTGAAATAGCACATACAGAGCCAACTTCCTACATTGGTGGATCAGCGGTGGGGTACAAGACTTTGCATTTGCTGGACTACTCAGCCAATACCTGATCACACAACAAATTCCAAAATTGTCATTAGAAATTGATTTTTGCAATTTGAAAAGTTTTCTAAATTCTTTAAAGTCCTGCTAGGGCCTTGTGTTAGTCCCTGTTAGCATTTCTTTTAGAGTTTAAAAGTTTTTAAAAGTTTGAATTAGATTCTAGAACTAGTTTTAGATTCTTAAAAACATTCCAACTTTTAGAAGAATAATGTCTAGTACAGAGATGAATGTGGTGGAACTCGACACCACACCTTACCTCCATCTCCAGATGAAAGAGCTAAGGTCACTCTGTAACATAAGAAAAATAACAATGGGCTCCAGACCTACCAAAGTACAGCTCCAGGAGCTGTTGGCAGAGTATGATAGAGCCAACCCCTCTGTGGATAACACAGAGGAGGATGATAGTGAACTGGAGGAAGAATCCCCTTCACCAGTCCTATCTAGGGAGAACAGGGCTTCTCAAGCCCTGACTCCAAAAATAATAGTCAGAGATGCTGGCTCCCTCACAGGAGGGTCCAGCCTCTCTGAAATCACTGAGGATAACTCCAGTGAAGAGGACATCCAGTTAGCCCGGATGGCCAAAAGATTGGCTTTGGAAAAACAGATCCTAGCCATAGAAAGGGAAAGACAAGAGATGGGCCTAGGACCCCTCAATGGTGGCAGCAACATAAATAGGGTCAGAGATTCTCCTGACATGTTGAAAATCCCCAAAGGGATTGTAACAAAATATGAAGATGGTGATGACATCACCAAATGGTTCACAGCTTTTGAGAGGGCTTGTGAAACCAGAAAAGTGAACAAATCTCACTGGGGTGCTCTCCTTTGGGAAATGTTCACAGGAAAGTGTATGGATAGACTCCTCACACTCTCTAAAAAAGATGCAGAATCTTACGACCTCATGAAGGGTACCCTGATTGAGGGCTTTGGATTCTCCACTGAGGAGTATAGGATTAGATTCAGGGGGGCTCAAAAATCCTCGAGCCAGACCTGGGTTGACTTTGTAGACTACTGTAGGAAGTTGGCTCTGTATGTGCTATTTCAAAGTAAGGAATAGCATGCACAGAGTCCAAGGGTTCCCCTTAGAGGTAAAATAGTGGTAAAAATAGATAATACTAATGCTCTATTTTGTGGTAGTGTGGTCGAGCAGTAGGCTTATCCAAGGAGTAGTGTTAAGCATTTGTTGTACATACACATAGACAATAAATGAGGTACACACACTCAGAGACAAATCCAGCCAATAGGTTTTGTTATAGAAAAATATCTTTTCTTAGTTTATTTTTAGAACCACAGGTTCAAATTCTACATGTAATATCTCATTCGAAAGGTATTGCAGGTAAGTACTTTAGGAACTTCAAATCATCAAAATTGCATGTATACTTTTCAAGTTATTCACAAATAGCTGTTTTAAAAGTGGACACTTAGTGCAATTTTCACAGTTCCTAGGGGAGGTAAGTATTTGTTAGGTTAACCAGGTAAGTAAGACACTTACAGGGCTTAGTTCTTGGTCCAAGGTAGCCCACCGTTGGGGGTTCAGAGCAACCCCAAAGTCACCACACCAGCAGCTCAGGGCCGGTCAGGTGCAGAGTTCAAAGTGGTGCCCAAAACACATAGGCTAGAATGGAGAGAAGGGGGTGCCCCGGTTCCGGTCTGCTTGCAGGTAAGTACCCGCGTCTTCGGAGGGCAGACCAGGGGGGTTTTGTAGGGCACCGGGGGGGACACCAGTCCACACAGAAATTTCACCCTCAGCAGCGCGGGGGCGGCCGGGTGCAGTGTAGAAACAAGCGTCGGGTTTTCAATGTTAGTCTATGAGAGATCTCGGGATCTCTTCAGCGCTGCAGGCAGGCAAGGGGGGGGATTCCTCGGGGAAACCTCCACTTGGGCAAGGGAGAGGGACTCCTGGGGGTCCCTTCTCCAGTGAAAGTCCGGTCCTTCAGGTCCTGGGGGCTGCGGGTGCAGGGTCTCTCCCAGGCGTCGGGAATTTAGGTTCAAAGAGTCGCGGTCAGGGGAAGCCTCGGGATTCCCTCTGCAGGCGGCGCTGTGGGGGCTCAGGGGGGACAGGTTTTGGTACTCACAGTATCAGAGTAGTCCTGGGGTCCCTCCTGAGGTGTTGGATCGCCACCAGCCGAGTCGGGGTCGCCGGGTGCAGTGTTGCAAGTCTCACGCTTCTTGCGGGGAGCTTGCAGGGTTCTTTAAAGCTGCTGGAAACAAAGTTGCAGCTTTTCTTGGAGCAGGTCCGCTGTCCTCGGGAGTTTCTTGTCTTTTCGAAGCAGGGGCAGTCCTCAGAGGATGTCGAGGTCGCTGGTCCCTGTGGAAGGCGTCGCTGGAGCAGGATCTTTGGAAGGCAGGAGACAGGCCGGTGAGTTTCTGGAGCCAAGGCAGTTGTCGTCTTCTGGTCTTCCGCTGCAGGGGTTTTCAGCTAGGCAGTCCTTCTTCTTGTAGTTGCAGGAATCTAATTTTCTAGGGTTCAGGGTAGCCCTTAAATACTAAATTTTAAGGGCGTGTTTAGGTCTGGGGGGTTAGTAGCCAATGGCTACTAGCCCTGAGGGTGGGTACACCCTCTTTGTGCCTCCTCCCAAGGGGAGGGGGTCACAATCCTAACCCTATTGGGGGAATCCTCCATCTGCAAGATGGAGGATTTCTAAAAGTTAGAGTCACCTCAGCTCAGGACACCTTAGGGGCTGTCCTGACTGGCCAGTGACTCCTCCTTGTTGCTTTCTTTGTTCCCTCCAGCCTTGCCGCCAAAAGTGGGGGCCGTGGCCGGAGGGGGCGGGCAACTCCACTAAGCTGGAGTGCCCTGCTGGGCTGTGACAAAGGGGTGAGCCTTTGAGGCTCACCGCCAGGTGTTACAGCTCCTGCCTGGGGGAGGTGTTAGCATCTCCACCCAGTGCAGGCTTTGTTACTGGCCTCAGAGTGACAAAGGCACTCTCCCCATGGGGCCAGCAACATGTCTCTAGTGTGGCAGGCTGCTGGAACCAGTCAGCCTACACAGATAGTTGGTTAAGTTTCAGGGGGCACCTCTAAGGTGCCCTCTGTGGTGTATTTTACAATAAAATGTACACTGGCATCAGTGTGCATTTATTGTGCTGAGAAGTTTGATACCAAACTTCCCAGTTTTCAGTGTAGCCATTATGGTGCTGTGGAGTTCGTGTAAAACAGACTCCCAGACCATATACTCTTATGGCTACCCTGCACTTACAATGTCTAAGGTTTTGCTTAGACACTGTAGGGGCACAGTGCTCATGCACTGGTACCCTCAACTATGGTATAGTGCACCCTGCCTTAGGGCTGTAAGGCCTGCTAGAGGGGTGTCTTATCTATACTGCATAGGCAGTGAGAGGCTGGCATGGCACCCTGAGGGGAGTGCCATGTCGACTTACTCATTTTGTTCTCACTAGCACACACAGGCTTGTAAGCAGTGTGGCTGTGCTGAGTGAGGGGTCTCTAGGGTGGCATAATGCATGCTGCAGCCCTTAGAGACCTTCCCTGGCATCAGGGCCCTTGGTACCAGAAGTACCAGTTACAAGGGACTTATCTGGATGCCAGGGTCTGCCAATTGTGGATACAAAAGTACAGGTTAGGGAAAGAACACTGGTGCTGGGGCCTGGTTAGCAGGCCTCAGCACACTTTCAATTGTAAACATAGCATCAGCAAAGGCAAAAAGTCAGGGGGCAACCATGCCAAGGAGGCATTTCCTTACACAACCCCCCCCCAAACGAAAGAGGATGAGACTAACCTTTCCCAAGAGAGTCTTCATTTTCTAAGTGGAAGAACCTGGAAAGGCCATCTGCACTGGCATGGGCAGTCCCAGGTCTGTGTTCCACTATAAAGTCCATTCCCTGTAGGGAGATGGACCACCTCAACAGTTTAGGATTTTCACCTTTCATTTGCATCAGCCATTTGAGAGGTCTGTGGTCAGTTTGAACTAGGAAGTGAGTCCCAAAGAGGTATGGTCTCAGCTTCTTCAGGGACCAAACCACAGCAAAGGCCTCCCTCTCAATTGCACTCCAACGCTGCTCCCTGGGGAGTAACCTCCTGCTAATGAAAGCAACAGGCTGGTCAAGGCCATCATCATTTGTTTGGGACAAAACTGCCCCTATCCCATGTTCAGAGGCATCAGTCTGCACAATGAACTGCTTAGAATAATCTGGAGCTTTTAGAACTGGTGCTGAGCACATTGCTTGTTTCAGGGTGTCAAAGGCCTGTTGGCATTCCACAGTCCAGTTCACTTTCTTGGGCATTTTCTTGGAGGTGAGTTCAGTGAGGGCTGTCACAATGGATCCATATCCCTTCACAAACCTCCTGTAATACCCAGTCAAGCCAAGGAATGCCCTGACTTGAGTCTGGGTTTTTGGAGCTACCCAGTCCAGAATAGTCTGGATCTTGGGTTGGAGTGGCTGAACTTGGCCTTCGCCTACAAGGTGTCCCAAGTAAACCACAGTTCCCTGCCCTATCTGGCATTTGGATGCCTTGATAGAGAGGCCTGCAGATTGCAGAGCCTTCAAAACCTTCTTCAGGTGGACCAGGTGATCCTGCCAGGTGGAGCTAAAGACAGCAATATCATCAAGATAAGCTGTGCTAAAGGACTCCAAGCCAGCAAGGACTTGATTCACCAACCTTTGGAAGGTGGCAGGGGCATTCTTTAAACCAAAGGGCATAACAGTAAACTGATAATGCCCATCAGGTGTGGAGAATGCTGTTTTCTCTTTTGCTCCAGGTGCCATTTTTATTTGCCAGTACCCTGCTGTCAAGTCAAAGGTACTTAAGAATTTGGCAGCACCTAATTTATCTATGAGCTCATCAGCTCTAGGAATTGGATGAGCATCTGTCTTGGTGACAGAATTGAGCCCTCTGTAGTCCACACAAAACCTCATCTCTTTCTTTCCATCTTTGGTGTGAGGTTTGGGGACTAAGACCACTGGGCTAGCCCAGGGGCTGTCAGAGCGCTCAATTACTCCCAATTCCAGCATCTTGTGGACTTCCACCTTGATGCTTTCCTTAACATGGTCAGATTGTCTAAAGATTTTGTTCTTGACAGGCATGCTGTCTCCTGTGTCCACATCATGGGTACACAGGTGTGTCTGACCAGGGGTTAAGGAGAAGAGTTCAGGAAACTGTTGTAGGACTCTCCTACAATCAGCTTGCTGTTGGCCAGAGAGGGTGTCTGAGTAGATCACTCCATCTACTGTGCCATCTTTTGGGTCTGATGACAGAAGATCAGGGAGAGGTTCACTCTCTGCCTCCTGATCCTCATCTGTTACCAT
Source organism: Pleurodeles waltl (assembly GCF_031143425.1). Classification (NCBI taxonomy): domain Eukaryota; kingdom Metazoa; phylum Chordata; class Amphibia; order Caudata; family Salamandridae; genus Pleurodeles; species Pleurodeles waltl. The sequence goes on from NC_090450.1 coordinate 884,646,955, forward strand.
CAACAGATTCACATCAGCCCTGTCATGGAAGAGCTTAAGGCGGTTCACATGGATCACCCTCTTGGGGCTCCTGCTTGTGCCCAGGTCCACCAGGTAGGTGACCTGACTCTTCCTTTCTAGTACTGGGTAAGGGCCACTCCATTTGTCCTGGAGTGCCCTGGGAGCCACAGGCTCCAGAACCCAGACTTTCTGCCCTGGTTGGAAGTCAACCAGTGCAGCCTTTTGGTCATACCAAAACTTCTGGAGCTGTTGGCTGGCCTCAAGGTTTTTGGTTGCCTTTTCCATGTACTCTGCCATTCTAGAGCGAAGGCCAAGTACATAGTCCACTATGTCTTGTTTAGGCTCATGGAGAGGTCTCTCCCAGCCTTCTTTAACAAGAGCAAGTGGTCCCCTTACAGGATGACCAAACAGAAGTTCAAAGGGTGAGAATCCTACTCCCTTCTGTGGCACCTCTCTGTAAGCGAAAAGCAGACATGGCAAGAGGACATCCCATCTCCTTTTGAGTTTTTCTGGGAGCCCCATGATCATGCCCTTTAATGTCTTGTTGAATCTCTCAACTAAGCCATTAGTTTGTGGATGGTAAGGTGTAGTGAATTTATAAGTCACTCCACACTCATTCCACATATGTTTCAGGTATGCTGACATGAAGTTGGTACCTCTGTCAGACACCACCTCCTTAGGGAAACCCACTCTGGTAAAGATACCAATGAGGGCCTTGGCTACTGCAGGGGCAGTAGTCGACCTAAGGGGAATAGCTTCAGGATACCTAGTAGCATGATCCACTACTACCAGGATATACATATGTTCGATGGCATCTGTCGCTGTAGATACGCATGTTCTGCAATAGCTCGCCATCTGGTGTTGGGCCGGAGTGTTACAAGTTGTTTTTCTTCGAAGAAGTCTTTCGAGTCACGGGACCGAGTGACTCCTCCTTTTGTCTCCATTGCGCATGGGCGTCGACTCCATCTTCGATTGTTTTTTTTCCGCCATCGGGTTCGGACGTGTTCCTGTCGCTCCGAGTTTCGGAACCGAAAAAATAGTTAATTTCGGAAGATTTTCGTCGGTATTGTTGCGTTCGGGATCGGCGTACTTAGATTCAACACCGCATCGAAGATCGAAGAGCTCCGGTGCCCTTCGGGGTAGTTTTTCGATCCTCCGTCGGGGCCTGGTCGGCCCGACCGCGTGCTGAGGAACGCCGATGGAACGGACCCCTTTCCGTTTCTGCCCCAAATGCCACAATAAATACCCCTACACAGACCAACACTTGGTCTGCAACCTGTGCCTGTCACCTGAGCACAGCGAAGACACCTGCGAGGCCTGTCGTGCGTTCCGGTCCCGAAAAACACTCCGAGACCGTCGAGCCAGAAGACTTCAAATGGCGTCCGCACCGACAGCCCGACGGGAGTTCGAGGAACAGGAAGAGGAAGGTACCTTCTCGATCCAAGACTCAGACTCCGAAGGATTCGACGATACACAAACCGTGAGTAAGACGTCGAAAACCACACAAAGAAACATTTACAAGGCCCAGGGGACGCCACTGCCACCAGGCCATGGCTCAACCCATAAAATCGGTGACCGACCGTCTGCACCGAAAAAGGCCCAAACAGTGCCGAGATCGTCCGACTCCGGTCGAGACACCGGCACGCAGCCTTCTCGGGACCGAGAAAGTGCTGGAGACAAGCCTCGACACCGAGATGCCGGTGTGGACACGGCTCGACGCCGAGACAGCGGCACCGAAACAGATCGACGCCGAGAGGTTTCGGCCCCGAAAAGAAAAAAAGTCACCTCGGAGCCGAAAAAACACGCAGACAAAGTTTCCATGCCGAAACAAACTGCAAGCGACCCAGCTTCAGGCTCTTATACAGAAGAGCACTCGCTAACCTCCCAAATGCAGAAGCATAGGTTTGAGGAAGAGCTACAAGCAACTGATGCGGACCATACGCAAAAGCGTATCTTCATTCAGCAGGGGACAGGAAAAATAAGCACCCTTCCCCCCATTAGGAGAAAGAGAAGGTTGGAGTTCCAGACGGAACAAGCACCACAACCAAAAGTGGTGAAAAGAGTTACACCACCACCCTCTCCTCCGCCCGTGATTAACGTTTCACCAGCACAAACGCCATCACACTCCCCAGCTCACACCACCATGAGCCAGGGTGACCAAGACCAGGACGCATGGGACCTATACGACGCCCCAGTGTCAGATAACAGCCCAGAGGCATACCCTACAAAACCATCTCCACCAGAAGACAGCACCGCGTACTCTCAGGTGGTGGCTAGAGCAGCACAATTTCACAACGTAAGCCTCCACTCAGAACAGGTCGAGGATGATTTCTTGTTCAACACACTCTCCTCCACCCACAGCTCCTACCAAAGCCTGCCTATGCTCCCTGGTATGCTCCGGCACGCAAAAGACATATTTAAGGACCCGGTCAAAAGTAGGGCAATCACACCAAGGGTGGAAAAAAAGTATAAGCCGCCTCCTACGGACCCGGCTTTCATCACAACACAGCTGCCACCAGACTCTGTTGTTGTAGGAGCAGCTAGGAAAAGGGCCAACTCTCACACATCTGGAGATGCACCACCCCCAGATAAAGAAAGCCGCAAGTTTGATGCAGCTGGTAAGAGAGTCGCAGCACAAGCTGCAAACCAGTGGCGCATCGCGAACTCCCAGGCACTACTTGCGCGCTATGACAGAGCCCACTGGGACGAGATGCAACATCTCATTGAACATCTGCCCAAAGACTTCCAAAATAGGGCAAAACAAGTGGTTGAGGAGGGACAGGCCATCTCCAACAACCAGATCCGCTCCTCCATGGACGCTGCAGATACAGCTGCACGGACAATTAATACATCTGTAACCATCAGAAGGCATGCATGGCTCCGAACGTCTGGATTTAAACCAGAGATTCAACAAGCAGTTCTCAATATGCCTTTTAATGAAAAAGAACTGTTCGGTCCAGAAGTGGACACAGCGATTGAGAAACTCAAAAAAGATACGGACACTGCCAAAGCCATGGGCGCACTCTACTCCCCGCAGAGCAGAGGGAATTACAGCTCATTCCGTAAAACGCCCTTTCGAGGGGGGTTTCGGGGTCAAAGCACACAAGCCAGCACCTCACAAGCCACACCGTCCAGTTACCAAGGACAGTATAGAGGAGGTTTTCGGGGACAATATAGAGGAGGGCAATTCCCTAGAAATAGAGGAAGATTCCAAAGCCCCAAAACCCCTACTACTAAACAGTGACTCACATGTCACTCACCCCCTCCACACAACACCAGTGGGGGGACGAATAGGTCATTATTACAGAGCATGGGAGAAAATCACTACAGACACTTGGGTTCTAGCAATTATCCAACATGGTTACTGCATAGAATTTCTACAGTTCCCTCCAAACATACCACCAAAAGCACAAAATTTAACAACACACCATTCCAATCTCCTAGAGATAGAAGTGCAGGCACTATTGCAAAAGAATGCAATCGAATTAGTGCCAAACACACAAATAAACACAGGAGTTTACTCACTGTACTTTTTGATACCAAAGAAGGACAAAACACTGAGACCAATCCTAGACCTCAGAGTAGTCAACACTTTCATCAAATCAGACCACTTCCACATGGTCACACTACAAGAAGTATTGCCATTGCTAAAGCTGCACGACTACATGGCAACTTTAGACCTCAAGGATGCTTATTTCCATATACCAATACACCCATCGCACAGGAAATACCTAAGGTTTGTATTCAAAGGAATACATTACCAATTCAAGGTACTGCCTTTCGGATTAACAACCGCACCAAGAGTCTTTACCAAATGTCTAGCGGTAGTCGCTGCACACATCAGAAGGCAGCAAATACATGTGTTCCCATATCTAGACGACTGGCTAATCAAGGCCCATTCGTTAATAGAGTGCTCAAATCACACAAATCATATCATACAAACCCTCTTCAAACTAGGGTTCACCGTCAATTTCACAAAATCCAAAATTCTGCCACGCAAGGTACAACAATACCTGGGAGCCATAATAGACACATCAAAAGGAGTAGCCACTCCAAGTCCACAAAGAATTCAAAATTTCAACACCATCATACAACGCATGTATCCAACACAAAAGATACAAGCAAAGATGGTATTACAACTCCTAGGCATGATGTCATCATGCATAGCCATTGTCCCAAACGCAAGACTGCACATGAGGCCCTTACAACAATGCCTAGCATCACAGTGGTCTCAAGCACAGGGTCACCTTCTAGATCTGGTGTTAATAGACCGCCAAACTTACCTCTCGCTTCTGTGGTGGAACAACATAAATTTAAACAAGGGGCGGCCTTTCCAAGACCCAGTGCCACAATACGTAATAACAACAGATGCTTCCATGACAGGGTGGGGAGCACACCTCGATCAACACAGCATACAAGGACAATGGAACGTACATCAAACAAAACTGCATATCAATCACCTAGAACTTCTTGCAGTTTTTCAAGCACTAAAAGCTTTCCAACCAATAATAGTTCACAAATACATTCTCGTCAAAACAGACAACATGACAACAATGTATTATCTAAACAAGCAGGGAGGGACGCACTCCACGCAGTTAAGCCTGTTAGCACAAAAAATTTGGCATTGGGCAATTCACAACCAAATTCGCCTAATTGCACAGTTTATACCAGGGATACAAAATCAACTCGCAGACAATCTCTCTCGAGATCACCAACAGGTCCACGAATGGGAAATTCACCCCCAAATACTGAACACTTATTTCAAACTCTGGGGAACACCTCAGATAGACTTGTTTGCGACAAGGGAGAACGCAAAATGCCAAAACTTCGCATCCAGATACCCACACAAACAATCCCAAGGCAATGCCCTATGGATGAACTGGTCAGGGATATTTGCTTACGCTTTTCCTCCTCTCCCTCTCCTTCCTTACCTGGTAAACAAACTCAGTCAAAGCAAACTCAAACTCATATTGATAGCACCAACTTGGGCAAGGCAACCCTGGTACACAACGCTGCTAGACCTATCAGTGGTACCCTGCATCAAATTGCCCAACAGGCCAGATCTGTTGACACAGCACAACCAAAAGATCAGACACCCAGATCCAGCATCGCTGAATCTAGCAATCTGGCTCCTGAAATCCTAGAATTCGGGCACTTACAACTTACCCAAGAATGTATGGAAGTCATAAAACAAGCAAGAAGGCCATCCACCAGGCACTGCTATGCAAGTAAATGGAAGAGGTTTGTTTGCTACTGCCATATTAATCAAATACAACCATTACACACAACTCCAGAACATGTAGTGGGTTACTTGCTTCACTTACAAAAATCTAACCTAGCTTTCTCTTCCATTAAGATTCACCTTGCAGCAATATCTGCATACCTGCAGACTACCTATTCAACTTCCCTATATAAAATACCAGTCATTAAAGCATTCATGGAGGGCCTTAGGAGAATTATACCACCAAGAACACTACCTGTTCCTTCATGGAACCTAAATGTTGTCCTAACTAGACTTATGGGTCCACCTTTTGAACCCATGCACTCCTGCGACATACAGTTCCTAACCTGGAAGGTGGCATTTCTCATCGCCATTACTTCCCTGAGAAGAGTAAGCGAGATTCAGGCGTTTACTATACAGGAACCTTTTATACAACTACACAAAAATAAAGTCGTCCTAAGGACCAATCCTAAATTTTTGCCAAAGGTTATTTCACCGTTCCATCTAAATCAAACAGTGGAACTTCCGGTGTTCTTTCCACAGCCAGATACCGTAGCTGAAAGGGCACTACATACATTAGATGTCAAAAGAGCATTAATGTATTACATTGACAGAACAAAGAACATCAGAAAGACTAAGCAACTCTTTATTGCATTTCAAAAACCTCATGCAGGAAACCCAATTTCAAAACAAGGTATAGCCAGATGGATAGTTAAATGCATCCAAATCTGCTACCTTAAAGCTAAACGACAGCTGCCCATTACACCAAGGGCACACTCAACCAGAAAGAAAGGTGCTACCATGGCCTTTCTAGGAAACATCCCAATGCAAGAAATATGTAAGGCAGCCACATGGTCTACGCCTCACACATTCACCAAGCACTACTGTGTAGACGTGTTATCCGCACAACAAGCCACAGTAGGTCAAGCTGTATTAAGGACATTATTTCAGACTACTTCCACTCCTACAGGCTGATCCACCGCTTTTGGGGAAATAACTGCTTACTAGTCTATTGCAGAACATGCGTATCTACAGCGACAGATGCCATCGAACTGAAAATGTCACTTACCCAGTGTACATCTGTTCGTGGCATCAGTCGCAGTAGATTCGCATGTGCCCACCCGCCTCCCCGGGAGCCTGTAGCAGTTTGGAAGTTACCTTCAATTATTTATATATGTATCATCTCAACCTTAAATAAGTGCATACTTAGTCACTCCATTGCATGGGCACTATTACTACAATTCAACTCCTACCTCACCCTCTGCGGGGAAAAACAATCGAAGATGGAGTCGACGCCCATGCGCAATGGAGACAAAAGGAGGAGTCACTCGGTCCCGTGACTCGAAAGACTTCTTCGAAGAAAAACAACTTGTAACACTCCGGCCCAACACCAGATGGCGAGCTATTGCAGAACATGCGAATCTACTGCGACTGATGCCACGAACAGATGTACACTGGGTAAGTGACATTTTCATTCCTGAGGCTGTGGGAGGTTCCAGTGGACCAACTATGTCCACACCCACTCTTTCAAAGGGGACCCCCACCACTGGAAGTGGAATGAGGGGGGCCTTTGGGTGCCCACCTGTCTTACCACTGGCTTGACAGCTGGGGCAGGAGAGGCAAAACTCCTTAACCATGTTGGACATATTGGGCCAGTAGAAGTGGTTGACTAACCTCTCCCACGTCTTGGTTTGTCCCAAATGTCCAGCAAGGGGAATGTCATGGGCCAATGTTAGGATGAACTCTCTGAACAGCTGAGGCACTACCACTCTCCTAGTGGCACCAGGTTTGGGGTCTCTGGCCTCAGTGTACAGGAGTCCATCTTCCCAATAGACCCTATGTGTTCCATTTTTCTTGCCCTTGGACTCTTCAGCAGCTTGCTGCCTAAGGCCTTCAAGAGAGGGACAGGTTTCTTGTCCCTTACACAGCTCCTCCCTTGAGGGTCCCCCTGGGCCTAAGAGCTCAACCTGATAAGGTTCAAGCCCCAAAGGCTCAGTTCCCTCATAGGGCAGAACTTCTTCCTGAGAAGAGAGGTTCCCTTTCTTTTGCTGTGTTGCAGTTGGTTTCCCAACTGACTTTCCTGTTCTCTTGGTAGGCTGGGCCATTCTTCCAGACTCCAGCTCTACTTGTTCACCCTGTGCCTTGCAGGAGTCACTGGCCAGTCAGGACAGCCCCTAAGGTGCCCTGAGCTGAGGTGACTCTAACTTTTAGAAATCCTCCATCTTGCAGATGGAGGATTCCCCCAATAGGATTAGGGATGTGACCCCCTCCCCTTGGGAGGAGGCACAAAGAGGGTGTACTCACCCTCAGGGCTAGTAGCCATTGGCTACTAACCCCCCAGACCTATTTAGTATTTAAGGGCTCTCCCTGAACCTAGAAATTAGATTCCTGCAACTACAAGAAGAAGGACTGCTGAGCTGACAAACCCCTGCAGAGGAAGACCAGAAGACACCAACTGCCTTGGCCCCAGACTTACCGGCCTGTCTCCTGCCTTCCAAAGAACCTGCTCCAGCGACGCTTTCCAAGGGACCAGCGACCTCTGAATCCTCTGAGGACTGCCCTGCTTCGAAAAAGACAAGAAACTCCTGAGGACAGCGGCACTGCTCCAAAAGAACTGCAACTTTGTTACAAGGAGCAGATTTAAAGACCCCTGCAACTCCCCGCAAGAAGCGTGAGACTTGCAACACTGCACCCGGCGACCCCGACTCGACTGGTGGAGAACAACCAACTCAGGGAGGACCCTACGACTGTGAGTAACCAAAGTTGTCCCCCCTGAGCCCCCACAGCGACGCCTGCAGAGGGAATCCCCAGGCTCCCCCGGACCGCGACTGTCTGAACTCCATTTCCCGACGGCTGGAAAAGACCCTGCACCCGCAGCCCCCAGCCCCTAAAGAAACGGAACTTCTGTGCAGGAGTGACCCCCAGGAGGCCCTCTCCCTTGCCCAGGTGGTGGCTACCCCGAGGAGCCCCCCCCTTGCCTGCCTGCATCGCTGAAGAGACCCCTTGGTCTCCCATTGAAAACTGAAGGAAACCCGACGCTTGTTTGCACACTGCACCCGGCCGCCCCCGCGCTGCTGAGGGTGTACTTTCTGTGCTATCTTGTGTCCCCCCCGGTGCCCTACAAAACCCCCCTGGTCTGCCCTCCGAAGACGCGGGTACTTACCTGCTGGCAGACTGGAACCGGGGCACCCCCTTCTCTCTATTATAGCCTATGTGTTTTGGGCACCTCTTTGACCTTTGCACCTGACCGGCCCTGAGCTGCTGGTGTGATAACTTTGGGGTTGCTCTGAACCCCCAACGGTGGGCTACCTTGGACCAAAAACTGAAACCTGTAAGTGCCTTACTTACCTGTTGAAACTAACAATAACTTACCTCCCCCAGGAACTGTGAAAATTGCACTAAGTGTCCACTTTTAAAACAGCTTATTGTGTTTTATGTGAAAAGTATACATGCTAAAGTAATGATTCAAAGTTCCTAGAGTACTTACCTGCAATACCTTTCAAAAGAACTATTACATGTAAAATTTGAACCTGTGGTTCTTAAAATAAACTAAGAAAATATATTTTTCTATAACAAAACCTATTGGCTGGATTTGTCTCTGAGTGTGTGTACCTCATTTATTGTCTATGTGTATGTACAACAAATGCTTAACACTACTCCTTGGATAAGCCTACTGCTCGACCACACTACCACAAAAATAGAGCATTAGTATTATCTCTTTTTACCACTATTTTACCTCTAAGGGGAACCCTTGGACTCTGTGCATGCTATTCCTTACTTTGAAATAGCACATACAGAGCCAACTTCCTACAGTGACCATTTGTCAAAGTCCATTTTCATGCGGCCGTTGAGGGGGGTCTAAGTTGGGTGTAGCCATTCGTTCCAGGCCCCGGTTGACAAAGATCCCCAGATACTTGAGGCATTTCAGTATCTATCGGAAGGGGTGACCTTGAACAGTAGCACGTGTTAAGCAATTATTTTTTACACCTGCCTTAGTCACCTCTGCTCATGTAAAACGTCTTTATAATTACGAAGCACCAGAACAAGACACTCTTTACTTAAAAGTGGATCCTCCACCAGATTATTTAATTGTGTCAGGAGTCAAGAAGTTTAATTATACTTAACCATCTTCATCTGTCCAACCTAATAAGTAGAGCAAGCGCCTTGATTCACTGGAAAGGCAGATGTGCAGAACTGCTGCAAATGTAATAGACTACTACTGCCATGGTGTTATATGATATAGCCCTAAATTGGTGTTCATTCCTCTCACCGTGGTAACGGACCACTTCTCTGTTGACTACCCCTTTCTGCGGGCTGAGCGCCCAGATTGCTACCTGGGCATCTGGATTATTGGGGACATTGAGGTCTTGTGGAGAGTTAACTGTGTATTGCTGATGACATGGTTTGAGGACCATGTGCCAATCCTGACTCGCCTGCCTCTTTCTTGGGGAGCAGAATTGCTATTGCTAAGATGATCATACTTCCCGGAGAAAACACCAGGCTTGAAAAATCCAATATGGTTTTCTGTGGAGCCGATAATTCTGGACCACCTACGCCTGCTGTTAGTCCCCGGAACTAGCTAGCAAGCCTGGTGTTTCCCCTGATGAGGCCCTACCTTTAATATTTGGAGGGTTTCTGATCTCCCTATTATGGGATTCCTAATTGTTTAAAGGATTAGGTACGTGCTAAGGTCCTGACGAATCGCATAAGATCATTTATTGACTAAAAAACAGCGAGAAACATGTTGACCTATGATACAGAGTAACACAGGGGATCTTGTGTTTACTTTTTCCTTTACTATTCTCTATTGCGAGATTTAGTAACTATATTAACAAAAAAATTAATATGGGGAGTGTAGACATTATTTTACCATATCCCTATTTAATGTTTTTAATCATGTCAGAGGTATCAGCATTAGAATAATTAAATAAACAACTTGTTACCTCCAGTCATTTTTAACCATCCTTATACCAATCCTTAATCACTTTTTGACCGGTTGTGCATTATTCTCAAAAGATCTCTGGCAAAGAACCCCCATGTGGGGCCCGACAGGCATTGCAGCGCCGGCCGGACGAGGAGCATAGCCCTATATTGAAGCATGTCACCAGAGGGTGTGTGAGGGCTCTTGCTTCGAATACTTCGGTTTCCATTGTATGCAGAACCACTAAGTTTGAAAGAAACCCTCTTGTATTTTGGATCCGTGTGTACCTCATTTGATTTACTCTCTGAGATTCACATTTCCGCCTTAATCTATTACTCCAGGAATAACCTCTTAGAACCACCAAGAACAACTAGGAAAGGAAGTCATTACATTGAAGCAGGCAGTGGAGGAAGGCCTTCATCACTGAAATGAAACCACTATTTGATCCCATTATTTTCTGGTCCAGAAGGAAGGACTTAAACAGGAGTGTTCAGACCCATTCTCGATCTCAGAACGACCAAAAATTGTATAACGAAATAAAAATTCAGTATGCTGACCTTACATTAGATTCACACTGCTGAAGGAAACCGCTGATCCTTTATTTTGTTCATGCGGCATTTAGTCTAAAGTTCTAGCTCATCCAGCAGTTAATGCTAAAAGCACAAAGATTCAAAATTGTACATATTTATTAAATTACAATCACATTTTGTATAGTCAGAATAAACTGTCCTTTATTTATATTTATATATATGTTCGATGGCATGTGTAGCTGCAGATACACATGCTGTACATTATCCTGCCATCTAGTGTTGGGCTCGGAGTGTTACAAGTTGTTTTTCTTCGAAGAAGTCTTTTGAAGTCACGAGACCGAGGGACTCCTCCCTTTCGGCTCCATTGCGCTTGGGCGTCGACTCCATCTTAGATTGTTTTCTTTCCGCCATCGGGTTCGGACGTGTTCCTCTTCGTTCCGTGTTTCAAATCGGGAAAGTTAGCTATTTATTGGAAAACTCAACGGTATTGTTCGCGCTCGGTACCGGTCTAGTGTTAGTACATCGACACAGAAAGAAGCGATCCGGCGGCCCTTCGGGGCTTCCACTCTTCAGCGGGGCCTGGTCGGCCCGACCGCGTCCATCGTCAAACTCATGGACCGGACCCCCTTCCGCTTCTGCCCAAATTGCCACGCAAAGTATCCTTATACAGATCAACACTTGGTCTGTAATCTGTGTCTATCACCACAACACAGGGAGGATACTTGCGAGGCTTGCCGGGCATTTTGATCGAAGAAGACCCTGCGCGATCGAAGAGCTAGAAGGCTTCAGATGGCGTCGACACCGGCCGAACAGATCGACGTCGAGGAAGAGGAGAAGATTCTCCATTCACAAATCGGACTCTGACTGCTCCGAAACTGAGCAGCCGAAGGCGCAGCCAAAAACTGTGAGTAAATCTGCCCTGGCCAAGATTCACTCCAAAATTATGAAGGCCAAGGGGATGCCACCGCCAACAGGCCATGGCTTAACCTGAAAACACAGTGACCAAACATCGGCACCGAAAAAGGCCTCTCAAGAGCCGAAGACATCCGACTCCGGTCGAGATTCCGGCTCCGAAACAACTCAGCGCCGAGAGTTCGACACCCCCAAAGTTAAAAAGGTTTCCTCGGAGCCGAAAAAGAGCGTACTGAAACCATTGGTGTTGAAACATGCGGCCTCGGAGCCGAAAACAGGCTCCTACACAGAAGAGCATGGACTTTCCAGCCAAATGCAAGGGCACAGATTTGAGCAGGAATTAGCCATGGGAGAGCCAGACCATACTCAAAGGAGGCTGCACATTCAGAAAGAGACTGGTAAAATTCAAACTCTTCCACCAATAAAAATAAAAAGGAAGCTAGCATTCCAGGAAACGGAAATGCAGCCAAAAGCAAAAGTGGCAAGAGACAAAACACCACCTGGGTTTTCGCCACAGCCTTCACCACTGCACTCACCACATCTGTCCCCGGTAGCAACACCCCCAGTGCAGTTGCCAACACACACGGGGATGACACAAGATGACCCGGCTGCATGGTACTTATATGATGCACCAGTCTCTGACAACAGTCCCGATTGCTACCCAGCAAGGCCGTCACCACCAGAGGACAGCACTGCATATATGCAAGTGGTGTCAAGGGCAGCCACTTTCCATAATGTAGCAATGCACGTGGAGCCGATAGAAGACGACTTCTTATTTAATACTCTGGCATCCACTCACAGCTCTTACCAAAGTTTGCCAATGCTCCCAGGCATGCTAAATCATGCCAAACATGTGTTCCAGGACCCAGTAAAAGGCAGAGCCATCACGCCTAGGGTGGAGAAGAAATATAAGCCTCCCCCAACGGACCCTGGAATTATAACACAGCAAATGACACCAGATTCAGTGGTCGTGGGAGCAGCCAGAAAAAGGGCAAACTCCCAGTCGTCAGGAGACGCACCACCGCCTGACAAGGAAAATCGGAAGCTCGATGCATCAGGCAAGCAGGTGGCAGCACAGGCAGCCAATCAGTGGCGGATTGTCAATTCGCAGGCTCTACTGGCTCGCTACGACAGGGCACACTGGGACGAGATGCAACATAAAATACAGCACTTGCCCAAGGAACACCAAAAGCGTGCCCAACAGGTTGTTGAGGAAGGACAGGCGATTTCCAACAACCAAATAAGGTCTGCAATGGACTCAGCAGACACAGCAGCACGGACAGTGAACACTGCGGTAACCATTCGTAAGCACGCATGGTTACGGAGCTCAGGTTTTAAAGCGGAAATCCAGCAAGCTGTGCTAAATATGCCGTTCAACCAAGAACAATTGTTTGGGCCGGAGGTGGATACGGCAATCTAAAAACTTAAAAAGGACACGGCCAAAGCCATGGGCGCGCTCTACTCCCCACAGAACAGAGGCACTTTTAGAAGGCCACAATTTAGAGGGGGCTTTCGTTCCCAAACCACAGAGCCTTCCACCTCACAAGCCAGACCCACATATCAGGGCCTGTACCAAAGTGGTGGTTTTCGAGGATCATACAGGGGTTGGCAATTCCCAAAAGCAAGGGGGAAATTCCAAAGCCCTAAAACCCCGCAAGCTAAACAGTGACTTCAATGTCACAAATCCCCACCACTCAACACCAGTGGGGGGGAGACTTACCGCATACTACCACAACTGGGCAGACATAACTACGGATGCATGGGTCCTAGCCATTATCCAACATGGTTATTGCATAGAATTCAAAGATTTTCCACCAGATGTGCCCCCAAAAGCACACAGTATGTCCAAACAACACTTAGACCTGTTGCAGCTAGAAGTTCAAGCATTGTTACAAAAACAAGCAATAGAAATAGTGCCCAAACATCAAAAAGGTACAGGTGCTTGTATGTGCACTGAATGTTGAATGCACCACGTCCAAATGGTTTGAGCTTCTCTGGACAGCAGATGAGACTGAGTTCCTCCTTGTTTGTTGATGTAGTGCATGGTGGTCGTATTGTCCGTTTGGACAAGCACTGATGAGCCTCGGATTCTTGGCAGAAAAGCCTGCAATGCCAGGTACACAGCTCTGACGACCTCGAGGAGGGTGATGTGAAGAGTAGCATGAGAGGGGGGGCACCTGCCACTCACTTGAAGATCTTGAAGGCATGCACCCCAACCCTCCATCAAATTATCCGTTGTTATCGTAAACGGAGGGACCTGAGCTAAGAATCTTAAACCCTTGGAGATGTATGTCGGTGTTGACCACCACTCGAGGGAGTAGACGATCCTTGTTATCTGTATGGTGTCCCCGAAGGAACCTTGCATCTGTTTCCATTGTTTGTCTAGCTCTTCTTGAAGAGGGCGCATCCGAAGGTGACAGTGGGGAACTAGATTGATACAGGAGGACGTCATCCCCAGTAACGATTTAAACTTTTGAACTGAAAGAAACTTTATTTTCCTAATTTTTTCTGCTAGGGTAACAAGTTTGAGTTGTCGTTCCTCTGCTGGGAAAGCCTTTACTTGAGTCGTGTCCAGTACAGCTCCCAGGAAAACCATTCTTCTGGTAGGCTGAAGATGGGACTTGTCTCGGTTGAGAGTGAGACCTAGTTGATGGAATAGAAATAACTTAGTCTTGAGAGAGTGGCGTAGAGAGTAGATGTCTGGAGCCTTCAGTAACTGGTTGTCCAGATATGGGAATATCTGGTGTTTGAAACGCCTCAGATAGGCTGCAACAGGTGCCACTATGAAGCCATCCAACTCCAGGAGGATAGTTTCTTGGAACTTCCTATGTGTAGGAAAGTTCCCCTTTTTGACATGGTCACCCCTACTTTTTGCCTGGTAATTGATGCAATTTTGACTAAACATGCTCTGGGTTCCTGCTTACCAGGTCCCCAGTGCCAGATCTCTTTCCCTAAAATTGTGCAATTGTTCCCCCAATTGGCAATACCTTTGGGCCCATGGTAAGTCCCTAGTAAATGGTACCTCTGCTACCTAGGGCATGGGTACCAAAGAGGGTCCCTAAGGGCTGCAGCATGTACTGTGCCACACTCAGGCACCCCTCACCTAGCACATGCATACTGCCATTGCAGGCTGCATGTCTTGGTGCAGCTAAAAGTGAAAACACGTCATGGCACATAGCCTGTGTGCCATGTCTCCAAACACTGCATGCAATATGTAAGTCACCCCCTACGTTAGGCCTTTCAGCCCTAAGACAGGGTGCATTATATTACATTTGAGGGCAAATCTGTAAGAGCAGATGTGCTCCTGCTATGTCTTTGTTGATTCTTAGACATAGTGCATGAACAGGGAAGCCATTTTAAGTATGTGTTAGACACTGTCACTACGAGTTCCCCAGCTACATGATAGCTTCACTGAACATACGGATGTCTGGTATCAAACATCTCTAATTAATAAACCGTCACTGATGCCTGTTATGGATTTGAGTACATGCACCAAGAGGGCACCTTAGAGGTGCCCCCTGAAAACATGCCAACTACCCGTATGGGAACTGACTAGTTTTAGCCACCCTGCCACCACCAGACAAGATTCAGGCCCCCTAGGGTGAGAACCTTTGCCTTCAGGAGGTCAGAGTCTAAGCCTACTCTGGGCCTGGTGTTTACACACCTCACCCAACAGGATTACCTTCAAATCTGTGTTACAGTGCAGGGGGCTTCAAAGAAGTCTACTGCCCTTGGTATGCAGATCTGGCTTCACTCAAAGGAGAGATGCTGACCCTCCTGCCCCAGGGCCGATTAGGCACCCGGCCAGGCTGGAAATTTAGTATTCAGAAAGGTGTTTCCACCCCGTAGGCCAGTTCCACCGCTAAAGGCAGCTGCCTGATTGTGGACACCACATTTACAAATATGCCATCTTGGTTTTGGCAGAAGTAAGAATCTGGGACAGGATTATGCCCACTTCTCACAGGAAGGCTGCTCAATTACACTACCCCCTAAAAAAAGCACCTTGGGATTGCTAGAGCAAGCCCCTGTCCACTAGTAAAGGAACCACTGGACTCTGCACAATATATCTCATTTTGAAATATCATATAAAGTGCCAGCTTTTTACACTGTGCTACTAATAGTTTGCAAACATATCTATTCCCTAGCAGGACTAAAGCCCATTCTACCTGTGGTAACACTTCTACAGTGCTTTTTTGAGGAACATACCCATTTCAGAAATAGGTAATGCTGCCACTTATACTTGTTGTTATATTCACAAGTCACTGTTGTCTTATTTCAGACTACAGGGCTAGTGTCTAGGGAGGACAGGCATTGCTGAGGAGTTTTTGGGGTATGGCATTATTTTTTCACGTTAAACCTCTACTTTTTTTTAATGGGATTAGCTTGTTATTTCTGTTCACTACTTATGACTGTTGACAAGGATTCCTTGGAGGAGAAGGAAAGGTTACTTACCTCTAATAAATAATGTTTCTCCAGGAGAACCCTCATCAAAGTCATAAGCACCTCCCCAGACAAAAGAAATAAAACGCTTGTATGTGTTATACCCACAATCCTCTTAATTGGTACAGTTGTAGCAGTGATAATTTGCACCAGAAAGAAATCATCCTTCATCTTTCAATTGCGGTGTGTTTACTGTGAAACTATACACTACTGTATAACCGGTCATGCACAAGCAAGAGGCAACAGAGGGCCAGACTATTTTAAAGAATCTTTTTGTAACTGTTTACTCTTCATTGTCTACAGTGTGGACCGATAAACACTGCTTTGTAATCAATGCAAAGTATGTCAGGCTTGCTTCTTCCTCTGCAGGCCCCTCCCTATTTCTGTCAGACCTGTTACCTCCCCTAAAGCACTCAGTGAAAGCACTGATGATAATCTTCCTCTAGAACCGGTATTCTGGCTCTGATTATGGTATGGTTGAGGATGGTGTCTTTGTGGTTTGGAATAGGTAGATGCTGGGGTCTTTATTGGTATTCGACTGATCCTCCCCAGTCTACACAGGCCCACCAAATACAGATATAGCCATTCAGGAGGGGAGAGTGCATCGAGGAGGAGTAGGGTGTCTGAAATCCTTATTAGCGAATGAAATGAAAATAGGACTGTTATCCAACGCACATGGCACATTTATTGCTGTGAAGCATCAATCTATATAAAGTGCAGTCAGTACACTTAGCTTACAGGAATGCGTATTGCTTTAGCATGTTTTTGCAGTGGACAGCATACATGAAGCGATCACTAACCTCCTTTACTTTTAGCCATTTCTTGCAAAAGAAAGAATGGAGTTTCCCATAAAAAACTTAAAGGCCACTTGTTATGCATCATCCTGCCTTTACAAAAGAATTTTGGGATGGATGTATGACTCCTGTTTGGGGTCGCATGTGGCCCGATTCACAGAATCTGGCTATTTGGGAACACAATATGGCATTTTGGTATGCATTAATCCCCAATTGGGATTCAGTAACTTGTTACTGAATTCCAAATACAAACTGATTTTATATTTGGGTGGGGCATGTTCAGGATGTCCCCTCTAAATACTGATTCGGAATGGAATGTATGAATGTTTTGTGATGAGGTGGCAGAACATTTGCACTTTAACACCAACTCTGAGTTGGAGGTAACCCACTCGCAAATGGGAACAGGTCCCCTGGGGACCCCTCCCCTTTGAGAATGTTTTAAAAAATGTTTTAAGAGTAAGCCTATTCTTCAAAAATGAGATTTTACATTTTTTATTTTTAAACCCACCCTGTCTTTCTTTAAGGAAAATTGATCGCATTTAAATAATCAGATAGCTTTATTCAAAAACGGACCACATTTAAATAATAAGATAGCTTTATTTAAAAACAGTCTCCGACATGGTGGTCTGCTGATCCCAGCAGGCCACCATCCCTGTGATGGCAGCAAACCGTAGTGGGTCACAAATTGCAACCTACCACATTAATATTCATGAATTAGGTCTATTTGGGACCCACTACGAATGGCTGTTTAGGGAAAGAGGCCAAATAACTCCTTTCTTCATTAATAATAGCGATTTGCAAACAAATCAGTTCCTATTCTTCATACATCTAGCCCCTTGTTTGTTATGATGACAATTTTTTGGGAAGGGATCAAGGAAAGCCTCATGATGTCAACGCAAGACACACAGTGGCCAACTGTGTGGAGCCATCTTCAGATTTTATTTTCTTGATATTGTGTAATGTGTGCAGTTAGGTGTAAATATGTCAGAATATTGGATATAATGTATATACAGAAGGGATGTGTGATTCCGATCGCCCGACGCCCGGAACATATTGGTTGGGATCGAGGGCAACACGTTTTCATGTTTATTTTGTCTTTGCGACAAGTAGGCCCAACCCCCTGCGGCACAGACCCTTTGGCTGCTAGTTTATAGAAACGGTAATTGTCTGCAGTTGAGGCAATATGTGTGTCCATGTATTAATGCTGTTCGATCTTGTATTCATGGTTCATTAATGAAAAGCCTTCATTATTAGTATGAGTGCTGTAAATATACATTTTAAGGTCACACTACACTACTGGCATTGGTTCCAGTAAAAAAAAAAAAAAAGTGGACACACGTTTGAAAAGGTTAACAATATGAGGCTAAGTATAATGCTCCCAGAGTGCTCGCTGATGAGTTGCAAATGTGTGCAGAAGCTTGTAAGCAATTGTGATGATTATTTGCTTTCAAAATTAAATGTTCAGAAAAAAAATGCAAGTAGAAAAAAAATAGTTTCGCTACTATGACATTTTAGGTGCTATTTCTTTGAAGCGTCATTTGGTAAAATGTGTTGATGCATGCTAGTATTTTCCAACAATATTCTTAATGGAAAATCGCTGCAACCATTTTCAGCAAGATTATGGAAAGCATGAAAATTAACAAGCACTGGCAAAGCCAACCGATCTGACATTTTTTGTGAGTCTTTTGGGTTTGTCAATGCGTGTCTTGTTATGACATGGCTTTTGTAACACTTTATTGTTGCGGGATCTGCCAGGTCCTCACATATTTGTAACAAACACTGGCAAAAAGAAAAAAACATTTTTGGTCTCAAAAAGCACACATTACCACCAGTGCTGTAACAAAGGCCCAGGGGACCCCCTCAGCACATCACCTGCCCTGAGTGAGTCTGGAGGGGGGGAGGACTCCATGTTCTTTGCAGGGGGCCCCCCCTCCATTTTCATTACGCCACTGATTGCCACAGAAGTTCTGTGCACCGAACAGAACAACTTGGTGTGCCAGTATGCTCTTGTGGAAGAGCAGAATGCGATCACTTGCAGTAAAGCCAGCCTATAGAGAGAGAAATAGAAGTTATTGAAAACAAAATGTCTTTGTCAACGCCAGACCTAATTAGGGACCTGATTCTTAAAGAAAGTCACAAAAGTGCACCATAGAATATGTCTTTGAATTAGTGGCTTTCATGAATTCACAAGAACTTACAGAAGTAAACCAGGAAATCATACTCCTAGATAATGTTTGTGAACTGTACTTTTGCACAGGCAAATTGCACTGTAGGTTTGCTCATGTGATAATCTATTGAGCGTTTACAAGCTCCCTTTCCCTCCCACCCACTTTTTTCCCAACCCAGGAAGAACTTCTACTTCAGCCATTGTCAGGAGTAAATTTCCAACCTTTCTCATTAGGGGAAAAGATTAGAGAAGAGCTGGTGAAAATCCTTAAAACATGCAAGTTAATAGGTTTGCAGACTCAAAGGCATTCCAACCCTGGAACTATTGCTTACTGCTTCCTCCAGGCCCAGTATGTAGAACTGCGGAAAGCTGGCAAAATAAGGAAATTGCTATATTAGGGATTGAAAATGCAAGTATTCAAGCCCTACTATAGTAGTATTTCTGGCCTAATCAGAGAGGCTACTATCAGAGCTCTTACATATTGAGATTGCTGCCATAATTTGTCGCCGCACTACATGGAGCCAAAGGGACAAGTAGATTTAAGAAGCAACCTGTTCCATGGACAAGTAGATATTGTTTTAAATTCCACACCCCTGTATAGGCAGGGTGCAAAGTGTGTGATAACTTTTTGCCTGTGATTGGTTAAAATGCTAGGTTGGAGGTCTGCAAAGCACAGCAAATGTCTGACCCTGCATTTGCACTTCCAAACGGAAACTATGTATTTTTAAAAGCAGTCTTGTCCTTTACAGGGACACGTTTGTTTAAAAAAAAAAAAAAAAGGTTTTGTGTTTGGGAAGTCATCCTGGGGTGCCCGAGTGCTACCAAGGCTGCCTGCCACAATTTCCAGCTCTAGATTAGCTAATTGATCAGTGGGTTGTGTTTCATACCTTTTCAAATTGGAAACTGCAGGATATGCCCATTTTAGACCTCCTACTTTTGGCAAGTCAGGAGTCACAAAACCCCGCTTATGGTTTTGGTACGTTAAAAAAAAAAAAAAAGTCGTTTACAGTCACAAAGCCCTGTTTTCATCCAAATCACAGGATTTCCCCACCGCATAAGAGCTTTGTACATGAGGTCCATAGTGTTACAGTGCCCCTTCACCTGAGATGTGGGGTGGTCTTGTGAATCTGGCAAAGCCTCCATCCATTTGCCAAACTAATGTTTCAAGCATGTATCATCTTCCACTTGCTTCATGAACTTCTGTTCCGTCACCAACATTTTTACAATAGGGAGAAACGCATCTCTCCAACTGTAAACAATGCATATGCAAAGGCAACACTTGTGCATGTTTTATTTTTTAATTAAATGAGTGTAGCATTGGGGAAAAAAAAAAGTTACTTAGTGAAAATAGATTTTAAAAAAATTGAGCTGCCTCGCTGATCAAACCATGCCTGTTTTTCCCTTGCAACTGAGAAATAATAACAGTAGACTGTTCAGATAGGGTCAAAATCCTATTTACAGACAAAACTGAACAGTCACTTTAAAGCAGCAAGGATGCATTGCCATATCCCAGCGTGCATTTAACTTCATGCCTTAAAGTAGCAGTTAATTCATCCGTTCGTGGAGTTTCTTTTGCTTATGTGATACAAATTCTAGACAATTGGCTGCAACAATCTCCAGTTTATTTCTGTGCAAAAAAGATCACGTGGAGGAATTTTACTGTTCATTTGACATCTTTATTTTGTGTTTTAATTCTTAAGGCTAAACGGTGGCCAAGAAAATGCCAAGCGTCCCAGATGGAATTTGAAACAGTCCAGAATTCTGTAGATTCCATAGTGCAGAAAAAGAAAGTGGCACTTTAGAGCTAGCTGACAATACTCCACATGTTCTACAGCAGCAATGTTTGCCCCTTGATACTTCTCGACATCAGACGTTGACAGTGTCTTCCATGGCATCTTCCTTAGGACATTTAATGAAAGAACAGGGTTTGAAAGAAATGCCAGAAATGTAAGTCTTCTCTTAAAACAGAGCTATTTGAGTAAAACTTAATGATTCTTCTTCCATCCGAATTCCATTAAACTGCAGAGGGTTCCATAAAGGTACAAGTGTTGTTAATTGCCTACATTAAGCCCATGGGTCAGTTCATGAAAAACCTGAATGCAAACTTTGTACCATATGCAATATGCAGATCACACACAAGTGTAGATTTAAATCCTAACATGCTGCCCTCATAAATATTAGCAAACACTTGCTGAATGACACCTAAACAGAATTCCTCTTTTTCTCACCTGACAAGGAATCCAGGCTCAGCTACATATGGCTTATCATAGCATCCCATTTTCAATACCAATACCTTAAATGATACTATCTCTTTAGGCTTACTCTCAACCTCAGTCTGAATTCTCATGTAAAATGTATCCAAAAATGCTTTTAACCAACTAAGACTTATCAAGTACACACAGCCATTTGTGGTGGCCTAACAACTACGGCCTGGTTTGCTCACGTATTGCCCACAGTGGTCTTTTAACACACCTCTCCTAATCTTTAGAGCTGTTGTACGCACAGCAATCCCTAACAAGTAAATTTAACAATTTTTTCCCTCTGTTTACCTCAATTAAAAATCTACCTTGGGAAGCAAGTTCACTTTCGAAACAGCATGTCTCGTATACAAGGCCATGCACTTCAGCTCAAATCACAATAAAAATACCTCAGGTTCACCAGGCCCCATAAGTAAAGGAAATCTCTGTATAATTGTACCCCCATTTCAAGAAACAAAACATTACACCTTAACCTTTACTGGGATCTCTACTAAAATATGGAACTCCCTACCTTCAAAGAGAAGGTTAGCACCATTGTTGCCCCATTTCAGTTGATTGCTGAAAGCTCATCACCTTTTGATCAGTCACTATTGCATGAAGGTCTTTGATAGCACTTGTGACCACCAAATGGAAAACCTTAAAGTAAGTATTCTTAATTTGAAAGGGAGTGTATTTGTATGCATATCACGTATCACCACAGGTTCTGAACCTGTCCTCTTGTAGAATTCTGAAATTACCACCATCCTAGAAGAATCTATTGTCGTTAAAATTTAGACTAATTTACTTCTTGAAGGGAATTTGTTCCTATATACATATGAACTCAGCCTATCACCCCACAGTTCCAGTTGGTGTATTTGCTCAAATGCTCTACATTTGTCTTCCTGCATAGTTTATGCCTGTTTTTAGGTTGAGCCTACGAGACAGTGCAATCTGTATGGTTGCAAAAGACTTATTGTCGGCTTATTAAGAACATACAGGAACTTACAACCCATCCATGCCTCCTGGTTTTAATTTCAGTCATATATTTTTGCTTTCTATTGGATGACTTTCCTTGTTTCCACCTGAAAGACTCTGCAAGCCCGTCCCTGAGAAATGCAAAGACAAGAAGTTGAGAAAACGTCCGACATCTTTGGTATTCACGACACCATGTTGAACACAGAACATGAGCAGGATATCAAGGAGGCTTCCGCTGCTGAAGAGGAGGTGGTTTCCATTCAAGACTCAGACTCAGAGGCCAAAATGACTATCAAAATGCAGGAAATCTCTCCAGGTCAACAAACTGTGAGTAAACAACCCCCTGCTCTGCCCAAAAGACTCTTTAGTTTGGAAGCAAAGGTGATTAATCTGCCACTGCCTTCTGGCCATGGCAGGCATCAAAAGACTTTTTGGGATACCCTGCCCTCCGGCTCGGCACTGAAACCTAACCCGAAGATAACTGCTTCCATCCCGATCCGAAGGCCATCGGCTCCCGGGCCGAAACCTTCTACATCCCACTCGGCATCCACTCTTTTCGGCATCGAAAAGAGTGCCTCCTTCTGCACAGACAACTTTGGCACCAAAAATTAAAAGTGCTTTGGCACTGGAAAAACTTGAACCCAAAGTTTGAGCCTAAAACATTAACAGAGCCAATTCTTAAAAAAATGAAACAGTCACAGCTTCAACATCAATAGAACCAATTCTTGGAAAAAAAGATGCAGTCACAGCTTCATATCCAGCCACAAATGGGGTGAGTCCTGGTTAAAACTGCTGGTTCCGCTCCCTCCAAGCGAAAGCTCACTTTTGAGGAGGCCTTAGAACTACCTATGCCTCCAATTAAACACAGGACAATGGACAAGGACTTGTAAGAGGTTCAACCACCCCGCCTACATCTCCTCTACCAGCCACTCCACCACCGCTGCAGAATCCTTCTCGACAGCATGTCAGAGTGACCCTTTAGATATTTAACCGGAAGGCTCACCGCATTCCTTCCAGAGTAGTCAAGACACGGGGATGACAAAGTACTATTTCAGGTCGACATAGATCTTTGGTCTCAGTAGGACGTAGACACATACACTGATACAGATTTAGAGGCTTGCCCAGCTAGACCTTCACTACCTGATGACAATCAATGAGATGGCAAAATCCATGGGATTGCTCTAATTTCCTGCTTCTTGTGGTGCTTTTCATAGGCCACAATAGAAGCTAGCCTCTAAATCTTCTTCAGGTAAAACATCTTCTTCATATAGTAAGGATCAGCCACACATACTCACACAAGTGTTTACATGGGTTCATATAGGTGAAACAACTACAGGGGTAGAGGTAAAACACCCTCCCCTCAATCCTCTACCACTATCTCTAAACAGTGACGTACTCCAGCTACCCTCTGATTATCAAACACCTGTAGGAGGGCGCCTGCAGTTATTTGTCCAAAATTGGCAACAAATTACAGCAGATCAGTGGGCGTTGAATATTATTCAACATGGTTTCTGTCTGGAGCTCAGTTCCACACCTCCAAACATCCCACCTAATTTTCACTAATTTTCACAGGATCTCATCACTCTCCTCAAACCAGAAATACACTCTTTACTAGCAAAAGGGGCAATAGAACCAGTTCCTCAAGGAACCGGAGTGTATTCCCTTTACTTTTGAAATACCCAAGAAAGATAAGACCCATCCTAGATCTCAGACCTCTAAACCATTCCATTTTATCAGAACATTTTCATGTGGTCACACTACAAGATGTGCTCCCCTTGCTGCAACAGGGCGACTTTTTTATCAGCTCGAGATCTAAAAGACAACTATTTCCATATTCCCATACACCCAGCACACCACAAGTATCTCAGATTTGTCATAGGACAACACTACAAGAGCAAGGTGCTCCCATTCGGAGTCACCACAGCACCAGGAGTGTTTACAAAATGGCTAGCGGTGGTAGCAGCTCACCTGCGCAGATGAAAATTCATGTGTACCCATCCCTAGACGACTGGCTCATCAAAGCCAGCTCTCTCAGACAATGTTTCAGCCTCATTCAAGCCACAATAGACTTCACCAATTGGGGTTCACAACCAATTTTCAAAAGTTGCATCTCATCCTACTTCAGGTACAGCCGTACCTTGGTGCCATAATCATTACACAGCTAGGCATAGCTTGCCCAAATACAGCAAGAATACAGAACTTTCCAAACACAGCTTTCTTCACTTTTGCCCTAATCAACAAGTCGCAGTGAAATCAACCATGAGACTTGTGGGAATGATGTGGCTTCTTGCATTGCAATAGTGCTACATTCACGCCTTTACATGCGCCAGTTGCAGGAATGTCTATCACGCCAATGGTCTCAAGCACAGGGTCATTTACAGGATCTAGTGCTGGTAGACGACTGCACCTTTCGCTCTCTGCAGTGGTGGAACAGAAATAGCCTCTTCATAAAGCGGCCATTTTTGGACCCTGTTTCACAAGTCATTCTGACAGCGATGCTTCCCAGACTGGATACGGGGCTCACTCCCAAGACCTAACAATATAGGGTCTTTGGTATCATAATCATAGACTCTTGCACATCAACTTTCTAGAGTTGCTAGCTGTTTGTCTAGTACTTAAGGCCGTTGTGATGCATCTCATCTTCAAAGTAGTCCTCATCTGCACAGACAACATGACAGCCATGTTTTATCTGCAGAAACAGGGGGAGATACACTCACTATAGTTGTCTCGCCTTGCACAGACAATTTGGCACTGAGCTGTTTGCCACAACATTTACCTGTTAGAGGAACACCTCCCAGGGTCACACATCAATTTTGCCAACCCCATCAGCAGGATGCGACAAGTCCACGAGTGGGAACTCAACCCCAGAGTCCCCCAACCCTACTTCCAAAAGTGGGAATTTCCAGACAGGGATCTATCCGCAACAAAGGAAAATGCAAAATGCCCAAACTTCGCCTCCAGGTTCCCACACACTCAATCCAAGGACAGTGCTCTGTGGATGAACTTGTCAGGGATATTGGCCTATGCGGTTCTACCTCTCCTCCTTCCGTATGTGGTTCGGAAGCTCAGGCAAACGTCTTTCACACTGATCCTATTGGCACCCACATGGGCAAGACAACCATCGTTCACCACTTTACTGGCCCTATCAGTAGTGATTCACGAGAAGTTTCCCTTAGACCCGGACCTTCTAACTTGGAACCAAGGTCTCATCAGACACCCAATTCCCAATCAGTTGAATCCTGCAGTTTGGCTCCTGACGTAATAGAATTTGTGTATTTAAATCTACTTCAAGATTGTATGGACATTCCTTAGGAAGCACATAGACCAACCACTAGAACATGTTATGCAACAAAGTGGAGACAGTTGGTTCACTATTGCATTTCTAAAAACTGGGATCCTTTCCAAGTGTCAGTACAAAATATCATTTTGTATCTTCTCTATTTACAAAAAGCAAACGTGGCATATACCTCTATATGTCACATTTAGCCGCCATGGCTGCTTATCTTCAAAAAAGACTACATTCTTCTCTTTTCAAAATCCCTGTCATAAAGACTTTTATCGAGTACCTTCTTGGAATCGTAATATAGTACTCACTAGACTTATGGGACTGCTTTTTGAACTACTATGTTAATGCCCTCTGCAATTTCTTTCTTGGAAAGTAACCTTCTTAATTGCAATCACTTCCTTGAAACATGTAAATGAGCTCCAGGCATTCACATTACAAGAACTGTTTTTTCTCACAACCTAAATCAAAGAGTGCTTATGTCCTATATTGATAAAACTAAAAACATTCAGAAAGAGAAAACAACTGTTGGTTTTTCTCAACCCCATAAAGGTAGCCTATTAATAAATTCAGCATAGCAAGATGGATTAAATGCATCCAAACTTGTTATGCAAAAGCTAAGATGCCGCTACCTATTACCCCTAGAGCACATTCAACATGTAAGAAGGGTGCATCTATGGCGATTCTAGGGAACATACCTGTAAGACAGCTACGTGGTCAACACCTCACACTTTCACTAAACACTGTTGTGTGGATGCTTTAGCACGCCAACAAGCCAACGTAGGTCAGGCAGTATTGCGTACTCTTTTTCAAAGCTGTAACACTCATAGGTTAGTCACTGCTTTTTGGGAGGCACTGCTTTACAGTCTATGCACAGCATGTGTATCCACAGCCACACATGCCATCAAATGTAAAATGTTACTTACCCAGTAAGCATCTGTTTGTGGCATGTAGTGCTGTAAATTCACATGCGCCTCACCGGATACCTGTGGCTGTTAGTCTTTTGATATACATTCTCATACATGGTTATTTCACTTGCTTATCATGCATGGTTATTTCACTTGCATATCTTTATGCTACACTCCATTCATCACCGCCTGCAGGGAAAACAATCTGAAGATGGAGTCGAAGACCATGCACATTGCCAGCAAGAGGAGGAGTTACTCTGCCTCATGACATTTTCCATTTATGGTTTGTTCGCTAGATCTAAAGTTTCTTTTTTGTTCTTATCTCATGATATGTTAGCTCTTTTTTTTCCTTCAACGTCTAGAAGTATATGCTTAACTGACTTGTGTCCTCATGATTGTTGGCTCTTCTCAGTGGGGGTGGTCTCTACCATGAAAGGAGGGGGAAATTCTGTTTTCTGGGCTTCTTAATTTTTTTCTGTGCATCTTTGCTGCTCCAGAAGGTGGCTAATGCAGCAAATGTCCCCAGGCAGGAAGGAATAGGAGAGAGGCATTTCCTTACATATGTCCATTACTCCCCTTCTCACCCTGATATTGTCCAATGTTTCAACACTAAATATCTTCTTTAAGGCTGGTAAGGCCTTAGCATTGAGAGATTCCATAGTAAGTTGCCACCTGCAGTGATTTCTCGGGAATGCCACCATTTTGTGAGTCTTCTTCTTGAGCTGCTTCAGATGTCGACAGCATTTCCCCCCACAGATACATTTCATCCTCAGAAGGCATTTGTGACAGCAATTGTATGTACAGCCCTGCCAAGTTTACCAGGTCCATGTGTGATGTGCTGCGCAAGTCCAGGTTTTATTTTTTAATTCTGGGACTTGTAGTTTTATTTATTCCATTATGAAACAGCACTGCAAGTCTCAGAATTCAAAGGAAAAACCTGAACTGGTGCAGCATATCACACATGGACATGGGAAACTTGGCAGCAATGTATGCTCAGAAAACCACTCCTCACACTTGTAATCCAGATTGATGTTGTCATTTGCAGTACCTTGTACAAAGTATTGTGCATGCAGGGCCTGACGTTTGGCCATGCTCTGTGCGCTATCCCTTAACTACAGTAACACTATAGAAGACATTTAGTTGCAGGGCATGGCCTTTTGTAAGTTGCAGGAAGGCAAGTGGGAGTTTGTCAATAGGAGAACAGAACTTTGCATTTTGATATATTTTCCCGTAGGTCTCTTTCACTACAAATGTTTCATACAGGTGCTCATACATCCTTATTAGTTTTACTTCCATTCCTCAGGGCTCAGAAGGTATTGAGCCTTATGTTCTAATGTTCATGAATATTAATGAAGATCCCATGATGGAGCAAAAAAGGTTACTTACCTTAACAGCAGTTCTCCTTCTTGAGAGTCTTGATTAAATTTAAACACAACACACTCAGTTTCCTTGTAGAGCCATCAGAATATAGGCAGGACTTAACGGACTTTCTGCATCATTCACTTGCCCTATTGGCTCTTGGTTGTCTTAATGTGACAGTGTAGTTTTATGTATGTATGATATTGCATGTATATGGGAACAGTTTCTTTTTATTGGTTTCGTTTTTTAAAAGAAAGAAAATTAAATTTTTGACCCAATTTGAATTTCTAACACTTAATTAGATTTATAGCATTATTTTTTAAAGATTAAAAATTGGAAATTGTAGGAGAGTGGATTATGTGGTGTGGTTGTGAGATATCTTTAAAGTCTATTTGGATTGTTTATCAAAAACCCTAAGCTCAGTGTTGGGCAGCTGCGGCAGAGTGCAGTTAAGGAAACAAAGGAACAAGTGTAAAGCTTTTAGAAGTAGTAAAACACTTATAAGTAAGAGATGCAACACAATGAAAACACCAATTTATTTAAATAGTGTATTTTTGTCTTAAATTAGACACCAACACATGTAAAATCTAACGAGGGGAATCAGAGATATAGATTTTAAGTAATGTAAGTAAAATACGTCAACTGTAATCTATTGGATGCAGTAAATCATTGCAAGCAGCTAGTGGCCATTGGGCTAAAACGTCGGTCAGAATCCTCTTGAACTAGCCACAGTGGGCATAGTTCCATTCACACGGAACACACAGGTCCTGGGAGACAGTTTACCTATCCTAATCAGCCGCCTTAGTGCCCTCAGTGTACTTTTCTCTTTTAAAGTGGTCCAGCCAAGAAGTGGTCCCGACATTAGGGATGAAGGATACTGAGGGTGCTGAGATACTGAAGATGCCTGAGGAATTTAAAAGAGATGCCGTGAGTTTTCCTGGGATAATGGG
Source organism: Pleurodeles waltl (assembly GCF_031143425.1). NCBI lineage: Eukaryota > Metazoa > Chordata > Amphibia > Caudata > Salamandridae > Pleurodeles > Pleurodeles waltl. The sequence continues at coordinate 884,675,652 of NC_090450.1, forward strand.
GGGATCCACAAACTTTTAAGGGGTGGTCTCCGTCCTCAGCACTCAATGTCCATATTGCAGCACGGGAGTCTAGTGCAGGTCCAGTTGCCTCTGGTCTCTTGGTTACTGCAGGTTCGGTGGTTGCTTACATGTATGCATATCCTTTTCTTTGGGGCACGATAGTCAACTTTGACTTCTGCTGTCCTTCCCACAGGCTTGGGGACACATCAGGAAGGTCTGGACTTGTCAAGCAATATGCACTTCATTGTCCAGTGGGTGGGCAAGTGTTTCGGGCAGCTGGGCTTTTGACGGGTACAGGTTCCTTTAGCTTTTGGTGGATCTGAAGCTTAATAGGAGGCTTGCCACCTAGCATTTGTAGTCACTTCTTCTGTCCTTGCACGAGTGGAGCTCTTTTCCATGAGTAGGCACAGCAGGCACAGTCCTCTTTGCAGGTCCTTTGGGTGCAGCAGGTGCAGCCCAGTCTTTGGTGCAGCCTTTTTTTGCTTTGTCCAGGTAGCAGAAACACAGCCGTTCTTTTGTCTTCTTGTAGTTCAGTAGTTATATGAGGATTGACAGTCTGAGGTGCCACGTTTAAACCATCTTCTCATTTGTGGGAGAGAAGGACTTGCTTGCCAATGGGACAATAGTTCCCACAAGACAACCCTTACCACTTTACATCACTTCCTGAGGGGTTGACTACCAAAGAATCGCAGGATACCACGCTCTACCCAAACTAAGAAGATGCAAACCTTCTTCCACTGTTAGTAGCCCTGTGAAGCTGGTCCTTCTAGGGCCAAAGCCCAGCAGTCATCCTGCTGGAGGAGGTCACATCTCCTTCCTTCAGCAGTTTTTTGTTTCCTGTTTCTAGGAGCACTTAACACTTCCTAGCAGGGATCAGCATGTTCTCGAGTGACAACTGCTGCAGATAAACAGTAAAGGCTACCAAAGATTTGGGCAACAATTCTATAGTCACCTTTCTATTATAAGTTACCTTAAATCCAATCTTAGAAATTAGTCCGATTTAACATATTGATTAATTTGATATCTTAGAGGAATGTCTTTGTTGGTCCCAAATGGAAGTTAGCACTTAGCTACTTAGCCTACTGTGGCTAGTAGGCTCCGTGTTAGTCAGTGGCACCACTGGCCTTGTTGCAGTGAAAACAGCCGTTTTGTATTTTTACTGCATACCTTTTTTATATTAAGCACCCTGTCTGGTGGGCTACCAAGGCCTTCTCTAGGGGTGGCTTATTAATACTATAGCTTCAAGAGGGTTTATTTTGTCATGTCAAGTTGGCAGGTTTAAAGATGCCGGAGTAGGATGCAGTGGTATGCATACAGTCACGTTTTCCCTAGTGCCTACAGTGGCGGCACAATTAAGAGTTGCAGCCCAATAGTGACATTTAACCGATCAGACCTGAGTACTACTTGTACTATATATTAGGAGCTTTTAAGCAGGTTAAATGAGTCAGTGCAGTATTGGCCAGGTGTACACATACTTTGGGATTCAGAGCACATGCACTGGGGCCTGGACAGCAGTGACAAGTGCATTACAGAGACTACAAACCAGCTGCCTCAGTCCCAAATGTGTGCGTGAGGGGGGTGGCTAGAAAAAATCCTTTCCTACAGAAATGGACATTGTTTATGATTGGAGAGCTTTGAGACCCTGTAAGTATTCTGACTCAATTTAATTGAAATTCTCATAAAATACAAAATACAAATAAATTACTGGACAGAGGTGCATTGGTTACTACTGGCAACTGCTTTTTGTGTGAAAGAATTAAAAGCAAGGATGAACTTCCTACTACACAAGGTGATAATGCCAGTTTCATTAAAGTATCCCAGGGCGGAGACAGGGTACCAATGATTTAAGAAAGCAGGAGTAAAACTGGAAGAAACATGTTCTTTGTCCAGCACTTATAAGCCTTGTAGCTTTATGTGTTGTTAAATTCTCTATTTCTGTTTTGCAACAAATGCTGCAGTTAGTTGTCATATGTGACAAAAGATTAATTTTGCTTCATGATTTGAATCTTGTGAGGTGTTCTTTTGGAACCTCTTTGTTCGATGGCATCTGTCGCTGTAGATACGCATGTTCTGCAATAGCTCGCCATCTGGTGTTGGGCCGGAGTGTTACAAGTTGTTTTTCTTCGAAGAAGTCTTTCGAGTCACGGGACCGAGTGACTCCTCCTTTTGTCTCCATTGCGCATGGGCGTCGACTCCATCTTTGATTGTTTTTTTTCCGCCATCGGGTTCGGATGTGTTCCTGTCGCTCCGAGTTTCGGAACGGAAAATTAGCTAATTTCGGAAGATTTTCGTCGGTATTGTTGCGTTCGGGATCGGCGTACTTAGATTCCACACCGCATCGAAGATCGAAGAGCTCCGTTGCCCTTCGGGGTAGTTTTTTCGATCCTCCGTCGGGGCCTGGTCGGCCCGACCGCGTGCTGAAGAACGCCGATGGAACGGACCCCGTTCCGTTTCTGCCCCAAATGCCACAATAAAGACCCCTACACAGACCAACACTTGGTCTGCAACCTGTGCCTGTCACCTGAGCACAGCGAAGACACCTGCGAGGCCTGTCGTGCGTTCCGGTCCCGAAAAACACTCCGAGACCGTCGAGCCAGAAGACTTCAAATGGCGTCCGCACCGACAGCCCAACGGGAGTTCGAGGAACAGGAAGAAGAAGGTACCTTCTCGATCCAAGACTCAGACTCCGAAGGATTCGACGACACACAAACCGTGAGTAAGACGTCGAAAACCACACAAAGAAACATTTACAAGGCCCAGGGGACGCCACTGCCACCAGGCCATGGCTCGACCCATAAATTCGGTGACCGACCGTCGGCACCGAAAAAGGCCCAAACAGTGCCGAGATCGTCCGACTCCGGTCGCGACACCGGCACGCAGCCTTCTCGGGACCGAGAAAGTGCTGGAGACAAGCCTCGACACCGAGATGCCGGTGTGGACACGGCTCGACGCCGAGACAGCGGCACCGAAACAGATCGACGCCGAGAGGTTTCGGCCCCGAAAAGGAAAAAAGTCACCTCGGAGCCGAAAAAACACGCAGACAAAGTTTCGATGCCGAAACAAACTGCAAGCGACCCAGCTTCAGGCTCTTATACAGAAGAGCACTCGCTAACCTCCCAAATGCAAAAGCATAGGTTTGAGGAAGAGCTACAAGCAACTGATGTGGACCATACGCAAAAGCGTATCTTCATTCAGCAGGGGACAGGAAAAATAAGCACCCTTCCCCCCATTAGGAGAAAGAGAAGGTTGGAGTTCCAGACAGAACAAGCACCACAACCAAAAGTGGTGAAAAGAGTTACACCACCACCCTCTCCTCCGCCCGTGATTACCGTTTCACCAGCACAAACTCCATCACACTCCCCAGCTCACACCACCATGAGCCAGGGTGACCAAGATCAGGACGCATGGGACCTATACGACGCCCCAGTGTCAGATAACAGCCCGGAGGCATACCCTACAAAGCCATCTCCACCAGAAGACAGCACCGCGTACTCTCAGGTGGTGGCTAGAGCGGCACAATTTCACAACGTAAGCCTCCACTCAGAACAGGTCGAGGATGATTTCTTGTTCAACACACTCTCCTCCACCCACAGCTCATACCAAAGCCTGCCTATGCTCCCTGGTATGCTCCGGCACGCAAAAGACATATTTAAGGAGCCGGTCAAAAGTAGGGCAATCACACCAAGGGTGGAAAAAAAGTACAAGCCGCCTCCTACGGACCCGGTTTTCATCACTACACAGCTGCCACCAGACTCTGTTGTTGTAGGAGCAGCTAGGAAAAGGGCCAACTCTCACACATCTGGAGATGCACCACCCCCAGATAAAGAAAGCCGCAAGTTCGATGCAGCTGGTAAAAGAGTCGCAGCACAAGCTGCAAACCAGTGGCGCATCGCGAACTCCCAGGCACTACTTGCGCGCTATGACAGAGCCCACTGGGACGAGATGCAACATCTCATTGAACATCTGCCCAAGGACTTCCAAAATAGGGCAAAACAAGTGGTTGAGGAGGGACAGACCATCTCCAACAACCAGATACGTTCCTCCATGGACGCTGCAGATACAGCTGCACGGACAATTAATACATCTGTAACTATCAGAAGGCATGCATGGCTCCGAACGTCTGGATTTAAACCAGAGATTCAACAAGCAGTTCTCAATATGCCTTTTAATGAAAAAGAACTGTTCGGTCCACAAGTGGACACAGCGATTGAGAAACTCAAAAAAGATACGGACACTGCCAAAGCCATGGGCGCACTCTACTCCCCGCAGAGCAGAGGGAATTACAGCACATTCCGTAAAACGCCCTTTCGAGGGGGGTTTCGGGGTCAAAGCACACAAGCCAGCACCTCACAAGCAACACCGTCCACTTACCAGGGACAGTATAGAGGAGGTTTTCGGGGACAATATAGAGGAGGCCAATTCCCTAGAAATAGAGGGAGATTTCAAAGCCCCAAAACCCCTACTACTAAACAATGACTCACAGGTCACTCACCCCCTCCACACAACACCAGTGGGGGGAAGAATAGGTCATTATTACAAAGCATGGGAGGAAATCACTACAGACACTTGGGTTCTAGCAATTATCCAACATGGTTATTGCATAGAATTTCTACAATTCCCTCCAAACATACCACCAAAAGCACAAAATTTAACAACACACCATTCCAATCTCCTGGAGATAGAAGTGCAGGCACTATTGCAAAAGAATGCAATCGAATTAGTGCCAAACACACAAATAAACACAGGAGTTTACTCACTGTACTTTCTGATACCAAAGAAGGACAAAACGCTGAGACCAATCCTAGACCTCAGAGTAGTGAACACTTTCATCAAATCAGACCACTTCCACATGGTCACACTACAAGAAGTATTGCCATTGCTAAAACTACACGACTACATGGCAACTTTAGACCTCAAGGATGCTTATTTCCATATACCAATACACCCATCGCACAGGAAATACCTAAGGTTTGTATTCAAAGGAATACATTACCAATTCAAGGTACTGCCTTTCGGATTAACAACCGCACCAAGAGTCTTTACCAAATGTCTAGCGGTAGTCGCTGCACACATAAGAAGGCAGCAAATACATGTGTTCCCATATTTGGACGACTGGCTAATCAAGGCCCATTCGTTCATACAGTGCTCCAATCACACAAATCAGATCATACAAACCCTCTTCAAACTCGGGTTCACCGTCAACTTTACAAAATCCAACATTCTGCCGCGCAAGGTACAACAATACCTAGGAGCCATAATAGACACATCAAAGGGAGTAGCCACTCCAAGTCCACAAAGAATTCTAAATTTCAACACCATCATACAACGCATGTATCCAACACAAAAGATACAGGCAAAGATGGTATTACAACTCCTAGGCATGATGTCATCATGCATAGCCATTGTCCCAAACGCAAGACTGCACATGAGGCCCTTACAACAATGCCTAGCATCACAGTGGTCTCAAGCACAGGGTCACCTTCTAGATCTGGTGTTAATAGACCGCCAAACTTACCTCTCGCTTCTGTGGTGGAACAACATAAATTTAAACAAGGGGCGGCCTTTCCAAGACCCAGTGCCACAATACGTAATAACAACAGATGCTTCCATGACAGGGTGGGGAGCACACCTCGATCAACACAGCATACAAGGACAATGGAACGTACATCAAACAAAACTGCATATCAATCACCTAGAACTTCTAGCAGTTTTTCAAGCACTAAAAGCTTTCCAACCAATAATAGTTCACAAATACATTCTCGTCAAAACAGACAACATGACAACAATGTATTATCTAAACAAGCAGGGAGGGACGCACTCCACGCAGTTAAGCCTGCTAGCACAGAAAATTTGGCATTGGGCAATTCACAACCAAATTCGCCTAATTGCACAGTTTATACCAGGGATCCAAAATCAACTCGCAGACAATCTCTCTCGAGATCACCAACAGGTCCACGAATGGTAAATTCACCCCCAAATTCTGAACACTTATTTCAAACTCTGGGGAACACCTCAGATAGACTTGTTTGCGACAAGGGAGAACGCAAAATGCCAAAACTTCGCATCCAGATACCCACACAAACAATCCCAAGGCAATGCCCTATGGATGAACTGGTCAGGGATATTTGCTTACGCTTTTCCTCCTCTCCCTCTCCTTCCTTACCTGGTAAACAAACTCAGTCAAAGCAAACTCAAACTCATATTAATAGCACCAACTTGGGCAAGGCAACCCTGGTACACAACGCTGCTAGACCTATCAGTGGTACCCTGCATCAAATTGCCCAACAGGCCAGATCTGTTGACACAGCACAACCAAAAGATCAGACACCCAGATCCAGCATCGCTGAATCTAGCAATCTGGCTCCTGAAATCCTAGAATTCGGGCACTTACAACTTACCCAAGAATGTATGGAAGTCATAAAACAAGCCAGAAGGCCATCCACCAGGCACTGCTATGCAAGTAAATGGAAGAGGTTTGTTTGCTACTGCCATATTAATCAAATACAACCATTACACACAACTCCAGAACATGTAGTGGGTTACTTGCTTCACTTACAAAAATCTAACCTAGCTTTCTCTTCCATCAAGATTCACCTTGCAGCAATATCTGCATACCTGCAGACTACCTATTCAACTTCCCTATATAAGATACCAGTCATTAAAGCATTCATGGAGGGCCTTAGGAGAATTATACCACCAAGAACACCACCTGTTCCTTCATGGAACCTAAATGTTGTCCTAACTAGACTTATGGGTCCACCTTTTGAACCCATGCACTCCTGCGAAATACAGTTCCTAACCTGGAAGGTGGCATTTCTCATCGCCATTACTTCCCTAAGAAGAGTAAGCGAGATTCAGGCGTTTACAATACAGGAACCTTTTATACAACTACACAAAAATAAAGTCGTCCTAAGGACCAATCCTAAATTTTTGCCAAAGGTTATTTCACCGTTCCATCTAAATCAAACAGTGGAACTTCCAGTGTTCTTTCCACAGCCAGATACCGTAGCTGAAAGGGCACTACATACATTAGATGTCAAAAGAGCATTGATGTATTACATTGACAGAACAAAAAACATCAGAAAGACTAAACAACTCTTTATTGCCTTTCAAAAACCTCACGCAGGAAACCCAATTTCAAAACAAGGTATAGCCAGATGGATAGTTAAATGCATCCAAATCTGCTACCTTAAAGCTAAACGACAGCTGCCCATTACACCAACGGCACACTCAACCAGAAAGAAAGGTGCTACCATGGCCTTTCTAGGAAACATCCCAATGCAAGAAATATGTAAGGCAGCCACATGGTCTACGCCTCACACATTCACCAAGCACTACTGTGTAGACGTGTTAGCCGCACAACAAGCCACAGTAGGTCAAGCCGTATTAAGGACATTATTTCAGACTACTTCCACTCCTACAGGCTGATCCACCGCTTTTGGGAAGATAACTGCTTACTAGTCTATGCAGAACATGCGTATCTACAGCGACAGATGCCATCGAACTGAAAATGTCACTTACCCAGTGTACATCTGTTCGTGGCATCAGTCGCAGTAGATTCGCATGTGCCCACCCGCCTCCCCGGGAGCCTGTAGCAGTTTGGAAGTTACCTTCAATTATTTATATATGTATCATCTCAACCTTAAATAGGTGCATACTTAGTCACTCCATTGCATGGGCGCTATTACTACAATTCAACTCCTACCTCACCCTCTGCGGGGAAAAACAATCGAAGATGGAGTCGACGCCCATGCGCAATGGAGACAAAAGGAGGAGTCACTCGGTCCCGTGACTCGAAAGACTTCTTCGAAGAAAAACAACTTGTAACACTCCGGCCCAACACCAGATGGCGAGCTATTGCAGAACATGCGAATCTACTGCGACTGATGCCACGAACAGATGTACACTGGGTAAGTGACATTTTCATTCTCCTATGTGCAACTCAGCTGACAGCTTAGTAATACTTTTTTTGTTTATATCATTTTGTTTCAGAACAGTATTTAAAACAGCTGTTGTCGACAACTGTTGAGTCCAAATAAGATTTTAAATCTGTGTCCTTAATCTTCCCGTTTGTTTTGATCTTGTTACACTAGTAGAGTTTTATGTTTGAAATGCTAATGCCAGAGAAGCAAATAGTAGTATTATGTAAATTACACTTTTTCTAAACAGCAAAGTACTACCCATGCCCCTTCATGAAAATAATTAAGCTATGCTGGAGCTATTTAATTACATTTTTTGAATACTTTACAGACTTTTTTTGCACATTTACATATTTGTTTGGAAAAAGAGAAAAACACTGTAATCACCGTTTGAGAAACCGTCCCCAGTCCAATACTCAGAGCTGTGAACAATTAATTTACCATTGAATTAAGTATGGTTAAAGCACTGGAACAGTACCCTTTCAAGTGTCTGCCAAATCATTGCGTTGGAGAACCATTGGGAGTTCAGCCGACACCAGTAGCCAGAGGATTCACTACTATATTTTTTTAATGTTTCTGTTGTTGCTTACAACTGGAACAAAAATGGTAACACTAGAAACTGGGTTACTTTATATATTTATTGAAATCCACCAGCTTGTGAGTCATACCGGTGTACAGTTGTGTAGCAGTGCTTCTTTGCTGTTTGTCAAGCCTTCACTTAGCATCTTGTAAACAGTGCTAGTTCACATGTTTCTTCACGGAACACATTTCATTCCAAACAGTTTACCTCATTGCATGAATTTGTGTGTAGTAATTTTTCAGTGCACCAAATGGCGGATTCATGATTTTTAGCATTTCAAATATTTGAAGGGATTATAGGCATACAAATGTTGTTAACCACTTGCAACCTCTTTCTTTAAAAAAAAAAAAAGCAGTGGAAAAGCCAAAAAAGAAGCACAAAGGTGAAGGAGACAATGCAGTGGGGGAAGATGATGGAGAAGAAATGGAGGCTGAAATGGGACTTTTTGGACGGAATGAAACCAGAAAAGCTGAGACACCTATTAAACAGAAAGCCAAACTTGCAGTACAGGCAAAAGAGCAGCCCAAAGTTGTTCATGATTCAAACAAAGAAAATATTACTGTGTTTATCAGCAATCTGTCCTACAACATGAAAGACCCAGAGGACAAACTGAAGGCACTGTTTGAAGGTTGTGGGGAAGTCTCTGAAGTGCGTCTGGTGTACAGCAACAGTGGCAGCTTCCGTGGCTATGGCTATGTGGAATTCAAAGAGGAAAAGTGTGCAATGAATGCGCTACAGATGGACCGCAAAATGGTGGAAGGGAGACCCATGTTTGTTTCTCCTTGTGTTGACAAGACGAAGAATCCAGATTTTAAGGTATATTTCTTGTCCAAGTCATGTGGTGATGCTAAGTAAACTTTCATTTGTAATGTATTTATTCTTTAATTTTCTAAGTCTGAATACGCAAAGAGAAAATTTTTAAGACAAAATCAATTCAATGCAGCACCCAGAAGCTAGGTATAAATTAATTACAAATATACCTAAGCCCAGGTTTTGTTATAGGAACTGTAGTTTACTTAACAAGGCACTAGAGGCCATGTGTGCTAATGTATTTTGTGTCATAAAGTTTATAGGCGTAGCAACTAAAAAATACATTTTTATAAATGTGTCAAACACCTTTTGTAAGTCAGAAAAGACATTGTCTCTTGTAAAAGAGGTTTTGCAACCCTTTCGACATCGCAAATGGGAGTGGGTTGGAAAGGACCGTCACCCTTCTTTTTGCGAGTCGCAGTGGAATGTGTCAGTGGTTTATGTTCACAGCGGTGGTTTAAAACCATTGAACAGTTACTGATCGCTGATTTATGATTGTAATTTATTTGCAAAGAGGAAGTTGTCAACATTGGACACTTTCCCTTGTGGGAAGTGTGTTGAGTGACGTTTTTGAGTGCAGATAGTAGTTCAGGGGAGCACTGAATGCTTCCTCCATGTCAACATTTTTTAAAGCTACTTTAAACCTACAAGGGCTGCTTTAAAAAAAACATTTGACAGATCGGGATAACAGAAAACCAGGATAGTGGTGTCTTGTCCCTGGCAGTCCACCATCCATCAGTTCACAGCCATTGGCTGGGAGTGGGGGTTCGAAATGTGACCTGCCTCATTTATATTCATGGTTCGGAATTTGCATACATATTATAATGTGACTAACTAGGATATCAGTTACGTTATGAAATGAATGGCAGATCTCAAGCCAGTCGATTTGCACATCATGGTTAGCGAACTGTCCAATGTCATGAAAAGATGGATTTGCGTCTGCATGCAATGGATTGAGATGAGCCATTGTGGTACCTTTTTGTTTATGATTTGCTGGTATTGGAGAAGAAAGAACGTCTCCACACCAGAGCTAGTGCTATTATTCCAAACAAAGATTTCAGTCAGTTTCGTAGTGTTTCACAATATACTGTGTTGTAAGCCACCACCAGTTTCAGAGGGATCAAGATTGCTGGAGAATCATTGTTAGCGGCTGAGAGGTGATCCTCTACAAGGTTAGATTCAAACCCTGGGTCATGATTTTGCTTTAACATGGAAGATTGACTAAACTGGCTGTACAATGGGAGGGAATTCTTTGGTCATCTGTTTTTCTTCAGGATTGCTGTCACCAGCTTTAGAGCTTTAAGAGCTGAGCCTTGTTTAGGAGAAGCTTTAGATGTTCATTTAATTCTGGAAGTAGTGTAGAGATGTAGTCCTGGCATGTCTGAAGTTTTGATCGTCAGCTGCCTAAAAAAAGCAGTTACTGGTTCATTGGCATAGAAATGTCAAGAGTAACCCTAACGTGTCTTTGTGTGTGCGCTTGACTGTCAGAAATTATAGGGTATTCAAATTTGCGTTGATTGTATCTTGAATTGTTTCTATATTTTGTTCAGAATTGAAAACTGCTCAAGAATGATGTGGTGTTGTGCAGGATGTGCATTTGATGGCAGAGTTCCATACATTTCTGAAGTTTTGAGAATTATCTTACTTACTTGCAGCCCATATGATCAATACTTGTCAAGTAGAGAGCATTTTAGCCCTCAACACTGGTTAGTGGCTCTCTTTCATACACATATAGCACAATGTTTTGTTTCTGATACCACAGGATTTCTTCTAGTATGTCTAGGTCGTAAGCAGTTCCTCTTTGACTTTGCTAGGTCCAAGTTGCACAGTTCAATTTTGCACTTGGATCTGGTTTTCTTAGGCCTAGCTGTCACACAGAGGGAGCAGATGGTGGACAAATCCCTTTTGACTGTCTAGGGTCCTTTTCCGGCGTTCAGAGTGGAAAGGTGGAAACACCAAATTGCTCACGCTTGGCAAGATGAGGAGAGGATGAAAAGGAAGGTAGTGAAAAATACATTTTATATGCATAGTGTAAGTCTTACCATAATAATTTGTTTTTGAACAATTCAACTGCAAATGTTTATCTGGTGTTTCAGTAAAGGAATTGGGAGATGAATCAGTCTACCAGAGGCTATTCTGAGATTGTTAGATTAGCCCTGAAAATATCACTTAGCTAATATAAGAAGGAGATCAGCGAGGCAAAGGCTGTGTTTTACACTAATGCCATTCTGTCGGCATCTGATACCTCAAAAAAGATGTTTGAATCCTTTCAGAAATCACCTAATCCCCAGTGTTTGAATAATATGATCGTTCCTTCACAGAAATTATGTGATGATTTGCTATCTTTTTTGAGAGTAGGATAGCAAAAACTCTAGTGGAAATTGACCCGCCGGTGAATAAGGACTCTCTCTCTCTGAACTGGAGGGCTCTTCTTGGCTTGATGTCTCTAGTGATATGGACATGGGACAGCTTTCTGGAAAAGGGACTTGGCTGGATACTGGGTGTCCCCTAAAATAGATTTGTTTTTACTTGCTGGACAGATGTCAGGCAGTGGTGTTGCCCCTCTATTACTCAGCCTTTAAAGAATTGAAACAAGATGTCCATGAGGGTTCGGCCCGAGCCCTGTTCTATTTGATGTTTATATGCAAACTTCAATTTCTCTTATCGAAAGCCACAACATCACAGTTATCAACTATGTGGATGACACATAACTTATTATTTCTATGAATCAAGGGGGCAAGATCTCTTCCTTCCATACTTGTATGTATGCTGTCACAAACTGGATGGAGGCAAATGCTCTGAAATTGAATGGGGATAAAACAGAGTTTCTTTGTTGTGCCCCAACCAATGGACCTTCTGTGCTACCTCCGAATTTTTGACCTTTAACCACAAAGACTGAGATGAAGGCCTCTGATGCTGTGCTGAACTTACGAGTGGTGTTTGACTCCTATCTGTTATAGAAAACCATGTGTCCAAGACAGCAGGCATCTGTTTTTTCTTTGAGAAGCCTTAGAAAGATTCTTTTGGTTCTACCTATATATGCCAGAGCTTAAATTACCAGGAGTGTTATCCTAGGACGATTGGGCTATTGTAATGCCATCCTCGCAGGTGCAGCGGATTATTTGATTAATAGACTCCAAAGAGTTCAATCAGCGGCTGCTTAGCTGGCACAGAATTTACCTTGGAGGAGAGCCTCTGATATTAAAGCGCTGAAGGAGCTGCATAGGCTTCCTTTAGACAAAAGGATAGTTTTCAAAGTTGTGTGTGGTGTTTAAGGCACTTCATGGAAAGGGAACTGCTCCTATGCAAAAGAAATGTCAGCAATATATGCCTAACAGATCCTTGAGGTCGGCCTCTGCCAATTTGGTGTGCCAGCCCAGATTTCAAAGGCTCAGTTGGGAGGACGTTGCCTTCTCCATTAAAGCTGCACAGCTGTGGGACTTCCTGCCAAGTATGCTAAGAGCGCACTCTGATCTGTTAAAATTCAGAATAGCCCTGAAGACCTTTGTGTTTCCTTAGTAGAAGTGACTTTCCCCACCAGGTTTTCTTTTCTCATTGTTCTTCTTCCCTCTAGTATTGTAGTTGCTCTAGTGCTGGTATGCCTGTCACGGTCACAGCGCTTTCTATAAATACTTTAAATAAATAAAATTAAGGCTAAATCTAGAAGAAAAAACAAAATCTCGGAGACCAATGAATTGAAAGAGCATGTTGTAAAATCAAAACTTTGCTCACCATTTGAACCTATAGTAATTCATAACTGATAGGTCTCAGACTTGGGGAAGAATTTTTGTATGTAGAATTACAGGTACAAGCTTTTGCCTAACGTCCTTGCAAAATGCCTAGGCAGAAACTGCTGTAATGAGATTGATAGTCTAGTGGGCTAAATCACCATTGCTGTCAAAGAGATCCAAATGTTTTATGGCCTGAGATTGTAATCCAAGAATGATCAGAGTTTGGATGGTTTTATTGATTTATTTATCGGTTTGTTTAAGGCGTTTATGTAGTGCATACTAGGCCTTAGAGCATCTAAGCACTTTACATGTAGGACTGCACACAATATCCAGTGATCAGCAGTAATCAGAGCTAACACGGAAAAGACCATGAAGACAACATGAGAGACGTTGAAGGGTAGGAAAAAACGCTCCTCTTTGAAGTTCGCAAAATAGGGAAGAAGAGAAGAAATAACAGTGTTCATATGCTAGACTGGGAAACAAGCTATACGATAACCATGCAAAGGTGGCTCTGCTTCATGTCTGAGAAGAGCCATCTAGTCAAGCTTCTTGGTATACAGCATCAACCCCTGCGTGGGTGTGCAATCGGGAAATACATTCTTGAGGATCTCCCTCAGTTCTTTGCTGCAAGCTGGAAATGAGGATAAAGTCCGGATTTCTGGGGGAATAGAATTCCATATGCTTGGTGCATATTCTAAAAAGGGCTGTTTTAATGTATGTTGTTTTTTTAAAGCAGGGGCTGCAAGAAGAAGCAAGTCTGTACTTCTGAGAAGATCCACAACAGAGTTTCACTTTGTTGTCCAGGAAGTGCAGTTGATCGAGTGTATATGTTTATAGACTAAGCAACCAACTTGGAACTAGGATCTTGACTCGATGGATAGTCAACTCATTGAGGGCAAGATGGGGGGGAATTGTGGTTAGATCAGGTGACCCCTGGGGTCACAGAAGGAGTGTTAGGATAGTAGCGAGGGGTAGCATTGGGAGATACGTTTAGAGAGAGCTATTTAGGGAAGGTTGATTTGGAACCATAATTGGAGTCCATAGACTGTATAGAAGAGGCAGTAGGAGTCCTAGGTTTGTCAATAGTGGAAGGATGCAAATGAGCAAGAGGTAAAGAACAACAATCAGAGGAGGAGTTTGGGGTAAGAATTTTGAGAGAACGAAAGAAAGTCTGGGGGAAGGAAGTTAATAAGCAATTAGATCCGCATCGGAGGGAAATACTGCTACAGAAATATCCAGAGAGGTCAGATTGCTGGTAACTAATACAAACATAAGTGAAGATCGGATTTTCTGTTAGTTATTGAGGATTGTATTAAGATTTTGTTAATATTATAGATAGTAAGATAGACTTTAATGAGAGCAGAAAGAATGATGGAGAACCTTTGGCCATATGGTATCTTAACCTGTGTGCAATGTCCATGACTTGTTCAAAGGCATGGATGGAGATGAGGGACGTTTCTAGTACTTTGATATTTGTCTGAGGTAGCAGTTTCAAAATGGTCATATTTATATTTATGCTTGAAGTTTTTTGCTACATTGTGGATAAATTGGTGGGTGGGGTGGATAGGTGATTTTGCAGGTGTTCAGTCTAGATTTGGAAAAATGCTGAAGTATTTTAGGACCTTGACATGCCCTGAAAGTAGAAAACGTGGGATTAAATAAACCATAAAATAATCTACAACCCCAAACCCAGTACGTAATCTGGAAGCTGTTCAAAATCTAGAATTTAATGAGTCTCAAAGTCAGGGTAAATTAGCACCTTTTTGAATCGAGATTTATTGGTGTTCATATTAACAAAATTTCTTGTAGCTACCAAGGACCTACATCGTTCCCAAGTTTTAGCTGTCAGCAAAAACATTTTAGGACTTCTATAGAATAAACCAAAATGCAACCTATTCCCAACAAAGTAGAAAAGTAATCCCCATTACTGATCAGGTGTTTCATTACCACTCTGCCCCATAAAAGACCATACCTATGAAAGTTATATGATCGGTCTTTCTTTTCCACCATAATGCTCTTGTTAATTTCGCTGCCCCTAAACTGTTCCAAATTATTGCTTTACCGTTAAGTGTCCGGTATTAAAGGTCTAGGTGCCATAGTTATAGGCAAAACAGGGATGGAGAGAAAGGCAAAGAGAAGATTTAGCTGCCTCAAAAGGGTTGACATTTTAGGCATCCCCACCAAATACAGGGAGTGCAGAATTATTAGGCAAGTTGTATTTTTGAGGATTAATTTTATTATTGAACAACAACCATGTTCTCAATGAACCCAAAAAACTCATTAATATCAAAGCTGAATATTTTTGGAAGTAGTTTTTAGTTTGTTTTTAGTTTTAGCTATGTTAGGGGGATATCTGTGTGTGCAGGTGACTATTACTGTGCATAATTATTAGGCAACTTAACAAAAAACAAATATATACCCATTCCAATTATTTATTATTACCAGTGAAACCAATATAACATCTCAACATTCACAAATATACATTTCTGATGGATACAACTACCTGTGGATTCCTCACCTCATGAATACTCCCATGGCGCCAGCATTCAACGGAAATCTTCTTACTAGTCTCTGCACGTCGACGAGGACGTCACTGTCTCGCACGCGACGCCGTCTGACGTCATACAGGCAATAAGAGGTCCTCGACGACGTGCAGACGTCAGTTCCCTTTTTTCCGTGCATTCGAAACGGTTATCTTCGAGGGAGCAACTGTTACTCTTGCGGTTACAGTGTATATCTTGCTGCGTACTCTTTCTCTGTGGAAATAATGTCGCAGAGAAAGTCTGGATTTAAGCCTTGTCGTGAGTGTGGAGGCAAGATGTCGGTGACGGATCCTCATTCCGATTGCCTTTGGTGTTTGAGCTCCGACCACGACGTCTCGACTTGTGATTCATGTCAGCACATGAATCCGAAGGCCCTTAAAGAACGCGAGGCGAAGCTGTTTATGGCCAAGTCAAAGGAGAAGCATCACAAGAAAAAGTCTTCTCCAAGACATCGGCGTCATCGAGACTCCCGGCGCCGTAGAGAATCTCGGCGTCATTCAAGGGAGGCTCGTTCCAGGTCTCCGGATCGGCGCCGAAGGACATGGGAGGTCAGCCCCACGGTGACGCCGCATCCTTCGACGCCGTTGCCCTCTCCGGCGTCTCCAACTTCGCCTGGACAGGCGTCGGTGATTGAGGTATTGGAGCCTCAAGTGTTTTCTCCGGCGCAGACGCCGAGGCCGGCGTCTGGGTCGCCTCCGAGTCAGGCACCCCAGTATCCGGCTTTTCCCACCCCTGGAGCCGATAGTTCCGCATTCTTGAATGCGATGTATGCCATCTTCCAACAGATGGCTCCAGGGGGTGCTCCGGCTGGGCCTTTGGCCTTTTCTTTGGGTGATCCTGCGCCTCTTCGGCCGGCACCCTTTATGCCCTTTCTCCCGTTTGGGAACGTGGGCTCGGCGCCAGTGTCGGCGCCGGTGGCCGCTCCGGTGGCTTCGGAGGGATTGGCCCCAGGGATTTCCATCCCGTCGACGTCGAGATTTCGGCCTGTGACTCCGGTGGGTCCATCCGTTTCAACTGCTCTTCAGTCGGCGCCGAAGTTACCTGTGGCGCCGGATGCGGCGTCGGTGGCTTCGGAAGATCGGCGCCGATCTCCGACTTCGGCGGAGGTATTGTCGACTCCGCGGATTGAGCAACGACTGCATTCAAGGAGGCGTGCTCTCCGGGTACTAGAAGAGCAGGAGTACCAACGAGCCCTAGAGGAAGGAGAGCTAGAGGACTCGGGTGATGGGCTGCGTGGACTGGAGTCGGCCAGTGGGCTGGACACTTCCCCTGAGTGGGACCTTTCGTCCCCGGGGGAATATACCGAGGAAGCTGCTTCCTTTCATACAGTGGTACGGAAGGCAGCTAGTTTTTTGGACCTGCCTTTGCCGGTGGTGGAGGCGAAACAAAACCTTTTGACAGAGGTGTTGCATCCGGCCTCAGCCGCGGCGGAGCCTCTATTACCTTTTAATGACGCTCTGCTGGATCCGGTTTTAGAGGTGTGGAAGAAGCCGGCATCTTCCCCAGCAGTTCACAGAGCCGTGGCCAGGAGGTATCGGACGGCTCCAACTGATCCTGGTTTCCTATCTAGGCACCCTACGCCGGAGAGCTTGGTTGTGCAGGCCTCCTGTTCGTCCAAGTCAGCGCCTGGTTCTTTCCCGACGGTGCCTGGGGACAGAGATTCAAAAAAGCTGGAGGCGCAGTCGAAGAAGATTTTTTCGTCCTGCAGTCTGGCATTAAAAGCCACCAATGCAACCTGTATCCTGGGGAGGTATATTCATGCTCTGATGGATGACATCTCCTCTTCGTTTACAGAGCTTCCTCAGGGTCTTTTGGATCTTGTCTCTGATGCCCAGGCTGCTGCGACCCAAATTATCCAGACGGGACTGGATACCACCGACTCGGTAGCCAGAGCAATGGGCACAACTGTGGTGGAAAGGAGACAGGCCTGGCTCCGTAACTCGGGCTTTTCGGCAGATGTACAGTCCACATTGTTGGATCTCCCGTTTGATGGGGACAAACTGTTTGGGGCTAAGGCTGATTCGGCCTTGGAACGGTTTAAGGAGAGCAGGGCCACGGCTAAGTCGTTGGGACTCCAAGCTCCTTCTTCCACGGCCTCTTCCAGATTCTTCAGGAGGTTTCGTGGATTTGGGCGTGGCTCTTCCTCCTCTTCCTTTCGGGGAAGATATCAGCAACCTGCCTCTTCCCATCCCTATAGATCTTTTAGGGGGAGGGGTAGGGTCCGCACCAGGGGAGCTTCTCAGCAGCACTCTGCCTCTTCCTCATCCTCTGGCGGGGTGCAGCAGGGGAAGCAGCCTTAGGCTTCCACCATTTCCCACTCACTCCTCTCCTGTAGGGGGAAGATTACAGCATTTTCTCACCAAATGGGAGACTGTTACGTCGGACACTTGGGTTCTCAGTGTTGTGGGAAAAGGCTACACCCTTCCCTTTCGGGAGTTTCCGCCCCTCATCCCGCCCCGCCCTTCGTATTGTTCACAAGAACACCTCCTGTTGCTAGAACAGGAGGTAGAAGTCCTCCTTTTAAAGGGCGCGGTGGAGTTGGTCCCGGAGCAGGAAAGGGGTCAAGGAGTTTACTCAAGGTATTTCCTGATTCCCAAGAAGGATGGTCGTTTGAGACCAATTCTGGACCTGAGGATCTTGAATTGGTTCCTCAAGCAGGAAAAGTTCAAGATGCTGACCCTAGCACAGGTGCTTTTGGCGTTGAACATGGAAGACTGGATGGTGTCTGTCGACTTGCAGGATGCTTACTTTCATATCCCGATACTCAAGTCACACAGGAAGTATCTCCGGTTTGTGGTGGGATCGCAACACTACCAGTTTGCGGTCCTTCCGTTTGGTCTTACTTCAGCACCTCGAGTCTTCACGAAGGTGATGTCGGTGGTTGCGGCAGAGCTCAGAAGGAAGGGGATAGCAGTATTCCCTTACTTGGACGATTGGTTGATCAAAGCCAAGTCCCCGGAGCTTGTGTTGCGTCATCTGCAGTCAACAACCCAGTTGTTGTTCGACCTGGGCTTTTCGGTGAACGAGCCCAAATCTCACCTAGAGCCCTCTCAGCGCCTCCTGTTCATAGGGGCAGTACTGGATACAACATTGGGTCGGGCCTTTCCTCCGCCTCAGCGGATTCAAGATATTCAGGATTTGGTTCCAATGTTTCGAAATGGAGCGGTAGTTCCAGTCCTCAAGGTCCTTCGTCTGCTCGGTCTTTTTGCCTCCTGCATTCTGTTGGTCACGCATGCTCGCTGGCACATGAGGGCTCTTCAGTGGTGCCTCCGAAGGCAGTGGGCTCAACACAGAGGGGATCTAGAGGGTACTGTCAAGATCTCCAGAGATGCTGCTGTGGATTTGAAGTGGTGGATTGCAAGCAACAATCTTTCACAAGGAAAGCCGTTCCAGCAGTCGCCACCAGTGGCCACAGTCATAACGGATGCTTCCACTCTAGGGTGGGGAGCTCATCTGGGGGATCTGGAGATCAAAGGTCTTTGGTCTCCAGAGGAACAGATTTTTCACATCAATCTGTTAGAGTTACGGGCTGTACGTCTGGCTCTCAAGGCCTTCCTCCCTTCCCTTCGTGGTCAGTCGGTACAGGTCCTAACGGACAATACTACTACGATGTGGTACATAAACAAGCAGGGAGGAGTGGGGTCGTACCTTCTCTGCAGAGAAGCTCTTCGACTATGGTCCTGGGCAAAGGACCATCGGATTTGCTTGATAGCAAACCATCTGGCCGGAGTTTTGAACGTGCGTGCGGACAGTCTCAGTCGCCACTTCTCGGCAGACCACGAGTGGCGTCTCCATCCAGATCAAGTCCGTTTAATCTTCCAGAAGTGGGGGTTTCCTCGGGTAGATCTGTTCGCCACTCGAGAGAACGCGCATTGTCCGTTGTTCTGCAGCCTTCAGTATCCGATGCAGGAAGCGTTGGGGGACGCGTTTCAAATGACCTGGTGCGGCCAGTTGCTTTACGCGTTTCCTCCCATACCCTTGATTCCTCGAGTATTGAGGAAGATTCGCCAAGACCGGGCTCTAGTAATCTTAATAGCTCCGGATTGGCCAAGGAGGGTGTGGTACTCCGACCTTCTCCAACTCTCAACGTGCCCGCCGCTCCGTCTCCCTTTCAGGGCAGACCTCCTCTCACAGTCGCAGGGGCAGGTTCTACACCCCAACCTCCAGAGTCTGCACCTACATGCCTGGAGATTGAACGGGGCTACCTGAGTTCCTTCTCTCTCCCGCCTGAGGTAGTGGATGTTATATTAGCGGCCAGGCGACACTCCACTAAATCTATCTACGCTAATAGGTGGTCTAAATTTGTTGCGTGGTGTGGAGAGAGGCAGATTGATCCTTTACATGCTCATCTATCGGACGTTTTGTCTTTTGCTCTATCTCTGGCGCAGAAAGGTTGTGCAGTGGCTACCATTAAAGGTTATTTATCGGCCTTGTCAGCCTTCATATGTCTTCCAGACCAACCATCTTTATTTAAATCCCCTATTGTTATCAGATTCTTGAAAGGTCTTCTAAATCAATATCCTCCAAAGCCATTCGTTATGCCGCAATGGGATTTGTCCTTAGTCCTGACTTTCCTTATGGGGTCCCCTTTTGAACCTATGCATTCTTGCCCCTTGAGGTATTTGGTTTTAAAAACAGTCTTCCTGATAGCTATAACATCAGCAAGGAGAGTGAGTGAGTTGCAGGCCTTATCAGTAAAACCCCCTTATACAACTTTTTATGGGGATAAGGTGGTGTTGAGGACCAAGGCTGCTTTCCTCCCGAAGGTTGTTTCACCCTTCCATTTGGCTCAGGCAATTACTTTGTCCACGTTCTATCCTCCGCCTCATCCTTCCAAAGAGGAAGAAAGACTGCACCGTCTGGACCCAAAGAGAGCGTTGAGCTTCTTTATCGATAGAACAAAGGATTTCAGGCTGGAGGATCAGCTGTTTATTGGATGCGTGGGCAAGAGGAGAGGAAAGGCAGTCCACAAGAGAACACTATCCAGGTGGGTTGTTCTTTGCATTAAAATATGTTACTCTTTGGCAAAGAAGGATCCTCCTGAGGGCATTAGAGCTCATTCCACCAGAGCTAAGTCGGCCACTTCGGCCTTAGCCAGAGGTGTTCCTGTGGTCGACATCTGCAAGGCCGCAACTTGGTCGTCCCTTCACACTTTTGCAAAACATTACTGTTTAGATTCTGAGGTTAGAAGGGACGGCCATTTTGCACGGTCAGTGCTGCAGGATTTCTTGGTTTGACCATTTAGGCACCCACCGCCGGGCGTGGTACTGCTTTGGGACTCTATTCATGAGGTGAGGAATCCACAGGTAGTTGTATCCATCAGAAGAACGAGTTACTTACCTTCGGTAGCGACTTTTCTGGTGGATACATTAGCTACCTGTGGATTCCTCACGGTCCCACCCGCCTCCCCGTTGCCTTTATGGTCTTGCCAAGTAATCCTTGAGTGCGCTCCTCTTGGTCTTTGAGGGTGCAATAGATGTATATATAATATATTTATATATATATATATATATGTATATGTGTATATATCTTTATGTATATACTTGGTGTGTGTATATATTTTAAGAGAGAGAGTTTTTTATATATATATATATATATGTACATAAAAAGATTTACAGTTATGTCATACAATGTGGTGTATTTTTACAATATAATGGATGTTGCCTTGCTCTTTCATTGCATTGCCTGGTTGTTCTCATGCACGTAAAAAATGATTGGTACTGACGTCTGCACGTCGTCGAGGACCTCTTATTGCCTGTATGACGTCAGACGGCGTCGCGTGCGAGACAGTGACGTCCTCGTCGACGTGCAGAGACTAGTAAGAAGATTTCCGTTGAATGCTGGCGCCATGGGAGTATTCATGAGGTGAGGAATCCACAGGTAGCTAATGTATCCACCAGAAAAGTCGCTACCGAAGGTAAGTAACTCGTTCTTCTGACATTCAAAAACAAAACAAAAACAAATCAGTGACCAATATAGCCACCTTTCTTTGCAAGGACACTCAAAAGCCTGCCATCCATGGATTCTGTCAGTGTTTTGATCTGTTCACCATCAACATTGCGTGCAGCAGCAACCACAGCCTCCCAGACACTGTTCAGAGAGGTGTACTGTTTTCCCTCCTTGTAAATCTCACATTTGATGATGGACCACAGGTTCTCAATGGGGTTCAGATCAGGTGAACAAGGAGGCCATGTCATTAGATTTCCTTCTTTTATACCCTTTCTTGCCAGCCACGCTGTGGAGTACTTGGGCGCGTGTGATGGAGCATTGCCCTGCATGAAAATCATGTTTTTCTTGAAGGATGCAGACTTCTTCCTGTACCACTGCTTGAAGAAGGTGTCTTCCAGGAACTGGCAGTAGGACTGGGAGTTGAGCTTGACTCCATCCTCAACCCGAAAAGGCCCCACAAGCTCATCTTTGATGATACCAGCCCAAACCAGTACTCCACCTCCACCTTGCTGGCGTCTGAGTCGGACTGGAGCTCTCTGCCCTTTACCAATCCAGCCACGGGCCCATCCATCTGGCCCATCAAGACTCACTCTCATTTCATCAGTCCATAAAACCTTAGAAAAATCAGTCTTGAGATATTTCTTGGCCCAGTCTTGACGTTTCAGCTTGTGTGTCTTGTTCAGTGGTGGTCGTCTTTCAGCCTTTCTTACCTTGGCCATGTCTCTGAGTATTGCACACCTTGTGCTTTTGGGCACTCCAGTGATGTTGCAGCTCTGAAATATGGCCAAACTGGTGGCAAGTGGCATCGTGGCAGCTGCACGCTTGACTTTTCTCAGTTCATGGGCAGTTATTTTGCGCCTTGGTTTTTCCACACGCTTCTTGCGACCCTGTTGACTATTTTGAATGAAACGCTTGATTGTTCGATGATCACGCTTCAGAAGCTTTGCAATTTTAAGAGTGCTGCATCCCTCTGCAAGATATCTCACTATTTTTGACTTTTCTGAGCCTGTCAAGTCCTTCTTTTGACCCATTTTGCCAAAGGAAAGGAAGTTGCCTAATAATTATGCACACCTGATATAGGGTGTTGATGTCATTAGACCACACCCCTTCTCATTACAGAGATGCACATCACCTAATATGCTTAATTGGTAGTAGGCTTTCGAGCCTATACAGCTTGGAGTAAGACAACATGCATAAAGAGCATGATGTGGTCAAAATACTCATTTGCCTAATAATTCTGCACTCCCTGTATAAAGAAAAGAGCCCTGCTGGCAACATTGACTGCAGCACAAAGCGTTAGACATTGGGAACATTTTGTTGAATTTTCCTGGTCTGGAAATGCCAGAGGTGTAGAAATGTTTGTAATGAATTTGTTTTGTTTTTATGGAAATGGGGTACCTGTAGATATCTACTCATATCCAATTCTAACCATTAACAGAGATCTCCCTACCCAAAGCTCTTTTCCACTTGGAAAGCCCTCTTGGGGTTTGGTCTAGTGTCCTGCAAGGTGGCATACAGCTTAGATATCATGGAATTGTATCCTGTGTTGCTGCTATTTTATTATCAGGTTGTAGTACCAAATGTCATAGCCACGCATAATGCAGCCACTCAGTATTTTGAAATCTGATTTACATTGTGTAATGATGCCTCAGTGATTTTTGCTATGTATCTGCACCCCTGTTGCCATTTAGCAAATGTCCCCTGTTCCAAGTCTGGGGTAAAATCCAGATTGGAATAAATCTGCATGTGTAGGATGGGGGTAAGTGGTGAAGGCTTCTCTTTTATTCACAGTGGCCCCCATTTCAATCATAGTATTGACAGAAGTTTAGCCTTTGTGCCAAGACTGCTCTTTCCATGTGGGGCCAACGTGCATCCACCTCCTCCTTGCATCACTCCACTACAATACACATTTGTGTTGCATAATACTTCACTTTAAAATCAAGAAGTGCTAATCCTTCCTGGTGCTTACTTTGTTGCAGCAGATTAAAGGGGACTCTTAGTTTAGAGCAAGCTTCTCCAACAAGTACCTCTGGAGCTCTCCAGCAAACTGGAAGTAGCTTTTTTGTGTGCAGCCCAGCCTACTAAATTAAATGTTTTTGTTGAATTAATAGCTCTGTACAGTTCCTGGTTTTTTTTTTTGGTGTGAGGTTGACGCCCAACTATTTAACTTGGGTAGATTTCCACTGAACTCGAAATCTGATGCACAGAGCCTCCACAGTTACTCTGTGTAGATTGATGTTTAGCACTGACGATTTAGACTTCTTGATTTTGCATCCCGCTGCCCCTTCATAATTTAAGTGCATTTTCCAGGAAGCTAACTTGATCTGCCTGGTGTGCATACCTGAACTGCAATGAGGGATAATCTATGCACTATGTAATATCTATGCACTAAATTGTCTCCCTTGGATGTTTTCTGCTGCTCTGATATGAGATGCCAATGGTTCAATAATAAGAGCAAACAATAAGGGAGACAGGGCAACTGTCTCAATCCTTGTAATTAAGATTTTACTCATGATAATGCCCTAACAAAAACTTCACAAGAGAAAACATTTTAATGAGTTCCTGAGCCTGCCAGAGGCCGACTAATTTGCAGCAATATAGAGTGTAGTAAAGTGGTTGGCACTGCTGCATCCTGGTTAGGTGGGTCTACGTTTTGAGCACATAATCCCACAGATAGCCCCTGAAGATCTACAAGAGATGGGAGCAAGCTTGAAGACTGACATTTCACTTATGCTGTGCATGATGTTTGAGTAGTAATTTTTAAAGAAGATAACTTGATTTGTTTCTGATGGTTACAGTAAAGTTTTCATGGCAACAGTTGGACTTTCATGTGGGGCTTTTGTTTTTTTATGGAATTTAGACTTTGTTGGTAGAGGTCATGAATGAGTGATTCTTCCAGGGATGAGGGCTGACTACAAAGCAGTTGTTTCTTTGTTGCAGCAGAACACAACACTCAGAGAATGTCCTGCTCTATCAAGACTCCTTCACCACCAAAGCCAACTTTCAAAGATGTATGATGAACGTCCCCAACTGGATGAAGGACAACTGTCTCATGCGCAGCATGGACAAGACGGAAATCCTCATCTTTGGGAACAGAACTTCGCCATGGAACGACGCATGGTGGCCTGCTGAATTCTGCCCATTCCCAACCCCATGCCTACCCCCGGGAAGATCACTCCTGCCTCCTCTGCATCGTCTTGAACAACAATAAATCCATGAAGAAACTGGTACACATGGTCTCATCCATCTGCATCTGCACCCTATAGAGATTCTGCAAGATTTTCAGGTGGCTCCCAGTCAGCACCAGAAGAATTGTCACGCAGGCCCTTGACACTGGCAGGCTGGTCTATGGGAACTCACTATGCGTAGGAATCAACACACACCTGATGACGAGACTACAGACAATACAAATCTCAGCAGCAAGGTTCATCCTCGACCTCCCAGATGGACCCACATCACACCCCACCTCAAGAAGCTACACTGGCTCCAGATACAGAAGAGATGCCAGTACAAGATGTTGACCCGCACATACAAAGCTCTGCACAACGAAGGACCAGCATACATCAGCAAACACATGACCTTCTACCAACTGGCCAGACACCTATGATACACCTTCCTCTTCCTCGCAGACACCCTACGGATCGGACGAGGAAACAGCGGAGGATGCTCCTTCTCACGCCTGACGACCAGAGCCTAGGAGGACCTTCCCTCTGCACCTTAGGACCATCTCATTGCTCCAGCAATTCAGAAAAGGACTCAAGACCTGGTTGTTTGAATTAACAGATTTCCACGAAGTAGCAAGCATATCCAGCACCTCAAGACCCTAACATGTGATTTGCTGTGCTTTATAAATCCTTGATTGATTGGAGGTAAAGGGCGAGATTAAGGCGCTCCTCTGTGATATTAGACTTATAACCTAGTTTGTGAAATATTTCGTTGAGTTGATCAGGCATCATGTAACTTTTTTTTTGAAAGATCCTTATGACTTGCAGTTAGAGTGGATGCAATTGGTCATCTCCTGTATGACTGCAATTTTCCATACTCTGTTTTATTGTGGGTTGTCCTATACCTTTGTCGTATACGTTGGTAAAGATGTTAGTAGAGGGGGGGGCGTGGCTTCGGGCGTCAAGATGGCGGTCGCACTCTGAGAGTGCTCTGGACCCCTCTGTCATCCGCCCTAAGAAGCTGCCACCAGGGAAATTTATTACGCTGCCCTAGTTGTTCCCGCTAGCTCCCAGACATTGATGAGACCTCCGGCACCGGTGTCAGCGCGGCCCGAGCCGTGAGCGCTGGTCGCGACCGGATCGATAGGTCTCCCAAGATGGCGGCCGGGCTGACGGTGTCTCGACGAGCCCGGGGACCGGGGCCCGCCCGCTGACGGGGCCGCCACCGGAGTGAGTGCCGTGCGCAGCGCTCAAGTGCCTGGAGCGGACTGTGACCTGGGGCCCCCGGCGGATGGTGGAGCGACGCAGCTGGCGTCCCTTGTTGGCCCTCGGAGACTCGGACTCCGTGGCGCCGGGCTCGGAGAGCAGAGGGAAACCTGGAGAGGGTGAGCCCTGGGACGGGGGCTCCCCTGTCTGACTCAGACCTGCGCGGCCGGGCCCCAGGACGGGGGCCTGACCGCAAATAAAGCTGCTGCGGGCGAGCGAGCCGTTTAATCTGGAGCCCCCCGCAAGAGAAGAGGCGACGCGGCCGAATTGATGTACCCCGCCCTGGCGATATGATCGCATCGATGCTGGCGCTAAAGAGGTGAGCCACACGGTGGGGGCTGCCTCGCTTGAGCCGAGTAAGACGCGGCTGTGCGGTGCGGCCGCTCTCCTGTCCGTTGCTCCGTGGCGGCCGGGGTGGGGTGGGTGACCCTCGGCCCCCGGGTCCGGCCGCCCGGGAGCAGGGCTGCCCCCTCCTAAGAAGAAGGAAAGAATAAACATTGCATTGGAAACTCAAAAGGGCGCAGCAGATTTGGGCAACAGTGTTGTGCCCCCGCGATTTCCATTCTTCAAAGTAAAGAGACTCCCCGGGGACCTGTTCCCAACCCACGGCCATAACATTGATAAAGCACGCCAACAGACCCTGGTGATGGGAACCCACTGAAAACGTGTTGAAGTCTCCTGGAACGGAGAGAAACCAGACTCTTGGCAGACCAGCAACACGTGGCTGACCGGAGGCCACCAAGCCCCGGGGAGGGGACTGCGACATCTATCATTGATGCGCCCTGATGAGACCCTGCCGATGGTCCTCCTTCGGGACCTTCCCTGTGGATGCGTCTAGGGTGTAGAATTTGGGCAGAAGAGCTGCATAATTCGAACTAGACACTCCATCCCCTCCCTCCGAGACAAAATGGGGAAGGATAGAGCGAATAAACATCCCCCGCCCTCTCAGCAAAAGATTGATCAATTTACAACTCCAACAGTCCCTAGAGGAGACGGAGAGACGGCAGCGGGGGGGCCTGGCACCAGACGGAGTAAATGCCATTCTCCTGGCAATTCAATCATCGCAAACAGCTGTGGAGACTAAAATCGGGGAGGTGCGCGAGGACATGGGCCTCATCAGGCAGGACCTCAGAAACGCGGTAAATCGTATCACTGACGTGGAGGGCCGAGTCTCCCACAATGAGGACGAAATAGCTGACCTTAGGACCAAGGTGGCCCAGTTACAGACGCGAACATCCGAACTACACCGCCGGGCGGAAGATGCAGAAAACCGATCGAGACGAAACAACCTACGTTTTGTAGGATTCCCGGAAGGCTCGGAGGAAGACAAAGCCACAGAATTCTCAGAGTGGTGGATCAAAAATTGGATGCCAGACCAAACTCTTTCACCCTGGTTTGCAGTGGAACGTGCTCACAGGGCCCTTGCCCCGCGCCCCCCTCCGGGCGGTCCAGAACGCCCGATGATTGCCTGAATCCTCAACTTTAGAGACCGTGACAATATCCTTAAAGAGGCTAGGCGCTCCGAAAATCTCCAGTGGGAAAACCACAAAATCCTAGTATTCCCGGACTACACCAGGGAGGTCCAGGCCCGTCGCCGCTCATATGAGCAAGTTAAACAAAAACTTAGGGCGATGCAACTTTCGTATATGCTCCTCTTTCCAGCGAGACTTAAAGTCATTATGGCGGGCAAGGCGTACTTCTTCGACTCCCCGGAGGAGGCATGGGATTGGCTAACTGAGGAGGGCGTTGGGGCTCGAAGGGGGTCCGCGGCGGGGAGCCCTCCAGGGTGGATCCCCCCCCCTGCTGGGGGGCCATGGAGGGGCCGTAAGCGCACTAGGTCTCGGAGAGGAAGACGAGGAAATTCGGACGCTCCCATGGGTGAGGAGACGGTGGGAGAGACGGGCTCACGGAGAGAGGGGTTGCCTGTTGGGTCTCCAGAGGGGCGGATTCAGACGCAGACTGGAGACGATGACCGCCTGAGTCAATCCCCGGCGCTTGGCTGACATGCTGAACGAAGCCCCGAACGGAGCGTGTGTGGGGGGGGCCGAAGGGCCCGGTCCATCTCGAGGAAATCCGTGAAGGGCTGCATCTGGAATATGGGCTTTCCTTAAGACCTGTAAAGTATGGCATGACTTTTCGTGATTAGTTGTAAATGATCCGACCTAATGGAGGGGTCCACCACTCCACTCCTATGGCAGCCCATATGGCTGTTTTGTTCTGGTTGATTGTTAGGGCGACAGATGCTTCCTGGGTGGGAGTATGGGGAGGGGGGTGGTTTTGGGGGAAGAAGGGTAAGTTAGGGTTAGATAGGTATATTTTGAGTATTGCACTGTTAAGTTTTAACTGGTCATTCCTTTGTCCACTGACTGACACCCAACACCGTAAGACTCCTACGCGACTCACGCCTGGTCCCCATTGACACAAATCATCTCATGGAATGTGAACGGGCTGCTAGATAAGATCAAAAGATCCGCAGTAATTAACACTCTCCGTAGATATTCCCCCTTGGCAGCCCTACTGCAGGAAACCCACCTTATGGGAACTAAATGCCCTATGCTGGCTCGAGGAGGATTTGATAGGGTCTACCACGCAGGATTCTCTAGGGGATCCAGAGGGGTAGCTATCCTGCTCCACCGCTCACTACCAATGGTGGTTACATTTACGAGATCCGATCCGCAAGGCAGATTTGTTATAGTCTCAGGGTTACTTCGTGGGGTGACACTGAATCTTGTGTGCGTGTATGCCCCCCCAGCGGGATTTGACGCCTTTCTACTTTCACTTCGACAGGTGGTAGCGGGACTCCCCCAAGGAATCACAATAGTAGGAGGGGACATTAATGCGGTTCTAGACCCTAGATTAGATGTGTCAGGAGATGTCACTGCGGGCAGGTCTACCCGAGCCGCAGGCCTCAAGGGATGGGCCGACAGCCTTGGCCTATGTGAAGTATGGAGAACCTGGCACCCTATGGTGCGTCAATATACGCACACGTCTGCTGCCCACCGGACACACTCTAGAATTGACCTAGTATTTATGCCGGCCATGGACTTCACCGGTGTCACGGGGGCAGAGATTCTGCCTCGAGGGGTGTCGGACCACGCACCGGTGCGAATTCGGCTGGGTGGAGTAGATCTCACTAAACGTCCGGTATGGCGCCTAAATGCATGGCTCTTACAGGATGATGACTATACCCTCGAGATTAGGGATCGTCTCACGCAGTACTTTGAACAGAACGCGGGAACGGTCCAGTCGTCAGGCACAATATGGGCTGCCTACAAGGCTACCTTAAGAGGACATGCGAAGTGCCTCCTGCGCGCACGGGAGCGCACCCGTGACTCACGAATGTCCGAGCTAGAAGCTGAAGCGTTAAAACTGGAACGCCAGCAAACGACCTTATCCGAAGTCTCCGCATTGAGGCAGCTCACCAGGGTCCGAGAAGAAATCAAACACTTAGCACTTGAGTCAGCGAAGCATATGTGGAGGGCATCGTCTGCCCGAATATATGGATGGGGAGACAAAAATGGGAAGCTCTTGCACTGGTTGGCCACCCGGCCCTTAGCTAACAGAATCATTCCCGAAATTAGAGATGATACAGGTATCCTTCTTAAGACACCCATCGAGATTGCTCAGAGCTTTGCTTCCTACTATGCACGCCTGTATGCAGAGCACCCCCGACCTGCGGTTGAAAAAGCTTCTCCCCTCTTGAATGACATAACACTCGCCAGAGTTTCTCAGGCGACCAAGAACAGGCTAGACGAGGCACTTGATCTCACAAAAATAACGAATGCGATAGCCAGTCTGGCTTCAGGCAAGACGCCAGGACCAGATGGGTTTCCTGCGGAACTGTATAGGAAATGTAGTGACATTTTGGCCCTGCACTTACTTGAGATGTATAAAGAAGCTGAGGAAAAAGGTCACTTCCCTTCAGGAGTGGACCTAGCTACAATAGTAGTAATCCCAAAGACTCAACCCCCATCGCCAAACTGCTCGGCTTACCGGCCGATCTCCCTCCTCAACACTGAGATCAAGGTGTTAGCGTCAATCCTCGCCACTAGATTAAAAGAGGCATTGCCCGCCTTGGTGCACCCTGACCAATGCGGCTTCATGCCTGCGCGGAGCACCAGGCACTGCATCAGGCGATTACATCTCGCCTTGGCACACCATAAAATCCTGTCACACACCCCTCTGGCGCTGCTCTTACTTGATTTTGAGAAGGCCTTTGATACAGTGGATTGGTCCTATCTTGAACAAGTATTAAAAAAAAATGGACTTGGACCCAAGTTCCGAGGCCTTGTGGGACTGCTGTACTCAAATCCAACGGCTCAGGTCCAGGTAAACGGAGTGGTCTCGGGTGTGTTCCCGATTGCCCGTGGCACTCGACAAGGATGCCCGCTATCCCCTTTACTCTTTGCATTAATAATAGAACCCCTGGCGAAGTTATTTCGAGAGGACCCTCTGATGGAGGGCTGGTCTTGGCCCGCGTGTCCAGAAGACCGAGTGGCATTATATGCGGACGATGTCCTACTATACATAGCTAACCCGGCCAGGAGCGGCCCCCGTATCATGCAAATTCTAGACATCTTCTCGGAGGCCTCGGGTCTCGCCCTAAACCCCAAAAAATCCCTGTTGGTTCCGCTCCATCAATCTAGAGACTGTATAGACTGGCAACAAAGTATACCAGTGCGGAGGAATAGCTTTAAATACCTGGGGGTGCATGTCGCAACGCTCCCGGAATTAACATGGGAGCTCAATGTCACGCCTTTAACCAGAAGAATCAAAGACGATCTTCAACGGTGGAAGGACCTCTCCCTTAACCTGCTTGGCAGAATCGCACTCTATAAGATGATGGTCCTTCCCAGGCTTCTCTACCTTCTCCAAAATTATCCAAACCCCATCCCCATGAAATGGTTTAGAGAAATGGACTCGCTAGCACGCCAATTTCTGTGGACTGGTACCCGTCCCCGGCTAGCGCTTAAAACTTGCCAGGGAGATGTCTACGAAGGGGGCCTAGGAATGTCTAATGTCCTTTACTACCACTTGGCGATGCAACTACTTGTGATCAACGACTGGTTGGGAGGGGGATGGACAGACCCGGCGTACCGACTGGAACTTCAGACACTGAGCTACCCCAAGATCTTTGACGCCCTGTATGGCGGTCCGATCACACGGGAACCCCTGGGGTGACAGGGGTGGTGTTGCAGGGATGGCGGACGGCTCAAAAGATTTCAGGATGGTGGGGGCGTCCTGCTCAGCAGACCCCACTGTGGCATGGGACATTCTTGGGAGAGGTGGCGGGTCTTGAGGGATTCCAGAAATGGGATAATATAGGCATCTCCACACTGGGTGATGTATGGGAGGGCACGCATGTGCGTTCCTTCGAGGATCTCCAAGAAACCTTTACATTAAATAAGACACAATTCCACAAATATCTCCAAGTACGGCATGCACTTCTGACGCAGGTCCAAACAGGGGACAACATACCGTAAGCAGTCCCATGGAGAGGAGGGCCCTGATGGGGAATCTGGGTAGGGGAGGCGTTTCCCAGGTATATCGCACATTAATCACTTCCACTGCCTGCTCCCTGGAGGAACTTCGTCGGAAATGGGAGGGATGGGTGGGCCCAGTGGAAGAGGAGGACTGGACTGAGGCATTGGCAGCTCCCCACACCCTGACCATGGTGACACGTCTCCGACTAATACAGACTTACTACCTCCATACTGCCTACCTTACACCCTCCAAAATGCACAAGGCGGGGCTCCGGCCTACAGCTGACTGTCCCCGATGTATGAGCCCAAACGCTGACTTTTTTCACATGGTGTGGTCATGCTCGACTATTAATACTTATTGGAAGATGATCTCGCGAGAGATCTCCTTGACCCTGCAAGTGGACATGGAGCTGACACCATTGATATCCCTACTAGGGGTTATGGGGGATTCGGGATTACGCAGAGCAGAGCGAACCTTTCTGGGGGTGGCATGCCTAGTGGCTAAAAGAGATATCGTGGCAGACTGGAAAGCCAATAAGGCACCGGCCCTGACCAAATGGAAGAGAGGGATGGATTGGTGTGCCCAATGTGAGAAGCTCGTATATGAGGCTAGAGGGTGCCCGAATAAATACCACAAGATCTGGGGGAGGTGGGAAGGCATGACAATTTAACCCCTGATGCCGCTGACCGACACAATGGGAGGTAGAATCCACACACATTCCTCCTCTATTTCCTCTGGTGGAAATGGGGCACACACACACGCGATACGTCGATATCAACTTGTACAATCTATTCATTTAGGGTGTTGGCCGGGGCATTGGATTTGACCACTGTTTGGTGCCCGTTGGCGCCTTGTTATTTTTGTATAAAATTGTTTGGCTTGTTTTGTACTATTTTATTCAATTGCAAAACCAATAAAAACTCTTTATAAAAAAAAAAGATGTTAGTAGAGCTAATAAAGAATCCAGTATTCGTCAACCCAAAAAATTAGCATTTCTCAGCTGTGATCAAATTTGCTGTTCAAATTGGCAGGATATGGTTGACTTTTTGTATTGAGATGAATTTGTATTTTTGGCTTTCCTGGGAGACTCCTAGGCCCCCTGGTCAGTAAATTTCGTTTAGTGGCACATGATTCTCTGCAAATATACAAATAATGGTAAGTGAGTTTGCAGTGAACACAAGATTTTGCCTCCATATAGGGAATGAAACTGAATAGATTTTAAGGTGAATCAGGTTTTTACATCTAGCTCTCTAGCATTTAAATCAGTGAATGTTGCCTGGAATGTGTTTAGGTAGCAGTATTCGTTGTCAGCTAGTGGAGAACTTGGTCAATCTTCTGAGGAGCAGCAGGCAGAAGCTATGAATCAAGAAACAATTAATGAAATGGGTGTGATTTAAGCACACAGTTCAGTCTGTCTTGAACCCTTTCTCTTTTTTGGTTACCTCCTCACCTACAAGGTGCCATTAATGGTGAGGTTGTCTGCCTATTTACTCGATTTCCATTTTAAGATTTGGGGCATGGTTGTAGAAGAAAGTAGTTCAGATAAGAATATGTCAAGGAAAAAGGGGTAAACTGCTAGGTGCTCTCTAAATGATAGTTACCCTACTATCATTACATATCTAACTATTATCAAAATCTAGCAAGAGGCACTTAAGAAAATCGAGAATCCAATTTTATTTTCTTAAAATTAATTTGTTAGTTATAAGCTATCAGTCTCAAACCAATGTTTGTATAATCAACAACACATATTTCAATCACATTTATCGTTCTTCTTTGAGTACCACTAAAAAACAATCTTCCTCTTACCATCAACACTTAATAGAAATTTGAATCATATTTGTTATTCTTTGAGTACCATTACATATATTAATTTGATTATGAAAGAAACAATACTGTACGTAACAGGCCTTGAAAAAACAAAAAAATGTTAACCGACCTGCAGGTCTAGTGACTTGAATAATCTACTCCAAACTGTAATGACTCATAAACTTGTCTTAATTTTTCTGATCTTAGGCAAATATTTTATTTCACAGTGTTGCTTTTTTCTTCATTATCACATACAAGAGCACCTTCAAATATGGAAGTAGAGCACGTATGCTGTACAAAACAGTTTTGTTTGATTTAATAGACTAAGGGCCTGATTACAACTTTGGAGGAGGTGTTAATCTGTCTCAAAAGTGACAGTAAAGTGACAGTTATACCACCAGCCGTATTACGAGTCCATTATAACCTATGGAACTCGTAATACGGCTGGTGGTATATCCGTTACATTTGGGATGGATTAACACCTCCTCTAAAGTTGTAATCAGGCCCTAAGTGTTTGCTCCATGAAAAATAGCTAAAAGCTTGTTATCCTTAAGCATTTCCCTGGAGTCAGAGTTTCTTAACTCCCAGAATTCATGGAAGAAGCCATAAATAGGCTTACAGTCTTTCCTTTCTTTACACCAGAACTTGTGGAATTGCACCTTCTTAACACTAAGTCGGGCTCCTCCCTTGTACCATGGGCTCCAAAAATCCTACACATGGTGGCCAGCATGGTAACGCACTAACTCTCAGCTATGATGAATTGAGCTATCTCCTCTGGGAGCTACCCTTGGTTGTGGAAGGAAGCAGTATTGAAGCCTCTTCTCAATAAGCCAAACCTGGAGCCCAGCGATCTTAAATATTTCCGACCTATTTCTCTACTCCCAGCCAAGATCTTGGAAAAACATCTCAATAGCCACTTGAAGGCATATGCAGAAGAGCAGGACTGGTTTGACATGTCTCAGTTCAGGTTGCAGAAAATCTCAGAACTGAAACAGCGTTGGTGTTGGCTACGGACCATATCAAGCGGGTAGTGGATGCGGAGTAGGAAGTGGTGCTGATCCTGTTCGATTTGTCCGTGGCCTGTGACACCATCTCTTCATCCCTGTTGGTGGAACACCTGCAGGAATTGGGTGTCCTAGGCAGGGCCTTGAAATTACTGTCTTTCTTCCGTAATGACGGATCCCAAAGGGTGATGGTGAACCAGTTTTTATCAGACCCATTTTCCCTTCCGTGGGCTCATCTCTATTCCGACGCTTTTTAACCTGAACTTCTCCCCACTTGCTACGTTCCTTTGGCAGTCTTTTATGCCGAGATTATCGCTTAGATTACGAATGATACAGAAGCAACTGTAGCTAACCTCAACCATTGTAGGACAGCAGTAGCAGGGTGGATGGAAAAAAACTACTTGAAGTTCAGTGGGTAAGAGACTGGTGTACTGTTCTTTGGATCACAGACCTCTATCTGGAACTTTAACTGGAGGCCTGAAACATTAGGTACCTTACCTATGGCAAAAGAGAAGGCTAAGAATTTAGGAGTGATCTTGGACTACAAGCTATCTTCCGATTGGAATGCCAGCTGCGTTGTGTCTTACTAGAATGTTGAAACTTTTTACTTTCATCCCCATCTCAGCACGGAACGAAGTGTCTGTAGCGTTAGTAAAGTAAAATATTGACTATTGTAATGCCTTGTACTTAAACTGCAGGTAGTGCAGAATGCATTGGCACGGCTTACTTTGGACATTCCTAACCGAAAGTCAGTGGCTAACAGATTACCTGATTTGCACTGGCTCCCAATAAAAACAAAGCACATGGCCATCTGCATAGTGCATAAGGCCCTTTATCAGGACAGCCCAGCAGGGATGAAGGCAATGTTTCATGGTATACTCCTGGGAGAAATCTTCGCTTAGCTCACCTTAACTTGGTGACAATGCTCAAAGTTCAGAAGCAGAGATGGGGAGGCCAAGCTTTCTCTGTAGCAGCAGCAAGACTGTGGAACTCGCTGCTAAATCATCTGACTGGTATTAAATTACACTCTCCCTTCAGAAAAACCTTAAAGACCTGGCTTTTCACATTATAGGAAAATCCCTCGCACATTTTTTTGCTATTTTGCTATTCTACTCTGGATGAATCAAACCACGAAGACTATAGTGCCATGACGCATACGGTCATTTGCCCCCTTTTATAAATCTTGCTCAAATCAAATAAGAATGTAGTCCACATATAGGGTACAAATGACCCCTAATTTGCCTCTTAGTTCATAATAGCATTATCAGTGCGGAGAGAGGAATGTTTCTCAGTTAATATTTAAAAACTCTCACTTATAATAAATATATGTTCGATGGCATCTGTCGCTGTAGATACACATGTTGTGCATAGCCCGCCATCTGGTGTTGGGTCGGAGTGTTACAAGTTGTTTTTCTTCGAAGAAGTCTTTCGAGTCACGGGACCGAGGGACTCTTCCTCTTTGTCTCCATTGCGCATGGGCGTCGACTCCATCTTCGATTGTTTTCTTTCCGCCATCGGGTTTGGACGTGTTCCTTTCGCTCCGGGTTTCGGAACGGAAAGTTAGCTTAAAATCGGAAAATTACGTTGGTATTGTTGCGTTCGGGATCTGATTAGATAGCATCGACATCGAATCGATACGATAACATCTCCGTTGCCCTTCGGGGTAGTTTTCGATCCCCCGTCGGGGCCTGGTCGGCCTGACCGCGTGTGACATCGACGCTGATGGAACGGACCCCGTTCCGATTCTGTCCTAAATGCCACAACAAATACCCATATACAGACCAACATTCGGTCTGTAACCTGTGCCTGTCGCCCGAGCACAGGGAAGAAGCTTGTGAGGCCTGTCGTGCGTTCCGGTCCCGAAAAACGCTCCGTGACCGCCGAGCCAGAAGACTGCAAATGGCGTCCACGCCGACAGGACACCGAGAATTCGAGGAACAAGAAGAAGTAGAAGCCTTCTCGATCCATGAATCGGACTCGGACGAATTCGACGACCATGAAACAGTGAGTAAGACGTCGAAGATAGCACATAAGAAAACTGACAAGGCCCAGGGGACGCCACTGCCATCAGGCCATGGCTCAACCCATAAAATCGATGACCGACCATCGGCACCGAAGAAGGCCGAAATAGTGCCGAGATCGTCCGACTCGGGTCGAGACACAGGCACCCAGCCATCTCGGGACCGAGATAGTGCTGCCGGCAAAGATCGACGCCGAGATAGCGGAGCCGAAGCTGCTCGACGCAGAGACAGCGGCACCGAGGAGGATCGACGCCGAGAGGGTTCGACTCCGAAAAAGAGAAAAGTCGCCTCGGAGCCGAAAAAGAGCGCGGACATAGTTTCGGTGCCAAAACGACCCGCAACCGAGCCAACTACCGGTTCCTATTCAGAGGAACAATCACTGTCCTCTCAAATGCGAAAGCATAGATTCAAGGAGGAATTACAATCCACTGAGGTGGACCACACTCAAAAACGGATTTTTATACAGAGTGGAACAGGGAAAATAAGCACCCTTCCCCCTATTAGGAGGAAGAGGAGACTTGAATTCCAACAAGAACAAGCACCACAAACAAAACTGGTGAAGAAGGTAACTCCGCCACCCTCTCCTCCACCTGTAGCTCACATTTCACCGGCACAGACTCCGTCACATTCACCGGCTCACACCACCTTAAGCCAAGGTGACCAGGACCAAGATGCTTGGGACTTATATAACGCCCCAGTGTCGGACAACAGTCCAGAGGCGTATCCTACAAAGCCCTCACCACCAGAAGACAGCACAGCATATTCACAAGTGGTGGCTAGAGCAGCAGAGTTCCACAACGTGTCTCTACACTCGGAGCCTGTCGAGGATGACTTCCTCTTCAACACCCTCTCTTCCACACATAGCACCTACCAA
Organism: Pleurodeles waltl; assembly: GCF_031143425.1. NCBI lineage: Eukaryota > Metazoa > Chordata > Amphibia > Caudata > Salamandridae > Pleurodeles > Pleurodeles waltl. The sequence continues at coordinate 884,712,803 of NC_090450.1, forward strand.
AGCCTGCCTATGCTCCCAGGAATGCTAAGGCACGCAAAGGACATATTCAAAGAGCCTGTCAAGAGTAGGGCAATAACACCGAGGGTGGAAAAGAAATATAAAGCACCTCCCACAGACCCAGCTTTCATCACCTCACAACTGCCACCAGATTCGGTTGTGGTAGGGGCAGCTCGCAAGAGAGCAAACTCTCACACATCGGGCGATGCACCACCCCCAGATAAGGAGAGCCGCAAGTTCGATGCAGCCGGTAAAAGGGTCGCAGTACAGGCTGCAAACCAGTGGCGCATCGCTAACTCTCAAGCGCTCCTAGCGCGATATGACAGAGCCCACTGGGACTAGATGCAACACCTCATTGAGCATCTACCCACAGAACTACAAAAGAGGGCGAAACAAGTGGTTGAGGAGGGCCAAAACATCTCCACTAACCAGATACGCTCCTCTATGGACGCAGCGGACACAGCAGCAAGAACAATTAACACAGCAGTAACCATACGAAGGCACGCGTGGCTACGAACATCTGGTTTTAAACCAGAGATACAGCAGGCGGTGCTCAATATGCCATTCAATGAGCAACAATTGTTCGTACCTGAAGTGGACACGGCAATTGAGAAGCTAAAAAAGGACACTGACACTGCAAAAGCCATGGGCGCGCTCTACTCCCTGCAGAGCAGAGGCACTTTCAACACCTTCCGAAAGACAACCTTTAGAGGGGGGTTTCGGGGTCAAGCCACACAAGCCAGTACCTCACATTCAACACCGTCCACCTACCAGGGACAGTACCAAAGGGGAGGCTTTCGGGGCCAATACAGAGAAGGACAATTCCCTAGAAGCAGGGGAAAATTTCAAGGCCCCAAAACACCTACAACCAAACAGTGACTCACACGTCACTCATCCCCTCCACACAACACCAGTGGGGGGAAGAATAAGTCAGTATTACCAAGCGTGGGAGAAAATAACAACAGACACTTGGGTCTTAGCAATTATCCAACATGGTTATTGCATAGAATTTCTACAAATCCCTCCAAACATACCACCAAAAACACAGAATATATCAAAACAACATTCGGACCTCCTAGAAATAGAAGTTCAAGCATTACTGCAAAAGAACGCAATAGAACTGGTACCAGATACACAAACAAATACAGGGGTTTACTCACTGTACTTTCTAATACCAAAGAAGGACAAAACACTGAGACCAATCCTAGACCTCAGAACACTAAATACATACATCAAATCAGAACACTTTCACATGGTCACGCTACAGGAAGTGTTACCATTGCTAAAGCAACAAGATTACATGACAACCTTAGATCTCAAAGACGCGTATTTCCACATACCAATACATCCGTCGCACAGAAAATACCTAAGGTTCGTATTCAAAGGAATACATTACCAATTCAAAGTATTGCCGTTCGGTTTAACAACTGCCCCAAGAGTCTTCACAAAATGCCTAGCAGTAGTGGCTGCACACATCAGAAGGCAGCAAATACACGTATTCCTGTATCTAGACGACTGGCTAATCAAGACCGACTCACTGACAAAGTGCTCACACCACACAGATCAGGTCATACAAACCCTCTACAAACTCGGTTTCACCATCAACTATGCGAAATCACACATTCTGGCGTGCAAGGTACAACAATACCTAGGAGCGACAATAGACACAACGAGGGGAATAGCCACTCCAAGTCCACAAAGGGTTCAAAATTTCCAAAAGATTATACAACGCATGTATCCAACACAAAGAATACAGGCGAAGATGATATTACAACTCCTAGGCATGATGTCCTCATGCATAGCCATTGGCCCAAACGCAATGTTGCACATGCGGCCCTTACAACAGTGCCTAGCATCACAATAGTCACAAGCACAGGGTCAGCTTCTAGATCTGGTGTTGATAGACCGCCTAACATACCTCTCGCTTCTATGGTGGAACAATATAAATTTAAACAAAGGGCGGCCTTTCCAAGACCCAGTGCCACAATACGTGATAACAACAGATGCTTCCATGACAGGGTGGGGAGCACACCTCAATCAACACAGCATACAAGGACAATGGGACGTACATCAAAGAAAGCTGCATATAAATCACCTCGAACTACTAGCAGTTTCCCAAGCATAAAAGCATTTCAACCAATCATAACTCAAAAATACATTCTTGTCAAAACGGACAACATGACAACAATGTATTATCTAAACAAACAGGGGGGGGGCACACTCGACACAGCTGTGCCTTCTGGCACAAAAAATATGGCAATGGGCAATTCACAACCACATTCGCCTAATAGCACAGTTTATTCCAGGGATCCAGAATCAACTTGCAGACAATCTCTCTCGAGATCACCAACAGGTCCACGAGTGGGAAATTCACCCCCAAATTCTAAACACTTACTTCAAACGTTGGGGAACACCTCAAGTAGACTTATTTGCAACAAAGGAGAACGCAAAATGCCAAAACTTCGCTTCCAGATACCCACACAGGCAGTCTCAAGGCAATGCCCTATGGATGCGTACGCTTTTCCCCCTCTCCCTCTCCTTCCATATCTAGTAAACAAATTGAGTCAAAACAAACTCAAACTCATACTGATAGCACCAACATGGGCAAGGCAACCATGGTACACAACACTGCTAGACCTATCAGTAGTACCCCACGTCAAGTTGCCCAACAGGCCAGATCTGTTAACAGAACACAAACAACAGATCAGGCATCCAAACCCAGCATCGCTGAATCTAGCAATCTGGCTCCTGAAATCCTAGAATTCGGACACTTAAACCTCACACAAGAATGTATGGAAGTCATAAAGCAAGCTAGAAGACCATCCACTAGACACTGCTATGCAAGCAAATGGAAAAGGTTTGTTTGCTACTGCCATCATAATCAAATTCAACCATTACACGCATCTCCAAAGGATGTAGTGGGTTACTTACTACACTTACAAAAATCGAACCTGGCCTTCTCTTCCATTAAAATACACCTCGCAGCAATATCTGCATACCTGCAGATTACCCATTCAACTTCACTATTTAGGATACCTGTCATTAAAGCGTTTATGGAAGGCCTCAAAAGAATTATACCACCAAGGACACCACCTGTTCCTTCATGGAACCTCAACATCGTCTTAACAAGACTCATGGGTCCACCCTTTGAACCTATGCATTCTTGCGAAATACAATTCCTAACCTGGAAAGTTGCATTTCTCATCGCCATCACATCTCTAAGAAGAGTAAGTGAAATTCAGGCGTTTACAATACAAGAACCTTTTATCCAACTACACAAAAATAAAGTAGTCCTAAGGACCAATCATCAATTTTTGCCAAAGGTTATTTCACCGTTCCACCTAAATCAAACGGTAGAGCTACCAGTGTTCTTCCCACAGCCAGATTCCATAGCTGAAAGGGCACTACATACATTAGACGTCAAAAGAGCACTAATGTACTACATCGACAGAACTAAAAACATCAGAAAAACGAAACAACTGTTTATTGCAGTTCAAAAACCTCACGCAGGAAACCCAATATCGAAACAGGGTATAGCCAGATGGATAGTTAAGTGCATCCAAATCTGCTACCTTAAAGCAAAAAGACAACTGCCCATTACACCAAGGGCACACTCAACCAGAAAGAAAGGCGCTACCATGGCCTTCCTAGGGAATATTCCAATGCACGAAATATGTAAGGCAGCCACATGGTCTACGCCTCACACATTTACCAAGCACTACTGTGTAGACGTGCTATCCGCACAACAAGCCACAGTAGGTCAAGCCGTGCTAAGAACCTTATTTCAGACTACTTCCACTCCTACAGGCTGAGCCACTGCTTTTGGGGAGATAACTGCTTACTAGTCTATGCACAACATGTGTATCTACAGCGACAGATGCCATCGAACTGAAAATGTCACTTACCCAGTGTACATCTGTTCGTGGCATCAGTCGCTGAAGATTCACATGTGCCCACCCACCTCCCCGGGAGCCTGTAGCCGTTTGGAAGTTAGCTTCAACTTTGTACATTTGTAAATATATTAAATCTTAAATAGGTACATACTTATTCACTCCATTGCATGGGCACTATTACTAACAAACAACTCCTACCTCACCCTCTGCGGGGAAAACAATCGAGATGGAGTCGACGCCCATGCGCAATGGAGACAAAGAGGAGGAGTCCCTCGGTCCCGTGACTCGAAAGACTTCTTCGAAGAAAAACAACTTGTAACACTCCGACCCAACACCAGATGGCGGGCTATGCACAACATGTGAATCTTCAGCAACTGATGCCACGAACAGATGTACACTGGGTAAGTGACATTTTCATAATAAAGCATGATGTGGTAGCACACAATCATTTACAGATATTTTCAATTGAAAAGGCCACAAACTTTCCCACTGACGTTTACGGATAAAACTGTCATGTACAAATGATAATGTGAGGAAATCGGATTTCAGCAAATACTTATCATTTGGACATCACCAAATAAAGTATTCTAATTTGTTCCTATACTATTAAAATCTTTGTTTTCCATCTCACTTCAGAGTTACAAAAAGTGATTTCCTAACTACTGAAATTAATTTTGAAATACTTGAACTATTCATTTATAAGCTATTTAAATGTTGTGTGCCTGCATGACCGTCGAACAGTTCTCTTTACAAAATCCTCAAACTTAGCAGTCAGAGAAGTAAAAGTAAACAAGATGAAATAAGCAGCAACTTGCAAGGAGACATATGCTGACATTTGACCTCTGACTGTAAACACAAAACAAATGTGACACTATAAATACAAACTCTGAGATGTCTATATTTCTCAATCTCTTTCTGAATGAACAGAACACCTGTTCTTTGGCAGCTAGAGCTCTCTTGCCAGACCAGGCCTGTAGGCTCTAAAAATAGCTCGGCCTGATAAAACCTGAATCACCATAGTGAGTGGGCGAGTTGATTTCTTGAGCCCTGTGTAAATCATGAAATGAACAAACAAAAAACACAGCCAACATGTGTTTCACGACACCCGTTGCTTTCTGAAGGCAGCTAGTCAAAAACAACAGCACAATTGATTTGCAGTGCTCTTAAAGAACAGATATTCCTTCATACACAACACATACATTCAGTTTCTCCCACAGTGATCAGTTGACCCTAAATACGTTCTAAAACAATAGTTGTACCGGGTTTTATACACATCCCAATTACAGCTTCAGTATATTTGCAAATCGTTGTTAGGGCTCAGTAGAGTGACTGGCTGGACATCATGCGAAAAACAGCAGTTTTTTTCAGGTCATTGATCACGTTGGTAGAAATTGAATGTTTGTTCTGTGAATGAAGGAATATCTGCTCTTTAAGATGTGACTACCCATATGTGGGGATGCAGAGTGTAAATTCTCTAATGAAAATAAAGTGTGTATCTGATTTGAACGCAGGAACACAATTGTTACTGGGGGTGGTGCAGATAATCTGTCGCCTGGAAAAATTTCGAAAACATATGTGGATCATATGACTGACCATTTTGTATTAAGTTGTGCTGTTTTTCCGACTAGTTGCCTTGAAAAAGTGACAGGTGTCAACATGAGTTACTCCTCTGCTGGGGTGGCCTGGGAGAGGTGGATATCAAAGACCTCTGTTCTCCTGCAGAGTCTTTGCTCCATAGCATTTTTTTTGGGGGGGGTAGTTAAGGGCCATCTGCTTGATGCAGAAAGCTTTCCTACCATCCATCAAAAGGAGGCAAATACAGGTGCTTGTGGACAACACCACCGCCATGTGGTACTGCTACCAACCGGGTGAGGCGTGGGTCACGGACCCTGTGCCAAGAGATTTTGCACCTCTGGAACTGGCTGGACAATCAGGCTGGACCGCCACGAAATATTCGTGATGGTAAACCACCTGGCGAGCTTCCTGAATGCCAGGGCGGATTAACTCATCCCTGGTGTCTCGCAGATCACAAATGGCAGTTAAACCCAGAGGTGATGTAAAGTCTCTTCCTCTGCCTTGGCTCAGTCTGTTCATCAGCACTGAGAACATAGTGTCAGCACTTTGTCGCATTGGCATTTCCAAGGTGTCTCTTGGGGGCTCCTGTACGCCTTTCTGGTGATACTGCTCCTTCACCCAGTTATGAAGAAAATCCAGACCGACCGGGCCCAAGTCATCCTAGTGGCTACGGACTGGGCACAGAGAGTGTGCTCCCAAGTGCTCCTGGGCTTTGTGCATCTCTCCGCCTTTTAAACTGCCCATCCAGGATGATTTACTGTTGCAGCAACAGGTCCAGGTTATCCATCTTAGCCTGCACACTCTTCCCCTTTCATGCATGGTGTAAGGAAATGCCTCCTTGGCATGGTTACCCCCTGACTTTTTGCCTTTGCTGATGCTATGTTTTGAATTGAAAGTGTGCTGAGGCCTGCTAACCAGGCCCCAGCACCAGTGTTCTTTCCCTAACCTGTACTTTTGTATCCACAATTGGCACACCCTGGCATCCAGATAAGTCCCTTGTAAATGGTACCCCTGGTACCAAGGGCCCTGATGCCAGGGAAGGTCTCTAAGGGCTGCAGCATGTCTTATGCCACCCTGGAGACCCCTCACTCAGCACAGACACACTGCTTGCCAGCTTGTGTGTGCTGGTGAGAACAAAATGAGTAAGTCGACATGGCACTCCCCTCAGGGTGCCATGCCAGCCTCTCACTGCCTATGCAGGTATAGATAAGTCACCCCTCTAGCAGGCCTTACAGCCCTAAGGCAGGGTGCACTATACCATAGGCCCCTACAGTGTCTAAGCAAAACTTCTCAGCACAATAAATGCACACTGATGCCAGTGTACATTTTATTGTAAAATACACCCCAGAGGGCACCTTAGAGGTGCCCCCTGAAACCTTAACCGACTATCTGTGTAGGCTGACTGGTTCCAGCAGCCTGCCACAACCGAGACATGTTGCTGGCCCCATGGGGAGAGTGCCTTTGTCACTCTGAGGCCAGTAACAAAGCCTGCACTGGGTGGAGATGCTAACACCTCCCCCAGGCAGGAGCTGTCACACCTGGCGGTGAGCCTCAAAGGCTCACCCCTTTGTGCCAGCACCGCAGGACACTCCAGCTAGTGGAGTTGCCCGCCCCCTCCGGCCACGGCCCCCACTTTTGGCGGCAAGGCCGGAGAAAATAATGAGAATAACAAGGAGGAGTCACTGGCCAGTCAGGACAGCCCCTAAGGTGTCCTGAGCTGAAGTGACTCTAACTTTTAGAAATCCTCCATCTTGCAGATGGAGGATTCCCCAATAGGATTAGGGATGTGACCCCCTCCCCTTGGGAGGAGGCACAAAGAGGGTGTACCCACTCTCAGGGCTAGTAGCCATTGGCTACTAACCCCCCAGACCTAAACACGCCCTTAAATTTAGTATTTAAGGGCTTCCCTGAACCTAAAACTTGAGATTCCTGAAACTACAAGAAGAAGAAGAAGACTGCTGAGCTGAAAAACCCCTGCATAGGAAGAACAGAAGACACCAACTGCTTTGGCCCCAGACTTACCGGGCTGTCTCCTGCCTTCCAAAGAAACCTGCTCCAGCGACGCTTTCCAAGGGACCAGCGACCTCTGAATCCTCTGAGGACTGCCCTGCTTCAAGAAAGACAAGAAACTCCCGAGGACAGCGGCACTGCTCCAAAAGAACTGCAACTTTGTTTCAAGGAGCAGATTTAAAGACCCCTGCAACTCCCCGCAAGAAGCGTGAGACTTGCAACACTGCACCCGGCGACCCCGACTCGACTGGTGGAGAACTAACACCTCAGGGAGGACCCTCCGGCGACTCAGAGACCGTGAGTAACCAAAGTTGTCCCCCCTGAGCCCCCACAGAGACGCCTGCAGAGGGAATCCCGAGGCTCCCCCTGACCGCGACTGCCTGAACTCCATTTCCCGATGGCAGGAAAAGACCCTGCACCCGCAGCCCCCAGCACCTAAAGGAACGGAACTCCTGTGCAGGAGTGACCCCCAGGAGGCCCTCTCCCTTGCCCAGGTGGTGGCTACCCCGAGGAGCCCCCCCCCCCTTGCCTGCCTGCAACGCTGAAGAGATCCCTTGGTCTCTCATTGAAAACCATTGAAAACCCGACGCGTGTTTGCACACTGCACCCGGCCGCCCCCGCGCTGCTGAGGGTGTACTTTTTGTGCTGACTTGTGTCCCCCCCGGTGCCCTACAAAACCCCCCTGGTCTGCCCTCCTAAGACGCGGGTACTTACCTGCTGGCAGACTGGAACCGGGGCACCCCCTTCTCTCCATTGAAGCCTATGTGTTTTGGGCACCTCTTTGACCTCTGCACCTGACCGGCCCTGAGCTGCTGGTGTGGTAACTTTGGGGTTGCTCTGAACCCCCAACGGTGGGCTACCTTGGACCAAAAACTGAAACCTGTAAGTGACGTACTTACCTGTGAAACCTAACAATACTTTACCTCTCCCAGGAACTGTGAAAATTGCACTGTGTCCACTTTTAAAACAGCTTATTGTGTTTTATGTAAAAAGTATACATGCTAATGTAATGATTCAAAGTTCCTTAAGTACTTACCTGCAATACCTTTCAAATGAGATATTACATGTAGAATTTGAACCTGTGGTTCTTAAAATAAACTAAGAAAATATATTTTTCTATAACAAAACCTATTGGCTGGATTTGTCGCTGAGTGTGTGTTCCTCATTTATTGCCTGTGTGTATGTACAACAAATGCTTAACACTACTCCTTTGATAAGCCTACTGCTCGACCACACTACCACAAAATAGAGCATTCGTATTATCTCTTTTTGCCACTATCTTACCTCTAAGGGGAACCCTTGGACTCTGTGCATACTATTCCTTACTTTGAAATAGTGCATACAGAGCCAACTTCCTACATTGGTGGATCAGCGGTGGGGTACAAGACTTTGCATTTGCTGGACTACTCAGCCAATACCTGATCACTCGACAAATTCCAAAAATTGTCATTAGAAATTGATTTTTGCAATTTGAAATTTTTCTAAATTCTTAAAAGTCCTGCTAGGGCCTTGTGTTAGTCCCTGTTAGCATTTCCTTTTAGAGTTTAAAAGTTTGGTAAAAATTTGAATTAGATCCTAGAACTAGTTTTAGTTTCTTAAAAAAGTATTCCAACTTTTAGAAGCATAATGCCTAGTACAGATGTGAATGTGGTGGAACTCTACACCACACCTTACCTCCATCTACAGGTGAGAGAGCTAAGGTCACTCTGTAAACTAAAGAAAATAGCAATGGGCTCCAGACCTTCCAAACTACAGCTCCAGGAGCTGTTGGCAGAGTTTGAAAGAGCCAACCCCTCTGAGGATGGCAACACAGAGGATGAGTATAGTGACTTGGAGGGTGATTTCCCCCCCACCAGTCCTATCTAGGGAGGACAGGGCCTCTCAAGCCCTGACTCCACAAATCATAGTCAGAGATGCTGGTTCCCTCACAGGAGGGACCAACCTCTCTGAAATCACTGAGGATAACTCCAGTGAAGAGGACATCCAGTTAGCCAGGATGGCCAAAAGATTGGCTTTGGAAAGACCGATCCTAGCCATAGAAAGGGAAAGACAAGAGATGGGCCTAGGACCCATCAATGGTGGCAGCAACATAAATAGGGTCAGAGATTCTCCTGACATGTTGAAAATCCCTAAAGGGATTGTAACTAAATATGAAGATGGTGATGACATCACCAAATGGTTCACAGCTTTTGAGAGGGCTTGTGTAACCAGAAAAGTGAACAAATCTCACTGGGGTGCTCTCCTTTGGGAAATGTTCACAGGAAAGTGTAGGGATAGACTCCTCACACTCTCTGGAAAAGATGCAGAATCTTATGACCTCATGAAGGGTACCCTGATTGAGGGCTTTGGATTCTCCACTGAGGAGTATAGGATTAGATTCAGGGGGGGCTCAAAAATCCTCGAGCCAGACCTGGGTTGACTTTGTAGACTACTCAGTAAAAACACTAGATGGTTGGATTCAAGGCAGTGGTGTAAGTAATTATGATGGGCTGTACAATTTATTTGTGAAAGAACACCTGTTAAGTAATTGTTTCAATGACAAACTGCATCCGCATCTGGTAGACCTAGGACCAATTTCTCCCCAAGAATTGGGAAAGAAGGCGGACCATTGGGTCAAGACTAGGGTGTCCAAAACTTCCACAGGGGGTGACCAAAAGAAAGGGGTCACAAAACCTCCCCAGGGGAAAGGTGGTGAGACAGCCAAAAACAAAAATAGTAAAGAGTCTTCTACAGGCCCCCAAAAACCTGCACAGGAGGGTGGGCCCAGAGCCTCTTCACAAAACAATTCTGGGTACAAGGGTAAAAACTTTGATCCCAAAAAGGCCTGGTGTTGTAGCTGTAGTCAGTCTGGACACCAAACTGGAGACAAGGCCTGTCCCAAGAAAAATACCACTTCAAACTCCACTCCAGCTAACACTGGAATGGCTAGTCTCCAAGTGGGATCAACAGTGTGCCCAGAGCAAATCAGGTGTCACACTGAAGCTACATTAGTCTCTGAGGGTGGGGTGGATTTAGCCACACTGGCTGCCTGGCCCCCTAACATGCAAACATACAGGCAGCAGCTCTTAATTAATGGGACAAGTGTAGAGGGCCTGAGGGATACAGGTGCCAGTGTCACCATGGTGACAGAGAAACTGGTTTCCCCTGGCCAATACCTGGCTGGACAAACTTATCCAGTCACCAACGCTGACAATCAGACTAAAGTACATCCCATGGCTATGGTAACTTTAGAGTGGGGAGGGGTCAATGGCCTGAAACAGGTGGTGGTCTCCTCAAATATCCCAGTAGACTGTTTGCTTGGAAATGACCTGGAGTCCTCAGCATGGGCTGAGGTAGAACTGAAAACCCATGCAGCCATGCTGGGTATCCCTGAACTGGTGTGTGTCAAGACAAGGGCACAGTGCAAGGCACAGGGTGAAAAAGTAGAGCTGGAGTCTGGAAGAAAGGCCCAGCCTACCAAGAGGAAAGGAAAGTCAGCTATGAAACCAGCTGCAACACAACAAGAAAAAGAGAACCTCTCTTTTCAGGAAGAAGTTCTGCCCTCTGAGGGAACTGAGCCTATGGAGCTGGAACCTTATCAGGTTGAGCTCTTAGGCCCAGGGGGACCCTCAAGGGAAGAGTTGTGTAAGGGACAAGAAACCTGTCCCTCTCTTGAAGGCCTTAGGCAGCAAGCTGCTGAAGAGTCCAAAGGCAAGAAAAATGGAACACATAGGGTCTATTGGGAAGATGGACTCCTGTACACTGAGGCAAGAGATCCCAAACCTGGTGCCACTAGGAGAGTGGTAGTGCCTCAGGCGTTCAGAGAGTTTATTCTGACCTAAGCCCATGATATTCCCCTTGCTGGGCATTTGGGACAAACCAAGACATGGGCGAGGTTAGTCAACCACTTCTACTGGCCCAACATGTCCCAGAAGGTTAAGGAGTTTTGCATCTCCTGTCCCACCTGTCAAGCCAGTGGTAAGACAGGTGGACATCCAAAGGCCCCCCTCATTCCACTTCCAGTGGTGGGGGTCCCCTTTGAAAGAGTGAGTGTGGACATAGTGGGTCCACTTGAACCTCCCACAGCCTCAGGAAATATGTACATCCTAGTAGTAGTGGATCATGCTACTAGGTATCCTGAAGCTATTCCCCTTAGGTCGACTACTGCCCCTGCAGTAGCCAAGGCCCTCATTGGTATCTTTACCAGAGTGGGCTTCCCTAAGGAGGTGGTGTCTGACAGAGGTACCAACTTCATGTCAGCATACCTAAAACACATGTGGAATGAGTGTGGAGTGACTTATAAGTTCACTACACCATATCATCCACAAACTAATGGCCTTGTTGAGAGATTCAACAAGACATTAAAGGGCATGATCATGGGGCTCCCAGAAAAACTCAAAAGGAGATGGGATGTCCTCCTGCCATGTCTGCTTTTCGCTTACAGAGAGGTGCCTCAGAAGGGAGTAGGGTTCTCACCCTTTGAACTTCTGTTTGGCCACCCTGTAAGGGGACCACTTGCTCTTGTTAAAGAAGGCTGGGAGAGACCTCTTCATGAGCCTAAACAAGACATAGTGGACTATGTACTTGGCCTTCGCTCAAGGATGGCAGAGTACATGGAAAAGGCAAGTAAAAACCTTGAGGCCAGCCAACAACTCCAGAAGTTTTGGTATGACCAAAAGGCTGCACTGGTTGAATTTCAACCAGGGTAGAAAGTCTGGGTTCTGGAGCCTGTGGCTCCCAGGGCACTTCAGGACAAATGGAGTGGCCCTTACCCAGTACTAGAGAGGAAGAGTCAGGTCACCTACCTGGTAGACCTGGGCACTAGCAGGAGCCCCAAGAGGGTGATCCATGTGAACCGCCTTAAGCTCTTCCATGACAGGGCTGATGTGAATCTGTTGATGGTAACAGATGAGGACCAGGAAGCTGAGAGTGAGCCTCTCCCTGATCTCCTCTCATCAGAACCTAAAGATGGCTCAGTGGATGGAGTGATCTATTCAGACACCCTCTCTGGCCAACAGCAAGCTGACTGTAGGAAGGTCCTACAACAGTTTGCTGAGCTCTTTTCCCTAACCCCTGGTCAGACACACCTGTGTACCCATGATGTGGACACAGGAGACGGCATGCCTGTCAAAAACAAAATCTTCAGACAGTCTGATCAAGTTAAGGAAAGCATCAAGGTGGAAGTCCACAAGATGCTGGAATTGGGAGTAATTGAGCACTCTGACAGCCCCTGGGCTAGCCCAGTGGTCTTAGTCCCCAAACCTCACACCAAAGATGGAAAGAGAGAGATGAGGTTTTGTGTGGACTACAGAGGTCTTAATTCTGTCACCAAGACAGATGCTCATCCCATTCCTAGAGCTGACGAGCTGATTGACAAATTAGGTGCTGCCAAATTCTTAAGTACCTTTGACTTAACAGCAGGGTACTGGCAAATCAAAATGGCACCTGGAGCAAAAGAGAAAACAGCATTCTCCACACCTGATGGGCATTATCAGTTTACTGTTATGCCCTTTGGTTTACAGAATGCCCCTGCCACCTTCCAAAGGTTGGTGAATCAAGTCCTTGCTGGGTTGGAGTCCTTTAGTGCAGCTTATCTTGATGATATTGCTGTCTTTAGCTCCAACTGGCAGGATCACCTGGTCCACCTGAAGAAGGTTTTGAAGGCTCTGCAATCAGCAGGCCTCTCTATCAAGGCATCCAAATGCCAGATAGGGCAGGGAACTGTGGTTTACTTGGGACACCTTGTAGGTGGAGGCCAAGTTCAGCCACTCCAGCCTAAGATCCAGACTATTCTGGACTGGGCAGCTCCAAAAACCCAGACTCAAGTCAGGGCATTCCTTGGCTTGACTGGGTACTATAGGAGGTTTGTGAAGGGATATGGATCCATTGTGACAGCCCTCACAGAACGTACTTTCAAGAAAATGCCCAAGAAAGTAAACTGGACTGTAGAATGCCAACAGGCCTTTGACACCCTGAAACAAGCTATGTGCACAGCACCAGTTCTAAAAGCTCCAGATTACTCCAAGCAACTAATTGTGCAAACAGATGCCTCTGAACATGGGATAGGGGCAGTTTTGTCTCAAACAAATGATGATGGCCTTGACCAGCCTGTTGCTTTCATTAGCAGGAGGTTACTCCCCAGGGAGCAGTGTTGGAGTGCCATTGAGAGGGAGGCCTTTGCTGTGGTTTGGTCCCTGAAGAAGCTGAGACCAGACCTCTTTGGTACTCACTTCCTAGTTCAAACTGACCACAGACCTCTCAGATGGCTGATGCAAATGAAAGGTGAAAATCCAAAACTGTTGAGGTGGTCCATCTCCCTACAGGGAATGGACTTTATAGTGGAAAACAGACCTGGGAATGCCCATGCCAATGCAGATGGCCTTTCCAGGTTCTTCCACTTAGAAAATGAAGACTCTCTTGGGAAAGGTTAGTCTCATCCTCTTTCGTTTGGGGGGGGGGGTTTGTAAGGAAATGCCTCCTTGGCATGGTTACCCCCTGACTTTTTGCCTTTGCTGATGCTATGTTTTGAATTGAAAGTGTGCCGAGGCCTGCTATCCAGGCCCCAGCACCAGTGTTCTTTCCCTAACCTGTACTTTTGTATCCACAATTGGCACACCCTGGCATCCAGATAAGTCCATTGTAAATGGTACCCCTGGTACCAAGGGCCGTGATGCCAAGGAAGGTCTCTAAGGGCTGCAGCATGTCTTATGCCACCCTGGAGACCCCTCACTCAGCACAGACACACTGCTTGCCAGCTTGTGTGTGCTGGTGAGAACAAAACGAGTAAGTCGACATGGCACTCCCCTCAGGGTGCCATGCCAGCCTCTCACTGCCTATGCAGGTATAGATAAGTCACCCCTCTAGCAGGCCTTACAGCCCTAAGGCAGGGTGCACTATACCATAGGTGAGGGCACCTGTGCATGAGCACTGTGCCCCTACAGTGTCTAAGCAATACCTTAGACATTGTAAGTGCAGGGTAGCCATAAGAGTATATGGTCTGGGAGTCTGTTTTACACGAACTCCACAGCACCATAATGGCTACACTGAAAACTGGGAAGTTTGGTATCAAACTTCTCAGCACAATAAATGCACACTGATGCCAGTGTACATTTTATTGTAAAATACACCCCAGAGGGCACCTTAGAGGTGCCCCCTGAAACCTTAACCGACTATCTGTGTAGGCTGACTGGTTCCAGCAGCCTGCCACAACCGAGACATGTTGCTGGCCCCATGGGGAGAGTGCCTTTGTCACTCTGAGGCCAGTAACAAAGCCTGCACTGGGTGGAGATGCTAATACCTCCCCCAGGCAGGAGCTGTCACACCTGGCGGTGAGCCTCAAAGGCTCACCCCTTTATGCCAGCACCGCAGGACACTCCAGCTAGTGGAGTTGCCCGCCCCCTCCGGCCACGGCCCCCACTTTTGGCGGCAAGGCCGGAGAAAATAATGAGAATAACAAGGAGGAGTCACTGGCCAGTCAGGACAGCCCCTAAGGTGTCCTGAGCTGAAGTGACTCTAACTTTTAGAAATCCTCCATCTTGCAGATGGAGGATTCCCCAATAGGATTAGGGATGTGACCCCCTCCCCTTGGGAGGAGGCACAAAGAGGGTGTACCCACCCTCAGGGCTAGTAGCCATTGGCTACTAACCCCCCAGACCTAAACACGCCCTTAAATTTAGTATTTAAGGGCTTCCGTGAACCTAAAACTTGAGATTCCTGAAACTACAAGAAGAAGAAGACTGCTGAGCTGAAAAACCCCTGCAGAGGAAGAACAGAAGACACCAACTGCTTTGGCCCCAGACTTACCGGGCTGTCTCCTGCCTTCCAAAGAAACCTGCTCCAGCGACGCTTTCCAAGGGACCAGCGACCTCTGAATCCTCTGAGGACTGCCCTGCTTCAAGAAAGACAAGAAACTCCAGAGGACAGCGGCACTGCTCCAAAAGAACTGCAACTTTGTTTCAAGGAGCAGATTTAAAGACCCCTGCAACTCCCCGCAAGAAGCGTGAGACTTGCAACACTACACCCGGCGACCCCGACTCGACTGGTGGAGAACTAACACCTCAGGGAGGACCCTCCGGCGACTCCGAGACCGTGAGTAACCAAAGTTGTCCCCCCTGAGCCCCCACAGCGACGCCTGCAGAGGGAATCCCGAGGCTCCCCCTGACCGCGACTGCCTGAACTCCATTTGCCGACGGCTGGAAAAGACCCTGCACCCGCAGCCCCCAGCACCTAAAGGAACGGAACTCCTGTGCAGGAGTGACCCCCAGGAGGCCCTCTCCCTTGCCCAGGTGGTGGCTACCCGAGGAGCCCCCCCCTTGCCTGCCTGCAACGCTGAAGAGATCCCTTGGTCTCTCATTGCAAACCATTGAAAACCCAAAGCGTGTTTGCACACTGCACCCGGCCGCCCCCGCGCTGCTGAGGGTGTACTTTTTGTGCTGACTTGTGTCCCCCCCGGTGCCCTACAAAACCCCCCTGGTCTGCCCTCCGAAGACGCAGGTACTTACCTGCTGGCAGACTGGAACCGGGGCACCCCCTTCTCTCCATTGAAGCCTATGTGTTTTGGGCACCTCTTTGACCTCTGCACCTGACCTGCCCTGAGCTGCTGGTGTGGTAACTTTGGGGTTGCTCTGAACCCCCAACGGTGGGCTACCTTGGACCAAAAACTGAAACCTGTAAGTGACTTACTTACCTGTGAAACCTAACAATACTTTACCTCCCCCAGGAACTGTGAAAATTGCACTGTGTCCACTTTTAAAACAGCTTATTGTGTTTTATGTAAAAAGTATACATGCTAATGTAATGATTCAAAGTTCCTAAAGTACTTACCTGCAATACCTTTCAAATGAGATATTACATGTAGAATTTGAACCTGTGGTTCTTAAAATAAACTAAGAAAAGATATTTTTCTATAACAAAACCTATTGGCTGGATTTGTCTCTGAGTGTGTGTTCCTCATTTATTGCCTGTGTGTATGTACAACAAATGCTTAACACTACTCCTTTGATAAGCCTACTGCTCGACCACACTACCACAAAATAGAGCATTAGTATTATCTCTTTTTGCCACTATCTTACCTCTAAGGGGAACCCTTGGACTCTGTGCATACTATTCCTTACTTTGAAATAGTGCATACAGAGCCAACTTCCTACACATGGTGATTGAGCGGAGGCAGCTTAATGCCATTGACCTTTTCCCAGAGCTTGTTGATGGTATTCTGGCAGCCAGGATCAATCCATAAAGACCCGAATACACCTGTCATTGGGACAAGTTTGTGTTGGTGTGGCACCCGCCAAGTTGACCCCCTTGAAGCCACATTGTCTGAAGTCCTTCTCTCTGTTCTTTCTCTCCCTCAACAAGGCATTTCTTTGGGCACTGTCAAAGGCTATCTTACAGCTCTTCCTGCTTTTCTTCGGGTACTTGATCAACCCTCCTTATTTAGATCACTAGTTTTGATGAGGTTTTTGAAAGGGCTGTTGCACCTTTATCCCCTTGACCCTTAGTGATGCCCCATTGGAATCTGAATCTTGTATTGATATGTCTGATGTGTTCACTGTTCAAGCACTGTTGTTCCCTGCGGCTCCTTGTGACGAAAACTGTGCTCCTTCTTGCCATGAACTCTGCACAAAAGGTGATGTCCATTCTCCATGCACCACTTTCTTACCAGACAAGCTAGTTCTGTGTACCAGAGCATCCTTTCTCCTGAAAGTTGTGACACCATTCCACGTAAACCAAACCATCACACTACTAACATTCTGTGCTCTGCCTCATCCCTTTAAGGAGGAGAGGCTCAATTGCTTGGATCCCAAAAGAGAGCAGAGCTCTTATATAGTGAAAAGACATCAACTATCCCAGTGTGTTTCATTTATCAATGTAAACAATGTCAGTTGTTGATTGTATATAAATGCAATCATACATGCATAATTGGCAACAATAATGTACAAAAACTTCAGTATGGTACAACACTCCTTTATGTACTAGACACCATTGGAAAATTACAAACCAAATGGGGGTGAGGGGGCAAGGGGTGCTGCTACTGCCGAACAGCCATGTCTTGAGGTGTCTCCTGAAGGTTAGTAGGTCCTGTGTCTGTCGCAGGTGGATAGGAAGTGTGTTCCATGTCTTGGCGGTGAGGTGAGAGAACAGTCTGCCACCGGTGGTCGTTCTGTGGATGCGTGGGACGGTGCCGAGGGCAAGGTCAGTGGAGTGAAGCTGTCAAGTCGGAGTGTAGGAGAGCCATCTGTTGAGGTATTCTGGTCCGGTGTTGTGCAGTGCTTTGTGGGCGTGGGTGAGGAGTTTGAACGTGATTCTCTTGTTGACGGGGAGCCAAGTGCAGGTCTCTCAGGTAGGCTGTGATGTGGCTGTGGTGGGGGATTCCAGGATGAGGCGTGCAGAGGTGTTCTGTATGCATTGCAGCCTTTTCTGGAGCTTGGCTGTGGTTCCCTTGGTAGAGGGTGTTGCTGTAGTCCAGCTTACGAGGGCTTGGGTGACTGCCCGTCTGGTTCCGGTGTACATAAGGATCTACAAAAGCCAGTAACGTTGCTGTGTGAAATAGTTGTCACACAGTGCAAGTGGGTGCAGTAATAAAATAAAAATAAAAGAACATAAAGTGGTGATCGTATAAATAGGCAATAGAGTGGTCTGTTGAAGGACTAATACAATGAATATTTAGGCATAGTCAAGAAAGAATTCTTGCTTACTCCTCTTAGATCAAACTTGCAGGTAAAAGTTTCTTTACACCCTCAGCTGTTGACAGTGTTTCAACTCCAAAGGTAATTACAGGGTCATCACCAGAACAATAATCCAATTTCAGAGCAAAAGTTTATCTCAGGGTGTTTGCAGGAGATAGAGAAAAGTGGCCCAGTATGATTCTGGGTTCAGAGTAGAGTAGGTGTGGATATAACTCACGTTATTAAAAGCAGTGCCACCAGGTCCAAATTAAAACTGAGGTTGCAATTTCAATAAATAAGTGTGGTGTCCACAGACGTCCTGTCCATAAGGATGAGAGGTTTAATCTGTCAGCTCATCCCGGACAACATTGCAGACATGCAAGAATTAATCTTCTACAGCATGTTCAAAGAATGAACACCAGAAAATTCCTCCATTTGCTTGTCATGTTCAATGGGAAGAGAGACTGATTTATGAGGTATATTAAGAAGGGTACTTGTCTTTTGAGTACTTAATCAATTTCTTTCTTAGGTATATGGGTTGGTTCTGTGGTTCTTAAAGAGCTTTTACATGGATTATACCATAGAACACCAGGTGGACGATCAGCTCTTGTGGGTTTCAGCAGAGGTAAGGCTGTGCAAAAGTGTTCCATCTCATGCTCTGTATTAACATCTGCTACGTATTGGCAAAGAAGCAGCCCAGAGAAGGACAGTGAGTTCATTCCACCAGCACCAGAGGTGCTACCACTGGGCTGGCACACAGAGTCCCTGTCCTGGACATCTGCCAGGCAGCAGTGTGGGCATTCCTCCATACGATCACAAAGCACTATTGTCTGGACAGCCAAGTTTGCAGAGAGGGGCACTTTGCCAGCTCAGTCCTGCAGTACTTTCTAGTTTGAGCCCATTCACAGACCCATGTCCTAAAAGTACTGCTTTGGTATCTGTTCAAAAGGTGAGGAATCTGCTGCTAGAATTCACTATCGGAAGATGTTATTTATCTTCTGTAATGGTATTTCTGATAGAGACTTTCTCTAGCCACTGATTCCTTACCGGCCCTCCCATCCTCCTCAATCTGCAGTTGGGCTCCATCCAGCTGTAATAGAATCCCAGGTCTATGAATTTGCACACATATCCACCAATTCGATTTTGGACTCCACGTCTGAAGGCGTGAACTGCCTTGAAAGCAACTGATGCCCACTCACAGGAGTGGAGCCTTTATAGGCCAACAAAACTTCCAAAGTGAAACGGCATCAGTGCAAGCCTCACTGTGCCACCTTCTGGCTTGCAAAGGTACTGCTGAAAGCTTTCTTATCCTGCCTGATGCCTGGGGAATATTCAAAAGGTTATAGTCTCTACTAGAAAGAGTGCTACCAAAGGTGAGTATCTTTTTAACTTGTTCATTGTAACTAATAAAAAATAATTTTAAGAATATGGAATTGCACTCTCTATTTTCTTAGGTGCCTCTTGTGTGATTTTTATACTTGTTCAGAAATAAAGTTGACCGTATGCTAATTCTGTAAGACCTCCATCAGCCTGTGACAAAAGCCTTATGTATCTTCAGATGTTGCATTTGTAGCCCAATGTAGGAAGTTGGCTCTGTATGTGCTATTTCAAAGTAAGGAATAGCATGCACAGAGTCCAAGGGTTCCCCTTAGAGGTAAGATAGTGGCAAAAAGAGATGATACTAATGATCTATTTTGTGGTAGTGTGGTCGAGCAGTAGGCTTATCAAAGGAGTAGTGTTAAGCATTTGTTGTACATACACACAGGCAATAAATGAGGAACACACACTCAGAAACAATTCCAGGCCAATAGGTTTTTGTTATAGAAAAATATATTTTCTTAGTTTATTTTAAGAACCACAGGTTCAAATTCTACATGTAATATCTCATTTGAAAGGTATTGCAGGTAAGTACTTTAGGAACCTTGAATAATTACAGTAGCATATATACTTTTCACATAAAACACAAATAGCTGTTTTAAAAGTGGACACAGTGCAATTTTCACAGTTTCTGGGGGAGGTAAAGTATTGTTATTTTTAGCAGGTAAGTAAATCACTTACAGGTCTCAGTTTTGGGTCCAAGGTAGCCCACCGTTGGGGGTTCAGAGCAACCCCAAAGTTACCACACCAGCAGCTCAGGGCCGGTCAGGTGTAGAGGTCAAAGAGGTGCCCAAAACACATAGGCTTTAATGGAGAGAAGGGGGTGCCCCGGTTCCAGTCTGTCAGCAGGTAAGTACCCGCGTCTTCGGAGGGCAGACCAGGGGAGTTTTGTAGGGCACCGGGGGGGACACAAGTCCACACAAAAAGTACACCCTCAGCAGCGCGGGGGCGGCCGGGTGCAGTGTGCAAACAAGCGTCGGGTTCTCTGTAGATTTCAATGGGAGACCAAGGGGTCTCTTCAGCGGTGCAGGCAGGCAAGGGGGGGGCTCCTCGGGGTAGCCACCACCTGGGCAAGGGAGAGGGCCTCCTGGGGGTCACTCCTGCACTGAAGTTCCGTTCCTTCAGGTGCTGGGGGCTGCGGGTGCAGGGTCTTTTCCAGCCGTCGGGATTTTAGAGTCAGGCAGTCGCGGTCAGGGGGAGCCTCGGGATTCCCTCTGCAGGCGTCGCTGTGGGGGCTCAGGGGGGACAACTTTGGTTACTCACGGTCTTGGAGTCGCCGGAGGGTCCTCCCTGAGGTGTTGGTTCTCCACCAGTCGAGTCGGGGTCGCCGGGTGCAGTGTTGCAAGTCTCACGCTTCTTGCGGGGATTTGCAGGGGTCTTTAAATCTGCTCCTCTGTAACAAAGTTGCAGTCTTTTTGGAGCAGAGTCGCTGTCCTCAGGAGTTTCTTGTCTTTCTTGAAGCAGGGCAGTCCTCTGAGGATTCAGAGGTTGCTGGTCCTGGGGAAAGCGTCGCTGGAGCAGGTTTCTTTAGAAGGCAGGAGACAGGCCGGTAGGTCTGGGGCCAAAGCAGTTGGTGTCTTCTTTTCTTCTTCTGCAGGGGTCTTTCAGCTCAGCAGTCCTCTTCTTCTTGTAGTTGCAGGAATCTAAATTCTTAGGTTCAGGGGAGCCCTTAAATACTAAATTTAAGGGTGTGTTTAGGTCTGGGGGGTTAGTAGCCAATGGCTACTAGCCCTGCGGGTGGGTACACCCTCTTTGTGCCTCCTCCCAAGGGGAGGGGGTCACAATCCTATCCCTATTGGGGGAATCCTCCATCTGCAAGATGGAGGATTTCTAAAAGTTAGTCACTTCAGCTCAGGACACCTTAGGGGCTGTCCTGACTGGCCAGTGACTCCTCCTTGTTATTCTCATTATTTCCCCCGGCCTTCCCGCCAAAAGTGGGGCCGTGGCCGGAGGGGGCGGGCAACTCCACTAGCTGGAGTGCCCTGTGGTGCTGGAACAAAGGGGGTGAGCCTTTGAGGCTCCCCACCAGGTATTACAGCTCCTGCCTGGGGGAGGTGTTAGCATCTCCACCCAGTGCAGGCTTTGTTACTGGCCTCAGAGTGACAAAGGCACTCTCCCCATGGGGCCAGCAACATGTCTCGGTTGTGGCAGGCTGCTGGAACCAGTCAGCCTACACAGATAGTCGGTTAAGGTTTCAGGGGGCACCTCTAAGGTGCCCTCTGGGGTGTATTTTACAATAAAATGTACACTGGCATCAGTGTGCATTTATTGTGCTGAGAAGTTTGATACCAAACTTCCCAGTTTTCAGTGTAGCCATTATGGTGCTGTGGAGTTCGTGTAAAACAGACTCCCAGACCATATACTCTTATGGCTACCCTGCACTTACAATGTCTAAGGTATTGCTTAGACGCTGTAGGGGCACAGTGCTCATGCACAGGTGCCCTCACCTATGGTATAGTGCACCCTGCCTTAGGGCTGTAAGGCCTGCTAGAGGGGTGACTTATCTATACTTGCATAGGCAGTGAGAGGCTGGCATGGCACCCTGAGGGGAGTGCCATGTCGACTTACTCATTTTGTTCTCACCAGCACACACAAGCTGGCAAGCAGTGTGTCTGTGCTGAGTGAGGGGTCTCCAGGGTGGCATAAGACATGCTGCAGCCCTTAGAGACCTTCCCTGGCATCAGGGCCCTTGGTACCAGAGGTACCAGTTACAAGGGACTTACCTAAATGCCAGGGTGTGCCAATTGTGGGTACAAAAGTGCAGGTTAGGGAAAGAACACTGGTGCTGGGGCCTGGTTAGCAGGCCTCAGCACACTTTCAATTCAAAACATAGCATCAGCAAAGGCAAAAAGTCAGGGGGTAACCATGCCAAGGAGGCATTTCCTTACACCCAATGTGCCCTATGATGCCCCTTTACAGCATATTAGACAGGTATTGGGTAAGGCAGGAATGAGAGAATCTGACCGCAGTCCGTGCATTTTTCAAATCTAAGAACAGTACAGCCTTTCATTTAAGGACCCCTCTTCACAATACTCTGCCCTGCCTTACACCATGAAAGAGTACACAGAGAAAAGCTACTGCAGATTTCGGAATGGTACCAAAATGGGCCATAAAAGATGTACCAGGGTTTTATCCAAGGTACTTTCTAATCCTCAAAGGATAAGCCAAGAAATAGAGACCCACATTTGACCTTTGAGCTCTTAACATATATGTGAGAAAAGAAAAAATCAGATGGTGTACATGGTGCGTATCTTAATGTTTGTTAGTTGAATGGGGTATGCAAGACTCATAATTCCATATTCATTTTGCATTTTGTGATATAAGATCTATGATTTCAATTCATATTTCTGCTTTTTGGCCTCACAGCAGCACCTTGGGTAGATGCAAAGTTATTGGTGGTGACAGCTCCTACTTAGTCTTTGCAGTGAGTACAGGTATTTACTTACCTAGATGACTGTCTCATGAAGGAGAATATTTTCTTCTTTACAAGTTGGGATTTTCCTTAAAATTCAGTTTATTGGAACAGTGAGTGTTCAACATAAAAGGCTTTTGATAGTAAAGTGGAATTTTGCCAAGATATGAGTAGGTGGAAAAGACAGGAAGAAGTGGTAGAGACTGACATCAGGATTAGCTAGTCTGGTTTAAGTTATGAAAGATGCATCCGTGGTGGGATGGAGAGCAATTTTAGGAGATTTGAATGGCATTATTCATCAATTATGAAGAGGCTTCCATTATCAGTATATTGGCGGTCATGATGATTTAATTGGCTCTGATAACTTTCCTTCCTAATAACGCAGTTATAGTTAGATGTAGACGGAAAACAAAACTGTCATGGACTGTGTGTAGGAAGCTGGCTCTTTATATAGTGGACCAAAATGAGGTACACTGTGCAGAGAGTCCAACAATCCCCAGAGGTATCACAGAGGCACAAATGACATCCCAAATGCTTTCTTTTTGGGTAGTGTGGGGACGCAGTTAGGCATGTCAGAGGGTTGTACTAAGCATGTAAGGCACACACTGGTATAGTAAGTGAGACACACTCAAAGAAATCCGACACCAATTTATAATGATAACATATACTTTTATATAAATCTACATACCAGGATCACCAGAATCAGATGAGTACTTTTCGAGTTATGAATTTTTAGAGTTTTAAAAGTTGACAGTGCATTTTTCAGATGCGGTTATGTTATCCTATAGGGGAAGAATAAGCACTGCATACAGGTATAGTAATGCAACTTACGGGACCAATCTCCTGGACTTGGTAAGTACGGGGCAAGGTCCAAGGCCACACCAGCAGGTCACCTTGGGCGGCCGTTGCAGTGGTGCAGTTCAACGTCGGATGCCCTGTGTAAGTCTATGGGGATTAGTCCAGTTACAAAGTTGCTGCAGAAATAGACGATCAGTCCAGGGGAACCCACAGGAGGGACTAAGCCCTTGAAGTCCTTGAGCACCTGGGGACACCGTCGGTCCACTTTTCCTCATGCTGTCGGGCACGAGTGCAGTTCTCTTCTGGTGTCTGGTCCGGTGCTGGAGTTCCTCATGGTTGCAGAGGGAGCCCTGCAGAAACGGTCTGCAGGCATGGACTGAGGGCCCAGTCTGACCAAGCCAACAAGTGGGCTCAGGTCTCCCGAGGCTGGGAGATGTAGGGACACCTTTGGTCCTCTTATCCTTGGTCCAGGGCGGACAGGTGTAGAGGTGTCCTGGGACGTCGGGTCTTTGTCTTCAGGTCACTCGCAGTTGCAGGGGTGTCTGCAGAAACAGGCTGCGGACGCAGTCGTGAAGTTCACAGTGGATGAACTCAAAGTGGGCTTTGTCTTTGGAGGGCCTGGGGACTGCGCTGCTACTGTTGGCCCACTTCAGCTCTGGCTAGGTGGCTTATGCGCAGTGATGATGTCTGGCATCGGGTTTTTGGCGTTTCCGGTCCTCACAGCTCCTTCTTAGGTGCCTACAGATGCAGGAAAGCAGCGTCTCTGCTCCAGTGGAGTTCTTCTTGGTGATTTTAGAAGCACTGGTGCCTCTCCTGAGCTCTTGGAGGCTGCAGCTGTAGAACAGGTCAGTTGCTCCTTGAGGGTCTGGTGCAGCAGGCAGGCTTGGCGCCAAGTCATTCATGCTCCTCGGTTCTCGGGTTCAGCAGTCTTCTTGTGCACTCCTTCCTTTTTGTCCAGCGAAGACCTGAGGATCTGGTATCTGGGGTTCCCCTAAATACTCAATTTAGGTGGTGTTAAGCGGAGTGAAGAGTAGTAGCCAATGGGCTACTCACCCTTGAGGTCACTACACCTCCTGGATGACCAGTTCCTGTGGGGAGTGGGCATCACCCTGTCCAGAGGTCCTACATTCCACCATACACAAGATGGCAGAATTTCCTAGGTTGTGTCCACTTCAGGCTGATCACCCTAGGGGTGTGTCCAGTCTAGAAATGTAACACGCCTCCTTCATAGCTAATTTTCCCACCTGTCCAGGTGCCAGATGGATCCTGGGTCCGGGGGTTCGGCATCTCCCTATGAGGAGGGCCAGTTCTTCATACCAAAGGTGGATGGACTTCTTTGAAGCTAGGGCCTTGAAATGCAGATCATCCTGTGGGGAGGGTTGTGTTATACCCCTACTTGAGCAGGCTTTGGTGCTGACCTCCAGAGAACACAAGCCTTCACCCTTGGGGGTCAGATTCCCATGTGTTGGTGGCAGGCTGGTCAGAACTAGTCAGTGAGCTCACCAGCAGTTGGTAGGTTTTCAGGGGGGGGGAGGTGAAGGGGGGGCACCTCTAAGTGGCCCTCTGGGTGCATGCATTACTAAATCAATCACTGGAATCGGTACATGTATTAATAAATCCACCACTTGAATCAGTAAGGGTTTAGTAATGCGAGATGTTTGATACCAAACATCCCTATTTTCAGTGAAGCCATAGTGTAGCTGGGGAACTCGTATTTACCAGTTTCCAGCACATGTACTTAAAATTGCTTCCCTGTTCACTTACAATGTCTAAAAATCGACAAAGACATAGTAGGGGCATATCTGCTCTTGCAGATATGTCCACACATGTAATGTTATCCACCCTCCCTCCGGGCTCTAAGGCCTGCTGTTGGGGTGACTTACAAATATTGCATACAGTGTTTAGGGGACATGGCACACAGCCTGTGTGCAATGTTGTGTTTTCAATTTTAGGGAGCACCTTGTCATGCAGCCTGCAATAGCAGTCTGCATGAGGTTGGTGCTGTGTCCCTTAGAGTGGCACAAGTTGTGCTTCAGCTCTTAGGGGCCCTCTTAAGTACCCATTTCATGGGTACCAGGAGTACCATTTACTAGGGCTAAACAGAGGTGCTAAAGGGCCTAGCCACTGCTCTTGTTTTGGGGAAGGAACACTGGCACTTGGGACCTGGCCAGCAGGAACCCAGTGCACTTCAAAGTCAAAGTTGAATCAAAACCAGGCAAAGTGTGTGTGTGTGTGTGTGTGTGTGTGTGTTGTTGGGGGGAGGGGGGGTACTACAACTACAACCAGAACCCAGCTTCCTACACTGTGTAAGCAGTTATTGGGTAGTGAACGTCTTGAAATTGTTTATGGAAGAAATCATGCTTAAGCATTTTGACAGCCTTGACCTGTCTGTGTTCATTCTGCTCATTTGACAGAGGGTGCAAATGTTCGTGTGGATTCTCTCAGCAGACTTTAGAAGTTGGTAGGTTTGTAAAACAATGATTTTGGTGGTCGAATTGACCCAGGGGGATTTGGTGGAGCTCTCCTCAGTTAGGATAGATATGAAGACTTCTGGTGTTCCCATCTCGTTTTTTAGAGTAGAAGGGGAGAGTGTTGCAGCTGTATGTTAATTAGCTAGTTTTGCATGCTTTGCACCCAAAAGTCTCGATTTGTTGGACATTATCATCTTCTTTAAGGTCTATGGTCACAAAGCTGGTTCCTCAACTGATCCTGATGCACCCCTGATTCCCCTGGCCATTGGCAATGCCACGGTGATTAAAGCTTTTAAGGAGGCTATGCTGGTGATTTGTGGTGCACTTCTGGTTCTCTTTGGTACATCTTCAGGCCCCAAGGAACCGTAGGAGACCATTGTCAGTTACGGTCAGCGTATCCATCCTCAGTGCTATCTGATCCCTTAGAACCCACTTAGGACCCCGTATTGACACTAGTAAAAGTTTCTGTTCTGGCTCAAATACCTGCACCGGTCCCTTCCTTGTCTGTACCAGAAGAGGGCCTGGTACTGATAACAATGACAGACACCGAACAGAATTCAGCCCAATCTTGACTAATATTGCGCTACAAGATCACGAAACAGAGGGCGTACATGCCAGCAGAGGCTCCAATATTTTTGTGGTTAAGGTTCAGAAGAAGGGACGCTGCAGGTACTGAGAACAAGTTACTGCTGTTCGGTAATGTTCTTCCTGGTGAATACACTATCTTACCATAGATTCCACCCTCCAACCTAGTACTGTCTTTTTAACATCTAAAAAGGTCTCAAGTTAGTATTCAGCACACTGTTATCAGCATTTTTTTCACACTCTGCTTCAGACAGTACAGAAAGGGAAAAACAAGAAAGTGACATCAGCCCCAGCTTTTATGCAGCTTTGCTCTATCATATTTGACGCAATAAGAAGGCAGTGCAGAGCCACATGGTGCTATCTAGCGGTGCCAGGGAAAATTTTCAAGGTCCGGTCTGGCGCCTGGGGAGTATTCTAAAATTAGGAATTTCTAGTTAGATGGAGGATCCATCAGAAAAAGCATTACTAAAGAAAAATAACTTCTTCTCCCTGTGGCAGAGCCACCACTGCTGCTTTCTTAAGAGTACTGTTAACAGGAAAATTGTTACTCAGTCACTGGTTCTTCCCATTGAACACTTCTAAAACATTTTTGACTCCGATGCTGGAGCAGAAGCTTTATTTGGAAGTTCAGGGATCCAGCTTATTTTTTAGGCAGCTTTTGCTAATCTCTGCTATTTTAGGATCTTTTGTCTAAATTGTTCTGTGTACCTGGGATAGTATTCTGCGATGAAAAATCTGCCTAGGAATAGTATCCATTGGAAGTAAAGTGTATGTACCGTTTGGTAGGGTTGCTGCTGATGGTTACTGCTTTTTTGTTACACATTTTTGATTGCCAGCCAAGCGTTGTTCATTGTCTTTGGATTTTGTGACGCCTGTAGAGCTATAAGTCTAAGAACCTAAACAGCAACAACCTCACCCTCACCCTCACTGTAAAATCTGTAGAGGGAACACAGTATTCAACAGAAACAATCTACATAATATTTTCTTTCTTGAATATTGTTCTTGAAAAGTATGCTCACACCCTTTTCACCAGTACTTTGATATTTGACTGCAATATCAAGCTTACTTGAACCACACTTAAATTATTTTCTTATTTCCTCTTAGGTTTTTAAGTATAGTACTGCTCTTGAAAAACATAAATTGTTTGTCTCTGGTTTACCATACTCTTGTACAAAGGAAGAAGTGGAAGAACTTTTTAAATCCCATGGATGTGTGAAAGACATACGGCTGGTAACTAACCGAGCTGGAAAACCCAAGGTATGCATAATATAATTTTTGTTGATGAATTGTTGTATATTACTGGAATGACAATTTATAAATCTAAAAACATGCCCCTTTCCTTCTGGTAGAGTTAATATACTTATGCACTTACTCAATGTCATGTTTAACTCCTGTGTAATGAGGCACTTATCCATCTCATACATGACCTGATAAGTTTATAACCTATCTGGAGTAATAGTAGAGTATTCCCTGTTTGCATTTTTGCATAGTGTCTGGTGGAGCTATAACATCATTAAGTAACCAGCATTGGCGAGTCAATTCATCTCACCTATAAGAGGTGAATATGCTGTAATGGCATTGCCTAGGCTTTTTATTTTGCTGTTTTAAGTGGCTGTGTGGCATGTTGAATGGTAAAAAAATATACCTATGCTTCTCAACATGTGCTTAAATGGCTGTATTTCTATATGGCTATTGTGTTCTTGCATTCATTTGCATGCCTTGTAAGGTTAAGCACGAAGAGAGTGGTGATAGGGGCCCTCCACGTAAAAAGAAAATTAAAAAAAGGCATTAAAATCAATGTGTGTTTGAACTACATGTTTGCAGCATGTGCTCCTGTAGATCACATTCTGAGCACACTGCTGGACATTTGCAAGTTGTTTTTGTTCTAAGAGGTGTTTGGTCATAACATGCCTTGTGCCCTCCTTTTGTCCACCGTGCACCAGGGTAAAAGCTCCACCTTAGTTTTTTTTCTGCCATCGAGTACAGACTTGTCTTCCTGAGCTCCTTCATCGGCTAGCGATGACCAGAGACCAGTCATGCATTGGTAACTTTCAAGGAGGTTCTCAGAGAACCTATCTTGATTGCCTGTACATCTTATTCAACCAGGATCAGAGAGATCTGTTGTCCTCCAAGTCTTATAAGAATGATTATGCGAAGAGTGGGGGTATGGAGAACACACCCTTCCAATTCTGCCCAAGATGTGATGCTAAATTCCTGTGATTGGGCCATCATTGTGCCTGCAAGCTTTGTCTGCCTTTTAGGAATCCTCTTGTTCGGCCTGCACAGCATTCCAGAACAAAAAGATAATTAGCTAAAGAAAAGATCTAATTGCTGGGTGCTTTATAAAATGCAGCAGCAGCAGCACATGTCTGAACTGGAGCCGCATTTTGATTCAGAGGGACTGGGAATGGGAAGGACTGTCTGGACTGCCACCTGGGCAAGTGGCAGACAGTCCTAGCACCGTCTCCTCAGATGGTTCCGATGTGAGGAATGAAGAACACTCAGAAGCATGAGCTACACTGAGGGCAAAGAAAACTCAAACACTCTGAGGATTAGCACCATTCCTGAGGGAGTCTGACATTGAGCCCCAAGACTCACCCAAACAGGCTCCAAAACCCAACACTTTATGTGGTCCCTGAGATGCCTTGTTGCTGAGAGTTGAGCTTGGCTCCAGAAAAGCTTTCAGCCAAGATCCCTGAGGCTAGAAGCGAAAATACATCAGCCAAGCCCCGAGGCATCGAACCACTACCCTTGATGTTGAAACCAGCTCCAGACTCTGCAGAGAAAAACTTCAAATCCAGGCAGACCCTTGTGCCCATTGAGCACTTAGAAGTCCACAGTGTAAAGCAAAGGCGACTTTATGTTCACGCCACCTCCAAACGGATTCTGGCCCACTTTCCAGAACCATGAGCGTGACCCTATACTCTTGAGGAAAAGCAGGCTTACCTTCACGGAAGCAATCTTCAAGGAGCTTGAGGGATATCCAATCCCTAATAAGCCCAAACACCCAGGGCCTCTTCCAGGGTCTCAAACACCAGAGCTTGGGACTTCACAGCATCGGCCACTACCTCCTGCCCAAATGCCATCTCCATCACAGACACGGCATTGGCCTTAATCACCACAGCCCCCCCCCCCCCCCCCCCTTTCTCTGACTCTGATTATGATAATCAGGATGACATCCATGAACCCTCTGACCAGCCAGAGCTGCAACACAAGTGGGTGAGCTGTAGGAGGACTACAGTTCTTAACTCTCTGGACAACTCTGGCTTGGAGCCTTTCACTGTTAAACCATCATCCCTTGGTGACACCATGACATTTCACACTGTCATTCAGTGAGCAGCTGCACACCATCAAGCCAAACACCATGTACATAGTCCTGACTCTTTGATATTGCATATAGCTTGAAAGAGAACTTTTACTCAGAACACAGGTGATACTGCCTCCAGAAAGAGCTAAAAAGACGCTGCCTCGAAACATGGCAGTTGGTGATGTCACACAGTGGTGTATCGCCATTTCTGCGGGTTTTCTCTCAGGTACAATAGGCACAATTGGAAGGAGGTGGAGCACATGCTGAAGCATTTACTGGAAGTCTACTGGCAGCACAATAGGTATAGGAGGACAAGACGATTTCCAGCGTGAACATCAGGTGTACTCTAGATGCAGCAGACACTGCCTCCTGAGAGGTTAATGTAAGCATAATACTGTGCAGGCATACATGGCTTAGGGGATCTGAGTTCCATGGGTCTTCTCTCAAGGTACAATAGGTACAATTGGGAGGAGCTGGAAAAATTGTTGAAGCATCTACCAAAAGCACCATGGGTAGGTAGCTGGTGCTGGAAGGCAAGACAATTTCCAACACCAATACCAGGTGTGCCCTTAATGAAGCAGACATTGCTTCTTGGGAGGTCAGTATAAGCATAATCCTTTGCAGACATACATGGCTTAGGGCATCTGGGTTCAGCCCTGAGGTGCAGCAACATCTCATAAATGTAACCTTCAATCAGGGTGCATTTATTTGGACCGCAGGTTGCCTCCATGTTGGAGAAAATCAAAAAACGACACAGAGACTGCCTCGCTCTCCAGAGCCAATCAGCAAAATCTGCATTTTGACACCAGCAAGAAATGGTAGTAGCAAAGACTTTTGGTAACCACAGCGCTCTTGTTACCAGCTGTACCAGTCCTAGCCGGGAAGTTGGGGCCAGACCGTTGACAGCAGACGATTCAGAGGCAACAACCAAAGTAAAGTTAGTGGCTGGTCCAGTAGGGGACGCCTCTGCCTCCAAGTTGTGACTTATCCATAATCCCTCCCAATCGCACAAAACACCTGTTGGGGAAGGATTGGGTTATTCCACAATGGGAAAAATAACCTCAGACAAGTGGGTCCTATTTATGATACAGCAGGGATACTGCTTGGAGTGCCACACCACCAAACATATCACCACAATGGCACACAATCAGCCCAAACCATTAAGTGGCTGCTCAGGCAGGAAGGGCAAGCACTTTTCACCAAGACAGCCATTGAACCCATTCTTCCCACAGTAGTGGGGACTGGGAGTGTACTTGCTGTATTTTCTTCCCCCCATGAAGGATGGTACTCTCTGGCATATTCTGAGTCTGTGGTTTGTTCTCTATCTCAGACCCTCAGATGTCATCCCTTTACTCAGTTAAGGAAACCACTCTGCAACTCTCTACCTGCAGGATGTCTGCTTCCACATCACCATTCATCTGTTGCATCACAGCTGTGTAAGGCTTGTGGTTGTTGACAACACTGTCAATTCAAGATGCTGTCATTCGAGTCTCAACTGCATCAAGGATCTTCACGAAGAGTTTAGCAGTGGTTGCAGCGCATCTTCAGTGTAGTATAATTGATTTGTATCCATATCTGGCTGGTAAGAAGCAGCAGCTGACAGCAAGGCCTAGGAAACTCTCAAACAGCACTGTCGCTACTATATAAGCTAGAGTTCACAGTGAACACCAATAAGTCCTATCTTAAACCACAGCAAGTTCAGCCTAACTTACGTGCTGTGTTAAACCCAATCACAAGGAAGCCTACCCAAACCAAGAAAGCATAATGTCTCTTTTTTAGAAAATGTGCCCATTAACTTTAATAGTAATGAAACTGTTTAAGATGAAGGCCTAAGGCCTAGCCATAATACTGCATGCACAGGTGCAGATGTGACCCGTAGAAAACTATCTGGCCAAGCAATAGTGATGAGCAGTGGGTGAATGGAAAGATTTAGTTTTGGTAGAGGCCAAAATTCTGCACAGACTTGCATGCTGGAACATCCAGATGACATGACTGTTCTTTATTCCTGAACGTAGGAGCAAAGACGTTACCGATCCGGCTTCCTTAAACAGATAGCGATACAGTTCCTGCTCAGTGCATTTTATACCCTCATCTGAAACAAAAAGGTCCTGGTGAATATTGGCAATATGACCACACATATCTTACATTAAAAAAACTGGGAAGGACTCGTTCACCTCATCTATCAACTTTAGCTCAAAAGGTCTAGCACTGAGCCGTACAAAGATCAGATCCATGTCCTTGCAGAGCATCTCACAAGGGCTGACAAAAATATTGTGGACTTCTTATGCAGGACACATCCACAAGTGCATGAACAGAAAATTAACCCCCAGTGTTGGGGCACACCTACCTTAAACCTGTTTGCCATTGCAGAAAACATGAGATGCCCAAGCTTTGCCTTAGGGTGACCAGTAGCCACAGTCTATGGGCAATACTCTGTGGATGATTTGGATGTTTGTCAGGGATATTTGACTACCCTTTAACGCATCTACTTTTGTTTCCATATGTGGTGATAATGCTCAAACAAACGTCAGTGACTCTCTTTGTAACTTCACTAAACCTAGATAAGCCAGACCTGGTTCTCAGCACTACTTAAATGGTCAATTTATCCACACGAGCAGCTCTCCCACCAGAGGAAATCTTCTAACCTAGCATTCGGGACAGCTCAGACACCAAAATCTCAGGGAAGTGAATTAATTTGACGCCAGTTTATCTCAATTTGCCCAAAAAAAAGTATGAAAATCCTACTCGAGGCATGCAAGCCACTACTCATCTATGCTATGCTGCAAAATTTAAGCAGTTTGTGCATTACTGCTTCACTAAGAACACACCAATGAAAGGTTTGGTCCAAGAAATTCTTTGCTATATGTCTTGCACCTTGAAAAGTCAGGACTAGCATACACATAAAATTGACTACATTTAGCAGAAATCTCAGCTCATATGCTAAATGGACTTCTCTCTTCACAATTCCTGTCAGTATGCCATTCATTGAGAGCTTAAAGGGAGTAGTGCCTTCAAGGGTGGCACTCGTATCTACCTGGCACCTAAACGTGGTACTTCAGTGGCTTATTGAGTCACCCTTTGAACTGCTTCACTCTTGCACGTTGCAGAACCTTTCATGGTAGGTTGCTTTTTTAATTGCTGTCTCTTCACAAAGGAGAGTTAGTAATTGCAGGCTTTAAATATGGAACAACATTTAATTGAAGGGATAGTTCCCCTAAACCATAATCCTGATTTGCTTTCTGAAGTGGTTTTTCCTTTCCATTTAAACAATACCATAGGGTTACCAAGTCTCTTTCCACACCCATTGTCATTGTCAGAGAAGAGCACTGCACACACAGGGTGTTTATGTGAGCACTAATGTTTATTTCAACTTAACTAAGTCCTGACAAAATCAGACAGCTGTGTCGCCTTGGCCAAACCCCACTTAAGAAACCCATTTTAGACGGGGTTAGCAAGCTAGATAGTCAAAAGCATAGGAGACTCCCCTGCAAATGCAAAACTCCTTCTGTCTTATGTGTCAACGATGCACTCCACCAGAAATAAAGGTGATCTGGTGCAAAGCAGCTACTTGGTCAACACCACACCTTTACTAAACAATAATGTGTGGATATTCAAGCTAATCTAGAGTCTCAGGTTGAACAACCAATCCTTATTGCCTTGTTTAATGCATCTGCCTAGCTAGCCACTGCTTGGTGAGCACTGCTTTACAGTCTATGCAGTGTGCGTAATCTACTACAGCATGTGCTACAAGCACAAAATGTTGCTCGCCATGTAATTATCAGTTGCACGTATGTGGTGTTCTATAGCACGACCTAGCCAAAAGGCAGTGGAGTGCTATGTAGGGGTAAAGAAGAGCTTTAAGTTCTGCAGCTTGTAGTGCTGTAGATTCACATGCACCCTCCCACTAGCAAGCCAGTGCAGTAGATGAGTTTGTTTTCAAATGCATACATATCATTTTTATATGCACCCTTTACTTTCAGTTACACTTATTTCATATACTTCACTCCGCCATTTTGGTACGGGGAACAATCTGAGGTGGAGCTGTTGCCCTGTGCATTGTGGACAAAGCGAGGGATCAGAGGGCTTCCAACAATAGAGGGCAGAAGAGTGCAAAGCATGTGAATCTACAGCTCTGCCAGCTACAAAGATAGTTACGTGGTAATTAACATTTTCTTTAAGCGGTTCAAGAAATACAGTGGGCTAGTACCAAAACTGATGGACAACCCCTAAAGGCAATGTTTAAAGACAGCTAATCATCAGTAGCAGCTAGCTGAAAGGGCTGCCCTGGTACCTCGTTCTGTATCTGTATCTATGAAAATATGTGTATTGTCTAGAATGTGAGTAGAATGTGAGGACATGAGTTATCATCTGACAGCTGTAAGCAAGATCTAAAAACGATTGTGTTCCAGAAAGTAGCAAAATCCATCACAAATCGCCACTTTGCCAAAGGCGGTCTGCATTGGTCTTCATCAATTTGAAACAATCATTCAGAATAATGATGGAGCCCTTACCATTTTCATAACTTTGAGACTGTTGAAAGAGCAGCCTGTGCATTTGGTAACCCAGGGTATGCAGCACAGGAAGTGGTACCTGAGCAGGATGAGCAGTTACATGATTGGTTGTTTGAATAGGGTAGACATCTGAGGAGCTACTAGATTGTTAAGTGCCAGCCCAATACTTTGTTTTCGAGTGAATGGTTCTGTTTTACTTGACAGTTCCCATTTCCTCCCCTCCCCTAGCTTGTAGGACATTTGGCCTCTTTTCTCCTGCAGCTGAACTGGGTTATTATTTTCTTTTCCTGAGTCTTATGGTTCCCCTATTCCCTAAAGACCAAAGTCCTTTGTGATATTTCCTTCTTCTTATTCCCAAGTCACCTTTCTTAGTGCCTGCACTCTTCTGTTGCACTTGCACCATTACTGTTCTCTTTATTAAGAAAAGGATAAAGTCGCCAAAGGAAAGGAGGAAAAAAATAATCCGAAGATCACAACCACATAAAGGGTCTTCCAGGGTGGCAATCTGGCGTCTCAGAGGGGGAAAAAAAGTCAAGAAATGCTTGATGTCGACCAGAAAAACAAAGACTATAACGATAATTCTCAACCCAGCCACAAGATGATAGAATAATGCACAGCGTGTGAATCCAGAACGTTTTTAAGGCTGCTGAACTCTTCCTACAGGAAAGATACCATTCAGTTTCTGTCCAGAGGCAAGATGCAGTTGACGTCCTTTGATTAGGAACGCTTTTTTTGTAAAACTCTACACCGTATTGTAGTGTGAATCAAGTAAAAATCTCATCAAATGCTGTTGGAGCACTCTGGCAGTGTTTGGCATTGCACAGAAGGATTTGATCAGCTAATTTAAAAGATTGATGGCCGTATAACAAGTAAGGGTGCCTTCAGATGTCACAGATGACATGTGGCTAGCAGCCTTCTACTTCATGTCAGGAATATATGTCAATATATGGTACAGCACCTTCCTTTTGTGTCAAAGGAGGTAACGGAGGACAAAGCTTCTTGGGTTCTAGTCAAGTTTATTAGTGACTCTCAGTTAACTCCCCGAGCCTACCACTTCCTTCTGGATGCAACGGGAGGTGTTTTTCCTATAGTGGTGGGACAGAATTTGTTTTGCTTCAAGATTTATTTTGCACTAAAACATCTGAATCAGCATTCAGTATTAGTGGGGTTGAATTTACACAGCTTCATAGCACCCTAGTATCTCCATCCTGCTCTCAGACAGTAATAATCACACAGTGCAACTTCCAGAAGGTGAAGGTTTCAAAGTTTGACAGGTCGAAATATTATTTCATCATCATACAAAAAATAAGAGAGTTTGACATTAAAAAAAAAAGTAATTGCAAAGATTGGCTTTTCAAGATAAAAACAGAAATACAAAAATTCTACCGTAATTTAGATAAAAAATATCATACAATTTAAAAACTCAAAAAGTAGCTGTTGGTTCCAGGGCTAGAGCCACTAGAGTTTCCATAATTCTTTTTGTCTAATGACTCAGGCTGCTGAAAGGAATTTGGAAATTGACACCACTACTACTTGGAGATCAGTTTTAAAGGTTCCTAAGGGCGTTTATTTGATCTGTAAGTAGCAGGTTCCTATATAATGGCTGAATGTATTTGGGAACAAAAGAAGAGTAGGTGCTCGTCTGTCTCATCTATACTAACGCAGAATCTGCAACTTCGGGTGCATTATGGAGTGTGCCATACCTAAACTGCAAGTACATTCTATGGGCATGTAGCTGTTGGATGAAGTCTAGAAATTCTTCATCCTTGGGTACAGCTTTATGCACGAGTAAGGTATTGGTCAATATGCTTCTGCCATTACCCTGCTCGATCCTCAGATTAGCCATCTCCCAATATTGTTGCTTGATTTATTGTGCAGCATTAGTAGGGATAGCCGAAGGATCATCCCAGAACTCCAGTAGGCCTAAATCGAACCATGTTTCTTCATGGATTTTTTAACGAGACAATGTTGGACATCGCCTGGTTACAAAGTATTAGTTTGTTGAGGCCTGCTTTATAAGTTGAGAATTCTCTAGTAGACCATAATCGAACCCAGTTTAGTAATGATATTAGTGTTAGCTAGACTCCTAGGTCAAGCATAAGGGCAGACGTGGAGTTCCCTTCCCCACACCTGTAATAATTCTGAGAAAATCCTTCTCCTTAACCACCAGGTTGCCCAAATGGCTAAGCCCCCAAAGTTCTCCATCATATAGGGCTCGACCTCTTACCTGCATTTTATATATCTCTACCACCGGATTAACTGAGAACCACTGCACATTTTTTGCCATCTAATTATCGCCCCATCACAATGGGTATTAACCTGTCTGCTTTTAGTTATCTGAGGGAGCCAAGACCCAGAATCCGCCAATCTCGCACCAAACTAGTCTATTTCAGAGAGCCTTTCAAGTACCTTATTAAGTATAAATCATCAGCTTGTTTTTTTCAGCGTTCCCTGAAGTGATTCACTAAATTTGCAACCACATTCTAGTTTTAGTTAGCAAGAGAGTATTGTCAGCATAAAGTAGGCCTGGAATTTTCTGGCTTGCTAGGGAAGGAGAATCGTTAACGCAATTGACTAAGTATCCTATGCAGTTACTAATATAAAGCAGGAATAGAGTGGGTGCCAGGACGCAGCCCTGCCGAACCCCTTATTGACTGCAAACGGATGTTAGTTCGCTCTTGGTACCATAACGGATTCTTGCATAGGTCCCTTCATGTAGGCGTATGATAACATTTAACAAATCTTTTGGGATCCCCACCTGTCGAAGACTAACTTGCAACTTCCCCTGGGAACTACATTGAATGCCACGCGGAGGTCGACAAACACCCCCAACAGGTCTCCTCCACCACAATCCACAGTCTTCCATTTAATATGCATAAGTCCAAAGACTTGGTCAATACAACTTATAGAGGATCTAAATCCTGCTTGTAGATAGGAACTTACATTGTTTTCATCTATCCAGTCCACTAATCGGTCCAAGAGTTGCTTACAAAAAAAAAACCTTCTGAAGGTTGTCCAGGAGACTTATTGGGCAGAAATTTGCTGAATCAGTAGGGCTTGCTTTTTTAAATATAGGGACAATTTTGTCTGAGGAATTAGAGCACTAGCGGTGATTGTGTTTTTAATTGTATTGATATATGGCACTCATACACTACTGTTAGATTTGTTCAAATCACTGTTATTTCTGTGAGACCAAGAGACTTTCATGGCTTAAGTGCGTTAACTGCTGCTCTGGCTTCTTTCAATTATAATTTCAGCGAAGCTGCTGTCTTACCACCATCTATTTCGGTGAATCCCCACATTGCCTTCAAAATCAGAAGAGCTTGAATAAAGTCTACTAAAATGGGCTACCCATTCACATGGAAGTATTGAGGACCCAGCTAGTGTCTGGGGCTTGCCGTTGCCCTTGCTTGACAAGCTGCCAGAAAGCTCTTTGGTCATGGTTCTTGCCTGCCTCGTAGAGATCAACCCAGAAATGATCCTCTCATTCTCTCTTTGTTTGCTTCAACTCATACCTATAATGAATCTAGCAGCTCTAATCTCTCTCATTTCCCCAGCTTTAATTACCACTAGAAGCGTTTGTTTGGTCATCCTGCAACTTTGATTAAACCACCCACGTTTTGCCCAAAGTAGAATTTCAACTCATAAAGTGCTCCCTGTTTATTGAACAAATCCAGATGCTCCTTCATTATATTCCTAGGGCAATCCCAATACTTCAGCATAGCCTCAATATGAACACCCATGGACTCATATAATATGGTTATTGCCTTTAGTGAACGATTAAGAATTTCCCGTTTTACATTCCTTCCGTTACTAGTCATTTTGAGTTGCTGCTCATATCCCCTGTAGTTGGACGCTGTTACTAGTGTGAAATGTTTGTAGATGAGAAGTACTAGGGGGTCGTGGTGTCTGAATTGTGTTTAGTAATGCATCACTAAGAAGAGCTCATGTAAGTAGTTAATTGAAAAATAATGCAAAGCTCGTGGCTCAGTTGCTGTAATACAGTCTTGGTGGGCTTTTTTTTTTGCAGTTACCTCTTGGCAATGGTTATTATTATAGTTACATCACGTTTGCAATGGGTATTTGTGTTTTATCTCCTCTACCACATTTCTCTTTATTACTTTCTTTATCCACTAGATCACTGTTCCCCAAACGTTTTAGAACCATGACCCAGTTTTTAGAACAAACTTTGGGGTCCACCTAGATTTAATGGACATGCGGTGGGCGTTTTTTTTTAATGTAACAAAAGCATTGTTATCATTTATAGACAGCACATTTCCATTAAAAGGGCCACTAAATTTGGACAGACCTACAGTTTTACTGATAAACCTGTATTACACTCAAATCATAATCTGTGGAACTTGGGTTTCAGTTCATCGTTTGTGCATCACTAATTGCAGTGCCTTGCTTTGTTTTCATCCTGTTAAAATCTATTTCCATCACACTGCAGAATTACAAACAAAATATGTTTCAGGTTTTGTTTTTTTTCTTTTATAACTGCAGAATGTGTACAGTTAATTTACAGGCATTTACATTTTGTTGAGTGTTCCAAAAAGCCATTCCTTTCAATTTCCCTGTATAACAGTAGGATGGTCACGCAATTCACTTTCTTTTCTCTGACTGCAAAGTAAGACAAATTTGTAAACACCAATACCCATGTTAAGAAAATAAGCAGCAATTTATCCGAAGACATAGCCTGACATTTGACCTCGGTCTTTGAAGTGCAGCAAATGTGACAAGATAAATACATAATTTAAAAGCATCTTTATCTATGACTTGGACTTTCACGACCCACCAAAAACTGGCTGGAAAGCCATAGTTAGAAAACACTGATATAGATTTACATCTGTGTTTACATCTCTTCTTTTGAATCTCTAATACTTTTCCATTTACCCCTCTTTCTTTCTACCTAGCCATCTTTCTGCCTCTTACTGTTCTTCCTCTTCATCTCTTTCACTGCTGTGACCTATGGTAGTCTCTCCTTTGTTCCAGTACGTTTATCCCATTTTCTATATTCTTCTTTTTTAACAATGTTTTCTTTAGCTCTTGTAGGAAGTTGGCTCTGTATGTGCTATTTCAAAGTAAGGAATAGCATGCACAGAGTCCAAGGGTTCCCCTTAGAGGTAAGATAGTGGCAAAAAGAGATAATACTAATGCTCTATTCTGTGGTAGTGTGGTCGAGCAGTAGGCTTATCAAAGGAGTAGTGTTAAGCATTTGTTGTACATAACACAGGCAATAAATGAGGAACACACACTCAGAGACAAATCCAGCCAATAGGTTGTGTTTATAGAAAAATATATTTTCTTAGTTTATTTTAAGAACCACAGGTTCAATTTCTACATGTAATATCTCATTTGAAAGGTATTGCAGGTAAGTACTTTAAGAACTTTGAATAATTACAGTAGCATATATACTTTTCACATAAAACACAAATAGCTGTTTTAAAAGTGGACACTGCAATTTTCACAGTTCCTGGGGGAGGTAAAGTATTGTTAGTTTTAGCAGGTAAGTAAATTACCTACAGGTTTCAGTTTTGGGTCCAAGGTAGCCCACCGTTGGGGGTTCAGAGCAACCCCAAAGTTACCACACCAGCAGCTCAGGGCCGGTCAGGTGCAGAGGTCAAAGAGGTGCCCAAAACACATAGGCTTCAATGGAGAGAAGGGGGTGCCCCGGTTCCGGTCTGCCAGCAGGTAAGTACCCGCGTCTTCGGAGGGCAGACCAGGGGGGTTTTGTAGGGCACCGGGGGGGGACACAAGTCCACACAAAAAGTACACCCTAAGCAGCGCGGGGGCGGCCGGGAGCAGGGTGTAAACTAGCGTCGGGTTTCCAATGGGAGTCAATGGGAGACCAAGGGTCTCTTCAGCGGGGCAGGCAAGGGGGGGGCTCCTCGGCGTAGCCACCACCTGGGCAAGGGAGAGGGCCTCCTGGGGGTCACTCCTGCACTGGAGTTCCGATCCTTCAGGTGCTGGGGGCTGCGGGTGCAGGGTCCTTTCCAGCCGTCGGGATTTCAGAGTCAGGCAGTCGCTGTCAGGGGGAGCCTCAGGATTCCCTCTGCAGGCGTCGCTGTGGGGGCTCAGGGGGGACAACTTTGGTTACTCACAGTCTTGGAGTCGCCTGGGGGTCCTCCCTGTAGCGTTGTTTCTTCACCAGTCGAGTCGGGGTCACCGGGTGCAGTGTTGCAAGTCTCACGCTTCTTGCGGGGATTGCAGGGGTCTTTAAATCTGCTCCTCTGTAACAAAGTTGCAGTCTTTTTGGAACAGGGCCGCTGTCCTCGGGAGTTTCTTGTTCCTCTTGAAGCAGGGCAGTCCTCTGGGGATTCAGAGGTCGCTGGTCCTGGGGAAAGCGTCGCTGGAGCAGGTTTCTTTTGAAGGCAGGAGACAGGCCGGTAGGACTGGGGCCAAAGCAGTTGGTGTCTTCTTTCTTCTTCTGCAGGGGTTTTTCAGCTCAGCAGTCCTCTTCTTCGGTAAGTTGCAGGAATCTAAATCTTTAGGTTCAGGGAAGCCCTTAAATACTAAATTTAAGGGCGTGTTTAGGTCTGGGGGGTTAGTAGCCAATGGCTACTAGCCCTGAGGGTGGGTACACCCTCTTTGTGCCTCCTCCCAAGGGGCGGGGGTCACAATCCTATCCCTATTGGGGGAATCCTCCATCTGCAAGATGGAGGATTTCTAAAAGTTAGAGTCACTTCAGCTCAGGACACCTTAGGGGCTGTCCTGACTGGCCAGTGACTCCTCCTTGTTATTCTCATTATTTCCTCTGGCCTTGCCGCTAAAAGTGGGGCCGTGGCCGGAGGGGGCGGGCAACTCCACTAGCTGGAGTGCCCTGTGGTGCTGGAACAAAGGGGGTGAGCCTTTGAGGCTCACCACCAGGTGTTACAGCTCCTGCCTGGGGGAGGTGTTAGCATCTCCACCCAGTGCAGGCTTTGTTACTGGCCTCAGAGTGACAAAGGCACTCTCCCCATGGGGCCAGCAACATGTCTCGGTTGTGGCAGGCTGCTGGAACCAGTCAGCCTACACAGATAGTCGGTTAAGGTTTCAGGGGGCACCTCTAAGGTGCCCTCTGGGGTGTATTTCACAATAAAATGTACACTGGCATCAGTGTGCATTTATTGTGCTGAGAAGTTTGATACCAAACTTCCCAGTTTTCAGTGTAGCCATTATGGTGCTGTGGAGTTCGTGTTTGACAAACTCCCAGACCATATACTCTTATGGCTACCCTGCACTTACAATGTCTAAGGTTTGGCTTAGACACTGTAGGGGCACAGTGCTCATGCACTAGTGCCCTCACCTATGGTATAGTGCACCCTGCCTTAGGGCTGTAAGGCCTGCTAGAGGGGTGACTTATCTATACTTGCATAGGCAGTGAGAGGCTGCCATGGCACCCTGAGGGGAGTGCCATGTCGACTTACTCATTTTGTTCTCACCAGCACACACAAGCTGGCAAGCAGTGTGTCTGTGCTGAGTGAGGGGTCTCCAGGGTGGCATAAGACATGCTGCAGCCCTTGGAGACCTTCCCTGGCATCAGGGCCTTGGTACCAGAGGTACCAGTTACAAGGGACTTACCTGGATGCCATGGTGTGCCAATTGTGGATACAAAAGTACAGGTTAGGGAAAGAACACTGGTGCTGGGGCCTGGTTAGCAGGCCTCAGCACACTTTCAATTCAAAACATAGCATCAGCAAAGGCAAAAAGTCAGGGGGTAACCATGCCAAGGAGGCATTTCCTTACAGCTCTTTTTTGTCCTTTTCTTCCTATTACTTTCCCCACATTTTCTCACTGTATGCAAAATGTATGCAGATCCTTAGTAGTGTAACACTATCTTGATGGCTCTAAATTGACCACAACAAAACACTGACAAAGGAAAAGCATCACAGAGTTATATAGTCTGAGAAAGAAAGAATTTGATAATGAAGAAATTCAGACAGGTCTCTCGCCTTGCCATGCTTGCAGTCCAAAGACATCAGGGATAATCCAAATGAAGTTTGTGAACTTTGAACTACACTTATGTCCTTTATAAGCTTATATCATTGAAAGATTGTATAAAATGTAACTACACTGATTCCACCTGATGAGTGTGCCATACCAGATGTTGGGCATTAAAACAACTGAGACATGAAAAGCCCACTGGAGTGGCTTATGATATCTGATAGAGACTTATAGTTGCAGATTCCTTACCTTAGAATTTCCCCCAGGTGTCAGACTGGATCCGGAGATTTTTCTTCAAGCAATACCCTTGCGCGTCGGCAGGTGGTGTCGGTTGACTTCGCGGGCGTCATCGGCGTTGTGGTCGCAGTGAAGATGTCAGTAGTAGTATATAGACGCCACCCTCGCGCAGTGACGTCACTTTTTATTTCCGCGCCACATGCTGATCCGGACAAGATCTACAATGGTTATTTCTTTGGCCGAATTCGACCGTTTTGTCGACTTTTTTCTGTGAAACTTTGGTACGTCGAGGATGTCCCCGAAGACCAGGTTCAATCCATGCGAGGACTGTCATTGGACGATGTCGGTGACGGATCCTCATCAGGTTTGTCTGTGGTGTCTCGAGCGCGACCATGACCCGAAGTCGTGCTCTGAGTGCCGGGCCATGCAACCGAAAGGCTTTGAGCTAATGGCGGACCGGCACTCGACTCCACATAGGTCCCGGTCTTGTTCGAGAGGAAGGTCTTGTAATCGGTTGCGGAGTCATCACCACTCGTCTTATTCTAAATACTCGGGTCAAGGTAAGAAAAAGTCGAAGAAGTCCCATTGTTCTCCGACTTTGCCCCGTCGCTTGGCCAACGCAACTCGGGAAGAGCGTCCACGCACAAGGCCTCCATCCTCTGAGCCTTCGGCTTCGATGGGGCTTATTCGCCCCAGGTTGGATTCTGACCCTTTTTCTTATGGGTACGAATATGGGGAGGAATTGGAGGGGTCCCTGGACCCTTATGAATACCAGGATGACCATGCTATGGACTGGGCTCAGGAATTGGGCAAAGCCAGTGGTCTGGATACTTCTCCTGACACTGGAATGCTGTCTCCTCCTAACGTGGCTACGGCGGAGAGAGCAACTTATGGTATGGTGGTCAGTAGGCAGCTGAGGTCCTTGGTCTCGAGCTTCCCACTGTTGAGGTCAGTTTTAATCTCCTGATGGAGGTGCTTCAGCCTGGGACTTCTACTTCAGAACCCCTTTTGCCGTTTAATGAAGCCCTCACCGATGTTCTTTTGGGTACATGGTCCAGATCCAACATAGGGGCTCCTGTGAATAGGACTATCGCACGCCGCCATCGGCCCACTCCGAATGACCCTAAATTCCTGTTCCAGCACCCCACGCCTGAGAGTCTTGTTATCCTGGCTTCCTCTACTTCAGGTGCATTCCCTTCCACACCCCCGGATAGGGAATCCAAAAGGCTGAAACAGTTTGGCAAGAAGTTT
Organism: Pleurodeles waltl; assembly: GCF_031143425.1. Lineage (NCBI taxonomy): Eukaryota > Metazoa > Chordata > Amphibia > Caudata > Salamandridae > Pleurodeles > Pleurodeles waltl. Next base: position 884,756,793 of record NC_090450.1, read on the forward strand.
TCTTCTTCCTCTAGTCTCGCACTGCGGTCTGTGAACACTGCATGCTTTTTGGGCCACTATACCCACTCTTTGTGGGATACGGTTGCGCAAGTCCTGCCGCAGATACCGGAGGAGGCCTGTGCTATCGTCTCCCAAGCTGTGACTGATGGGAGAGATGCAGCAAAGCTCACAACCCTTTGTGGGCTGGACACGACCGACTCTCTGGGCAGATCGGTTGCTACGACGGTGGTCTTACGACACCACGCCTGGTAACACACTTCTGTTTTTACGGGGGATGTCCAACAGTCACTCATGGACATGCCCTTTAATGGCTCCCGTCTCTTCGGAAACAAAGCAGACTCTGCCTTGGAGAGATTCAAGGATTCCCGGGCTGTGGCTCGGTCCCTCGGTCTTTCCTCTGCCCCTCGCCCACCACAGTCCGCTTTTCGCCCCTTTTGTGGCCACGGAAGGGGCTCCCTATCGCGTCCTCCACCCAGCCACCGTGCCACGACGCTGTTGAGCCTATGCGTGGCTGGGGACGCGAAATTCCACGTGGCCGTGGGACAGGGAACCAGAGGTCTGCCCAGTCCACCTCTGCCCCCGCTGCAGCCTCCAAACCCTCCTAGTCCATCCCCTCACTCCCATCCGGTTAGTGGCAGGATTCACTATCACCTGCCCCACTGGGAAAATAACACCACGGACCGGTGGGTTTTGCAGATCGTTCGAAAGGGCTACCCCCTCCCTTTCAAATCTGCTCCACCACCCATGCCACCATCCTTCAGTCACCTTCCAGAGGATCATTTGGCGCCTCTCTGCCAGGAAGTCGCAGCTCTCTTGGCCAAGGGAGCTATAGAAAAGGTCCCTGTGCCAGAAGTAGAACGTGGTTGTTATTCCCGCTACTTTTCGATACCAAAAAAGGACAGGGACTTACGTCCTATCCTAGACCTTCGGACCTAAACTACTTCCTCAAGAAGGAGAAATTCAAAATGCTCACCCTGGCTCAGGTTCTGTCGGTCTTGGACCCAGGAGACTGGATGGTAGTGTTGGACTTGCAGGACACTTATTTCCACATCCCCATCCTGCCTGCCCACAGACGTTGCCTACGATTCATGGTAGGTCACGAGCACTTTCAGTTTACCGTGCTCCCCTTCGGCCTTACCTGTGCCCTTCGGGTGTTCACGAAAGTAATGGCGGTGGTAGCAGCTCATCGGCGCAGGTTAGGGGTCTCAGTCTTCCCCTACCTCGACGACTGGCCGTTGAAGGCAGATTCGCCCCTGAAAGTCGTCTCCTACCTCCAGACTAAGCCGAACCTCCTGCACACGCTGAGGTTCACTATAAACATGCCGAGTTAACACCTGACTCCCTCTCAGTTGCTCCCTTTCATCGGAGCAGTTTTGGACAGAGTGAAGTTTCGGGCTTATCCTGCAGAAAAACATAATACATAATCCAAGTCCAAGACATTGAGGCTATGATTCCGATCTTTCGGCCTCGGTCTTGGGTTTCGGTCAGACTAACTCTGAGGCTGCTGGGTCTCATGGCCTCCTGCATCCTGTTAGTGACACATGCCAAATGGCATATGCAGGCTCTGCAGTGGGACCTGAAGTTCCAGTGGGGGCAGCATCAGGGGAATCTCTCCGACCTGGTCCAGATCTCGGAGGGGACTGTGAAAGACCTGCAGTGGTGGCTTTCAAATCCGCATTGGGTCCACAGCAGATCCCTCTCTCTTCCCCAACCAGATCTATCTATAGTGACAGGTTCGTCGCTTCTGGGTTGGGGTGGCCACATGAGAGAGGTGGAGATCAGAGGACTCTGGTCTCCGGCGGAGTCTGGGCTCCATATCAATCTACTGGAGCTCTGGGCGGTCAGGCTTGCTTTGAAAGCATTTCTTCCCTTTCACAAACACAGTGGTACAGGTGTCCACGGACAATACAACCCCCATGTGGTACTCCAACAAACAGGGCTGAGTAGGGTCTTTGACCCTTTGTCAAGAGGAACTACGCCTCTCGACATGGCTGGAACATCAGGGCATTACCCTGATGGTTCAACATCTGGCGGGCTCCCTCAACGCCAGAGTGGACAAACTCAGCCATCGATGCACAGCCGATCACGAATGGTGTCTCCATCTGGAGGTGGCGCAAGGTCTCTTTCAGCAGTGGGTAGAACCTTAGTTAGATCTGTTCGCCTCCGCAAAGAATGCGCAATGTCAGCTGTTTTGCGCGTTGGCGTTTCTAAGGCAGCACTCGCTCGGAGACGCTTTTCATCTCGAGTGAAACTCCTGCCGCCTTTACGCGCCCATATCTCTTATGCCCAGAGTTCTCAAGAAAATCGGAACAACCTGGCCCAAGTCATCTTGGTGGCTCCGGACTGAGCACGGAGAGTATGGTATCCAGGGCTATTGAGCATGTCCATCGATCCTCCACTCAGACTGCCTCTTTGGGCAGATTTTCTGTCGCAGCAACAGGGGACGGTTCTTCACCCTAACCTGTCCAACCTCCACCTTCATGCGTGGAGATTGAGCGGCGCCAGTTGATGGCTTTTGCCCTTCCACCCGAAGTCTGCAATGTTATCTTGGCAGCCAGGCGTTCATCAACCAAAACTGTATACACCTGTCATTGGAATAAATTTGTGGCATGGTGTATCAACAAATCTGTTGATCCCCTTTCCGCCCCTTTATCCGAGGTTCTTCTGTTCATTCTTTCTTTGGCCCAGCAGGGCTCTCCTTTGGGCACCCTTAAAGTGTATTTATCTGTCATTTCAGCCTTTCTTAGGCTGCCTTATCAGCCCTCACTCTTTACATCTCCTATTGTGAGTAGATTCCTAAAAGGGCTCACCCATTTATTTCCTCCCACTCCATTTATCAAGCCTTAGTGGGACCTTAATCTTGTACTTACTTACTTAATGTGTACCCCCTTTGAGCCAATGCATAATTGTCCCTTGCGGCTCCTCACCTTCAAAACCATCTTTCTAGTCGCTATCACCTCTGCTCGCAGGGTGAGTGAGCTTCAGGCCCTTTCCTCAAAACCTCCATACTTGCCTGTGCACCCTGAAAAAGTTGTGTTGCGCACTAGGGCTTCCTTCCTTCCTAAGGTGGTTACACCCTTTCATGTAGGCCAGTCCATCACTCTGCCTACTTTCTACTCACCCCGCACATCCTTCCAATGAGGAGGAGAGACTCCACAATCTGGACCCAAAAAGAGTGTTGACGTTCTACCTCAATCGTACTAAAGATTTCAGCGTGGACGATCAACTCTTTGTTGGATATGTGGGTGCGAAAAAAGAGAAGGCGGTGCAAAAGCGTACCATCTCTCGATGGGTGCTTCTTTGCATCAAAATGTGCTATGCTTTGGCCAAAAAGCATCCTCCTGAAGGCTTGTGTGCTTATTCCACCAGAGCAAATGCTGCTTTCACTGCGTTAGCACACAGAGTTCCTGTCCTGGATATCTGCCAGGCAGCTACATGGGCGTCCCTGCACACATTTGATAAGCACTACTGTCTGGACAGTTGGGTCCGTCGGGACGGGTATTTTGGTTGTTCTGTCCTGCAGGACTTCCTAGTATGATCTTGGTTCGCTGCCCACCACCGCGGATGGCATGTCTTGGGCACCTATTCTAAGCTAAGGAATCTGCAACTAGAAGTCTCTATCAGATGTACAAAATACTTACCTTTGGTAACGAAATATCTGGTAGAGACATATTCTAGTTGCTGATTCCTTAGCGCCCGCCCATCCTCCCCACTTGCGAACTGATTTCTAGGGACAAGGATTCACCCTTTCAGGGCCTTAGCACTGGTGCGCCAATCTCATTGTGTTTTAGCGGCTCTTCGCTTTGGCGTGGAAAGTTGTTTAAATAACTGGCGTCACTGTGTGATGGCGGCATCTATATACTACTCCCGCCGTCATTACGGTGACAACGACGCCGCCTGCCGAAGTGCAAGGGTATTGCTTGAAGAAAAATCTCCAGATCCAGTCTGACACCTGGGGGAAATTCTAAGGTAAGGAATCTGCAGCTAGGATATGTCTTTACCAGATATGTCTCTACCAGATATAGTTAGAAGTAACTTGTACTTTCAGTCATGTGGTAGGTAAACATGAATACATGTCTATAGGAAGTTGGCTCTGTATATACTATTTCAAAGTAAGAAATAGTATGCACAGAGTCCAAGGGTTCCCCTTAGAGGTAAGATAGTGGCAAAAAGAGATAATTCTAATGCTCTATTTTGTGGTAGTGTGGTCGAGCAGTAGGCTTATCAGAGGGTAGTGTTAAGCATTTGTTGTACACACACAGGCAATAAATGAGGAACACACACTCAAAGACTGATTCCAGGCCAATAGGTTTTTATATAGAAAAATATATATTTTCTTAGTTTATTTTAAGAATCACAGGTTCAAGATTTACAAGTAATACTTCAAATGAAAGGTATTTCACTCAGGTATTCTAGGAACTTTGAATAATCGCAATAGCATGTACAGTTTTGACAAAAATGGCAATAAGCTATTTTAAAAGTGGACACAGTGCAAAAATCAACAGTTCCTGGGGGAGGTAACTATTTGTTAAGTTCACAGGTAAATAAAACACTTACAGGGTTCAAAGTTGGGTCCAAGGTAGCCCACCGTTGGGGGTTCAAGGCAACCCCAAAGTTACCACACCAGCAGCTCAGGGCCGATCAGGTGCAGAGTTCAAAGAGTTGCCCAAAACACATAGGCTTCAATGGAAACAGGGGTGCCCTGGTTCCAGTCTGCCAGCAGGTAAGTACCCGTGTCCTCGGAGGGCTGGCCAGGGGAGTTTTGTAGGGCACTGGGGGGGGGGGGGGGCACAAGCAGGCACAGAAGGTACACCCTCAGCGGCACAGGGGCGGCCTGGTGCAGAGTGCAAACAGACGTCGGGTTTTCTGTAGAAAGCAATGGGGAGACCCAGGGGTCTCTTCAACAAGGCAGGCAGGCACGGGGGGGCTCCTCAGGGTAGCCACCACCTGGGCTAGGCAGAGGGTCGCCCCTGCACTGAAGTTCGGTTCCTTTAGGTCCTGGGGGCTGCGGCTGCAGTGTTAGTTCCAGGCGTCGGGCACCTTGTTTCAGGCAGTCGCGGTCAGGGGGAGTCTCTGGATTTCCTCTGCAGGCGTCGCTGTGGGGGCTCAGGGTGGTCAACTCTGGTTACTCACGGGCTCGCAGTCGCCGGGGAGTACTCCCTGAGGTGTTTGTTTTCCGCAGGTGGAGCCGGGGGCGTCGGGGGCAGAGTGGAAAGTCTCACGCTTCCGGCAGGAAACGTGTGGCCTTTAAAGTTGCGTCTTTGTTGCAGAAAGTTGCAGTTTGTTGAACCGGGCCGCTGTTCTCGGTAGCTTCTTGGTCCTTTAGATGCAGGGCAGTCCTTTGAGGCTTCAGAGGTCGCTGGTCCCTGTTGGATGCGTCGCTGTTGCAGTTTTCTTCGAAGTTGGGAGACAGGCCGGTAGGGCTGGGGCCAAAGTAGTTGTCGTCTCCGTCTTCACTGCAGGGCTTCAGGTCAGATGTCCTTCTTGTTAAGGTTACAGGAATCTAGGTTCTGGGGAGCCCCTAAATACTGAATTTAGGGGTGTGTTTAGGTCTGGGAGGGCAGTAGCCAATAGCTACTGTCCTTGAGGGTGGCTACACCCTCTTTGTGCCTCCTCCCTGTGGGGAGGAGGGCACATCCCTAATCCTATTGGGGGAATCCTTCATCCACAAGAGGAGGATTTCTAAAAGTAAGGGTCACCTTAGCTCAGGACACCTTAGGGGCTGTCCTGACTGATGGGTGACTCCTCCTTGTTTTTCTAATTATCTCCTCCAGCCTTGCCGTCAAAAGTGGGGGCAATGGCCAGAGGGGCAGTCATCTCCGCTAGCTGGGATGCCCTCTGGCGCTGTAACAAAAGGCGTGAGTCTTTGAGGCTCACCGCAAAGTGTTACAGTTCCTCCAGGGGAGGTGAGAAGCACCTCCACCCAGTACAGGCTTTGTTCCTGGCCACAGAGTGACAAAGGCACTCTCCCCATGTGTCCAGCAACATGTCTGGTGTGTGGCAGGCTGGCAAAAACTAGTCAGCCCTCACTGGAAGTCAGGTATGTTTTCAGGGGACATCTCTAAGATGCCCTCTGGGTGTATTTTACAATAAAGTGCATACTGGCATCAGTGTGCATTTATTGTGCTGAGAAGTTTGATACCAAACTTCCCAGTTTTCAGTGTAGCCATTATGGTGCTGTGGAGTTCGTGTTTGACAGACTCCCAGACCATATACTCTTATGGCTACCCTGCACTTACAATGTCTAAGGTTTTGCTTAGACACTGTAGGGGCATAGTGCTCATGCGCATATGCCCTCACCTGTGGTATAGTGCACCCTGCCTTAGGGCTGTAAGGCCTGCTATAGGGGGTGACTTACCTATGCCACAGGCAGTGTGAGGTTGGCATGGCACTCTGAGGGGAGTGCCATGTCGACTTAGTCATTTTCTCCCCACCAGCACACACAAGCTGGGAAGCAGTGTGTATGTGCTCAGTGAGGGGTCCCTAGGGTGGCATAAGACATGCTGCAGCCCTTAGAGACCTTCCCTGGCATCAGGGCCCTTGGTACCAGGGGTACCAGTTACAAGGGAGTTACCTAAGTGCCAGGGTTGTGCCAATTGTGGAGACAAAGGTACAGTTTAGGGAAAGAACACTGGTGCTGGGGCCTGGTTAGCAGGGTCCCAGCCCACTTTCAAGTCATAACTTAGCATCAGCAAAGGCAAAAAGTCAGGGGGTAACCATGCCAAGGAGGCATTTCCTTACACTCCCTCATTGGAGTTGTACAAGAGGAAAGCTGCATTGCTTTTTGTAAGTAAGTATGCACTGCTAATGACCCTTATCTGTTGCTTAAACTCAGTTTGAAGAGGGAAGGGTGTTTTTGTGTGTGTCTGCCTGCTTTCGCGTATGCATGCTCAAAGGAAGCTTGCACTGAGGATTCACATGTGGTGCTCTGCATCTGTTTGTTGGAGGGAGTGGTTGACGAGTGAGAGTGGAAGCTTCCTCCTAAAATGTACTGCTGCACTCTGGTGTTGGTTCCCCACTCTACTATTTGTATGAGTGTAGCATGCCCAGTTTATATGCATGTTACACATATTCTCTGGGAGCGTGCCCTGCTTCTGCCTGTTCTGAGCCTATTGTTTGCACACCAAAGGTTCTTTCTTGTACCCTTGTAGGAGGCTGGCCTGGCTTAGTTGTGGGTACCTTGTGGTACTTACACCTTGTGCCAGGTCCAGTTATCCCTTATTAGTAGAATGGAGGTGTTCTAGCAGCTTAGGCTGATAGAGGTAGCTATAGCAGAGCAGTTTAGGCTGAACTAGGAGACCTGCAAAGTTCCTTCTATACCACTTATATCATATAGCACTATAGCATAAGAAAACACAATACTCAGAGTTACTAAAAATAAAGGTACTTTATTTTAGTGACAATATTCCAAAAGTTTCTCAGAGGATACCCTCACTTAGGAGGTAAGTAATATACACAAATTATATGTACATAAACCAAAATCAGGTAAGTAACAGTAAGAAAAGTAGTGCAAACAATGTAAAAGCACAATAGAATGCAATAGGTAGAAATAGGCCTAGGGGCAATACAAACCATATACTCCAAAAGTGGAATGCAAACCACAAATGGACTCCAGGCCTAGTGTAGGTTGTAGAGGGTCGCTGGGAGTGTAAGAAAACACAAAGGGTGTCCAAGATACCCCACCCCAAGACCCTGAAAAGTAGGAGTGAAGTTACCCTACTACCCCAGAAAGACAGTAAAGTCGAGATAGGGGATTCTGCAAGAACAACGACCACCAGCAAAACACTGAAGACGGGTGCCTGGACCTGAGGACCTGTAAAGGAAGAGGACCAAGTCCAAGAGTCCTGCAAGTGTCCAGGGGGGGCAGGAGCCCACTAAACCCCAGATGAAGGTGCAAAAGGGCTGCCCCTGGGTGGAAGAAGCTGAGGATTCTGCAACAACGAAAGGTGCCAGGAACTTCTCCTTTGGTCAGAAGATGTCCCACGGCGTGCTGGAGGATGCACAGTTCCATGCAGAAAGACCGCAAACATGCCTTGCTAGCTGTAAGAGTCGCGGTTTAGGATTTTGGGTGCTGCCAGGACCCAGGAAGGACCAGGAGGTCGCCCCTTGGAGGAGGAGACAGAGGGGGCACTAAGCAACACGGAGAGCCCACGCAGAAGCAGGCAGCACCTGCAGAAGCACCTGAACAGGCACTTAGACGATCTGATGACAGCGGTCGACTCAAAATCACAAAGGAGGGTCCCACGACGTCGGAGTCCAACTCAGCGAGTTGGGCAATGCAGGAAGAAGTGCTGGGGACCTGGGCTAGGCTGTGCACGAAGGTAGTCTTGCAAAAGTGCACAGAAGCCCGAGCAGCTGCAGTTTACACAGGAATACTGTCTGGCGTGGGGAGGCAAGGACTTACCTCCACCAAATTTGGACAGAAGGGCAACTGGACTGTCAAAGACACTTGGACCCAGCTCCTGTATTCCAGGGACCATGCTCGTCAGGATGAGAGGAGACCCAGAGGACCGGTGATGCAGAACTTTGATGCCTGCGTTAGCAGGGGGAAGATTCTGTCGAACCACAGGAGATTTCTTCTTGGCTTCCAGTGCAGGGTGAAGGCAGACACCCCTCAGAGCATGCACCGCCAGGAAACAGTCGAGAAAGCCAGCAGGATGAGGCGCTACAATGTTGCTGGTAGTCTTTTTGCTACTTTGTTGCGGTTATGCAGGTGTCCTGGAGCAGTCAGCGGTCGATCCTTGGCAGAAGTCGAAGAGGGAAGTGCAGAGGAACTCTGGTGAGTTCTTGCATTTGTTATCTGAGGAATAGCCCAGAGGGAAGACCCTAAATAGCCCAGAGAGGAGGATTGGCTACTGAGAGAGGTAAGCACCTATCAGGAGGGGGCTCTGACGTCACCCACTGGCACTGCCCACTCAGCGCTGTCCATTGCGCACCAACACCTCTGAATCCAAGATGGCAGAGGTCTGGGACACACTGGAGGAGCTCTGGGCACCTTCCCTGAGCCGGTGTAGACTGGCTTATGCAGAGAGGGCACCATCTGTGCCCATCAAAGCATTTCCAGAGGCTGGGGGAGGCTACTTCTCCCCGGCCCTTCAGACCTATTTCCAAAGGGAGAGGGTGTAACACCCTCTCTCAGAGGAAATCCTTTGTTCTGCCTTCCTGGGACCAGGCTACCCAAGCCCTGGGGGCAGAAACCTGTCTGAGGGGTTGGCAGCAGCAATAGCTGCAGTGGAAGCCCCGGAAAGGCAGTTTGGCAGTACCCGGGTTCTGTGCTAGAGACCCGGAGATGCATGGAATTGTCCCCCCAATACCAGAATGGTATTGGGGGGACAATTCCATGATCCTAGACATGTTACATGGCCATGTTCAGAGTTACCATTGTGACGCTACATATAGGTAGTGACCTATATGTAGTGCACGCGTGTAATGGTTTCCCGCACTCTCAAAGTTCAGGGAATTTGCCCTGAACAATGTGGGGGCACCTTGGGTAGTGCCAGGGTGCCCACACACTAAGTAACTTGGCACCTAACCTTCACCAAGTGAGGGTTAGACATATAGGTGACTTATAAGTTACTTATGTGCAGTGAAAAATCGCTGTGAATAACGTGGACGTTATTTCACTCAGGCTGCAGTGGCAGTCTTGTGTAAGAATTGTCTGAGCTCCCTATGGGTGGCAAAATTAATTCCACCCATAGGTACCTAGGTACCATATACAAGGGAATTATAAGGGTCTTCCAGTGTGCCAAAGAGAATTGATAAAATGACTCACTAGCCTGAAGTGACAATTTTAAAAGCAGGGAGAGCATAAACACTGAGGTTCTGGTTAGCAGAGCCTCGGTGATACAGTTAGGCACTACACAGGGAACACATACAGGGCATACATTATGAGCACTGGGGTCCTGCCTAGCAGGATCCCAGTGACACATAGGGAAAAACAAACATACATACAGTGAAAATGGGGGTAACATGCCAGGCAAGATGGTACTTTCCTACACACTCTGCTCTACCATTGCAATCTGCACTTCTCTTTACACTTTGCTTACCCCTTTTTTACCGTGCTGCCATCATAGTGCCAGTCATTTGCCATTTCTATTGTTGAAAAATGTTAAAGAACCTAAAAAAAAAGACTGCATGGGTACAAATGGTCTGCAGCACTGCAAGCTTATTCTCCCTTGACACAAAACAATTACAGGACTGGTAGCATCAGTTTATGCTTCTTTACACACAAAACAGGCACCACGTACAGTAGCAGTGCAGAATCCCTTTTGTATGGGGAAATAAACATTCACTACTTCTACCCAAGCAGCATCTTTTCTGTGTGAGACTCAAGCTGGTCAGCAGAAAAATGTTTGGCATTACAAAAGGTTACAAAAGATTTTTAAAAAAAGAAACGAATGTTACTTACCTTATTACGAAGGAGTGAACCTTGACTTACCAAATAGTGTCCCTTGTTTTCTTTAGGGACTAGCCTATGTAGAATACGAAAATGAGGCTCAGGCTTCACAGGCTGTGTTGAAAATGGATGGTATGCAGATTAAAGAACATATCATTAAGGTGGCAATAAGTAATCCTCCAAGAAGAAAGCAACCAGACATGCCGGAGTTTGCGAAACCGTCAGCATCAATGGTTCCTCGACAGATCTATGGAGCGTAAGTTTTGAGAGTACTTGAATTTATTTTCACTTACTGTCCATGATTCCCAAGTTTATTTAAAGGTTCTGATGGATCCTATGCAGCTGCATGAATATATTATTGCAAAATTGACTAAATGGTTTATCAGTATTGCTCTAACCTTTTTTATTCATTGACCATATAGAGGTGATATCCATAAACAAGGACACATATATAGATACTGTTTAAACAATGCAGCCAGTCAGACACATCAGTTGTAAAGTAGAGTAGCCTGAAAATGCAACCTTGTTTAATTAAAACTAAATAAATAAACTTTTTTATAATTTAAAAAAACAAAAGGGAACTGAAGCGTCTGTTCTAGGCTGTAAACAGAGTGATAAACTGACGAAGTGAAACCGCTGTTTTCTGATGGATAGCTCTAACCACACAGTCTTAACCTTCAGAATGTCTGCAGGCACTAGACTAGATCCGGAAGATTATCGGCATAGCCCCTGTGCCTTCGTAGGTTGCATCGTGTGGCTTTAAATTGACCTTGCTGTGACCTGGAAACGACAGTCTTTCTGGTTATCTCAAGCTAGTTCCCACCATTTTATTGTGAGTTCACAGGCCTTTTTCTGAAAAATAAATATCTTCCAGTGTGCAAGGCAACATGCCCTTTCCTAAAACATTTAAACCTTGAAGGGATGGTTGCAAACAGATGTCTGTGACAGATTCTCATGAGATGTCTTTGGTGTTTGGGTTCGGCCCACAAATCCAAGCCACGCAAGAAGTGTGCCCCAATGAATCCGAAGGCAATCCAGGATCGCAAAGCCAAGCTTTACATCCGCAAACACTGCAGGAAGTTGTTACGCCCAGCTCGAAGTAGAGAGCGCAGACCCTTTCCCACTCTCAAGGTCTGCTCCCTCGACAGGTCTTAATCTCACTCTAAATCTCCAGGTAAGTCAAAATCTAAAAAACACAAGAAGGCCAAGCGGGCTAATCCCAGTCTAACCTTTCTCTCCCAGAGAGGTCACAAAGGCATTAGTGTGCCCCCTGTCTCATCCACAGTCCCCAGAAAGTGAACCATTGTCACAGGTGATTCCAATGCACCCTGTAGTTCTGGGGGCCCCAGCAATGCCTCAAAGGATAGAGGCTTTCAAAGAAGCTATTTTGGGACCATTTGGCACCCAGGCGTGCTCCTTTTGGCACACATTTAGGCTCCACAGATCTGCAGAGGACTCCAGTTGGGTTACCACCAATACATTTGTTAGCACCTCCAGAACACATTTCGGGTTCAAATCCAACTCCAGCACTAACTCCGCATCTGGTGTCTCGGTCCACACTGGTTCCTGCCAGGTCTCCACGGATGCTGAAGGAAGACATTCCTTTTGTCCTGTCCAACTCCGAACCAAATTCATCTCGACTTCAACTGAGGTTGCATCCTGGAGCTCTTCTGAGGCACCCAGCTCCAGTTCATTCTGATTAGGACAAACCAGTGCCATTAACTAGTATCTGCCCTCCAGCACTCCAACAAATTTTCAAATCAAACTCTGACCCAAGTCAACCTGCTTTTCGTGATGCTGGGGATGAATTGCTCCCTTACCACTCGAACCAGTAGATTGCACCCTCCCCTTGACATGGCATTTGGTTCTCCCCCTGTCCTTCAACAGAAGAGACAACCTCATTTGCTGTGTTCGTCAGATGAACAGTTGAAATTCTGGACTTACAGTTCCCTTTCTATAGAGGTTAAAACAAATGTCTTCTCAGTCTTCCCAGGTTTTGCAGCTTAGGCAAGCCTCGTCCGAGTTCTTGCTGCCATTCAATCAAGCCCTGACTGACTCTTTCATGGGTACATTAGCTTAGCCTTATTCTTGCTTACATTTGAACAGACGAGTGGCACAATACCACAGATCTACTCAGGTGCATCTGCGTTGCTGAAACACCCTACTCCTGTGAGCCTGGTAGTTGAGGCTTCTACTATCCGGGTTAATTACAGTGCATTTCGTACAAATCCAACCAACCCCCAGAGAGAGTTGAAGAGTAGTAGAGCATTCAGAAAACATGTGTTCTAGTCAGTTAACCTCGCCTTCTAGTCTGTGCCCCACACGGTTTGTTGGGCAGGTAATCCCATGCGTTACAGGATATGGTAGCAGATATCTTGTGGGCAGTCCTAGTTTAATTTGGCTCCAGCTTGCCGCATACTATTGTGAATGGTCTGGACACAGCCAGATACGTATACAGCCTGGACTGAACACTACTGATTGCTTAGGTAGAGCAGTTGGGACTAACGTGGTGCTACAGCGCCACACATAGGTGGGATCCACAGGCTTCTAGGGTGATGTTCAGGTGTCACTCACAGATATGCTTTTTGACAGGTCTTGCTTATTTGACAAGAAGGCTGATTCTGTACCAGAGCACTTTAAAGAAAGCAAAGCCACAGCACACTTTCTCGGTCTCTCCACACTTGTGAAATAGTATCCTTACATCATTTGCCCCTTTTGAGGCTTCGCCAGGATTTTGCATACAGGCTACACCAAGGCCCATCACCCAAGCACTAGAAATCCCAGTCCTATTGGCTCTCCAAGCCACTTTTGTTTGCCCTGTGGGAAGCAGAATTATTCATTTTCTCCAGGGATGGCAGTCCATAACAATTGACAGGTGGGTTGTGCAGATAGTTTAGCAGTCTACTCCCGGCATTCCTTCTGAACTTCACTCATCTTCCACCCACAACAGGGCAACCTTTGGGCGAGCACTTCTGCGTTTTGCTGCAGGAAGTACAGGCTGTTTTGGTGAAAATAGAGAGGGTCCCAAGCCATGTAAAAGGAACTGGATGTTACTTCTGCTATTTCCTAGTGCTGAAAAATGATAGTTGCTTTTGTCCTCTTTTAGATCCTCCACCTCTCCGTTTGTTCCTGCGGAAGGACAAATTCCAGATGCTCACACTGGTCCATCTTTTATCTGCCATGGATCCAGAAAGATGGATGGTAACGTTGGACCTGCAGGATGCCTACTTCCATGTTCCTGCTCTGCAGGTCAACAGACTCTACTTGTGGTTGAAGGTGGCCCACAAGCATTTTCAGTTTGCGAAGTTCCCCTTCAGCCTCACCAGTGCCCCGCAGGTGTTCACAAAAGTGATGTTGGTGGCTGCAGGATATTTTTAGAGGTTGTCATACCAAGGATCCCCTACTTCTACTGGCTGTTGAAGATGGGCTTACCACAGTCCATCGTGGACCACCTCTTGATGATGGGGTACCTCCTGACATTGTTGGGGCTCATGATCAATGAGCCAAAGTCACTCCTGACTCCTTCACAGAGGCTTCCTTTCATCAGAGCCATTCTGGATGCAGTGTGTTTTCCATCCTTACCTGCCTATCAACGAGCCCAGGACATTTGGGCTAACATCTAGATGTTTCAGCTTTGATCCTGGGTCTCAGCGAGCGTGACTATGGTGCTTCTTTGTGTATTGACCTCAGCATACTGTTAGTTGACCATGCCAGATGGCTCATGCACGCTTTGAAATGGTATCTAAAGTCTCAGTGGGACCAGCATCAAAAGAACCCATCAGATTCCATCCAGGTTATAGGGGATATTGCAAAGGATCTGGAGTGGTAGCTGCTCAATCGTAATTGGACCAGTAGCAGACTGTGAAAGTGCCCTTTTTGACATGGTCACCCTTACTTTTTTGCTACTGGTGTTTTGATTTTTGTCTACTTAAGGTGCACTGGGTTCCTGCTGATCAGGTCCCCAGTGCCAGTGCTCTTTTCCTAAAACAAGGTAAAATGGTTTAATTGTGTACAATCTGCACACACTTTAGCACCCCTCTAGTAAACGGTATCTCTGGTACGAGGGCGTGGGTACTAAAGAGGGTCCCTAAGGGCTGCAGCTTTTATTATGCCACCCTAAGCCCCCCCTTACAAATTGCATGCAGACAGCTGTTGCAGGTGTAACATGGTGCAAACCACTTGTGAATGCACCATATGGCACACTTGTGTGCCATGCCAAAGTCACTGTATAAAACATGTGTAAATCACCCCTAAAGCAAGCCTTAGAACCCTAAGCCAGAGTGCATTATATTTTATGTCAGGATATATTTGCATAAGCAGTTACGCACCTCTGATGTCTAGTTCGATTATTAGATATTACAAATGAACAGGGAAGCTGGGTAACTATGGGCTACCCAGCGACCTAATGGCTTCACTGAAACCTAGGTATCAAACACCTCGTCTGGATAAAGCTGTACTGATTTCAGTATTGGATTTATTATGACATGCACCAGGAGGGCACCTTAGTAGTGCCCCCTGAAACCTACTCCAGTGGGCTGGCTGATTGGTATGAACCATCCTGCCACCACAGACAAGTTTTAGGCCCCCTGGAGATGAGACCCCGTTCTCTCAGAGTCCAGAAATAACGCCTGCTCTGTAGAGAGATGTTATCACTTCCTTCAGCAGGATGGCTAGTAAATCCGCTTTTGCAGCGCAAATCTTTTCTGGATTCCTGTGCTGTGCTGTGCAGTGGTTGGGTCCGGAATTCTCCACTGTTTTGTAGTTCTTCTCTTTTGATTTTTTTGTTTGTTGCTGGCTGTTGATGTAAGCACCATTTGGTGTCCCATGTGATGTCATCCTACTTCCTCTGGATGTTCCCACCTTTAGTCACCATCTTCAGATTCTTTTTTTCCGCTGTTGGGTCTGGATGTTTGCCGAGAGGTCTCCAACATGAGAAAAAAATATTGGACGAAGTCAGAAGGTTTTCAGTGCGAAGGTCATCTAACGGGGAGCTGCCGAAGAGAAAAGTTACAGAAGAGCATATTTCTTTTCATCCGTCGGATCGGTGAGAATGCCGTTCAGGGAGTAATGGAAAAAACGCTGTTCCAGTTTTGCAAAATTTGTCACCATAAGTATGCCCAAAAGGATAAACATCCAGTGTGTAACCTCTGCTTTCCACTCGAACATCGGAGTGAGGATTTCATTGCCTGTGCATTGTTTGCGCTGAAGACCTTGAAGGGAAGAGTGAGACAGAGGATGGTCCACCACGTGTTACAGAGTCAGAAGTTCACACAGTCTCTCAGAGATTTGGAGCTGTCAATCGTTGATGACAAAAACGTCGCAGAGGGAGCGGGAGGCGAAACAGAGGGTGATCGAGAGATTATTGATGTAGAGCAGCAGGTGTCTAAGAAGACTTGAAAGTCGGAGGTAAGAGTCTGGGCACTCCTCTTAGACTTCTGAGTTGAAAAAAAAAACCAAGCATTTGCAATGCAACGGGTCTCGCAATTGCTCGTGGTAGAGCTGATAGCGTTGTAAACTCCTAACCCGACTTTTCACCTATCGGCAAAAGTGCATTTATGTATATAACCCAAAAGAGTACAATTAACTGTGTAAAGCGCTCGACTTCTGCCAAGCGAGATCGTGCTGGGAAAATAGAGAAAAAGCAGTCCACGAGCCGGACAGAAAACAGCGACCCTCGCGTGTTTTCTGTACTTGGTAGATGCGCTTGAGGAGGGCTATCCACCGGAAAAGGCGTGACATGTGCATGCCTTCCACTAATGAAATCAAGCAGATTCTACAGGCAAGACCACAAGCCAATGATGTGATGTGGACAGGGCTCCGAGCCCTTTTTAATTACTAAATCGTCTCGCTTAGCGAAACACATGCGCAAGCTCATGCGACGCAGGCTCAACCCTGAAAAAGACTAGCGAACACACAAGGGAGCCTCAGGGGTCAAAATACTTGCCGTGTATAGGCAGCACCCATGAAAAGGAGTCTCACAGAGTGCTCCAGGGGGTCTCCGCTGTGGGAAAAACTCTGAAAAAACCTGTAATGTTTAAGGACTGAAGGGAAAGATGCATCAACGTCAAAAGCGCAACAGTGAAGAGCCAGTCACCGAAGCTCGACGACTGAGTCATGATCAAAAGAGTGTTTGATGTTGAAACAAAGACCCAAGCCCCGACGAACGGGCCGTTGACTTAGAAAGAAAGAGGAAAAAACTCAAGGCTGAAATGTTTGCGCTTCTGAAAAAAAAGAAGGAATTTGAAGAAAGCCTCAACGATTTCAGAATTCTGCAAAAGGTTTTGACGCCAAAACACACATATGAGCTAGAAATCGAGAAAATACAACCTCCACTCACACCAGAACCTCAAAAAGAAGAAGAGGTTTTTGATGAGGAGGAAGTAGATCAAACTGGATTGTATCAGGCTTCAGAGGAAGTTGAATACATTGATGAACAATGGGAAGACTTAGAGGCAGACTAAGCTGAAGAGAGTGTAGAATCTTACCCATCCAAGCCCTGGCCTCCAAATGATACTGGAGTGTACAATCTGGCCATAAAGAATGCAGCTGACAGATTTAATGTACAGCTTGAGGAGGATAAACCACAATCATGTTTCCTACTGGAACTGTTGCTGCCAAGTCAGGCAAGGAGCCAGTTTATACCCCGGCTCCCAAGCATTCCTCTACCAGGGGAGGGAAGCTCTTAAGGAACCAGCCACTTGTAGAGCTGTGACTCGAAGGGCTGCAAAAAAATATAAGTATTCCTCTGATGACCCTGCATATATAAAAGGCACTGTCTCTGCCTACTCCATAATCACATTGACAGCCAGAAAGAGGGCCAACGTCGCTACAACCTCGGGCCTCCACCAGAAAAGGAGAGCAAGAGAATGGAACTCATGGGACGCAGAATGGAACATAGTGCTGCAAACCAGTGGTGCATTGCAAACTTGAATGCACTGTTCAGTAGACATGCTCATCAGCATTGGTGGGAGATGGGAGAACTGTTAAAATTCCTCCCTGAACAGTATAGAAAAACGGCAGCACATCTTGCCAAACGTGGAAAAAAACATTGCCACACGTTTGAAATCTGCCATAGATACTGCTGATATCGAGTCCCCAGATGACGATGGGCATCATGCTAAGACGACGTTAATGGCTGAGAATCTCGGGGTTTAACCCAAAAGTTCAGGTGAATTCATAAACACCCACTTGAATGGACTACAATTATTCTGAAACTCAGTGAACAAAAGTCTCACCCAGCTAAAGAAGGACAATGAAACAGCAAAGTCCATGGGCGCATTGCAGTTTCAAGGTGGATTACAAAGTGGAACATTTTGGACATGATGACTGTAAGAAAATGCCTCCTTGGCATGGTTACCCCCTGACTTTTTGCCTTTGCTGATGCTAAGTTTTGATTTGAAAGTGTGCTGAGGCCTGCTAACCAGACCCCAGCACCAGTGTTCTTTCCCTAACCTGTACTTTTGTTTCCACAATTGGCACACCCTGACATCCAGGTAAGTCCCTTGTAACTGGTACACCTGGTACCAAGGGCCCTGATGCCAGGGAAGGTCTCTAAGGGATGCAGTATGTCTTATGCCACCCTGGGGACCCCTCACTCAGCACAGACACACTGCTTGTCAACTTGTGTGTGCTAGTGAGGACAAAACGAGTAAGTCGACATGGCACTTCCCTCAGGGTGCCATGCCAACCTCACACTGCCTATGCAGTATAGATAAGTCACCCCTCTAGCAGGCCTTACAGCCCTAAGGCAGGGTGCACTATACCATAGGTGAGGGCACCAGGGCATGAGCACTGTGCCCCTAGAGTGTCTAAGCAAAACCTTAGACATTGTAAGTGCAGGGTAGCCATAAGAGTATATGGGGGTCTGTCCTGCACGAACTCCACAGCACCATAATGGCTACACTGAAAACTGTGAAGTTTGGTATCAAACTTCTCAGCACAATAAATGCACACTGATGCCAGTGTACATTGTATTGTAACATACACCCCATAGGGCACCTTAGAGGTGTCCCCTAAAACCTTAACCGACTATCCGTGTAGGCTCACTAGTTCTAGCAGCCTGCCACACACCAGACATGTTGCTGGCCACATGGGGAGAGTGCCTTTGTCACTCTGTGGCTAGTAACAAAGCCTGTACTGGGTGGAGGTGCTTCACACCTCCCCCTGCAGGAACTGTAACACCTGGCGGTGAGCCTCAAAGGCTCACCCCCTTTGTTACAGCACCACAGGGCACTCCAGCTAGTGGAGTTGCCCACCCCCTCCGGCCACGGCCCCACTTTTGGCGGCAAGGCCGGAGGAGATAATGAGAAAAACAAGGAGTCGTCACTGGGCAGTCAGGACATCCCCTAAGGTGTCCTGAGCTGAGGTAACTCTGACTTTTAGAAATCCTCCATCTTGCAGACGGAGGATTCCCCCAATAGGGATAGGAATGTGCCTCCCTCCCCTCGGGAGGAGGCACAAAGAGGGTGTACCCACCCTCAGGGCTAGTAGCCATTGGCTACTAACCCCCCAGACCTAAACACGCCCTTAAATTTAGTATTTAAGGGCTCCCCAGAACCTAGGAACTCAGATTCCTGCAACCTAAGAAGAAGAGGACTGCTAAGCTGAAAAACCCTGCAGAGAAGACAGAGACACCAACTGCTTTGGCCCCAGCTCTACCGGCCTGTCTCCCCACTTCTAAAGACACTGCTCCAGCGACGCTCTCCCCAGGGACCAGCAACCTCTGAAGCCTCAGAGGACTGCCCTGCATCTAGAAGGACCAAGAACTCCCGAGGACAGCGGCTCTGTTCACCCAAGACTGCAACTTTGTAACAAAGGAGCAACTTTAAAACAACTCGCGTTTCCAGCCGGAAGCCTGAGACTTGCCACTCTGTACCTGACGCCCCCGGCTCGACTTGTGGAGAACAATCACTTCAGGGAGGACTCCCCGGCGACTGCGAGACCGTGAGTAGCCAGAGTTGACCCCCCCCCCCCCCTGAGCCCCCACAGCGACGCCTGCTGAGGGAATCCCGAGGCTCCCCCTGACCGCGACTGCCTGCTTCTCAGATCCCGACGCCTGGTAAAGACTCTGCCCCCGCAGCCCCCAGGACCTGAAGGATCCGAACTCCAGTGCAGGAGTGACCCCCAAGAGGCCCTCTCCCTTGCCCAGGTGGTGGCTACCCCGAGGAGCCCCCCCCCCCTTGCCTGCATCGCTGAAGAGACCCCTTGGTCTCCCATTGAAACCTATTGAAAACCCGACGCGTGTTTGCACACTGCACCCTGCCGCCCCGTGCTGCTGAGGGTGTACTTTCTGTGTGGACTTGTGTCCCACCCCGTGCCCT
The DNA here is from genome assembly GCF_031143425.1 of Pleurodeles waltl. Classification (NCBI taxonomy): domain Eukaryota; kingdom Metazoa; phylum Chordata; class Amphibia; order Caudata; family Salamandridae; genus Pleurodeles; species Pleurodeles waltl. Next base: position 884,776,509 of record NC_090450.1, read on the forward strand.
ACAAAACCCCCCTGGTCTGCCCTCCGAAGACGCGGGTACTTACCTGCTGGCAGACTGGAACCGGGGCACCCCCTTCTCCATTGAAGCCTATGCATTTTGGGCACCACTTTGACCTCTGCACCTGACCGGCCCTGAGCTGCTGGTGTGATAACTCAGGGGTTGCTCTGAACCCCCAATGGTGGGCTACCTTGGACCCAAACTTGAACCCCGTAGGTGGTTTACTTACCTGCAAAAACTAACAAACTCTTACTTCCCACAGGAACTGTTGAAAATATGCACTAAGTGTCTAGTTTTAAAATAGCTATATGTGATTTATGTGAAAAGTATATATGCTATTTTGCTAATTCAAAGTTCCTAAAGTACCTACCTGCAATACCTTTCATTTGAAGTATTTCATGTAAAACTTGAACCTGTGGTTCTTAAAATAAACTAAGTAAAGATAATTTTCTATACAAAAACCTATTGGCCTGGAATTGTCTTTGAGTGTGTGTTCCTCATTTATTGCTTGTGTATGTACAACAAATGCTTAACACTACTCCTTTGATAAGCCTACTGCTCGACCACACTACCACAAAATAGAGAATTAGAATTATCTCTTTTTGCCACTATCTTACCTCTAAGGGGAACCCTTGGACTCTGTGCATACTATTCCTTACTTTGAAACAGTGCATACAGAGCCAACTTCCTACAATGACCAACCTCAAGATACAACTTCCAGACAGGGAGCTCTCACCAAGGTTTGCAGAATGGCGCCCAAACTGCCACAACTTAACAAAGCTGGCAGTAAGAGCAATAGGGGTGCTGTTAATTTTGAGAAAGAGCCAGTGGGAGAGGGCAAACAAACAGAGGTGGTGCAATCACCTCAAATTAAATGACTCTACAAGGAATGCAAGACTTTCATAAAAACTATCTGTAGGAAGTTGGCTCTGTGTATATACTATCTCAAAGTGAGAGATAGTGTGCACAGAGTCCAAGGGTCTCCCTTAGAGGTTGATAGTGGCAAAGTTAGATAATACTAATGTTTTATTTTGTGGTAGTGTGGTTGAGCAGTAGGCCTATCAGAGAGTAGTGTGAAGGATTTGTTGTACACACACAGGCAATAAATGAGAACACACACTTAGACAACTCCAGGCCAATAGGTTTTTATATAGAAAGAATGATTTTCTTAATTTATTTTAGAACCACAAGATTCAGAATTTAGGTAAGTACATAAGTTGCAAGGTACTTCACACAGGTAAGTATAGAACTTTGATTTAAAACAGTAGTACACACAGTTTTGGTTAAAATGGCAATAAGCTATTTTAAAAGTGGACCCTGCAAAAATCAACAGTTCCTGGGGAAGGTAAGTATTGGTTGGTTAGTTTCTCAGGTAAGTAAAGCACTTACAAGTTCAGTCTCCTGGGCATAGGCAGCGGACACTTATGGGTTCAAGGCAACCCCAAACCCTCAAAACCAACAACACAGGGTGCAGAGGCCAAAGGAGGGCCCAAATAAGATAGGCGCCTATGGAGAACAGGGGTGCTCCGGTTCTAGTCTGCTAGCAGGTAAGTACCTGCGTTCTCGGGGAGCAGACCTGGGGGGTTTTGTAGAGCACTGGGGAGACGCACACAAGCACACAAAACACACCCTCAGCGTAACAGGCGTGGCTGGGTGCAGTGTGCAAAGTAGGTGTCAGGTTTGTCATAGAAAACAATGGAGGGACCCGGGAGTCACTCTGGCGATGCAGGCAGGGCACAGGGGGCTTCTCGGGCCAGCCACTGACTGGGCTAGAATGAGGGCCACCTGCTGGTCCCTCCTGCACTGGTAGGTGGTTCCTCCCGGCCCTGGGGGCTGCAGGTGCAGTGCTTGGTCCAGGCGTTAGGTTCCTTTGTTACCAGGCAGTCGCGGTCAAGGGGAGCCTCTGGATCCTCCCTGCAGGCGCCGCTTTGGGGTTGCAGGGAGGTCGACTCAGGGTGTCCACGTCGTTGGAGTTGCCTGGGAGTCCTCTCTACAGTGTTGGTTGTCCTGAACTCGAGCCGGGGACGTCGGGTGCAGAGTGTGAAGACTCACGCTTCTGGCAGGAAGTTGGAGTCTCTCTAAAGTTGCTTTCTTTTCTGTTGTTTCTGGACAGAGCCACTGTCCTTTGGAGTTTCTTGGTCCTTTAGGTACAGGTCAGTCCTCAGAGGTCGCTGGTCCTGCTGGATGCGTCGCTGTGCACGTTCTTTGAGTGGGCCGGTAGGGCGGGGGCCAAGTCAGTGGTTGTCTCCGTCGTCTCTGCGGGGCTTTCAGGTCAGCAGTCCTTCTTCTTTCTTCAGGTTGCAGGAATCTGATTTCCTTGGTTCAGGGTCGCCACTAAATACTCAATTTAGGGATGTGTTTTGGTCTGGGGGGTAGTAGCCAATGGCTACTGTCCTGGAGGGTGCCTACACCCTCTTTGTGCCTCCTTCGTGTGGGGAGGGGGGCACATTCCTAATCCTATGGGGGGGTGGAATCCTCCAAAACAAGATGGAGGGTTTCCTAAGGCAGGGGCTGTCCTGACTGGTGGGTGACTCCTCCTTGTTTTTCTCATTATCTCCTCCGGACTTGCCGCCAAAAGTGGGGGCTGTGTCCAGGGTGGGCGGGCATCTCCACTAGCTGGAGTCTTTGAGGATCACTACTAGGTGTTATAGTTCCTGCAGGGAGGAGGTGTAAAGCACCTTCACCCAGTGCAGGCTTTGTTTCTGGCCTCAGAGAGCACAAGGGCTCTCACCCCATGCGGTCAGAAACTCTGCTCAGTGGCAGGCTGGCACAGGCCAGTCAGTCCTGCACTGAAGGGTTGGGTAAAATACAGGGGGCATCTCTAAGATGCCCTCTGTGTGCATTGTTTTAAATAAATCCAGCACTGGCATCCGTGTGGGTTTATTATTCTGAGAAGTTTGATACCAAACTTCCCAGTTTTCAGTGTAGCCATTATAGAACTGTGGAGTTCGTTTTGACAAATTCCCAGACCATATACTTAATATGGCCACACTGTACTTACAATGTTTAAGAATAGACTTAGACACTGTAGGGGCATATTGCTCATGCACCTATGCTCTCACCTGTGGTATAGTGCACCCTGCCTTAGGGCTTTAAGGCCTGCTAGAGGGGTGACTTACCTATGCCACAGGCAGTATTTTGTGTGAATGGCATCCTGAGGGGGTGCCATGTCGACTTTACCTGCTTCTCCCCACCAAGACACACAATCTGCAATGGCAGTGTGTATGTGTTAGGTGAGGTGTCCCTTAGGGTGGCACAACACATGCTGCTATTTGATCCCATTATTTTCTGGTCCAGAAGGAAGGACCTAAACAGGAGTGTTCAGACCCATTCCCGATCTCAGAACGACCAAAAATTGTATAACGAAATAAAAATTCAGTATGCTGACCTTACATTAGATTCACACTGCTGAAGGAAACCGCTGATCCTTTATTTTGTTCATGCACCATTTAGTCTAAAGTTCTAGCCCATCCAGCAGTTAATGCTAAAAGCACAAAGATTCAAAATTGTACATATTTATTAAATTACAATCACATTTTGTATAGTATCACCATCAGTGATAGAAAAGAACATTCAGTTAGACTTAAAAAACAGTACTTCAGTCAGAGGAAGGTTAAAAGGCTTCCTCCGGGAGTGGAGGAAAATAACTTCAAGCAAATGGATCATAAACACAATTCAATTTGGTTATTGCATAGAGCAATTCAAATTTCCTTCATCCGAGCCCCTTCTGCCCTTTAATGAAGCACTAACAGACGTCCTTTTGGGTACTTGGTCCAGACCCAGCACAGGGGCTCTTGTGAATAGGACAATTGCCCTCCACCATCGGCCTGTTCCGTCAGACCCAAATTTCCTCACCCAACACCCCACGCCTGAGAGCCTTGTCTCCCAGGCTTCTTCTTCATCTGGTGCATTCCCTGCCACACCCCCGGATAGGGAATCAAAATGGCTGGATAATTTGGGGAAGAAGTTGTTTTCTCCCAACAGTCTAGCGCTGCGGTCCATGAACACCGCATGCCTTTTGGGCCGCTATTCCCATACTCTCTGGGATATGGTCACGCAAGTGCTGCCTTCAGTTCCAGAGGAGGTCCGGACTGTCCTTTCCCAAACCGTAGCAGATGGGATGGATACAGCTAAGTTCATGATTCGTTGTGGACTGGATACGACCGACTCTCTGGGCAGATCGGTTGCATCGACAGTGGCATTGAGACGCCCCGTCTGGCAGAGAACATCTGGCATTTCAGGGGATGTCCAGCAATACTTGATATGCCCTTTGATGGCACACGTCTTTAAGGATTCCCGAGCCACGGGCCGGTCCTTTGGCCTTGCGCCTGCACCTAGATTCCAGCAGTCCGCCTTTCGCCCCTTTCGTGGGTACGGAAGGGGCACCCAACTGCACCCTTCCCCCCCCCCCGGCCACTGACCCGCGCATGCTGTACAGCCTCTGCGCGGCCACAGACGCGTGATCCCACGCCCATGGGGATCAGGTAGCCAGCGGGTCACCCAGTCCACCACCACCCACTCTTCAGCCTCCAAGCCTTCCTAGTCCACAGGTACATCAGGAGCCAGTGGGTGCCAGGATACGCCATCACCTGCCCCAATGGCAATCCATTACCTCGGACAGGTGGATCCTCCAAATTGTCCGAAGGTGCTACTCCCTCCCCTTCGAGACATCGCCTCCATCCATGAACCTTCATACAATCAGATATCGGAGGATCATATGGCGCTTCTCTGCGAGGAAGTCCTAGCCCTTTTGGCCAAAGGAGCTATAGAGAGGGTTCCGTTGCCAGAAGTAGGTCATGGTTGCTATTCCCGCTACTGTCTGGTTCCAAAAAAGTACGAAGGTCTTCAGTCTGTATTAGATTTTCGGTCCCTCAATCTCGTCCTAAAAAAAAAGTACAAAAATGTTGACATTTGCTTAGGTCCTATCTGCCCTGGATCCCAGAGATTGGATGATAGCGTTGGACTTGCAAGACGCATACTTCCTCATTCCCATCTTGCTAGCCCACAGACTTTACCTACGATTCGTGGTAGGTCATGAGCACTTTCAGTTTACCATGCTCTCCTTTGGTCTTACCAGTGCCCCTTGGGTGTTCACAAAAGTGATGGTAGTGGTGGCAGCTCATCTGTGCAGGTTAGGGGTCCCAGTCTTCCCCTTCCTAGACGATTGGCTGTTGAAGGCGAACTCGCCCCAGACAGTCGTCTCCCACCTCCAGACTACGGCGAACCTTTTGCATTCGCTGGGGTTCACTATCAACATGCCGAAGTCACACCTGACTCCTTCTCAGACGCTCCCTTTCATTGGAGCTGCTCTGGATACAGTGCAATTTCGGGCATATCCTCCCGAAAAGCGAGTTCAGGATATTCAGACTATGATACCGATGTTTCAGCCTCTGTCCTGGATTTCGGTGAGAATGACTCTGAGGCTGCTGGGCCTCATGGCCTCCTGCATCCTGCTGGTTCAAAATGCCAGATGGCATATGCGGGCTCTGTAGTGGGACCTGAAGTTCCAGTTGGCGTAGCATCAGGGGAGTCTCTCCGATAAGGTCCAGATCTCGGAAGGGACTGCAAAAGACCTGCAGTGGTGGTTAATGAATCAGGATTGGGTCAAGGGCTGATCCCTCTCTTTCCCCCAACTAGAACTTACAGTTGTGACAGATGCGTCACTCCTGGGTTGGGGTGGCCACATGGGAGAGGCAGAGATCAGAAGCATCTGGTCTCCGGCAGAAACCGGGCTCCACATCAATCATCTGGAGCTCCGAGCAATTCGATTAGCATTGAAAGCATTTCTTCCCTCCCTCAAGGGGAAAGCAGTGCAGGTGTTCACAGACAATAACCACCGCCATGTGGTATTGCAACAAACAAGGTGGAGTGGGGTCGTGGACCCTTTGTCAAGAGTCCCTTCGCCTCTGGATTTGGCTGGAACATCAGGGCATTTCCCTGGTGGTTCAATACCTGGCAGGCTCCTTCAATGCCGGAGCAGACAAACTCAGCCGATGAATTGTGGTCGACCACGAATGGCGTCTCCATCCGGAGGTGGCGCAAGGTCTCTTCCTGCAGTGGGAAGAACCTTGGTTAGTCTTGTTCACCTCCGTAGAGAACGTGCAATGTCAGCTGTTTTGCACGTTTGTGTTTCCAAGGCGGCACTCGCTCGGTGATGCTTTTCGACGCGAGTGGAATTCAGGCATCCTGTACGACTTTCCTTCTATACCACTTCTGCCCAGAGTTCTGAAGAAGATCAGGCAAGACTGGGCCCAAGTAATACTGATGGCTCCGGACTGGGCACGAAGAGTCTGGTATCCCGAGCTTTTAAACATGACCACAGTTCTGCTGATCATCCTGCCCCTTCGGGAGGATCCTCTGTCGCAGCAGCAGGGGAGGGTCCTCCACCCGAACCTGTCAACTCTGCAGCTTTATGCGTGAAGATTCAGCGGCGACAGTTGATGTCTTTTGACTTGGCACCCGAAGTCTGTGACGTTACATTGGCAGCCAGGTGTCCCTCAACCAAAACGGTATACGCCTGTCGTCAGAAGAAATTTGTGGCATGGTGCATCGACAATTCTGTTGATCCTCTATCTGCTCCTCTTTCTCAAGTTCTTCTCTTCATTCTTTCCCTTGCCCGGCAGGGTTCCACCTTGGGCACTCTTAAGAGATATCTCTCTGCTTTCTTGAGGTTACCAGATCCGCCTTCCTTATTTAGATCTTCCATAATTGGGAGGTTTCTGAAAGGCCTTACGCATCTCTTTCCTCCTATCCCATTCATCATGCCCCAAGGGGATCTCAAGCGGATCTTAACATACCTTATGTGTACCACGTTTGAACCGCTCCACAATTGTCCTCTAAGGCTCTTAACTATAAAGACTGTCTTTTTATTTGGCATTAATTCTGTCAGCAGTTAGTGAACTCCAGGCTCTGTCATATAAGCCACCTTTTCTTACCATACATCCTGACAAAGTGGTGCTTCGCACAAGGGCTTCTTTTCTACCTAAGGTAGTGACACCCTTCCATGTCGGACAGTCCATCACCTTGCCTACCTTTTATGCACACCGACATCCCTCTCATGAAGAGGAGAGACTCCACCGTGTGGACCCAAAAAGGGTGTTGGCATTCTATCTTGATCGTACCAAAGACTTCCGGGTGGACGATCAACTCTTTGTGGGATATGTGGGTGCAAAGAAGTGGAAGGCGCTGCAGAAGAGGACCATTTCATGATGGGTACTCTTATGCATCAAAATGTGCTACGCTCTGGCTAAAAAGCAGCCCCCTGAAGGTTTGCGAGCTCACTCCACCAGAGCTACTGCTTCTACCACAGCGCTAGCATGGGGCGTTCCAGTCCTGGATATTTGTCAGGCAGCAACGTGGGCATCTGTGCACACTTTTACCAAACACTACTGCCTAGACAATCGGGTCCAAAGGGACGGCTACTTTGGCCGTTCGGTCCTGCAGGACTTTTTTGGTGTGATCATGGTTCGCATCCCACCACCGGGGATGGTATTGCTTGGGTATCTATTCAAAGGTAAGTAATCTGCAACTAGAAGTCTCTATCAGATGTACAAGTTACTTACCTTCTGTAACAAAATATATGATAGTCATATTCTAGTTGCAGACCCGCCCATCCTCCTCGCACTGCGAACTGATTTCTAGGGACAGGAACTTCCCCTTAAGGGCCCTAGTTTTGGCGCTCCACTCTGTGTTCTTCATGGCTCCGCGCTACTGGTGTGGAAAGTCGTGAAAAGAAACTGACATCAGAGCCCCAGGGTGGCGCCTAAATACAACTGCGATGTCATCACGGCGAGAACGACACCCGCGGAGTCGACCGATGCCACCTGACAGTGCGCAAAGGTACTGCTTTAAAAAACATCTCTGGATCCAGTCTGACACCTGGTAAAATTCAAAGGTAAGGAATCTGCAACTAGAATATGCCTCTACCAGATTTTTTGTTACCGTAACTTGTACTACACAAAAACAACAAATGATGGACGGAATGCTGAACATTGTCAAGCATTCACCCCCAGTACAGTGATCTGGGCCTAAATCCATCGTTTTTTTGCTGCCCATGCCATTCCAGTTTGGACCCAGCCATGTGCAAATCAGTCTTGACCCTGTTCCCCATGGGAACAGTCCAGCCCGAACTGCTAGGCCAGGTCTTCCCCAGACTGGAAACAAGCATCCTGGGACCGGTTTCGGGGCTTCACCCCTCATCAGCCAGGCTAGCTTGAATCCAGTGGCATGGGAAGCACGGGACCCACGTCTGGGCATACCCTTCCCACTTAGGGCGAAAAAGCAAAAACAACAAGTGATGGACGGAATGCTGAACATTGTCAAGCATTCACCCCCAGTACAGTGATCTGGGCCTAAATCCATCGTTTTTTTGCTGCCCATGCCATTCCAGTTTGGACCCAGCCATATGCAAATCAGTCTTGACCCTGTTCCCCATGGGAACAGTCCAGCCCGAACTGCTAGGCCAGGTCTTCCCCGGACTGGAAACAAGCATCCTGGGACCGGTTTCGGGGCTTCACCCATCATCAGCCAGGCTAGCTTGAATCCAGTGGCATGGAAAGCACGGGACCCACGTCTGGGCATACCCTTCCCACTTAGGGCGAAAAAGCAAAAACAACAAGTGATGGACGGAATGCTGAACATTGTCAAGCATTCACCCCCAGTACAGTGATCTGGGCCTAAATCCATCGTTTTTTTGCTGCCCATGCCATTCCAGTTTGGACCCAGCCATATGCAAATCAGTCTTGACCCTGTTCCCCATGGGAACAGTCCAGCCCGAACTGCTAGGCCAGGTCTTCCCCGGACTGGAAACAAGCATCCTGGGACCGGTTTCGGGGCTTCACCCCTCATCAGCCAGGCTAGCTTGAATCCAGTGGCATGGGAAGCACGGGACCCACGTCTGGGCATACCCTTCCCACTTAGGGCGAAAAAGCAAAAACAACAAGTGATGGACGGAATGCTGAACATTGTCAAGCATTCACCCCCAGTACAGTGATCTGGGCCTAAATTCATCGTTTTTTTGCTGCCCATGCCATTCCAGTTTGGACCCAGCCATATGCAAATCAGTCTTGACCCTGTTCCCCATGGGAACAGTCCAGCCCGAACTGCTAGGCCAAGTCTTCCCCGGACTGGAAACAAGCATCCTGGGACCGGTTTCGGGGCTTCACCCCTCATCAGCCAGGCTAGCTTGAATCCAGTGGCATGGGAAGCACAGGACCCACAACCAACTCCATCTGTGAGAACCATGGACGCCTGTCATATGAAGTGTGGAGCATACATGGGACCCCTCAAAGTAAGGGGAATCTTGAAGGAACAGGGTGTGGTACAGCACATCAACCTCCTAGATCTGAAGACTGTTTATCTAGCCCTCAAAGCATTCAAGAACCATCTTCAGGGAAAGTCTATATTGATTCAAACAGACAATACAACAACGTTTTACATCAACAAGCAGGAAGGGACTTAATCCCTGCCCCTATCAAGGCAAGCTCAACATCTCTGGAAATGCGCACTGCAAAGGAACATGGAGATTCAGGCTATACGTTAACCAGGAAGAGACAATGTCAAGGCAGACAGGCTGACCCGACAAGCCTCATGCTCCCACAAATAGAAGCTCAACCAATCCGTAGTAGAAAAGATCTTTCAAAGATGGGGCACACCAACATTAGATCTGATTGCAACCCCACAAAATGCCATTACTTTGCTTCCAGAGTCGCTGGGGAATGCCCTCTCGATAAACTGATGAGGGACATTTGCATACACTTTTCCCCCAATCCCGTTGTTGCTCAGAGTAATCAACAATTGCAGGAGGAGTCACGTGGCCTTAATTCTTATTGCACCACAATGGGCAAGACAAACCTCGTACTCAGAGATAATGTAATTAGCTCAAGGAAGAGTCCAAAGGCTACCAAGACAACAGGATCTGTTGTCAATGGAAGGAGGGAAGGTATTACACCCAGACCCAGAATCCTTGAACATAATGGCATGGCTTCTGAAGACTTAGAATTTAGGCATTTAAAGTTACCTATTAAGACAATGGCAGTATTAAGAGAGGCAAGAAAACCAGTAACAAGAAAGTGTTACATGCCAAAATGGAAGCAATATTCACTTTGGCGTGTAACACTTGGATTATGGAAGAAAAGCACAAGAGAAGACAATTCTAAAATACCTAACACATCTCTTACGAGAGGGTCTTACGTACACATCCTTGAACGTTAATCTAGCAGCACTAGTGGCATACACAAGGGGCTATATAGGAAGGAGTGTCGTCACAGCACCAGTAGTAAACAGATTACTGGAAGGAACAAAGAGAATAGCATCACAGAGGAGAATGCCAGCACCCACCTGGAACCTAAATGTGGTTCTAACTCAGATCATGAAAAGACCTTTTGAGCCATTCCTCAAGGCAACTTTGCAGATCCTTACTTTAAAAACTGCCTTTTTTAGTAGCCATTACCTTACTACGCAGAGTAAGTGAGTTTCAAGCACTCGCAATACAGGAACTATATTTTCAAATTCACAAGGACAGAATTGTCATGAGAACGCATAAGGTGCTGCCGCAATTTTATATCAAAGTATACAGATACCAAGCTTGTTTCAAAATCCAAAGGCTCAACATGAAAGAACTTTGCATACATTGGACGCAAGATGTACTATCATGTCCTACATTGAAAAGACAAGGCCTTTGCGAAAAACTGCTTGTGTCACTTGCCAATAGTTATTTGGGAAAAACGTTAACTAAGAACACTACAGCAAGAAGGATTGCGCAAATCATTTCAATTGTGCCATACATCTGCAGGGAAACTCTTGCAGAGGGCACCAAGAGCACACACTACACAGAAGAAAGGGGCGACCATTGTATTTTTAGCAAATACTCTGCTTCAGGAAATCTGCATGGCAGCAACACGGTCATCAATAAACATGTTAACAAAACATTATTGTATTGCTATCCAAATGAACAAAGACACCCGAGTAGGTCAAAGGGTTCTACAACATCTGTTCCATCTGTCACAAATCAATGGCCATCTTCAAACCAACCACCACGGGAATAAAACTGCTTTAAAATCAATGAACAGCAGTGAATCCAGAAAAGATTCACGCTGCAAAACGTAATAGAAGAAATAATAATAAGAGGGGGGAAACAAAGAATTTGAAGATTGCGACTTAAGGTGAAAACATCTGGAGGAAGTAGAACGACGTCACAAGGAGACACCAAAAGGTGGTTCCGTTGACACCCACCAACAAACAAATGATCTAAAGAGGACTAAAAAACAGAGAATTCCCGTCACAACCACTAGGTGGCGCAATAATGCAGAGCATGTGACTCCAGAAAATTCTTCAAGCTGCAAAACTACACCTACAGATAAGAAACTTTATGATACCTCGGCTGGAGGCTTCAAAACCTTTAAGCCCTTTGATATGCAACCCTAGCTTCCCCTAGACCTGGGGAATGCCACCCCCTGCCCTGTGGCCCATTTGGCACCAGGACAAGCAGGAAATGAGCTATGCAGTAGGCATGTTGCACCTCCAGGCTAGTTACACCCCTAAGGTCTGCTGCCGGCTGTGCTCCACGAAGGAAGGGTTCCACCATCTTGTTTTTGGTGGAACTAGGAACTCTGGCACAGGGTATGCCCAGTCCCCAGAGGAAGTGGTCAGCTAGAGAGTGTAGTCACCCCAGGGATAAGTAGTCCATTAGCTGCTACCCTATACTCCCCTTAACACCCCCTAAATTCAGTATTTAGGTGCCCCCCGCCACCAGGAACTTAGATTCACCTGACTACAAGAAGAAAACGGATAAAGAAGAGCTGACCAGTGCTAGAGCTGTGGACCCCTAAAGCTGATGGGGACCCGGCACGCGACTCCTTGCAGGTTGAGGTCTCGGTCGAGAGGAAGGTCCTGGCAGCGGCCACGGAGTCCAAAGTTGCCCTTGTCCCGTTTTAAGTCCTCTGGGCAATTGGGTAAGTCTAAGCACAAGAAGAGATCCAACAAGTTGAAATGCTATTCGACTTCTTTTCATTCATCGGCCACTGAGACGAGGGAGCATTGACGCTCTAAACCTTGTTCTACAGAACCGGTGCTTGTGTTGACTCTGTGCCTCCCCAAATTTCTGGGGGCCGAAGTGACCCCTGTCCAACTATGAAGGCCATATGAAGGCAGTCTGACTCTGCTGGAGCGGCTTCAGGCCCAGTGGAGTCGAATGGATCCCCTTCGGGTTCCATGCCCACGCTCCTAACCTAGTGCAAGGTACTTCCAGTGATGGATCCGAACTGGCGTCGGTCATACCACCTCTACCTTCCCCCAACGGCACTTCAGGTGCGGCCAGTGCCCAGCAGCAGCGCTGTCCCCATTGTAATCTTCGACACCGAGCCGATGTGCATCGCATAATGCTGACTCCAGTGCTGGCAAGAGCTTTACCTCCTCCATCAGATCCTGAGCTCTGTTTCTCTCAGCTAGGCCTTAGGTGTGAATGGAAGGCGCCGTTGAACCCTTAAGAATACCATCCCTGTAAAGCTGAAATGGACTGGCGTGAGGACTTGGGTGAAGCCAGCAGACTGGATGCTTCTCCAGATGCTGGCATGCTTTCTCTCCCTTCCGTGGCTACGGAGGTAGGAACTTCTTATGCTTTGTAGTTAGGAGGGAGGCTGGGGTCCTGGTTCTTTAACTACTCCCGGTGGCCTTGAAAACTAACCTTTTGACAGAGGTGCTGCAACCAAGGTGCTTCCAGCTCAGAACCCTGCTTCTGTTCAATGATGCCGTTCCTGCGGTCCTACTGGGTGCCTGGTCGAAACCCAGCACAGGTGCACTTGCGAACAGGACAATGCCCGCTGTCATCACCCCGCACTTGGGGACACAAGTTTCCTGATGCAACACTCCATCCCTGAGAGCTAGATGGTCAAAGCCTCTACCTCTCAAGGCACGTTCCCTCCTGCTTCCCCGGATAGGGAATCCAAAACGTTGAATTCATTTGGGAAGACAGTTTTCTTCCGCCTGCCTTGCATTGTGGTCAGCGAACACTGCATCCCTTTGGGCTGTTATTCCCACACACTGTGGAATACGGTTGCACAAGTGCTGCCACAGGTCCCAGGAGAGGCCCGAACTGTACTCTTTCAGGCTCTTGCCGATGGGAGAGTTGCAGCAAATTTCACGATTTATTGCAGACTTGACAAGACCAACTCGCACCTCCCCCCCAAGCTCTCTGTAGCAGCCTGAAAACCCTCCTAGTCTGCCTCCCCCCCCCCAGCAAGTACCAGTTTGCGGCAAAATTCGCCATCACCTGCCCCACTGGCAATCCATCACTTCAGACATGTGGGTTTTGTACTCCCTCCCCTTCATGACTACACCTCCATACATGACACCACCTTCCGATCGAATGACCGTAGATCATTTGTCCCTTCTCAGTGAGGAAGTTGCAGCTCTCTTGGCGAAGGGAGCCATAGAGAGGGTTCCAGTGCCAGACGTAGGCTGTGCTTGCTATTCCCACTACTTTCTAGTCCCCAAAAAGGATAAGGGTCTTTGCCCATTCCATAATTTCGATCCCTCAATCTCTTCCTCAAGAAGGTGAAATTCATGATGCTCACGTTGGTTCAGGTCTTGTCTTCCCTGGACCCCGGAGACTGGATGGTAGCATTGGACTTGCAGGATGCTTACATACACATCCCTGTCCTGCCTGTCCACTGATGCTACTTACGTTGATGGTAGGCCACAAGCACTTTCAGTTCACCGTGCTCCCTTTTGGTTTTACCAGTGCCCCTCTGGTGTTCACCAAGGTGATGGCGGTAGTTGCAGCTCATCTGGAGAGATCAGGGTTTTCAGTCTTCCCCTTTCTCCATAACTGGCTGTTGAAGGCAAGTTCGCCCCAGGCTGTGGTCTCCCACCTCCAGACTACTGCGGACCTCCTGCATTTGCTGGGGTTCAATATAAACATGCCGAAGTTACACCTGACTCCCTCTGACACTCCCTTTCATCAGAGCTGTTCTGGACACAGTGCTTTTTTGTGCCTATCCTCCTGAGCGGCAGTTTGGGATATTCAAGCTATGATACTGCTGTTTCAGCCTCTAGTCTGGATTTTTATGACAGTGACTCTGAGGCTGCTGGACCTCATGGCCTCCTGCATCCTACTGGTGACACATGCCAGATGGCATATGCAGGTTCTGCAGAGGGACCATAGGGGCCGGGGAATCTCTCCAACATGGTCCAGATCTCAGACGGAACTGCAAAAGATCTGCAATGGTGCTTAATGAACTGCGATTGAGCCAGAGGCTGATTCCCTCTCCCTTCCCCAACCAGATCTGGTAGTAGTGATAGATATGTCACTCCTGGGATTGAGTGGTCACCTGGGAGTGGTGGAGATCAGAGGCATCCCATCTCCGGCAGAGATGGGACTCACATCAACAGTGCTGGAGCTCCTTGCAATCTGGCTGGCATTGAAAGCCTTTCTTCCCTCTATCAAGGGAAACCTGGTGCAGGTGTTCACGGACAACGCCACCGCCATGTGGTACTGCAACTTGCAGGGTGGGGTGGGGTTGTGGACCATTTGTCAGGAGGCTCTGCACCTCTAGATGTGCCTGGAAAACATGGTGGTTCATCATCTGGCGAGCTCTATGAACGCCGGAGCGGACCAACTCACCCGAAAATGCCTAGTGAATCATGAACGGCATTTCCATCCGAAGGTGGCGCACGGTCTCTTTAAGCTTTGGGGACCCTTGGTTAGATATGTTTGCCTCTGCAGAGAACATGCAATGTCAGCAATTTTGCAAGTCTGAGTTTCAAAGGAGATGCTTTTCATCTTGAGTGGACTTGAGGCCTCCAGTATGCCTTTCCGTCCATTCCACTCCTGCCCAGAGTTCTCAAGAAGATCAAGTACAACCGGGCCCAAGTAATCCTTGTGACTCCGGACTGGGAACGGAAGGTCTGGTATCCCAAGCTGCTGAGCATGTCCATTTATCCTCCAATCGGACTGCACCTTCGGGAGAGTCTTCTGTCGCAGAAGCAGGAGAGGGTTCTTCCCCTGAACCTGTCCACTCTCCGCCTTCTTGGGTGGAGACTGAGCGGGGTCATTTGACAGCTTTTGATCCTTCTCCCGAAGTCTGTAAAGTAAACTTGGCAGCCAGTCGTCACTCCACCAAAACGGTATACACCTGTTGGAAGAAATTTGTGGCATGGTGCACAGACAAGTCTGTTGATCCCCTTTCTGACCTTCTCTGAGGTCCTATTGTTCATCCTTACTTGTGGCAATTATCTCTGCCCGCAGAGTGCGCGAGCTGCAGGCCTTATCTTCTAAGCGGCTTTACTGTTCTATCTGTCCTGACAAAGTGGTGCTTTGCACTAGGGCATCTTTCCTGCCACATGTGGTAATGCCCTTTTATGTAGGCCAGTCCATCACCTTGCCTACCTTTTACGCATCCCCACATCCTTCTAAGGAAGAGCAGAGACTCCACCGTTTAGACCCTAATAGAGCGTTGGCATTCTGCTGTGTGGATGACCAACTCTTTGTAGAGTATGTGGGTGCGAAGAAAGGTCAGATGTGCAGAAGCAGAACATCTCCATATGGGTCATCCTCTGCAATAAGATCTGCTATGCCCTGGCCGAAAAGCAACCCCATGAGGATTTGTGTACTCATGCTACCCAAGCTAAATATGCGACAACTGCGTTTGCATGTGGAGGTCCAGTACTTGACATCTGTCAGGTGGAAAGTGGACATCTCTGCACACGTTTACCAAACAGTATGGCCTGAACATTTAGGTTTGTAGGGACAGGCACTATGACTTTTCGGTCCTGCAGGACTTTCTTGTTTGAACTTGGATCGCAGACCCGCCTCTGGGGATGGTATTCCTTCGGAATCTATCCAAAGATAAGGAATCTGCAGCTAGAAGTCTCTTATCAGATGGACAAGTTACTTATCTACTTACGGCTACCTATCTGGTAGAGACCATATTTAGCTGCAGACTAGTTAGCGACCCACCTGTCCTCCCCGCTCTGCAAACTGATAACTAGAGGAAGGGACTCCCCTTTCAGTGACTTAGGGCCAGATGTATGATACTGGCTCATTGTGATTCGGTAATTGCGATTTTTAAGAAATCGCTATTACCGACTCGCAAAGGGCCATGTATCACATTTGCGAATCGGTAATAGCAATTTCTTAAAAATCGCAAATGCAATTACCGAATCGCAAATTGCGATACTGGCCCCATTCGCAGCTATGGGCCTGTTCGCCCATAGCTGTGAATTTTTTGCAAAATTTTTTGAAAAATTCATTTCCAAAATTGTGATTTCTGAACCAGAAATGGCAATTTTGGAAATGCAAAAGGGCAGGGTGCTGGGGGCCTAAGGCCCCGCCTCCTGCACCCCATTTTTTATTTATTTTTTAACATGTGAAGTACACACATACCAAAAGGGCATGTGTGCTTTACATGTTACATTTAAAAATGCAGTTTTACTGCATTTTTAATTTTTGCACCAGGTTACCACCTGGTTGCAGACCATGGTATTTTGCATGTGCAAAATACTATTCTTCAAAAAATCGCAAATTGCGATTCGCAAAATCCAGGTCGCAACCCAAAAAAAATCGCAATTTTTGCGATTTCTGTTTTGTGGTCTGCGAATGCCTTTGATGCATTGCAGACCACTATTTGGCACTCGCAAACTGCCGATTTTGCCGTTTGCGAGTGCAATTTTTTTTTTATACATCTGCCCATTAGTTTTGACACACCAGTAGTCGGTGTTCTTAATAGCTCTGCGCTATTGGCATGCAAATTTGTTAAAAGAACCTGATGTTGACGCGCCTTGGTGGTGCCTATATAGGACCCCCAATGTCATATCTGGCGAGGACGACGTCGATGACGGATGCAGAGCCGATCGATGGAACCTACAGGCATGCAAGGTTACTGCTCCCGAAAATCTTCCGGATTCAGTCTGGGGAGAATTTGCATCTAGATATAGTGTCTACTGGATTGGGTGTTACTGATGGTAAATCGCTTTTCCATCATGTGGAAGAAATTGAGGCTAGAGGGCTCTGGTTTCCTCAGGAGACCTTTCATCACATCTACCTGTTACGGTTGCGGCCATTCACTTGGCGTTGAAAGCCTAACTGCTATCCATCCAAGGGAGGCTAGTTTAGTTCCTCACAGGCATCACACCACCACTTGGTATTGCAACAAGCTGGACTGGGTGGGGTCCTGGGTCCGGCGCCAGGAGGGTCTGCACCTCTGAAACTGACTGAATTGTCACTGCAGTTCCGTAATCATGCTCCATCTATTGAGATCTTTAAACACCAGGGTGCACAAATTTGTCAGGCGACTCCTAGTGGATCACAAATGAAAGTTATAACCAGAGATGGCGCAGGTCTTTTTTCAGCAGAAGGGAGAGCCTTGACTTGATCTCTTAACCACTGTTGAAAACATGCAATGTCAGCACCTTTGCATGCTGGAGAAGAAGGCTTTCTCTTGGAGAGGCATCCGCCTGGTGTGGAGCACAGGATCTTGAATGCCTTTCTGCCACTACCTCCCATGCTCAGAATTCTGAAAAAGATCAAGAACGACTGGATCATTCAAGAGGCCCCAGATTGGGCCTGGAGAGTGTGGGATCCTGAACTTCTGGGCTTGAGCATCTATCCCCCGATTGGGTTGCTACTTCTTCTGTTGCCGCAGAGAGGGTAGGGTCTTGCACCTTGTCCTGCGCAATTGACACTTCCTCGCTTGTAGATTAGGGAGGACCAGTTGACTGCATTCAGTCTCCCTCTTGAAGTAGTGGATGTCACCTTTGCGGCTAGGCATTCTTCTACAAAGTCTGATGATGCTGGACTCTGGTCAAGTTTGTGGCTTGGTGTGGCATTCTGTGATACAGACCCAGTGTAGGCCAAACTGTCGGCTGTATTACCGTTTGTTTTTTTCCTTGGCCCAGTGTTCTGCTTTCCTTCTCTTATTTTATGACCGAGCTCACAAAACCTCTCTGGAATGCACTTCTTAGTTTAAAGAGGACATTTATTGTTATTATTACTTCACAACGAGGTTCCTGAGAGACGAAATTAGTAGGTTGGAAGCACACGTTTAAAAGTAGTTGCAGCAATGAAAGCAAAATATATCAAAGTACTTCTCAGTTGCAATGCACACAGCAAATACATGTGATTATATTATAGCATAACTTCAAAGCAAAGCAGAAAAGTCAAAATTGCATCACCTTAGGGCCTATTCCTCTGCTTCATCTTTCTGGGACCTGCAAGTTGATGACTCCAGTTCAACTGCGAGAAAGAGATTTTCTTCCCAAACTGGGATAGGCAACTGACGTCGGTTCTTGTCTGAGGTCAAGATATTTCTCCCTCGCTGATGCCCAGAGCCATCGTTAAAAGCAAACTCAGTGTGAGTACCGAATAAACTTGGAGAGTGGCCAATTCTCCAAACTTCACTCGTTCTTAGACTGGATTGAGAGGTAAACACAAAATCTACGCGCACTTATCAGCTAGGGTTTGGTGTGAAAAACACAGCTTGGTCTATCATGTGTTAAAACACAGCTTCGAAAAACACAGCTCATCTGCAATGTTTCAACTGCAATGTCTAACTCCACGTTAAAGCCAATAGGCAGCTAACCTAAATACCAAATGTAATGTCTAATGCCATGTTAAAGCCAATAGGCAGCTGACCTAAATACCAAATGTAATGTCTAATGCCATGTTAAAGCCAATAGGCAGCTGACCTAAATACCAAATGTAATGTCTAATGCCACGTTAAAGCCAATAGGCAGCTGACCTAAATACCAAATGTAATGTCTAATGCCACGTTAAAGCCAATAGGTAGCTAAACTGAATACAGCATGTAATGTGCTACTGGTGAACATTGAGCAACTAATATGTGCAGTGGTGAAACACAAAGTCATTGGTCAAACACAATAGCATCACACCCAGCAAGAACTTGAAGTGGGCATTGTTAAATGTGTCTTCTCTTTTGGCCTTTTTGCGTCTACCAGACCAACTGTCCTTGTTTAAATCACCTGTTGTGGTGCAAATTCTCAAAGGCTTAATTAAGTTGTTTTCTCCTAAGCTCTCTATGATGTCATTGAGGGATCTTCATTTGGTCTTTACTTTTCTGGTGTGCACCATTTTGATGTATAGCTGTCCTTTACACCTCTTTATGCCCTTTCTCCTCTTGTTAACTTCAGCTCGTCACTTGAGTGAGCTTCAGGTCGTTTCAGTCCAGCTGCCACACACCACCTCGTCTCTGGAAAAACTGAGGACAAAAATGGCCTTCTTACCAAACCCTGTGACTCCCTTTCATATCTGACAGTCCATCGCGCCTCTTTTTTGCCCGACCTCCCTCCTCGAATGAGAAGGCCGAGACTCCATTGTTAGAATACCAAAAGATCATTCAATTTTTACATCATTTCAACCAGATTGTTAGGTAAGAAATTACCTCTCTGTGGGGATTTCTGTGGCAAAGAAAGGCAATCTATCTGCAGATCCCTCACAACCCTCCCACCTCCCCTTGTCCTGTGGAATGGCCCCCTTTACAACTGAAAAGCTCCCATATCAGATATATAGACACTGGCACAGATACTTCCTTTTGGGCTTTGCTTCAGAGGACGGGGACACAGAAACAAATGTCGGCGCGCTTTGGTTGCACTTACAAGTGGCTCTGACCGTCACTTCCGGGGCAGAGCGAGGGTGATGCCACTATTCCTCATGCAGGGGCTACGCTAAAAGTTCTTCTGGATCCAGTTTAACATCTGTGGATACTCAAAAGGTGTGGAGTCTGCGGTTAGCTAGTGCCCACCAGAAAGAGCACTACCAAAGGTAAGTAACCTGTTCTTTTGGACTCACTGAGAAGGTTTCCTGGGCACAGCAACCGTCCTCAAAGTCTCACTCCATTTTTCTCTTTTTGCTTTTTTCACCTGACATCGTTTGGCCTCTTCTTGAGAAAGATGCCACTTATTAAGGTAGGTGCTTGTTAGCCCTTTTTTTTATGGAGATTATATTGACTCAGCCTGCTCCTCGGTTATCTGGCTGGCTTTCATTAAATCACCATTTTGCAGGTGTAAGATGCCTTGAAAATCTAAGCATGACGGTTTGTATATGTCACCTGCCTCCCCCAATTCTTTCTCCATAAGCTAATTATTCTGGAGATGCCAAATAAGAGACCGGAGGACATGAATGGAGTATGCCTCAAGCTGAAACTGGAATGTGGGACAATTGCTTTCCAAGTCCACCAGCTTCAGCAAGTCGATGTAGCAAGAATCCCCCTCTTTTTAGGGTGTGACCATGTCTGACCTCACTCATGCTTTCCAAATGTCACCACCATTCTCGATCAACTTTATCGGATGTTATACTCACTTGGTGTGAATTTGTTTTTTGCTGTTAAGGTCTTACTTATTGTCTAGGTCTTTAGCATCCCTTGTAAATTGTCCTTCACCCAGGCCAGCGAAGCCCTATGCGGAAGTGTGCCCACCTGTCCTATCTGCATGAGATTACTTGCCTTGTCTGTGACAGCCAGAGGGGCCATCAACCCCAAACCTAATGCACATTCCAATTGATGCATGTCGTCTTCATTTGCCTGTCTCTCCACAACCAAGATAGTTAAGAGGTCAGAACAAAGGTATTGGATGTATGATTTGGCATTCTTGAAGAGCCTCTGGGGACTAGTCAGAGGAAAGAGCAATACTTTTGTCATTAATCATCAGAGCATAAATCATACAGAAAACATAAGGAATTGTTTTTAGTGGAACTCTAGAGGGACAGCATGCCTCAGAAGGACTAAGAAGGAACATAAAGTGAAATAATCTTGTTCATCTTCGTCCTAATGAAGTTTTGGCTTATATCACACATGGTATCACCAGTAGGGACACTGAGATATAAGTACATACTCTGCAAAATCCAAGCCACAGCCAATCCACCTTCTTGAATAGCTGGAGTAGATGAGGTAGTTACCTCCCACAAAGATATCAATTGACCAGCAAGGAAGTCTTAAAATTGAAGCCTTAACCTAGGTGTACTAGAGCTAGGTAACTTTCAAAACCTAAATTATAAGCCTCAATCGAGGGCTGTAATGCCTTTGATCTCAAGCTTGTTAGAGTGAATAATGCACACCTTCAGTTTCCATTTTAGTTTATTTGATCAGTTGTAAAACTCATTACAGTTTAAAACTGAAAGATTTAGAAACAACTAATCAATTAATTGCCTGTTCTCCACTGGCCCTATAATCAGTAGCTGAAACATTTTCTGCTGAATACTTCTACAGATTCCTCACCTTGTAAATATTCCCGAGACTTCAGACTGGATCTGTACAATTCAAAGCAGTACTCATGAGTGCTGGTAGATGGTGTTGTGCAGCTTCAAACCAGCATTGTTCTGCTCCCAGAGCCACATATCCGCTCCAACCATGTGCGCTGACATCAATTCCTTTCTTTCTGCGGACATCAGAAGTGACTTCTTGGTCTTTTGGACCCATTTCTTTAAATTCTTTCCACATTGTGCAATTGAAAATGTGACCCCTTAAAACAAAAGGGTTCAAGCTTTGTAGGGGTTGTCACAAAAATGTCTGACAGACCCTCGCAAAATATGCTTATGGTGCCTCGGGTCGCAGCATGACTCCAGGGCCTGCAATGATTTCACTCGGATGAATCTGAAGGCCCTAGAGGACCATGAGAGAAAGTTGTACAAAGCTGTCTCTCTATATGGTGTATTAAAAAGAAGTACGCCATACAGAGAGTCCAGTTGATCCCCAATTGGTTTGCGGAAGCAAAAGAAAGTGGGCTTAATGCTCTATTTTGTGGTGGTGTGGGCAAGAAAGTTAGGCTTATCAGAGGGGGTGCAAAGCATTTGTTGTACTCACAGGCAGTAAATGAGACAAACTCAAAGAATAAATCCAAGACCAATTTAGGAAAATAACAATTCTTTTTATGTTTCAAACCCAAGAATTTCGTAATCCGGTAAGTAGACTTTTAAGCATAAATACTTTGCAGTTTGAGAAATCAACACAGATTTTCAGAGTCCTCTCAATGTTATCGTAGGACGTTGGCTCTGTATGTAATATTTTAAAGTAAGAAATAGCATGCACATAGTCCAAGGGTTCCCCTTAGAGGTAAGATAGTGGTAAAAAGAGATAATTCTAATGCTCTATTTTGTGGTAGTGTGGTTGAGCAGTAGACTTATCAGAGTATACTGCTAAGCATTTGTTGTACATACACAGGCAATAAATGAGGAACACACACTCAAAGACAATTCCAGGCCAATAGGTTTTTGTATAGAAAAATATATTTTCTTAGTTTATTTTAAGAACCACAGGTTCAAGATTTACAAGTAATACTTCAAATGAAAGGTATTTCACTTAGGTTCTTTAGGAACTATGAATCAGCAAAATAGCATGTACAGTTTTCACAAAAATGGCAATAAGCTATTTTAAAACTAGACAGTGCAGTTTTCAACAGTTCCTGGGGGAGGTAAGTGTTTGTTAGTTTTGCAGGTAAGTAAACCACCTACAGGGTTCAAAGTTGGGTCCAAGGTAGCCCACCGCTGGGGGTTCAGGGCAACCCCAAAGTTACCACACCAGCAGCTCAGGGCCGGTCAGGTGCAGAGGTCAAAGTGGTGCCCAAAACGCATAGGCTTCAATGGAGAGGGGGGTGCCCCGGTTCCAGTCTGCCAGCAGGTAAGTACCCGCGTCTTCGGAGGGCAGACCAGGGGGGTTTTGTAGGGCACCGGGGGGGGGACACAAGTCAGCACAAAAAGTACACCCTCAGCGGCACGGGGCGGCCGGGTGCAGTGTGCAAACAGGCGTCGGGTTTGCAATGGAATTCAATGGGAGACCCAGGGATCTCTTCAGCGAAGCAGGCAGGCAAGGGGGGGCTCCTCAGGGTAGCCACCACCTGGGCAAGGGAGGGGGCCACCTGGGGGTCGCTTCTGCTCTTGAGGTCGGATCCTTCAGGTCCCGGGGGCTGCGGGTGCAGTGTCTTTACCAAGCGTCGGGTTCTTAGAAGCAGGCAGTCGCGGTCAGGGGGAGCCTCTGGATTTCCTCTGCAGGCGTCACTGGGGGGGCCCCAGGGGTGTCAACTTTGGCTACTCACAGGGTAGCAGTCGCCGGGGAGTCCTCCCTGTAGTGTTGTTTCTCCGCAGGTCGAGCCGGGGGCATCTGGTGTAGAGTGGAAAGTCTCACACTTCCGGCGGGGAACGTGCAGTCCTTTAAAAGTTGTTTCTTTGTTGCAAAGTTGTTTAAAATGGTCCTTTTAGATGCAGGGTAGTCCTCTGAGGCTTCAGAGGTCGCTGGACCCTGTGGAACGCGTCGCTGTTGCAGTTTTTCTTGAAGTGGGGAGACAGGCCGGTAGGGCTGGGGCCAAAGCAGTTGGTGTCTCCGTCTTCTCTGCAGGGCTTCAGGTCAGCAGTCCTTCTTCGTCTTAGGTTGCAGGAATCTATCTTGCTAGGTTCTAGGAGCCCCTAAATACTCAATTTAGGGGTGTGTTTAGGTCTGGGGGGTTAGTAGCCAATGGCTACTAGCCCTGAGGGTGGCTACACCCTCTTTGTGCCTCCTCCCTGAGGGGAGGGGGGCACATCCCTAATCCTATTGGGGGAATCCTCCATCTGCAAGATGGAGGATTTCTAAAAGTCAGAGTCACCTCAGCTCAGAACACCTTAGGGGCTGTCCTGACTGGCCAGTGACTCCTCCTTGTTTTTCTCATTATCTCCTCCGGCCTTGCCGCCAAAAGTGGGGTAGTGGCCGGAGGGGGCGGGCATCTCCACTAGCTGGAGTGTCCTGGGGCGCTGTAACAAAGGGGGTGAGCCTTTGAGGCTCACCACCAGGTGTTACAGTTCCTGCAGGGGGAGGTGAGAAGCACCTCCACCCAGTACAGGCTTTGTTACTAGCCACAGAGTGACAAAGGCACTCTCCCCATGTGGCCAGCAACATGTCTGGTGTGTGGCAGGCTGGTAAAACTAGTCACCCCACACTGGAAGTCAGGTATGTTTTCTGGGGGCATCTCTAAGATGCCCTCTGGGGTGTATTTCACAATAAAATGTACACTGACATCAGTGTGCATTTATTGTGCTGGGACGTTTGATACCAAACTTCCCAGTTTTCAGTGTAGCCATTATGGTGCTGTGGAGTTCGTGTTTGACAGACTCCCAGACCATATACTCTTATGGCAACCCTGCACTTACAATGTCTAAGGTTTTGCTTAGACACTGTAGGGGCATAGTGCTCATGCACCTATGCCCTCACCTATGGTATAGTGCACCGTGCCTTAGGACTGTAAGGCCTGCTAGAGGGGTGACTTATCTATGCCATAGGGAGTGTGAGGTTGGCATGGCACCCTGAGGGGAGTGCCATGTCGACTTAGTCATTTTCTCCCCAACAGCACACACAAGCTGGCAAGCAGTGTGTCTGTGCTGAGTGAGGGGTCCCCAGGGTGGCATAAGACATGCTGCAGCCCTTAGAGACCTTCCCTGGCATCAGTGCCCTTGGTACCAGGGGTACCAGTTACAAGGGACTTACCTGGATGCCAGGGTGTGCCAATTGTGGAAACAAAGGTACAGGTTAGGGAAAGAACACTAGTGCTGGGGCCTGGTTAGCAGGCCTCAGCACACTTTCAAATCATAACTTGGCATCAGCAAAGGCAAAAAGTCAGGGGGTAACCATGCCAAGAAGGCGTTTCCTTACAGTTATCCTATGGAGGAAAACAGTGTTCAGCAAACACAGGGTTAACAACGACTTACAAGGCCAATTTCAGGGAGTTAAGGTAAGCACTGGGCACTGATCAAAACCACATGAGTGAGTTACTCCGGACAGCACTGGGGCGGCCGGGTGCAGTAGGTCATCTGGTGCCCAGTGGTATACTGCAGGAGTTTGGTCCGCGTGAAGACAGGCTGCAGCCTCTGGCTAGGAAGCCAGTCGGGGACAACAAACAAGTGGATAGTAGACTTTGGGTGCTTTGGGATGTAGGTGCACCTTTGGTCCTTTTCTCAATGGCCCAGGAGTGACGGATGCAGGTGTGTCCTTAGGCGTCGGATTTCCTTGTCCGAGAGCACTTGCAGTCAAAGGGTCCTGCGTGTTGAGGCTGCAGGTGTCATTGGAGAGTCCAGCGGGGTAAGGTGCCAGGGTGGACTTTGGCTCAGGGGAGCTGGGGGACGTTGTTGGCACCGATGATCCACCTCAGATGGGGTCAGGGGCACCGGGTGCAATGGTTGCTGGAGGTGTCAGGTTTTCTCTTATCACAAGGCTGCAGGAGAGGGGGCATGCATGAAGAGGCAGCAGTCAACTTGTGTAGGCTAGGAGGGATGAAACCTTAGTGGACTCTGACTGTAGATAGCTGGGGAACTGGGCTGGTACCGTTGGTTGGCTTCACCTCGGGTCGTCTGCTGCAGAGGTCACTTTGGGAGTTGGGTCCTTGCTGTTCCAGGGGTTGCAGAGGCCTTTCTTGAAACTTTGTTGCAGAGCAGTGCGCTGCTCACGGGAGTCTGACTCTTTGTAGAAGGCAGGCAGTCCTCCTGGGTTTCTTGGAGGCTCAACTGCAAGATGAATTGTCTTTTGGGCAGGGTCCGTAGAGGTCAGCAGGTAGGCCGGAGGGGCTGGTTCCAAGTCAGCTGCTTCTTCTTTTCCTCTGCAGCAGGTGGGACTCTTCTTTGTCCTTTGCTTCGTAGGTAATCAGGATCTGAGTTCTAGGGTTCAGGGGTGCCATCTAATTACTCAATTTAGGGGTGTTACATGGAGTGCCAGGCAGTAGCCAATAGGCTGACCACCTTTAGGGTGACTACACCCTTCTTATGACCACTTTTCCTGGGAAGTGGGCATAACCCTAATGTTAGTGGCCTAATTCCTTCCAAAAACGATGGAGGAATTTAAAACGTAGTGTCCACTTCAGCTCCTCCACCTTTGGAGTAGGACTGGCATGAAGTGGGCACACCTCCTAATCTGCCTACTTTTACGCCTGTGCTACCGCTAGAACTGGGGTCAGGACAGGGGAATTCGTTCATCTCCACCATCCAGAGAGTCCTGGGTCGCATTACAAAGGCAGCTAGGCCTTTGAAGCTTCTCGCCCTGAAATGTCCATCCTGCCTGGGTGAGGGGATAACACCTCCGCCCAGTGCAGGCTTTGCCTCTGGCCCTCAAGAATGCTGGTTCTCACCTTGGGGGGGCCAGTAACCCGTCTATGGTGGCTAGTCTGGTCAGGACTAGTAACTGGTAGGCTTTCAGGGGGCACCTCTAAGGAGCCCTCTAGGTGCAGTTATTAATAAATCCCTCACTGGCATCAATGAGGGTTTATTAATCTGAGATGTTTGATACCAAACATCCCTATATTCAGAGAAGCCATCATGTAGCTGGGGAACTCGTAGTCACCAGTGTCCAGCAAATACATTTAAAATGACTTCCTTCGTCATTTACTTTGTCTGAGAATTGACAAAGACATAGAAGGGGCATATCTGCTCATGCAGACATGACCTCTCATGTAATATAGTGTGCCCTGCCTTAGGGCTGGAAGGCCTGCTGGAGGGGTGACTTACATATATTACATGCAGTGTTATGGGACATGGCACACAGGCTGTGTGCCATATCGTGTTTTCAATTTTGGAAGTACCTTGTCACGCAGCCTCCAATAGCAGTCTGCCTAAAGCCCTCTTCAGTACACATGCCCTAGGTACCAGGGGTACCATTCACTAGGGACTTACAGCAGGCTGAAGGGCCTGGTCACTTGGTGATCAAGTGACAAGGTGTCTTGTTATAGGGAAAGGACACTGGCCCTGGGGACCTGGTTAAAAACTATTGCACTTCAGTCAAAGTTGCATCTAAAAACCAGGCAGAAAGTGTGGGGTTACTGCAATGAGAACCCAGCTCCCTACAAAAGTTGTTTATCACCAATCCTCACTGTGACCTGTCCAAGTCGAAAGGAAGGTCTTCCATCTCCTAAAGTCATTACAGCAGCAAATAATTGTCGCTGTTAAAGTCTTCAAGTAAGTCCAAAAAGAAACATAGGAAATCAAAGCGGGAATCTGCTCCTTCCTATCACTTTCAAACTCTAGAGAAGACTGCATTGATGTGTAATGATGCCTTTATGGATACCCTGTCGTGCTTGGAAAAAACATGTTCAGGACTACCAGTTAATCAGCAGCTCACATGGTGTCATCGCTTATCACCAGGCCACCCTGCTTTTCTTACACAACATCCTATTCCAGGGAACTTGATGGTGCAGGTATCCACCATTAAGGTAAATCTCAATGCCTTTCTCTCACCCCACTTTATTACGAGTCTACAAAAATGAAACTTTTTTTCCTTCCACGTGCCTTGCTCTGCTTTCATTTAATGTCCGCTGCCTTCTTGGCAGCTACTCCCATTCCTTATGGGACACAGTAGCGCCTGCAGTTCCTGATGTGTTACGTGTACCTGACCCAAGCTATCCTGAATTGCTGCAAAGCAGCAAAGTTTGTAATCCGGTCAGGGTTGGACACGACCAACTGCTTAGGTTGAACGATGACTATGGTGTGGCACTCCAAAACTATGCCTGGATGAGGTCGGTGGGCTTCTCTGTAAATTATCAGGCATTTTGAATGGACATGCGGTTCGTCAGCTCTCACCTTTTTGGTGAAATGGCAGAGTCGACCCTTGAACTGTTTAAGGAAGGCAGGTCAACAGCACGTTACTTGTCCTTCCTGCCCCCACTGACCAGGCAATCTGAAAATTTCGCCCTCTTCATGACTATGGCAGGGAGCTTCAGTTTCATCAGCGTTCAGCCCCTCTATCGACACACCAGGCTTTTCAGCCCTGTTGCAGTTGAGGCCACTTTTCAAGACAACAGTAAGGGCAACAGGGACAATGTTCAGCTTTTTCCCCTGCACCCCCTCTCCAAAAGTGGCAAACCATAATTTCAGACAAGTGGGTTCTCCAAATTGTACATCAGGACTAAACCTACTTATTTATCTCTACTCAGCAAAACCTGCCACCATTGTCAGGGAGGCTGATGAAGAACCACCTGTTCATCATGCAGGCGGAAGTGCAGGCCCTTTTGGCCAAAGTGCCATAGAGGAGGTTCCTGCAACTGAAGTAGGAGTTGTGTTGATAATGCCGCTTTGTGGCTCAGAGTCTTCCATCAGTGTGGAGGTCCCTGGTTTGTTCTGTTTGCTAGAGCTGAGAACGCAGTGTCTGCACTTTTGCACATTGAGTTCTCAAGAAGGCTCTTTCTCAGAGACTCATTATGCCAAGAGTGGAACTTGAGACTCTTCTATCCCTTTCTGCCTCTTCCTCGTCTGCCCCAAACTCTGAAGATCAGGAATGACCGGGCCAAAGTTATCCTAGTGGCTCCAGATTGGTTCAGGAGATTGTGTGACCCTGATATTTTGGGCATAAGTATCTGTCCTCCAATAAATCTACTGCTTCGGAAGGATCTTCTGTTGCAGCAGGAGAAAAGGGTGCTGCTCCCGGGCCTGCACAATTTACATGTCCATGCTTATATATTGAGCCACAACAGTTGACCTCCTTTGACCTTCCTTTTGAGGTTGTTAAATTAATCTTGATGGCAAGGCGTCCCTCTACCAAATTGGTGTATGCGAGTCAAGAGGATGGATTTGAAGCTTGGTCCTGCACTCACCAAATTGACCACTGAAAACCAAGTTTTTCGAATTTTTGTCCATGACCCAGCAAGGGCTTGCTTTGGACACTGTTAAAATGTGTCTGCTCTTTCAGCTTTTTTTTGTAGTTGCTGGATTCACCTTCTTTTGGCTTTGTAATTAGATTTTTCAAATTCTTATTTTCACCAAACACCCTTTGTGTTTCCAGGGTGGGACTTCAAATTAGTGCTCAATTTTTTGACGGGTACCCCATTTGAGCCGCTTCCTTTCTGGTGAAAATGCTCAATTTAATGTTGGGCAGGCTATCACCATTCTTGCATTCTTACCCCACCTCACCTGTCTAAGGAGGAAGCTAGACTGCAGGAGAGACTCCATCGTTTGGACCCTAGGAGGGCCCTAAGCTTTTCTATAGATAAAACAAATGAACATGGGGTGGAGAATCAACTCCTTGTGGGTTTCTCTTGAGCAGAGAAAGGCAAGGATGCGCAAAAGCAGACCATCTCCTGATGCATTGTTTGTTATGTATATTTGATTGAAGGACATATCTGCATGAGCAGATATGCCACTGTGATGTCTAGTTAGATTATTGGATATTGCAAGTCAACAAGGAAGCCATCTTAAGTTATGTACTGGACACTCGTCATTACGAGTTCCCCAGCTATATAATGGCTCCACTGAGCCTATGGTGTTTGGTATCAAACACCTAGTCGTAATAAATCCAGGCTGATGCCAGCCTTGGATTGATTATGACGTGCACCCAGAGGGTACCTTAGAGGTGCCCCCTGAAACCTACTAGTTCCCTAGTGTGCGGACTGGCTGGTACCGACCAGCCTGCCACCACAGACATGTTTCTGACCCCGTGGAGGTGAAAGCCCACACTCTGAGGCCAGAAACAATGCCTGCTTTGGAGGAAAGTGTTCTCACCTACTTCAGCAGGATGGCTAGTGAATCTGCATACAAAGGTCAGGAACTTCAAAGACCCTGCTGCCTTTGATATGCAACCCGGCTTTCCCAGACTTGGGAGTTGCCAACCCCTGCCCTGAGGCCCACTTGGCCCACAGGTGGGAAAATTAGTTATGCAGTAGTCATCTTCCACCTTTGGACCAGCCGCACCTCTTTGGTGGGCCACCCGAAGTGGGCACTCCAAGAAGGATTCCACCATCTTAATTTTGGTGGAACTAGGAATTCAGTGCTTGGTTATTGCCACGTCCCACCTGAATTAGTCCTATAAAGGGAGGGTGTAGTCACCTCAAGGGTAAGTAGCTCATTGGTTAGTACTCTACACTCTCCAAACCCCCCTAAATTGGGTATTTAGGTGGCCCCCGACACCAGAAAAACAATTCATCTGGCCCAAGAAGAAGTGGACAAAGAGCCAAAGGAATTGAACTGTGGACGACAGACAGGTGGACTTTAGCACGTAGCCCTGCCTGCCTGCCTACTTCTGTCCTGACAGTTGCGACATCCTGACTCGTCGTGCAGCTGTGGGGACTTCAAAAGCCTTGGAGGTTCTCCAGCTCTTTGCCAACCTGTCAGCATCTCCCTTGGAGTGGAGGAGCCACATTCCTGCTTCCTGCAGGCACCAACCGCAACGTCCCGTTCATCATTCTGCCAACCATGGGTCCACTGATACAGCAGCCACCCAGGAGGTGGTCACCATGTTCCAAGAGACCAGTCCCGTCAGCCCACTAAGTGAGAAGACATCAGGACCAACTGGAGCCATCCTGCACCGATACCTGTGGTACCTGGCCCCCTTGCAGTAGCCAAGGCTTGTTGAACTCCAATCCAGATTCCATCGTCGCATTCAAAGACCAGCTTTTGATGGACGTCCGGACCGCAGAGGACATCGACCAGAGTAGTCCAGCTGACCTGTTTCATCCCTCTTATTGCAGGTCCACCAAAAGACAGTGGGCGCCTTGACACAGGAGCACCTACAATAAAGAGTCGCTTTACCTGAACTCCACGGCCCGGGTCTGCGATACCCAACTGTGTTCCCTTGCTCCCAGGACCCCCACGACCGGGCCCCTGTTGGGAATCTTCCTTCGCAGTCTCTTTGCAGGTGGCCCCCCTCGTCGCCAACTGTGTGGTGCGCAAGACACTTGTGTCGACTAGCACCACTGCACACGGACGCCCCAGGGCAGGTAAAACTGTTTAGCTGGTGTTTGTGACCTTGCCCCCCAGCGCACTACAGTCCACAGGGGACCCCTGAGAACTGTTTGCAAGGATCCCTTTGCAGTAAAAGTACTTTGAAACATTTAACGCGTAAAAGCGCATTTCAGTAAAAGTATTATTTAATTGCTAAATCGACACAACTGCAACAGTACTTATCTTCTTTGAAGTTTTCTGATGTTGAAACATTAAATAACCAAACCAACTATTTTTCTAAACATTGGTCTTGAGTTCCTTCTTCAGTGTGTCTCACTTTCATTGAATCAGTGTGTTCAACGCTTGGCGCCACCCTCTGATAAGCGTAACTGCTCGCCTACACTACCACAAAAGACAGATTTTGGGATTACTACTTTTACCCCTGTAAACCAATAAGGTCACCTGTACTATCTGCATAATGTACCCCTACATTTGTCATACTACATAGATAGCCAGCTTACACACACACGCATACCACACACACGCATACCACACACACGCATACCACACACACGCATACCACACATACACCACACCCACACACACCACACACACACACACACCCTACTACTTAGGACCTAGTTTCCATTGAAAAAACGCATTTTGACTTGTCTATATCTTTGACATCGTTTTGACAAATCTTCACAAACTTTTTTCTTTTTTAAAGTGTGCCCAGGGGTCTTTTTCTGCATGGAATGTTTCGGTGTGATCAGCGAAGCGGGGCGAGAAAAAGGGGGTCAAAAAAAGTGTGCTTCACATGTTAATTCTAATAGGGATTTTGTACACGACTACGTCCCGAACCGCTGGATGAAATCACACCAAATGAGTTGGAAAAGTAGCAAAAGGTAGCTTTTGGTCCAGAAAGAAGCCTTTATTTTAAGTAAATCCGTTCAGTAGTTTTTTAAATATTAAAAAAGAAAAACAAATTTGTATATCTAGAGGCGCGAAGGCTTTGTGAATCCTCCTGATCTTGTACAGAGATCTGATTGGCTGCCAACACTTCAACCAGGATGTGTTGGGAGCCAATTTGAGACTCAGCTGGATCTCAAAAACAAACATAAACAAGCATTTGCAATGCAACGGGTCT